>NW_027362761.1:490467762-491831262 GCF_046119375.1 Phyllobates terribilis | reverse complement strand
CCCCCCACTCATCTAACACGTCCTCCCGCTCATCATACACAAGCACTATTATTATTATTTATTATTATAGCGCCATTTATTCCATGGCGCTTTACATGTGATAGGGATATACATAACAAAAGCTAGCAAAACTGTTAAACACGCTGTACTTGCCCTGCAATCACGTTCCCGCACTTATTTGCTGAATGGTGACGATTTTCCCGAATTTAAGAAAAAATGTTCGTGTTTCCGATCATTCGTGTTGAACTTAAGTTTGTAGATCGGATTTCGAACATATTCACTCATCACTAGTCAGAAGCTTTCAAACACATGACAACATCATATGGGCAGTCCAGAATTGTTTAAAGGCAAAGTAATCTTAGTGTATGTAAACTTTTGAATTTGCAGTAAGTAATAAAAATGCCTTAAAACATTCTCTCTCTCATTATTCTGGCATTTGGCAAATATTAAAAATTATGGTAATCCTAATTTACCTAAAACGGAAAGGCTTATTCTGATTTCATGTCAGATATTGAGAAAAACATGCATATCTGTCTTTTTATATAGTGTATGTGATGCGCCCCCTGGGCCGTGGGGTACTCGGTAGCCGGGTCGATCGATGCCGGGGGATGTCACAGTGGCAGTGACCCGGTCCGTGACCCAGGGCGGTCAATAAAAGGAGATGATTGAAATGGGAATATAGTTTTTATATATAATGTTCATGACGCCACCTGTGGTATGCGGCTATACGGAGCCGCCACTGCGGTGCAGATCCTCTGGAGCTGATGCTGATGCAGCAGAGTTGGTTCAGCTCTCCACAGGCAGAGCTTAGCTCCAGGGCAGGATGTAGTGATGATTTGATGAGGCAGATGTTGCTGTGCAGTGTAGTGCAGGTGATGGCGCAGATAATAATTCTAGGGCACAGTGGGGAGCAGTCTTCAGATTTACTCACAGTTGTCAGACTCCAGGTTCCCAGCGCCAGGGTAACCTCCTACGCCGTCCTGTGTTTACCAAGGCAGGGGTTCAGCAATCTCCCAGGTGTTTCAGGAATACATAACGGGACCCCATTCTGTGTGCCTTCCTCGGTCGTCTTCCTGCGCTGGCTCTCACCCTCCTGCCCTGTGCCTCGCAACCAGTGTCCCAAGCCGGTAGCCTCGGATTTTGACGGGCAACGTGCAGTCCCCTGAATCCTATGCAGCTACCTTTTTAGTGATTTAGTTGCAGTTGTGAGCAGCTGCACCCTGAAAGTACAGTAGCCTCCGGTTTCTAGCTGAGCCTTGTAGCTCTCCACTAGTTAGCGGCCGGTCCCCTTTGCTGCCTGATCCCTCCACGTTCCTGTAGATTCGGGCGCACGGGTGGCTTCCGCACTCGCCATGCCCCTGGGATCCCCTCACTCCTGGAGCCTTCCCTCTGCTCCCATCCTCTTCCAGCCTGTCCTCCTGGGCCTCTCCTCTGAGCAGAGCTCCTACAGAGCTCCTGCTCCCACTACTTCTCCTCAGACTGATCTGTCTCTTCCAAGATGGTTCCCCCTTTTTATACTCCTACTCAAAGTGCTCCCCTGTACTGCTTCCTCCACCCACACCCACTACATGGTTCCCCCTCTCTCGGTTCACCCCACTTCCAACCAGGGACAGGGCTCAGCATAAACCAGTGCATCTTGTCCCGCCTGCTGGTCTGGAATGGTGTAGTGTTGGATGCAGGTGGGTGGGTCCCGGGCAGTACCCCATTCTTACCTGAGAGTGAGATACCACACCTCTGGGTAAAATGCAGTACCTCTGTGGCGACTGAACCCACAGGGGCGCCACATATGTAAACTTCTGGTTTCAACTGTATATGTATATAATATGCAATCTTTTGTCACAGCAACGGGGGGATAGGTCTGGATTAGAGGCTGGTCAAGTGGTGATGGCATTTAGAGGGAAGGCACTATCAGGGTATGGTGGCTTCTGTGATTGGACAAGGTAACTTGCGGGCGTAGGTCCTGCAAAGTTAGGGGTATTAATTAAGTGTGATTAATACCTCATTCTCTGGGCTGGTGCAGTGCGGCCAGGGAAAATTCGGAAGGTTGTGGGTTATACCTCTGGACCAGACCTATCAGCTGCTTAATGTTGTTTAATGTTATTTAATGTTACATTGTTTTATAATGTTTGGGGCGCTAGGGCTGTGGGCGCCCCAAGTTTGTGTGTAATTGTCACGGGTGTGTCAGATGTAATAGACAGTTCCTCTGGATCTGGCTGTAGAAGGTCACTGCACTTGGCATTACAGACGCCTTCTTAATCCTTCTTCCCTTAGGACCCACGGAGACCTCCCGCCTGCTGCTGATTGACACACCTTTGCCTGGGAGTTAAAAAACACTCAGTTTGCTCCAGTGATTCGCCGGTGATACTTCTATATACCTTTGTGCAGGCTTGGAGCACTAGCAGTCGGCTAGCTTCTTCTCTGGTGCGCTTGGAGGACAGTTGGCGTTACTCCTCTGGTGTCTTCTCAAGCTAACTTTATCCCCTTTGTTTGTCTACCTTGTTGTCTTTAGTTTGTAGTGGGGCCTGATCAGTGCTCACCCCTCTCCCTCCCTACCTAGGGCCAAACTCTAGGGACATCCAGGGATTAAGGTCCTGCTCGGCGATAGGTGTGGAACCTATATAGGGGTAGGCAGGGTGATATTAGATCTGCCTAGGGGTCTCCACTCCCCCTTTCCCTAATGTTTGGGCTTCCTCCCTCTCTTCCCTTCATGCTGCACTTAGTCTTTCCCACACCTTGCATAACATTATCAATGGCCATGCATAAATAGAGAAAAATAACTGACACATGGTTTTATTTGTGTGTGTTTTTTTTTCTTTCTCCTTTGGTTCATGGATCCGGCTGCATAGCTGGCAGTGCGGCTGTGCAGGCTGTCTCTGGAGGTGACTGACCTCCCCTATGAAGTTCAGCAGCAGCAACAGCCGCTGCAGGTCCCTAATGTTGGGGTCTCTGCGGGTAGGCCGGTCTAGCTTGAACCCAAGGTTGCCCTCCTGGACAGGTTTTTAGGAGGTAGGGACTAGTTTTTTTTGTTCAAGGAAGCTTGCAAACTGTATTTTAAACTACGTCCTTACTCCTCTGGCGATGAGGAGCAGCGAGTGAGGATTGTGATCTCACTACTGCAAGGAGATCCTCAATCCTGGGCTTTCTCTTTGCCACAGGGTTCGGTTTGTCTCCAGTCTGTGGAGGGTTTTTTCAGGGCTATAGCCCTCATCCATGATGATCCTGACCGAACCTCCTTGGCTGAGTCCAGGCTGTGTCGCTTTCAGTAGGGGAATTGGTCAGTAGAGACATATAACTCCGAATTCCACAGATGGGCAACTGATACAAAATGGATGGACGCGGCTCTCAGAAGCCAATTTTGTCAGGGCCTTACTGAAAGGTTGAAAGATGCTTTGGCAGTGTATGAAACCCCAGAGTCCTTGGAGGCTGCCATGTCTTTAGCCATACATGTTAAAAGATGTCTTCGGGATAGGTGGGTGAGACCGCCTTCTCCAGAGCCCTCTTTTCAGGGTAATGTCCCTTTGCCGGGGGAGCAGTCTGGGGGTGAACCAGTACTGGGGGAGGTGGAAGAACCCATGCAGTTAGGGGTACCTCTGCATTGTACGTTTCCCCTGAGATCCGCAATAAAAAGGGCTTGTGGTTTTTTTGTGGAAAAAAGAGACATTTTATTGGGGCATGTCCCTCAATTCCTAAGCAAACGGAAACCCGATTAACCCTTGGTAGTCTGGAGTTGGATAATCAAGGGGTGCATTTATCATCAACCTGCACTTCCTCGTTTGTCCTGACAGTAGAGGTGGTGCTAGAGAGCAAGAATGAGAACATTTCTGTGTTTGTTGACAGTGGAGCTGGAGTCAGCATGGTTGATGCTGAGTTTGTGAGAAATCATGGTCTTGCTTGCTGTACTTTACCTAAGCCTATTCCCATCTTCGCCATCTATTCAGCGCCACTTGAACAGAAAGCTCAAACTTTGATTGTACATAATGTACGACTGGACGGTCTTCCCACTCCAATTATGCTGAGTCTGCCCTGGTTGATGAAACATAATCCGATAGTGGATTGGCAGTCCAGAGAGATCATTGAATGGGGAGATTACTGCCATGAGAACTGTTTAAACATTTCCCTTTCTACAATCTCTACAGAGACCTTACCTGCGTTTTTGTCTGGTTTTGAGGACGTTTTTTCTGAGAGGGGGTGTCAAGATTTGCCTCCTCATCTTGCATATTTGACTGTCCTATTAACCTGACCCCCAGAATTAAACTACCAAAGTCAAGACTATATAATCTTTCTGGCCCTGAGAGACAAGCCATGAAGGATTTCCTTGTGGAAAGTCTGGAGAAAGGACATATCAGACCCTCATCTTCGCCCGTGGCGGCAGAGTTCTTCTTCGTGAACAAAAAAGATGGCGGTCTACGCCCCTGTTTAGATTTCCGGGAATTAAATCAAATTATCATCCGAGATCCATACCCTCTTCCTCTGATTCCTGATTTGTTCAGCCAGGCTGTGGGAGCTAAGGTGTTCTCCAAGTTGGATTTAAGGAGAGCCTCCAATCTGGTTAGAATCAGAGAGGGGGATGAATGGAAAACTTCGTTCAATACCCCTGAGGGCCATTTTGAGAGTCTGGTTATGCCTTTCGGTTTGACCAATGCACCTGCAGTGTTCCAACATTTCATTAATGATATTTTCCATCATTTGGGGGACAGGTTTGTGGTGGTCTATCTGGATGATATTTTGGTTTACTCACCTGATTTTGAGACATATCGGGGGCATGTTAAACAGGTGCTTCAGATAACAAACTATACCAACACTCAGTTTTCTCCAAGGAATTGCCGGTGATACTTCTATATACCTTTGTGCAGGCTTGGAGCACTAGCAGTCAGCTAGTTTCTTCCCTGGCGCCCTTGGAGGACAGTTGGCGTTACGCTTCTGGTGTCTGCTCAAGCTAACTTTATCCCCTTTGTTTGTCTACCTTGTTGTCTTTAGTTTGTAGTGGGGCCTGACCATTGCTCACCCCTCCCCCTCCCTATCAAGGGCCAAGCTCTAGGGACATCCAGGGTTTAGGTTCCTGCTCGGCGATAGATGTGGAACCTATATATGGACAGTAGGGTAGGCAGGGTGATATTAGATCTGCCTAGAGGTCTCCACTCCCCCTTTCCCTAGTGTTTGGGTTTCCTCCCCCTCTTCCCTTTGTGTTGTACTTAGTCTTTCCCACACCTTGCATGACAGTAATATTTAATAAACCGCTGCTGTGGCCATTTTACCAAAGTCACAAGCAGTCGTGTGTTTATTTCAAGGATAGGAGATATAATGGTAAGAATTGGTGATTACATTCTGAACGACCAGTAATCACTGTATCCTTGAACATCTGAATTGAAAGCTTTTTATTCCAGCTATTAAAATACATTTCACAAAATTTTGTCCAAAACTGAAATGTAAATCTACTCTACAAGTGGTTGAAATAAGAAATGAAAAACTCTGCATGTGGCCGCGTATTCTCTCTAGGTGGATAATTGGTCTATTAAACTTTAGCTAAATCTTCCAAGTGAAATCCTGTTATAGAGGAATTGACTGGCAGATAGGTCTGCGACAAACATAATTCCTAGGGTTCGGAAAATACTGTATATAGTTTTATTAACAGTTTAATTTATAGTTTATTAATTTAACCAAGATTTTTATCAAAGATGAAGTGAGAATTTTTATCATATGACATTTTTACCAAGACACAAGGGAAGTTTAGATACTTTTACAATTTACAAGCTATAAAGAGTTTAAATTAAAGATTTTTAAAACATGATTTTCATTTACATTAATTTCCACAATAGAGATGGCAAATTGCCCCCTGAATATGCTAACTAACTATACTTACTTTCTATGCATATTACACCTAGATCATAACATAGGGTTGTAAGGGAGTGATTGGAAGAACATGACTTGGGAATTACTACTGACTATCTGACAAAAGATGTATTCTTAAACTGTTTGGTGCCAGTGAAGTAACTGATTCGATTGGTTATTTTTAACATTTTCCTAAGTTGTAGAAAAGTGTGGGCATTGGACATCTTGTGTCATATTCAAAACCAAGGGCATGGGTTAAGAAAAAATTGTCAATGTGTCTAACGCAGCATTCAGGCTTTTCCACCAAGCTATGTGACTCACCATTGTAGTGTGAAGGAATAAATGTTGGAGTAAACATACCTTAAAAAAAACGCTTACATGGTAACACCATATACTGTATATCAGGTTGGTCGGGAAAGTTGGGGAGTATATATCCCCCTGACTCACGCTCTTGTCATAAGCCCGTTCACAAAAGTTTTTGGCATTGTTTTAAGAACAGAACACCCACAAGTGCACATATATATATATATATACATAAATATATCCAGCTGCTGCTTCTCACCCGCGTAGGCTATTCAAAAGCCTAGTATATATGCAGAGGTTGATGAAGTTTTTCTTAGAATTTGGAAGATGAGAATTACTGAGTGGCTGCGCTGCTGGTAAAGGAAGATCAAATTGCTGATCTGCAGATAAGATGGATACTTTATTCAGGATGTTTGCATTTATGCTTTTCAGGGTTGAACAGCTATTGTAATAACTCAAATCCCAACGTGACTAGGCATTGGGATTGAGTTGTTACAATAGCTGTTCCGCCCTGAAGCATGTAGATGTAAACATCCTGAATAAAGTATCCATTTTATTTTAAGTGATTAGATCTTCCTTTACCAACAGCGTAACCACTCAGGGAGTCTGATCTTCCAAGTTCCAAGAAAGACTTCCTCTCGATATTGAAATGTAACCATTAAGCTCCGTGCCACTATCCAGTGTATAATTATCAAGTTTGCTCCCTCATTTACAAACTGTAACTGTAAGGATGGTGGACTCTGCAGTGGTGTTTCTATCCATGAAGGCACCAATCGCATCATGTTTAATGTGAATTATGTTATGCGTCTTTGTAAATACCATGTCATGTAATGTATTATTTATAGAGTGTGATATGTAATGTACAGTGTAGGACATAATATAAGATAGGATGGAGTTAAAAGTTGAGACTTGGCCATAGTGGGAGGGGCTTTTTAGGAAAACAGTGGGGAACTAACTGACTGATTGATATTCCCATCTTTGTTATAAATGTCTGAGATAGAAATAACTGTTTTGTACCAAATATCTCTTTAGCTCTGCATTTAGTAAGTAGATAATGTCAATATAACTGGTGGCTTTGGATAGTGAATGGGGCTAACCATGGGTTTCTATCACAGAAAATTGCACCTGTAATGTTTTTGTCCTAAATGCTATTATTTTGGGGCACTGTACCGGAGGTTGCATGGATTATTATACTGATAACAGACTGCACATTGTAAGCTCGGTGCAAATTACATCTTGGATATTTGAAGTGGCCACAGTACAGACCACAGTATGGGGCTGCCCATTGTAGATGGAAGCTGAAATGGGGTCAATACATGCTTTTTACATAGACATATGTAATGCCTTTGTAGACATTTTACCCATTTCCATATATTACATTTTTGAATCATAGAATGAAGATGCTCTATGTTAACTGTAATTATGGTCATTTATTCAACAGAAAAATGATAGACCTTACATTGTCCATTCACCAATGTAGAAATATCCCTATGTCATTAGAATTAAAATGGCCCCTTAATCATACACAGTATGATACCGATAATATAAAGGTAAATTGGGTGCAATCAAGTAACATATCATTGTTGCTTTGTCAGCCTCCACTTATTCCACAAATTACTACTTTTCAGAAAGTCAAGCACTTATTATTTCTACTGTTATTCAAATTGAATACACTGCTCCCCACTGTGCTACTGAGCAGACGGGCTCATGTACAATACAAAAACATTTGGTTGCATTGAATAAGGACACTAGACAATGATGCTTGATAACTTCCCAGCCCAAACCTCCACGAAATGTCACAATCATTGTGCTGTAAACTGAGGCATAATCCTCATTATTAGGGTTTATTCCAGGGAGTAAATTACATTTACTACTTCTTCAGTTACAGTTTTTATTTTGACTTGAATGCATTTATTACAAATGCAGTTATTCATTCTTTTCTGTATGTAAAATGATAGGAAAAATGCAGCATATTAAAGATCATGAAAAGTTTCACGTAAAACTCCACCTTTGTAGCTATGGTAATCAAAACATTATCGGATTGCATAAGCAGTATTACCTAATTGAGTGTCCATGTTTGTATATATATACAGTACAGACCAAAAGTTTGGACACACCTTCTCATTTAAAGATTTTTCTGCATTTTCCTGACTATGAAAATTGTACATTCACACTGAAGGCATCAAAACTATGAATTAACACATGTGGAATTATATACTTAATAGTGTTGAGCGAGCACTAAAATGCTCGGGTGCTCGAAGCTCAGGCCGAGCTCACCGTGATACTCGGGTGCTCGACCCGAGCAACGAGCCCAATGTTAGTCTATGGGAGACCCAAGCATTTTTGCAGCGGCACCCCCGGCAGTCTGTAGAAAGCCTAAAAAGTGCCCAAAACGATAGTGACAGTGCTCAAATGACATGGGGACAGCATGGGGATCGCCCCAGGAAGCATTTCTGACCCCCAGGTCACTGCTGTCAACAACGTGGTCAGAGGTATTAACCACTTAACCACTTCGCACCAGAGCCTGTTTTTGCCTTCGTGACCGGGCCAATTTTTTCAAATCTGACCACTGTCACTTTATGAAGTAATTACTCTGGAACGCTTCAACGGATCCCCCTGATTCTGAGATTGTTTTTTCATGACATATTGTACTTCATGATTGTGGTAAAATTTCTTCGATATCACTTGCGTTTAGTTGTGAAAAAATCGGAAATTTGGTGAAAATTTTGAAAATTTTGCAATTTTCAAACTTTGAATTTTCATGCCCTTAAATCAGAGAGATATGCCACACAAAATAGTTAATAAATAACATTTCCCACATATCTACTTTACATCAGCAGAATTTTGGAACCAAAATTTTTTTTTGTTAGGAAGCTATAAGGGTTAAAAGTTGACCAGCGATTTCTCATTTTTCCAACAAAATTTGCAAAAACATTTTTTTAGGGACCACATCTTATTTGAAGTGACTTTGAAGGGCCTTTATGACAGAAAATACCCCAAAATGACACCATTCTAAAGACTGCACCCCTCAAGGTGCTCAAAACCACATTCAAGAAGTTTATTAACCCTTCAGGTGTTTCACGGGAATTTTTGGAATGTTGAAGAAAACAATGAACATTTAACTTTTTTTCACAAAAATGTTACTTTACACCCAATTTTTTATTTTCACAAGGGTAACAGGGAAAAATGGAATACACAATTTGTAGTGCAATTTCTCATTAGCGCGCTGATACCCCATATGTGAGGAAAAACCACTGTTTGGGCGCACTGCAGGGTTCGGAAGGGAAGGAGCGCCATTAGACTTTTTGAATGTAAAATTTGTTTGAATAAGTAGCAGACGCCATGTTGCGTTTGGAGAGCTCCTGATGTGCCTAAACAATGGAAACCCCCTACAAGTGACACCATTTTGGAAACTAGACCCCTTAGGGAACTTATCTAGATGTGTGGTGAGCACCTTGAACCCCAAGGTGCTTCACAGAAGTTTATAATATTGAGCTGTAAAAATAAAATTTTCACATTTTTCCCACAAAAACGTTTTTCATCCCTTAATTTTGCATTATCATAAGGGTAATAGGATAAATTGCACCATGAAATTTGTTGTGCACTTTCTCCTGAACACGCCGATACCCCATATGTAGAGCAAAACCACTGTTTGGGCGCACGGCAGGGCTTGGATGGAAGGAGCGCCATTAGACTTTTTGAATGTAAAATTTGCTTGAATAATTAGCGGACGCCATGTTGCATTTGGGGAGCACCTGATGTGCCTAAACAGTGGAAACCCCCCACAAGTGACACCATTTTGGAAACTAGACCCCTTAGGGAACTTATCTAGATGTGTGGTGAGCACCTTGCACCCCTAGGTGCTTCACAGAAGTTTATAATATTGAGCAGTAAAAATAAAATTTTCACATTTTTCCCACAAAAAAATGTATTTCATCCACTAATTTTGCATTATCATAAGGATAACAGGAGAAATTTCACCATGAAATTTGTTGTGCAATTTCTCCTGAGTACGCCGATACCCCATATGTGGGGGAAAACCACTGCTGGGATAGGTTGCAGACACCATGTCACATTTGAAGAGTCGCTGACATGCCGAAACAGCAGAAACCCCCACAAGTGACCCGATTTTGTAAACTACACCTCTCAAGGAATTCATCTAGGAAAGTAGTGAGTATTTTTTAATTTTTAAATTTATACCATTGGGCAGTGAAGAAAACATAATTGTATTTTTACCACAAAAAAATGTTTTACCCTCAGATTTTACATTTTCACCCAGGGCAATGGGTAAAAATGGTGCCGAAATGTGTCACACAATTTCTTCTAAAAGTGGCAATACCCCATATGTGGCTGTATCGTACCGCTTAGCCATACGGCAAGATCTAGGAGGGACAGAGTACTATTTGACAATTGGAGAACAAATTATTGTAGAATAGGCATTTGGATTTGGGGGCACAAAATTTTCTGAATTTATTTTGGGGGGCAAGGGCCATTTCGCTTTTCCAGAGCCTTTCTGCTACCAGTAACTTGGAAGTCCCTTATATTTTTAACAGATGACGAACCTGAGTGGGGACTAGCTTTTTTTGAGGACCGAGTTGAAGCTTTTATTGGGAACATTTTACGTAACATTTATCCGGCGCTCTAGGCTGAGCACTTACATCGGGGTTTCCATCTAAATTTCCAAGTGATGTAATTCAGATGAAACCCCAGCAGGATCCATTCACTATAATGAGGCAGCAGAGTTACTCTGGACTCCGTCTGCACTCTGTTTAGCGGTGTCTTTTTTTCAGAAGTGCACAAAACTGTGGCCAACAGCACTTTTATGCATGCCTAAAAGAAATGACACCGTGGGATCACAGGCCAGATGGCATCCACAGTGGCCTATATCTGCCTCATTACAGGGAATCTTCCATCACGGGTTCCATCTGAATCACGTATTTCAGATATTTACACGGAAACCCCGGTGTAAGCGCTCATCGGAGAGCACAGGATAAATGTGAGCAGAGCCTTACTGCGATCTTTGGGAGACATAATAAACAAATCAGTAGCAGGTGAAGAATTGGTTTTATTTATTTTTTACGCAGTTCCTCGTGCGGTATAAGTGATGAGATTACTTTATTCTTCAGGTCGGTGCGATTACAGAGATACCAGATTTATATCGGGTTTTTATGACTGACAGCTGTCACACACTAAGAGACGCTTTTTTTTGCAAAATCTAGTTTTTGCATCGCCATATTTTGAGAGCTATAATTTTTCCATATTTCGGCCGACAGAGTCATGTGACGGCTTGTTTTTTGCGGGACAAGTTGACATTTTTATTGGTACCATTTTTGGGTATGTGACTTTTTTGATCGCTTTCTATTCCGTTTTTTGGGAGGTAAAATTAGCAAAAACCAACAATTCAGGAATTGTTTTTTGAGTTTTTTTTTAATGCCGTTCTGTGTGTGGTAAAAGTGATAAGGCAGCGTTATTCTTCGGGTCAGTACGTTTACAGCGATACTACACTTACTGTATATTTTTTTATGTTTTGGCGCTTTTACACAATAAAACAATTTTATAAAAAGTATATTTTTTTTGCATTGCTTTATTCTGAGAGCTATAACTTTTTTTTTTTCGGCTGATGGAGCAGTATGGGGGCTTTTTTTTGCGGAACAAGATGACGTTTTCAGCGGTACCATTTTTATTTCCATTTTGCTTTTTGATCGCATTTTTTTCCACTTTTTGTTTGGCGATATGATGAAAAAGCATAGTTTTTTGCTCCATTTTTTATTTATTTTTATTACGGTGTGCACAGAAGGAGTTAATTAGTGTGACAGTTTTATAGATCGGGTTGTTTCGGATGCGGCGATACCAAATATGTGTACTCTTTTTGTTTTTGCATAAATATACGGATTTATTGGTTTAATATTTTATTTATTTATTTTTATTTATTTTGTGATTTTTTTTTTAACAGTTTGAATAGACTTTTTTTACATTTTTACTTAGTCCCTATATGGGACATTAATTTTTATTTTTCTAATCACCGTTCTCATGCAATGCAATAGACATGTATTGCATTGCATGAGAAGTTTGCTGACAGTTTCACACTGTCTGTCTCCTGCTGGTCTCAGCTGCAGCCTGAGCTCAGCAGGACACCAAATATGGCAGATCTGGAGGCGGTCATGTGACCTCCAGCTGCCATAACAACGGCAGGTCCTGGATGACATCAGGGGGCCGTCGGAGAGGTAAGTGGACGACCCCCTCTCCTCTCACTATCTTCCATATGACGCGATCACTATAGATCGCGGCATATAGAAGCTAGCAAAGGGTTAACATCATTGGGACCTGATCCAATCAGGTCCCGATGATGTCCCCTGTCAGAGCTGTTGCTCTGAACCGCAACCGCAACCACCGACCGTTCATAAACGTCGGCGCTGCACAGAGACCAGGCAGCGCCGAAGTTTATGTACACTGGGCGGTCGGGAAGCGGTTAAACCACTTTTACAGGCTCACAATAAAACGTTCAAAAACGAAACTGAAACGGTTTTCCTGTGAAATATGTTAAGGAACTTCCTTTCCAGGGTAAAGACTTGTGTATAAGGTAAAATAAATCACCAAAAACAAAAATACTCCTCCACACCTTGGGCTATGTTGACAATTAGCATTTTTTATGCATTTTTGCACTTTTGTATTGCTTTCAACCGTGACAAATGCATTCACCGGGAAATGTAATTTTAACATTTTACAATCTTATCTGGCCATGTGCTGTGTGACACATACATACAGTGCTGAAAAGACATGGGAACAGCATGGGGAAGACCCCTGGAAGCATCTCTGACACCCAGGTCACTGCCTAAAAGTGTGCCCATCAGAAGTGATCCTTGCCGCATCAGAAGATGCAGACTTGCAACTATCCCCGTGCAAGTCATTGTCCCTGGGCAGTGTTCAATTGTACCTCCCCCATTCCTTGCAATGCAAGCGCAAGTATGCAGCCTGACATCCACCCACCCCCAGGCTGCAATAACATACTGCTAGCTTGCACTTGAAATGGGGTCTTTTAGTTTGGAGGAGGCCGAAGCTGGCTACTACCTCATGGCTTCTTCGGCAGCGAGGTATCCATACTCAATCCCCAGCCGCCCAGCGACCGGGTGTCCACGCTCGGTCCCCAGCCGCCAGGGGATGGCCGGGTGTCCACACTCGGTCCCCAGACGCCTGGGGGCGACCGGGTGTCCACACACGGTCCCCAGCCGCCTGGGGGCGGCCAGGTGTCCATAAACGGTCCCCAGCCGCTCCTAATTCTCCTGTCAACTTCCCCCACACTTTTCTTAGCCTGGCCTGCTTTAGGGCAGCATTGGACGAGCCCACCAGAGAACGAGACTCCTCCGGTGGGCCCTGGCTTCTCCATCAGGGGAGTTGAGAGTGCCAAGGTGAGGAGCATGATGATGATGATAGAAGTTAGCATCTGCTTTGTTTTCTTGGAATGCAAGCGTAAGTGTGCAACCTGCCACCCACCCACCCCCAGGCTGCAATACCATACTGCTAGCTTGCTTGCACTTGAAATTGGGCCTTTTAGGCATGTGGAGGCTGACACCAGCCACCATGTCATGGCTGCATCAGTGGCCTTGTATCCATACTCAGTCCCCAGCCGCCCGGCGGCCGGGTGTCCACACTCGGTCCCAAGTCGCCAGGGGGCGGCCGGGTGTCCATACTCAGTCCCCAGCCGCCCCGTGGCCGGGTGTCCACACATGGTCCCCAGCCGCCTGGGGGCGGCCGGGTGTCCATAAACGGTCCCCAGCCACCCCTATTTCTCCTGTCAACTTCCCGCACACTTTTCTTAGCCTGGCCTGCTTTAGGGCAGCATTGGACGAGCCCACCAGAGAACCAGACTCCTCCGGTGAACCCTGGCTTCTCCATCAGGGGAGTTGAGAGTGCCAAGGTGAGGAGCATGATGATGATGATAGAAGTTAGCATCTGCTTTGTTTTCTTGGAATGCAAGCGCATGTATGTAGTAGCGGCTAGGCCTGAGGTGGTCAGCGTTTTGGCGCATATTCCACCTCTTCCGAGGATTGCTGGATGTTTTCCTGCTACTATCCCAGTTCTATGACTCCCGTTAAAACAAAGCTTCAGGTGATGAATGATGGATGAGGTGGTGGCAAAGGAGAAAGAGCAGGAGGAACAGGGACCATTCACATCAATATCAGGCCAGTCAACCACACATGTCTTGTAGGATATGTTTCTGTACCAAAAGGAGCGGTTCGGCTACACAGTTATAGGGCATACAGTGAGTGCAATGCCTACCAAAAATTTGAGGCACTTCAATACCCCTTGGAAGCGACATGGAGGTCAGAGGGCCTTAACTAAACCCTAAACCGATTTTTCCATTTATAGCAACTGGGTCTCCTGTGCACTGTTGGCCTAAGCAGTGAATGGAAGGCTTTCCAAAAATTATGAGGAACTGCAATGCCCCTTGAAACAGATGTGGATTACAGCATACTAAAAACCTTCCACCAATTATTGGGGAGTGGGTCTCCCTTAGTGTTCACCTATGCATTTAAAAGCAAAAGCTGACTAAAATTAGGAGGAAATGCAATGACCGTTGGAAGAGTCGTGGATGTTAGAGTTAATTAAAAACAACATTTCAATGCCCCTTGGAAGAGATGTGGAGTTCAGAGAGGTTTAACAAGACGATTTTAATGCCCCTTGGAAGAGATGTGGAGGTCACAGTAGCTTAACAAGACCGTTTTAATGCCCCTTGGAAGAGTGGTGGAGGTCGAAGTAGCTTAACAAGACGGTTTAATACCCCTTGGAAAAGTGGTGGAGGTCGCAGTAGCTTAACAAGACGGTTTTTATGCCCCTTGGAAGAATGGTGGAGGTCGCAGTGAGATAAAAAGACAATATCAATGCCCCTTGGAAAAGTGGTGGAGGTCACAGTAGCTTAACAAGACGGTTTTAATGCCCCTTGGAAGAGACGTGGAGGTCGCAGTAGCTTAACAAGATGGTTTTAATGCCCCTTGGAAAAGTGGTGGAGTTCGCAGTAGCTTAACAAGACGGTTTTAATGACCCTTGGAAAAGTGGTGGAGGTCGCAGTAGCTTAACAAGACTGTTTTAATTCCCCTTGGAAGAGACTTGAAGGTCGCAGTAGCTTAACAAGACGGTTTTAATGCCCCTTGGAAGAATGGTGGAGGTTGCAGTAGCTTAACAAGACGGTTTTAATGCCCCTTGTAAGAATGGTAGAGGTCGCAGTGGAATAAAAAGACAATATCAATGCCCCTTGGAAAAGTGGTGGAGGTCGCAGTAGCTTAACAAGACGGTTTTAATGCCCCTTGGAAGAGACGTGGAGGTCGCAGTAGCTTAACAAGACTGTTTAAATGCCCATTGGAAGAGTGGTGGAGGTCGCAGTAGCTTAACAAGATGATTTTAATGCCCCTTGGAAGAGACGTGGAGGTTGCAGTAGCTTAACAAGACGGTTTTAATGCCCCATTGGAAGAATGGTGGAGGTTGCAGTGGAATAAAAAGACAATATCAATGCCCCTTGGAAAAGTGGTGGAGGTACCAGTAGCTTAACAAGATGGTTTTAATGCCCCTTGGAAAAGTGGTAGAGGTCGCAGTAGCTTAACAAGACTGTTTTAATGCCCCTTGGAAGAGTGGTGGAGGTCGCAGTAGCTTAACAAGATGATTTTAATGCCCCTTGGAAAAGTGGTGGAGGTCGCAGTAGCTTAACAAGACGGTTTTAATGCCCCTTGGAAGAGACGTGGAGGTCGCAGTAGCTTAACAAGACGTTTTAATGCCCCTAGGAAAAGTGGTGGAGGTTGCAGTAGCTTAACAAGAAGGTTTTAATGCCCCTTGGAAGAGACGTGGAGGTCGCAGTAGCTTAACAAGACAGTTTTAATGCCCCTTGGAAAAGTGGTGGAGATCGCAGTAGCTTAACAAGACAGTTTTAATGCCCCTTGGAAAAGTGGTGGAGGTCGCAGTAGCTTAACAAGACAGTTTTAATGCCCCTTGGAAGAGACGTGGAGGTCGCAGTAGCTTAACAAGACGGTTTTAATTCCCCTTCGAAGAATAGTGGAGGTCGCAGTAGCTTAACAAGACGGTTTTAATGCCCCTTGGAAAAGTGGTAGAGGTCGCAGTAGCTTAACAAGATGGTTTTAATGCCCCTTGGAAGAGACGTGGAGGTCGCAGTAGCTTAACAAGACTGTTTTAATTCCCCTTGGAAAAGTGGTGGAGGTCGCAGTAGCTTAACAAGATGGTTTTAATGCCCCTTGGAAGAGATGTGGAGGTCACAGTAGCTTAATAAGACGGTTTTAATGCCCCTTGGAAGAATGGTGGTGGTCGCAGTAGCTTAACAAGACGGTTTTAATGCCCCTTGGAAAAGTGGTGGAGGTCGTAGTAGCTTAACAAGACGGTTTTAATGCCCCTTGGAAGAGATGTGGAGGTTGCAGTTGTGTCACCCTGGCCTGGATGCCACAAGTGTAATTAAAGCTGTGTCTGAGAGCAAGGGGGAGGTTCTCTAGTCAGGGGAACATTAGCATGCAATGCCTCCTGTCTCAGTCCAGTAGGGGGAGCTGGCTGCCCCTATAAAAGCTGGTACTGAGGGCAGGGTTAGGGAGAACTGGATGGCCTGTCTCAGCATTGAGACTTGTCCCAGAGCAGAACAGGGACAGACAGTTGCACTGCACCTAAGAGGAAGTGTGGCAGGAGGAGAGCCACAAGCCAGAGACAAGAGGCGAAGAGAGCCTGTCTTGGCAGAAAGAGGACTTAATTGACCAGACTTTGGTGTCTGAGGCTGGAAGGATTCCACATCCCCCAGCAGAGAACCTGTCCGCAAGGGACTGTACATTCCTTGGCCTAAGAAGCCTGGAGGCTCTGCCACAACAGAAGGGACCAGTAAAGCCGTACAAGGCTGGGAGCAGAAAGGAACCCACGTCGCAGGCCATACAGGCGAGAATACACGGAAAGCTCGGAAATGTGGGCTGTTACCCTATAACGAGGAGATAGCCAGAAGGAGCGCAGAAAGCACGGTAGGCCTACACCCTCACCCTGACCAGGGCCAATTTCCCCTTTGCTCTCAGACATCCAGGTCCCCTCCTAGCTGGGACTGTTTGTGGGTCAATTTACCTGTTCTAGTAAAGACCCTGGACTGCAACCTGTTGTCTGTGTGCTCCTTGCTCCTCCAGCACTATCAGCACTGGGATTCTCACTACCATCACTCCCACCATCCACTACACTGCCCTGGGGCCGCACTCTTCCCGTGGGGAGTCACACCATCCCAGCTGCACACCTCATCAGCCCCAGCGGTCTGCCTTGCAGCGGCGCTACATAATGACCGCAAATCCACGGGTGGCGTAGTCGTACATTATCAATAGCACATAACGGACTACCACTGGCCTGACCACCCTGAGCCACGGAACTGGGTTGTCACTACTACCCCCATCGTTCCCTATTGCCCGGATCCGAGTGCCCCACGGCCCAGGGGGCGAGTCAGCTTTGGCGTAGTCGGCAGGATTTAGTGCCCGCAACCACCGGGTACTGCGTGCCTGAAAATGACTTTTGTAACTTACCTGTGGCGAAGTTTCCCGCCGTCCGGAGTCATTTCCCGCCATCCGGAGCCTATTCCCGCCATCAGACGCCATCTTGGACCGTTTCCCGCCGTCTTCCCGCCATCCGCAGCTGTTTCCCGCCATCGGACGCCATCTTCAGGACGCCGCGTGGGAAGAAGAGGGGCGTGGACGTCAAAACCGCGCGAGATCCGAAGCTCCGCCCCACGCACCGACGCTGCGCAAGGTCCTGGAAGGGAGAGAGAGCGACGCTGACGTCATCAGGACGCGACGCCAGGTCCTCGTCCATAGCAGCAGCAGCGGAGCCGCGGCCTACAGAACAGGATCGTCGGAAGGTAGGCCACAGTCCACTAGGGGGGTAGAAAGATGTCGGATACAGAGGCGCCCACTACCACCAACGCAGCTGCAGCCCTACATCCCTGGAGCGGCCTGGCTGCCCAAATACTCAGGGGAGCCCCATGCCCTAACTGACTTCAAGGAAAGGCTATACAGTTTGTTCCACGTTTACCCCCTGACAGAGGAACAGAAGGTCAGCATATTAACAGGGCAGTTAACTGGCGCAGCCCAAAGGGAGGTAAAGTCATGGCACACTGAGGAGAAAAGGACTGTGAAGGGTATTCTGGCCCGGCTGCGGGGTACCTTTGACACACGTACCTCTGCTGAAATTAAAATTAGGTTCTATGGATGTAAGCAGCGGGCACAGGACAGCATCAGAGACTATGCCCTAAATCTGCAGGAAGCCCTGAGGGCTATCAAACAAACTGACCCTGGCAGTGTGCAGGAAACGGATAAGCTGCTAACAGAACAATTCATAGAAGGTCTGCTGTCTAGCGCCCACAGGGCCCAACTGCGCCTCATGTTCTTTCAGAACCCCGACCTGACCTTTGCCCAATTTAAGGACAGGGCCATAAGGGTGCTCCGTGAACCTGCAACCAGTGGCACTATAAACCCCCGGCGCCCTGCTCTCACCTACCACCAGGAGGCAGCGCCCTCCTCTATGGACCCCGTGGGGGCTGATGCACAGGCCCTGAACCAAGCCCCGTTGAAAGATCTTAACCACCAAGTCCAGGAGCTGACCAGGAGTGTCACGGCATTGACCAGGACCGTCCAGGTATTGCAAGTGGACCCGTCAAGACCCATCGAGCTGGCTTCAAGTCCGGAGGATGTCCCATGGCGTCGACAGAGGAGGATCCCGTCGTTCCGAGGGAGGCCCACAGACTGCTACGCAGAGGATGGACAGCCCATTTGCCGTCGATGCAACCAGCCCGGACACATTTCCAGGTACTGTAATTTAAACGGGTCCAACCTGGGGCAGAGGGCCAACCCCCAGGCATAAGATCACCAGGCCCTTACAATTGGCGTAATAAGTACGTTGGGGGGCGCCCGGTTTTACCCGTGGTGCTGGACGGTATCCCCATGAGCGCCTTGCTGGATACTGGGTCACAAGTAACCACTATCCCTTATGTACTTTTTAAGCAGTATTGGACTGATGCTGATATCACACGGTATCCAGACAGTAACTTGAGCATCATCGCCAGTAATGGCTTACCCGTGCCGCAGATGGGGTTCAAGGAGATGACCATTGGTAAAGTTGAACGGCCGGCACAGGGAGTGATTATTGTAGACATTGACCGTCGTGAAAGTCACCCTAAAATAACTGTGGGTACTAACGTAATTGAAAATTGGCTTGTAATCTTACAACAGGTGGCGGTGAATGCTAGTTCCAGCCAACAGAGAGTCCTCAACAAGGAGATAAAAGCCCTGATGAGACGGCAGCAGGTAGAACTGTCTGGTGGTGAGATCGGTAGCGTAAGACTGAGTGACCCATTCCCCATTTACATGCCTCCCAAAAGTGAAATGATGATCTGGTGTCGGACTGCAATCGGGTTGAGAGGTAGAGACTACCAAGCCATGGTAGAACCCGTGTACTCAGACAGCAGGCCCACCATTTTGACAGCCCGGGGGATGGTTGATGTCCGTCATGGGAGGGTGCCCGTCCGCATCCTTAACATTGGGGAGAGGGAAGTACACTTACCCAGGTACGCTACACTCGCCAAACTGTTTGTTGTCGAACACCAAGCTATCAGGGCCGTGGAACCCTTGCCTCCATCTCCACAGGCGGAGGGTAATGGCTCCCAGATACAAAAGGAGGACTGGTGCCAGAAACTCCATGTGGGTGCTGACTCCACTCCCCTGCACCAAAAACAAGGAGTCTACCGGGTGGTCCAGGAGTACGAGAGAGTCTTTAGTAAGCACCCGCTAGACTTCGGCAGAGTAAATGGGATAGAACACCACATCCCCACAGGGAGCCACCCACCGATAAAAGAAAGACACAGACCTGTACCCCCTGCACATTATCAGAACGCAAATGGCATGCTAAAAGAAATGAAAGAAGCTGGGGTCATTAGAGATAGCTGTAGCCCCTGGTCAGCCCCCTTGGTTCTGGTAAAAAAGAAAGATGGCACCATGAGAATGTGCGTGGACTATAGACAAATCAACCGTATCACCCACAAAGACGCATACCCGCTGCCTAGAATAGAGGAGTCTTTAGCCGCACTAAAATCTGCTAACTTCTTTTCTACTTTGGACCTTACTAGCGGGTACTGGCAGGTTCCTGTGGCAGAGGCTGACAAGGAGAATGTAGCATCGGCGTCTCTGCCCCGTTCTAGGCAGAGACGCCGTCCCTCTCACCTCCCCGCTCCTGGCGCGGCGTCCTCCAGCGCTTCTCTCCCCGCTGCTTCCGGCACGCGCTCCTTCCCCGGCAGTGTGCTTAGGGCGCGCGCGCGCGCGCTCCCCCTCTCTTGAAGGGACCGCGCGCGCCGTCCTAAGGAGTCCCCGGCCAATTGCCGGAGGACCTCCCATATAAAAGGCACCTCCTCCAAAATGGAGGTGCCCGAGCAATGTTGTAGCACTGTTCACTACTCTGCTTCAGCCCTCAGGTCCCGTTGCCAGTTACCTGCCAGATACCTGCCAGATTCCTGCCAGTCTGCTGTCTAATTCCTGCCTGATATCCTGCTACCTGCCTGCTAGCCTGATGTCCGACGGTCTGCCTTCCAACTTCTGTCAGTCTGTCTAAGGACCAGCCTGCCCGCTCACCTGGGAGCGCACATCTTCTACCTGCCTGCTTGCCTGAGGTCCGACGGTCTGCCTTCCAACTCCTGTCAGTCTGTCTAAGGACCAGCTTGCCCGCTCACCTGGGAGCGCTCATCTGCTGCCTGTCTGCTAGCCTACCAGGAGGCTCTGCCGTCACGTGCTGTGACCACCCGCCTGTCCAGAGACTCCTGCCCGCTCACCTGGGAGCGCTCATCTGCTACCTGTCTGTTGGTCTTCCTGGAGGCTCCGCCGTCACATGCTGTGACCACCCGATTATCCAGAGACTCTCGCCTGCTCACCTGGGAGCTCACGTCTATCATCTGCCGCCACAGGTCGTACCAATCCTTTACCCAGAGACTGCCCCGGTCACTTGCCGTGACCTCCTGTCCGTTCATTCAGAGACTGTCCCAGTCACCTGCTGTGACTGCCTGCCCGTCTAACCTGGTCGCCACCCGCTCCCTTACAGGGACCGCCCCCTTGTATAGTAGCTCAGAGGTTCTGCCTCCCAGACCCGTTACAGTTTGCTCGGGCCATGGAACCCGGTGGCACCCAAGCTCCCTCGCTCTCGGACCTGTGTCATGAACTGTCCCGTCAGAGGTCCCAACAGGAGTTCATCCTGGGTCACCTGCGGAATGTCAATTCTCGCCTGGACACTCTGACCGCTCTGCCTGCAACCACCGCCAGTGCCATGACTCGCAATCCGGCAGCTCCACTGCCCACTAATAACATGGTATCCTACCCCGGACCCTGGCTTTCTGCACCTCCTCGTTTCGGAGGCGACTCCGCCCAGGCTCGGGGCTTCATAAATCAGTGCACCCTGCACTTTGAACTCCTGTCTCACCAGTTTAACTCCGACCGGGCCAAAATTGCCTTCATCATGTCCCATCTCACCGGAGAGGCCCTGGCCTGGCTAAATCCTCTATGGGAGAGAGGAGACCCCCTGGTGTCCGACTTGCCTGCCTTTCTCACGGCTTTCCGGAAAGTCTTCGACGAACCCGGACGGAAGACCTCATCCGCATCATCTCTACTACGCCTCCGTCAGGGAAGTCTCACCGTGGGCCAATATGCCATACGGTTCCGTACCCTTGCCTCGGAGCTGGCCTGGGATAATTACGCTCTGGTTTCCGTCTTCTGGGAGGGTCTGCCCGGCCGTATTAAAGATGAACTTGCCGGTCGGGACATTCCTATCACTCTCGATGACCTAATAACTCTTGCCACCCGGATTGACCTGCGGTTCCAGGAGCGTGCCAAAGAGGTCACCCGTGAGAGGAGGTTTCCACGTCTTGCTCCTACTTTTCAGAAACCCGTCACTCCCTCCGTCTCTCCTCAGCTACACTCTCCTGAGCCTATGCAGGTCGACCAGACCAAGATGGTCGGTTCTCGCCAAGAATCTCGCCGAGCCGAGGGAAGCTGTTTCTATTGTGGCAGTATGAATCACTTCATCCGTTCCTGCCCGGAAAAGCCGGGAAACGCCAGTGTCTAGGACCACTCGGAGAGGTCGTCCTAGACAAAAGTAAGCCCTCTCCGTCTCTGACCTTACCGGTCTCTATTGCTTGGGGAGAAAACCGTCTCTTTGAACTCACCCATCTGGATTCTGGAGCTGCTGGAAACCTCATCTCCCAGTCTCTGGTAGAGAGATACCATATTCCCACCAAGTCCCTGGCTGAACCATTGTCAGTCGCCTCCGTGGATGGAAGACTTCTCTCGGAAACCATCCTGCTCGTCACCGAACCCATAACCCTGCAGGTGGGAATGCTGCACTCTGAGGAGATCTCATTCCATGTGCTGTCCGGACTTTCTTACTCCCTGTTGCTAGGTCTACCTTGGCTCCAGACACATGAACCCGTATTGAACTGGCGGTCCGGTGAAGTACTCCGATGGGGTCCTGACTGCCATAGGACCTGCCTGGTCCCGGTCCGTCCACTTCGCCCTCAGCCTACTCCAGCTAACTTACCTGGTCTCCCGGCTCCCTACTGGCCCTATGCGGACGTCTTCGGTAAGAAGGAAGCTGAGACGTTGCCACCCCATAGGCCATACGATTGCCCGATCGACCTGGTACCTGGCACCACTCCTCCCCGTGGGCGTATCTACCCGTTGTCTGCAGCAGAGACCCGAGCCATGTCTGAGTACATTGAAGAGAATCTGGCTAGGGGATTTATCCGAAAATCTACCTCCCCGGCTGGAGCCGGATTCTTCTTTGTCAAAAAGAAAGACGGCTCGCTACGTCCCTGTATTGACTACAGAGGACTCAATCTCATCACGGTAAAAAACAAATATCCCCTGCCACTCATCTCCGAATTGTTTGACCGTCTCAAGGGCGCCAGGATCTTCTCCAAGCTGGATCTACGAGGAGCGTATAATCTGGTCCGTATCTGTCTAGGAGACGAGTGGAAGACGGCATTCAATACCCGGGACGGTCACTACGAGTACCTTGTGATGCCCTTCGGTCTCTGTAATGCTCCCGCGGTCTTTCAGGAACTAGTCAACGACATCTTCCGTGACCTCCTGTACTCCTGCGTAGTGGTATACCTGGACGATATCTTGGTCTTCTCTCCGGATCTCCCCACACACCGGAGGGATGTTCGTCAGGTCCTGCTTAGGCTTCGGCAGAACCACCTTTACGCCAAATACGAGAAGTGCCTCTTCGATCAGACCTCCCTTCCGTTCTTGGGCTATGTCATCTCCCAAACAGGTCTGCAAATGGATCCCGAGAAGCTCTCTTCCGTTCTAAAATGGCCTCGTCCTGAAGGTTTGAAGGCGATACAGCGATTCCTGGGCTTCGCTAATTATTATCGTCTTTTCATCCCACACTTCTCGTCTCGGACTGCTCCCATATCTGCACTTACCCGTAAGGGGGCTAACCCCAGGACATGGTCGCCTGAAGCCGAGGAGGCCTTCCTTTCCCTAAAGAAAGCCTTCGCCTCTGCTCCCGTCCTGCACCGTCCGGACTGTAATAAACAATTCTACCTGGAGGTTGATGCCTCCTCCTCCGGAGCCGGAGCGGTGCTCACCCAGAAGTCTTCTACCGGGAGAATGGTAACGTGCGGCTTCTTCTCCAAAATCTTCTCCTCGTCGGAGCGCAACTACTCCATTGGAGACCGGGAATTGCTAGCCATCAAATTGGCACTGGGAGAGTGGCGCTATCTGCTTGAAGGGGCTCTCTACCCGGTAATTATCTACACGGATCACAAAAACCTGGCATATCTCCAAAATGCCCAGAGACTCAATCCTCGCCAGGCCCGGTGGTCGTTGTTTTTTGCCCGCTTCGACTTCATTCTTCATTTCCGTCCGGCGGACAAGAACGTCAAAGCTGATGCCTTGTCCCGGTCCTTCCTGTCCTCCAATCAAGAGGAGGAACCTACGCACATCATCGACTCCTCCAAGGTGATGAATGTGGCCCCCTTGGATCTGACTCGTCTTCCACCCGGTAAGACGTTCGTAGCTGTGCCAGATCGGGAGAGGGTTCTTCGCTGGGGACATTCTTCTAAACTAGCTGGCCATGCTGGCCAAAAGAAGACCTTCCAACTTATTACCCGGCATTACTGGTGGCCTACCCTGCGTAAGGACGTGGTAGACTTCGTCGCGGCCTGTTCATCCTGTGCCCGTAACAAAGTTCCCCGACATCTACCTGCCGGCCATCTCCTGCCTCTTCCCGTACCTGCTGCTCCTTGGCAACACATCGCTATGGACTTTATCACCGACCTTCCAGTTTCTGCCGGTTGTACTGTCATTTGGGTTGTCGCTGACCGTTTTTCTAAGATGGCCCACTTCATTCCCCTGCCTGGTCTTCCGTCTGCACCCGAGCTGGCTAAAGACTTTATCCGCCACATCTTCCGTCTCCATGGTCTGCCCCTCCACATCGTGTCGGATCGTGTGGTTCAGTTCACCTCTCGCGTCTCCGTTTCTGTGGACAACCCTGCTGCGGAGTCTCTTGTCAGCGAATTTTCTACTATTTGGGAGAGCACCAGGTCCGCTCTTCTTCTCTCCTCTGAGCGGATGAAGAGATATGCTGATAAGAGACGTCTGGATCCGCCCCAATTCCGTCCGGGAGACAAGGTTTGGCTCTCATCCAAACATGTGCGGCTCAAAGTACCCTCCTACAAGTAGGGTCCTCGATTCATCGGCCCCTTCGAAGTCCTCAGGCAAATTAACCCTGTGGCCTACAAATTAAAACTCCCGGCCACCCTACGGATCCCCAACTCCTTCCACGTATCTCTCCTCAAACCCGTTGTCTTTAACTTTTTTTCCAAAAATTCAGGTGCCCCTCCTGCTCTGGTTTCCGCTGATGACATCTTTGAGGTAGAGAGTATTCTGGCCTCCAAGAGGGTAAGAGGAAAAACCTTTTTTCTGGTAGATTGGAAGGGGTTTGGTCCTGAGGAGAGAACTTGGGAACCCAGGGAGAACATCAACGCCCCGCTTCTCCTTGAGAAATTTCTTTCTGGCCAAAAAAAGAGGGGGCCTAAAGGGGGGGGTACTGTAGCATCGGCGTCTCTGCCCCGTTCTAGGCAGAGACGCCGTCCCTCTCACCTCCCCGCTCCTGGCGCGGCGTCCTCCAGCGCTTCTCTCCCCGCTGCTTCCGGCACGCGCTCCTTCCCCGGCAGTGTGCTTAGGGCGCGCGCGCTCCCCCTCTCTTAAAGGGACGGCACGCGCCGTCCTAAGGAGTCCCCGGCCAATTGCCGGAGGACCTCCCATATAAAAGGCACCTCCTCCAAAATGGAGGTGCCCGAGCAATGTTGTAGCACTGTTCACTACTCTGCTTCAGCCCTCAGGTCTCGTTGCCAGTTACCTGCCAGATACCTGCCAGATTCGTGCCAGTCTGCTGTCTAATTCCTGCCTGATATCCTGCTACCTGCCTGCTAGCCTGAGGTCCGACGGTCTGCCTTCCAACTTCTGTCAGTCTGTCTAAGGACCAGCCTGCCCGCTCACCTGGGAGTGCACATCTTCTACCTGCCTGCTTGCCTGAGGTCCGACGGTCTGCCTTCCAACTCCTGTCAGTCTGTCTAAGGACCAGCTTGCCCGCTCACCTGGGAGCGCTCATCTGCTGCCTGTCTGCTAGCCTACCAGGAGGCTCTGCCATCACGTGCTGTGACCACCCGCCTGTCCAGAGACTCCTGCCCGCTCACCTGGGAGCGCTCATCTGCTACCTGTCTGTTGGTCTTCCTGGAGGCTCCGCCGTCACATGCTGTGACCACCCGATTATCCAGAGACTCTCGCCTGCTCACCTGGGAGCTCACGTCTATCATCTGCCGCCACAGGTCATACCAATCCTTTACCCAGAGACTGCCCCGGTCACTTGCCGTGACCTCCTGCCCGTTCATCCAGAGACTGCCCCGGTCACTTGCCGTGACCTCCTGTCCGTTCATTCAGAGACTGTCCCAGTCACCTGCTGTGACTGCCTGCCCGTCTACCCTGGTCGCCACCCGCTCCCTTACAGGGACCGCCCCCTTGTATAGTAGCTCAGAGGTTCCGCCTCCCAGACCCGTTACAGAGAAGACCGCCTTCACCACCCCGATGGGACTGAGTGAGTTCAACTGTATGCCTTTCAGGCTCTGCAACGCACCAGGGACCTTCCAGCGGCTGATGGAATGCTGTCTAGGGCACCGAAACTTCGAGACGGTCCTCCTTTACCTGGACGACGTGATCGTCTAATCGAAAACCTACGAGGACCACCTAAAGCACCTGGCCGAGGTGTTCGAAGCCCTGGCAGGCTATGGCCTGAAGGTGAAACCATCGTAATGTCACATGCTGAAAACAAAGGTCCAGTACCTAGGGCACGTGGTAAGCGTGGAAGGAGTGGCCCCCGACCCTGACAAGGTCACGGCAATCAAGAGCTGGACAAGCCCCTCGAACATCAAAGAGGTGAGACAGTTTCTCGGGTTGGTAGGCTACTACCGAAGGTTCATCCCCAGGTTCACTAAGATGGCAGCTCCTATGCAGGACCTCCTAATCGGACAGTCTAAGTCCAGGAGTCAAAAGCCACCCTTCAAGTGGGATAAACCGGAAGAGGAGTACTTCCGCCAGTTGAAGATGGCCCTCATGGGGGATGAGATCCTGGCCTATCCTGATTATGGCCAGCCTTTTATTCTCCACACGGACGCCAGTAATGTGGGACTGGGAGCCGTACTGTCCCAAAACCAACAGGGCAGAGAACGGGTGATCGCATACGCTAGCCGGAAGCTGAGACCCACCGAGAGGAACCCGGAGAATTACAGCTCCTTCAAGCTAGAATTCTTGGCAGTGGTGTGGGCCGTGACGGAACGCTTCAAGCATTACCTGGCCTCCGCAAAGTTCACAGTGTACACGGACAACAACCCGTTGACACACCTGGACAATGCAAGACTGGGTGCCCTAGAACAGCGGTGGATGGCCCGTCTCTCCAACTATGACTTCGTGATCAAGTACCAGGCCGGCAAAACCAATGCCAACGCAGACGCCCTGTCGAGGATGCCTCACTTACCTGAAGGTGACGAAGACCCAGAAGAGCTGGAGGAGGTAGAACTCCCCGCGTTTCACCGGTATGGAGCCGCTCAATACTCCCACCGCGTGAAAGAGGAGGATCTAACAACCGTGATGATCAATCCCCTACCTCACCACAGCTGGGCCGAGACCCAAGATAGTGACCCTGCCATCCGTCTGGTGAAAGAACTGCTGACCCAGGAAGACGCCCGCATGAATCCGGATGCTCCAGAGGAAGCTAGACAGCTATGGAAGGAGAAGAGCAAGCTGTTCCTCTACGAAGGCAAGTTGTGCAGAAGGATTGTCAACCACCGGACACACGAGCTGACCTGGCAAATCGTGGTTCCAAGGCGGGATGCAGCTATGGTCCTGGGAGCTTACCATGACAGAGCGGGACACTTCGGTTGGAAGAAACTGGAGTTCCTGCTAAGAGGAAGGTTCTTTTGGGTCGGCATGAGAGGAGTTGTAGAAAAATGGTGCAGAGACTGTGGCCCTTGTCACCTAAGGAGGAAGGACTGCACCAGCCAGAAGACACCCTTGAGGCCAATCGTCACCATGCAGCCTCTTGAGCTGGTAGCTCTAGACCATGTCAAGTTGGCTCCAAGCCGGTCAGGGTACATCTACTCCCTGACAATCGTGGATCACTATTCCCGTTTTCTAGTGGTGGTCCCGGTAAAGGACTTGACAGCCCAAACAGCGGCCAGAGCCTTCCAGCAATATTTCTGCCATCCACACGGGTATCCGGAACAGGTCCTGACAGACCAGGGTCCAGCGTTCGAGGCTGAAATCTTCCAGGAGTTCTGCAACCTCTATGGCTGTAAGAAGATTCGTACAACGCCTTACCACCCCCAAACCAACGGGATGTGTGAGAAGATGAACAATATAGTTATTGATCTCCTGAAGACGTTGCCCCTGGAGGAACGCAGCCTGTGGCCAGAAAAACTGCCAGACCTGATAGACCTATACAACAATATCCCGGTGAATGCTACAAACTGCACCCCGGCTTACCTGATGCGAGCTAGACCAGGTAAGCTGCCCGTAGACCTGGAGATGGGAGTCCTAATACCTGAGGACACCTCCCCGGATGCGGACTGGGATACGGAAAGGCAACTGCAGTACAAGAAGGTACAGGAGAGTGTGGAGAAGAGCCTGGCCCAGGTGAGAGAGAGGCAAGAAAAACTCTTCAATCAACACGCCCCTGCTGGTCCTCTAGAACCTGGTGAGCAAGTCCTGAAGCGGAAGAGAAGGCTACATAAGTTGGACGACCAGTGGGAAAGGGAACCCTACACCGTACTGCAGTCTGACCACGACAACCCAAAGGTGTGCGTGATCACCAAGGACGGAGGAGAAACCACTAGTGTCGTCTCCAGAGACCACCTCAAAAGGTTCCCCGAGCAACTCCGTAGTGCAGAAGAGGATCAGAGTGACCTTGAACCCGCAGAGGACAAGGAAGAAATGATCAGCACCGTTCTCGGAGAGTTCCCTCAGTCCTGGACTCGCATAAATGATGCCATAGTGGTACCTGTCCTGCATTTCCTGCAACCGGCACAGCAACAACCAACACCAGAGCCAGAAGGTGAAGAGGAGCAAGCGGTTCCAGAGGCAGAAGAGCCTGTACCAGCAGCCCAGGAGAGTCAACCCTCTGCTGACAGTGAGCCTGCCATGCCTGCGGTAAGCCAAAGGACCCGCAGACAGCTGCCTGCCCTACCTGTACACCCAGCTGGTAGCTGCACCCCTAACGCTAGTGGGGAAAGCCAGGTTGGTCCACCACCAGACAGTGGGCTACGTAGGTCAACCAGGAGCACAAAGGGACAGATACCCGCTCGCTGGAGAATATAGGATGCACTAGATTGTAAATAACCCTGTTGTCAAATGTTGAATTGTTTGCAAAGTTACATGCATATTTGGTAATTCTGTGTTTCAGTTTCTTGCAGCTACCGTAAGGACTCAAAGGTTATGGACTTTTTATAACCGGGACCTTGTATGGACTGCGTTCGGAGCCTAACCAAGGAATGAACTAAGACTGTGAAGGACTTGGGGTAGGACAGACCCCCACCTGGTTAAGGCTCCCCGTTGTGTTGGTGATATGGACACCCGGTCACAGGCCACACTGTGACCTAAAGAACTCAATCTGTGCGTCGTCTGTCTATTAATGTTTTATTGTTATGCATATTGTCTTTGTTTACTGTTTAGTCCCGGAGTACTAAATTTCACTAGGGGGGAATGTGTCACCCTGGCCTGGATGCCACAAGTGTAATTAAAGCTGTGTCTGAGAGCAAGGGGGAGGTTCTCTAGTCAGGGGAACATTAGCATGCAACGCCTCCTGTCTCAGGCCAGTAGGGGGAGCTGGCTGCCCCTATAAAAGCTGGTACTGAGGGCAGGGTTAGGGAGAACTGGATGGCCTGTCTCAGCATTGAGACTTGTCCCAGAGCAGAACAGGGACAGACAGTTGCACTGCACCTAAGAGGAAGTGTGGCAGGAGGAGAGCCACAAGCCAGAGACAAGAGGCGAAGAGAGCCTGTCTTGGCAGAAAGAGGACTTAATTGACCAGACTTTGGTGTCTGAGGCTGGAAGGATTCCACATCCCCCAGCAGAGAACCTGTCCGCAAGGGACTGTACATTCCTTGGCCTAAGAAGCCTGGAGGCTCTGCCACAACAGAAGGGACCAGTAAAGCCGTACAAGGCTGGGAGCAGAAAGGAACTCACGTCGCAGGCCATACAGGCGAGAATACACGGAAAGCTCGGAAACGTGGGCTGTTACCCTATAACGAGGAGATAGCCAGAAGGAGCACAGAAAGCACGGTAGGCCTACACCCTCACCCTGACCAGGGCCAATTTCCCCTTTGCTCTCAGACATCCAGGTCCCCTCCTAGCTGGGACTGTTTGTGGGTCAATTTACCTGTTCTAGTAAAGACCCTGGACTGCAACCTGTTGTCTGTGTGCTCCTTGCTCCTCCAGCACTATCAGCACTGGGATTCTCACTACCATCACTCCCACCATCCACTACACTGCCCTGGGGCCGCACTCTTCCCGTGGGGAGTCACACCATCCCAGCTGCACACCTCATCAGCCCCAGCGGTCTGCCTTGCAGCGGCGGTACCTAATGACCGCAAATCCACGGGTGGCGTAGTCGGACATTATCAATAGCACATAACGGACTACCACTGGCCTGACCACCCTGAGCCACGGAACTGGGTTGCCACTACTACCCCCATCGTTCCCTATTGCCCGGATCCGAGTGCCCCACGGCCCAGGGGGCGAGTCACAGTAGCTTAACAAGATGGTTTTAATGCCCCTTGGAAGAATGGTGGAGGTTGCAGTAGCTTAACAAGACAGTTTTAATGCCCCTTGGAAACGAGGTGGAGGTCGCAGTAGCTTAACAAGACGGTTTTAATGCCCCTTGGAAGAGACGTGGAGGTCGCAGTAGCTTAACAAGACGGTTTTAATGCCCCTTGGAAGAAACGTGGAGTTCAGAGTAGCTTAACAAGACGGTTTTCATGCCCCTTACAAGAGCCATGCAGTACAGCATATTAAAAACATTATTCCCATTATTGGGGAGTGGGTCTCCCATAGTCTTTGCCTATGCCTTCCAAGCAAAAGCTGCCAAAAATTAGGACGGAGCAGCTTGCAATGCTGGCAAACAAGAGCCATGCAGTACAGCATATGAAAAACATTATTTCCATTATTGGGGAGTGGGTCTCCCATAGTCTTTGCATATGCCTTCCAAGCAAAAGCTGCCAAAAATTAGGACGGAGGAACTTGCAATGCTGTCAACACGGACCACGGTCACCCTGGTGGTTTAGTGGTGGTGGAGGCTGAGGATAAGGAGAAGAGCAAAATACAGCCGAAAAGAGGAAGCGGATACCCATGTGTGGGTGTGAAGCGGTGCATGGGAATACACCTCCCGAAATAACACAGTGGATTTGACTTTATATTACTCTGCTGTCATTTGGTGGTGATGAGAAGTCTGGCCCAATCCAGCCCTTGTTCATTTTGACAAAGGTCAGCTTGTCAGTATTGTCAGTTGACAGGCGAGTGCGCTTATCAGTTATAATTCCCCCAGGTGCACTAAAAACACGCTCTGATAACAGGCTAGTGGCAGGGCAGGCCAGGACATCCAAGGCGCACAGAGCGAGTTCATTCCAAGTGTCCAGCTTGGATACCCAATAATTAAAAGGCACAGAGGAATCACGGAGGACGCTGGTACGGTCGGCAAGGTACTCCCTCACCATCTTTTGAAACTTTCCACTCCTTGAGAGAGTACCTCACGCCTCAGGGCCTGTAAGCTGGGCGGGTCTCAGAAAACTGTCCCAGAATGTTGACAGTGTTCCCCTGCCTCTGCTGGATTGGAGTTGCGTCTCTCTCGCCTGTACGCCTTGGTTGGGCAACGAACTGTGACCTCTGCCGCTAGCGTGTTCAGATGGGAATTTTTTTAACAGTTCTGCAGCAATGGCCTTCTGGTACTGCCACATTTTTGTAGACCTCTCCACCTCAGGAATAAGAGCGTGAAAGTTCTCCTTGTAGCGGGGGTCTAAAAGTGTCACCAACCAGTAATGACTGTCACCCAACATTTTGACAACGCAAGGGTCACGGTTAAAGCAGCGTAACATAAAGTCAGCCATGCATGCCAGACTGGTAACGGGCAAGACTTCCGTGTCCTCACCAAGATGAGGACTGACCATGCTCTCCTCCTCCTCCTCCCCCACCTGTCCTCAGGCCACCCACGCTAAACCGACCGTATGACAGTTGTACAGGTACTACCGTCTACAGCGCATGATTCCAGCTCCTGTTCTTCCTCCTCTTCCTCCTCTTCTCCCTCATTGTCCCCCAATGCACGTTGGGATGAGATGAGGCTGGGCTGTGTGTAATCGCCCATTACGGCTTCTTGATCCATCTCATCATACTCTGGCTGCAATGCCTCCTCTTTAATTCTCTGCAGAGAGCATTGCAAAAGACAGACAAGTGGGATGCTGACGCTAATGATGGTGTCATCGCCACTCACCATTTTGGTGAACTCCTCAAAGTTTGTCAGGATGGTACATATGTCAGACATCCAGGTCCACTCCTGAGGTCTTATGTGTGGAGTCTGACCTGAATATCGACGGCCTTGTTGCAGCTGGTACTCCACAATTGCTCTCTTCCGCTCACAAATCCTTTGCAACATGTGGAGGGTAGAGTTCCAACGTGTGGGGACATCACACACCAGTCGGTGTGCCGGAAGCTGCAAACGCTGCTGCAACACAGCAAGAGCGGCGGAAGCTGTAGCCGACTTCCAAAAATGAGCTGACAGGCGGCGCACTTTGACGAGCAGATCTGGCAACTCAGGGTACGATTTAAGAAACCGCTGAACCACGAGGTTAAGCACATGAGCCAGGCATGATACGTGTGTGATCTTGCCTCGCCTCAGAGCCGCCACCAGGTGACGGCCATTGTCAAACATGACCATGCCTGGATGTAGGTTCAGCAGTCTCAGCCACAGATCTGCCTGCTATTTCACAGCTGTCCACAACTCACAAGCAGTGTGAGGTTTATCACCTAAGCTTATGAGTTTCAGCACAGCCTGTTGCCGCTTGGCTGAGGCAGTACTGCAGTGCTTCCAGCTTGTAACTGACGTGGTGATATCTGAGATGGAGGCTGAACATGAGGAGGAGGAGGAGGATGATGCGCAGGAGCTGTACACTGTGGGGGCAACTCTGACTAACATAGGGCCCGCAATCCTCGGTGTGGGGAGGATGTGTTCCGTCCCAAGGTCCGACTGGGTCCCGGCTTCCACTATGATTACCCAGTGTGCCGTCAGGGAGATGTATCGTCCCTGGCCACAAGCACTTGTCCATGTGTCCGTTGTCAGGTGGACTCTCCCAGTAACTGCGTTGTTGAGGGCACGGCAGATGTTTTGGGACATGTGCTTGTGTAGTGCGGGGATGGCACACCAGGCAAAATAGTGTCGGCTGGGGACCGAGTACAGAGGGATGGCCACCGCCATAAGGTTGTAGAAGGATTCCGTCTCCACCAGCCTAAAAGGCAGCATTTCCAACGCAAGCAGTCGTGAAATGTGCGAATTTAGGACTGTGGCCTGTGGGGCGTTGGCTGCGAATTTCCGCTTTCGTTCAAAGGTCTGGGATATGGACAATTGAACGCTGCGGTCGGACGTGGACGTTGATGCTGTTTCTTGAGAAACTGCCATAACAAGTGAAGACTGAGAGGAGGGGGCATCTTTGCATGCAGTATGGACAGGGAATTGCCTTGCACACACAACAGGGGGTTCTATTGCACGCACAACAGTGGAAGAAGCAGTGGTGACACCCGCTGACACTGGTCCTGGACCCTGGGATTCGCCCCACAAAGTCGGGTGCTTTGCTGCCATGTGCCTGATCATGCTGGTGGTGGTCAGGCTGGTAGTTTTGTCATCCCTGCTGATGCTGGCATGGCAGGTGGTACAAATGGCCTTTTTGGGGTTATCAGCAGAGTCTTTAAAAAAATTCCAGACTCTGGAAGACCTACCGCTTGTACTGGCAACGTCCCTCGTGTTGGTGTTACGGGGAACTGTTGCCCGCCTTCTGTGTGCGGCCACCACACTGCTTCTTCCTGCCTGTCGGGGTACTCTGCCTCCCTCCCTCTGTGTGCTGCTGGCCTCACTCTGCATGTCCTCCTGCCACGTTGGGTCAGTTACTAGATCATCCACCACCTCCTCCTCTTCCACTTGCGCACCACGATCCTCCTCCTCACTTCGTGGCAATTGTGTCTCGTCATAGTCCACCTCTTGTGACAAATTGCCAGCGTCGACTTCCTGTGGCCGTGGCTGTTCAAATATTTGGGCATCGCTACATAGGATCTCCTCTTCCACCACATCAAGCGGAGCAGGCGAGGGGCACAAATATGGAAATGGACCAGTGAACAGCTCTTCAGAGTGTCCAAGTGTGGGATCAGTTGCTGTCTGACGACACTCGGCATGGTGGGAGGAAGGAGCATCAGGGTGAGGAGGAGTATGCGGTCGAGACTCACGGCTACTAAAACTTGACCGTGTGGAAGACAGACCGGAGGTGGTGGTGCCCAGGTAACTGGAAGTATTATCTGCTATCCAATTAATAACCTGTTCACACTGATCAGTTCGCAATACTGGTGTTGTAGTGTGCTTCCTTACTAATTCGGTCAAGAAGTGGGAGCGAGAAGATGTGGCTGTTGGTTGTGGCACATTTTCATCTTGGCCACGGCCCCGTCCTCTACACGCACCATCACCAGAACGTCCAGTCCTCTTGAAGCTCATCAAGAGAATGCCAAGAGTGTGCAAAGCAGTCATCAAAGCAAAAGGTGGCTACTTTGAAGAACCTAGAATATAAGACATATTTTCAGTTGTTTCACACTTTTTTGCTAAGTATATAATTCCACATGTGTTAATTCATAGTTTTGATGCCTTCAGTGTGAATGTACAATTTTCAAAGTCAAGAAAATACAGAAAAATCGTTAAATGAGAAGGTGTGTCCAAACTTTTGGTCTGTACTGTATATATACATACACACACATATATAAACACACACATTCAGGATGATCTCTAGCTCTTGGATTTCACCTCGCCACCAGCCCTCAAAATAGATGGAGGTAGAGCAGGACCCAGACCTGACTAATTCAACACCTGCTTGTGGAAAGCTATATAGACTAAATGCACAGCCCAAAAATGGGCTACCATGACCGTATATCTACAAAGTCCAAAAACCTAAAGCAAAGCCAAATAAATGAGCCAGAAAACATGTTGGTATAAGTGCAATGTGTAGGGGCGCATTCACACAGTGTCCCATAACAGACAGAACCTATGATAAAAGCAAAATGAGTTAGGGACCATTCTGATTGGGAACACCTCATCACGAAGGGTATGGCTTTCACATTGATCAAAATAGTGTCAACTAAGTACCCTATGTTATTTTCATGCACTATCACTGTTAACTTATTTACTTACAGCAGGTTATTTACTCATTTGTTTTTATCCTAGGTTCTGTCTGTTAATGGCCACAGTGTGAATATGCACCTACACATTGCACTTATACTAATATATGTTCCAGCTCATTTCTTTGGTTCTGCTTTTGTTTCTTGTACTTTGTACATACAGGAAAGTGGCTTTCCATTTTTGTATAGCTTTCCACGGGTAGGTGTTTATACAATCAAATCTGGGTCCTGCTCTGCCCCATCTATTTTGAGGCCTGATGGCACGTAGCGAAGTGAACTACAAGAGTTAGGGACCATCCTGATTGGGTGCACCTTGTCATAGTGGGATGGCTTTGTGTCAACTAAGTACCTTATGTTACTTATTATTAGACTCACCAGGTAAGATTGATCCTCCAAACGCACGGTCTGGGTGGGCACACAGGCCACAGGCGTCACTGTAGCAGATAGAAGGGGCACATGGAATATGGACAACTAAAGAAAAGGAGACGGTAGGCATCTAGACGGCAACATCAAGAAACTGCAGGCAGGCATAGAACGTCAGGAAACTGCAGGCATGCGAAGGACATCAGGAAACTGCAGACTGGCCGTAGAACATCAGGAAACCGCATGAAGGTGGAGGACGTCAAGAAACCGCAGGAAGTCGTAAAACGTCAGGAAACCGCAGGTAGGCTGAGGACGGCAGGAAACCGCAGGCAGGAGACACAGGTGTGTAGCAAGCCAAGGTCCTGCAGCACAAAAGTCTTAACGCAAAACTAAGACACAAGGGTGCGTCTCAGTGAGCCTTATAAAGGTCAGCACTAATGCTCACATGGGATCATGCCGAGCCACCTGTGAAGCTCGAAATGGACCACAGCAGAGTCTAGTGGACTGGGGCGAGGGAAGTGTGGCACCCCAGGGGTCTGGTTACCACAGTAATAGAAATATTATGTCTGAGAGCAAGTGGGAGGTTTCTCTGGTCAGGAGCCCTAAGCATGCAACACGGCCCACCCAGACCTGGGAGGGGAGGAATCTGCCCTTATAAACTGGGTCTGGGGCGGGATTAGTGAGTGAAGTCCGAGACAGAGCCTGCAGAACAAGCAGAGCAGTCAGAGCCTGGAGAGGGAAAGTAAGAACCAGGAGCTCTGTAGGAACAGCAGCTGAATACCAGGGGCTGGAGCTGAGCAGAGTTCGCCCTGGTTGAAGACACTAACCCGGACACGGAGTCCGAGGCTGTGGGGACATCCAGGTCCAGCAGCAGAATCCAACCGGCAGGGGATTCCATGTCCTCTGGCCTTAGAAACCCGAAGGCACGGTCACAAGCAAGGGACCAGCACCGCCATCGTGAAGCGGAGGCTAACGGAAGGCCCCAAGTCACCGGCCATACGGGTGAGCACCACACGGTATACTCAGGGACGTGGGCTACTTCTACCCGCATAGAGCAAGGTAGCCAGGAAAGAGTGCAGATAGTTGGGGAGGCCTACAACTCCACCTGGCCAGGGGAGATCCTGCTTGCTCACAGACTGACCAGGCCCCTACTGCTAACCAGTACTCCCATGAGGGTCTGCTTTATACCATCAGTAAAGACCCTGAACTGCACCACACGTCTCTGTGTTTCATCACCGCACCAGCACCATTACTACTGGGACGCTCACACCATCACTCCCATCATCCACATTAGCTGCCCTGAGGCAATACTTCTCCCGTGGGGAGTTATCCCATACTCGGCTGCGCAAACTACATCAGCCTCAGCGGTCTGCAGCGCAGCGGCGGTCCCCACTGACCGCAATCCACGGGTGGCGTAGTCGGACATTGTTATTACTTAAGACTGCCACTGGTTTGACCGCCCTGGGCACGGACCGGGTCACCGCCACACTGAGACTACAACCCCCAGCGATCCGGCTCCGGGTATCCCCCTGCACAGCACGGGCCTAGGGGGCGCATCAACTTTGGCGTAGTCGGCAGGATTTTGTGCCCGCAACCACCGGGTACTGCGTGCCTGAAAAAAGACTTTAATACTTACCTGTGGTGAAGTTTCCCGCCGTCCGGAGTCGTTTCCCACCATCCGGAGCCGATTCCCGCCATCAGACGCCATCTTGGACCGTTTCCCGCCGTCTTCTGCCTTCTTCCTGCCATCCGCAGCTGCTTCCCGCCTTCGGACGCCATCTTCGGGACGCCGCGCGGGAAGAAGAGGGGCGTGGACGCCGAAAGCGCGCGAGATCCGAAGCTCCGCCCCACGCTCCGCCCCACGCTCCGACGCTGCGTAAGGTCCTGGAAGGAAGGAAGAGTGACGCTGACGTCATCGGAGCGCGACGCCAGGTCCTCAACCCCGACGATCGACTGTGGAGCCGCGGCCTACGGAAGAAGAGCATCGCAAGGTAGGCCACGGTCCACTAGGGGGGAAGGAGGATGTCGGACACCGAGGGGAGCTCCACCGCCACACCGACCGCCAGCGCAACCGCTGCAGCGGTCATGCCATTCACCATGCCCTATATCCCGGGGGCAACCTGGATACCCCAGTACTCAGGGGAGTCACGTACCCTGAGTGACTTTAGGGAAAGACTTGATAGCCTCTTCCAGGTATACCCCCTCACAGAAGAGCAAAAAGTGAGCATTCTGGTGGCCCAGTTAATCGGGGCAGCCCAAAGGGAGGTAAAGTCCTGGTCACCTGGGAAGAAGAGGACTGTCAGAGAGATACTAGCCCGGCTGAAAGACACATTTGATACCCGCACCTCAGCCGAAATAAAGCTCAGATTTTATGGGTGCAAACAACGGGCACACGAAAGTATAAGAGACTATGCTCTAAACCTACAAGAGGCCCTGAGAGCCATTAAGCAGGCAGACCCTGACAGCGTGGGAAATGAAGACAAGCTGTTGACTGAACAATTTATTGAGGGTCTACTGTGCAATGCCCACCGAACCCAGTTGCGGGCTATGGCCTTACAGGACCCTGACCTGGACTTTGCACAGTTCAAGGACAGAGCCATCCGGGTGCTCCGAGAACCGGCACCAGGTGGTGCTGTGACCCACAGGCGCCCTACTATCACTTATCACCAGGAGACGGCGCCCTTGTCTGCAGGGCCTGTGGGAGCTGTTGCGCAGGCTTTGAACAATGACCCGGCAACAGACCTGCACCATCAGGTCCAAGAGCTGACTAAGAGCGTTGCCGCGCTAACCAGAACTGTGCAGTCTTTACAGGTCTCTTCTCCAGGAAAGATCCAGCTGGCATCCGGACCGGAGGACGTCCCGTGGCGCCGACTGAGGAGGACCCCACCGGCCAGAGGAAGACCCAGCGACAGATACAACGAGGACGGACGACCCATTTGCCGCCGCTGCAATCAACCCGGACATATGGCAAGGTACTGTCATTTAAACGGGCACAACCTGGGGTAGAGGGCCAACTCCCAGGCATAAGATCATCAGGCCCATCAAACTGGCGTGACAAATACGTAGGGGGACGTCCGGTCTTGCCTGTGGTACTGGATGGCATTCCTATGAGTGCCCTACTAGACACCGGGTCACAGGTCACCACCATCCCGTACGTGCTCTTCAAGCGGTACTGGAATGACTCGAACATAACCCTCTACCCAGATGACGACCTGAGCATTATCGCCAGCAATGGTCAGCCCGTGCCACAGATAGGATTTAAGGAGGTGACCATCAAGGTCGGTAAAGTTGAACTGCCGGCACAAGGACTTATCATTGTGGACATTGACCGTCGCGAGAGTCACCCAAAAATCACCCTAGGTACTAACGTAATTGAAAACTGTCTTGCAGAGGTGATTCTTATTTAGCAACAGGTTGCCAAGAACGCCAGTTCCAGCCAGCAGCGTGTGCTCCAAAAAGAGATCCGGGCACTGATGAAGCGGCAACAAGTGGAATTATCTGGTGGTGAGATAGGTAGCGTGAGAATGTGTGACCCGTTCCCTATTGCCATGCCCCCAAAAAGTGAGATGATGATTTGGTGCCGGGCAGCTATTGGTCTGAGAGGAAGAGACTACCAAGCAATGGTAGAACCCGTCTACTCAGACAGTAGGCCCACCATTTTGACAGCACGGGGGGTGGTCGATGTACGCCATGGGAGGGTGCCCGTTCGTATCATCAATATCGGGGAGAGAGAAGTATACCTGCCCCGGTATGCCACGCTAGCCAAATTGTTCACCATCAACCAGAACTCTGTACAGGCCGTGGAAAACTTGCCTCCATCTCAACCAGAGGAAGGTAACGGCTCTAAGAAACCAATGGAGGACTGGTGTCAGCAACTGCATTTGGGTACTGACTCCACTCCCCCACACCAAAAACAGGGAGTCTACCGGGTGGTTCAAGAGTACGAGAGCGTGTTTAGTAAACACCCGCTAGACTTCGGGCGAGTAAAGGGGGTAGAACATCACATCCCCACGGGAGACCATCCTCCCATAAAGGAGAGATACCGACCCGTACCCCCTGCACACTATCAACACGCCAAGGGGATGCTAAAAGACATGAAGGAGGCTGGGGTAATTAGGGACAGCTGTAGCCCCTGGGCAGCTCCACTAGTCTTAGTGAAAAAGAAAGACAACACCATGAGAATGTGTGTAGACTACAGGAAGGTCAACCGTATCACACACAAAGATGCGTACCCTTTACCAAGGATAGAAGAGTCCTTAGCTGCCTTAAAATCTGCTAACTTCTTCTCTACTTTGGATCTCACTAGCGGGTACTGGCAGGTTCCTGTAGCAGAGGCGGACCGGGAGAAGACCGCATTCACCACCCCGATGGGACTCAGCGAATTTAACTGTATGCCGTTCGGGCTCTGCAACACACCAGGAACCTTCCAACGGTTGATGGAATGCTGTCTCGGACACCGGAACTTCGAGACGGTCCTATTATACCTGGACGACGTCATCGTCTATTCCAAGACCTATGAGGACCATCTGGAACACCTGGCAGAAGTGTTTGAAGCCCTGGCAAACTATGGCCTACAGGTAAAACCCTCAAAGTGTCATCTACTGAAGCCAAAGGTACAGTACCTGGGACACGTGGTGAGTGCTGACGGAGTAGCCCCCGACCCTGACAAGATCACCGTGATTAAGGACTGGCCAAGCCCATCCAGCATAAAGGAAGTGCGGCAGTTCCTCGGGTTGGTAGGCTACTATCGAAGATTCATTCCCGGTTTTACCAAGAAGGCAGCTCCTATGCAGGACCTCCTGATAGGCCAGTCCAGGAAGGCAAAAAACCAGAAGCCACCCTTCAAATGGGAAAAGCTGGAAGAGGAGTCCTTCCGCCAGCTGAAGATGGCCCCCACAGGGGATGAAATCCTGGCGTACCCTGATTACAGCCAGCCCTTTATCCTCCACACGGACGCAAGCAACATCGGGCTAGGAGCCGTACTGTCCCAGATCCAGCAGGGGAGAGAACGGGGAATTGCTTACGCCAGCCGAAAACTGCGACCCACGGAAAGAAACCCGGAGAATTGCAGCTCGTTCAAGCTAGAGTTCCTGGCAGTGGTGTGGGCAGTAACCGAACGTTTTAAGCATTACCTTGCCTCTTCCAGGTTCACCGTGTACACGGACAACAACCCGTTGACACACCTGGACACTGCAAGACTGGGTGCCCTGGAGCAGAGATGGATGGCCCGCCTGTCCAATTTTGAGTTCACAATCAAATACCGGGCAGGACGCTCTAATACCAACGCGAACGCCCTGTCCAGGATGCCAAACCTACCGGACGAAGGGGAGGATCCTGAAGAATTGGAAAAGATCGAACTCCCTGCGTTTCACCGTCATGGGATTACCCAGTATTCCCACCGTGTGAGGGGCCAGCGAACCGCTGCGTTCAACCCCTTACCCCACTACAACTGGGCGGAGACGCAAGACAGTGACCCTGCAGTCCGTCTGGTGAAGGAGATGCTGACCCAGGCTGACGTTCGCCTGGACCCAGACGCTCCGGAAGAGACCAAGCAACTGTGGATGGAAAAGAGCAGACTGTTTCTCTACAAGGAGAAGTTATGCCGCAGAATGGTCAATTCCCGGACACATGAGCTGATCTGGCAGGTTGTGGTACCGAGACGGGATGCAGCTATGGTGCTGGAGGCCTACCACAATGGGGCAGGGCACTTCGGATGGAAGAAGCTGGAGTTCCTGCTGCGTGAACGGTTCTACTGGATAGGCATGAGAGGAGCCATTGAGAGGTGGTGTAGAGACTGTGGCCCGTGCAATCTAAGAAGAAGGGACCGTGCCAGCCAGAGGACTCCCCTGCAGCCCATCATCACCAGGCAGCCGCTGGAACTGGTCGCTCTGGACCATGTTAAACTGGCTCCAAGCAGAAGCGGGTATGTCTACGCCCTAACCATCGTGGATCACTACTCCCGGTTCCTGGTGGTGGTCCCTGTCAAAGACCTGACGGCTCAGACAGCAGCCAGAGCCTTCCAGCTGCACTTCTGCCGCCCACACGGGTACCCGGACCAAGTGCTGACGGACCAAGGACCAGCCTTTGAAGCGGAGGTCTTCCAGGAGTTCTGCAACCTGTATGGCTGCAAGAAGATAAGAACAACACCCTATCACCCCCAAACCAATGGACTCTGCGAGAAGATGAACCAGGTGGTGATAGATCTGCTAAAAACATTGCCCCTGGAAGAACGCAGTCTGTGGCCTGAGAAACTGCCCGATCTGGTGGACCTGTATAACCACATCCTGGTAGGTTCCACCAACTGTACCCCGGCTTACCTAATGCGAGCAAGACCTGGTAAGCTGCCTGTTGACCTGGATATGGGAGTCCTGATACCTGAGGACACCTCGCCAGAGGCAGACTGGGATACAGAACGGCAGCAGCAGTACCGGAAAGTGCAGGAGAGCGTCGAGCGAAGTCTCTGTCAATCAAGAGAAAGGCAGGAGAGGACTTATAACCAACATGCTCCCGCTGTTCCCCTGGTACCTGGAGAGCAGGTCTTGAAAATAAAAAGGCGGCTCCATAAGTTGGACGACCAGTGGGAAAAGGACCCGTACACCGTACTGCCCTCAAGCCACAATAATCCAAAGGTGTACGTCATCAGCAAGGATGGAGGAGAGACCACAGCCACTGTCTCCAGAGACCACCTGAAAAAGTGCCCAGAGAAGTTGCAAAGCACGGATGAAGATCAGGAAGACCCTCAACCCGTAGAGGAAAAGGAGGAAATGATCAGCACCGTACTCGGAGACTTTCCCCAGTCCTGGACACAAGTAAACAACGCTATCGTGGTGCCCGTCCTCACCTTTCTCCAGCCAGCCCCTCAAGTGCCTACAGAAGACCAGGTAGAGCAGGAAGAGCAGCCGGCCCAGGAGGCAGAAGAGTCCACACCAGCAGCACAGGAGAATCAACCCTCTGCTAGTAGTGAGCCTGCCGTGCCCCTAGTGAGCCAAAGAGTACGCAGATGGCTGCCCAGCTTACCCATAACACCTCCTACACCCTGTAGTGCAGGACCAGTTAGTGAGCTCCGTAGGTCCACTAGAGTCACTAGAGGTCAGATGCCCGCTCGCTGGAAAATCTAGACTAATGCACTGTGAATTTATTTGTTTAACTGTTTATGGTTTATGTTTGTTGCCTGTTATTAATTATGTTTCTCAGTTACCCTGCAGATTTCTATGGACTAACAGGTTATGGACACTGGATAACCGGAACAATTTTGTAGATAGTTGCACCTTGGTGCCTCTTGTGAAGACGGCCGCGGAAGAGAAAACCTGTCTGGCGTGGCCTACTTGCGGCCCAAAGTAGCTAGCTTCAGCCTTGCAGCCACGCCCAGGGCCAACGCAAGGGGTTTGCTTTGGACAGGTCCCCTACTTTGCTTAAAACTTCACCTTTGGTGATATGGACACCCGGTTGCGGACACGCCGTGACCTTTAAAGTACTAAAGCTTCTTGTAAATATGTTATTGTATTATTGTTATACCCTGTATTTATGTTTCTTTAAAAAATGTGTTTAGTCCCGCAGTGCTAAAATTTACTAGGGGGGAATGTGGCACCCCAGGGGTCTGGTTACCACAGTAATAGAGATATTATGTCTGAGAGCAAGTGGGTGGTTTCTCTGGTCAGGAGCCCTAAGCATGCAACACGGCCCACCCAGACCTGGGAGGGGAGGAATCTGCCCTTATAAACTGGGTCTGGGGCGGGATTAGTGAGTGAAGTCCGAGACAGAGCCTGCAGAACAAGCAGAGCAGTCAGAGCCTGGAGAGGGAAAGTAAGAACCAGGAGCTCTGTAGGAACAGTAGCCGAATACCAGGGGCTGGAGCTGAGCAGAGTTCGCCCTGGTTGAAGACACTAACCCGGACACGGAGTCCGAGGCTGTGGGGACATCCAGGTCCAGCAGCAGAATCTAACCGGCAGGGGATTCCATGTCCTCTGGCCTTAGAAACCCGAAGGCACGGTCACAAGCAAGGGACCAGCACCGCCATCGTGAAGCGGAGGCTAACGGAAGGCCCCAAGTCACCGACCATACAGGTGAGCACCATACGGTATACTCAGGGACGTGGGCTACTTCTACCCGCATAGAGCAAGGTAGCCAGGAAAGAGTGCAGATAGTCGGGGAGGCCTATAACTCCACCTGGCCAGGGGAGATCCTGCTTGCTCACAGACTGACCAGGCCCCTACTGCTAACCAGTACTCCCGGGAGGGTCTGCTTTATACCATCAGTAAAGACCCTGAACTGCACCACACGTCTCTGTGTTTCATCGCCGCACCAGCACCATTACTACTGGGACGCTCACACCATCACTCCCATCATCCACATTAGCTGCCCTGAGGCAATACTTCTCCCGTGGGGAGTTATCCCATACTCGGCTGCGCAAAATACATCAGCCTCAGCGGTCTGCAGCGCAGCGGCGGTCCCCACTGACCGCAATCCACGGGTGGCGTAGTCGGACATTGTTATTACTTAAGACTGCCACTGGTTTGACCGCCCTGGGCACGGACTGGGTCACCGCCACACTGAGACTACAACCCTCAGCGATCCGGCTCCGGGTATCCCCCTGCACAGCACAGGCCCAGGGGGCGCGTCAGAAGCAAAGCACGAATCCGGGACCGATGCTTAACATTTACATGTGCTATTAGAATTTACTTATTTACTTACTGCATGGTATTTGTTGTTTTGTTTTTATGTTAGATTCTGTCTGTTAATGGCCATGTGAATGTGCACCTACACATTGCACTTATACCAACATGTGTTCCAGCTCATTTATTTGCTTTTACTTCTCATAAATTGTATAATGAACACTCAAGAAATATATGATTGTATCACTAATACATATTACATGGCAGCTATGAGACCAATGAAATATAACGCTGATGGGCAGCAATGCTGTAATGCACAGCATAGCAGAACTGGCAATTGCGGAATTTAGAATAGCTCTGTGCCATTTGGCATTTTTCACCACGACAGGTTACATCTTCAAGGAATAGTGAACACAAAGTAGAAGACCACCAGAGCTTTTAACAGGGAATAGGTGTTCTATATTGGGTCTCATAATATTAATTGATAATGATGCTCCGAATTTGAACAACATCTTTTGTCTGCTAACTGTACAGCTAGATTGTACCATTTCAAAATACAACTCGTCATACAAAACAAAAAGTTATGGTTCAATGGATTTGTGTCTTATTTCAGCCTGTATGGTTTTTACTCACTTGGGTGCGACGGGAGGCAAACAGAAAGAATGTTCCTTTAAAAGTCCATGTCGGTTTATTACTTCATAAACCAAAACGCAAAAAGGAATATAAACAGCTTTTAGATCAGGCAAACTAAGTAGTGTCCTTTGAGCACGTCTCTACTTAGCCAGTCCTGTGGGCACACAGGCTGGGTAGCGTCCAGTATCCTGGCTCAGTCTGGAGACAACAACACACAGGAGACCTTCTCCCTCCAAACACACAGACCATGTGCCAAACAAACGGCCTCCATTTTATAGGCTGTTAACCACACCCAGAGGTGAGGTATGTGGGTAGCTGGACCCGCCCAACTCTCTAAACTACCCGTAACCCGGTCCCAGATGCACCAATCAGTCCTCTTAGTGCTTATGTACACTAGAGCAATACTCCAGGTTACATCACAGAGGACAGCCATCTCTGTGATACATACCTCCCATCAACTATGCAACCATTAGACACCTTACATACCTCCCACTCTGCCTAAAGCCGTGGGGCTTGGCACCTTCTACTACCAGACAGCAGATTCTCGAGAGGGCATCGGCATTACCATGTAGCTTCCCTGCTCTATGTTCTATATGGAAGTTGAAATCTTGTAGGGCTAAGAACAATGGGGTGACCCTTGCATTTTTCCCCTCTGTTTCCCTCATTCACCTGAGTGGGGCATGGTCGTATACCAATCTAAACTTCCGTCCTAACAGATAGTACCGTAACGTGTCCACTGCCCATTTTATGGCCAAGCACTCCTTCTCTATGACCGAATAATTCTTCTCACATGAGGACAGCTTCCTACTCAGGTAGAGAACAGGGTGCTCCTTCCTATGTATCTCCTGGGAAAGGACTGTTCCTAAACCGACATCTGAGGCATCAGTTTGGACCGTCTCTGCAGTCCACTTGGCCATATCTGATTTTGTCCCCTTTAGGAGGTCAGTCAGCGGTGCGGCCATCATGGCGAAGTTTGGGATGAACCTCCTGTAGTATCCTTTGATCCCTAGAAAGACTTTAACTTTCTTCTTTGACAGCGGTCTCGGCCCAGGTATTTAGCTTCTTCTTTCTCCATGGCATAAAGGCATAAAACACCGCCTGTACCTTTTCCAGATGACTTTCCCAGTCTGGGCTGAAGATAACAATATTGTCCTGGTATGCCGCGACATATTTCTTATGGGGTGCGAGGATTCAATCCATGGCTCTCTGGAAGGTGCAGGGGCCCCCTGTAGTCCAAACGGCATCTGGACATACTGGAAACATCCATCCGGCATAGAAAACTCAGTCTTCTCCTTGGATCCCTGTGCCATGGAGATGTGCCAATATCCCTTTGTCAAATCCAAGGTGGTTATGTACCTTGCTTTCCGAATTCTCTCGATCAGCTCATCGACACGTGACATGGGATATGCATCGAATTTGGAGACCTCATTCAACTTGCGATAGTCATTACAGAATCTCAATTCATCACTGGGCTTTGGGACCAAGACAATCGAGCTCGAACAACCGCTCATGGATTTTTCAATGACCTCAAGTTTCAGCATACGACCTACTTCTTTGGAGATCAACTCTTCTCGGGCCTTAGGTATCTGATAAAGCTTCAAGCTCAGCCGCACATGTGGCTCTGTTAGAACCTTGTGTTCTATGACCTTTGTGCAGCCCGGCAATTCTAAGAACAGATCCCTGTTCTTCTGCTGCAACTCCCGACACTGCTGTTTTTGAGCCTTCGTTAGCATCTCCGTTATTGCGACTCCTCCAACCTCACCTTCTGGTTTGACCAGCAAGCATGGAGCTTCAACCACCTCTCTGTCCTGCCACAGCTTGATGGGGTTGACATGGTATATCTAGTATGGCTTACGTCGTCCTGGTTGATGAATCTAGTAATTCACTTCACCAACCTTTTCCACCACTTCATACGGCCCTTGCCACTTGGTCAAGAACTTACTTTCCACGGTAGTAATCAACCACGTGCCAAACAAATGGCCTCCATTTTATAGGCTGTTAACCACACCCAGGGGTGAGGTATGTGGGTAACTGTACCCGTCCAACTCTCCAGACTACCCGTAACCCGTTCCCAGGTGCACCAATCAGTCCTCTTAGTGCTTAAGAACACTAGAGCAATACTCCAGGTTACATCACCCAGGACAGCTATCTCTGTGATACATACAGTACCTCCCATCGGCTATGCGACTGTTAGCCACCTTACAAGCCTTACAACTATGAGACTATGCCAAGTTGTCCACACATCAGCAATGGTTTTTAGATTTATATTCCTTTTAATTATAGAAGTGTGAACTGATCTGTAAATTACTTTACCCGAACTACAATTGTATAAAAATTCTATATACTGTGAATCTGAAAAAAAAAAAGTCACTTTTGGCACAAAGTTGTAGCTGTGCAGCTCACCCTTTCTATTTTAAGAAATTAGTAGCATGCTAAATACACATTATTCACTGGGAATATAATTAATGGCTAACAATGTGCTAGAATCCTAATTGTAATTGTAATCTGGTATTGTTTAAATGTACCAAAGACTTTAAGTGGATATTCGCTTTATTTTTAAATTAACGGTAATTGTCACTGAAACGTCGCCATGTTTTAGATGCTAAACTAAGAGATTGTAAATGAGAATAACATTCAAGACACAAATTAAGCCACTGTAATTATGATGATTGCTGTGGCAGAGATTTCTCACTGGTCATATTACAACACTGCAGATAAGTGTTAATCATATACTCCATGCTGGGTCACACACTTCAGATGAACTGTGAAGAAAAGTGGGCAACAGCATTAAAGAAGCACTCCTCCTCCCATCAAAGTTTTTATCCTCTTAATATATTGCAGTCATCATATTATATAGCACTGTGTACTTACGATTGCTCATTTTGCCTTTCTACCCAGTTAACTCTACTGTGTTCTCTGCTCTTTGTAGACACAGGAAGTATCTTGTCTCTGCAAAAATCATTCCCCTCTTCAACTCCTGACCCAGTTGCTCCCTTCTCCCCCTGATAGGGACTTTTGCAGTGACTTATGACTCATACAGAGAAAATTGAGCTCCTGTTTCTACATAGAGCTTAGAAGGATTCAGCTAGTCAGTTTTTAATCACTTGATGTCATAGACCTAATGGAAACCAGAAGAATTAGCTGGGTAGAAGGGTAAAATGAGCAATTGTAAGTGCAGTGTGCTATATAATATGATGACTGCAATATACAAGTGTTTCTCACTAAATTAGAATATCATCAAAAAGTTAATTTATTTCAGTTCAATACAAAAAGTGAAACTCATATATTATATAGAGGCATTACAAACAGAGTGATCTATTTCAAGTGTTTATTTCTGTTAATGTTGATGATTATGGCTTACAGCCAATGAAAACACAAAAGTCATTATCTCAGTAAATTAGAATAATTAACAAAAAACACCTGCAAAGACTTCCTAAGCATTTAAAAAGGTTCCTTAGTCTGTTTCAGTAGGCTCCACAATCATGGGGAAGACTGCTGACTTGACATGTCCAGAAGGCAGTCATTGACACACTCCACAAGGAGGGTAAGCCACAAAAGGTGATTGCTAAAGAAGCTGGCTGTTCACAGAGTGCTGTATCCAAGCATATTAATGGAAAGTTGAGTGTAAGGAAAAAGTGTGGTAGAAAAAGGTGCACAAGCAACCGGGATAACCGCAGCGTTGAAAGGATTGTTAAGAAAAGGCCATTCAAAAATTTGGGGGCGATTCACAAGGAGTGGACTGCTGCTGGAGTCATTGCTTCAAGAGCTACCACACATACAGTAAAGACCAAAAGTTTGGACACACCTCATTTAAAGATTTTTCTGTATTTTCATGAATATGAAAATTGTACATTCACACTGAAGGCATCAAAACTATGAATTAACTGCTGTTTTTGAGCCTTCGTTAGTATCTCCGCTATTGCGACTCCTCTAACCTCACCTTCTGGCTTGACCAGCAAGCATGGAGCTTCAACCACCTCTCTGTCCTGCCACAGCTTGATGAGGTTGACATGGTATATCTGGTATGTCCCCCTGTCAGGGGGAGAAGGGAGCAACTGGGTCAGGAGTTGAAGAGGGGAATGATTTTTGCAGAGACAAGATACTTCCTGTGTCTACAAAGAGCAGAGAACACAGTGTGGGACCGCTCCCTGCACATAGTACCGTGTGTCAGCTATGACAATCAGCTGACACCCGGCGGCGATCGTGCCCGCACAGCCTGTGTGCGCGCGCGATCACCAAGACGTACTAATACGGGTCAGGCTCTTAACCCTAGAACGCATACCTGGGGCCTCGCAGGCCCGCCCTGTTAATTGTTTTCTATTTTCTGCAAGATTTCTTTAGTTAGAATTTTGAAACTCTAGGTATTCCTCAGGTATATAGTTGTTTGTCATTTCCAGTTGGTCATTTATTTATTATTTGCACACGGGCCTAAAAGGCCCCAGGTATGTGAAAGTGTAGATTTTTATGGTCATGCGTTCTAGGGTTAAAGCCCAGAGCACAGACGCATATTAGTACGTCTTGGGCTTTAAAGGGGTTAACAGAAATAAACACTTGAAATAGATCACTCTGTTTGTAATGACTCTATATAATATATGAGTTTCACTTTTTGCATTGAAGAACTGAAATAAATTAACTTTTTGATGATATTCTAATTTAGTGAGAAGCACTTGTATTAACAGGATAAAAATTTTGATGGGAGGAGTGCTTCTTTAATCACGTCTGTATGAGAGAAATCTGCTTCTTTCTCCGCCAGAATTGATCAGTCATTATCAAAATTGTCAATTCTGATGTAAAATCTGTATTCAGTGAAGACAGACTTTCCCATTACTGAGATAGGAGATTACAGCTGCTACGGATACACTTTTATGAAAGAGGAGAAGAACACTGAGTTAGAAGCTAAAAAGTATAGTTTTTATTTATTACATTCATTAAAAAAATTGCATAAATAGTTTAAGTCATACAGTATTACATGAAAGGATGAAATAGCCCAGTGCAGGGCTGGAGCACCCGATCACAATGCACTCACATAGGTTGCTGAGATCTGCTGTGTAGGTTAAACATGATTCAAAAAGAGATAAATAACATAACACAAAGGTAGCACCAAACAGTAAGTGGTTTCATGAATAGTCCACACAGCACTACCTTTATAATATCAATAGTGGATCACAGCCTTTATAGAGAGAAAAAAAGCCTATAAAGTAATCATACTGATGGTACATACCACCAGGACACGTATGTAAAGAAGGCTCCCTCCATAATTAGTGAGGGTCAGATGAAAATACAAAATTCCTCCATACCCATGTTGTGGTGCCTGTAAACGGGTCTCCAGCCCAGCCCCAAACGCACGCTTTCGCCGTAAGGCTTCCTCAGGGGGCGTGATCAAACACACATCCTATCTCGTGTTTTTAGCTGTAAGGACCTTCCACCCATGTGTCCCGATAGGGCCAATAGCGCTAAGGTCAGCGGCGCATGCGCTCTCAACACGTCGCGCCCGCGGAGGTCCCACCCCCTGTCAATCACTCAAGCAGTCACGTGGTCCAGCCGGCGCCAGGCCCGAACCACGGAGTGCCAGAGCGGGACACAGACAGAGAGCGGGGCGCCGCAAAATGGGGCCGAGAGAGCGCATGCGCACCATGCACAATCACCATTAGTCACAGATATATGCAGGCTATGTCCACTGATGACAATATGAGCAGGGCAGGACCTGCATGTGCTCATACTGCCATCAGTTCAAGTGGGGAGGCTGCCCAGGCTAAGTTGGTGGCAATAGATGTAAAAAAGTGCAATTTTGCCCAAAGGTGACTCTAGTCAAAGTACAAATGTCCACTCCTACTTAAAGGACATTCCAAGGGGAAGTGTCCAGACCAAAGTATCCGGATCTAAAGTGCAAAAATGCAGTAAAAATCAACAATAGAAATATAATATTGAAGGTAAGTGACCATAATTTACACATTATAAGCACATCATACAATAGTATACAATCAATAAAAACAATACATAAAGTATACGTTTTGTCTTCATGTCCACTTTTGTATTTCTTTTTGATTCCCCGATACTGGAACCGTAACAATTGATAGTCCATATAGTTGATCCCAGAGGGCAGAGTCCTCCCAATGCACAGCCCGGGAATAATTGGTCCCAGAGGGCAAAGTCCTCCCAATATACAGCCGGGAAATATGTCAAAGAGGGGGGAAAGGGGTCGTATAAGACCATGGTCCTTATAGACTGTAAACATTATCTTGAAAGAGTAAAGATAAATATTAGAATTGACCAAATGCAATAACCATTAATAAAACCAGATAAAAACAACACAAGATAAATATTTTAAAAAGTCCGTGGCTGCGAAAAAGAGGATAAGGCAGAGACACACAATGATTACAAATATGAAGCAAAGCCCAATGTTTCATTTAGGCCCTGTGGCACTATAGTTCCCAAAAGTGTAATCCAGTGGCATTCCTTCTGTGCTAAAAGGCGTTTTATATTACCCCCCCCCCCCGAATGCCACATTGTATGTGTTCAATACCGCGCACCATAAAACATTTAGGGTAACAATTATGAACTTTCCTATAGAGGCGGGGTATTGTTTTAATTGGGAGGGGTCTATAGCGGTTTCAGCCGCAATAATATCCCGCACATGTTCGCGTGTGCGTATCCTAAGTTGGCGTGAGGTTAACCCAACATAGATCTTGGGGCAGCTACACACAGCATAATATATTAAAGTAGAACATGTGATGTACTGCTTGATTCTGTATGTCTTATTCCCATCGGCTGTGGAAAAACTTGTCGTTCTCAATATGTTTTTGCATGCAATGCAATCGCCACATGGGAAGCATCCAGCAGGGGGTCCACGGGTTCCAAATGGATTTCATTTCATGGGGATATAGTGGCTTTGTGTCAATAAATCTTTTAGGTTAGGACTCCTTCTTGGCGTCATAAGTGGGTAGTCTGGAATAAATTGAGATAGAGCGGGCTCAGTTTTTAAAATGTTCCAGTATTTCCCCAGACACTCTCTCATAATATCCCACTCCCCATTGTAAGTTGAGATGAACCAAACCACTTCTTGGGCACCCTGGTTTTTAGGGGGGGGATATAATAAAGTATCCCTCCCCCTTCTTTTTGCCTTGGTGTAGCCATTTTTAATACACCTGTTGCTGTATCCACTGGCTCTAAATCTTTCCCGCATATCATCAGACTGTGCTTCAAGTCCGAAGAGCAAATCCGTCTAATTCTCATGAATTGTCCCACAGGGATGCCCTTAATGGTGGAATAGGGGTGTCCTGAACTGGAGTGTAGTAACGAATTTACCGAGGTGTACTTACGGTATACATCAGTCTGCATTTGGAGTGAGAGTCCACATGTATCCTGATGTCTAAAAAGTCCACCTGTGTCCTGCTACTGGAATATGTTAGTCTGATGTTGAATCTATTAACATTAAGTTGTGACATAAATTCCTGGAATTGGGCCTCAGTACCTTGCCAAATGATCAGTACATCATCAATATAGCGTATCCGGCACTGCGCATGGTCGGCAGCCCGCGCACCCCCCTCGCCAAAAACATCCCTCTACACTTTTATGTAGACAGGAGGGAGGAGCTAGAGGCAGAGCTCCTCCCTCCTCCTCTCCCTTATATCTACATAGAATCTCATCAGTAGCACCTGCCATCTCCTACCTCAGTAATGGGTAGGTCTAGGGGTGTAACTACAATAGGTGCAGGGGTTGTGCAGGGGTTGTGATCGCACCCTGGGCACTGGAGCCTAGAGGGCCCAAAAAGCCCTTTTTGCCTGTATAAAAAGACCAATGCTATTAAAGGCTTGCAATAATTGGGGGCCCCATTGGAGCTTTTGCATTGGGGTCCATAACCTGCAAGTTACGCCACTGGGTAGGTCTGTCTTCAATAAAAACATATTTTACTTAAGAAATGAGAATTTTGATGAATAATCAATTTTGGCAGACAAAGAAGCAGATTTCTCTGAAAAGATATATTACATAGTTGCTTATTTTCTTGTGTACTATTGATTTATGAAATAAAAATTAAAACGTCGGTTATGCTTTAATTTACACAGTAAAATATCAATTGGTTTAGCATCAGCCATGTCAGCCAGTATTTGCAAGCTAGGAGTGGTAATAATCCAGCTGAATATGTATGAATTAGATCTGCTGACTCAGCTCTTCCTGCAGCATATCACAATATATGATCTTATTAATAGTTACTGTATGCGTTCCCCAGAACGGATAGTACTCTTTCTTGAGAACGATCAATGATCACAGGTTATATTTCAGAACCTTGTGATTTTATTCATAGTGACAGGAGCTATTCATCATTTTCGCACATAGAATCTGCTGCTATGATTTTGGTCTTCATTTCAGCTTCTCCTTCTTTTATCAGACAATAGAATAATTGTACTTCTAAATTAACTTGCGTATTACAGACTTCATGGTTCCTTCATTAATAATGTCAAGTAATATCAACACACAATTACACTAAAACAACAGGTGTTTGTATTGCACTTTTCTCACAATGGTCTTATTACCATAACGCATTTGCAGAGTAAATCAATCAGTTTGGTATAACGTCTGATGTAGAGAGCGAGTTTGTTAGGGTACGTTCCCTTGCAGTGTTTGTTCAGGCTTTCACGCAGCTGAATTTCCGCATGAATCCCGCACCTCAGCTCACTTGCATTTTTCCTTGCGATTTTATATGCGTTTTTGCCGCATACGTTCTTGCTGCATGCGTTTTTGATACTTGCATTTTTGTCTCTCTTTGGTATGCTAGATTAGATGTACAAAGATATAGCTAGCTAGTTATCTAGATAGATAAATAGATCAATCGATATGGGGTAGATAGATAGTTATCCGTGAGATATAAATCAGTGCTTGGCGTGTTTAGTTTACTGTACATGTATTAACCAAATAAATAAATGACGTGCCCCCCCCCCCTATTTTTGATAGCAAGCCAAGGTAAAGCAGACAGCTATGGGCTTATATTATCAGGCTGAAAAGGTCCCTGGTTATTGGGCCCTTCCTAAACTAAAAATACAAGGCCGCAGCTGACCCAGAATTGACGTATCACATGACCCCAAAGTACCAGTTGCAGCATTGCAGCCCGAGTGGAGATGCACATTCCAAGGGTCTTGATTCCCCCATGGCCAGGGGCTCATGTGGAGAACGAAGCCAGAAAGACAGCCTCGAGTCTCCATGGTTCTACGGAGGGAGCAGAAGTTGTGGGCGAGGTGCCCACCGGACTGCCACTGATGGTGACGTACCCAGCCGTTGTTTTTGTGGCACTGGGCACAGACTCGGCAGTGTACAGTACAGACCAAAAGTTTGGACACACCTTCTCATTTAAAGATTTTTCTGTATTTTCATGACTATGAAAATTGTACATTCACACTGAAGGCATCAAAACTATGAATTAACACAGGTGGAATTATATGCTTAACAAAAAAGTGTGAAATAGCAGAAAATATGTCTTATATTCTAGGTTCTTCAAAGTATGCACACTCTTGGCATTCTCTTGATGAGCCTCAAGAGGTAGTCACCGGAAATGGTCTTCCAACAATCTTGAAGGAGTTCTCAGAAATGCTTAGCACTTGTTGGCCCTTTAGCCTTCACTCTGTGGTCCAGCTCACCCCAAACCATCTCGATTGGGTTCAGGTCTGGTGACTGTGGAGGCCAGGTCATCTGGCGTAGCACCCCATCACTCTCCTTCTTGCTCAAATAGCCCTTACACAGCCTGGAGGTGTGTTTGGGATTATTGTCCTGTTGAAAACTAAATGATGGTCCAACTAAATGCAAACCGGATGGAATAGCATGCCACTGCAAGATGCTGTGGTAGCCATGCTGGTTCAGTATGCCTTCAATTTTGAATAAATCCCCAACAGTGTCACCAGCAAAGCACCCCCACACCATCACACCTCCTCCTCCATGCTTCACTGTGGGATCCAGGCATGTAGAGTCCATCCGTTCACCTTTTCTGCGTCGCACAAAGACATGGTGGTTGGAACCAAAGATCTCAAATGTGCACTCATCAGACCAAAGCACAGATTTCCACTGGTCTAATGTCCATTTCTTGTGTTCTTTAGCCCAAACAAGTCTCTTCTGCTTGTTGCCTGTCCTTAGCAGTGGTTTTCTAGCAGCTATTTTACCATGAAGGCCTGCTGCACAAAGTCTCCTCTTAACAGTTGTTGTAGAGATGTGTCTGCTGCTAGAACTCTGTGTGGCATTGACCTGGTTTCTAATCTGAGCTGCTGTTAACCTGCGATTTCTGAGGCTGGTGACTCGGATAAACTTATCCTCAGAAGCAGAGGTGACTCTTGGTCTTCCTTTCCTGGGGCGGTCCTCATGTGAGCCAGTTTCTTTGTAGCGCTTGATGGTTTTTGCAACTGCACTTGGGAACACTTTCAAAGTTTTCCCAATTTTTCGGACTGACTAACCTTCATTTCTTAAAGTAATGATGACCACTCATTTTTCTTTACTTAGTTGCTTTTTTCTTGTCATAATACAAATTCTAACAGTCTATTCAGTAGGACTATCAGCTGTGTATCCACCAGACTTCTGCGCAACACAACTGATGGTCCCAACCCCATTTATAAGGCAAGAAATCCCACTTATTAAACCTGACAGGGCACACCTGTGAAGTGAAAACCATTTCTGGTGACTACCTCTTGAAGCTCATCAAGAGAATGCCAAGAGTGGGCAAAGAAGTCATCAAAGCAAAAGGTGGCTACTTTGAAGAACCTAGAATATAAAACATATTTTCAGTTGTTTCACACTTTTTTGTTAAGTATATAATTCCACATGTGTTAATTCATAGTTTTGATGCCTTCAGTGTGAATGTACAATTTTCATAGTCAAGAAAATACAGAAAAATCTTTAAATGAGAAGGTGTGTCCAAACTTTTGGTCTGTACTGTATGTACGGGAGGCAGGGGCAGGAAAGAAAACCTCGGTCTGAGCAAGGTTGGAAGAAGACCAGCAAGAAGAAAGAAAATGGAGTCGGAAGCTGGAAAAGGCCATGTTGTGCTCATTGCACCCGGTAAATGGAATAGTTCAAGGTTCCTGAGAGCCACGATCCAGCAGGTCTGGGGCCCATGTGTATCCATGACTGAACCCCAATAACACTGGAGCAAGCGTTGACTGTGCAGACGGCACTTCTGAGCAGCAACTAGCGGTATTGGAGCCCAGGGTAAATACTAAAAACAGAGGAACCAGAGGTGTAATTGGAGCAAGTTTTAAATCAGTAGTACAGTGGATGTGGACAAAGCAGGAGAATTTGCCGGACACACAGCTGGGGAACAGCTGACGTTACTGAACCCCAATAACACTGGAGCAAGCGTTGACTGTGCAGACGGCACTTTTGAGCAGCAACTAGCGGTATTGGAGCCCAGGGTAAATACTAAAAACAGAGGAACCAGAGGTGTAATTGGAGCAACTTTTAAATCAGTAGTACAGTGGATGTGGACAAAGCAGGAGAATTTGCCGGACACACAGCTGGGGAACAGCTGACGTTACTGAACGCCAATAACACTGGAGCAAGCGTTGACTGTGCAGACGGCACTTCCGAGCGCAAACTGGCGGTGTTGGAGCTCAGGGATAATACTGAAAACAGAGGAGCCAGAGGTGTAATTGGAAAAACTTTAAAATCTGTAGTAGTGAGAATGTGGACAGAGCAGGAGAAATTGCCGTCCGCACAGCAGGGGAACAGCTGACGTTACTGAACCCCAATAACACGGCAGCAAGCGTTGACTGTGCAGACGGCACTTCCGAACGCCAACTGGCGGTGTTGGAGCTCAGGGATAATACTGAAAACAGAGGAGCCAGAGGTGTAATTGGAGCAACTTTAAAATCTGTAGTAGTGAGAATGTGGACAGAGCAGGAGAAATTGCCGTCCGCACAGCAGGGGAACAGCTGACGTTACTGAACCCCAATAACACGGCAGCAAGTGTTGACTGTGCAGACGGCACTTCCGAGCGCCAACTGGCGGTGTTGGAGCTCAGGGATAATACTGAAAACAGAGGAGCCAGAGGTGTAATTGGAGCAACTTTAAAATCTGTAGTAGTGAGAATGTGGACAGAGCAGGAGAAATTGCCGCCCGCACAGCAGGGGAACAGCTGACGTTACTGAACCCCAATAACACGGCAGTAAGTGTTGACTGTGCAGATGGCACTTCCGAGCGCCAACTGGCGGTGTTGGAGCTCAGGGATAATACTGAAAACAGAGGAGCCAGAGGTGTAATTGGAGCAACTTTAAAATCTGTAGTAGTGAGAATGTGGACAGAGCAGGAGAAATTGCCGTCCACACAGCAGGGGAACAGCTGACGTTACTGAACCCCAATAACACGGCAGCAAGTGTTGACTGTGCAGACGGCACTTCCGAGCGCCAACTGGCGGTGTTGGAGCTCAGGGATAATACTGAAAACAGAGGAGCCAGAGGTGTAATTGGAGCAACTTTAAAATCTGTAGTAGTGAGAATGTGGACAGAGCAGGAGAAATTGCCATCCGCACAGCAGGGGAACAGCTGACGTTACTGAACCCCAATAACACGGCAGTAAGTGTTGACTGTGCAGACGGCACTTCCGAGCGCCAACTGGCGGTGTTGGAGCTCAGGGATTACAGTTCAGGTGGTAGAAACATGAACACAACAGGAGACCTGGATACTGTTGCCAACCAATTATTTATTCTGGAAGAGGACTGGCAAATTCATGAGAGATCCAGGCCTTGTTCATTTTGAGAAAAGTAAGCCGGTCAACGTTATCGGAGGATAGTCGCATGCGACGGTCTGTTAGTACACCACCTGCGGCACTAAAGACGCGTTCCGATAATACAATAGCAGCAGGGCAAGCTAGCACCTCCAATGCATACTGACTAAGCTCTGGCCATGTATCCAGCTTACAGACCCAAAACTTGAAGGGAGAAGAGCCGTCTGGGAGTACACTAAGAGGGCAAGACATGTAGTCTGTCACCATCTGACGGAAACGTTGCCTCCTGCTGACTGGAGCCGTCTGTGATGGTGTAGATATTTGTGGCGGCGGGGACACAAAACTTTGCCACATTTCGGCCATACTGGTCTTGCCTTGTGCTGAGGCGCTGCTTCTGCTCCCTCTTTGTGCAGAGCTTCCTCCCCTGCCTCGACGCACTGAGCTTCTTTGTAAAGCACTAGCAGCACTGCTCTCGGTTGGAATGGAGAACATGATGGAATGCACCAGTGCGTCTTGGTACTCCCGCATTTTACGCTCCCGGTTCAACGATGTTATGAGGCTTTGTAAGTTGTCCCGGTAGCGAGGATCTAGGAGGGTGGACACCCAATAATCAGCCATGTTGAGAATGTGGGCAATGCGGCGGTCGTTTCTCAGGCACTGCAGCATGAAATCTGTAACATACCTGGCGGCGTCTTTGCATAGTGGTCCATCTCCCACTGTGCAAGAGCGCGCACTTGAGAATGTCTCTCTGGCTTCCCTCCATGCTGTCTGTTTGTGTCTGTTTCTGCTGCTTAAGGGCGGCGCCCGATCACTTCCTGCTTTTTGTACCTGCTGTGGGTCACACCCCTTGTGCGTCCTCAGCCTATTGCTGTCTGTCACCTGGTATTTAACCCAGCTGCTCCAATCAATCCCTGCCTGAGCATCTTGCCCTGTCAGTTGGCTTTTGTCTCTGACATGCCAGGTCCTGTCTATGTTACCTGTCTTGCAGTATCTGTTCCCATGTCTGTACTGTGTCCTATCTGTGTACCCTAACCTGCAGTCTGTACACGTTCCTTGCCTCTTGTCTGCCTATCCTGGAGGCTGTATTTCCAGGCCTGTCTGAACACGCTCCTAGCCTGTTCCTCCCGCCTTCTAGGGGCTGATTACCTAGACCTGCTCCTGTATCTTGTCTGTCCTGTCTGAACACTCTCCTTGCCTGTTCGTCCTGCCTCTCTGGGGGCCGTATTCCCAGACCCGCTCCTGTATTCCGCTGCAGTGTCGGTCTCCTCCGTACACTCAGTTCCAGTCTGAACTCTCTCCTATCTTTTACCTGTTTTTTCTCTATGTCCGTTCCTTTCCTTTTTCTGCAGAGTCTGAACTCGTACCCAACTCCTGCTTGTTGTCTCTGTACTCCCGTTTGTGAGTTTGTGGTCCACTCGCTACTTCTGTGCAAGTACCCTGTGGGTATCTGGCTCTGCCTTTCCCTTCCTGTCTGTTCCGTGTGAACAGAGCCCTGTCCCCCCTGCTCTGCCTTGCTCTCCGCTCCATGCGGCCTCGTCCTGCTCTGCTCTTGCTCACCGCTCCAGGCGGCCTCGTCCTGCTCTGCTCTTGCTCACTGCTCCAGGCGGTCTCGTCCTGCTCTGCTCTTGCTCACTGCTCCAGGCGGTCTCGTCCTCCTCTGCTCTTGCTCACCGCTCCAGGCAGTCTCGTCCTGCTCTGCTCTTGCTCACCGCTCCAGGCGGTCTCGTCCTGCTCTGCTCTTTCTCACTGCTCCGGCAGTCTCGTTCTGCTCTCTCCCTTTACCTCACTGCTCCGGCAGTCTCGCTCAGCTCCCTCTTTCTCACTGCTCCGGCAGTCTTGTTCTGCTCTCTCCTTCTTTCTTACTGCTCCAGCAGTCTCGCTCTGCTCCTTCTTTCTCACTGCTCCGGCAGTCTCGTTCTGCTCTCTCCCCTTTGCTCGCTGCCCTGGCAGTCTCGCTCTGCTCCCTCTTGCTCGCTGCTCCGGCAGTCTGCTCTTACCCTTTGCTCGCTGCTCCAGCAGTCTCACTCTGCTCTGACCCTTTGCTCGCTGCTTCGGCAGTCTCGCTCTGCTCTGACCCTTTGCTCGCTGCTCCGGCAGTCCTACTCTGCTCTGACCCTTTGCTCGCTGCTCCGGCAGCCTCGCCCTGCTCCCTCTTGCTCGCTGCTCCGGCAGTCTCGCCCTGCTCCCTCTAGATTGCTGCTCCGGTAGTTTGCTCTGACCCTTTGCTCGCTGCTCCGGCAGTCTCGCTCTGTTTCCTCTTGCTCACTGCTCCGGCAGTCCTACCCTGCTCTTACCCTTTGCTCGCTGCTCCGGCAGTCTCGCTCTGCTCAGACCCTTTGCTCGCTGCTCCGGCAGCCTCGCTCTGCTCTGACTCTTTGCTCCGCTCCTGGCGGCCTCGTCTTGCTCTCAACCTGCTGTGTTTGTATACCGCTTCTGCGGTTCTGTTCCAGAAGTCCCAGTCTGTACTGGGTTCTATCCTCTCTGTGCTCCAACCTGTTGTACCTGCCAGTACCTCCCCATCTGCATACCAGTGTGCCAGCCTAAACATTCCAGTTCCTGTATTCCCCGGTGTGGGCCAACAGCCGTGTCCGGAGTCTGACCTGGAGTAGACCCTGGTACCTCTGCTCGGTTCCTCCCTGGTGCACTGGCGTCGTATGCCGTCGTGCGATCTTGGTCGGATCGGGCAGACACTTAGTTAGGCCCCTCCAGGCACTCTCCGGTACGGTACAGTGGAATCACTACAATCACACGCACACGCCGCTCAGCCGGGCGTGTGCATTACAAAATCAACCATGTGCTGCAGGCTGCCAACTGGCCAAGAAACGCTGTCCCCTGCTTGAGGCGTGATCTCTGCCTGCTCTGCATCACCCCACCCTCGCTCTAGATACTGACTACTAGAGCATTGTGTACCTCCCTCCTCTGGACAGATGTCTTCCTCATCCATTGACTCCTCCTCATCCTCCTCACAAAGTGTCCCCTGCCTAGGCCTTTGTGAGGAACCACGTTGCGCAGACTGTAGAGAAGCAGATGGCATTTGTGACTCCTCATCCTCCACCTCTACCAAAACCTCGTCCCTTAGTGCTTGCAGTGTTTTTTCAAGCATGCAGATAAGGGGGATAGTCATGCTGACTAGTGCATCATCTGCACTCGCCATCCACATGGAATAATCGAAGGCACGCAAAACGTGGCAAATGTCCTTCATAGAGGCCCACTCAGTGGTGGTGAAGTGTGAACGGCGCGCACTGCGACTTGTTTGCGCCTGCTGCAGCTGGTACTCCATTACTGCTGCCTGCTGCTCACACAACCTCTCCAACATATGTAACGTTGAATTCCACCTGGTGGGTAGGTCACATATGATGCGATGTTCCGGAAGACGTAATCGGCGCTGCAGAGCTGCAATGCGTGATCTTGCATTGCTGGAACGCCGCAAGTGAGCGCACTCTATGCGGACCTTGTGAAGCAGTGCATCAAGATCCGGATAGTCCCTCAAAAAACTCTGCACGACCAAGTTGAGCACATGTGCCAAACATGGGATGTGAGTGAGGTTGCCTAGGCCCAGAGCTGCCACCAGATTTCGGCCATTGTCACACACTACCATGCCTGGCTGGAGATTCGCTGGCACAAACCACACGTCGCTCTGCTGCTTGATGGCATTCCAGAGCTCCTGCGCTGTGTGGCTTCGATTCCCCAAAGAAATTAATTTTAATACGGCCTGTTGATGTTTGGCCACGGCTGGGCTCATATCGGTCATCATAACAGGTAACCGTTCACGGGTCGATGTGGAGGTAGACCGTGACGGCTCCTGCAGCGCTGATTCAGAGGAACTGGAGTATGAGGAGGAGTCAATGTGTACAGACTGGATTCCTGCAATCCTTGGAGTTGGCAGAACACGTACAGCGCCACTCTCAAGATCTGTACCCGGCTCCACAACATTTACCCAATGGGCAGTGAGGGAAAGGTATCGTCCCTGTCCATGCTTACTGGTCCACGCATCGGTGGTCAGGTGGACCTTGCTACTGACGGTGTTTTGTAGCGCATGTTTAATTTTTCCCTCCACATGATGTTGCAGGGCAGGGACGGCTTGCCTGCTGAAATAAAAGCAGCTGGGCACGTTGTATTGTGGGACTGCCAATGCCATAAAGTTACGGAATGTGTCAGTCTCCACCAGCCTAAATTATAGCATTTCAAGGGCCAGTAGTTTAGCAATGTCAGCATTCAGAGCCTGTGCTCGGGGGTGGTTTGCCGAGTATGGGCGCCTTTCCTCCCATGCCTGTGCTAACGATGGCTGTAGACTGGCCTGGGAGTGTGAGGATGACTGGGAAAGTGGTGCTGTGGGTGGAATTACACTGTGTCTCTGTACAACAGTGCCAGAGATTCTTCCATGGCGATCCTGTGAGGAAGCCGAACCAGCTGTGTGTGAGCTGGAGGAAGAGGCTACAACACGAGCTGAAGAGGTGGTAGGTGGCGCTGTAGGTTGGCATAGGTCTTCAGTGTGTTTTTGTAACTCCACCACGTGCTTGGTCCGCACATGTTTCCACATATTTGTGGTATTGAGGTTGCTGACACTTTTCCCTCTTTTCACCTTCTGATTACACAGCTTGCATTTGACAAAGCAAATGTCATCTGCAACTGTGTCAAAAAAGGACCAGGCACTGCAAGTCTTGGGAGCGCCCGTTTTGGATTTTGGAAGAGCCATGCTCCTAATGGGTGCCGAAGTGGAGGCTACAGGCAACCAAGTCTGCCCCCTCCCTCTCCCTCCCTTTTGGGCTGTTCGGGGAATCTCTTCCTCAGAGCTGCTCCCACCACCTTCCTGTTCCTCACGCCATGATGGGTCAAGGACCTCATCATCTACACCACCCTCTTCAAACAACTGCTTCTCCTGGGTAGTCTCGACAGCACGGTACGCACCAGAAAGTGGCACCTGAGTCTCATCATCAGATGCGTACTGATGTGTGCTGCTGACCATAGGCACTGGCCCACCCGCCTCTTCAGATTCAGAGAGACAAAACAGTTGTGCATCACTGCATACTACCTCTTCTTCAAATTCTCGAATTCTTCTTGGCTGGCCCCCTCTTTCCAAGCCAAGAGATTCAGAGAACAGAAGTAGAGATGGCTCCTGTCCAGGGCTCTCTGACTGCCTGGGCAATTTGGCAGGTGGTGAAGAGACAGATGGGTGCTCTTCAGTGCTCAGGACCTGAGAGGATCTGGAACTGAAGTCGATGCGTTAGCTGCCATCCATCCGACAACGGCTTCAATTTGGTCCTCCCGCAGCAGTGGGGTACAGCTAGCTCCTACAAAGCTACGCATAAAGGACTGTTCCCTGGTAAAAGTGGGGGATGCTGAGTCACTGGTGCCCGCAGCAGGCACAGAATCCCCACGTCCTCTCCCTGCAGGCACAGAATCCTCACGTCCCCTACCTGCAGAAACTCCACGCCCACGCCCATGACCACATGCCTTACTCCCTGCCTTCTTCATCTTGGTAGACTGATAAAGATGGCCAGAAAAGTACTAAGGGCTTAGTGTGCTTATTCCTGAACAGCTGCTAACAGGTATAAGAAACACAAATTTTATAAAGTGTGGACTAGACTTTATAGTTTATAGTTTATAGTTTATAGTTTATAAGGCCGAAAAAAGACAAGCGTCCATCCAGTTCAGCCTATTTCTTGTGCACTGCAGCTATTCCGCAGCGTTGATCCAGGGGAACTTTAATATGAGCTAATGTGGCCTACACAACTGTAAAGTGGAGTGTTTGGTGAACTTTATTTAGGTTTTTTTGTCACAAAAAGACACTGGATGTGCCTAAAGATGTAATACCGATAGCATCACAAACTTTTTGTAGCTATTACAATGTAGGAAGGTAACCTACAATGCAAAAGATGAGGCTACAAAAAATAGGCTAATACTAATCTGGCTGGGGCTGCAGGGCCCAATGCTGCAGAAAGGCTCCTCTAACTACTCCTATATAGTGTGTTTGGAACCAATTTAGCTGAATACGGATGGAACCACCACACTAATAGGAGAAATCAGGAAAAATTATGAATTGCAAAAAAAGGACAATGTATGAGGCAGTGACACACACTGAGTGCACTACAACAAGACGTGGCTGAAGTACACACTACAGGGTGAGCTGCACTCACACACACAGACCTTGCAGAAAGCGGTGAACAGCACAGAGAACTGTGCACTAGTGCTGCAAGGCACAGCGATTTATAAAGTAGCTTGGGTAAAGCAGAATAGACCAAATAGGTAGCTAAAACTGTCAGAACAACAGCGTCCTATCCCTAACTGAATTCACAGCAGAGTGAGCTCAAAATGGCGGCGGCGGCTTTTATAGTGCATCATGACATCATTTCAGCAGCCAATCACAGCCATGCCATTAGTTAAGATGCCTACATGCCTAACAGGATGTGCCCACACTTCTTAGGATCCTCATTGGCTGAATAAAATGAAAATGGCTCATTGCATTATGGGAACTTCCGATTCCGGTATACGATATTGCAAAAGTATCGGAATTAAGTATCGGAATTCCGATACCGCGAATATCGGCCGATACCCGATATTTCAGTATCGGAATGCTCAACACTAGTCGCCACTCTTCAAAAACCCACTTTATTGTCAACAGTTACCTATTAGCAATGTTATACTTTTTTTCAGTGGACGACATTTTCTTTGAAAAGCATGCACATGGACGCTATTTACTTGTAGATGCGCCCTGCGACAATACAGCCCCCACCTCAGACGTGTCAACCTCTACAATGAATGGCTGAGTGAGGTCAGGCTGTATAAGAATCGGCACGCAAGCAAAACATTTCTTTAAAGTATGAAATGCCTCACTGGCAAAAGTCTGTCCCTAACCTGATTATATCTGTCAGAGGTTTGGGCACTAACGTAAAATTTTTGATGAACTTACAGTAGTAATTGGCGAAACCTAAAAACCCTTGTAAAGCCTTTAAATCCTCAGGACGATCCCAATCCAGTACCACCCAGACTTTCGCCGAATCCATGTGAAAACCGGTGGATGATAGGTAGTAACCCAGAAAAGGGATCTCCTGAGCGAGAACATACATTTCTCTAGTTTGACAAATAATTTAATGTCTCTGAGTATCTTTAAGATCTTTCTGACATGTACCTGATTTGACTCGAGGTCAGGCGAATAAATGAATATGTGATCAAGATAGACCACCACAAATCTACCTGCCAGGTGACAAAAAATGTAATTTACAAAGTGCTGAAAGACGGCAGGAGCATTAGTCAACCCAAAAGGCATTATAAGGTTTTCATAGCGTCCCACAGGTGTATTAAAGACTGTCTTCCACTCATTCCCCTCCTTAAATTGATTGAGATTATATGCGCCCCTGAAGTCCAGTTTAGAAAACCATTTTGCCCCGACGATCTGGTTAAAGAGGTCTGGAATGAAAGGGAGAGGATATGGATCCTGGACGGTGATCCGATTAAGTTTGTGGAAATCTAGGCAGGGGAGTAAAAACCCATCTTTTTTCTTCACAAAGAAAAAAACTGCTGCAATGGGAGATGAAGAAGGTCTGATATGATCCTGTGCCAGACTTTTGGCGATATAGTCCTTCATGGCCTGCCTCTCCTCACCAGAAATATTATATAACCTGCTCTTAGGCAGCTTTGCACCAGCAATAAAATTAACAGGGCAATCATAAAGACGATGAGGAGGTAGTTCTTGGCACCCCTGTTCCGAAAACACATACCCAAAGTCAGACAGGTTTTCTGGCAGAAACTGGGTATCCACCGTGGCTAACCGGTTGCTCAAGCAGTGTCCTTGACCGTACTCACCCCAGCTTACCACCTCCCGAGTCTGCCAGTTCACTACGGAATAATGCAACGTCAGCCACGGTAGACCAAGAACCACAGGAGAGGGCAATCCCACTAGCACATAACAATCGATTAATTCCGAGTGCAGGGCCCACATAAACAGATGTATCCCTCGGGCGACCTGAGTAAAATACCCCTGACTCAAGGGTGCTGCTGAGTCAATGGCGATTATGGGTATAGGTCTGGACAGTTTATGTAGCTTGATACCCTGGTCCTGGACGAACCTGGCATCAATCAGATTAAACCCCCCCCCCCCACTGTCCAGAAAGGATAAAACAAACCCTAACTTTTGCCAAAATGGATCTCGGCTGTTAAAAAAATTGTGACCTACTCACTGATGAAATATGTACACCCGGGTTGCTAACCTCTCTGCAACCAGGACTTTTTAGTTTTCCTGTGGCTGTTTGCAGTTAGGTATGGAAGGACAAGTACCCACAAAATGACCCTTCACACCACAGAAAAACACAGTCTCCCTTTACAACGAACTACAGGAGAACCAGTAAAATGAGCTGTCCCCCCCAACTGCATGGGTTCCTCGGTTGACACATTCCTAGGTTCACTTGACTCCGGGCCCCCCGAAAGTTGGAGTGTCTCTTTATGCCTCTAACGAAGGCGTCAGTCCACATGGATAGCCAGAGACATGGCCACCTCCAGAGAAGCCGGGGTCTCATACAAAGCAAAGGCATCCTTTACCCTCACAGAAAGCCCCTAACATAACAGACTACAAAGCACGAGGTCATTCCACTTAGTATCCTTGGACCACTTACAGAACTCAGAATAATATTCCTCTGCTGGCAGGCCTCCCTGTTGAAGCTGACGTAGTATAGATTCGACCAGAGAGGCACAATCGGAGTCATGTTATATATGACCCAAAGCCAGAAAAAATTCCTCAACTGTCCGAAGCGACTGAGAGTCCAGCGATCCCCACCCCTTGCCCCTCGGAGTGAGGATGTAATTTAAAATAGAGTTTACAGGCCTCCCTGAAAACAATAAACTTATCCCGACCTCCAGAAAACCTATCCAGTAGAGTGATCGTGGGCTCCACCAAGGGTTGCTTGAGAACTGCGGACCCTCAACCTGAGATGTTTGGGTGCTGCAAAACAACAGTGCGAAAGTCTGCCTCCTCCAGGCTCAGTTGCTACAGTTGCCCTGCCAGAGCAGCCACCGGATCCATAATGGATCAAAAAAGGTATGGGCCAGAGTTAATGTCACGATGGTGTTGGTACTATGGGCACTAACCTGGTCACTAGAACTAGGGGTGTCCTAGTCTATCCCTGTCCTGCGAATTACTCCTGAAAGAGGAGTGGACAAACAAGGGAAGACGGACAGGGATAAATGAAAATACCAACGATACAAAATACACACACCAAACAACAGCATGGGACACAGGGGAGTTAAAGGAAGCAAAAACCAAATAGGAGAGGATGAGGATGTGCACACAGACAAAACTCCAAGCAACAATATATGATGGCTTGTTTTTTGCGAGGCGAGTTGTACTTTTGAATGACACCATTGATTTTACTATATAGTGTACTGTAACACAGGAAAAAAAATTCCAAGTGTGAGGAAATTGTAAAAAAAGGGCAATTCCACAATTTTTTAGGGGGGCTTTAATTTACCATGTTCACTATATGGTAAAACTAACCTGGTAATATGATTCCCCACGTCAGTACGAGTGCGCACATACCAAACATGTATAGTTTCTATTTTATTTAAGTGGTGAAAAAAAATGTAAAAATTTGTATGAAAAAAAGTTTTTGCGTTTATCGCCATTTTCCGAGACCCGTAGCGTTTACATTTTTTGAGATATGGGTCTGGATGATGGCTTATTTTTGCAACCTGATCTGATGTTTTTATTGATACCATTTTGGGGTACATATAATGTTTTGTTCGCCTTTTATAGCATTTTATTGCAATGTTGCTGAGGCAAAAAATTTTAAATTCTGGGGTTTCAATTTTTTTTCTCATTACGCCATTTACCAATTGAATTAATTAATTTAATATTTTTATATATTGATAAATCAGACATTTCTGAATGCAGCGATACCAAATTTGTGTATTCTTTTCTTAATTGTTTTATTTTCAATGAGACAAAAGAGGGATAAATTGAACTTTTGTGGGTTTTTTTTCATATTTTTAAAAACTTTTTTTTGTTTACTTTTTACTTTATTTAATAGTCCCTTTAGAAGACTTGAAGCTGCGATCATCCGATCGCACTGCTGTGTATAGCAAAAATCACGATCTCCTATGAATGCCGGCCACAAGCCATAGGAGTATAGTAATGACTGGCACAGGGGTCTTTTACAGACCCCAGCTCTCATGACAACCCACCGGCACCCCCAATCACATGACTGGAGCGGGATTTATGACGAACTTCTGGCTGACGCATGTTAAAGCCACTGCCAGTGATTGACAGTAAGATTTAACTGGTTAACAGCCATGGGTGGAGCTCCTATCCACCCGCAGCTGTAAAGGTACATGACAGCTGATTAAATCAGCTGTCATATGCTGTGAAAGATGTGGGCTTCATGCAGGAGCCAACATCAAAGTCAGGAACACGACATATGACGTAAATATATGTCATATGTCATGAAGAAGTTAAAGGGAATCCATCAGCAGCTTTTTGATATGTTATCTGAGAGCAGCATAATGTAAGGGCAGAGACTCTGATTCCAGGGATGTGTCACTTGCCTCAGCAGCTTGCTGTAGTTTCAATACAATCAGTGTTTTATCAGAAGGAGATTATCACTGCAGGATTAGGTGTCACATGCCAGTCAGTCCAGCTAATTTGTGTAACCCCTCCCCCACCACTGATTGGCAGCTTGCTGGCAATGTACAGTGTACACAGGAAGCTGACAGTCGGAGGTGTGGGTGAGGTTATACGGAGGTCAGCATTCATAACACTGCTAGATCTACAGCAGAGAAAACAGGGATTTTATCAAAACTGCACCAAGCAGCCCAGTAAGTGACACATCACTGGAATCAGGTTCTCTGCCCCTACATCATGCTGCTCTCTGACTACATAGCTAAAAACCTGCTGACAAATTCCCTTTAAGTGTTTATTTAAATGGACATGTGCAGGGTCTTCTTTATGATATCAAACTAAACAGCCCTTTTATAGATATTTATAATTACCTGAGAAATAGAAGACACAGCTTGTCCAGATTTATTATTCACAAGTGGTAGACCTACAATGCAGATCCATCTGTCTTTTTTATAATGTGTCACCATGTGGAAGTTACAGGCAGAAATATACATAAAAAATCTCTACTATACAAAGAGACACATATCTCCAAGTCAGGCAGCTCTGCAACACTGTCCCTACAGCTGTTACTGGTATTCTTGCATTTCATCTCCCCAGTATTTATATTCGAGGGACATTAACTACAACTGAGGCAGATCGGGAGAAAAAAAATAGATTTCAAGGTTATCAGCGAAGCAGTTGAGGAGCTAAATATCTCACTGTAAAAGAAAACATTAAACGCGGCATGATGTGGGTGTTCTAATGCTTAAAACATCTTGATGTGCTTAATAGTCTACATTTCATGGGATCATATTAGTGACATCTCTAGCATGACCTTTCAAGAGAACATCAAAGAATATGTAAGCTTTACTCTCTCTCATTTCAACTAGATCCCATTCATGTGTTAGAGATAAAAGAGAATCCATGGGAAATATATTCCGGCTTTATTTTCTGCACCAACGCTGGTTAACATAATAAATCTATCTGTTGTACTATAAAGCCACACCAACCGCTTCTCATATGTGAAATTATATTACAGACGTGAGATGTGATGGATGCTGTCAAAGTGCAGATAAGACTGAATCAGCATTAAGCTGACACATCCTCACTTAATCTTTTTTTTTTTCTCTTTCCAAAACCAGAATTCTGCTTCTTGATGTCTGTGAACATCTATCTGGAAACATTCTGGGCTCATCCCCCAGCCTCATTATTGAGCTGGGAATGTGAAGGCTTGATTTAAGCAGTAAATGATGCTATAGACGTATCATCCGGTGGAATATTTCTGCAAACAGGTTATTCTGTAACAGTTTCTCTTCTTTTCTATTTGTACAGTAGATTCATGGCAAATTTAAATGGATCTGAAACCTTATCTGGCATGTCTGATTTAGTAAATATTTGTATTTTTCCAAAAAATTACATTTATGGAGCATCTTTACTAGGGTTGAGCGAGTATGTTCTGTCCGAGTATGCTCGGGCCGAGCTCCCAGTATTTATAGCTGCTCGGTGATATGGTTAAATCGCTCCCGTGTGCATGATTTGCAACTCTTTGACAGCTTTATTACATGGGAGGAATGTGTAAGAAATAGACATTCCTCACATGTAATAAAACTGTCAAACAGTCGCAAATCATGCACACAGGAGCTATTTAACCTTATCACCGAGCAGCTATAAATACTCGGAGCTCGGCTCGAGCATACTCCGCGAAAGGGTTAATAGAACATACTCGCTCAACACTAATCTTTACTAGTGTTGAGCGAGCATGCTCGACACTGCTCAGTACTCGCCCGAGCATCACGCTACTCGGGATGTTCGGCGAGCACCGAGCATTTCCGGGTTACTCGGGCGGGACACAAATATATCTGTTGAAAATAGTCTGGTGTAGGCCCGAGAAATACAAGTGTGCTTTTGCAGTTCTGTGGCACCCCAGAGGGTCTGGTTGCCACAGTGGTAGTAATACCATGTCTGGGAGCAAAACAGGGGTTTCCTGGTCAGGGACACACAACATGCAACACCTCCTGCCCCAGACCAGAAAGGGGAGGATCCTGCCCTTTATAACTGGGTCTGGAGCACTAAGGAGCAAGGAGCTGAGGACTGGAGCTGGCAGAGCTCGTCCTAGCCAGAGTACATACAGAGAACCGGACACCGGAGTCCGAGGCTGTGGGACTCTTCAAGCCCAGCAGCAGAAATTGGAGATTGTAGGTCTCCTGGCCAACAGAAGCCCGGAGGCTCAGCCACACGAAAGGACCAGTACCGCCACAGAGGAGCGAGGAATACACGGGATCCGAGTCGCCAGCCATAGGGGTGAGCAGCACGTTACACTCAGGGACGTGGGCTACAACACGACTATAAGTGGGATAGCCAAAAGAGTACAGTCAGAACGGCAGGCCTACAACTCCACCTGGCCAGGGGAATTCTAGGATTGCTCCCAGACTGACCAGGCCCTCATCCCTAGCAAGTACTCCCGTTGGGCCTATATAATTGCCACCAGTAAAAACCCTGGGACTGCACTGCAACGACTCCGTGTTATTATTACTGATCCAGGCACTATCACCACCATCATCCATACACGCTGCCCTGAAGCTACACTCTTCCTGTGGGGAGTCACATCACCTTGCTGCACACACCATCAGCTTCAGTGGACTGCTCCGCAGCGGCGGTTCCCAATAACCGCATTCCACAGGTGGCGTAGTCGGACTATTTAAACCAGATACACATAGACTACTCTGGTTTGACCGCCCTGGGTCACGGACCGGGTTACCGCCACGGTGACTACAATCCCCCAGCATCTACAAGGCCCGGCTCCGGGTATCCCCACGGTCCAGGGGGCGCGTCAGTTCCACGGGTCAAATGTCTGTATTATCCCGCTTTTTTGCATTTTTTGCTGTAAAGAAAAACAGTAGTGTCTCCTGATTGTTCAGACACAAATATATCTGTTGAAAATAGTCTGGTGTAGGCCCGAGAAATACAAGTGTGGTTTTGCAGTTCCACGGGTCAAATCTCTGTATTATCCTGCTTTTTTGCATTTTTTGCCGAAAAGAAAAACAGTAGTGTCTCCTGATTGTTCAGACACAAATATATCTGTTGAAAATAGTCTGGTGTAGGCCCGAGAAATACAAGTGTGGCTTTGCAGTTCCACGGGTCAAATCTCTGTATTATCCTGCTTTTTTGCATTTTTTGCTGTAAAGAAAACTAGTAGTGTCTCCTGATTGTTCAGACACAAATATATCTGTTGAAAATAGTCTGGTGTAGGCCCGAGAAATCCAAATGTGCTTTTGCAGTTCCACGGGTCAAATCTCTGTATTATCCTGCTTTTTTGCATTTTTTGCTGTAAAGAAAAACAGTAGTGTCTCCTGATTGCTCAGACACAAATATATCTGTTGAAAATAGTCTGGTGTAGGCCCGAGAAATACAAGTGTGGTTTTGCAGTTCCACGGGTCAAATCTCTGTATTATCCTGTATTTTTGCATTTTTTGCAGTAAAGAAAAACAGTAGTGTCTCCTGATTGTTCAGACACAAATATATCTGTTGAAAGTAGTCTGGTGTAGGCCAGATTACTAGAACTGTGGTTTTGCATTTCCACGGGTCAAATCTCTGTATTATCCTGCTTTTTTTGCATTTTTTGCCGTAAAGAAAAACAGTAGTGTCTCCTGATTGTTCAGACACAAATATATCTGTTGAAAATAGTCTGGTGTAGGCCCGAGAAATACAAGTGTGGTTTTGCAGTTCCACGGGTCAAACCTCTGTATTATTCACTTTTGGGCCGTTTGTCGCTCACTGTTCAGCCGCAAATATATATATTTAAAAAAGTCTGGTATACACACCAGTAAATTATAACTGTGGTTTTGCCGTTCCACGGTAAAAAATCTCTTTTATCCAGCTTTTGTTATTTTTTCCGTCAAGAAAAACAGTAATAGTTTCTCCCTGATTGTTCAGATTGTTTAAAAGAGTCGGGTGTAGGCCAAAGAAATAGAACTGTGGTTTTCCTCTTCCACGGTTCTAATCTACTTTTTATTACCCTTTTTCCATTGATAATGCGAGTGTAACCTATTTTACTGCATTTACAATGGGCAAGGCGCGTGGCAAGGGACGTGGAAGTGGAAGTTCTGGTGATGGTGCGTGCAGAGGACGGGGCCATGGCCAAGGTGAAAATGTGCCACAACCAACAGCCACATCTTCTTGCTCCCACTTCTTGACCGAATTACTAGTGAAGCACAGAACAACACCAGTATTGCAAACTGATCAGTGTGAACAGGTTATTAATTGGATAGCAGATAATACTTCCAGTTACCTGGGCACCACCACCTCCGGTCTGTCTTCCACACGGTCAACTCTTAGTAGCCGTGAGTCTCGACCGCATACTCCTCCTCACCCTGATGCTCCTTCCTCCCACCATGCCGAGTGTCGTCAGACAGCAACTGATCCCACTCTTGGACACTCTGAAGAGCTGTTCACTGGTCCATTTCCAGATTTGTGCCCCTCGCCTGCTCCACTTGAAGTGGTGGAAGAGGAGATCCCATGTAGCGATGCCCAAATATTTGAACAGCCACGGCCACAGGAAGTCGACTCTGGCAATTTGTCACAAGAGGTGGACGATGACGAGACACAATTGCCAGGAAGTGAGGAGGAGGATCGTGGTGCGAAGGTGGAAGAGGAGGAGGTGGTGGATGATCTAGTAACTGACCCAACGTGGCAGGAGGACATGCAGAGCGAGGCCAGCAGCACACAGGGTGAGGGAGGAAGAGTACTCCAACAGGCAGGAAGAAGCAGTGTGGTGGCTGCACACAGAAGGCGGGCAACAGTTCCCCGTAACACCAACACGAGGGACGTTGCCAGTACAACCTGTAGGTCTTCCAGAGTCTGGAATTTTTTTAAAGACTCTGCTGATAACCCCAAAAAAGCCATTTGTACCACCTGCCATGCCAGTGACTCGCCCCCTGGGCCGTGGGGCACCCGGAACCGGGCTTCTATGCGATGCTGGGGGTAGTAGTGGCAACCCGATCCCGTAGCTCAGGGTGGTCAGACCAAATTGTGGCAGTCTCTTTATCAGTGTTTTGAATGTCCAACTACGCCACCCGGGGATTGCGGTCAGAGATAACCGCCGCTGCAAGGCAGACCACTGAGGCTGGTGTTGGTGTGCAGCACAGGGGTAGGACAACTCCCCACGGGAAGAGTGTAGCCTCAGGGCGGTGTAGGTGAATGCTGGGGGTGCAGGCCGCAATAGTAAGAGTTCAGAGTCCGCTTCAAACAGTCCAGGGTCTTTATTGCAGATGTTATTACTGACCCAACAGGAGTACCGGTTAGGAATGGGCCTGGGTATCTGAGAGCATTCGGGCGAGCCCCACTGATCAGGGTGAGTGTGTAGGCCTACCGTTCTCTCTATGCTCTTTCTGACTATCCCCCTTTTCATGGTGTAATAGCCCACGTCCCTGAGCTGGCCGTGTACTTTGCCTGTATGGCTTGCGACTCGGGCCTTGGGTACCTTTTGCTTCTCCTTGCTGTACTGGTTCCTCTGTGTGGCGGAGCCTCCAGGCTTCTTAGGCCAAAGGACCTGAAATCCCTCGCGGGTTGGTTCTCTGCTGCTGGGCTTGCAACCCTGACAGCCTCGGACCCCAATGTCCGGTTGTGTACTTCTCTCAACCAGGACCGGCTCTCGTCGCCTCTGTCCCTGGCTCGCAGTCTCTCCTCTGCCTCATGGACTCCTCAGCTGCTGCTGACCTGTCCCTCTTCTCTGAGAACCCTTCTGGACACTTCAGAAGTGGGTTCTGGTCTCCCTAACCCTGCCCCAGTTCCAGCTTTTATAGGGGCAGCCTGCTCCCCCTACTGGCCTGGGACAGGAGGTGCTGCAAGCTAATGGTCCCTGACCAGGGAACCTCCCTCCTGCTCTCAGACACAGCCTTTAATATTTGTGGCATCCAGGCCTGGGGTGACACACCAGCATCAGCAGGGGTGACAAAACTACCAGCCTGACCACCACCAGCATGATCAGGCACATGGCAGCAAAGCACCCGACTTTGTGGGGCGAACCCCAGGGTCCAGGACCAGTGTCAGCGGGTGTCACCACTGCTTCTTCCACTGTTGTGCGTGCAATAGAACCCCCTGTTGTGTGTGCAAGGCAATTCCCTGTCCATACTGCATGCAAAGATGCCCCCTCCTCTCAGTCTTCACTTGTTATGGCAGTTTCTCAAGAAACAGCATCAACGTCCACGTCCGACCGCAGCGTTCAATTGTCCATATCCCAGACCTTTGAACGAAAGCGGAAATTCGCAGCCAACGCCCCACAGGCCACAGTCCTAAATTCGCACATTTCACGACTGCTTGCGTTGGAAATGCTGCCTCTTAGGCTGGTGGAGACGGAATCCTTCCGCAACCTTATGGTGGTGGCCGTCCCTCGGTACTCGGTTCCCAGCCGACACTATTTTGCCCGGTGTGCCATCCCCGCACTACACAAGCACGTGTCCCAAAACATCTGCCGTGCCCTCAACAACGCAGTTACTGGGAGAGTCCACCTGACAACGGACACGTGGACAAGTGCTTGTGGCCAGGGACGGTACATCTCCCTGACGGCACACTGGGTAAACATAGTGGAACCGGGGACCCAGTCGGACCTTGAGACGGAACACATCCTCCCCACACCGAGGATTGCGGGCCCTATGTCAGTCAGAGTTGCCCCCACAGTGTACAGCTCCTGCGCATCCTCCTCCTCCTCCTCCTCATGTTCAGGCTCCATCTCAGATATCACCACATCAGTTACAAGCTGGAAGCACTGCAGTACTGCCTCAGCCAAGCGGCAACAGGCTGTGCTGAAACTCATAAGCTTAGGTGAGAAACCTCACACTGCTTGTGAGTTGTGGACAGCTGTGAAAGAGCTGGCAGATCTGTTGCTGAGACCGCTGAACCTACATCCAGGCATGGTCGTGTGTGACAATGGCCGTAACCTGGTGGCGGCTCTGAGGCGAGGCGAGATCACACACGTACCATGCCTGGCTCATGTGCTTAACCTCGTGGTTCAGTGGTTTCTTAAATTGTACCCCGATTTGCCAGATCTGCTCGTCAAAGTACGCCGCCTGTCAGCTCATTTTCGCAAGTCGGCTACAGCTTCTGCCGCCCTTGCTGTGTTGCAGCAGCGTTTGCAGCTTCCGTCACACCAACTGGTGTGTGATGTCCCCACACATTGGAACTCTACCCTTCACATATTGCAAAGGATTTGTGAGCAGAAGAGAGCAGTTGTTGAGTACCAGCTGCAAGAAGGCCGTCGATATTCAGGTCAGACTCCACACATAAGACTTCAGTAGAGGACCTGGATGTCTGACATATGTACCATCTTGACAAACTTTGAGGAGTCCACCAAGATGGTGAGTGGCGATGACGCCATCATTAGCGTCAGCATTCCACTTGTCTGTCTTTTGCAACGCTCTCTGCAGAGAATTAAAGAGGAGGCATTGCAGCCAGAGTATGATGAGATGGATCATGAAGCCGTAGCGGTCGATTACACACAGCCCAGCCTCATCTCATCCCAATGTGCATTTGGGGACAATGAGGGAGAGGAGGAGGAGGAGGAGGAGGAGGAAGAACAGGAGCTTGTATTATGCGCTGTAGACGGTAGTACCTGTACAACTGTCATACCGTCGGTTCAGCGTGGGTGGTCTGAGGACAGGGGGGAGGAGGAGGAGGAGGAGAGCATGGTCAGTCGTCATCTTGGTGAGGACACGGAAGTCTTGCCCGTTACCAGTCTGGCACGCATGGCTGACTTTATGTTACGCTGCCTTAACCGTGACCCTCGCGTTGTCAAAATGTTGGGTGACAGTCATTACTGGTTGGTGACACTTTTAGACCCCTGCTACAAGGAGAACTTTCACTCTCTTATTCCTGAGGTGGAGAGGTCTACAAAAATGGGGCAGTACCAGAAGGCCCTTGCTGCAGAACTGTTAAAAAACTTCCCATCTGAACACCCTAGCGGCAGAGGTCACAGTTCGTTGCCCAACCAAGGCGTACATGCGAGAGATACGCAACTCCAATCCAGCAGAGGCAGGAACACTGTCAACGTTCTGGGACAGTTTTCTCAGACCCTCCCTTCGGACAGACCCTGAGGCGCGGGGTACTCTCACAAGGAGTGGAAAGTTTCAAAAGATGGTGAGGGAGTACCTTGCCAACCATACCAGCATCCTCCGTGATTCCTCTGTGCCTTTTAATTATTGGGTATCCAAGCTGGACACTTGGAATGAACTCGCTCTGTACGCCTTGGAGGTCCTGGCCTGCCCTGCCGCTAGCGTGTTATCGGAACGTGTTTTTAGTGCCGCTGGGGGAATTATAACTGATAAGCGCACTCGCCTGTCAACTGACAATGCTGACAAGCTGACCCTTATCAAAATAAACAAGGGCTGGATTGGGCCAAACTTCTCATCACCACCAAATGACAGCAGAGTAACATAAAGTCAAATCCACTGTGTTATTTCAGGAGGTGTATTCACATGCACCGCTTCACACCTACACATGGGTATACGCTTCCTCATTTTGGCTGTTTTATGTTCTTCTCCTTATCCTCAGCCCCCACCACTACTATACCACCAGGGTGACCGTGGTCCGTGTTGCCATTATTGAAAGTTCCTCCGTCTTTATTTTTGTCAGCTTTTGCTTGGAAGGCATAAGCAAAGACTGTGGGAGACCCACTCCCCAATAATGGGAATAATATTTTTAAGATGCTGTACTGTATGGCTCTTGTAAGGGGCATTAAAACCGTCTTGTTAAGCTACTGGGACCTCCACGTATCTTTCGAGGGGCATTAAAACCATCTTGTTAAGCTACTGGGACCTCCACGTCTCTTCCAAGGGGCTTTCAAACCGTCTTGTTAAGCTACTGCGACCTCCACCACTTTTCCAAGGGGCATTAAAACCATCTGGTTAAGCTACTGGGACCTCCATGTCTCTTCTGAGGGGCATTAAAAGCGTCTTGTTAAACCACTCTGAAGTCCACAGCTCTTCCAAGGGGCATTGAAATGTTGTTTTTAATTAACTCTAACCTCCACGACTCTTCGAACGGGCATTGCTTTTCCTCCTAATTTTTGGCAGCTTTTGCTTGGAAGGCATAAGCACATACTATGGGAGACCCACTCCCCATTAATAGGAATAATGTTTGTAATATGCCATACTGCATGGCTCTTGTAAGGGGCATTGCAAGTTCCTCCGTCCTAATTTTTGGCAGCTTTTGCTTGGAAGGCATAAGCAAAGACTATGGGAGACACACTCCCCAATAATGGGAATAATGCTTTTAAGATGCTATACTGTATGGCTCTTGTAAGGGGCATTAAAAGCGTCTTGTTAAGCTACAGCGACCTCCACCACTTTCCCGAGGGGCATTAAAACGTCTTGTTAAGCTACTGTGACTTCCACGTTTCTTCTAAGGGGCATTCAAACCGTCTTGTTAAGCTACTGGGACCTCCACCACTTTTCCAAGGGGCATTAAAACTGTCTTGTTAAGCTACTGGGACCTCCACGTCTCTTCTGAGGGGCATTAAAAGCGTCTTGTTAAGCTACTGTGACCTCCACCACTTTTCCAAGGGGCATTTAAACCGTATTGTTAAGCTACTGGGACCTCCACGTCTCTTCTGAGGGGCATTAAAAGCATCTTGTTAAACCACTCTGAACTCCACAGCTCTTCCAAGGGGCATTGAAATGTTGTTTTTAATTACCTCTAACCTCCACGACTCTTCCAACGGGCATTGCATTTCCTCCTAATTTTAGTCAGCTTTTGCTTTTCAATACAAAGGCGAAAACTAAGGGAGACCCACTCCCCAATAATGGGTAGAAGGTTTTTAGTACGCTGTAATCCACGTCTATTTAAAGGGGCATTGCAGTTCCTCATAATTTTTGGAAAGCCTTCCATTAACTGCTTAGGCCAACAGTGTACAGGAGACCCAGTTGCTATAAATGTAAAAAACGGTTTAGTTAAGGCCCTCTGACCTCCATGTCATTTCCAAGGGGCATTGGAGTGCCTCAAAATTTTTGGTAGGCATTGCACTCACTGTATGCCCTATAACTGTGTAGCCGAACCGCTCCTTTTGTTACAGAAACATATCCTACAAGACATATGTGGTTGACTGGCCTGATATTGATGTGAATGGTCCCTGTTCCTCCTGCTCTTTCTCCTTTGCCACTACCTCATCCATCATTTATCACCTGAAGCTTTGTTTTAACGGGAGTCATAGAACTGGGATAGTAGCAGGAAAACATCCAGCAATCCTCAGAGGAGGTAGGATATGCGCCAAAACGCTGACCACCTCAGGCCTAGCCGCTACTACATACATGCACTTGCATTCTAAGAAAACAAAGCAGATGCTAACTTCTATCATCATCATCATGCTCCTCACCTTGGCACTCTCAACTCCCCTGATGGAGAAGCCAGGGCCCACCGGAGGAGTCTGGTTCTTTGGTGGGCTCGTCCAATGCTGCCCTAAAGCAGGCCGGGCTAAGAAAAGTGTGTGGGGGGATGTTCCAAGGAGAAATAGGGGTGGCTGGGGACCGTTTATGGACACCCGGCTGCCCCAAGGCGGCTGGGGACCGTTTATGGACACCCGGCCGCGGGATGGCAGGGGACCGAGTATGGACACCCGGCCGCCCCCTGGCGGCTGGGGATCGAGTGTGGACACCCGGCCGCCGGGCGGCTGGGGACTGAGTATGGATACCAGGCCGCCAACGCAGCCATGACGTGGTGGCCAGATTCCGCCTCCACATGCCTAAAAGGCCCAATTTCAAGTGCAAGCAAACAGTATGGTATTGCAGCCTGGGGGTGGGTGGGTGGTTGGCTGCATATTTGCGCTTGCATTGCAAGGAATGGGGGAGGTACAATTGAACACTGCCCTGGAACAAGAACTTGCACGGGGATAGTTGCAAGTCTGCATCTTCTGATGCGGCCAGGATGACTTCTGATGGGCACACTTTTAGGCAGTGACCTGGGTGTCAGAGATGCTTCCAGGGGTCTTCCCCATGCTGTTCCCATGTCTTTTCAGCACTGCATGCATGTGTCACTGTGACGCTCTAGCCCTCCCTGAGCTTTGGGGTACTCCGAGCTGGGTCAGTGTAGGGGAGGGATGCAGTCGTGACCTAGACCCGGTCCGTGCCCAGGGTAGTCACATAAAAGATATAATGGGCTTTCTAGTAAGAGTGGTATTACGACTACGCCACCTGCGGTTTCCGGTGATGGGCACCAGCGCTGCTTCAGTCCACTGAGGCTCAGAAGACATAACTAACACATGGAAAAGTACATATAGTCATGCGAAAAGAAAAGAGGTGGAGGAGTAAAAGGAGGGGGAGACACAGATATAGGCATGTCATGCCCTTCTAAAATCCAAAAAGTGAGAAGCCGACACTGCCAGTCCGTTCCTGCCCGTGCCACCTCCGTGTCGCCGGGTTTGTGCCAGAGCCGCGGTGGACCCTGACAGCCAGCCCCCCTCTCCCAATACTGGTGCCTGTCCGCTGGTGGGTCGAGCGAGCCCCCCTGTGGTGGAGGCAGCTCTAAGCTTTTTAATTTAAATTGTCTCTCTAATTTGAATGAATACACTTTAAATCCTTTTACAAGGATCTATTGGAGGGCAAGTCTCATGCCAGCAGCCGCGTAATTCCAGCTCCAGTAGCGTCCACTAAAGCTGCTGCAGTTAAAAAGCTTTTATAAGGATCGAGCTCCGCTGTCCACCGCAAGGCATCCTACCGCCAGTCCCAGCCCCTATGCCTTGGGGTGCCTCCTGATGCTCTTCACTGAGTATCCCGTGGTCCCGAAGCATTTCCTTTGAAAAAATGAAGTGTCCAAACTACAGGTGGTGTAGCTTGCTTAACAGCCGGGATAATCCGCTGACTAGCAGACACTGCTACTAGGCACAAAGTATTTCCTGGGCTAGATGCAGTTAAAAATTTGTAATTAGATACTCTCGTTGGATGCTGAGAAAGCATTCCATAGAGTCTCCTGGCACGTCATATATTATTCTCCTAAAATTCTTGGGATAGGGGTCTAGGGGACCCTTTTATAGCCAAAATCATGGCCCTGTATCGCAATACATCACCTAGGCTGAAGATAAATGGAACTGTAGCACCCTGAGGGCTTGGTTACTACAGAGGTATGGCACCTCACCCAGAGGTGTGATATCTCACTCTCAGGTAAGGATGGAGTGTGGATCAGGACCCGACACCTGCATGCATTACACCACATTGCCGTGGGGCAGGGCGACCAATATGCCCCTGAGATGGGCACGACAGTCCCTGTCCCTGGCTGGAGTGGGGGGAGGAAACACTGAGGAAGGGGAACCCTGTAGTGCTAGAGCAGGGAGGAAGCAGTTCCTGGGTGCATTGAGAAGGGAGTATAAAAGGTGGGCACCATCTTAGTTCAGTGCAGAGAAGTCTGAGCAGAAGTGACAGGGAGCAGGGGCTCTGCATGAGCTCTGCTCCGGAGGCGGGCCTAGTAACAGAGGCCCAGGCCTGGAAGAGGGAGAAGGAAGGAAGAGGAGCGGAGAAGGCTCCAGGAATGAGGAACGAAGGGATCCCAGGGGTGCGGATGGGCGAGTCGCCACCGCACGCCCGAATCCACCTGCGTGGAGGGGTCAGGCCAAAGGGGGAGACCGGTCCCCGAAACTAGTGGAGGCGGGAAACGACCCTCAGCTAGAAACCGGAGGCTGTGACATTTTATGTGGCGCAGCCCCTCGCTACACCCACTAGGAAGGCACCACATAGGGTCAGGGAAACTGGCGCCAAGTTTACTAAGAGGAGGCCCGAGGCAGCCGGATAGAAGGGTTGGTAAGAAAGGCCAGACAAAGGACACACAAAGGGGGTCCTGCGAAGCGCTCCAAAGTTATCTGGGAGTTGTCTGAGCCTCTCACCTGGTGAGCACAGTACGACGTGGGCAGCCGTTACCTGCAGAAGTGGTCTGGATAATAAGAACTGTGAGTAAAGGCCCTGGACTGCATCACTGACTCCGTGTCGTTACTGCTGCTGCCCTGCACCATCACCCCCATCCTCCGCATACACTGCCCTGAGGCTATACTCCTCCCGTGGGGAGTTATGCTACGCTCTGCTGCACCCACAACACCAGCCTCATCGGTCTGCCCTGCAGCGGCGGTTCACTCTGACCGCAATCCACGGGTGGCGTAGTCGGACATTTAAACATCAAAACCACATAAATAGTTCCGCCACTGGTTTGACCGCCCTGAGCCACGGAACCGGGTCGCCGCAACGGAGACTACAACCACCAGCATCCACCAAAAAGGGTCCGGCTTCGGGTGTCTCAAGGCCCAGGGGGCGCGTCAGAACATTTTCATCACCTTTCATAATCACCAATGGGACAAGGCAGGGATGTCCTCTGTCCCCTCTCTTATACATCCTAGTGACGGAGCACCTGCTCTCATCAATTCGCCATAACCCCAATATTAGGTGGATTGAGGTGGGAGGCACCGAGTACAAGTGCTCTCTATTTGCTGATGATGTCCTAGTATATATCACTCAATCACATATATCCATCCCTGCTGTTATGGCTGAAATAGATCACTTTGTTACATGGTCAAATTTTAAAATCAATGCAGCGAAGTCTGAGGCCCTCGATGTCTCCCTCCCCAAATCCATACAGGATTCCATCCAGTCCAACTTTCCCTTTGCCTGGCCCTCACAGGGTATCAAATACTTAGGAATTCCTATTCATAGAGACCTCTCCCGTCTATGTTATCTTAATTTTGGGCCCTTTATTGAACAACTCCATACAGACCACGGTTGGCAAGTTAGAACTGTAAGATTTACTACGTGAACCACTGGTGTTTTGTGGAAAAGCACATGTACACTGTGTTCCAAATTATTATGCAAAAAGTGTTTAGGAGTGATAAGGGAAGAATTTGTTTGTTTGTCAGTTAAACTCATTGATGGTGATGTGTGTCAGGGCTCTTTATATCACTGTAAGCAATTGCAGACACCTGTGCTAATTAGTTTGGCAGGTGTGTCCAATGAAAGGCAAGACTACTTAAGAAGGCTGTCCCACATTATTAAGCAGCCTACATTTTCTGCCAAAATGGGAAAGAAAAAGGATGTGTCGGCTGCTGAGAAGCAACAAATTGTGGAGTGTTTAGGTCAAGGCATGACTACAATCAGCATTGTGCGATGATCAGGATGAAGTGTCTTGGCAATCAAGAAGTATGTAGCTGATTCACAGTACACAAATTGAGGGCAATTTGAGGGCAAATTGAGGACTCTTTCCTGCAGGCAATTACGTCAGGTTAAAAGAGCAGCGGCAAAAAAGCCTTGTCATAGCAGCAGACAAGTTTTTGAAGCTGCTGGTGCCTCCAACGTCCCCTGAACAACAAGATGCAGGGTCCTTCAGAGGTTTGCAGCTGTGCGTATGCCATCCTGTCGACCTCCTCTATCCACTGCACACAAGCAGAAACGGCTCCAGTGGGCCAAACATTACATGAAGACTGATTTCAAAACTGTTTTGTTCACGGATGAGTGCCGTGCAACGCTCGATGGTCCAGATGGATGGAGTGGAGGATGGCTTGTTGATGCACACCCCACGCAAACACGGCTACAGCGCCAACAAGGAGGAGGTGGAGTAATGTTTTGGGCTGGAATCATGGGGAAAGAGATTGTCGGCCCCTTTAGGATCCCTGAAGGGGTAAAGATGAACTCCATAATGTATGTGGAGTTTCTCAAACAGCACTTCCTGCCATGGTTCAAGAAGAAGAACCGTGTATTCCACAGCAAGATCATTTTCATGCATGATAATGCACCGTCTCATGCTGCACATAACACATCTGCATCTCTGGCTGATATGGGCATAAAAGGGGACAAACTTATGGTGTGACCCCCATGCTCCCCTGACCTCTACCCCATTCAGAACCTCTGGAGCATCATCAAAAGGAGTGTCTATGATGACGGGAGGCAGTTCACATCTAAGCAACAGCTCTGGGAGGGTATTCTGTCCTCATGCAAAACAATTGAAGCAGAAACCATCCAAAACCTGACAAATTCAATGGACGAGAGAGTTCAGAAGCTCCTTTCGAACAAGGGGTCCTATGTGCAAATGTAACATCACCTAGAATAAAGTTTTGAGTTGAAAACTATTTGATTTCAGTTTCTAATAACCTGCTAATGCTTATAATTTCAAAAATGACCATTTTTTTGGTCTTTATTAAAATGAAAAGGTTGATCGAAGAGTGTGGGGGATCTAAGAGTGTGGCAACCCAGTAGTCAGGATTACTTTGAATTCTGACAATCTGAGGGTCATGTTGCAGGTAGTGCAGCAAGAAGGCACTTATGTGTCTTGCGCATCTCGGAGCCCCAAAATTATTTTCCGGACTAGATGCAGCTAAAAATTATTATTTATTTTAAATCTGGTGGAGCTTAGTATAGATGGCCTAATAGAATCAGTACTGCACACTGCTACAAAGCCCAAATTATTTTCCAGCCAAGATACAGATAAACATGATTAGTAATTTTAAATCTGGTGGAGCTTAGTATAGATGGCCTAATAGAATCAGTGCTGCACACTGCTACAAAGCCCAAATTATTTTCCAGCCAAGATACAGATAAACATGATTAGTAATTTTAAATCTGGTGAAGCTTAGTATAGATGGCCTAATAGAATCAGTACTGCACACTGCTACAAAGCCCAAATTATTTTCCAGCCAAGATACAGATAAACATGATTAGTAATTTTAAATCTGGTGAAGCTTAGTATAGATGGCCTAATAGAATCAGTACTGCACACTGCTACAAAGCCCAAATTATTTTCCAGCCAAGATACAGATAAACATGATTAGTAATTTGAAAGCTTAAAGCGGTTGGTGAGGTGATTTTAACCAATCATCAAGCTTTTACTCTCCCCAGGATGACACAGGGGTAGAAAAGTCGTTTCGGATCCATGATTTGTTCATCTTTATGAACATGAGTCTGTCTACATTATCAGTGGAGAGCCGCGTGCGCTTATCTGTGAGCACACCACCAGCAGCGCTGGCTGCGGGACATGACAAGATCTCCAAGGCGTAAGTGGCTAGCTCCGGACATTTATCCAGATTGGAAACCCAAAAAGAGCAAGGGTCCAGTGACACAGTCATAGCTTCAATGTTTACTTGGAGATACTCCTGTACCATCGTCTCTAGGGGTTGACTATGTGTCAGACTTCTTGTCTCCTGTGGCCTTGCAAAGGATGGGCTAAAAAAGTGGTGAAATGATTCCGCAAAATTGATGTTACCAGCAGATACTGTGTTTCTGTTACGGTTTGAGTGCTGAACACTCGACGGTCCCACTGTTGGCAAGTTGGAACTGTGAGATTCACTACGTGCACCACTGGTGTTTTGTGGAAAAGCACATGTAAGATTCTGCAACAGTCTATGCTGATACTCCTGTTTGCGTGCATCCCTTTCTATGGCAGGAATAATTTCTGCAAATTTACTTTTGTACCGGGGATCTAACAGTGTGGCAAACCAGTAGTCAGGATTATTTCTAATTCACACAATTCGAGGATCATGTTGCAGGTAGTGCAGCAAGAACGCACTCATGTGTCTTGCGCATCCAGGAGCAGCAAGTCTCTGTTGTGTTGGTGGCGAGGTAACAATCATGCTTCCTTCCTCTGTCCTCTCCCTCCAACCTCGCACAACAGAAATGTGATCAAGGTCTCCCTCATCTGATGAGTCTTCCATCAGTTCATCCTCCACTTCTTCCTGGGCTCCTGCACCTTCCTCACTAGTTTGGCTGCTACCATGCGCCCTGGTAAAACCATCTCCCCCACCCTCACATGCCTGCCGCCTTGGTGCTGCCGACCGTCTGGACCTTGCAGATGTTAGCCCTTCCGCATACAACTCCTCCTCCTCTACTTCCTCCACCTCCTCTTGTGCCACCACCTGACTCCGAATTCTGTTTAACATGTGCTCCAGCATGTAAATCTCCGGAACAGTCATGCTGATAATGGCATCGTCAGCACTAAACATCTTCGTCGCCATTTCAAAACTGTGCAGAAGGGTGCATAGGTCCCTGATCTGAGACCACTCCTCCAACGTGATTTGCCCCACCTCTGGATCTCGTTGGCCCAGGCTATACGTCAGAACGAATTGCACCAGGGCTTGTCGGTGCTGCCACAGTCGCTGCAACATTTGCAGAGTTGAATTCCACCAGGTAGGCACATCGCATTTTAGCCGGTGAAGTGGCAGGCCCAACGACTTCTGTAGAGATGTAAGTCGCTGAGCTGCGGGATGCGAACGGCGGAAGTGAGCACACAGAGACCGTGCCCTCTGCAGAAGGCCATCTAGTCCGGGACAGTGGGCTAAAAATTGCTGGACAACCAGGTTCAACACGTGAGCCATACAAGGCACGTGTGTGACATTGCCCTGGCGAAGGGCCGCACCCAGGTTTGCAGCATTGTCGCACACGGCCTTCCCTGGTTTCAGGTCCAGTGGAGACAACCATTCATGAAATTGGTTCTCCAGAGCTGACCACAACTCCTCAGCTGTGTGACTCACATTTCCCAGACATTTCAAAGTAAAAACCGCCTGATGACGTTGAGCCCTACTGCCAGCATAGTAAGGAGGTGTGCAGGATCCCTTCTGCGCAGTTAGAAAGCTTGTGGCATGACCAGACAGGCTTTGGGTGCAGGTGGAGGACCGAGAGGAGGTTGAGGAGGCAGAAGCAGTGGAGGAACTTTGAGATAAAGAGGATTGACGCACAACTCGTGGGGACGGCAAGACTTGGACAGCAGCCCCTTGTCCTGCTGTCACCATACTTACCCAGTGCCCAGTCAGCGACATGTAACGCCCCTGTCCATGCCTACTTGTCCAAGTGTCTGTGGTGAAATGCACCCTGTCACACACAGAGTTTCTCAAAGAAGCGGTGATGTTGTGTGCGACATGCTGGTGGAGTGCAGGCACACCTTTCTTTGAGAAGTAGTGCCGACTGGGCATCTGGTACTGGGGCACTGCGACGGACATAAGGTCTCGAAAATCCTCTGTGTCCACCAGGCGGAAAGGCAGCATTTCTGTAGCCAAGAGCTTGAAGATGGTGAAATTCAACCTCATAGCTTTCTCATGGCTAGGAGGAAATGGTCTTTTACTTGTCCACATCTGAGGGACCGAGGGCTGGCTGTTGTGCTTAGACGGGGTTGATAAGGGTGTCCCCGGCAAACTGCCGGTCTGTGAAGAAGATGCAGGTGGACATGTTAGGTTGCCTTGATCCAAAGGTGGTGCTATCGATGTCGGACAGCGCTCAACACCAGCTGGTGTTACCACCTCCAAAGAAAATGATGACCTGCCAATCACGCTGGCTGTTGCGTGTAAAGAGGTGGCAGGTCTGCATCCCAAAACAGGTGTGACTGCTGTCCCCCCAGTCACAGAGGATGAAGAGTCCGCGGATGCACAAGATGTGGCAGACGGTGGTTGGCCCGGTCGGCTAGGCCGCATTGTAGCACAGTGAGCTTCCCACTGCAACTTATGCTTCATGTCCATGTGCCGGTTCATGCATGAAGTACTCAAACTATGTATTTTTTGGCCTCTACTTAGCTTTTGCTGACAAATGTTACAGATAACATGAGTTGGGTCATCTTTATCGATCTGAAAAAATGCCCAGGCTATGCAAGGCTTAGCACCCATGCGACCTCAAGAGCCACCACGCCTTGTGGTGAGAGGCAGAGTTGTGTTTGAGGATGCAGTTGTTGACGTGCTTCCAGTACTACGTCTCTGTCCAGGAAGGCGCAACCTGACCTCGTCGTCACTAGCATTCTCCTCCACCTCCTCTGCTGACCTCATCTCTTGGCTGACTGTGGGTTGACAGTAAGTGGGATCTCCAAGCTCATCATCATCACCCTGTGTGTTATCACACCCGTCGTCCTCAGAGCCAACCTGTTCCTGCCCTGACAAAAAATTAAAGTTGTCGCTCCAGTCAGGTATTTGAGTCTCATGATCGTCTTCCTCATTGTCTCCACCAACAGGAGTTACAGTTTGGGAATGAGGGTCTACATTATGGTCAGAACCTTCTGCGTCTGGTCCTGGATCCGACTCATAAAGATTCTGGGCATCAGTGCAGATCATTTCCTCGTCTGGATTCACAGAAGCGCTGGAGCCGACCTCTGATTCCCAGGCTATAGTATGAGTAAACAGCTCTGCAGACTCAACCATCTGTTCCACCTCATACTCAGACGGGCAGCTGGAGATTTGGGAGCTGTGAGGAAGCCAGTGCCATTGGGGTGACACCTCTGAGGACTGGAGTATTTGTGATGTTGAAGTTGATGTGGAGGAGAGCCCACTTAAAGGAGCACTTGATATCCGTTGAAGCACCTGCTGTTTTTGTGCCCCATCTGGAATTTGTAGCGATTGGCGTGGGATCTTATTGACGCGCCCCTGGGCCTGTGTCGCGCTGCGTTGCGCATGCGGGAGCTTACCCGGAGCCGGATCTCTTGAGGGTTGTAGTCTCGTGGCGGTGATCCGGTCCGTGCCCAGGGAGTCAGACTAAGTGGCACTGTATTAGCGGTAGATGTTGGACGACTACGCCACCCGTTGAGTACAGCTAAGGAGCTGCTGCTGCAGGGCAGACCGCTGAGGCCGGTGGTAGGATTGTGCAGCGTGATAGTATAACCCCCAACGGGAGGGGTATGGCCTCAGGGCAGCCGACGTGGATGATGGGGGTAGCAGGAACCACTCAGAGACGGTACGGTGTAGTTCAGGGTCTTTACTGGTGACAACGATAGACCCTCCCGGAGTACTGGCTAGCGATTGGGGCCTGGTCAGTCCTTGAGCAGATGGGATCTCCCCTGGCCAGGCGGAGTTGTAGGCCTCCCAAACTAATGATACTCTTCTGGCTACCTTGCTAGAAGCGGGTATAAGTAGCCCACGTCCCTGAGTGTACCGTGTGGTGCTCACCCGTATGGCCGGTGACTCGGGGCCTTCTAGTAGCTTCCGCTCCACGACGGCGGTGCTGGTCCCATGCGTGTGACCGTGCCTTCGGGTTTCTTGGCCAGAGGACCTGAAATCCCCTGCCTGATGGATTCTGCTGCTGGGTAGGAGTTAGTCCCCGCAGCCTCGGACTCCGGGTCCGGTAAGAAATCTTCTCAGTCAGGGCGAGCTCTGCAGCTGCCAGCCCCTGACTCTTTGTAACACTGCTCCCACAGAGCTCCTGATGTTTCTTCCTATGCTGCTTCTCTTCTCTACTTCTGGCATGGCCCAGGAGCTGGGCCCAGCCGGAGCCACAGCTCCCTGTCAGCCCTCCTGGCTCAACTCTCTCTCTGAACTCTCTAACCCTGCCTCAGCCCCAGGTTTATATAGGGGAAGTTCTTCCCCTCCCAGGACTGGGCAGGAGGTGTGGCATGCATAGGATTCCTGACCAAGAGACCTCCCACCTGCTCTCAGACATAACATTGCTGTTACTGTGGAAACCAGACCCCTGGGGTGCCACATTCCCCCCTAGTGAAATTTAGTACTCCGGGACTAAACATATTTTTAGAAAAACATAACAAGGTATAAACAATAATAATACAATAAGAAAAACACATAAAGATGGTTACGGCGTGTCCGCAACCAGGTGCAGTTTTTGAAGAAAAGCAAGGTGTCCATTTCACCAAAACAGGGAGACGTAACCAGGTAGGGGTCTGTCCTGCCCCGAGTCCTTAACAGTCTTTAGTCCATTCCTAGGTTACACTCCAACCATGTACAAGGGATTCCCGGTAAATCCACCAAAGACTCCCATAAATTACTAGAAACACATAATTATTTACAAGATATGGCCGCTCTCAGTCCTCGGCCAGTGGGGATAAGGAATGGCTGCTCACAGTCCTCAGCCTGGTTTAAGATAGGGGCACATGGGGAACAATTCACTAATCCCAACGGGGACCATATTTTAATTAGCAGCAGTCCTTGTACCCTTACGGGTAACTATTTACAGCTCTTTATTCACGCTACTTCCCTTCAATAGCTATGTCCTCTTTGTGCTCCCTCCTGAGGGTAGTCCTCAGACCCGTCCGGGTCCTCTTGGCTTTCCTCGTATTGGTAGTACTGCAGCTCCTCCTCGGTTAGCTGGGTTAGTATCTCTGCGACAGTCCTCCTCCCAGGTGGCCAGGACTTTACCTCCCTCTGGGCTGCCCCGGTTAATTGGGCCACCAGGATGCTCACTTTTTGCTCCTCTGTGAGGGGGTACACTGGAAGAGGCTATCCAGCTTTTCTCTAAAGTCATGCAGGGTATGTGACTCCCCTGAGTACTGGGGTAGCCAGGCTGCCCCCGGGATATAGGGCATGGTGAAAGGCATGACCGCAACAGCGGTGGCGCTGGCGGGGGTTGAAGCGGTGAAGCTCTCCTCCGTATCCGACATCCTTCTCCCCCCTAGTGGACCGTGGCCTACCTTGCGATGATCCTCTTCCGTAGGCCGCGGCTCCGCAGTGGATCGTCAGGGTTGAGGACCTTCCGTCGCGCTCCTGTGACGTCGGCGTCTGCTGGGCTCCTTCCAGGACCTTACGCAACGTCCGGACGTGAGGCGGGGCTTCAGTTCTCGCGCGCTTTCGGAGTCCACGCCCCTCTTCTTCCCGCGCGGCGTCCTCAAGATGGCGTCCAATGGCGGGAAAACTCCACGTGTGGCGGGAAGAAGGCTGAAGATGGCGCCGGATGGCGGGAAAACTCCACCGATGGCGGGAAGGAAGCGGAAGATGGCGCCGGATGGCGGGAATCTTCACCACAGGTAAGTTTGAACAGTCTTTTTCAGGCACGCAGTACCCGGTGGTTGCGGGCACGAAATCCTGCTGACTACGCCAAAAGTTGACGCGCCCCTGGGCCTGTGTCGCGCTGCGTTGCGCATGCGGGAGCTTACCCGGAGCCGGATCTCTTGAGGGTTGTAGTCTCGTGGCGGTGATCCGGTCCGTGCCCAGGGAGTCAGACTAAGTGGCACTGTATTAGCGGTAGATGTTGGACGACTACGCCACCCGTTGAGTACAGCTAAGGAGCTGCTGCTGCAGGGCAGACCGCTGAGGCCGGTGGTAGGATTGTGCAGCGTGATAGTATAACCCCCAACGGGAGGGGTATGGCCTCAGGGCAGCCGACGTGGATGATGGGGGTAGCAGGAACCACTCAGAGACGGTACGGTGTAGTTCAGGGTCTTTACTGGTGACAACGATAGACCCTCCCGGAGTACTGGCTAGCGATTGGGGCCTGGTCAGTCCTTGAGCAGATGGGATCTCCCCTGGCCAGGCGGAGTTGTAGGCCTCCCAAACTAACGATACTCTTCTGGCTACCTTGCTAGAAGCGGGTATAAGTAGCCCACGTCCCTGAGTGTACCGTGTGGTGCTCACCCGTATGGCCGGTGACTCGGGGCCTTCTAGTAGCTTCCGCTCCACGACGGCGGTGCTGGTCCCATGCGTGTGACCGTGCCTTCGGGTTTCTTGGCCAGAGGACCTGAAATCCCCTGCCTGACGGATTCTGCTGCTGGGTAGGAGTTAGTCCCCGCAGCCTCGGACTCCGGGTCCGGTAAGAAATCTTCTCAGTCAGGGCGAGCTCTGCAGCTGCCAGCCCCTGACTCTTTGTAACACTGCTCCCACAGAGCTCCTGATGTTTCTTCCTATGCTGCTTCTCTTCTCTACTTCTGGCATGGCCCAGGAGCTGGGCCCAGCCGGAGCCACAGCTCCCTGTCAGCCCTCCTGGCTCAACTCTCTCTCTGAACTCTCTAACCCTGCCTCAGCCCCAGGTTTATATAGGGGAAGTTCTTCCCCTCCCAGGACTGGGCAGGAGGTGTGGCATGCATAGGATTCCTGACCAAGAGACCTCCCACCTGCTCTCAGACATAACATTGCTGTTACTGTGGAAACCAGACCCCTGGGGTGCCACATTATCACATTGTCCGCTAAAAGAAGTAGACATTTTAGTTTGGCTGGAAGATGGTCTTTCTTCTGCAGATGTTACTGTTGCTTTAACACCTACCCCACGGACACAACCTTTTTTCCCCTTCACAACACGCCTATTCCCCTTTCCACCAGCAGCAGGCCTTTTTCCACTCATTTTGGTGGTTAACTAATTCACAACTCTGGAGTTGTTTGCACAAAAAAACAATGGATGGGAACCGAGCAGAGCTGAGTGGCCAAACTGTGGTATTAGGCCAAAACTATTGGCTGGGTTAGATGCAGAAAAAAATTATATTCAATTTGCAACCTGATGGAGGTCAGTATAGATGGACTAATAGACCAAGTCCCACACACTGCTAGAAGCCCAAATATTTTTTCAGAGCTAGATGCAGATAAAAATTATTTTTAATTTGCAACCTGATGGAGGTCAGTATAGATGGACTAATAGACCAAGTCCCACACACTGCTAGAAGCCCAAATATTTTTTCAGAGCTAGATGCAGAAAAAAACTATATTCAATTTGCAAACTGGTGGAGGTCAGTATAGATGGACTAATAGAACAAGTCCCACACACTGCTAGAAGCCCAAATAGTTTTTCAGAGCTAGATGCAGAAAAAAATTATATTCAATTTGCAACCTGATGGAGGTCAGTATAGATGGACTAATAGACCAAGTCCCACACACTGCTAGAAGCCCAAATATTTTTTCAGAGCTAGATGCAGATAAAAATTATTTTTAATTTGCAACCTGATGGAGGTCAGTATAGATGGACTAATAGAACAAGTCCCACATACTGCTAGAAGCCCAAATATTTTTTCAGAGCTAGATGCAGAAAAAAATTATATTGAATTTGCAACCTGATGGAGGTCAGTATAGATGGACTAATTGACCAAGTCCCTCACACTGCTAGAAGCCCAAATATTTTTTCAGAGCTAGATGCAGAAAAAAATTATATTCAATTTGCAACCTGGTGGAGGTCAGTATAGATGGACTAATAGAACAAGTCCCACACACTGCTAGAAGCCCAAATATTTTTTCAGAGCTAGATGCAGAAAAAAATTATATTCAATTTGCAACCTGATGGAGTTCAGTATAGATGGACTAATAGAATGATGCTATGCCCAAAAGGTTTTACTTCACTAGGTGCAGTAAAAAAATTGGTATTCTATACACAGGTGGTGTAGCTTGCAACACAGATAGGCTACTCCACTGACTAACACACTCTGCAATAGGCCAAAAAGGATTAGCTTTGCTAGATTTAGCCAAATGCTGTGAAAAAAACTTGCACAGCACTGGCACAGACCTGCCTGGCAAAAACTGATAGGAACTGATGTAACTTAGTCCTGAAAAGGACTGCAATTACAATTAGTCTTTACTCCCAACCTATCTATTTAAGAGCACAGACCTGCCTGATAAAAGTCATAGGAAATGCTGTAACCTAGTCCTTAAAAGGACTGCAATCACAACTATTCCCTACTCCCAAGCTATCTGTAGATTTGTGCGAAAATTGGCTTGAAATTAACAAGGTATAGCGCAAACAGCAACAGCGGTGCCGTCTAACACGCAGCTGCAGCAGTGAGAAAATGGTGGCGACGGGGAAAATGGGTGGGTCTTATAGGGCAAGGACATGTGACATACACTGCCAATGACACATGCCCTTGCTTGTGTGAAAAAAAGCACTTCGCTCCGTGTGTGCGCTGCTGATAGGCTGACAGATTGCACTTCCCCACTGTAAATGCGGGAAAGAGAAAAAAAAATGGAGTTCTTCATTATTCATGCAGAGATCCATCCCCTGCCCCTCCCCCCGCCCCGCTGTACACTCAAACTGTGCATTAACATTAATTTTCATCATTACTGAGAAAAAATCCAGTTATGATTTTGGTGCACGAACAGTTATCGAACATAACCTCGAACAGCCGAATTTTTTTCAAATCGTTCGTGTTCGCCGAACGGCTCAAACACCACCCAAAACAGCTCGAATTTGAGATTGGCGAACAGTTCGAGTCGAACAACGCTCATCTCTAGTTAACTCTAACCCGCTCCTCGTCTCAAAGCCAGAGTACGAGGACCGTGTATCTTCAGTCAGCTGCAGACTTTCGCTGGATACTGGCAGAAGACCACATTCCAAGACGAAGACCACAATCAAAGACGAAGATCACAATCAAAGACCTTGAACTTAAGATGGCCGTAGATTAAATATGAAACAATAAGTGTTTCCTAAAAGTGTGTCCTCCACCCTCACCCACAACATGGTTCACCCTATCTTTGGTTGCCCCCATCTCCTCTATCCTGGGACGGGGCAGCACCCTGCTGCATTTAGGCCCCCTACAGGACAGGAGTGGTGTAGTGTTGAATGGTGAAGTGGGGTCCTGTGAGATGCTCCATCCTTACCTGGAAGAGGAGATACCACACCTCTATCTGAGGTGCAGTGCCCCTGTGGCGACTGAACCCTCAGGGGCGCCACATTCCCCCCCGGTGAAACACAGCACGTCCGCGGGCTGCAATAGAGTAAAGAGTTGGTACAGACATTCAATTTTTAAAAGTTTTTGTAAACAGTAAAACATTCTTCCCTTTATGGGAGGTTAGGACACTTTAAAGTTGCATGATATATATAAATGTATATATATATATATATATATATATATATATATACAGTACAGACCAAAAGTTTGGACACACCTTCTCATTTAAAGATTTTTCTGTATTTTCATGACTATGAAAATTTGTACATTCACACTGAAGGCATCAAAACTATGAATTAACACATGTGGAATTATATACTTAACAAAAAAGTGTGAAACAGCTTAAAATATATCTTATATTCTAGGTTCTTCAAAGTAGCCACCTTTTGCTTTGATGACTGCTTTGCACACTCTTGGCATTCTCTTGATGAGCCTCAAGAGGTAGTCACCGGAAATGGTCTTCCAACAATCTTGAAGGAGTTCCCAGAGATGCTTAGCACTTGTTGGCCCTTATGCCTTCACTCTGCGGTCCCGCTCACCCCAAACCATCTCGATTGGGTTCAGGTCTGGTGACTGTGGAGGCCAGGTCATCTGGCGTAGCACACCATCACTCTCCTTCTTGGTTAAATAGCCCTTACACAGCCTGGAGGTGTGTTTGGGGTCATTGTCTTGTTGAAAAATAAATGATGGTCCAACTAAACGCAAACCGGATGGAATAGCATACCGCTGCAAGATGTTGTGGAAGCCATGCTGGTTCAGTATGCCTTCAATTTTGAATAAATCCCCAACAGTGTCACCAGCAAAGCACCCCCACACCATCACACCTCCTCCTCCATGCTTCACGGTGGGAACCAGGCATGTAGAGTCCTTCCGTTCACCTTTTCTGCGTCGCACAAAGACACGGTGGTTGGAACCAAAGATCTCAAATTTGGACTCATCAGACCAAAGCACAGATTTCCACTTCTTTAATGTCCATTCCTTGTGTTCTTTAGCCCAAACAAGTCTCTTCTGCTTGTTGCCTGTCCTTAGCAGTGGTTTCCTAGCAGCTATTTTACCATGAAGGCCTGCTGCGCAAAGTCTCCTCTTAACAGTTGTTGTAGAGATGTGTCTGCTGCCAGAACTCTGTGGGACATTGACCTGGTCTCTAATCTGAGCAGCAGTTAACCTGCGATTTCTGAGGCTGGTGACTCGGATAAACTTATCCTCAGAAGCAGAGGTGACTCTTCGTCTTCCTTTCCTGGGGCGGTCCTCATGTGAGCCAGTTTCTTTGTAGCACTTGATGGTTTTTGCCACTGCACTTGGGGATACTTTCAAAGTTTTCCCAATTTTTCGGACTGACTGACCTTCATTTCTTAAAGTAATGATGGCCACTCGTTTTTCTTTACTTAGCTGCTTTTTTCTTGCCATAATACAAATTCTAACAGTCTATTCAGTAGGACTATCAGTTGTGTATCCACCTGACTTCTGCACAACACAACTGATGGTCCCAACCCCATTTATAAGGCAAGAAATCCCACTTATTAAACCTGACAGGGCACACCTGTGAAGTGAAGACCTTTTCCAGTGACTACCTCTTGAATCTCATCAAGAGAATGCCAAAAGTGTGCAAAGCAGTCATCAAAGCAAAAGGTGGCTACTTTGAAGAACCTAGAATATAAGACATATTTTCAGTTGTTTCACACTTTTTTGTTAAGTATATAATTCCACATGTGTTAATTCATAGTTTTGATGCCTTCAGTATGAATGTACAAATTTCATAGTCATGAAAATACAGAAAAATCTTTAAATGAGAAGGTGTGTCCAAACTTTTGGTCTGTACTGTATATATAATATAAATATAGAAAAACATCAAAGAGACATTATGCATGTATGGAAGACATTAAAGAGACATTATGCATGTAGACAGTACTGTAGTAAGTGTCAGTTCAGCAGCATGAGGGACCTGTCCCAAACCCTCAACGTAGGCCCTGGGGTGGCTGCAGGGCATGAAGATCCCGAGTTGGACCTCCATTAGAGCCACTCCAGACAGGTTTTGCTTCTGAGATCTGAGGTAGAAGTGGTTTTGCATAAAACCAATAGGGAGCACCTAAATAGGTGCAAAACTATATACAAAGTGAGTCTGTCTACTGCCAGCGTCCGCAGGGACAAATGTCTCTTTCAACAGAAATCCGGGTACAAAAAGGAAAACCAAAAACAGTTCACACAACAGGGAGACGCATCTCCCGGGGCTGCTTAGAAGTGGTATCCCCACCGGGGGAATGGCTCATCTTTCCCGACGGAGCCTGAATGGTACTCTGTGGGCAGGTGAGTGGGGGCATCCTCCTTAAATACCCTGTGGACATCCAGGGCATACCACCCACGCTCCCCATGGTGGCGGGTGTAGGACACCAAATCACCCGGGTAGAGGTTCCGGCCAGGGTGGCCCTGCTCCAGCCGCAGCTCGACGTCCCGCCGGTTGACGAACACGTCCCGGTTGAACTGTGGGCTGCGAATGAAGCCCCATCCTGCCACCTGGTGGAAGCGCACGATAACGCCTTCTTCCCGGGGGCTTGGACGCGTGGCCTCTGCCTGACGGGTCTGCGCTTTTGCAGCCTTGGCGCGCACCTCCAGGCGCTCACAGCGGACCCGCTTCTCCCATCGCTCTTTCTCATACTGGAGGAGTTCTTTGCAGCAGGTCTCCTCCCGCCTCCGCGCCTCAGCTTTGGTTTCTCGGGGGAAGCCCATCAGGTCGCCCCCCCGATTATCCCAGGCAAACTCCTCTGCCGCCGGGCAAGAAACCGATGGCGCGGGCAGCGGCAGTAACAGGGGTTGCTGCGTGCGCTCTGTTGATGCGGCCCAGTCCAGGTTGGGGCAGGTGGACACCCAAGTTAGTGCAGGCGTTTCTGGATCGGGGGTCGGGAGGCATAACAGGTCCCCGACTGTGGCGGTGGCTTGGGCCTCGACTCTGGAGCCAGGAGCTGCTCCCATACGACGGCGCCCGGGGATAGGGGTGCCGGCAGGATACTTAGGAGGACTTCAGTGTGTCCCGCGCCCGGGATAGGGGTCTTTGCCTTACCCGCACTTGGGCTGCACGGGGCCTCCTGGGCTTCCTCCGCCTGGGCTGGAGCCTCACATGACAGACGCGACAAGCTCTGGCGGCGGTCCCGTATGCTCCGCAACACATCCTCTCTCCACTCTGCGGCGGCCAGTCGCTGGGCTTCTGCGACCCTCCGGGTCAGGTCCTGCGATTCACCATGGAGGAACTCAGCCTCCTCCGTGGTCAGGTGGATTCCCTCCATACCGAGGGAGGTAGCAGCAGGTGGGCCAGCGACGGAGGACATCTCCTTTGCTGCTTCCATCTTTGCTGCTGGGTGCGGTCTGTTTCTCCTCCTTCTTTTGGGGCGGCTCCAGGGCAGCTGGCTGACGGGCACTCCTTGGGACGTCCCATCCGTCTTGACCGACACTACTATGCGGACTGTCTCTGCTGGAAGGGGCGGTCTGCACTTTTGGCGCCATTGGGGAGCCAGGCCCACGATGGGAGGACTTTGGTTGCTGTTGTTTTGGAACATAATGGCGTCCGTTCTTCTTGGGCGGCGCCACTTCAAGTGTGAAACGACAGTCTTTTTGTGAAAAGGCGCACAGTACCCGTCGGCAATGGGGATTATCGTCTTCCATTGCTGCGGGCACGCAATCCTGCCGACTACGCCAAGTTTGTGACGCTCTAGCCCTCCCTGAGCTTTGGGGTACTCGGAGCCGGGTCAGTGTAGGGGAGGGATGCAGTCGTGGCCTAGACCTGGTCCGTGCCCAGGGTAGTCACATAAAAGATATAATGGGCTTTCTAGTAAGAGTGGTATTACGACTACGCCACCTGCGGTTTCCGGTGATGGGCACCAGCGCTGCTTCAGTCCACTGAGGCCGGTGTTACGGGCAGCTAAGATGGGACGGCTCCCCACAGGCGGAGCAGGCCTCAGGGCAGTGTGAGGAGGAATGGTGGGTGCAGTGCCGCGCAGGAAATAATGAGCTGAGACGGTGTATGAAGTCATCCGGGTCTTTGCTCACTTGGGATGAACTTTCAGCCGCAAAGCTTCTCTCTGCTACTCACGGTGTACTGCGGCCACCGGGAAGGGGGTCCAGCACTTCCCAGGTAGATCAGGAGCACCTGTCGAGACCCCTCTGGTGTGTGTTCCTCTCCTTGGCAAGTTCTCCCACTAAGTCTCCTCCTGACTGTGTGTGGTACGAACGTGTTGTAAGGCCGGGTTCCACTGGATAAACGCAGTGTAAGAGATACAGGTGGCATAAGCCGCTCCGTCCGTATCCCTCTGGGATCCACTAAGCCTCCGGGTTTTTCTGACTGAGACGTGAAGTAACAAAGTCAGATATCAGGGGCCGGTCACCCCTCTTGCAGCAGGAATCCCTCTGACTAGGCCAGAGTAAAGAATACAGGTGGTGACTCCGCTCCGTCCGTATCCCCCTGGGATCCTTTTGCCTGTGGAGCCGATCTCCTCCGCTCCCCTCCAAGGCCTTCTTAGGTCAAGACCTTGACCGGGTAGAGACAGTGGTTAACTCTGACCCGCTCGAGTTCGAGGACCGTGTATCTTCAGTCAGCTGCAAACTTTCGCTGGATACTGGCAGAAGACCACATTCCAAGACGAAGGCCACAATCAAAGACGAAGATCACAATCAAAGACCTTGAACTTAAGATGGCCGTAGATTAAATATGAAACAATAAGTGTTTCCTAAAAGTGTGTCCGGCACCCTCACCCACTACATCGTTCCCCCTATCTTTGGTTCCCCCCATCTCCTTTATCCCGGGACGGTGCAGCACCCTGGTGCATTTAGGCCCCCTACAGGACAGGAGAGATACCCCACCTCTATCTGAGGTGCAGTACCCCTGTGGTGATTGAACCCTCAGGGGCGCCACATCACACAGCACATGGCCAGATAAGGTTGTAAAATGTTAAAATGACATTTCCCGGTGAATGCATTTGTCACGGTTGAAAGCAATGCAAAAACGCATAAAAAATGCTACTTGTGAACATAGCCCAAGGTGTGGAGGGGTATTTTTTTTTGGGGGGGGGGTATTTATTTTACCTTATACACAAGTCTTTACCCTGGAAAGGAACTTCCTTAACATATTTCACAGGAAAGCAGTTTCAGTTTAGTTTTTGAACGTTTTATTGTGAGCCCTTAAAAGTGGCTTAATACCTCTGACCACGTTGTTGACAGCAGTGACCTGGGGATCAGAAATGCTTCCTGGTGCGATCCCCATGCTGTCCCCATGTCATTTGAGCACTGTCACTATCGTTTTGGACACTTGTTAGGCTTTTAAAAGACTGCCGGGGGTGTCGCCGCAAAAATGCTCGGGTCGAGCACCCGAGTATCACGACGAGCTCGGCCCGAGCTTCGAGCACTCAAGCATTTTAGTGCTCGCTCAACACTAATCTTTACATAGAACTCTGCTTTTAGCGAAGTATCTGTTTTTCCTCATGCAAATGTATGATTAAATTGAAAATTGGATGATGTTGCAAAATTTCAATAACATTCCAAATTGTATGTAGGCCTGTATAGCCTTCTGTCCGTGAATATCAAATTATAGGTTATACAAGTTATCTACTTTAAGAGTGGCTGGCTAGAGAAACCGAATACAGATAACAAGGTGTGTATAACAGAGTCTCTCAGTGATGACAGTTGAAATCCTTTTATTGGGCTTGTAGCCCACTCCTTCTATCTGCCTTGGGGAATTATGCCTCCCACAGCTCTGTTATGCTTCGGCTGTACTCAAGACTGGTAAATGCTGTTGTCCTATTCATTCTAACTCCACACTCCAGCCATATACAGTGGGGAAAAAAAGTATTTTGTCAGCCACCAATTGTGCAAGTTCTCCCACTTAAAAAGATGAGAGAGGCCTGTAATTGACATCATAGGTAGACCTCAACTATCACATTGTCTGATTTGGAAATAAATTTTTTTTAAATTTTGGTGGAAAATAAGTATTTGGTCAATTACAAACAAGCAAGATTTCTGGCTCTCACAGACCTGTAACTTATTCTTTAAGAGGCTCCTCTGTCCTCCCACTCATTACCTGTAGTACTCGCACCTGTTTGAACTTGTTAGCAGTATAAAAGACACCTGTCCGCAACTTCAAACGGTCACACTCCAAACTCAACTATGGTGAAGACCAAAGAGCTGTCGAAGGACACCAGAAACAAAATTGTAGTCCTGCACCAGGCTGGGAAGACTGAATCTGCAAAACGCAAGCAGCTTGGTGTGAAGAAATCAACTGTGGGAGAAATAATTAGAAAATGGAAGACATACAAGACGACTGATAATCTCCCTCGATCTGGGGCTCCACACAAGATCTCACCCCGTGGGGTCAAAATGATCTCAAGAACGGTGAGCAAAAATCCCAGAACCACATGGGGGGACCTAGCGAATGACCTGCAGAGAGCTGGGACCAACGTTACAGAAGCTAACTGTTAGAACCCTCCTGTTTGTTTTTTCCATCTTGTGTTTTGCGGTCACGTGACCATCTGCCTTTATATTCCAGCTCCGCCCTTTTGGCTGTGCTGGACTTCAGTGTTTGACTGTTTCTCTAGCCAGGTGCTTCTGTACCTTTCTCTGTCAGTTCGCTTGGTCCTTCTGGGACCTCTAGTACCTTTTTGTCAGTTTGTCTTTTTGTGTTCTGCAACAACTTCTCTGTTTAGGAGGTGTCCCATTTTTTGTCCCAGACCTTAGTTCTTTTAGGGACCCCTCCCTTTATGCTATAGGTCTTCATTCAGACTAGCCGAGGACTAAGGCGGGTCTGTTCGCTAGGAACAGGCAGCCCACTACATCGTAGGGATTCAGCTTAGTCTTACTGTAGGGACAGCTTTCCCCTATCTTTTTTTAGTTCATGTTGCAGATCATAACACTACCATCAATAACACACTACGCCGCCAGGGACTCAGATCCTGCAGTGCCAGATGTGTCCCCCTGCTTAAGCCATTACATGTTCGGGCCCGTCTGAGTAGTGGTGAGCGAGCACTAAAATGCTCACGTGCTCGAAGCTCGGGCCGAGCTCACCGTGATACTCGGGTGCTCGACCTGAGCAACGAGCCCAATGTTAGTCTATGGGAGACCCGAGCATTTTTGCGGCGGCACCCCCGGCAGTCTGTAGAAAGCCTAAAAAGTGCCCAAAACAATAGTGACAGTGCTCAAATGACATGGGGACAGCATGGGGATCGCACCAGGAAGCATTTCTGACCCCCAGGTCACTGCTGTCAACAACGTGGTCAGAGGTATTAAGCCACTTTTACGGGCTCACAATAAAACGTTCAAAAACGAAACTGAAACTGCTTTCCTGTGAAATATGTTAAGGAACATCCTTTCCAGTGTAAAGACTTGTGTATAAGGTAAAATAAATATCCAAAAACAAAAATACTCCTCCACACCTTGGGCTATGTTCACAAGTAGCATTTTGTATGTGTTTTTGTACTTTTGTATTGCTTTCAACCGTGACAAATGCATTCACCGGGAAATGTCATTTTAACATTTTACAACCTTATCTGGCGATGTGCTGTGTGACACATGCATACAGTGCTTAAAAGACATTGGAGCAGCATGGGGAAGACCCCTGGAAGCATCTCTGACACCCAGGTTACTGCCTAAAAGTGTGCCCATCAGAAGTGATCCTTGCCGCATCAGAAGATGCAGACTTGCAACTATCCCCGTGCAAGTCCTTGTCCCATGGCAGTGTTCAATTGTACCTCCCCCATTCCTTGCAATGCAAGCGCAAGTAAGCAGCCTGCCACCCACCCACCCCCAGGCTGCAATACCATACTGCTTGCTTGCACTTGAAATTGGGCCTTTAAGGCATGTGGAGGCGAAATTTGGCCACTACGTCATGGCTGCGTCGGCGGCCTGGTATCCATACTCAGTCCCCAGCCGCCCGGCGGCCGGGTGTCCACGCTTGGTCCCCGGCCGCCCACACACTGTCCCCAGCCACCTGGGGGCGGCTGGGTGTCCATAAACGGTCCCCAGCCGCCCCTATTTGTCGCAGTGCGCATTATACACAAGCTCGCATGCCAAAACATTACCTGTGCCCTCCCCAGTGCATTTAGTGAGAAGGACAGCCTAACCACAAACACGTGGACAAGTGAATGTGGCCAGGGATGGTCCATCTCACTGACGCCTTCACACTGGATTAATATTGTGGAAGCCGGGACACAGTTGGACACTGGGATGCAACACGTCCTCTAGACATAGAGGATTGCGGGTCCTGGATCAATCAGGCTTCAACACAAAGTTCAGAAGGTAGACAACAGCAGTGGTCGGCCTCCTACTCAACGAGTAAATTATTCATGATCATGAGGCCATCCATCTCTTTAGCTTTTTGTTCCTTGGAATGCAAGCGCATGTGTGGCACCCCAGGGGTCTGGTTACCAGAGTAATAGAAATATTACGTCTGAGAGCAAGTGGGAGGTTCCCTGGTCAGGAGCCCTTAAACATGCAACACCTCCTGTCCCAGACCAGATAGGGGAGGAACCTGCCCTATATAAACTGGATCTGGGGCGATGTTAAAAAGTCAGAGCCTGGAGTTTGGTCCAGACACAGGGAAAGTAACAGCTAGGAGCTCTGTAGGAGCAGGATCTGAAGACCAGGGGCTGGAGCTAAGCAAAGCTCGCACTGGCAGAAGAATCTAAGAACCGGACACCGGAGTCCGAGGCTGCAAGGATCTTTAAGTCCAGCAGCAGAAACCAGCCGGCAGGGGATTCCAGGTCCTCTGGCCATAGAAGCCCGGAAGCTCAGTCACGAGCAAGGGACCAGCACCGCCATCGAGGAGCGGAGGCTATCAGAAGGCCCCAAGTCACCAGCCATATGGGTGAGCACTACACGGTACACTCAGGGACGTGGGCTACTTCCACTCACTTACAGCAAGGTAGCCAGGAAGAGTGCAGATAGACAGGGAGGCCTACAATTCCACCTGGCCAGGGGAACTCCTGTTTGCTCACAGACTGACCAGGCCTCTTATGTTAGCCAGTACTCCCGGGAGGGTCTGCCTTATCATCATCAGTAAAGACCCTGAACTGCACTGCAAAGACTCTGAGTCGTTCCTGCTGCGCTCGTGCACCATCACTCCCATCATCCACACTCACTGCCCTGAGGCTATACTCCTCCCGTGGGGAGTCATCCCATTCTCTGCTGCGCATACAACACCAGCCTCAGCGGTCTGCCTCGCAGCGGCGGTACACCCAGACCGCAATCCACGGGTGGCGTAGTCGGACAATTAACCTAAAACCTATAAAAGACTGCCACTGGTTTGACCACCCTGAGCCACGGGACCGGGTCGCCGCCACGGAGACTACAACCCCCAGAGACCGGGCTTCGGGTATCCCACACACGTGCACACACGGCCCAGGGGGCGCGTCAACTTTGGCGTAGTCGGCAGGATTGTGACCAACCCGCCACAAACGGGTATTGCGTGCCTGAAAAGGACTTCATACTTACCTGAAAAAGAGTTTTCCCGCCGTCCGGAGCCATTTCCCGCCATCTTCAGCTGTTTCTCGCCATCCTCAGCCGCTTTCCCGCCATCGGGCGCCATCTTCGGGACGCCGCGCGGGAAGAAGAGGGGCGTGGACGTCCAAACCGCGCGAGACCTGAAGCTCCGCCCCACGCACCGACGCTGTGCAAGGTCCTGGAAGGGAGAGAGAGCGACGCTGACATCACCAGGACGCGACGCAAGGTCCTCGCCCGGAGCAGCACCAGCGGAGCCGCGGCCTACGGAAGAGGATCGACGGAAGGTAGGCCACACTTAACTAGGGGGGAGGAAGATGTCGGTCTCGGAGGGACCCTCTACCACCAGCACGGCCACTGCCGCAGTAATGCCGTTCACAATGCCATACATCCCCGGAGCGGCCTGGCTGCCCCAATACTCAGGGGAGTCGCATACCCTAAGCGACTTTAAAGAGAGACTGTACAGCCTATTTAAAGTATACCCCCTGACGGAGGGACAGAAAGTGAGCATATTGATAGGCCAGTTAACCGGCGGAGCCCAGCGTGAAGTAAAGTCCTGGTCAGTCTGGGACAAGGAGACCGTAAAGGAGATCTTGGCCCGTCTGAAGGACACTTTTGATACCCGCACCTCAGCCGAGATCAAAATGAGATTTTATGGGTGCAAGCAGCGGGCCCAAGACAGTATAAGAGACTATGCTTTGAGTTTGCAAGAGGCCCTGGGAGCCATTAAACAGGCAGACCCTGACAGTGTGCGGAATGCAGATGAACTGTTAACTGAGCAATTCATTGAGGGTCTGCTGTCCAACGCCCACCGAATCCAGTTACGCGCAATGGCCTTGCAGAACCCTTGTTTAGACTTTGCAAAGTTCAAAGACATGGCCATCCGGGTGCTCCGAGAACCGGCACCGGGTAGCGCTGTAACCCACCGGCGCCCTGCTATTACCTATCATCAGGAGGCGGCGCCCTTGTCTACAGAGTCTGTAGGAGCTGGTGCGCAGGCTTTGGACAACAACCCGGCTACAGACCTGCACTATCAGGTCCAAGAGCTGACTAAAAGCGTAGCCGCGCTAACCAGAACTGTGCAGTCTTTACAGGTCTCTCCTCCAGGAAAGATCCAGCTGGCGTCCGGACCGGAGGACGTCCCGTGGCGCCGACAGAGGAGGATCCCAACGTCCAGAGGAAGACCCAGCGACAGATACAACGAGGACGGACAACCCATCTGCTGCCGCTGCAATCAACCCGGACATATGGCAAGGTATTGTCATTTAAACGGGCACAACCTGGGGCAGAGGGCCAACCCCCAAGCATAGGATCATCAGGCCCCTCAAACTGGCGTGATAAATACGTAGGGGGACGTCCAGTCTTGCCTGTGGTACTGGATGGCATTCCAATGAGTGCCCTACTAGACACCGGGTCACAGGTAACTACCATCCCTTATGTGCTCTTTAAGTGGTATTGGAATGACTCAGACATAACCCGCTCCCCAGATGACGACCTGAGTATCATCGCCAGCAATGGTCAGCCCGTGCCGCAGGTGGGATTCAAAGAGGTGACCATTAAAATTGGTAAAGTCGAACTGGCGGCACAAGGACTGATTATTGTGGACATTGACCGTCATGAGAATCACCCTAAAATAACCTTGGGAACTAACGTGATTGAAAATTGTCTTGCAGAGATAATTCTCATTTTACAGCAGGTTGCCAAGAACGCCAGTTCCAGCCAGCAGCGTGTTCTCCAAAAAGAGATCCGGGCACTGATGAAACGGCAACAAGTGGAACTATCTGGTGGTGAGATTGGTAGCGTGAGAATGTGTGACCCGTTCCCTATTGCCATGCCCCCGAAAAGTGAGATGATGATCTGGTGCCGGGCAGCTATTGGTCTAAGAGGTAGAGACTACCAAGCAATGGTGGAACCCGTTTACTCAGACAGTAGGCCCACCATTTTGACAGCACGGGGGGTGGTCGATGTACGCCATGGGAGGGTACCTGTCCACATCATAAATATCAGGGAGAGAGAAGTATACCTGCCCCGGTATGCCACGCTAGCCAAATTGTTCACCATAAACCAAAATTCTGTAAGGGCCGTGGAACCCTTGCCTCCATCTCAACCAGAGGAAGGTAACGGCTCTAAGAAACAAATGGAGGACTGGTGTCAGCAACTGCATTTGGGTACTGACTCCACTCCCTCACACCAAAAACAGGGAGTCTACCTGGTGGTTCAGGAGTACGAAAGAGTCTTTAGTAAACACCCGCTAGACTTCGGGCGAGTAAAGGGGGTAGAACATCACATCCCCACAATAGACCATCCACCCATAAAGGAAAGATACAGACCTGTACCCCCTGCACACTATCAGCATGCAAAGGGGATGTTGCGAGACATGAAGGAGGCTGCGGTAATCAGGGATAGCTGTAGCCCCTGGGCAGCTCCACTAGTTCTAGTGAAAAAGAAGGACAACACAATGAGAATGTGTGTAGACTACAGAAAGGTCAACCGTATCACACACAAAGATGCGTACCCATTACCTAGAATAGAAGAATCTTTAGCTGCATTAAAATCTGCTAACTTCTTCTCCAGTTTGGATCTTACTAGTGGGTACTGGCAGGTTCCTGTAGCAGAGGCAGACAAGGAGAAGACTGCATTCACCACCCCGATGGGTCTCAGCTAATTCAACTGTATGCCGTTCGGGCTCTGCAACGCACCAGGAACCTTCCAGCGGTTGATGGAATGCTGTCTGGGACACCGGAATTTCGAGACGGTCCTGTTATACCTGGACGATGTCATAGTTTATTCCAAGACCTACGAGGACCATCTGAAACACCTGGCAGAAGTGTTTGACGCCCTGGCAAGCTACGGCCTAAAGGTGAAACCCTCCAAGTGTCATCTACTGAAACCAAAAGTACAGTACCTGGGACACGTGGTGAGTGCTGACGGAGTGGCTCCCGACCCCGATAAGATCACCGTGATTAAGGACTGGCCAAGACCCTCCAGCATAAAGGAAGTGCGCCAGTTCCTCGGGTTGGTAGGCTACTACCGAAGATTCATTCCCGGCTTCACCAAAATGGCAGCTCCTATGCAGGACCTCCTGATAGGTCAATCCAGGTATGCCAAAAACCAGAATTAGCCCTTCAGGTGGGAAAAGCTGGAAGAGGAGTCCTTCCGCCAGCTGAAGATGGCCCTCACGGGGGATGAAATCCTGGCGTACCCTGACTATGGCCAGCCCTTTATCCTCCACACGGACGCGAGCAACATTGGGCTAGGAGCCGTACTGTCCCAGATCCAGCAGGGGAAAGAACGGGTAATCGCTTACGCCAGCCGAAAACTACGGCCCACAGAGAAAAACCCAGAGAATTATAGCTCATTCAAGCTAGAGTTCCTGGCAGTGGTGTGGGCAGTGACCGAACGTTTCAAGCATTACCTTGCCTCTTCCAAGTTCACCGTGTACACGGATAACAACCCGTTGACACATCTGGACACTGCAAAACTTGGTGCCCTGGAGCAGAGATGGATGGCCCGCCGGTAACTATGAATTCACCATCAAATACCGGGCGGGACGCTCAAATGCCAACGAGGATGCCCTGTCCAGAATGCCAAACTTACCGGACGTAGGGGAAGATCCAGAAGAACTGGAAGAAGTCGAACTCCCTGCGTTCCACCGTCATGGGATTACCCTGTATTCCCACCGTGTAAGGGACAGGCGCTCTGCTACATTCAATCCCTTACCCCACTACAGCTGGGCGGAGACACAAGACTGTGATCCCGCAGTCCGTCTGGTGAAGGAAATGCTGATACAGGTTGATACCCGTCTTGACCCAGACACTCCGGAGGAGACCAAGCAACTGGGGAAGGAGAAAAGTAAACTGTTTCTTTACAAGGAGAAGCTGTGCCGGAGAATGGTCAACTCTAGAACACATGAGCTGACCTGGCAGGTAGTAGTCCCAAGACGAGACGCGGCTATGGTTCTGGAGGCATACATACCATGACGGAGCAGGACACTTCGGATGGAAGAAGCTGGAGTTCCTGTTGCGTGGACGGTTCTACTGGGTAGGCATGAGAGGAGCCATCGAGAGATGGTGCAGAGACTGTGGCCCGTGCAACCTAAGAAGGAAGGACCGTGCCAGCCAGAAGACTCCTCTGCAGCCCATCATCACCAGGCAGCCACTGGAGCTGGTAGCCCTGGACCATGTGAAACTGGCTCCAAGCAAATCTGGGTACGTCTACTCCCTCACCATCGTAGATCACTACTCCCGGTTCCTGGTGGTGGTCCCTGTCAAAGACTTAACGGCTCAAACAGCAGCTAGAGCCTTCCAGCAGCACTTCTGCCGTCCACACGGGTATCCGGAGTAAGTGTTGACTGACCAAGGGCCAGCCTTCGAAGCGGAGGTCTTCCAAGAGTTCTGCAATCTGTATGGCTGCAGGAAGATAAGAACAACGCCCTATCACCCTCAGACCAACGGACTATGTGAGAAAATGAACCAGGTGGTGATAGACTTGCTAAAAACGTTGCCCCTGGAAGAACGCAGTCTGTGGCCTGAAAAACTGCCTGATCTGGTGGACTTGTATAATCACATCCCCATAGGTTCCACCAACTGTACCCCGGCTTACCTAATGAGAGCAAGACCTGGTAAGCTGTCTATTGACCTGGATATGGGAGTCCTGACACCTGAGGACACCTCGCCAGAGGCAGACTGGGATACAGAACGGCAGAAGCAGTATCGGAAAGTACAGGAGAGCGTCAAGCGAAGTCTGTCTCAAGCAAGAGGAAGGCAAGAGAAGGCTTATAACCAGTATGCTCCCGCTGTTCCCCTGGTACCTGGAGAGCAGGTCTTGAAGAGAAAGAGGCGGCTCCACAAGTTGGACGACCAGTGGGAGAAGGACCCGTACACAGTACTGCCTTCAAGTCATGATAATCCAAAAGTCTGTGTAATCAGTAAGGATGGAGGAGAAACCACAGCCATTGTCTCCAGAGACCACCTGAAAAAGTGTCCCGAGCAGCTGCAAAGCCCTGACGAAGATCAAGAGAACCCTCAACCCGCAGAGGAAAGGGAAGAAATGATCAGTACAGTACAGTACTCGGAGACTTTCCCCAGTCCTGGACACAAATCAACAATGCTATCGTGGTACCCGTCCTCACCTTTCTCCAGCCAGCCCCTCAGGGGCCTACAGAAGAACAGGTAGTGTCAGAAGAGCAGCCGGCCCAAGAGGCAGAAGAATCCATACCAGCAGCCCAGGAGAATCAACCCTCTGCTAGTAGTGAGCCTGCCGTGCCCCTAGTAAGCCAAAGAGTACGCAGAAAGCTGCCAGGCCTACCGGCAACACCTCCTACACCCTGTAGTGCAGAACCAGATAGTGGGTTACGTAGATCCACCAGGAGCACTAGAGGACAGATGCCCGCTCGCTGGAGAATCTAAACTGTAATGTGAATTTACCTGTAAACTGCAAATGTTGAAAATGGTTTATGTTTGTTGCCTGTTTATTAATTATGTTTCTCTAGTTACCCTTCAGGTTTATTTGGACTGACACGTTATGGACGCTGAATAACCGGAACTACATTGTAAATAGTTGCACTTGGCCACGGAAGAAAAACCTGTCTGGTGTGGCCCTGTGTGGTCCAAAGGAATTAGCATCGCCTTGCAGCCACGCCCAGGGCCAACGTTTGGGGTTTGCTTTGGACAGGTCCCCCACTCTGTTCTAAAACTTCACCTTGGGTGATATGGACACCCGGTTACGGAAGTGCCGTGACCATCAAGACAAAATGTACTTTTTCCTGTTGTTGTTTATACCCTGTTATATTATGTTTCAAAAATGTGTTTAGTCCCAGAGTACTAAAATTTACTAGGGGGGAATGTGGCACCCCAGGGGTCTGGTTACCACAGTAATAGAAATATTACATCTGAGAGCAAGTGGGAGGTTCCCTGGTCAGGAGCCCTTAAACATGCAACACCTCCTGTCCCAGACCAGATAGAGGAGGAACCTGCCCTATATAAACTGGATCTGGGGCGGAGTTAAAAAGTCAGAGCCTGGAGTTTGGTCCAGACACAGGGAAAGTAACAGCTAGGAGCTCTGTAGGAGCAGGAGCTGAAGACCAGGGGCTGGAGCTAAGCAAAGCTCGTCCTGGCAGAAGAATCTAAGAACCGGACACCGGAGTCCGAGGCTGCAAGGATCTTTAAGTCCAGCAGCAGAAACCAGCCGGCAGGGGATTCCAGGTCCTCTGGCCATAGAAGCCCGGAAGCTCAGTCATGAGCAAGGGACCAGCACCGCCATCAAGGAGCGGAGGCTATCAGAAGGCCTCAAGTCACCAGCCATATGGGTGAGCACTACACGGTACACTCAGGGACTTCCACTCGCTTACAGCAAGGTAGCCAGGAAGAGTGCAGACAGACGGGGAGGCCTACAACTCCACCTGGCCAGGGGAACTCCTGTTTGCTCACAGACTGACCAGGCCTCTTATGCTAGCCAGTACTCCCTGGAGGGTCTGCCTTATCATCATCAGTAAAGACCCTGAACTGCACTGCAAAGACTCTGAGTCGTTCCTGCTGCGCTCGTGCACCATCACTCCCATCATCCACACTCACTGCCCTGAGGCTATACTCCTCCCGTGGGGAGTCATCCCATTCTCTGCTGCGCATACAACATCAGCCTCAGCGGTCTGCCTTGCAGCGGCGGTACACCCAGACCGCAATCCACGGGTGGCGTAGTCGGACAATTAACCTAAAACCTATAAAAGACTGCCACTGGTTTGACCACCCTGAGCCATGGGACCGGGTCGCCGCCACGGAGACTACAACCCCCAAAGACCCGGCTCCCGGTATCCCACACACGTGCACACACGGCCCAGGGGGCGCGTCACATGTATGTAGTAGCGGCTAGGCCTGAGGTGGTCAGCGTTTTGGCGCATATCCTACCTCCTCCGAAGACTGCTGGAAGTTTTCCTGCTACTATCCCAGTTCTATGACAAAGCTTCAGGTGATGAATGATGGATGAGGTGGTGTGGCAAAGGAGAAAGAGCAGGAGGAACAGGGACCATTCACATCAATATCAGGCCAGTCATCCACATATGTCTTGTAGGATATGTTTCTGTACCAAAAGGAGCGGTTCGGCTACACAGTTATAGTGCATACAATGAGTGCAATGCCTACCAAAAACTTTGAGGCACTCCAATGCCCCTTGGAAGTGACATAGAGGTCAGAGGGCCTTAACTAAATAGTTTTTTCCATTTATAGCAACTGGGTCTCCTGTACACTGTTGGCCTAAGCAGTGAATGGAAGGCTTTCCAAAAATTATGAGGAACTGCAATGCCCCTTGAAACAGACGTGGATTACAGCGTACTAAAAACCTTCTACCCATTATTGGGGAACGGGTCTCCCTTAGTGTTCGCCTATGCATTGAAAAGCAAAAGGTGACTAAAATTAGGAGGAAATGCAATGCCCGTTGGAAGAGTCGTGGAGGTTAGAGTTAATTAAAAAAAAACATTTCAATGCCCCTTGGAAGAGCTGTGAAGTTCAGAGTGGTTTAACAAGACGGTTTTAATGTCCCTTGTAAGAGACGTGGAGGTCACAGTAGCTTAACAAGACGGTTTTAATGCCCCTCGGAAGAGACGTGGAGTTTAGAGTGGTTTAACAAGACGGTTTTAATGCCCCTTGTAAGAGACATGGAGGTCACAGTAGCTTAACAAGACGGTTTTAATGCACCTCGGAAGAGACGTGGAGTTCAGAGTGGTTTAACAAGACGGTTTTAATGCCCTTTGGAATAGACGTGGAGTTCAGAGTGGTTTAACAAGACGGTTTTAATGCCCCTTGGAAGAGACGTGGAGGTCAGAGTGGTTTAACAAGACGGTTTTAATGCCCTTGGAAGAGACGTTGAGGTCACAGTAGCTTAACAAGACGCTTTTAATGCCCCTTGGAAGAGACGTGGAGTTCAGAGTGGCTTAACAAGACGGTTTTAATGCCCCTTGGAAGAGACATGGAGGTCAGAGTGGTTTAACAAAACGGTTTTAATGCCCCTTGGAAGAGACGTGGAGGTCACAGTAGCTTAACAAGACGGTTTTAATGCCCCTTGGAAGAGACGTAGAGTTCAGAGTGGTTTAACAAGACGGTTTTAATGCCCCTTGGAAGAGACGTGGAGGTCAGAGTGGTTTAACAAGACGGTTTTAATGCCCCTTGGAAGAGACGTGGAGGTCACAGTAGCTTAACAAGACGGTTTTAATGCCCAGAGTGTAGGCTCAATGCGCCTGACAGACACAGGTTAGAAAATTGCCTATAGTATCTAGTTATCTCTATTTCGGGGCTCTAAAAGTAATCAGTGACCTTCATAGGAATGTATTAAAAGAGAACATATGAAATCAGATGCAAAACACTAATTTAATAACCATAAAAGTAATGAAAAAAAGTACCCAAATTTCAAAACCACTGCCAAATAGCCTCCAGTTTTCAGGACATAACTATTACTAAACATTAAAATTACCATATATACTCGAGTATAAGCTGACCCGAATATAAGCGAGGCACCTAAATTTACCACAAAAAATGGGAAAACTTATTGACTCGATTATAAGCCTATGGTGGGAAATGCAGCAGCTACTGATAAATGTCCCCATCCTGGTAAGCATTGCCCACTCATCACCAATCCTGGTATGCATGGCCCACTCATCCCCAATCCTGGTATGCATGGCTCCCTCATCTCCAATCCTGGTATGCATGGCCCCCTCATCCCCAATCCTGGTATACATGGCCCCCTTATCACCAATCCTGAGATGCATGGCCCCCTCATCCAAAATCCTGGTATGCATGGCCCCCTCTTCCCAATCCTGGTATGCATGACCCCCTCATCCCCAATCCTGGTATGCATGGCCCCCATATCCTGGTATACATGGCCCTCCATTACTGCACTCATGAAAAAAATAAACACTTCTACTCACCTTCCTTCCCTCTGGTCCAGCGCTGCGTCCTGTTCTGCCAGCAGCTCACCTCAGCATCTGAGTCATGCGCCCTCAGATGCTGAGGTGAGCTGCGGGGTGTGGGATTCTGCTCACTCGAGTGCATTGGGAGGCAAACAGGAGGCATGTTTCTTTAAATGTCCATGTCAGTTTATTGCTTCATAAACCCAGTAAAAGCAAAAGGAAAACAAACAGCCTTGTGTGCAGACAAAACTAAGTAAAGAGTCCTTAAGGCAAAGTCTCTGGTTAGCCAGTCCTGTGGCTGTCCTACACAGTCTGGGTAGCGTTCAGCTCACTGGCTCAGTCTGGATACTACAACACACAGGAGGCCTTCTCCCTTTAAACATAGAAACTGTGCCAAACAAATGGCCTCCATTTTATAGGTTGTTAACCACACCCAGAGGTGAAGCATGTGGGTAGCTGGACCTGCCCACCTCGCCAATCTAACCATAACCTGGTCCCAGGCACACCAATCAGTACTCTTAGTGCTTACATTCACTAGAGCAACACCCCGGGTTACATCACAGAGCACAGCCATCTCTGTGATACATACCTCCCGTCCACTATGCATCCGTTAGCCACCTTACAGGGGATATTCACTCCTCTCCATGCCGGGACTATGGGCACATAACATTTATCCGGCGCTCTAGGCTGAGCACTTACATCGTGGTTTCCATCTAAATTTCCAAGTGATGTAATTCAGATGAAACCCCTGCGGGATCCATTCACTGTAATGAGGCAGCAGAGTTACTCTGGACTCCGTCTGGCCTCTGTTTAGCGGTGTCCTTTTTTTCAGAAGTGCACAAAACTGTGGCCAACCGCACTTTTATGCACGCCTAAAAAAACTGACACCGTGGGATCACAGGTCGGATGGCATCCACAGTGGCTAATATCTGCCTCATTACAGGGAATCTTCCGTCATGGGTTCCGTCTGAATTACGTATTTCAGAGATTTACACAGAAACTCTGGTGCAAGTGCTCAGCGCAGAGCGCAGGATAAATTTGAGCAGAGCCTTACTGCGATCTTTGGGAGACATAATAAACAAATCAGTAGCAGGGGAAGAATTGGTTTTATTTATTTTTTACGCCGTTCCTCGTGCGGTATAAGTGATGAGATTACTTTATTCTTTGGGTCGGTGTGATTACAGCGATACCAGATTTATATCGAGTTTTTATGACTGACAGTTGTCACACACTTAGAGACGCTTTTTTTGCAAAATCTAGTTTTTGCATTGCCATATTTTGAGAGCTATAATTTTTCCATATTTCGGCCGACAGAGTTATGTGACGGCTTGTTTATTGCAGGACGAGTTGACATTTTTATTGGTACTATTTTTAGGTACGTGACAGTTTTTGACCGCTTTCTATTCCATTTTTTGGGAGGTAAAATTAACAAAAACCAACAATTCAGAAATTGTTTTTTGAGGGTTTTTTTATGCAGTTCTGCGTGTGGTAAAAGTGATAAGGCAGCACTATTCTTCGGGTCAGTACGTTTACAGCGATACTACACTTACTGCATATTTTTTTATGTTTTGGCGCTTTTACACAATAAAACAATTTTTTTGCATCGCTTTATTCTGAGAGCTATAACTTTTTTATTTTTCGGCTGATGGAGCTGTATGGCGGCTTTTTTTTGCGGAACAAGATGACGTTTCAGCGGTACCATTTTTATTTCCATTTTGCTTTTTGATCGCATTTTTTTCCACTTTTTGTTTGGCGATATGATGAAAAAGCATATTTTTTTTCTCCGTTTTTTATTTATTTTTATTACGGTGTGCACAGAAGGAGTTAATTAGTGTGACAGTTTTATAGATCGGGTTGTTTTGGATGCGGTGATACCAAATATGTGTACTTTTTTGTTTTTGCATAAATATACGGATTTATTGGTTTAATATTTTATTTATTTATTTTTATTTATTTTGTGATTTTTTTTAACAGTTTGAAAACATATTTTAGACTTTTTTTTACATTTTTACTTAGTTCCTGTATGGGACATTAATTTTTATTTTTCTAATCACTGTTCTTATGCAATGCAATAAACATGTATTGCATTGCATGAGAGCTCTGTTGACAATTTTACACTGTCTTTCTCCTGCTAGACTTCAGCTGCAGGCTGAGCCTAGCAGGACACCATACATGGCAGATCCAGAGGCGGTCATGTGACCTCCGGCTGCCATAACAACGGCAGGTCCTGGAAGACCTGAGGGGGCCGTCGGAGAGGTAAGTGAACGACCCCCTCTCCTCTCACTATCTTCTAAATGCCGTGATCACTATAGATCGCGGCATATAGAAGATAGCCAAGGGTTAACATCATTGGGACCTGATCCAATCAGGTCCCGATGATGTCTCCTGTCAGAGCTGTCTCTCTGAACAGCAACCGCAGCACTTGCAGGACACTGGGGGTCCTGAGGGCTGCGGGACCACCAACCGTTCATAAACGTCGGCGCTGCACAGAGCCTAGGCAGCGCCGACGTTTATTTACAGTGGGCGGTCTGGAAGCGGTTAAAGTGTCTACTTGTCCAAAAATTATAAGATGTGAGTTCTGCATTGAATCCGAAGAGACAAAGGCATCGCACCCTGGAGAAGGTCAGATCAGAGCTCCACGACTTCCTACACCTGGGGGCAATAGTATATAGTGACCTTCATGGATGACTATTGAAGACTACTGTCGATAGCTTTTTATCGTATGAATAAAAAGAGTAACGTTTGGGATAAACTAAAAGATTATGTAACAATTTTGTGTGTGGGGTGCATGCACGTGCCTTCTTACGCAAAGTGTCATCGTCGCCAGGGGCGTACATAGGAATCATGGGGCCCCATAGCAGAAGCTCTAATTGGGCCCCCCCCCCAAAAAAAAAAATGTAAATAATTGTCGGGGTCACCAAAGATCAGATCTCACAACTTTCCATCCTTTACATAGTAATTTTCCTCCTGCTGACTTCCTAGATCTCTCTTTCATTGCCCCCATAAAGTGTGATGCCAATACAAGGGCTCCCGAAACACAGTATGAAACCCCCATGGTGAATTCCTCCACATGCACAGTATAATGACCCTACTGTACCCCAGCTCAACTCCCAGGGTAAAGTATGCAGACCCCAACACAGTATGATCCCCCAACTGTGAGCCGCTAGAGAGGAAGGTACATAATAAGAGAGGGTGTTATACATAATAAAAGAGCAAACTATATAACTAAGGATGGCGCTATACATAATAAGTGAGTGCACTATATACTAAGGGACTGTGCTATACATAATAAGGCTACATTCCTGCATCTGTGTGCAGTATCGGTGTGCTGCCCTGTTTTACTGACGCATTGAGCATGTCCTATTCTGATCCTCAAAATCTGATCAGAACAGGACATTCTCTTACCCTCTTAGATCTCATTCTCAGATCCGTGATTTTCATGGATGTGTGAATGGATCTATAAAACTGTACGAGTCCGTGGACCATCCGATAAAAGATCTGGCAGCACACGGACATTTCACACAAATGTGAGAATGTGGCCTAAGGGATTTTACAGATAATATCATCACTCCAAGTCACACAGTGCAGATACAGAATAATATTTACATATAGGCACTTACCGCTGACGTCTCATCTGATCAGAGCCGGTTTCTGCTGCTTCTTCTCCATCTGTTCAGACCTTCATGTCGACATCTCCCGGCTACGACTCGTCTTGTCACGATGATCTCCAGCCTAGAAAATAACAAGGTCACATATTGTATGTGACTCGCCCCCTGGGCCGTGGGGCACCTGGAACCGGGCTTTAGTGCGATGATGGGGGTAGTAGTGGCAACCTGATCCCGTGGCTCAGGGTGGTCAGACCAAATGCTGTGGCAGTCTATTTGTAGGGTTTTGAATGTCCGACTACGCCACCCGTGGATTGCGGTCAGGGATGACCGCCGCTGCAAGGCAGACTGCTGAGGCTGATGTTGGTATGCAGCACAGGGATAGGATAACTCCCCACGGGACGAGTGTAGCCTCAGGGCAGTGTAATAGGATGCTGGGGGTGATGGTGCAAGCCGCAATAATAGGGGTTCAGAGTCTGCTTCAAACAGTCCAGGGTCTTTATTGTAGTTAGTACTAATGACCCAACAGGAGTACAGGGTAGGAATGGGCCTGGGTGTCTGAGAGCATTCGGGCGAGCCCCACTGGTCAGGGTGAGTGGGTAGGCCTACCGTTCTCTCTCTGCCCTTGCTGACTATCCCCCTTTTCGTGGTGTGATAGCCCACGTCCCTGAGCTGGCCGTGTACTACGCCTGTATGGCTTGCGACTCGGGCCTTAGGTACCTGTTGCTTCTCCGTGCTGTACCGGTCCCTCTGTGTGGCGGAGCCTCCAGGCTTCTCAGGCCAAGGGACCTGAAATCCCTCGCAGGTCGGTTATCTGCTGCCGGGCTTGCAACCCTGACAGCCTCGGACCCCAGTGTCCGGTTGTGTAGTTCTCTCTCAGCCAGGACCGGCTCTCGTTGCCTCTGTCCCTGGCTTGCTGTTCCTCCTCTGCCTCCCGGACTCCTCAGCTGCTGCTGACCTGTCCCTTTCCTCTGGGAACCCTTCTGGATGCTTCAGAAGTGGGTCCTGGTCTCCCTAACCCTGCCCTCAGTTCCAGCTTTTATAGGGGCAGCCTGCTCCCCCTACTGGCCTGGGACAGGAGGTGCTGCATGCTAATGGTCCCTGACCAGGGAACCTCCCTCCTGCTCTCAGACACAGCCTTTAATATTTGTGGCTTCCAGGCCAGGGGTGACACATATGCATACATGTGTCTCCCCCGCTCTGCGTCCTCGACTACAGATATGTAACCCCCCCATTAATATACTAGTAGCCACTTAGTAATCAAAATATAAAGTGATAAGCAGCACTGTGCCCCCCATTAACTATAATCTGCACCGGCCAGTCTCTGTGACCCTCCTCAATTAACTGTAAGGCTATGTTCACACGGAAAATATACAAGGCTTTACAGTACAAGCAAATTAAAAACCCCCATAATTGCTCTCTCCCAGCATCCCCATCATTGCTCTCTCCCAGCAGCCTCGTCATTGCTCTCTCCCAGCACCCCCGTTATTGCTCTCTCCCACCACCTCCATCATTGCTCTCAATCAGCACCCCCATCATTACTCTCTCCCAGCACCCCCGTCATTGCTCTGTCCCAGCACCCCCGTCATTGCTCTGTCCCAGCACCCTCATCGTTGCTCTCTCCCAGCACCCCCATCATTGCTCTCTCTCAGCACCCGCATCATTGCTCTGTCCCATCTCCCCCATCATTGCTCTCTCCCAGCCCCCATCATTGCTCTGTCCCAGCACCCCCATCATTGCTCTGTCCCAGCACCTCCATCATTGCTTCTCCCAGCACTCCCATCATTGCTCTCTCCCAGCACCCCCATTATTGCGCTCTCCCAGCACCCCCATCATTAATCTGTCCCAGCACCTCCATCATTGCTCTCTCCCAGCCCCACATCATTGCTCTCTACCCAGCCCCCCACCATTGCTCTGTCCCAGCACCCCCATCATTGCTCTCTCCCAGCAACACGTCATTGCTCTCCCGTTCCCCACCATTGCTCTCCCCAGCCCTATCAGCCCCATTATTGCTCTTCCCAGCCCCATTATTCCTCTCCCCAGCCCCATCATCCCCATTATAGATCTCCCCAGCCCCATTATTGCTCTTCCCAGCCCCATCATTCCTCTCCCCAGCCCCATCAGCCCCATTATTGCTCTCCCCAGCCCCATCATCCCATTATTCCTCTCCCCAGCCCCATCAGCCCCATTATTGCTCACCCCAGCCCCACCATCCCATCATTGCTCTCCCCAGCCGGACCATCCCCATCATTGCTCTCCTCAGCCCCATCATTTCTCTCCCCAGCCACATTATTGCTCTTCTCAGCCCCATTAGTCCCATTATTCCTATCCCAAGCCCCATCATTCCTCTCCCCAGCCCCATCATTGCTCTCCCCAGCCCTATCAACCCCATTATTCCTCTCCCCAGCCCCATCAGCCCCATTATTGCTCTCCCCAGCCCAATCAACCCCATTATTCCTCTCCCCAGCCCCATCAGCCCTCTCCCCAGCCCCAATATTTCTCTCCCCAGCCCAATCATAGCTCTCCCCAGTCCCATCAGCCCCATTATTGCTCTTCCCAGCCCTATCATTCCTCTCCCCAGCCCCACCATCCCACCATTGCTCTCCCCCCCACCTCCCCTCCCCAGCATTTCAGTAAAAAAAAAACAACAACTTACCTCAGCTCGCTCCCCTGCAGCAGCATCCTCCTGGTTGCCGGCAGCTTTCTTCCTGACCCAGGCGCGCTCTGTATGATGATGTCATCAAGCTGCATGCACCTGGGTCAGGGAGGAAGCAGAGGACGAACCCTCCAGCTCCGCTGCTATTCTCCTCCTGACAGCAGCAGAGCTGCAGGGATCGCTCCCTGACCACCGCGTGCAGGGAACAGCTGCACCGTGCGGGCCCCTTGGTGCAGCTGCATGGTGGGGACCCGGTGCAGCTGCACCGGCGCCGGTATGTCCACCTCTGGACTGCTATGGGGCCCCCCCGGCTCACGGGCCCCATAGCAGTCGCGTGGTCTGCCACTATTGGCAGTACGCCACTGATCGTCGCTAAGTGTCTGCAGTTAGTTCAATGACTGTCGATGAACATCTATCTCCTCTCTTCACACAGGTATAATATCTCTGCGTACTGTATCTGTCATCAGCTGCTATATCCTGAAACAATTTAATGGTATATTATCTCTGCTTGCTGTATCTTGCTGCAGAATTTGTTGGCGCTATATAAATAAAGATTATTATTATTATTATTATTAACAAAGACAAGTACCAATATGGGATTGAGTATGGGGCAGTCCCATACACACCAGAGCAAACTGGTGTAGCCGAAAGAGATCCTGGACTTCCTGAAAAATATTGGAATCAAGCCATAATGACTACAACTTTGGCTGGGCTCACATAGCGTTTTCTCCTATGGTCAGTGTCTCCATCGGGGAGGAAGTGAGCAGCAAGACATAGTCGACTACATCTTCTTGCCAGCCTTAGATAGGCATATATGGCTGAAAATGATGCACGACAGAGCATGCTTTGACTCTGTCTGCATCATTGTAGTTAGTGGCCCTATTCAGGAGTTTGACCATAAATCGAGCCACTGACTGTAGGAGAAAATGCTATGTGAACCCAACACTTGCAAAGAGTTCAAACATGTATATGTGAAGATTCATATTCTGAAGAATCTTCAAGAACTTCTGGACTTACACTACTCTTCAACAGAGGACATGGCTGTGGAATTTTTGCAAAGTCTTTGACAGCAGAGAGACATTCCTGGCTTTTGAAGAAGCTGGACATAATGGACTATGACTTACAACAGATGCAAACTTATGCTGCGGGTCTATATTGAGAGGGCAGGACTTGGTGCTGTGAAAATTTTCAGAGTTTGTATAGTCTGTACTGTATGACATCTCAATTCTTTATTTTGTGTCAGTTGTTTCCTGTGATCCTCCAGGTTGTGATGTCGCAGAAAGAAGATTATTCATAGTAAAACTTTTAATTCTCCCACAATATCTAAGTGCTGAATAAATCTGCTGAAATCTGAAAGTTGTAATAAAATTCCCCCTTACCTCCACCCCATCCCACCCGATTAAATTGATTTTCTATATAAATTATATCAAAAATTTCCACAAAGGGTCTATTAGAATAAATAATAAAATCCCTACTGGTCTAATGTAATTAATTTAACATTAACTAAGTACCCTGTGCTATTTACATGTGCTATTACTATTTACTTACTACAGGGTATATGCTCATTTTGTTTTTACTTGGGTTTTGTCTTTGTAATGGTCACAGTGTGAATGTCCTCTTACACATTGCACATGTACCAGCTTATACTCCGACTCATTTCTTTGGTTTTGCTGTAGTTTCTTGTATTTTGTATAAACAGGGGAGCTAAGCATTTCATCTATATAGCTTCCCATAGTGTCTGAACAGTCGGGTTCCTGTCCTGCTCTTCCCTTACATTGAGGTCGGCTGACACAAGATAAGGTTGCTGTACTTGTTGTACTAGAGACAGAATAGGACCGTCCCGATTGGGTACACCTTGTCGTGGTAGGATGGATTTTACTTTTTTTTGTTATCAAAATAGCGTTAACTAAGTACCCTATGTTATTTACATCTCTTATTACTATTTACTTACTTACTACAGGGTATTTGCTTATTTTGTTTGTTTGTTGGGTTTTGTCTGTGAAATGGCCACAGAGTGAACATGCTCTTACACAGTGCACATAAACCAACTTATGCTCCGGCTCATTTATTTGATTTTGCTGTAATTTAGAGTGGTTTATATCTGTGGTAAGTGTTTATTTCTGGTAAAAAAATATACGGTGATCTTTGTTACTTTTGGGTTAATAACTAATAATGTCTATAATATTTTGGCGATTATCACTTTCTATCCTCTATGTAATTATGGTATATCGTTCCTGCAATATTGAAGGGATTACTGATCGTGATATAGCACAGGAAATTACACCTTCAATTTAATTTTGTCCAGGATTCTTTATATGGATTGGTTTTCTAAAACAGACCTCCAAGTCTTTGTTTTTCTTCATCCAGCCAGAAAGTTACGTGTAGGGGTTGTTACAGTTCCTGTTGAACTCAACATGAAAGCTGGCCATAGCTAACGGCTGAATGTTCATTTGGCAGACAACTATCTCTCCCTATATCTACCCATATACATGAAAGGTCCGATCCTTCTCTACCCCGACTTCACCTGTTAGCAGAGAGTGAGGTGGCTTCATACACATGAGATGGACCACTGCTCCTGTATAAATAGGCAGGATAGGACAATTTTTATCTAATCTATTTGGTGTACCCTAGCGGATTCCTTCTCTTGCATTGCTCAGAAAGTGGGAGAGTTGTGACCAGTAAGGAACCCCCATTAAGAGCGCTCTTCTTTTTCCCATAAACACAACTCTCCATTACTAAATTTACTGTATTAGTTTGTTAGTGTTACTTTATGCAGCTTTTAAAAATTCATGCTAGCTGTCCAAGAACTCCCGCCAGCTCGCAGAGCAGTCATGCCATTTCATCTATTTATTGTGACAAGATAATGACCCCTATTTCAGCATATTGAATAAGAGGTTGTCACACTCTTTGAGTAGCAATGCTTTGGTTTAAGGCTTTGACAAGGAGCAGATTATATAGAATTAAATAATATATATTATTTTTGAAATACAATACTTATATTAGAGGTGAAGACAAGAATAATTGTAACATCCCTGGCGGCATGCTTGCATAGTGCACCACCTCCCACTATGCAAGACCGCAATCTTACCTGTCATTCCAGTCTGCAATCCCTGCTGCAGTTCATGCTATGTGCATGTCTCTTGACTGACTGCTTAGGGCGGCGGCCCGGTTACTTACTGATTCTTATAGCTGCTGTGGGCGCACCCCTAATGCGTCTCCAGCCTATTGCCTTGAGTCACTGGATATTTAAACCCCCTCCACCCAGTAGGAGGAGCCTGAGCAACACCTTCACTCAGTTTGTCTTTGCAACTGTATTGCCAAGTCCTGTCCTGTTATCTCTGACTTCTAGTCTGCTTCCGCCACTCTGGGGGCTGCATTCCCAGACCTGTTATCTCTGACTTCTAGTCTGTTTCCGCTACTCTGGGGGCTGTATTCCCAGGCCTGTTACCTGTGACTTCTAGTCTGTTTCCGCCACTCTGGGGGCTGTATTCCCAGGTTTGTTTTTGTATCTCATTGCAGTAGCAGTTACTGTCTGAACTGTATCCTAGCCTGTTACCTGTTTATCTCTATGTCCGTACCTTCCCTTTTCCTGCAGTATCTGAACCTGCACCTAACTCCAACTCGTTGTCTCTGTACTTGTGTTTGTGAGTTTTGTGTCCACTCGCTACTTCATAGTAAGTACCTTGTGTGTATCTGGTTCTGCTTGTCCCTTTTCCCTTCCTCCGTATTTTCCAGTCTGTTCCATGTGAACAGAGCCCTGTCCTCTCTGCCTGCACCTTCAGCCCTGTTCTGCTCTGCCTTGTCCACCGCACCTGCGGTTTCGCTCCGCTCTGTGTTGCCCACCGCTCCGGCGGTTTCTCTCTGCTCTGACTTACCCACCGCTCCGGCGGTTCCGCTCTGCTCTGCCTTGTCCACCGCTCCTGCAGTTTCGCTCTGCTCTGTCTTGCCCACCGCTCCGGCGGTTTCTCTCTGTTCTGACTTGCCCACCGCTCCGGCAGTTTCTCTCTGCTCTGACTTACCCACCGTTCCGGCTGTTCCGCTCTGCTCTGCCTTGTTCATCGCACCTGCGGTTTCGCTCCGCTGTCTTGCCCAACGCTCCGGCGGTTTCTCTCTGCTCCTACTTACCCACCGCTCCGGCGGTTTCTCTCTGCTCTGCCTTGTCCAGCGCTCCGGCGGTTACGCTCTGCCTTGCCCACCACACCTGTGGTTTTTGCTCAGCTCTGCTTGCTCACCGCACCAGCAGTTCCTCTCTGCTCTGCCTTGTCCTCCGCACCGGTGGTTTCGTTTTACTCTGCTTGTCTACCGCATCTGCGGCTCTGTACCTGTCTCCCAGTCTGTACTGGACCCAGGGGAGGATTAAGAGTAGCAAGGGCCCCGGGCAGTTTAGAAGGCGCGGGCCCCCCCCCCCCCCAACACTCACACACACCTGATGTATCACGTGACATGTCACATGATCCCCTGTGATAGATCATGTGATAGTTCACGTGAAATTAATTTGGCACAATATTAATTATAATAATTTATTTTAGGCTGTGTGCCCACTATGCGTTTTTTAAGCGTTTCCGCAGCGGCAATTCCGCTGCAGAAACGCTTAAAAAACACTTGGTAGAAGGTCTGCCATGTTCCCCAATGATAATCCGCATGTGCTGTGCACATGCTGCGGAAATTTCCGCTGCGGATTATCATTGCGGAAAAATCCTCAGCACTACCAATTATTTTGCGGAAGCGCTGCGTTTTTGCCGCCATTGACTTGCATTGGAACACATGGAATCCGCATCACTGCATCTGTACATGCAGAATCCATGCGTTTCAATGTGCGGATGGTACCCGGGTGTGGAGGACAGGAGACTCTCCTCCGGACCCGGATACCATAGAACCTGTAAAAAGAGAATAAAATAAAAAACAAATATTATACTTACCTTCTGATGGCCCCTGGTGTCTTTATCCGATGCGTCCTGGCTTGCCGGCAGCTCGCGATGGTCTGAAAAGGACCTGCCGTGACGTCATTTAGTCATGTGACCGGTCACGCGACCGCTGACGTCGGCAGGCCATCAGAAGGTAATTATATATTTATTTTTTACCATTCTTTTACGGTCACACTATATAAATCCATGCCGGTTGCATGGATTTATATAGTGTGACCAAGTTGTCAAGCACTTTCCAAGTGATGCTAAAATCGCTTGGAAAGCGCTTGTCAACCCGCATGCGGAAATGCATGTGAAGAACGCTTCACATCCGCAAGTCCCTGGCAGGAAAAACGCATGTACAATCCGCATGTACAATCCGCATGTACAATCCACATGCGTTTTTTCTGCCAGGGAGATGCAGAAACGCTCAAAAAAAACCCGAAGCATTTGTGCATCGTGGGCACATAGCCTTACATTAATTGTATGACTCAATATTGAGCACACGTAGCCATCTATACACAGCGGGAGGCCGCACGTAGCCATCTATACACAGCAGGAGGCCGCACGGCGCCATCTATACACAGCGGGAGGCCACACGGCGCCACCTATGCACAGCGGGAGGTCGCATGGCGCCACCTATACACAGCGGGAGGCCACACGGCACCACCTATACACAGCGGGAGGCCACACGGCGCCACCTATACACAGCGGGGGCCGCACGGCACCATCTATACACAGCGGGGGGCCGCACGGCACCATCTATACACAGCGGGAGGCCGCACGGCGCCATCTATACACAGCGGGAGGCCACACTGCGCCCCCCCAGAGACAGCAGGAGGCCGCATGGCACCATCTATACACAGCAGGAGGCCGCACGCAGTCACGCACGAAGTCACGCACGCACACAAACATATACAGACATATACATACACGCATAAACACATTTGAAACACAAAAATACATATAAAAAGACATCACACAATGATATCTGCCTGCACACACACACACACACATACACATACACACACATACACACACAGACTCACCATCCCCCGGCTCCATTCCTCCTGCCTGATCTGACTTCTCCGTTGCAACAGTGCAGGCCGGGCGACAACTGCGTGACATCACAGCTAGGAGACACGGCCGCGCACAGGGCCATGTCTCCTAGCAGTGACGCGGCCAGGCCAGCACTGGGAAGTTAACTGCTGCAGTGCTGGCCCGGCTGATGAAGAAGTAGCGGCGGCCGCTGCTGGGGGAGCGGTCCGGGGCCCCCCCTCCCGCCACTGCTACCGGTATGTGCCGCAGCGGCCCACACATATAATGAGGGCAATCCGGCATTAGACACCCCGCCCGGAGCCGCGGGCCCCCTGCAGGCCCGGGGCCCCGGGCGGTAGCCCGGATTGCCCTCATTATAATTGGCCTATGACTGGACCCTATCCAGCCTGCGCTCCAACCTGCTAGTACCTCCCTGTCTGCACTCCAGCCGTGCTTGCCAGAATCTTCCTGTCTGCACTCCAGCTGTGCTTGCCAGTATCTCCCTGTCTGCACTCCAGCCGTGCTTGCCAGTGCCCACCTGCCTGCATACCAGCCGTGCTTGCCAGTGCCCACCAGTCTGCATACCAGCCGTGCTTGCCAATGCCCACCTGTCTGCACACCAGCCGTACTTGCCAGTACCCACGTGTCTGCATACCAGCCGTACTTGCCAATACCCACCTGCCTGTATGCCAGTCTAACCTGCCTGTTCCTGCATTCCCCGGTGTGGGTCAACAACTGTGACCGGGGTCTGACCTGGAGTCGCACCTAGTCCCTCTGCTCGGATCCTCCTTGGTCCACGGAGTCGACTAAGCCGCCGTGCGACCTTGGTCGGATCGGGTTGATACTTAGTTACGCCCCTCCAGGCACTCCTCAGCTCATGGTACAGTAGGATCACTAATCACGTTCACGCCAGTCAGTCCGGGCGCGAGCGTAACAATAATATTTTGTTAGATTATGATCTTCTTAAAAAAAACATTTTATATTTGTTGCTGAAGACGCATCATCATTCAAAGTGGTTGCATAAAACATTTATTATATTTATTAATATATTACAGATCTAAGGGGTAACGTTTCTCCTTATGGAGAGTGACATACCGGCCCTGGCATGCCAATGTAAGGAGGCTTATTCGCCGTGCAATGCTCCTCTTGGAAATTTAATATGCAAATTGCCTCTTCAGAGAGGAAAAGAACTAGAACTCTATAGCGCCATCTGTTGGAAGCAGCAATCCTACAAGTCACTATCGACCCTTTAACGAGCCTTATATGACTTTGGATAAAAGCCAAATCAGAACCTCAATTTGCAGACACAGTGTTTTGGGGTACAGCCCCTCATCAGTGCAAAGTATGAGATATGATATGGCTAGGTGGCGCTAGGTGCCTCTAAAGAGGCAATTTGCATATTAATATATTACAGTAATTAATTTCAATAGTTAATGCACTACTTCCAACACACACATATTATTGTAAAACTATGACCTGTCTATGGGGCAGTATTATATGTGACTCATATTTACAGTGGTGTAAAAAAGTGTTTGCCCCTTTCCTGATTTCTTATTCTTTTGCATGTTTGTCACACTTAAATGTTTCAAATCACAAAACAAATTTAAATATTAGACAAAGATAACACAAGTAAACACAAAATGCAGTTTTTAAATGAAGGTCTTTATTATTAAGCGAAAAAGAAATCCAAACCTACAGGGCCCTGTGTGAAAAAGTGATTGCCCCTAAACCTAATAACTAGTTGGGCCACCCTTAGCAGCAGCAACTGCAATCAAGCGTTTGCGATAACTGGCAATGAGTCTTTTACAATGCTCTGGAGAAATTTTGGCCCACTTATCTTTGCAAAATTGTAGTAATTCAGCCACATTGGAGAGTGTCCGAGCATGAACCGTCTTTTTAAGGTCATGCCACAGCATCTCATTCGGTCTAAGGTCAGGACTTTGACTAGGAAACTCCAAAGTTTTAATTTTGTTTTCCTTAAGCTATTCAGATGTGGACTTGCTGGTGTGTTTTGGATCATTGTCCTGCTGCATAACCAAAGTGCGCTTCAGCTTGTGGTCATGAACAAATGGCCGGACATTCCCCTTCAGGATTTTTTGGTAGACAGCAGAATTCATGGTTCCATTTACCACAGTAAGTCTTCCAGGTCCTGAAGCAGCAAAACAGCCCCAGACAATCACACTATCACCACCATATTTAACTGTTGGTATGATGTTCCTTTTCTGAAATGCTGTGTTACTTCTATGCCAGATGTAATGGAACATACACCTGCGAAAAAGTTCAACTTTTGTCTTGTCAATCCACAGAGTATTCTCCCAAAAGTCTTGGCGATCATCAAGGTGTTTTCTGGCAAAACTGAAACAAGCCTTTATGTTCTTTTTGCTTAGCAGTGGTTTTCGTCTTGGAATTTTGCTATGCATGCCATTTTAACCCAGTCTCTTTCTTATGATGGAGTCATGAACACCTTAACTGAGGCAAGTGAGGCCTGCAGTTCTTTGGATGTGGTTGTGGGGTCTTTTGTGACCTCTTTGATGAGTTGTCGCTGCTCTCCTGAGGTAATTTTGGTCAGCCGGCGATTCCTGGGAAGATTTACTAATGTTCCATGTTTTCACCATTTGTGGATAATGGCTCTCACTGTGGTTCGCTGGACTCCCAAAGCTTTAGAAATGGCTTTATAACCTTTTCCAGACTTATAGATCTCAATTACTTTGTTTCTCATTTGTTCCTTAATTTCTTTGGATCGCAGCATGATGTCTAGCTTTTGAGGATCTTTTGATCTGCCAGGCAGGTCCTATTTAAGTAATTTCTTGATTGAGAACAGGTGTGGCAGTAATGAGGCCTGTGTGTTGCTAGGGAAATTGAACTCAGCTTCCCAAATATGTGATAAACCATAGTTAATTTATGTTTTTAGGCGGGGCAAGCACTTTTTCAAACAGGACCCTGTAGGTTTGGATTTTTTTTCCCTTAATAATAAAAACTTTCATTTAAAAACTACATTTTGTGTTTACTTGCTTTAACTTTGTCTAATATTTACATTTGTTTTGTGATCTGAAACATTTAAGTGTGACAAACATGCAAAAGAATAAGAAATCATAAAGGGGGCAAACACTTTTTCACACCACTGTATGTCAATAGCAGTGGTATCTGCATTATCCTCAGAACCCTTTTCTTGGGATGTCTATTCTACAGATTCAAGCATATACAGCACACAACAATTAGGCCACGTTCACACATTCAGTATTTGGTCAGTATTTACATCAGTATGTATAAGCCAAAATCATGAGGGGAACAATGAGAGGAAAAGTATAATAGAAACACGGCACCACTTCTGCATTTTTCTCCCACTTTTGCTTTTAGCTTAGAAATACTGAGGTAAAATACTGACCAAATGCTGAACATGTGAACATGGTCTTAAGGTGCAAAAACTGTGGCATGGTTGGACGGCAACCTTTTAATAATAATAATAATTTTATTTATATAGCACCAACATATTCCGCAGCACTTTACAATTAACATTTAGAAACAGGCAACAGGGAAGAGTTAGATTAGTGAAGTGAGGTGACAGACCTGTCTAAAGAGATGTGTTTTTAAAGCACGCTTAAAAACATGGGGGCTAGATAATAGTCAAAACATTTGGAGTAGTTCATTCCAGAACACTGACGCAGCACGAGATTTGATCAATAAATGTTAACTAAGTACTTCAGATTTTTAATGTTTACAGCAATAGTGGAGTTCATGTAATCATTAATCGTAGTGTGCTGATGCATCGTGTATGTATATATTTGTATATTGGACACATAGTGTATTTGTGCACCTGTACATTAATTTAATGCTGAAGGTATGTGGGTCGTATTTCTTTCTTTGTTTTTTTTTTCTATTTAGCAGATCTGCTTTTTTTCTGTCCCTGGGCCCTTTTAAACGCTAAATAATGAAGTCAATTTGGCCTTAATGACTAAGCCTTATTTTTCAAATCTGATATCAGTCACTTATTTGCCACTAAACACCTAAAGTCCGATGCCTAGGGCGACATATAAAGGGGGCGGTGTTCGAGTGAAGCCGTTTTTTTTTTTTACTTCAATTAGGGATGCTCCTCCAGGAGGGGTGCGACATCTTATGCTACTGATAGCAGCTTCAGCCAGGAGTTGGGGAGAGCAGGAGAGGAGCATTATTCTGACTGGAGCAATTGGCAGTCTGTGTGTTGCTGCACCACAAATCAGAGCAAAGAACAGTTACCACTGATACACGGCCAAGGAAGAGGAAGAAAGCTACAGTACATACTCCAACTTTATGGTATTTTATATGTTCATCACTTAATCTATCTCCGAGGATAGGATGGGTCAAGCACTGCACACAGAGGGATGAGCGGGAGTGGGGAGAGGCGAGACCTAATAGAAACAGAAGAATTAGCTGGGTAGAAAGGCAAAATGAGCAATTGTAATTACACAGTGCTATATAATATGATGACTGATATATATTAAGAGGATAAACATTTTGATTGACTGCTTCTTTAAATTGCAATTGCCATTTTTAGCTTTAAGTCCGCTGTCATTACTTTGCATCAGTAACACCTCTTATTTATGTATTGTACACACTTATATAGCGCCATTAATTCCACAGCATTTTACACCGGTCATCATCACTGTCCTCATTGCAGATGGATATTACCACAGCATTTAAGCGTTACATGCCTTTGTGATACTTAGACAGCATTTCAATGCCTGTGAAACTACTGAACACAGCTTCTTGCAAGGAGAAGAGTATGTAAAGTTTCCAGACAGTATATGACATTAGTGTCTGATTGGCAACTGATCTGATCCCATCATTAGAATTTGAGGAAAACAGTACTAAGAAAGCGCTATGTCAATTCATCTCCTGTCAGTTACACTCACCTTTCTTTGGAGGCTACATGGTTGACTTATTACAGCCAAAGACTAAACCATGCAACCACCTGAAAAAAGCGGTGGAGGGATCTGGAAACAAAGCGGGACAGAGCTTTCCTACACTGCATTCCAAATTATTAATATAATTTTTTGTTTTACAAATAAGCTCATGGATGGTATTGTGTCTCAGGGCTCTTTGGATCACTAAAATCAATCTTAAATACCTGTGATAATTAGTTTGGTTTTAATCAATATGGAAAAGGTGACCTGAACCCATAGAAGTGTTGTAGAAACGCAAAAAGGCCGTTGTCCACTCCTCTCTCGTACACCCCCTGCACACCGAGTATATGTCCTGGAACTTGGAATAAAGGACTTTTAACCATAGGATGTGGTGAGTGATGCTTTTCATTTTTCTTCGTTCAGTTGTCAAGTTTGATCTCAGCAGAGCACCACCGTTATTCCTCACCTACTAACCAAGCTCGCTATAGAGGGATGCAAATCAATTGTACATGTTAGTCTAGTGCCGTGAAGCTTAACTTAGACTCTTAAGTATTTGAAGCTGCTGGTGCCTCTAGAGTCCTGTGAACCTCAGGGTGCAGAATCCTCCAGAGTCTTGCAGTTGGGCATAAACTTACTCTTTGGCCACCCCTAAACAGTGCTCACAAGCAGAAGCGGTTGCAGTGAGCCCAGACATACATGAAGATTAGTTTTAAAACAGTCTTGTTTACTGGTGAGTGCTGTGCAACCCTGGATGGTCCAGATGGATGAAGTAGTGGATGGTTGGTGAATGACCACCATGTCCTAACAAAGCTGCAATGACAGCAAGTCATATTTTGGTCTGCAATCATTGGGAATGAGCTGGTATGCCCCTTTAGGGTCTATGAAAGTGTGAAAATTACCTCAGCAAAGTATACAGAGTTTCTGACTGACCACTTACTTCCATAGTACAAAAAGAAGAACAGTGTCATCAGTAGCAAAAGCAACTTCATGTATGACAATGCACCATCTCAAGTTGCAAAAATACCTTTGAGACGTTGGCTGCTACGGGCTAAAAAGGAGAGTAACTACTGGTTTGGCCACCATCCTCCCCTAACCTAAACCTTAGTGAGAACCTTTGGAGTATCCTCAATCAAAAGATCTATGAGGGAGAGAGACAGTTCACATCAAAACAGCAGCTCTGAGAGGCTATCCTGACATCCTGCAAAGAAATTCAAGCACAAAGTATCCAAAAAGTCACAAGTTCAATGGATGCAAGAATTGGGAAGGTGATCTCAAAGGGGTCCTATGTTAACATGCAACTTGCCCTGTTACAGGGACTGTCAGCACAGAGTGACTGTTCAAACCAAGTACAGGCGCTCGCTGTTTCACCGCGAGGCCAATCATTTAAGTACACCTTCCCACCTGCTTGTTTTCCATCTATCTGCACCCTTCTCTGACCCTATGAAGCCAGAGCTGTCAATCAAATAAAAGGGAGGTGGAGATAGATGGAAATCAAGCAGGTGGGAAGTTGTATTTACATGATTGGCCCCGCTGTGGAGCACCAAGCTGAAGAACTTAGTTTAAACAGTCATTCTGTGCTGACAAAGTCCCTTTAAGATGTTTTTGATTTAAAAAGCTTTTGATTTCAGTAAATGTGACCTCTTAATGCTGCAAATTCAACAGATGTCCATTTTCAGCTCTGTACAACCTAGAAAATATTTAGAAACTCTGTTGTGCATCAAAATTTGGAACAGTGCATTTTGAGGTTTTTTTTTACTTTTCCAAAAAAATACTGTTATCATTGGGAGGTTTGTAAAATAAAATCTGATTTATACTAACGGTTGATGTTTTGAACATTATACTGACTGATTTGAATCAACCATTTAGCAAAATCAGAGAAAAATTGCATTTGCATAATAATTTAATAAACGTGGTGTAGTATTGTTGCCACTTAAGACTGACTCCAGTTGATTGAACATTAATGGCTTGACGATCCAATGATTTAATACGCTCAAAGAGCATGATTGTATTAATAATGTTTAAATTCCTGAGAGGATAGAGATGAAGATTTCCACATATCGGATACGTGGATCCTGGTGGCCATGTTGACAAAATAAATGAGGCGATGAGTCCTTTTAGGAACATTAAAGGATCGACTCTCAATAATATTATCGTGGGCGAGGGGAGGAATGTCCATACAATCAGTGTAGTAATTCGAGAGATGACTTTTCTACATAGGACACTCACTATAGAGTACTGTATATCACATATCGCCGGTTGGTCACAGTCTCGTTAGAGCAGCGATCAGAGACTGAAGGATAAAATTTATGCAATCTAGTGAGAACAAGATGTACCCAGTTTAATAGCTTGAGGGATGTTTTGGTTAAGACTTGGTTACTACCATTGGAGATGGTGTCAAAACAGTGCCACTAGCTTTCAGGTAGAATAATCTGTCTGACATCCATTTCTCACTGCTTCGTGGCTCTCAGCCTAACACCCTAAGGAGGAGAATCATACAGTGATTTTAAGATATCTAACCTTAGCCAAAAGGATCAGAAATGCTGATTTTTTTTTCATTTTGTACTTCTGGCTAAAGCAAAGGAAGTGAATTAATAAAGTGGTATATATGGTTAATATGGAAAGTTTCAGAAGGAAGGGAAGTGAAAAGTTTGTGGAACTCAGAAATTGTAAAGGATCTGTTTCCAGACATCAGATGTCTTAGGCTATTGAGTCCCATGTGCTTCCACCAGAGATGTTCAGTTGCATGCAGACCTGAGGGGAACACAGGATTATTTAAGAAAGACAGGAGATGTGAGGAATGGATTCATAATTAACCATAAAAATTAGCACTACATAAAAAGGCCCATAGCTCTGGAACCGTATGGTGGATTTAAAAAAAGAAAACCAGAACACTTGGGGGAGCAGCAGGAATACCATAAGAGCAAAACCTAGTCACTTTTGAAAGATCCTCTTTAAGTGCCCTAGAAAAGGTGGGCGAGAATTAAAATTTATGCAGCACCTGGAAAAGGTAAGGCCAAAGGACAGTGTCAAATACCTTCTTATGTCTAGCACTAGTAGCTGAAGTTGAAATTTGTTAACATTGGAGTTGTGTATGATACTAAGCGGCCTACGGATATTACATGGAACTTGTCATGTGGGTATAAATCAGGGCCGGCGTCAGCACCCGGCGCACCCGGGCAAGTGCCGGGGCCCTGAGCAGGTGGGGGGCCCACTCACCGTCAGACAACCCGGCCCGCTATGGGACCCGTGAGCGGTGCGGTGCCGGTGTCAGCGCCCGCTCCCCCCGCTTGCTCAGGGCCCCAGAACAATACTTACCTCTCCCCGTGCCTCCGCAGCAGCTCCGGTCTCTTACGCGGCTGCTGCACTGTGACGTCTCAGGTTAGAGGGTGCGGTGACGTCTTTACACCGTCTTTACTGCCGTCACAGGCAGCGCAGAGCGGGAAGACGGGCAGCGGCAGCAGGTGAGAAGTGAGGTGAGTATTTGATTATTTTTTTTTATATGTATGGAGGCATGTGGCATTATATGGTGGGGGGAACAAGTGACATCCTGCATGGGGCATTAAATGGGGGGGAGAGGTGACATCCTGCATGGGGCATTATATGGGAGGGAGAGGTGACATCCTGCACGGGGCATTATATGGGGGAGAGAGGTGACATCCTGGATGGGGCATTATATGGGGGGGTGACATCCTGCACGGGGCATTATATGGGGGGGTGACATCCTGCATGGGGCATTATATGGGTGGGAGAGGTGACATCCTGCATGGGGCATTATAACGGGGGGGTGACATCCTGCATGGGGCATTATGTGGGGCTAGTATTCTGTATGGAGTGTTATAAGGGGGCCAGTATCCTCTATGGAGTGTTATATGGGGGCCAGTATCCTGTATGGAGCATCATATGGGGGCCAGTATCCTATATGGAGCGTTATATGGGGACTAGTATCCTGTATGGAGCGTTATATGCGGCCAGTATCCTGTATGGAGCGTTATGGGGACTAGTATCCTGAATGGAGCGTTATATGGGGACCAGTATCCTGTATGGAGCATCATATGGGGACCAGTATCCTATATGGAGCGTTATATGGGGACTAGTATCCTGTATGGAGCGTTATATGCGGCCAGTATCCTGTATGGAGCGTTATGGGGACTAGTATCCTGTATGGAGCGTTATATGGGGACCAGTATCCTGTATAGAGCGTTATATGGGGACCAGTATCATGTATGGAGCGTTATATGGGGACCAGTATCCTGTATGCAGTTTTATATGGGGACCAGTATTCTGCATTGAGCAATATATGGGGCCCATAATACTGTATGGAGGACTATACTGTCCGGTCTGCACTGTACGTTGAGAGAATTCGCCGGTTTCTGAGCTACTGTAGAATTTACAATAGATATCGCTCATGTAATGTAAGAAATGTAATCTTCGGCATTGTACTATATATATATATTTTTCTGCGGTATCTGTGCATCTTGAATCATGGTATTTGTTAAAGGGGCCCACTGAGACTCTTTCGCCCAGGGCCCACAAAAACCTGGAGCCGGCCCTGGTATAAATCCCATTTGAGCTTTGTGGATTAGAGCAGGTGAACATTTACTCAGACAGTTTGCAATTATCAAAGTGAAAATTTTTAGATCTGTATTAAAGCGGTTGTTCAGTGAAAACTAGTTACCACCTTTATGCAGGATAGGTGATAACTTGCTGATCAGTGGATGTCCCACGGGCAGGATCCGCAGCGATCAACAGATCGGGGAATTTTCATCATCGATAAAATTTTTTTATCTCAGTTACAAAATGGAGGAGCAAGTTAGACGCCCAATCACCTCTCCTTTCATTCTCTATTAGGCTGCGGGAAAAAGCTGAGCGTAGCATTTGGCAGCCCCATAAAGAATTAATGGAGCGGCAGGTGAACATAAACTTTGCCGCCCCATTCTAATGGGGATAAAAGTTCCCGTTTTGCAGAACAGTGCAGATGCCAGCGGTCTTACCCCCATCAATCCACAAGTTATCACCTATCTAGCAGATAGGTGATAACTTGTTTTCACCAGAAAACCCCTCTGGGTGAAGATATGGGCCAGTAGATTTTAGGATTTACTGTAGATTATCACACTTAGGTTTGGGGATTACAATTATGTGGGTGGCATAGAACTCAGGAGGCATTTGTGAACCTAGTAGCAAGTCATTAGTACTTTATAGTATACATAGACATGATAGATATTATATTTTTTTAATACATGACTGACAGGTCATCTGGCCCTGCGGCCTTACTTCTCTTCAGATGCTTTTTTACAGTCTTTATCTCTTCTTCTGAAATAAGAGCATGTAGCAGTTTGGCTGCATAATTAGTAAACTAAGAGAGATTTAGGTTATTTAGAAACTGGTTGACAGAATGTGTCGAGGGCTCAGAATTATTGTAATAAAGTGTGTCATAGAAAAGTGGAATATTTTGTATATGTTATCTGGATGGGATGTTTGGTGATCCTGATTAGTGCTGAGTGAATTTGTTCGGCATTTCAAATTCGGGTTCGTGTTCGGGGTTCCGGCTTGTTCGCGCCAAAAAATTGACTCTGCCCACGAAGATCCCTGATTTGCCATGCTGTTACGCAGATATTTTTAGTTGTAACTTTATATCAGGTATTTATTTACTAAGGAAAATAGCAGATAAGAAGCTGAGGTGTCATGAAAGTTAGGGCTGATTGACACTCAGGATTTTTGCTTAATGGGAATCTGTCAGTAGGATCAATCCTCCTAAGCCGTCTATATGGGCATGTAGGTCATAGAAATCTGAATAAAGTCATAGGCCACAGCCCCACTATCAGTATTTGGTCAGTATTCGGTCAGTATTTTTTCTCAGGAGTGGGAGCCAAAACCAGGTGAGGAACAATCAAAGAAAAGGTATAATAGAAAAAAGTCACCAATTCTCCATTTATCACCCACTCCTAGTTTTGGCTCCCACTCCTGAGAAAATACTGACCGAATACTGACTAAATACTGATAGTGGGGCTGTGGCCTAACTGTGATATCTGCAATCAAATGTTTTATTCCAGAGAAATCCATGTTTTTTTTATACGTAAATGAACTGTTCAGGACTATGGACCTGACCCTGATCTGCATGAGAATCTGTCTCCAGAGTTATTATAAATAAAAGGGGCAGTTACCAGTGTGATGTGTAATGGTTACCAGTGTGATGTGTGATGGCCGCTCTCTACTCTGCTGATCTCACTGCAGAGCTGTGTGTGATAATAACTGACACATCTGAAGGTTCCTCTCAGCTTCAGCTTCCATCACACAGGCAGACAGGGTTGTAATACAGCAGAGCTGTGAGAGCTGCAGCAAATCTGTTCGTAATGAGACACAGTTCAGTTCTACTACTCTGTGTTTCTTACATGTGTCACTCTGGTAATGCCCCCTTTCATGTAAAATAATCTCTGGAGGCAGATTCTCATGCAGATCAGTGTCCTCCCATAGCCTGGAGAAGCTCATTTGCATAAAAGAAAAACGTGGAATAAGACATCAGATTGCAGATATCAATGTATCATTTTATTCAGCTTCCTATAACCTACATACCCATATAGATGGCTTTGCATGGTTGATATTACTGACAGATTCCCTTTAAAGGGGATATGCCCGACTTTTTTCTTATTTTCCATTTGGAGCTAAGCACTTATAGTTGCTAACAACCTGCCTGTGCTGCCCTGCGACAATCTCACCTGGCGCAGAGCAGTCAAGGACTGCTCCTGCCACTGTCTCATGCTTTCTATGATGTCACGTCAACAGAGCAATTCCTTCTCTTCCTCTCTGTTCTGTCGATGTCACTGCTGATCACAGGCATAGCTAGGGGTTCAACTCAGGGGGTCGAAACACGTGATTGCACCCCTAACCAGTTAACCCTGATTACAACTAAGGTGGTGCACCCTAATGGTGAGTATAGAGGAACCTCAGCCGATGAACATGGTGTGACTGAAAAGAAATCTCTATACAAAGACCAACACCGATATTTGTGCCATATGGTAAACATATAGTGATAGATTCCAGTCCTGCAGAACATATACTTTAAGAGATTACAGTACAGTTGTAGATGATGACTTACAGTCTCGTCTGCAGAGATTACAACAAAGATATATTTTACTTCTCATATTTTCTGCACCATCTCCATCTATTCCCAACCTGCACAAGCCCCTCATCCTGCTGATACCCCAATACTGAGCCGCTGCCACTGTATGTGTCCCTACTACTGCACTTGCTGTTTGACACATACTCTTAGTGATCCTCTTAGTGCCCCACATAACAATGCCCACCACTGTAAAATGCCTCCTTTGTGCCCTTTATATGGCAAAATTGCCCCCTAGAAAATATCAATGCCCTGTGCAAGTGCCCTAGAAAACAGTGTCGAAATTTTGACCCGTAGAAAGTAATAATGTACCCGTGTGTTCCTTTGACGATCACAGTATTCGGAGGGCCCTGCCACAATAATGCTTCTTAAATGCCAATTTGAAGAGAATCTGTCAGCAGGTTTTTGCTGTGTGCTGTTGTTTACTTACAATGAAGGTTTTATCATCTGGCGATTATCATTGCCAGACTGGTTGCCAGACCGATTAGCAGCTCACTCTCAATAGACAATGTACACAGAAAGTTGTGGTGTGGGCAGGGTTAGGTTTCTCATTAAGTATAATGACCCCAACTGTAGTCCCCACACTGTATAATGAGTAGCCCCTGCACTGTACGATAGACTTTCAGTAGTCCCTACATTGTAATATGGCTCCCACATTAGCCCCAAAACTGTATAACGGCCCTCACATTAGCTCCCATACCGTATAATGACCCCACACTGTATGATGGACCCCTCAATAGTCCCCACACAATATGATGGCCCCCACATTAGTCCCCACACTTTATCAGGGCCTCCTTACTGGTATGAGGGCCCCCCACAGTAGCCCCCACATTCTATGATGGTCCCCACAATAGCCATCACACTGTATGAAGACCCCCACATTAGCTCTCACACTGGATAATGGCCTCCACACTGTATGATGGCCCCCACAGTAGTTCCTCAACTGAATGATAGTCCCCCATTAGTCCCCACACTTTATAAGGGCCCCCACAATAGCTCCCACACTGTATTATGGCCCCCACATTAGCTCTCACACTAGATAATGGCCTCCACACTGTAAGATGGCACTCATAGTAGTTTGTGCACTGTATAGTGGCTCCCACAATATTCCCCAAACTGTATAATGGCTCCACATTAGCTCCCACTCTGTATAATGTCCCCCACACTTTATGAGGACTCCCGACAGTAGCCCCTACAATGTATGACGGGCCTTCATACTTTTTGATGCCCCCACAGTCACACCACAAGTTTTAATTAAAATAAAAAACATCATATACTCACCTAATCCAGGATTCTGACGAGTCTACGAGCAAAGCGGCGATGTACACACAGGACATCAGAGTACCGATGTGGCACGATGATGCCACCACTCCAGGACTCTGATGTCCTGCATGTGTGCCGGTACCTTGGCCATTGCATCTCCTTGCTGTTCTGTAAACTGCGGACTCAAAGTGACCTGCAGTCTACAGTGCGGAGAGCGGTAGTGTAGTGAGATCATGTCTCCTTGCTCTACTGCACAGATTAACTATATCGGCGTGCTGCACAAGCCAATACAGTTAAGGGTAGCAGCAGTTCAGGCATGCTCCTCTAAGTGTATGTGTTAAGGGTCCGGGTGGTGGAACCTCTATGCTTAGGTGCAAGGAGGGACCAGAGGGGCGTGACTAAGTGCCTACTCGGACCGACCCAGGTCACACGGCGGCTTAATCGACTCCGTGAACCAGGGAGGGACCGGGCAGGTGAACCAGGTGCCACTCTGAAACCGACCTTGTGTGAGAGCAGGTGACTCCCACGGGTCAAATGACAGGAGCTGACTGGTACAGCAGATGAGCATGGCAGGAAGGCTGGCGAGTGGTCCGGGTAGATAAGCAGGCAGGTACGGCAGATAGCCAGACAGGTGCACCGCGTAGGCAAGCAGGCGGGTATGGCGGATGGCCAGACAGGTGCTCCGGGTAGGCAAGCAGGCGGGCATGGCAGGTTACTTGGCAGGTGCTCCGGGTAGGCAGGCTGGCGGGCACGGCAGGTAACTGGCAAGTTACTGGCAGGCGCTCCAGGTAGGCAGGCTGGTGGGCACGACAGGTAACTGGCAGGTGCTCCAGGTAGGCAGGCTGGCGGGCACGGCAGGTAACTGGCAGGTTACTGGCAGGTGCTCCTGATAGGCAGGCTGGCGGGCAGGACTGTAAGACAGACTGGCGGGCTGGACTGTTAGACAGACTGGCGGGCTGGTCAGACAGGCAGCGGGACCTGAGGGCTGAGCACACAAAACAACAACCTTGCACAGGCACCTCCATTTTGGAAGAGGTGCCTTATATAGGTGAAGCCCTCCGGCCATTGGCGGGGACTCTTTAGGACGGCGCGCGGCCCCTTTAAGAGGGAGGATGCGTGCACGTGCCCTAAGCACAGTGCCTGGGAAGCTGTGCGCGCCACAACAGCGGCAGAAGGGGAGCAGGAAGACGCCGAACCGGGACCGCGGTGGTGAGGGGTATGGCATCTCTGCCCGGCAGGAGGCAGAGACGCCGATGCTGCAGTACCCCCCTTGATGCCCCATCTTCTTTAGGCCCGCAAGAAATTTTTTAAGAAGATGAGGGGCATGAATGTTCTCCCTGGGTTCCCAAGACCTCTCCTCCGGGCCAAACTCCTTCCAATCCACAAGAAAGAAAGTCTTTCCTCTTACCCTCTTCGTGGCCAAAATGTTTTCTACCTCAAAGACGTCCTCCGCGGAGACTGGAGCTGGGATGGTACCTGGATCATCAGAGAATGAATTAAGGACAACTGGTTTGAGGAGAGATACATGAAAGGATCTGTAAGGTGACCGGGAGTTTCAGCTTGTAAGCCAGGGGATTAGTTTGGTTCAGAACCTCGAACGGACCGATGAACCGCGGACCTAACTTATAAGAAGGTATGTTGAGACGGGCGTATTTGGAGGAAAGCCAGACCTTGTCTCCCGGATGGAATTGAGGCGGATCCAGACGTCTCTTATCAGCATGTTTCTTCATCCACTCGGAGCCGAAAATTCGCTGACGAGAGACTCCGCGGCAGGATTGTCCACAGAAGAGGAGACGGGAAACGGAATCTGGGGGTGTCGACTATTGACCACAAAAAATGGGGATTTAGTAGAAGACTCGCTCTCATGGTTGTTATAAGAAAACTCGGCCCAGGGCAGGAGCTCAACCCAATCGCTATGGTGAGCGTTGACAAAGTGCCGAAGAAAGCTGGTAAGGATCTGGTTGATACGTTCCACTTGATCATTGGACTGAGGATGATAAGCAGAGGAGAGATCCAAAGAGACATCCAGCAGCTTGCACGTGGCTCTACAGAAGCGCAAAGTGAATTGAACTCCGCGATCCGAGACAATGTGGAGGGGTAGGTCGTGAAGATGGAAGATGTGATGGATGAAGTCCTTAGCCAGCACAGATGCAGATGGAAGACCAGGCAGAGGGATGAAGTGGGCCATCTTAGAAAAGCAGTCGGCGACCACCCAAATGACAGTACAACCGGCAGAAACAGGGAGATCCGTGATGAAGTCCATTGCAATGTGTTGCCACGGAGCGGAAGACACGGGAAGAGGAAGGAGACGGCCGGCTGGAAGGTGCCTGGGAACCTTGTTACGGGCACAAGAGGAACGAGCCGCGACAAAGTCCGCAACATCCTTGCGCAGGGAAGGCCACCAGTAATGTCGGGCAATGAGCAGAAAGGTCTTCCTCTGTCCAGCATGACCGGCTAGTTTGAATGAATGGCCCCAGAGTAGAACCCTCTTCCGATCCGGAACCGCTACAAAGGTCTTACCGGGTGGAAGATGAGATAGGTCAAACGGAGCAACAGTCATTACTTTGGAGGGATCAATGATATGAAGAGGCTCCTCCTCTTGGTCGGAAGACAGATATGAGCGTGATTGGGCGTCAGCTTTAATGTTCTTGTCCGCCGGGCAGTAGTGCAGAGTGAAGCAGAATCGGGAAAAGAATAGAGACCACCTGGCCTGACGCGGATTTAGTCTTTGGGCATTCTGAAAATAAGCAAGGTTTTTGTGGTCAGTGTAGATGACCACTGGGTGCAGGGCCCCCTTCAGCAAGTAGCGCCACTCCTCCAGCGCTAATTTGATGGCCAGCAGCTCGCGATCTCCTATGGAGTAGTTGCGCTCGGACGAGGAGAAGAGCTTGGAGAAGAAGCCGCAGGTTACCATTCTCCCGGATGAGGATTTCTGGGCGAGCACTGCTCCGGCTCCGGAGGAGGATGCATCAACCTCCAGGAAGAACTGCTTGTTGCAATCCGGATGGTGTAGCACAGGAGCAGAGGGGAAGGCTTGTTTAAGGGAGACGAAGGCCTTCTCCGCTTCGGAAGTCCATTCCCTGGAGTTTGCTCCTTTACGGGTGAGCGCAGAGATGGGAGCAGTCCGGGAGGAGAAATGAGGAATGAAGAGGCAGTAATAGTTTGCGAAGCCCAGGAATCGCTGAATCGCCTTCAACCCCTCTGGTCGGGGCCACTTGTAAACGGCAGACACCTTCTCGGGAGCCATCCGCAGACCAGTCACGGAGATAATATAGCCCAGGAACGGCAGAGAGGTATGCTCAAAGAGACATTTCTCATATTTAGCGTATAGGTGATTCTTCCGGAGCCTCAGCAGAACCTGACGAACATCCCTCCGGTGTGAGGGCAGATCCAGAGAGAAAACCAAGATATGGTCCAGGTACACCACCAGCAGGAATACAGGAGATTACAGAAGATGTCGTTAACCAGCTCCTGGAAGACGGCTGGAGCATTACAGAGACCAAAGGGCATCACGCGGTATTCGTAGTGACAGTCCCGGGTGTTGAATGCCGTCTTCCACTCGTCTCCCTGGCGAATCCGGACCAAATTGTACGTCCCACGAAGATCGAGCTTGGTGAAGATCTTCGCGCCTTTAAGGCTGTCAAACAGCTCCGAGATGAGAGGCAGGGGGTACTTATTTTTGATGGTAATCTGGTTTAGGCCCCTGTAATCGATACAGGGACGCAGGGAGACGTCTTTCTTCTTGACGAAGAAGAATTCTGCTCCAGCCGGAGAGGTGGATATCTGGATAAATCCCCTAGCAAGATTCTCCTCTATGTACTCAGACATGGCCTGGGTCTCAGCCAGCAACAAGGGGTAGATTCGCCCGCTGGGAGGAGAAGCACCAGGTACCAGGTCGATGGGGCAATCATACGGCCTATGAGGTGGTAATGTCTCAGTCTCCTTCTTGTCAAAGGCATCCGCATAGGACCAGTAGGGCGCCGGCAGACCAGGTAGATTAGCCGGAGTAGACGGGGGTCGAGCAGGACGAACCGGAACCAGACAGGACTCATGGCATTCCTGACCCCAACGGAACACTTCACCAGATCTCCAATTCAGGATGGGCTCATGTCTTTGTAACCAGGGTAGACCAAGCAAGAGGGAGTGAGAGAGACCTTACAGCACATGAAAGGAGATCTCCGAGAGCAGCATTCCCACCTGAAGGGTTACAGGCTCAGTGACAAGCAAGATGGTCTCTGGGAGCAGCTTCCCATCCACAGAGGCAACCGCCAACGGTTCAGCCAGACGTACGGTAGAATCTGGTAACGCTCCCCGACGGCCTGTTGAATGAGATTCCCAGCGGCTCCGGAATCCAGATGGGCCATCTCGAAGTAGCGGGTCTCACCACTGGAAATGGAAACAGACAGAGTCAAAGACAGAGAGGGTTTACTCTTGCCTAGGACGACCTCTCCGAGCCGTCCTAGACACTGGAGTTTCCCGGCCTCACCGGGCAGGAACGGATCAGATGCTCTATACTGCCACAGTAGAAGCAACTCCCCTCGGCTCGGCATGTTTCCAGGCGAGACTTGACCATCTTGGTTTGGTCAACTTGCATGGGCTCAAGCGAACATGCCCGGGGAATTGCTGGTTGCGAGGCTGGCCTTTGGAATGTTGGAGCGAGACGTGTAAATCTTCTCTCCCGGGTAGTCTCCTTGGCACGTTCCAGAAAACGGATGTCAATCCGGGTAGCTAATGACACCAGGTCATCCAGGGTGGAAGGGATGTCACGACCGGCTAGCTCATCTTTGATACATCAGGAAAGACCCTCCCAAAAGGTGGACACCAGGGCCTCATTGTTCCAGGCAAGTTCAGATGCGAGGGTTCGGAAATGTATGGCATACTGGCAAACAGTGAGACTCCCTTGGCGGAGACGGAGAAGTGAGGAGGCAGTAGAAGATTTTAGTCCGGGCTCATCGAAGACCTTCCGGAAGGCAGAGAGGAAAGCCAGAAGATCAGACACCAGGGGATCCCCTCATTCCCACAGAGGGTTTAGCCATGCCAATGCCTCCCCAGTGAGGTTAGACATGATGAACGCCACCTTGGCCCGGTCGGGGGTGAACTGGTGAGCCAGGAGTTCAAAGTGCAGCGTGCACTGATTTAAGAAGCTCCGACATAGGATGGGGTCACCACCAAAACATGGAGGCGCAGAGAGCCGGGGTCCAAAGCCGGGTGCCACAGCGCCACTGAATTGAGGTGCCGCCGGAGCGGGTGCCACTCGGCTAGGGACGGACACAGACGGGGTGGACAGCGTGTTCAGGCGGGAGTTTAGTCCGCAGATAGGATAGGATAGTTTCCTGTTGGGATCTCTGACGTGAGACCTCCTGGTACAGGTCAGAGAGCGAAGGAGCCTGGGGGCCACTGGGTTCCATGGCCTGTGCAAACTGTTAAGGGTCCGGGTGGTGGAACCTCTGTGCTTAGGTGCAAGGAGGAACCAGAGGGGTGTCACTAAGTGCCTACTCGGACCGACCCAGGTCACACGGCGGCTTAATCGACTCCATGAACCAGGGAGGGACCGGGCAGGTGAACCAGGTGCCACTCTGGGACTGACCTTGTGTGAGAGCAGGTGACTCTCATGGGTCAGATGACAGGAGCTGACCGGTACAGCAGATGAGCATGGCAGGAAGGCTGGCGAGTGGTCCGGGTAGATAAGCAGGCAGGTACGGCAGACAGCCAGACAGGTGCTCCAGGTAGGCAAGCAGGCGGGTATGGCGGATAGCCAGACAGGTGCTCCAGGTAGGCAAGCAGGCGGGCACGGCAGGTTACTTGGCAGGTGCTCCGTGTAGGCAGGCTGGCGGGCACGGCAGGTAACTGGCAGGTTACTGGCAGGCGCTCCAGGTAGGCAGGCTGGCAGGCACGACAGGTAACTGGCAGGTGCTCCAGGTAGGCAGGCTGGCGGGCACGGCAGGTAACTGGCAGGTTACTGGCAGGTGCTCCTGGTAGGCAGGCAGGCGGGCAGGAATGTAAGACAGACTGGCGGGCTGAACTGTTAGACACACTGCTGGGCTGGTCAGACAGGCAGTGGGACCTGGGGGCTGAGGAAAGTGTTAGCACACAAAACAACAACCTTGCACAGGCACCTCCATTTTGGAGGAGGTGCCTTATATAAGGGAAGTCCTCCGGCCATTGGCCGGGGACTCTTTAGGACGGCGCACGCGGCCCCTTTAAGAGTGAGGGAGCGCACGCCCTAAGCACAGTGCCCGGGAAGCTGTGCATGGTGCGCGCCACAGCAGCAGCAAGAGGGGAGCAGGAAGACGCCGGACCGGGACCGCGGCGGTGAGGGGAACGGCGTTTCTGCCCGGCAGGAGGCAGAGAAGCCTATGCTACAGTACGGTTCGGGCAACCACCCCCTTTGCACCCCGGTAGCTACGTTACTGCTGCTGATGTCACGCTGATTCACAGCCAGCTCAGTCTAACACAGTAGGAGACGGCTGTCAATCAACGTGACGTTGGCAGTGACGTCCTGTCGTCAGACCAGAGCGGAAGAGAAGGAATTGCTCTGTTGACATGACATCATAGGAAGGAAGAGAATTGTTGGTAAGAGTGATCTATGACTGTACTAAACCAGGAGATATTTTTGCAGGTCATCACAGGCTAAACTATCCTCTTTAAGGATAAATATGTTATAGATGCTAGGCAAACCTCAGATAAGAGTAGGGAAGGTAACACATACACAATAGAATAAATGTGCAAAGATTGAACAATTGGTTCAAAGTCCCAGGATGAAATGGGGCTGCTCCATATTAAGGAGGACGACCTCAAAAATCTACTCCATGTATTTTAATGATGAAACTTCACTTTTAAGCTTTCTTTACAAAAAATAAATGGAGGAGGAGGTTAAAATCTCTATATTATATACACTGTCAGCTCATTGCAAATTTATTTGCAGGGCTCTGATCCTCAAAATCTCACTTGAAGGACTAACTTTGATATTTGCTCTCCATCAATCTGTCGTGAACCAAATTGCAGAAAGAACCAACTATAGAAGCAGAGAGAATCTCTCCACATCTATCACAAATCCCGGCACTGCAGGTCGCGGGGTTACAGATTGAAAATCACTTTTTTTTCAGCTGCCATGGTTGACTGCATTGTGATGTGTGACATTTGATTAATTAATAATGCAGTCTTATTACAAATACATTTCAATTAGTGTTTTATATTCCTCAATTTCATACACTTCAATCTCCTCTATTAAAATTCTATAATGAAGAATGTATTTCCTTTTTAATCCGGTTACAATGAAGCCTAGTGTTAAAAGCTTTTACATGGTTGGTTAAATCTGACCTCTGATATTTCAATCTGAAAAAGGTGACATGCTGCAGTTTGCACTTTGTTCAGAAATGTTAGGTGGCATCTGATGATGACACTAGATTATTGTGAAGCTGAAATCATCCCCTTTTGACTAATCTTTCTTTGACCTCCCGGCATTTACAGTAGGTTTCATAAAGCTCAGTTCAAGCACAAACACAGAGGTCATGTCAGCAATATCGTAGAACTGGTAGAACAAAACTTGTAACCGTCTACGGAATTATCTCAGAGGAATATTGTTTTACAATTTGATGATCTCATGGTGTCACTGGAATTAATCATAGCTGGCGTTACTTGAAGCTTCTGTTGCAAAATCTGTACCAGACCCCCTTAAAGAAGCACTCCTCCCATCAAAGTTTTTATCCTCTTAATATATTGAAATCATCAGATTATATAGCACGGTGCACTTACAATTGCTCATTTTGCCGTTCTAACCAGTTAATTCTTCTCTTTTCTCTGCTCTTTGTAGAAACAGGAAGTCTCTTGTCCCTGCATTTATCATCCCCATCTTCAACTCCTGACCCAGCTGCTCCCTCCTCCCCCCTGCCAGAGACTTTTGCAGTGTCTCATGACTCATACAGAGAAAATTGACCTCCTGTTTTTACTTAGAGCTTAGAAGGATTCAGCTAGTAAGTTTTTAATCGTGTGATCTTATAGACCTAATGGAAAACAGAAGAATTAACTGGGTAGAAAGGCAAAATGAGCAATTGTAAGTACACAGTGCTATATAATATGATGACTGAAATATATTAAGGCGATTTAAAGACCCCAAATACACATTAGACTGAACCCACTAATATCGACGACTTTGACCAACAACTTAATGTTTAAGGGGGCCCCGAACAATGGATTGTTGGGGGAGTTAAAAGGAATCTGTCATTAGGTTTTTTCTACCTTATCTGACAGCAGCATAATGTATGAAAAGAGACCCTGATTCCAATGATATATCACTTAGTTTATTGGGTGCAGCAGCTGGAATACATCGTCAGTTTTTAAATGTAGCATGCAGCAGAGCTCAGATAGCTAGCCCCGCTACACCCCTGATTGACAGCTTTCTGTGTACATTGTATATTGACAGTGAGTTGCTAATCAGTGGTGGGGACGGAGTTGGACCAGGATGCACAGGGCAGCTAGTCCTACAGTGACAATCTCCTGCTAATTAAAACACTCTTTGTATTGATACAACAGCACTCAGTGACATCACTGAAATCTGTGTCTCGGCCCCTACCTCATGCTGCCCTCAGATTAAATAGAAAAAACCTGACAGATTCATTTTAAAAACCTGAAATGTCCAATTTTGGACTGCCAATTGTTTTGCTCTCTAGAGATAAGCCGCCATCGGATGAGTCATCTCATAGAGAACACAGGAGTTCTCAACCAAACAAGCGCTCCTGTGTCAGCTGATAAAGCTGCTGGTCGAACGATCACCATCTAATGTGTATGGCAGGCTTAATACACCTGAAAAATATAATTTCTTCTCATTGCGTTGTCAAAGTAGCAATACAATTAGCAGCCCCGTAAATTGTTTAGTGGCCGCTGCTGAGAACTGCAGATGTCACTACCCACCTGACTAAAATATTTAACCTCTCTCTTTCTTCGGGCATCTTTCCCTCTTCATTCAAACATGCCATCATAACCCCGTTACTTAAAAATCCATCCCTGGACCAGAACTGCACTGCTAACTACACACCAGTCTCTAATCTTCCCTTCATCTCTAAACTCCGGTCCACTCCCGTCTAATCCGCTATCTCTCAGATAACTCTCTTCTTGACCCTCTACAATCCAGTTTCTGCTGTTCACACTCTACTGAAATTGCCCTCACTAAAGTCTCTAACGATTTACTAACAGCTAAATATCACAGTCACTACTCCCTGCTGTTTCTCCTGGATCTCTCTGCCGCATTTGACACTGTGGATCACCAGCTCCTCCTCACTATGCTCTGCTCTATAGGCCTCAAGGAAACCATTCCCTCCTGGTTCTCCTCCTATCTCTCTGACTGCTCCTTCACTGTATCTTTTGCCGGCTATTCTTCCTCTAACCTCCCCTTACTATCGGGGTTCCACAAGGATCAGTCCTAGGCCCCCTCCTCTCCTCTTTGTATACTGCCCCTATTGGACAAACCATCAGCAGATTTGGTTTCCAGTATCATCTCTAAGCTGATGACACCCAATTATACACTTCTTCACCTGACATCACCCCTACTCTAATACAAAATACCAGTGCTTGCCTTTCTGCTGTCTCTAACATCATGTCCTCCCTCTATCTGAAACTGAACTCCTTGTGTTTCCTCCCTCTAATAACCTACCTATAACTGACTTTTTAATTTCCTTGGGTGGGGCCACCATAACTCCCAAGCAGCAAGCTCGTTGTCTTGAAGTCATATTTGACACACAACTTTCCTTTATTCCCCATATACAATCACTCACTCGCTCATGTCACCTGCACCTTAAAAACATCTCCAGAATCCGACCTTTTCTCACCTTTGATACTGTAAAATCTCTTACTGTTGCACTTATTCACTCTCGTCTGGACTACTGCAACTCTCTTCTAATCCGTCTCCCTCCAAACAAACTCTCTTCTCTCGAATCCATCCTGAATGCAGCAGCCAGGGTCGTATTTCTATCAAGCTACTTCACTGATGCCTCTACCCTGTGCCAGTCATTACACTGGTTACCCATTCACTACAGAATACAATACAAACTCATCTCTCTCACCCATAAAGCTCCCCACAGTTCTGCACCGCCCTATATCTCATCCCTCATTTCTGTCTATGACCCCTCCAGTCCCCTCTGTTCTTCAACTGATTTGAGACTAACATCTTCCATAATCCGAACCTCACACCTCCGTCTCCAAGACTTCTCTCGTGCTGCACCAGTTTTCTGGAATGCACTACCCCAAACGATCCGACTAATACCGAGCCCCCATGTCTTCAAACGTGCTTTAAAAACACATCTGTTTAGACAAGCCTACCACCTCAACTCACTAACCCAACTCTCCCCTGTTCCCTCCTAAATCTTAATCTTAATCTGCTCCTGTCTATTCATCTGTCTCCACATCCTCCATGCACCTAATACCACACGGTAACTGCTGTTAGACAGATACTGGCTGATTACCTTGTTCTACTTATTGTGTCCCCCTATTTCCATATAGATTGTAAGCTTGCAAGGTTGGCCCTCACTCCTCCTGTAACTGTTGAAATGTGAAACATTGTATTGTTTTTATTGTCTGTACATGTCCCTACTTAATTGTAAAGTTCTGCGGAATATGTTGGCGCTATATAAATAAAAAAATATTATTATTATTATTATATTCACTTGTATAGGAGATAAAGCCCAGTACTCAGCAGCAGCCACTAAAGAATGTGATCCGCCCCATACATCACTTATATCCTGCTGGAGCCGGTTTAAGTTGATTGTTGTACGAACCCCAACGATTTCATAGTGATAACTTACCATACAGGTAGGTTATCAATTGTTTAGTAACAGAAAACTCCTTTAAATCTCTGATAGGACATTTAATCTTTGACATCATTGAGATTCCCAGAAACGTGACTGCAATTTCTGATGTTATACTTTGTAGTCTTTATTGTGAATTCATGTGTTTTGCTACCATACTTTATACACTGCTTAAAAAAATAAAGGGAGCACTCAAATAACACATCCTAGATCTGAATGAATGAAATATTCTCATTGAATACTTTGTTCTGTACAAAGTTGAATGTGCTGACAACAAAATCACACAAAAATCATCAATGGAAATCAAATTTATTAACCAATGGAAGCCTGGATTTGGAGTCACCCCCAAAATTAAAGCGGAAAAACACACTACAGGCTGATCCAACTTTGATATAATGTCCTTAGAACAAGTCAAAATGAGGCTCAGTATTGTGTGTGGCCTCCACGTGCCTATATGACCTCCCTACAACGCCTGGGCATGCTGAAGTTGCGGATGGTCTCCTGTGGGATCTCCTCCCAGACCTGGACTAAAGTATCCGCCAACTCCTGGACAGTCTGTGGTGCAACAGGACATTGGTGGATGGAGCGAGACATGATGTCCCAGATGTGCTCAATCGGATTCCAGTCTGGGGAACGGGCGGGCCAGTCCATAGCTTCAATGCCTTCATCTTGCAGGAACTGCTGACACTCCAGCCACATGAGGTTTGGCATTGTCCTGGATTAAGAGGAACCCAGGGCCAAGCTCACCAGCATATGGTCTCACAAAGGGTCTGAGGATCTCATTTCGGTACCTAATGGCAGTCAGTCTACCTCTGGCGAGCATATGGAGGACTGTGCGGCCCTCCAAAGAAATGCCACCTCACACCATTACTGACCCACTGCCTAGCCGGTCATGCTGAAGGATGTTGCAGGCAGAAGATCGCTCTCCACGGAGTCTCCAGACTCTGTCACGTCTGTCACATGTGCTCAGTGTGAACCTGCTTTCATCTGTGAAGAGCACAGGGCACCAGTGGCGACTTTGCCGATCCTGGTGTTCTGTGGCAAATGCCAAGCGTCCTGCATGGTGTTGGGCTGTGAGCACAACCTCCATCTGTGGACATCGGGCCCTCATGCCACCCTCATGGAGTCGGTTTCTAACCGTTTGTACAGACACATGCTACAGACACATGCACATTTGTGCTGGAGGTCATTTTGCAGGGCTCTGGCGGTGCTCCTCCTGCTCCTCCTTGAACAAAGGCGGAGGTAGCAGTCCTGCTGCTGTGTTGTTGCCCTCCTATGGCCCCCTCCACTTCTCCTGGTGCACTGGCTTGTCTCCTGGTAGCGCCTCCAGCCTCTAGACACTACGCTGATAGACACAGCAATCCTTCTTGCCACAGCTTGCATTGATGTGCCATCCTGGATGAGCTGCACTACCTGAGCAACTTCTGTGGGTTGTAGAGTCCGTCTCATGCTACCACGAGTGTGAAAGCACAACCAACATTCAAAAGTGACGAAAACATCATCTAGAAAGCATTGGTACTAAGATGTGATCTGTGGTCCCCACCTGCTGAACCACTCCTTTATTGAGGGTGTCTTGATAATTGCCAATAATTTCCATCTATTGTCTATTCCATTTGCACAACAGCATGTGAAATTGATTGTCAATCAGTGTTGCTTCCTAAGTGGACAGTTTGATTTCACAGAAGTTTGATTTACTTGGAGCTATATTCTGTTGTTTAAGAGTTCCCTTTATTTTTTTGAGCAGTGTATTTTTCTCCTATTTATGCAGTTACAGGTTGAAGCTTTGGTCACTTTGTTTTGTTTGCTGGCCACAGCTGTTACAGGAGAGTCATCACCTTGTCATCTGTGTTGCTATGAGATGCCAAATAATGTCAGTTCCAGCGGTAGAACACTGTCAGAATACTCTAACATTCCCATCTACATTTAGCTGTAGTGTCAATCATAGCAAATTAATTCATAGAGTAAATTCTCTTCAATGCAAAGATAGAAATCCGCAAAATACATGCTACATGCAAATTTTGCCAGATTAATGGATATATGCTGTAGGAACTCTGCCATTTTTGTGTAGTAGCATCTGATCAGTGAAACACGTAAGGCAACAATTTAAGCAAAGCAAATATGATTTCATAAAAACTCATGGCCTCTGTGCATTCAACCCCTGACGGCTGACGCCAGTTTTGGCCTTCCTGACTAAACCCTTTTTTTTTCTTCAAAACTTTACATGGTAATAACTTTGGAATACTTCTTCCGTTCCGAGCGTTTCTAAGGCCTCATTCAGACACCAGTGTTTTTACGCATGAAAAAAATGTTACGAGTGTCATCAGTGTTTTTCACATACAGTGCTGGCCAAAAGTATTGGCACCCATGCAATTCTGTCAGATAATACTCAGTTTCTTCCTGAAAATGATTGCAATCACAAATTCTTTGGTATTATTCTCTTCATTTAATTTGCTTGCAAGGAGAAAACACAAAAGAGAATGAAGCAAAAATCAAATCATTGATCATTTCACACAAGACTCCAAAAAAGGGCCGGACAAAAGTATTGCCACCCTCAGCCTAATACTTGGTTGCACAACCTTTAGCCAAAATAACTGTGAACAACCGCTTCCGGTAACCATCAATGACTTTCTTACAATGCTCTGCTGGAATTGTAGACCATTCTTCTTTGGCAATCTGCTCCAGGTCCCTGATATTTGAAGGGTGCCTTCTCCAAACTGCCATTTTGAGATCTCTCCACAGGTGTTCTATGGGATTCAGGTCTGGACTCATTGCTGGTCACCTTAGAAGTCTCCACCAGTGCTTTCTCTCAAACCATTTTATAGTGCTTTTGGAAGTGTGTTTTGGGTCATTGTCCTGCTGGAAGACCCATGACCTCTGAGGGAGACCCAGCTTTCTCACACTGGGCCCTACATTATGCTGCAAAATTTGTTGGTAGTCTTCAGACTTCATAATGCCATGCACACGGTCAAGCAGTCCAGTGCCAGAGGCAGCAAAGCAACCCCAAAACATCAGGGAACCTCCGCCATGTTTGACTGTAGGGACCGTGTTCTTTTCTTTGAATGCCTCTTTTTTTTCCCTGTACACTCTATGTTGATGCTTTTTCCCAAAAAGCTCTACTTTTGTCTCATCTGACCAGAGAACATTCTTCCAAAACGTTTTAGGCTTTCTCAGGTAAGTTTTGGCAAACTCCAGCCTGGCTTTTTTATGTCTCGGGGTAAGAAGTGGGGTCTTCCTGGGTATCCTACCATACAGTCCCTTTTCATTCAGACGCCGACGGATAGTACGGGTTGACACTGTTGTACCCTCGGACTGCAGGGCAGCTTGAACTTGTTTGGATGTTAGTCGAGGTTCTTTATCCACCATCCGCACAATCTTGCGTTGAAATCTCTCGTCAATTTTTCTTTTCCGTCCACATCTAGGGATGTTAGTCACAGTGCCATGAGCTTTAAACTTCTTGATGACACTATGCATGAAAGACACAGGAACATTCAGGTCTTTGGAGATGGACTTGTAGCCTTGAGATTGCTCATGCTTCCTCACAATTTGGTTTCTCAAGTCCTCAGACAGTTTGTTGGTCTTCTTTCTTTTCTCCATGCTCAATGTGGTACACACAAGGACACAGGACAGAGGTTGAGTCAACTTTAATCCATGTTAACTGGCTGCAAGTGTGATTTAGTTATTGCCAACACCTGTTAGGTGCCACAGGTAAGTTACAGGTACTGTTAATTACACGAATTAGAGAAGCATCACATGATTTTTCAAACAGTGCCAATACTTTTGTCCACCCCCTTTTTTAGGTTTGGTGTGGAATTATATCCAATTTGGCTTTAGGACAATTCTTTTTGTGTTTTCATTGAAGACAAATTAAATGAAGAGAATAATACCAAAGAATTTGTGATTGCAATCATTTTCAGGAAGAAACTGAGTATTATCTGACAGAATTGCAGGGGTGTCAATACTTTTGGCCAGCACTGTATAGTTAAATAAATAAATTCTAAAACTTTTTCCATGTTAAAGGGAATCTGTCAGTAGGATCAACCCTCCTAATCCGTCTATATGGGCATGTAGGTCATAGGAAGCAGAATAAAATAATACTTTGATATCTGTGATTGAATTTCTTATTCCCAAGAAATCCACGTTTTTCTTATGTAAATGAGCTGTTAAGATCTCTGGGTCGGACACAGATCTCCATGAGAATCTGCCTCCAGATCTTATTGTAAAGGACTCCTCCCAAACGAAACATCACAGGAAGAAAAGTAAAAAAAAACATTGTATATAAGTGTAGGGTATTCTATAATAAAGATAATTGTTCTTAGGGCTTAAAGACAGGTGTTTATATAGGGCTTTATAGGTATTGGACCATCCCTTTAAGAAGGGAGCAGCCCTGCCAAGCAATACTAACTGTCCAGGAACCAAGCTTATGGGCTGTGCAGAACCACAACTGCTACCATATAATCGCCCTGCGTCACCCTACGACAGAAGCGGAAATAGAGGGAACAAGCATCAACAGCATGAATGTCGCAGAAACACCTATACCTCTAAATTCATGGAGGGGTGTAATTCACATAATGGGGTCTTCTGGGCGATTTCCACTGTGCTCTCTGCAAATGCGATATTTTGTGGCATGTTATATACATTACACAAAGAAATTACATCTAAAATATCCATAAAAGTAAAAAAGTAATATCATATACAATGTTGTCACTAAGACTTGCATAGATTCTAAGTGCCCACGCAAGGTAGGAAGCAGATATTGTCGTATTTGGTGATTCTGATAATCAAAATGTCAAAAATCAAAGTGTGCACCGTATATAAATCAGAGAACAAATATCATCAGGATCTCATAGTAATGCAGCCTGAGATTTCAGGGTTATAACACCAAATAATAACATAAGATAATAAAATCAGGTTTAACATTTTTTAATGACCCATAAAAGTTTTCTTTTTCATTTCTTCTTGTAAATCTCCTTTAAGAAGGAATAAAATCTCATTGGTGCTATAATTCATAGATGTGTCATTTCATTTCCTATTCTACTCGGTAATTTCCCTTCACATTTTGTTCTATCATAGCCATTATCGCTACTATCCAATTTTAGTCATTGACAAAGTTTCAACTGCAAAATGCATCCAGGCAGAGCAAAATGTCTCTACATGATAATGCCGAGCTTGTCAATCACACAATGCCAATCTTTACCTCTGATGCACATGGATCTGCTGGATCCAACTCTTCATCTTGTGGAGGTGAAAATATCCACCTTGAAAAGTTCTGCAGGATCCAGATGACAACCAGTTTAACTCATTTTTCTACATATTATGTGAACGTCAAAAAGGGTATTAGTACGTCTCTGTAAATTCAATATTTCTTCTTTAAAATGATGGAACCACTGTGCTCCGAAGCCAATCCCCTTTGGCAAACCTCTGAGGTTTTGGGGAGAAATATCTGCAACAATTTTCCAACTAGTACAATGTCTCCTGCTTCTGACGCCTTTTACAATGGAAGTTTACTAGTATGGAAGTGCTATATGACCAGCGCTGTATTTCAGGGAAGTTGTGTCTGTACTGTTCAACATTTTAAGAAGGTTGTCCACCACTTATAGACATTTTAAAAATGTGCTCATGGAGGCACTAAAAAACCAACAAGAGACTACTGCTGTCAGTTAGCAGTTAGTTAACTGACTGTAGAAGTCATGTTTCATCTGAGCTGGAAAAAAAACAGCCAGAAGACTGTTTAGTGACTGAAAGCCCTCCTAACGGCCTGCCCCCAGAAGATGAAGTCAGAAGACTGGCGAGGAACACTGGCAGTAGTACATTGAAGCAGCGGAGGAACAATAGGTATTTTTCTTTTTTATTTTAGCATTGCCATGGGCCTATTTTTAAAAACTTATTTTCATTTTTTTAGTGGACAACTCCTTTAGGCATACTCAAAAAATGAGGAATGATTAGCTCAAGTTAGAGTGTTTGTCGCATTATGAAAACTTCTCTCCATATTTCATACTAGTATATATAGAGGGTGCTCTGCTTAGTACCACCTCTGTAAGCCACAGCAGAGATTGTGGTGGTCCCAGCCCATTCATGAAATGATTGACATGCAATAATTAATTTTACTGCTGTAGTCTCTGCAGTGAAAAATTGTGACCAACCAGAGCTTACCCCAGGGATTACAGGTGATCACTGGGGATTTCTGAAGCTGCATCTGTGGCTATCAATTTCTCATCAATGAGGCTTCAAAATAAAAAGAAGTCTTCTGGATTAGACAAGACCTCTACACTCCCGCTGCTTTATTCTTGCTTTCAAATCTCAAAGAACTTCCAACATTAGCTCTGAACTCATGGCTGCACAAGGTAATACTATGCACAGACATGCCTGTTGGGTGTGAAACAAGCGTTCAGCCAAAAGTTCTCTCTCCTGAACCCCTATACACATGTATGCTCAACTGGACTGAGCGTAAAATGTTTTCTATGTAGCAATACAGGAATAAGCCGCTGCTAAGGGGGCAGCATATCTCTCAAAGAACAAGAAGATAGGGAAGTTGGAATCCAAACAACTGATCCTACTCCACGTGTGCCATCTATGGAGAGTGGAGAGGCCCATTTACATATAAAAGTTGTTGTCCGGTCTAAGTTTATAAGTCTGCAGTTACTCTGTTTGACTGCAGACTTATGAATCCCCCCAGCACATGCACTGTGCCCTGAGGGGATTCACCGGCTTCTGATCCAGGACCGGGAGGTATGTATGAGTTATACATACAACCAGCCAAAGCCCGTCAAGTGGGCACGGCCTCGCTCCATACACTTATATTGAGCAAGGCTGTGCCCCGTCTAGTCACACGGTCGTCCAGTGGGCGCCCCCATCTAGTGTCCGTGGCCTCGCCGTGTGTGGAGGACAGAAAACTTATAAAGGAACATCAATTGGTGAGGAAATTATCTCATGTATCTGCAGCTGGGAATAGGGTTCATTACGATGGCACCAAGCTCCCGCGTCCCCATGCTCGGCGCACCACGTCATCGAGCCGCGTCCCCGTTCAGATACGTCAGAGGTGGGGGCCGGTCAAATGACATTTGGGTTGCGTGTCACCACGGAGACCAGGATGCTGGCCGACAACAGTGAAAGCACAGCACATATGTTAGAAAGGCAACCTGATCAATTTTATTTCACATTGTGCTAACCAGAAATAAACTATAATAGAAATATTAGGAGTATATCCTACATACAAGCAGTGTGTGTCTCTCCCAGGTGGATGACTGAAGAATGGGAAGAAAATGTTCTATGATAATAATAAATAATAAAGAAGTAAATAAAAAAGAATAGAAAAAAAAGTATAAAAAATTAATGTATCAACATAACATCTCATTTTCTGCCACTGTTTGTTATACAGTGAGTAAATGTTACTTGTTGTTCAATTTTTGGTTTACTCCGAGAGCTAAGAAGTTCTTCTCTCTTAGTTTAGTTAGCTTTTCTAAATCCCTTTTGGATAACTTTTCTGTTATAGCCTCTCTCTTGGGATTTGGAAGATAATTTACGAGCCTGTTAAGAAAATACCATATCGTCATAGCAATTCCTCCTGGTTTTGAAGAATTGCAGTACTGGAATACAGTTTAATGGTTTTGGATGTGTTAACGAAGCATGCAACAATTAATTTACCACTGTGTCCTTATAAAAAATTTTTGGTTGTGTGAAACCCATTGCACACTTGTAAATCTCGATGCCCAAGAATTCACTGGACTTCTAACTGTATTTGTTAGAAAGTTTTATATTCTAGTTGCTATTCAGTCCTGGTATAAAATCCTTCAAATAATTTTTATTTCCTTGCCAGATCAGAAAAATGTCATCAATAAATCTGTATCAAAGTTAAACCTTCTCAGCATGTTTAATTGGATTGGTAAAAAAAGATTCCCTCTCCCACAGCCCCAGGAAAAAAATTGTCACATAAAGGCGCAAAGGCTGCCCCCATAGCAGTTCCCTTGAGCTGAAGGGTGAAGTCTCTTTGACTAAAAAGAAATGATGAGTTTAAAGGAATTCCAAAGCTATCATCAAAAATTGCGTAAGTTCAAATTTTAATGTGAACATAACAAGAAAATTCCTTACATCCTTGATGTCTAAAGGATGTGTACAAAGTTTCTCTATCCACATGTCATATTCAAAAAAGATGTTATCCACATTGTTCAACACATCCCTAGAATATTTTAAAAAGTAACGATAGGGATTCCACTAAAGGTTTAAGAAAAAAATCTAAAAATTGGCAAAAGGGTTCACATAAATTGCCATTACCCGACACTATAGGATGACCAACAGGTGATGTCCTATTCTTGTGTAATTTTGGCTACATGTAAAGACAGGGAATTCATGGATATGTAACAGTCAAAAATTCCTTTTGTTCCTAAGAAATTATGTAATATTTCCTCCAAAACGTCCTGCAATTGGGTTTGAAAGGAGGTAAGGAAGTTGAATGGTAATCGTTTTTAACACTCAGGATTCCTTAATTGGCGAAAAGCCTCCTTTTTGTACATGTTACATGACCATACCACCACAATTCCACCTTTTATTGGCCAGTTTGATGACCACTCCCTTTAAACGTTTCAATTCCATAAACTCTTGTCTTTGTTCATGAGTGAGGTTGACCCTTCTAATCCCAGTGTAACATCCCTTACGGCGTGCTGGCATGGCTTACCACCTCCCACCATGCAAGACCACCATCTTACCTATCAGTCCTGGCTGCACACTTTGCTCCAGTATCTGCTGTGTGCATGTCTCTTGTCTGATTGCTTAGGGCGGCGGCGCGGTTACTGTCTGATTCTTGTAGTGACTGAGTGCGCACTCCTAATGCGTCCCCAGCCTATTGTTGTGAGTCACTGGATAATTAAACCCCCTCCACCCAGTAGGAGGTGCCTGAGCAACCCTTTCTTTCAGAGTGTTCTGTGCAACTGAGTTGCCAGGTCCTGTCCTGTATCTTGTCTGTTTCCGCCACCCTGGGGGCTGTATACCCAGGCCTGTTTCCTGTATCTGTGACTTCTAGTCTGTTTCTGCCACCCTGGGGGCTGAGTTCCCAGGCTCGTTCCTGTATCTTGTTCCGGGTACAGGTCCTGTCTGAACTGTGTCCTAGCCCATTACCTGTTTGTCTCTACGTCCGTACCTGCCCTTTCCCTGCAGTGTCTGAACCTGCACCTAACTCCAACTCGTTGTCTCTGTACTTCTGTTTGTGAGTTTTGTGTCCACTTGCTACTTCATTGTAAGTACCTTGTGTGCATCTGGTTCTGCTTGTCCCGTTTCCCTGCATCCGTATCTACCTCCTGTGTTCTAACTATCTTCCTGTGTTTCCCAGTCTGTTCCATGTGAACAGAGCCCTGTCCTGTCTGCCTGCACCTTCTGCTCTGCGGGCTTGGCTCTGCTCTGCTTGTCTACCGCACCTGCGGGTTTTGCTCTGCTTTGCTTGTCTACCGCACCTGCGGGTTTTGCTCTGCTTTGCTTGTCTACCGCACCTGCGGGTTTTGCTCTGCTTTGCTTGTCTACTGCACCTGCGGGTTTTGCTCTGCTCTGCTTGTCTACCGCACCTGCGGGTTTTGCTCTGCTCTGCTTGTTTACCGCACCTGCGGGTTTTGCTCTGCGTTGCTTGTCTACCGCACCTGCGGGTTTTACTCTGCTTTGCTTGTCTACCGCACCTGCGGGTTTTGCTCTGCTCTGCTTGTCTCCCGCACCTGCGGGTTTTGCTCTGCTCTGCTTTTCTATCGCACCTGCATCCGTATCTACCTCCTGTGTTCTAACTATCTTCCTGTGTTTCCCAGTCTATTCCATGTGAACAGAGCCTTGTCCTGTCTGCCTGCACCTTCTGCTCTGCGGGCTTGGCTCTGCTCTGCTTGTCTACCGCACCTGCGGGTTTTGCTCTGCTTTGCTTGTCTACCGCACCTGCGGGTTTTGCTCTGCTTTGCTTGTCTACCGCACCTGCGGGTTTTACTCTGCTCTGCTTGTCTACCGCACCTGTGGATTTTGCTCTGCTCTGCTTATCTACCACACCTGCGGGTTTTGCTCTGCTCTGCTTGTCTACCGCACCTGCGGGTTTTGCTCTGCGTTGCTTGTCTACCGCACCTGCGGGTTTTACTCTGCTTTGCTTGTCTACCGCACCTGCGGGTTTTGCTCTGCTCTGCTTGTCTCCCGCACCTGCGGGTTTTGCTCTGCTCTGCTTGTCTACCGCACCTGCGGGTTTTGCTCTGCTTTGCTTGTCTACCGCACCTGTGGGTTTTGCTCAGCTTTGCTTGTCTACCGCACCTGCGGGTTTTGCTCTGCTCTGCTTGTCTACTGCACCTGCGGGTTTTGCTCTGCTCTGCTTGTCTACCGCACCTGCGGGTTTTGCTCTGCTCTGCTTGTCTACCGCACCTGCGGGTTTTGCTCTGCTCTGCTTGTCTACCGCACCTGCGGGTTTTGCTCTGCTCTGCTTGTCTACTGCACCTGCGGGTTTTGCTCTGCTCTGCTTGTCTACCGCACCTGCGGGTTTTGCTCTGCTCTGCTTGTCTACCGCACCTGCGGGTTTTGCTCTACATTGCTTGTCTACCGCACCTGCGGGTTTTACTCTGCTTTGCTTGTCTACCGCACCTGCGGGTTTTACTCTGCTTTGCTTGTATACCGCACCTGCGGGTTTTGCTCTGCTCTGCTTGTCTCCCGCACCTGCGGGTTTTGCTCTGCTCTGCTTGTCTACCGCACCTGCGAGTTTTGCTCTGCTTTGCTTGTCTACCGCACCTGCGGGTTTTGCTTAGCTTTGCTTGTCTACCGCACCTGCGGGTTTTGCTCTGCTCTGCTTGTCTACCGCACCTGCGGGTTTTGCTCTGCTCTGCTTGTCTACCGCACCTGCGGGTTTTGCTCTGCTCTGCTTGTCTACCGCACCTGCGGGTTTTGCTCTGCTCTGCTTGTCTACCGCACCTGCGGGTTTTGCTCTGCTCTGCTTGTCTACCGCACCTGCGGGTTTTTCTCTGCTCTGCTTGTCTACCGCACCTGCGGGTTTTCCTCTGCTCTGCTTGTCTACCGCACCTGCGGGTTTTGCTCTACGTTGCTTGTCTACCGCACCTGCGGGTTTTACTCTGCTTTGCTTGTCTACCGCACCTGCGGGTTTTGCTCTGCTCTGCTTGTCTCCCGCACCTGCGGGTTTTGCTCTGCTCTGCTTGTCTACCGCACCTGCGGGTTTTGCTCTGCTCTGCTTGTCTACCGCACCTGCGGGTTTTGCTCTGCTCTGCTTGTCTACCGCACCTGCGGGTTTTGCTCTGCGTTGCTTGTCTACCGCACCTGCGGGTTTTACTCTGCTTTGCTTGTCTACCGCACCTGTGGGTTTTGCTCTGCTCTGCTTGTCTCCCGCACCTGCGGGTTTTGCTCTGCTCTGCTTGTCTACCGCACCTGCGGGTTTTGCTCTGCTTTGCTTGTCTACCGCACCTGCGGGTTTTGCTCAGCTTTGCTTCTCTACCGCACCTGCGGGTTTTGCTCTGCTCTGCTTGTCTCCCGCACCTGCGGGTTTTGCTCTGCTCTGCTTGTCTACCGCACCTGCGGGTTTTGCTCAGCTTTGCTTCTCTACCGCACCTGCGGGTTTTGCTCTGCTCTGCTTGTCTCCCGCACCTGCGGGTTTTGCTCTGCTCTGCTTGTCTACCGCACCTGCGGGTTTTGCTCTGCGTTGCTTGTCTACCGCACCTGCGGGTTTTACTCTGCTTTGCTTGTCTACCGCACCTGCGGGTTTTGCTCTGCTCTGCTTGTCTCCCGCACCTGCGGGTTTTGCTCTGCTCTGCTTGTCTACCGCACCTGCGGGTTTTGCTCTGCTTTGCTTGTCTACCGCACCTGCGGGTTTTGCTCAGCTTTGCTTGTCTACCGCACCTGCGGGTTTTGCTCTGCTCTGCTTGTCTACCGCACCTGCGGGTTTTGCTCTACATTGCTTGTCTAGCGCACCTGCGGGTTTTACTCTGCTTTGCTTGTCTACCGCACCTGCGGGTTTTACTCTGCTTTGCTTGTATACCGCACCTGCGGGTTTTGCTCTGCTCTGCTTGTCTCCCGCACCTGCGGGTTTTGCTCTGCTCTGCTTGTCTACCGCACCTGCGAGTTTTGCTCTGCTTTGCTTGTCTACCGCACCTGCGGGTTTTACTCTGCTTTGCTTGTCTACCGCACCTGCGGGTTTTGCTCTGCTCTGCTTGTCTCCCGCACCTGCGGGTTTTGCTCTGCTCTGCTTGTCTACCGCACCTGCGGGTATTGCTCTGCTCTGCTTGTCTACCGCACCTGCGGGTTTTGCTCTGCTCTGCTTGTCTACCGCACCTGCGGGTTTTGCTCTGCGTTGCTTGTCTACCGCACCTGCGGGTTTTACTCTGCTTTGCTTGTCTACCGCACCTGTGGGTTTTGCTCTGCTCTGCTTGTCTCCCGCACCTGCGGGTTTTGCTCTGCTCTGCTTGTCTACCGCACCTGCGGGTTTTGCTCTGCTTTGCTTGTCTACCGCACCTGCGGGTTTTGCTCAGCTTTGCTTCTCTACCGCACCTGCGGGTTTTGCTCTGCTCTGCTTGTCTCCCGCACCTGCGGGTTTTGCTCTGCTCTGCTTGTCTACCGCGCCTGCGGGTTTTGCTCAGCTTTGCTTCTCTACCGCACCTGCGGGTTTTGCTCTGCTCTGCTTGTCTCCCGCACCTGCGGGTTTTGCTCTGCTCTGCTTGTCTACCGCACCTGCGGGTTTTGCTCTGCTCTGCTTGTCTACCGCACCTGCGGGTTTTGCTCTGCTCTGCTTGTCTACCGCACCTGCGGGTTTTGCTCTGCTCTGCTTGTCTACCGCACCTGCGGGTTTTTCTCTGCTCTGCTTGTCTACCGCACCTGCGGGTTTTGCTCTGCTCTGCTTGTCTACCGCACCTGCGGGTTTTGCTCTACGTTGTTTGTCTACCGCACCTGCGGGTTTTACTCTGCTTTGCTTGTCTACCGCACCTGCGGGTTTTGCTCTGCTCTGCTTGTCTCCCGCAACTGCGGATTTTGCTCTGCTCTGCTTGTCTACCGCACCTGCGGGTTTTGCTCTGCTCTGCTTGTCTACCGCACCTGCGGGTTTTGCTCTGCTCTGTTTGTCTACCGCACCTGCGGGTTTTGCTCTGCGTTGCTTGTCTACCGCACCTGCGGGTTTTACTCTGCTTTGCTTGTCTACCGCACCTGTGGGTTTTGCTCTGTTCTGCTTGTCTCCCGCACCTGCGGGTTTTGCTCTGCTCTGCTTGTCTACCGCACCTGCGGGTTTTGCTCTGCTTTGCTTGTCTACCGCACCTGCGGGTTTTGCTCAGCTTTGCTTCTCTACCGCACCTGCGGGTTTTGCTCTGCTCTGCTTGTCTACTGCACCTGCGGGTTTTGCTCTGCTCTGCTTGTCTACCGCACCTGCGGGTTTTGCTCGGCTCTGCTTGTCTACCGCACCTGCGGGTTTTGCTCTGCTCTGCTTGTCTACCGCACCTGCAGGTTTTGCTCTGCTCTGCTTGTCTACCGCACCTGCGGGTTTTGCTCTGCTCTGCTTGTCCACTGCACCTGCGGGTTTTGTTCTGCTCTGCTTGTCTCCCGCACCTGCGGGTTTTGCTCTGCTCTGCTTGTCTACGGCACCTGCGGGTTTTGCTCTGCTCTGCTTGTCTACCACACCTGTGGGTTTTGCTCTGCTCTGCTTGTCTACCGCACCTGCGGGTTTTACTCTGCTTTGCTTGTCTACCGCACTTGCGGGTTTTGCTCTGCTCTGCTTGTCTACCGCACCTGCGGGTTTTGCTCTGCTTTGCTTGTCTACCGCACCTGCGGGTTTTGCTCAGCTTTGCTTGTCTACCGCACCTGCGGGTTTTGCTCTGCTCTGCTTGTCTACCGCACCTGCGGGTTTTGCTCTGCTCTGCTTGTCTACCGCACCTGCGGGTTTTGCTCGGCTCTGCTTGTCTACCGCACCTGCGGGTTTTGCTCTGCTCTGCTTGTCTACCGCACCTGCGGGTTTTGCTCTGCTCTGCTTGTCTACTGCACCTGCGGGTTTTGCTCTGCTCTGCTTGTCTACCGCACCTGCGGGTTTTGCTCTGCTCTGCTTGTCTACCGCACCTGCGGGTTTTGCTCTACGTTGCTTGTCTACCGCACCTGCGGGTTTTACTCTGCTTTGCTTGTCTACCGCACCTGCGGGTTTTACTCTGCTTTGCTTGTATACCGCACCTGCGGGTTTTGCTCTGCTCTGCTTGTCTCCCGCACCTGCGGGTTTTGCTCTGCTCTGCTTGTCTACCGCACCTGCGAGTTTTGCTCAGCTTTGCTTGTCTACCGCACCTGCGGGTTTTCCTCTGCTCTGCTTGTCTACCGCACCTGCGGGTTTTGCTCTGCTCTGCTTGTCTACCGCACCTGCGGGTTTTGCTCTGCTCTGCTTGTCTACCGCACCTGCGGGTTTTGCTCTGCTCTGCTTGTCTACCGCACCTGCGGGTTTTGCTCTGCTCTGCTTGTCTACCGCACCTGCGGGTTTTGCTCTGCTCTGCTTGTCTACCGCACCTGCGGGTTTTGCTCTGCTCTGCTTGTCTACCGCACCTGCGGGTTTTGCTCTGCTCTGCTTGTCTACCGCACCTGCGGGTTTTGCTCTGCTCTGCTTGTCTACCGCACCTGCGGGTTTTTCTCTGCTCTGCTTGTCTACCGCACCTGCGGGTTTTGCTCTGCTCTGCTTGTCTACCGCACCTGCGGGTTTTGCTCTACGTTGCTTGTCTACCGCACCTGCGGGTTTTACTCTGCTTTGCTTGTCTACCGCACCTGCGGGTTTTGCTCTGCTCTGCTTGTCTCCCGCACCTGCGGATTTTGCTCTGCTCTGCTTGTCTACCGCACCTGCGGGTTTTGCTCTGCTCTGCTTGTCTACCGCACCTGCGGGTTTTGCTCTGCTCTGTTTGTCTACCGCACCTGCGGGTTTTGCTCTGCGTTGCTTGTCTACCGCACCTGCGGGTTTTACTCTGCTTTGCTTGTCTACCGCACCTGTGGGTTTTGCTCTGTTCTGCTTGTCTTCCGCACCTGCGGGTTTTGCTCTGCTCTGCTTGTCTACCGCACCTGCGGGTTTTGCTCTGCTCTGCTTGTCTACCGCACCTGCGGGTTTTGCTCTGCTCTGCTTGTCTACCGCACCTGCGGGTTTTGCTCTGCGTTGCTTGTCTACCGCACCTGCGGGTTTTACTCTGCTTTGCTTGTCTACCGCACCTGTGGGTTTTGCTCTGCTCTGCTTGTCTCCCGCACCTGCGGGTTTTGCTCTGCTCTGCTTGTCTACCGCACCTGCGGGTTTTGCTCTGCTTTGCTTGTCTACCGCACCTGCGGGTTTTGCTCAGCTTTGCTTCTCTACCGCACCTGCGGGTTTTGCTCTGCTCTGCTTGTCTCCCGCACCTGCGGGTTTTGCTCTGCTCTGCTTGTCTACCGCACCTGCGGGTTTTGCTCAGCTTTGCTTCTCTACCGCACCTGCGGGTTTTGCTCTGCTCTGCTTGTCTCCCGCATCTGCGGGTTTTGCTCTGCTCTGCTTGTCTACCGCACCTGCGGGTTTTGCTCTGCGTTGCTTGTCTACCGCACCTGCGGGTTTTACTCTGCTTTGCTTGTCTACCGCACCTGCGGGTTTTGCTCTGCTCTGCTTGTCTCCCGCACCTGCGGGTTTTGCTCTGCTCTGCTTGTCTACCGCACCTGCGGGTTTTGCTCTGCTTTGCTTGTCTACCGCACCTGCGGGTTTTGCTCAGCTTTGCTTGTCTACCGCACCTGCGGGTTTTGCTCTGCTCTGCTTGTCTACCGCACCTGCGGGTTTTGCTCTACATTGCTTGTCTACCGCACCTGCGGGTTTTACTCTGCTTTGCTTGTCTACCGCACCTGCGGGTTTTACTCTGCTTTGCTTGTATACCGCACCTGCGGGTTTTGCTCTGCTCTGCTTGTCTCCCGCACCTGCGGGTTTTGCTCTGCTCTGCTTGTCTACCGCACCTGCGAGTTTTGCTCTGCTTTGCTCGTCTACCGCACCTGCGGGTTTTACTCTGCTTTGCTTGTCTACCGCACCTGCGGGTTTTGCTCTGCTCTGCTTGTCTCCCGCACCTGCGGGTTTTGCTCTGCTCTGCTTGTCTACCGCACCTGCGGGTATTGCTCTGCTCTGCTTGTCTACCGCACCTGCGGGTTTTGCTCTGCTCTGCTTGTCTACCGCACCTGCGGGTTTTGCTCTGCTCTGCTTGTCTACCGCACCTGCGGGTTTTACTCTGCTTTGCTTGTCTACCGCACCTGTGGGTTTTGCTCTGCTCTGCTTGTGTCCCGCACCTGCGGGTTTTGCTCTGCTCTGCTTGTCTACCGCACCTGCGGGTTTTGCTCTGCTTTGCTTGTCTACCGCACCTGCGGGTTTTGCTCAGCTTTGCTTCTCTACCGCACCTGCGGGTTTTGCTCTGCTCTGCTTGTCTCCCGCACCTGCGGGTTTTGCTCTGCTCTGCTTGTCTACCGCACCTGCGGGTTTTGCTCAGCTTTGCTTCTCCACCGCACCTGCGGGTTTTGCTCTGCTCTGCTTGTCTCCCGCACCTGCGGGTTTTGCTCTGCTCTGCTTGTCTACCGCACCTGCGGGTTTTGCTCTGCTCTGCTTGTCTACCGCACCTGCGGGTTTTGCTCTGCTCTGCTTGTCTACCGCACCTGCGGGTTTTGCTCTGCTCTGCTTGTCTACCGCACCTGCGGGTTTTGCTCTGCTCTGCTTGTCTACCGCACCTGCGGGTTTTTCTCTGCTCTGCTTGTCTACCGCACCTGCGGGTTTTGCTCTGCTCTGCTTGTCTACCGCACCTGCGGGTTTTGCTCTACGTTGCTTGTCTACCGCACCTGCGGATTTTACTCTGCTTTGCTTGTCTACCGCACCTGCGGGTTTTGCTCTGCTCTGCTTGTTTCCCGCACCTGCGGATTTTGCTCTGCTCTGCTTGTCTACCGCACCTGCGGGTTTTGCTCTGCTCTGCTTGTCTACCGCACCTGCGGGTTTTGCTCTGCTCTGTTTGTCTACCGCACCTGCGGGTTTTGCTCTGCGTTGCTTGTCTACCGCACCTGCGGGTTTTACTCTGCTTTGCTTGTCTACCGCACCTGTGGGTTTTGCTCTGTTCTGCTTGTCTCCCGCACCTGCGGGTTTTGCTCTGCTCTGCTTGTCTACCGCACCTGCGGGTGTTGCTCTGCTTTGCTTGTCTACCGCACCTGCGGGTTTTGCTCAGCTTTGCTTCTCTACCGCACCTGCGGGTTTTGCTCTGCTCTGCTTGTCTACTGCACCTGCGGGTTTTGCTCTGCTCTGCTTGTCTACCGCACCTGCGGGTTTTGCTCGGCTCTGCTTGTCTACCGCACCTGCGGGTTTTGCTCTGCTCTGCTTGTCTACCGCACCTGCAGGTTTTGCTCTGCTCTGCTTGTCTACCGCACCTGCGGGTTTTGCTCTGCTCTGCTTGTCTACTGCACCTGCGGGTTTTGTTCTGCTCTGCTTGTCTCCCGCACCTGCGGGTTTTGGTCTGCTCTGCTTGTCTACGGCACCTGCGGGTTTTGCTCTGCTCTGCTTGTCTACCACACCTGTGGGTTTTGCTCTGCTCTGCTTGTCTACAGCACCTGCGGGTTTTGCTCTGCGCTGCTTGTCTACCGCACCTGCGGGTTTAGCTCTGCTCTGCTTGTCTACCGCACCTGCGGGTTTTGCTCTGCTCTGCTTGTCTACCGCACCTGCGGGTTTTGCTCTGCTCTGCTTGTCTACCGCACCTGCGGGTTTTGCTCTGCTTTGCTTGTCTACCGCACCTGCGGGTTTTACTCTGCTTTGCTTGTCTACCGCACCTGCGGGTTTTGCTCTGCTCTGCTTGTCTACCGCACCTGCGGGTTTTGCTCTGCTCTGCTTGTCTCCCGCACCTGCGGGTTTTGCTCTGCTCTGCTTGTCTACCGCACCTGCGGGTTTTGCTCTGCTTTGCTTGTCTACCGCACCTGCGGGTTTTGCTCAGCTTTGCTTGTCTACCGCACCTGCGGGTTTTGCTCTGCTCTGCTTGTCTACCGCACCTGCGGGTTTTGCTCTGCTCTGCTTGTCTACCGCACCTGCGGGTTTTGCTCGGCTCTGCTTGTCTACCGCACCTGCGGGTTTTGCTCTGCTCTGCTTGTCTACCGCACCTGCGGGTTTTGCTCTGCTCTGCTTGTCTACTGCACCTGCGGGTTTTGCTCTGCTCTGCTTGTCTACCGCACCTGCGGGTTTTGCTCTGCTCTGCTTGTCTACCGCACCTGCGGGTTTTGCTCTACGTTGCTTGTCTACCGCACCTGCGGGTTTTACTCTGCTTTGCTTGTCTACCGCACCTGCGGGTTTTACTCTGCTTTGCTTGTATACCGCACCTGCGGGTTTTGCTCTGCTCTGCTTGTCTCCCGCACCTGCGGGTTTTGCTCTGCTCTGCTTGTCTACCGCACCTGCGAGTTTTGCTCAGCTTTGCTTGTCTACCGCACCTGCGGGTTTTGCTCTGCTCTGCTTGTCTACCGCACCTGCGGGTTTTGCTCTGCTCTGCTTGTCTACCGCACCTGCGGGTTTTGCTCTGCTCTGCTTGTCTACCGCACCTGCGGGTTTTGCTCTGCTCTGCTTGTCTACCGCACCTGCGGGTTTTGCTCTGCTCTGCTCGTCTACCGCACCTGCGGGTTTTGCTCTGCTCTGCTTGTCTACCGCACCTGTGGGTTTTGCTCTGCTCTGCTTGTCTACCGCACCTGCGGGTTTTGCTCTGCTCTGCTTGTCTACCGCACCTGCGGGTTTTGCTCTGCTCTGCTTGTCTACCGCACCTGCGGGTTTTTCTCTGCTCTGCTTGTCTACCGCACCTGCGGGTTTTGCTCTGCTCTGCTTGTCTACCGCACCTGCGGGTTTTGCTCTACGTTGCTTGTCTACCGCACCTGCGGGTTTTACTCTGCTTTGCTTGTCTACCGCACCTGCGGGTTTTGCTCTGCTCTGCTTGTCTCCCGCACCTGCGGATTTTGCTCTGCTCTGCTTGTCTACCGCACCTGCGGGTTTTGCTCTGCTCTGCTTGTCTACCGCACCTGTGGGTTTTGCTCTGCTCTGTTTGTCTACCGCACCTGCGGGTTTTGCTCTGCGTTGCTTGTCTACCGCACCTGCGGGTTTTACTCTGCTTTGCTTGTCTACCGCACCTGTGGGTTTTGCTCTGTTCTGCTTGTCTCCCGCACCTGCGGGTTTTGCTCTGCTCTGCTTGTCTACCGTACCTGCGGGTTTTGCTCTGCATTGCTTGTCTACCGCACCTGCGGGTTTTGCTCAGCTTTGCTTCTCTACCGCACCTGCGGGTTTTGCTCTGCTCTGCTTGTCTACTGCACCTGCGGGTTTTGCTCTGCTCTGCTTGTCTACCGCACCTGCGGGTTTTGCTCGGCTCTGCTTGTCTACCGCACCTGCGGGTTTTGCTCTGCTCTGCTTGTCTACCGCACCTGCAGGTTTTGCTCTGCTCTGCTTGTCTACCGCACCTGCGGGTTTTGCTCTGCTCTGCTTGTCTACCGCACCTGCGGGTTTTGTTCTGCTCTGCTTGTCTCCCGCACCTGCGGGTTTTGCTCTGCTCTGCTTGTCTACGGCACCTGCGGGTTTTGCTCTGCTCTGCTTGTCTACCACACCTGTGGGTTTTGCTCTGCTCTGCTTGTCTACCGCACCTGCGGGTTTTACTCTGCTTTGCTTGTCTACCGCACCTGCGGGTTTTGATCTGCTCTGCTTGTCTCCTGCACCTGCGGGTTTTGCTCTGCTCTGCTTGTCTACCGCACCTGCGGGTTTTGCTCTGCTCTGCTTGTCTACTGCACCTGCGGGTTTTGCTCTGCTCTGCTTGTCTCTCGCACCTACGGGTTTTGCTCTTCTCTGCTTGTCTACCGCACCTGCGGGTTTTGCTCTGCGCTGCTTGTCTACCGCACCTGCGGGTTTAGCTCTGCTCTGCTTGTCTACCGCACCTGAGGGTTTTGCTCTGCTCTGCTTGTCTACCGCACCTGCGGGTTTTACTCTGCTCTGCTTGTCTACCGCACCTGCGGGTTTTGCTCTGCTTTGCTTGTCTACCGCACCTGCGGGTTTTACTCTGCTTTGCTTGTCTACCGCACCTGCGGGTTTTGCTCTGCTCTGCTTGTCTCCCGCACCTGCGGATTTTGCTCTGCTCTGCTTGTCTACCGCACCTGCGGGTTTTGCTCTGCTCTGCTTGTCTACCGCACCTGCGGGTTTTGCTCTGCTCTGTTTGTCTACCGCACCTGCGGGTTTTGCTCTGCGTTGCTTGTCTACCGCACCTGCGGGTTTTACTCTGCTTTGCTTGTCTACCGCACCTGTGGGTTTTGCTCTGTTCTGCTTGTGTCCCGCACCTGCGGGTTTTGCTCTGCTCTGCTTGTCTACCGTACCTGCGGGTTTTGCTCTGCTTTGCTTGTCTACCGCACCTGCGGGTTTTGCTCAGCTTTGCTTCTCTACCGCACCTGCGGGTTTTGCTCTGTTCTGCTTGTCTCCCGCACCTGCGGGTTTTGCTCTGCTCTGCTTGTCTACCGCACCTGCGGGTTTTGCTCTGCTCTGCTTGTCTACCGCACCTGCGGGTTTTGCTCTGCTCTGCTTGTCTACCGCACCTGCGGGTTTTGCTCTGCGTTGCTTGTCTACCGCACCTGCGGGTTTTACTCTGCTTTGCTTGTCTACCGCACCTGTGGGTTTTGCTCTGCTCTGCTTGTCTCCCGCACCTGCGGGTTTTGCTCTGCTCTGCTTGTCTACCGCACCTGCGGGTTTTGCTCTGCTTTGCTTGTCTACCGCACCTGCGGGTTTTGCTCAGCTTTGCTTCTCTACCGCACCTGCGGGTTTTGCTCTGCTCTGCTTGTCTCCCGCACCTGCGGGTTTTGCTCTGCTCTGCTTGTCTACCGCACCTGCGGGTTTTGCTCAGCTTTGCTTCTCTACCGCACCTGCGGGTTTTGCTCTGCTCTGCTTGTCTCCCGCACCTGCGGGTTTTGCTCTGCTCTGCTTGTCTACCGCACCTGCGGGTTTTGCTCTGCTTTGCTTGTCTACCGCACCTGCGGGTTTTGCTCAGCTTTGCTTGTCTACCGCACCTGCGGGTTTTGCTCTGCTCTGCTTGTCTACCGCACCTGCGGGTTTTGCTCTACATTGCTTGTCTACCGCACCTGCGGGTTTTACTCTGCTTTGCTTGTCTACCGCACCTGCGGGTTTTACTCTGCTTTGCTTGTATACCGCACCTGCGGGTTTTGCTCTGCTCTGCTTGTCTCCCGCACCTGCGGGTTTTGCTCTGCTCTGCTTGTCTACCGCACCTGCGAGTTTTGCTCTGCTTTGCTTGTCTACCGCACCTGCGGGTTTTACTCTGCTTTGCTTGTCTACCCCCCTTGCGGGTTTTGCTCTGCTCTGCTTGTCTCCCGCACCTGCGGGTTTTGCTCTGCTCTGCTTGTCTACCGCACCTGCGGGTATTGCTCTGCTCTGCTTGTCTACCGCACCTGCGGGTTTTGCTCTGCTCTGCTTGTCTACCGCACCTGCGGGTTTTGCTCTGCGTTGCTTGTCTACCGCACCTGCGGGTTTTACTCTGCTTTGCTTGTCTACCGCACCTGTGGGTTTTGCTCTGCTCTGCTTGTCTCCCGCACCTGCGGGTTTTGCTCTGCTCTGCTTGTCTACCGCACCTGCGGGTTTTGCTCTGCTTTGCTTGTCTACCGCACCTGCGGGTTTTGCTCAGCTTTGCTTCTCTACCGCACCTGCGGGTTTTGCTCTGCTCTGCTTGTCTCCCGCACCTGCGGGTTTTGCTCTGCTCTGCTTGTCTACCGCACCTGCGGGTTTTGCTCAGCTTTGCTTCTCCACCGCACCTGCGGGTTTTGCTCTGCTCTGCTTGTCTCCCGCACCTGCGGGTTTTGCTCTGCTCTGCTTGTCTACCGCACCTGCGGGTTTTGCTCTGCTCTGCTTGTCTACCGCACCTGCGGGTTTTGCTCTGCTCTGCTTGTCTACCGCACCTGCGGGTTTTGCTCTGCTCTGCTTGTCTACCGCACCTGCGGGTTTTGCTCTGCTCTGCTTGTCTACCGCACCTGCGGGTTTTTCTCTGCTCTGCTTGTCTACCGCACCTGCGGGTTTTGCTCTGCTCTGCTTGTCTACCGCACCTGCGGGTTTTGCTCTAGGTTGCTTGTCTACCGCACCTGCGGGTTTTACTCTGCTTTGCTTGTCTACCGCACCTGCGGGTTTTGCTCTGCTCTGCTTGTTTCCCGCACCTGCGGATTTTGCTCTGCTCTGCTTGTCTACCGCACCTGCGGGTTTTGCTCTGCTCTGCTTGTCTACCGCACCTGCGGGTTTTGCTCTGCTCTGTTTGTCTACCGCACCTGCGGGTTTTGCTCTGCGTTGCTTGTCTACCGCACCTGCGGGTTTTGCTCTGCTCTGCTTGTCTACCGCACCTGCGGGTTTTTCTCTGCTCTGCTTGTCTACCGCACCTGCGGGTTTTGCTCTGCTCTGCTTGTCTACCGCACCTGCGGGTTTTGCTCTAGGTTGCTTGTCTACCGCACCTGCGGGTTTTACTCTGCTTTGCTTGTCTACCGCACCTGCGGGTTTTGCTCTGCTCTGCTTGTTTCCCGCACCTGCGGATTTTGCTCTGCTCTGCTTGTCTACCGCACCTGCGGGTTTTGCTCTGCTCTGCTTGTCTACCGCACCTGCGGGTTTTGTTCTGCTCTGTTTGTCTACCGCACCTGCGGGTTTTGTTCTGCGTTGCTTGTCTACCGCACCTGCGGGTTTTACTCTGCTTTGCTTGTCTACCGCACCTGTGGGTTTTGCTCTGTTCTGCTTGTCTCCCGCACCTGCGGGTTTTGCTCTGCTCTGCTTGTCTACCGCACCTGCGGGTTTTGCTCTGCTTTGCTTGTCTACCGCACCTGCGGGTTTTGCTCAGCTTTGCTTCTCTACCGCACCTGCGGGTTTTGCTCTGCTCTGCTTGTCTACTGCACCTGCGGGTTTTGCTCTGCTCTGCTTGTCTACCGCACCTGCGGGTTTTGCTCGGCTCTGCTTGTCTACCGCACCTGCGGGTTTTGCTCTGCTCTGCTTGTCTACCGCACCTGCAGGTTTTGCTCTGCTCTGCTTGTCTACCGCACCTGCGGGTTTTGCTCTGCTCTGCTTGTCTACTGCACCTGCGGGTTTTGTTCTGCTCTGCTTGTCTCCCGCACCTGCGGGTTTTGCTCTGCTCTGCTTGTCTACGGCACCTGCGGGTTTTGCTCTGCTCTGCTTGTCTACCACACCTGTGGGTTTTGCTCTGCTCTGCTTGTCTACCGCACCTGCGGGTTTTGCTCTGCTCTGCTTGTCTACCGCACCTGCGGGTTTTACTCTGCTTTGCTTGTCTACCGCACCTGCGGGTTTTGCTCTGCTCTGCTTGTCTCCTGCACCTGCGGGTTTTGCTCTGCTCTGCTTGTCTACCACACCTGCGGGTTTTGCTCTGCTCTGCTTGTCTACTGCACCTGCGGGTTTTGCCCTGCTCTGCTTGTCTCTCGCACCTGCGGGTTTTGCTCTTCTCTGCTTGTCTACCACACCTGCGGGTTTTGCTCTGCGCTGCTTGTCTACCGCACCTGCGGGTTTAGCTCTGCTCTGCTTGTCTACCGCACCTGCGGGTTTTGCTCTGCTCTGCTTGTCGACCGCACCTGCGGGTTTTGCTCTGCTCTGCTTGTCTACCGCACCTGCGGGTTTTGCTCTGCTTTGCTTGTCTACCGCACCTGCGGGTTTTACTCTGCTTTGCTTGTCTACCGCACCTGCGGGTTTTGCTCTGCTCTGCTTGTCTACCGCACCTGCGGGTTTTGCTCTGCTCTGCTTGTCTCCCGCACCTGCGGGTTTTGCTCTGCTCTGCTTGTCTACCGCACCTGCGGGTTTTGCTCTGCTTTGCTTGTCTACCGCACCTGCGGGTTTTGCTCAGCTTTGCTTGTCTACTGCACCTGCGGGTTTTGCTCTGCTCTGCTTGTCTACCGCACCTGCGGGTTTTGCTCTGCTCTGCTTGTCTACCGCACCTGCGGGTTTTGCTCGGCTCTGCTTGTCTACCGCACCTGCGGGTTTTGCTCTGCTCTGCTTGTCTACCGCACCTGCGGGTTTTGCTCTGCTCTGCTTGTCTACTGCACCTGCGGGTTTTGCTCTGCTCTGCTTGTCTACCGCACCTGCGGGTTTTGCTCTGCTCTGCTTGTCTACCGCACCTGCGGGTTTTGCTCTACGTTGCTTGTCTACCGCACCTGCGGGTTTTACTCTGCTTTGCTTGTCTACCGCACCTGCGGGTTTTACTCTGCTTTGCTTGTATACCGCACCTGCGGGTTTTGCTCTGCTCTGCTTGTCTCCCGCACCTGCGGGTTTTGCTCTGCTCTGCTTGTCTACCGCACCTGCGAGTTTTGCTCAGCTTTGCTTGTCTACCGCACCTGCGGGTTTTGCTCTGCTCTGCTTGTCTACCGCACCTGCGGGTTTTGCTCTGCTCTGCTTGTCTACCGCACCTGCGGGTTTTGCTCTGCTCTGCTTGTCTACCGCACCTGCGGGTTTTGCTCTGCTCTGCTTGTCTACCGCACCTGCGGGTTTTGCTCTGCTCTGCTTGTCTACCGCACCTGCGGGTTTTGCTCTGCTCTGCTTGTCTACCGCACCTGCGGGTTTTGCTCTGCTCTGCTTGTCTACCGCACCTGCGGGTTTTGCTCTGCTCTGCTTGTCTACCGCACCTGCGGGTTTTTCTCTGCTCTGCTTGTCTACCGCACCTGCGGGTTTTGCTCTGCTCTGCTTGTCTACCGCACCTGCGGGTTTTACTCTACGTTGCTTGTCTACCGCACCTGCGGGTTTTACTCTGCTTTGCTTGTCTACCGCACCTGCGGGTTTTGCTCTGCTCTGCTTGTCTCCCGCACCTGCGGATTTTGCTCTGCTCTGCTTGTCTACCGCACCTGCGGGTTTTGCTCTGCTCTGCTTGTCTACCGCACCTGTGGGTTTTGCTCTGCTCTGTTTGTCTACCGCACCTGCGGGTTTTGCTCTGCGTTGCTTGTCTACCGCACCTGCGGGTTTTACTCTGCTTTGCTTGTCTACCGCACCTGTGGGTTTTGCTCTGTTCTGCTTGTCTCCCGCACCTGCGGGTTTTGCTCTGCTCTGCTTGTCTACCGTACCTGCGGGTTTTGCTCTGCATTGCTTGTCTACCGCACCTGCGGGTTTTGCTCAGCTTTGCTTCTCTACCGCACCTGCGGGTTTTGCTCTGCTCTGCTTGTCTACCGCACCTGCGGGTTTAGCTCTGCTCTGCTTGTCTACCGCACCTGCGGGTTTTGCTCTGCTCTGCTTGTCGACCGCACCTGCGGGTTTTGCTCTGCTCTGCTTGTCTACCGCACCTGCGGGTTTTGCTCTGCTTTGCTTGTCTACCGCACCTGCGGGTTTTACTCTGCTTTGCTTGTCTACCGCACCTGCGGGTTTTGCTCTGCTCTGCTTGTCTACCGCACCTGCGGGTTTTGCTCTGCTCTGCTTGTCTCCCGCACCTGCGGGTTTTGCTCTGCTCTGCTTGTCTACCGCACCTGCGGGTTTTGCTCAGCTTTGCTTGTCTACTGCACCTGCGGGTTTTGCTCTGCTCTGCTTGTCTACCGCACCTGCGGGTTTTGCTCTGCTCTGCTTGTCTACCGCACCTGCGGGTTTTGCTCGGCTCTGCTTGTCTACCGCACCTGCGGGTTTTGCTCTGCTCTGCTTGTCTACCGCACCTGCGGGTTTTGCTCTGCTCTGCTTGTCTACTGCACCTGCGGGTTTTGCTCTGCTCTGCTTGTCTACCGCACCTGCGGGTTTTGCTCTGCTCTGCTTGTCTACCGCACCTGCGGGTTTTGCTCTACGTTGCTTGTCTACCGCACCTGCGGGTTTTACTCTGCTTTGCTTGTCTACCGCACCTGCGGGTTTTACTCTGCTTTGCTTGTATACCGCACCTGCGGGTTTTGCTCTGCTCTGCTTGTCTCCCGCACCTGCGGGTTTTGCTCTGCTCTGCTTGTCTACCGCACCTGCGAGTTTTGCTCAGCTTTGCTTGTCTACCGCACCTGCGGGTTTTGCTCTGCTCTGCTTGTCTACCGCACCTGCGGGTTTTGCTCTGCTCTGCTTGTCTACCGCACCTGCGGGTTTTGCTCTGCTCTGCTTGTCTACCGCACCTGCGGGTTTTGCTCTGCTCTGCTTGTCTACCGCACCTGCGGGTTTTGCTCTGCTCTGCTTGTCTACCGCACCTGCGGGTTTTGCTCTGCTCTGCTTGTCTACCGCACCTGCGGGTTTTGCTCTGCTCTGCTTGTCTACCGCACCTGCGGGTTTTGCTCTGCTCTGCTTGTCTACCGCACCTGCGGGTTTTTCTCTGCTCTGCTTGTCTACCGCACCTGCGGGTTTTGCTCTGCTCTGCTTGTCTACCGCACCTGCGGGTTTTACTCTACGTTGCTTGTCTACCGCACCTGCGGGTTTTACTCTGCTTTGCTTGTCTACCGCACCTGCGGGTTTTGCTCTGCTCTGCTTGTCTCCCGCACCTGCGGATTTTGCTCTGCTCTGCTTGTCTACCGCACCTGCGGGTTTTGCTCTGCTCTGCTTGTCTACCGCACCTGTGGGTTTTGCTCTGCTCTGTTTGTCTACCGCACCTGCGGGTTTTGCTCTGCGTTGCTTGTCTACCGCACCTGCGGGTTTTACTCTGCTTTGCTTGTCTACCGCACCTGTGGGTTTTGCTCTGTTCTGCTTGTCTCCCGCACCTGCGGGTTTTGCTCTGCTCTGCTTGTCTACCGTACCTGCGGGTTTTGCTCTGCATTGCTTGTCTACCGCACCTGCGGGTTTTGCTCAGCTTTGCTTCTCTACCGCACCTGCGGGTTTTGCTCTGCTCTGCTTGTCTACTGCACCTGCGGGTTTTGCTCTGCTCTGCTTGTCTACCGCACCTGCGGGTTTTGCTCGGCTCTGCTTGTCTACCGCACCTGCGGGTTTTGCTCTGCTCTGCTTGTCTACCGCACCTGCAGGTTTTGCTCTGCTCTGCTTGTCTACCGCACCTGCGGGTTTTGCTCTGCTCTGCTTGTCTACTGCACCTGCGGGTTTTGTTCTGCTCTGCTTGTCTCCCGCACCTGCGGGTTTTGCTCTGCTCTGCTTGTCTACGGCACCTGCGGGTTTTGCTCTGCTCTGCTTGTCTACCACACCTGTGGGTTTTGCTCTGCTCTGCTTGTCTACCGCACCTGCGGGTTTTACTCTGCTTTGCTTGTCTACCGCACCTGCGGGTTTTGCTCTGCTCTGCTTGTCTCCTGCACCTGCGGGTTTTGCTCTGCTCTGCTTGTCTACCGCACCTGCGGGTTTTGCTCTGCTCTGCTTGTCTACTGCACCTGTGGGTTTTGCTCTGCTCTGCTTGTCTCTCGCACCTACGGGTTTTGCTCTTCTCTGCTTGTCTACCGCACCTGCGGGTTTTGCTCTGTGCTGCTTGTCTACCGCAGCTGCGGGTTTAGCTCTGCTCTGCTTGTCTACCGCACCTGAGGGTTTTGCTCTGCTCTGCTTGTCTACCGCACCTGCGGGTTTTACTCTGCACTGCTTGTCTACCGCACCTGCGGGTTTTGCTCTGCTTTGCTTGTCTACCGCACCTGCGGGTTTTACTCTGCTTTGCTTGTCTACCGCACCTGCGGGTTTTGCTCTGCTCTGCTTGTCTCCCGCACCTGCGGATTTTGCTCTGCTCTGCTTGTCTACCGCACCTGCGGGTTTTGCTCTGCTCTGCTTGTCTACCGCACCTGCGGGTTTTGCTCTGCTCTGTTTGTCTACCGCACCTGCGGGTTTTGCTCTGCGTTGCTTGTCTACCGCACCTGCGGGTTTTACTCTGCTTTGCTTGTCTACCGCACCTGTGGGTTTTGCTGTGTTCAGCTTGTCTCCCGCACCTGCGGGTTTTGCTCTGCTCTGCTTGTATACCGTACCTGCGGGTTTTGCTCTGCTTTGCTTGTCTACCGCACCTGCGGGTTTTGCTCAGCTTTGCTTCTCTACCGCACCTGCGGGTTTTGCTCTGCTCTGCTTGTCTACCGCACCTGCGGGTTTTTCTCTGCTCTGCTTGTCTACCGCACCTGCGGGTTTTGCTCTGCTCTGCTTGTCTACCGCACCTGCGGGTTTTGCTCTAGGTTGCTTGTCTACCGCACCTGCGGGTTTTACTCTGCTTTGCTTGTCTACCGCACCTGCGGGTTTTGCTCTGCTCTGCTTGTTTCCCGCACCTGCGGATTTTGCTCTGCTCTGCTTGTCTACCGCACCTGCGGGTTTTGCTCTGCTCTGCTTGTCTACCGCACCTGCGGGTTTTGCTCTGCTCTGTTTGTCTACCGCACCTGCGGGTTTTGCTCTGCGTTGCTTGTCTACCGCACCTGCGGGTTTTACTCTGCTTTGCTTGTCTACCGCACCTGTGGGTTTTGCTCTGTTCTGCTTGTCTCCCGCACCTGCGGGTTTTGCTCTGCTCTGCTTGTCTACCGCACCTGCGGGTTTTGCTCTGCTTTGCTTGTCTACCGCACCTGCGGGTTTTGCTCAGCTTTGCTTCTCTACCGCACCTGCGGGTTTTGCTCTGCTCTGCTTGTCTACTGCACCTGCGGGTTTTGCTCTGCTCTGCTTGTCTCCCGCACCTGCGGATTTTGCTCTGCTCTGCTTGTCTACCGCACCTGCGGGTTTTGCTCTGCTCTGCTTGTCTACCGCACCTGTGGGTTTTGCTCTGCTCTGTTTGTCTACCGCACCTGCGGGTTTTGCTCTGCGTTGCTTGTCTACCGCACCTGCGGGTTTTACTCTGCTTTGCTTGTCTACCGCACCTGTGGGTTTTGCTCTGTTCTGCTTGTCTCCCGCACCTGCGGGTTTTGCTCTGCTCTGCTTGTCTACCGTACCTGCGGGTTTTGCTCTGCATTGCTTGTCTACCGCACCTGCGGGTTTTGCTCAGCTTTGCTTCTCTACCGCACCTGCGGGTTTTGCTCTGCTCTGCTTGTCTACTGCACCTGCGGGTTTTGCTCTGCTCTGCTTGTCTACCGCACCTGCGGGTTTTGCTCGGCTCTGCTTGTCTACCGCACCTGCGGGTTTTGCTCTGCTCTGCTTGTCTACCGCACCTGCAGGTTTTGCTCTGCTCTGCTTGTCTACCGCACCTGCGGGTTTTGCTCTGCTCTGCTTGTCTACTGCACCTGCGGGTTTTGTTCTGCTCTGCTTGTCTCCCGCACCTGCGGGTTTTGCTCTGCTCTGCTTGTCTACGGCACCTGCGGGTTTTGCTCTGCTCTGCTTGTCTACCACACCTGTGGGTTTTGCTCTGCTCTGCTTGTCTACCGCACCTGCGGGTTTTACTCTGCTTTGCTTGTCTACCGCACCTGCGGGTTTTGCTCTGCTCTGCTTGTCTCCTGCACCTGCGGGTTTTGCTCTGCTCTGCTTGTCTACCGCACCTGCGGGTTTTGCTCTGCTCTGCTTGTCTACTGCACCTGTGGGTTTTGCTCTGCTCTGCTTGTCTCTCGCACCTACGGGTTTTGCTCTTCTCTGCTTGTCTACCGCACCTGCGGGTTTTGCTCTGTGCTGCTTGTCTACCGCACCTGCGGGTTTAGCTCTGCTCTGCTTGTCTACCGCACCTGAGGGTTTTGCTCTGCTCTGCTTGTCTACCGCACCTGCGGGTTTTACTCTGCACTGCTTGTCTACCGCACCTGCGGGTTTTGCTCTGCTTTGCTTGTCTACCGCACCTGCGGGTTTTACTCTGCTTTGCTTGTCTACCGCACCTGCGGGTTTTGCTCTGCTCTGCTTGTCTCCCGCACCTGCGGATTTTGCTCTGCTCTGCTTGTCTACCGCACCTGCGGGTTTTGCTCTGCTCTGCTTGTCTACCGCACCTGCGGGTTTTGCTCTGCTCTGTTTGTCTACCGCACCTGCGGGTTTTGCTCTGCGTTGCTTGTCTACCGCACCTGCGGGTTTTACTCTGCTTTGCTTGTCTACCGCACCTGTGGGTTTTGCTCTGTTCAGCTTGTCTCCCGCACCTGCGGGTTTTGCTCTGCTCTGCTTGTATACCGTACCTGCGGGTTTTGCTCTGCTTTGCTTGTCTACCGCACCTGCGGGTTTTGCTCAGCTTTGCTTCTCTACCGCACCTGCGGGTTTTGCTCTGCTCTGCTTGTCTACCGCACCTGCGGGTTTTTCTCTGCTCTGCTTGTCTACCGCACCTGCGGGTTTTGCTCTGCTCTGCTTGTCTACCGCACCTGCGGGTTTTGCTCTAGGTTGCTTGTCTACCGCACCTGCGGGTTTTACTCTGCTTTGCTTGTCTACCGCACCTGCGGGTTTTGCTCTGCTCTGCTTGTTTCCCGCACCTGCGGATTTTGCTCTGCTCTGCTTGTCTACCGCACCTGCGGGTTTTGCTCTGCTCTGCTTGTCTACCGCACCTGCGGGTTTTGCTCTGCTCTGTTTGTCTACCGCACCTGCGGGTTTTGCTCTGCGTTGCTTGTCTACCGCACCTGCGGGTTTTACTCTGCTTTGCTTGTCTACCGCACCTGTGGGTTTTGCTCTGTTCTGCTTGTCTCCCGCACCTGCGGGTTTTGCTCTGCTCTGCTTGTCTACCGCACCTGCGGGTTTTGCTCTGCTTTGCTTGTCTACCGCACCTGCGGGTTTTGCTCAGCTTTGCTTCTCTACCGCACCTGCGGGTTTTGCTCTGCTCTGCTTGTCTACTGCACCTGCGGGTTTTGCTCTGCTCTGCTTGTCTACCGCACCTGCGGGTTTTGCTCGGCTCTGCTTGTCTACCGCACCTGCGGGTTTTGCTCTGCTCTGCTTGTCTACCGCACCTGCAGGTTTTGCTCTGCTCTGCTTGTCTACCGCACCTGCGGGTTTTGCTCTGCTCTGCTTGTCTACTGCACCTGCGGGTTTTGTTCTGCTCTGCTTGTCTCCCGCACCTGCGGGTTTTGCTCTGCTCTGCTTGTCTACGGCACCTGCGGGTTTTGCTCTGCTCTGCTTGTCTACCACACCTGTGGGTTTTGCTCTGCTCTGCTTGTTTACCGCACCTGCGGGTTTTACTCTGCTTTGCTTGTCTACCGCACCTGCGGGTTTTGCTCTGCTCTGCTTGTCTCCTGCACCTGCGGGTTTTGCTCTGCTCTGCTTGTCTACCACACCTGCGGGTTTTGCTCTGCTCTGCTTGTCTACTGCACCTGCGGGTTTTGCCCTGCTCTGCTTGTCTCTCGCACCTGCGGGTTTTGCTCTTCTCTGCTTGTCTACCGCACCTGCGGGTTTTGCTCTGCGCTGCTTGTCTACCGCACCTGCGGGTTTAGCTCTGCTCTGCTTGTCTACCGCACCTGCGGGTTTTGCTCTGCTCTGCTTGTCGACCGCACCTGCGGGTTTTGCTCTGCTCTGCTTGTCTACCGCACCTGCGGGTTTTGCTCTGCTTTGCTTGTCTACCGCACCTGCGGGTTTTACTCTGCTTTGCTTGTCTACCGCACCTGCGGGTTTTGCTCTGCTCTGCTTGTCTACCGCACCTGCGGGTTTTGCTCTGCTCTGCTTGTCTCCCGCACCTGCGGGTTTTGCTCTGCTCTGCTTGTCTACCGCACCTGCGGGTTTTGCTCTGCTTTGCTTGTCTACCGCACCTGCGGGTTTTGCTCAGCTTTGCTTGTCTACTGCACCTGCGGGTTTTGCTCTGCTCTGCTTGTCTACCGCACCTGCGGGTTTTGCTCTGCTCTGCTTGTCTACCGCACCTGCGGGTTTTGCTCGGCTCTGCTTGTCTACCGCACCTGCGGGTTTTGCTCTGCTCTGCTTGTCTACCGCACCTGCGGGTTTTGCTCTGCTCTGCTTGTCTACTGCACCTGCGGGTTTTGCTCTGCTCTGCTTGTCTACCGCACCTGCGGGTTTTGCTCTGCTCTGCTTGTCTACCGCACCTGCGGGTTTTGCTCTACGTTGCTTGTCTACCGCACCTGCGGGTTTTACTCTGCTTTGCTTGTCTACCGCACCTGCGGGTTTTACTCTGCTTTGCTTGTATACCGCACCTGCGGGTTTTGCTCTGCTCTGCTTGTCTCCCGCACCTGCGGGTTTTGCTCTGCTCTGCTTGTCTACCGCACCTGCGAGTTTTGCTCAGCTTTGCTTGTCTACCGCACCTGCGGGTTTTGCTCTGCTCTGCTTGTCTACCGCACCTGCGGGTTTTGCTCTGCTCTGCTTGTCTACCGCACCTGCGGGTTTTGCTCTGCTCTGCTTGTCTACCGCACCTGCGGGTTTTGCTCTGCTCTGCTTGTCTACCGCACCTGCGGGTTTTGCTCTGCTCTGCTTGTCTACCGCACCTGCGGGTTTTGCTCTGCTCTGCTTGTCTACCGCACCTGCGGGTTTTGCTCTGCTCTGCTTGTCTACCGCACCTGCGGGTTTTGCTCTGCTCTGCTTGTCTACCGCACCTGCGGGTTTTTCTCTGCTCTGCTTGTCTACCGCACCTGCGGGTTTTGCTCTGCTCTGCTTGTCTACCGCACCTGCGGGTTTTGCTCTACGTTGCTTGTCTACCGCACCTGCGGGTTTTACTCTGCTTTGCTTGTCTACCGCACCTGCGGGTTTTGCTCTGCTCTGCTTGTCTCCCGCACCTGCGGATTTTGCTCTGCTCTGCTTGTCTACCGCACCTGCGGGTTTTGCTCTGCTCTGCTTGTCTACCGCACCTGTGGGTTTTGCTCTGCTCTGTTTGTCTACCGCACCTGCGGGTTTTGCTCTGCGTTGCTTGTCTACCGCACCTGCGGGTTTTACTCTGCTTTGCTTGTCTACCGCACCTGTGGGTTTTGCTCTGTTCTGCTTGTCTCCCGCACCTGCGGGTTTTGCTCTGCTCTGCTTGTCTACCGTACCTGCGGGTTTTGCTCTGCATTGCTTGTCTACCGCACCTGCGGGTTTTGCTCAGCTTTGCTTCTCTACCGCACCTGCGGGTTTTGCTCTGCTCTGCTTGTCTACTGCACCTGCGGGTTTTGCTCTGCTCTGCTTGTCTACCGCACCTGCGGGTTTTGCTCGGCTCTGCTTGTCTACCGCACCTGCGGGTTTTGCTCTGCTCTGCTTGTCTACCGCACCTGCAGGTTTTGCTCTGCTCTGCTTGTCTACCGCACCTGCGGGTTTTGCTCTGCTCTGCTTGTCTACTGCACCTGCGGGTTTTGTTCTGCTCTGCTTGTCTCCCGCACCTGCGGGTTTTGCTCTGCTCTGCTTGTCTACGGCACCTGCGGGTTTTGCTCTGCTCTGCTTGTCTACCACACCTGTGGGTTTTGCTCTGCTCTGCTTGTCTACCGCACCTGCGGGTTTTACTCTGCTTTGCTTGTCTACCGCACCTGCGGGTTTTGCTCTGCTCTGCTTGTCTCCTGCACCTGCGGGTTTTGCTCTGCTCTGCTTGTCTACCGCACCTGCGGGTTTTGCTCTGCTCTGCTTGTCTACTGCACCTGTGGGTTTTGCTCTGCTCTGCTTGTCTCTCGCACCTACGGGTTTTGCTCTTCTCTGCTTGTCTACCGCACCTGCGGGTTTTGCTCTGTGCTGCTTGTCTACCGCACCTGCGGGTTTAGCTCTGCTCTGCTTGTCTACCGCACCTGAGGGTTTTGCTCTGCTCTGCTTGTCTACCGCACCTGCGGGTTTTACTCTGCACTGCTTGTCTACCGCACCTGCGGGTTTTGCTCTGCTTTGCTTGTCTACCGCACCTGCGGGTTTTACTCTGCTTTGCTTGTCTACCGCACCTGCGGGTTTTGCTCTGCTCTGCTTGTCTCCCGCACCTGCGGATTTTGCTCTGCTCTGCTTGTCTACCGCACCTGCGGGTTTTGCTCTGCTCTGCTTGTCTACCGCACCTGCGGGTTTTGCTCTGCTCTGTTTGTCTACCGCACCTGCGGGTTTTGCTCTGCGTTGCTTGTCTACCGCACCTGCGGGTTTTACTCTGCTTTGCTTGTCTACCGCACCTGTGGGTTTTGCTCTGTTCTGCTTGTCTCCCGCACCTGCGGGTTTTGCTCTGCTCTGCTTGTATACCGTACCTGCGGGTTTTGCTCTGCTTTGCTTGTCTACCGCACCTGCGGGTTTTGCTCAGCTTTGCTTCTCTACCGCACCTGCGGGTTTTGCTCTGCTCTGCTTGTCTACTGCACCTGCGGGTTTTGCTCTGCTCTGCTTGTCTACCGCACCTGCGGGTTTTGCTCGGCTCTGCTTGTCTACCGCACCTGCGGGTTTTGCTTTGCTCTGCTTGTCTACCGCACCTGCAGGTTTTGCTCTGCTCTGCTTGTCTACCGCACCTGCGGGTTTTGCTCTGCTCTGCTTGTCTACTGCACCTGCGGGTTTTGTTCTGCTCTGCTTGTCTCCCGCACCTGCGGGTTTTGCTCTGCTCTGCTTGTCTACGGCACCTGCGGGTTTTGCTCTGCTCTGCTTGTCTACCACACCTGTGGGTTTTGCTCTGCTCTGCTTGTCTACCGCACCTGCGGGTTTTACTCTGCTTTGCTTGTCTACCGCACCTGCGGGTTTTGCTCTGCTCTGCTTGTCTCCTGCACCTGCGGGTTTTGCTCTGTTCTGCTTGTCTACCGCACCTGCGGGTTTTGCTCTGCTCTGCTTGTCTACTGCACCTGCGGGTTTTGCTCTGCTCTGCTTGTCTCTCGCACCTGCGGGTTTTGCTCTTCTCTGCTTGTCTACCGCACCTGCGGGTTTTGCTCTGCGCTGCTTGTCTACCGCACCTGCGGGTTTAGCTCTGCTCTGCTTGTCTACCGCACCTGCGGGTTTTGCTCTGCTCTGCTTGTCTACCGCACCTGCGGGTTTTGCTCTGCTCTGCTTGTCTACCGCACCTGCGGGTTTTGCTCTGCTTTGCTTGTCTACCGCACCTGCGGGTTTTACTCTGCTTTGCTTGTCTACCGCACCTGCGGGTTTTGCTCTGCTCTGCTTGTCTACCGCACCTGCGGGTTTTGCTCTGCTCTGCTTGTCTCCCGCACCTGCGGGTTTTGCTCTGCTCTGCTTGTCTACCGCACCTGCGGGTTTTGCTCTGCTTTGCTTGTCTACCGCACTTGCGGGTTTTGCTCAGTTTTGCTTGTCTACCGCACCTGCGGGTTTTGCTCTGCTCTGCTTGTCTACCGCACCTGCGGGTTTTGCTCTGCTCTGCTTGTCTACCGCACCTGCGGGTTTTGCTCGGCTCTGCTTGTCTACCGCACCTGCGGGTTTTACTCTGCTTTGCTTGTCTACCGCACCTGCGGGTTTTGCTCTGCTCTGCTTGTCTACCGCACCTGCGGGTTTTGCTCTGCTCTGCTTGTCTACCGCACCTGCGGGTTTTGCTCTGCTCGGCTTGTCTACCGCACCTGCGGGTTTTGCTCTGCGTTGCTTGTCTACCGCACCTGCGGGTTTTACTCTGCTTTGCTGTCTACCGCACCTGTGGGTTTTGCTCTGCTCTGCTTGTCTCCCGCACCTGCGGGTTTTGCTCTGCTCTGCTTGTCTACCGCACCTGCGGGTTTTGCTCTGCTTTGCTTGTCTACCGCACCTGCGGGTTTTGCTCAGCTTTGCTTCTCTACCGCACCTGCGGGTTTTGCTCTGCTCTGCTTGTCTCCCGCACCTGCGGGTTTTGCTCTGCTCTGCTTGTCTACCGCACCTGCGGGTTTTGCTCAGCTTTGCTTCTCTACCGCACCTGCGGGTTTTGCTCTGCTCTGCTTGTCTACCGCACCTGCGGGTTTTGCTCTGCTCTGCTTGTCTACCGCACCTGCGGGTTTTGCTCTACGTTGCTTGTCTACCGCACCTGCGGGTTTTACTCTGCTTTGCTTGTCTACCGCACCTGCGGGTTTTGCTCTGCTCTGCATGTCTCCCGCACCTGCGGGTTTTGCTCTGCTCTGCTTGTCTACCGCACCTGCGGGTTTTGCTCTGCTCTGCTTGTCTACCGCACCTGCGGGTTTTGCTCTGCTCTGCTTGTCTACCGCACGTGCGGGTTTTGCTCTGCGTTGCTTGTCTACCGCACCTGCGGGTTTTACTCTGCTTTGCTTGTCTACCGCACCTGTGGTTTTGCTCTGCTCTGCTTGTCTCCCGCACCTGCGGGTTTTGCTCTGCTCTGCTTGTCTACCGCACCTGCGGGTTTTGCTCTGCTTTGCTTGTCTACCGCACCTGCGGGTTTTGCTCAGCTTTGCTTCTCTACCGCACCTGCGGGTTTTGCTCTGCTCTGCTTGTCTACCGCACCTGCGGGTTTTGCTCTGCTCTGCTTGTCTACCGCACCTGCGGGTTTTGCTCGGCTCTGCTTGTCTACCGCACCTGCGGGTTTTGCTCTGCTCTGCTTGTCTACCGTCCCTGCAGGTTTTGCTCTGCTCTGCTTGTCTACGGCACCTGCGGGTTTTGCTCTGCTCTGCTTGTCTACTGCACCTGCGGGTTTTGCTCTGCTCTGCTTGTCTCCCTCACCTGCGGGTTTTGCTCTGCTCTGCTTGTCTACGGCACCTGCGGGTTTTGCTCTGCTCTGCTTGTCTACCACACCTGTGGGTTTTGCTCTGCTCTGTTTGTCTACCGCACCTGCGGGTTTTACTCTGCTTTGCTTGTCTACCGCACCTGCGGGTTTTGCTCTGCTCTGCTTGTCTCCCGCACCTGCGGGTTTTGCTCTGCTCTGCTTGTCTACCGCACCTGCGGGTTTTGCTCTGCGCTGCTTGTCTACCGTACCTGCGGGTTTAGCTCTGCTCTGCTTGTCTACTGCACCTGCGGGTTTTGCTCTGCTCTGCTTGTATCCCGCACCTGCGGGTTTTGCTCTGCTCTGCTTGTCTACCGCACCTGCGGCTTTTGCTCTGCTTTGCTTGTCTACCGCACCTGCGGGTTTTGCTCTGCTATGCTTGTCTACCGCAACGCTGGTTTTGCTCTGCTCTGCTTGTCTACCGCACCTTCGGGTTTTGCTCTGCTCTGCTTGTCTACCGCACCTGCGGGTTTTGCTCTGCTCTGCTTGTCTACCGCACCTGCGGGTTTTGCTCTGCTCTGCTTGTCTTCCGCACCTGCGGGTTTTGCTCTGCTCTGCTTGTCTACTGCACCTGCGGGTTTTGCTCTGCTCTGCTTGTCTCCCGCACCTGCGGGTTTTGCTCTGCTCTGCTTGTCTACCGCACCTGCGGGTTTTGCTCTGCTCTGCTTGTCTACCGCATCTGCGGGTTTTGCTCTGCTCTGCTTGTCTACCGCACCTGCGGGTTTTGCTCTGCGTTGCTTGTCTACCGCACCTGCGGGTTTTACTCTGCTTTGCTTGTCTACCGCACCTGCGGGTTTTGCTCTGCTCTGCTTGTCTCCTGCACCTGCGGGTTTTGCTCTGCTCTGCTTGTCCACCGCACCTGCGGGTTTTCCTCTGCTTTGCTTGTCTACCGCACCTGCGGGTTTTGCTCAGCTTTGCTTGTCTACCGCACCTGCGGGTTTTGCTCGGCTCTGCTTGTCTACCGCACCTGCGGGTTTTGCTCTGCTCTGCTTGTCTACTGCACCTGCGGGTTTTGCTCTGCTCTGCTTGTCTCCCGCACCTGCGGGTTTTGCTCTGCTCTGCTTGTCTACGGCACCTGCGGGTTTTGCTCTGCTCTGCTTGTCTACCACACCTGTGGGTTTTGCTCTGCTCTGTTTGTCTACCGCACCTGCGGGTTTTACTCTGCTTTGCTTGTCTACCGCACCTGCGGGTTTTGCTCTGCTCTGCTTGTCTCCCGCACCTGCGGGTTTTGCTCTGCTCTGCTTGTCTACCGCACCTGCGAGTTTTGCTCTGCTTTGCTTGTCTACCGCACCTGCGGGTTTTTCTCAGCTTTGCTTGTCTACCGCACCTGCGGGTTTTGCTCGGCTCTGCTTGTCTACCGCACCTGCGTGTTTTGCTCTGCTCTGCTTGTCTACTGCACCTGCAGGTTTTGCTCTGCTCTGCTTGTCTACTGCACCTGCGGGTTTTGCTCTGCTCTGCTTGTCTCTCGCACCTGCGGGTTTTGCTCTTCTCTGCTTGTCTACTGCACCTGCGGGTTTTGCTCTGCGCTGCTTGTCTACCGCACCTGCGGGTTTAGCTCTGCTCTGCTTGTCTACCGCACCTGCGGGTTTTGCTCTGCTCTGCTTGTCTACCGCACCTGCGGGTTTTGCTCTGCTCTGCTTGTCTACCGCACCTGCGGGTTTTGCTCTGCTCTGCTTGTCTACCGCACCTGCGGGTTTTGCTCTGCTTTGCTTGTCTACCGCACCTGCGGGTTTTACTCTGCTTTGCTTGTCTACCGCACCTGCGGGTTTTGCTCTGCTCTGCTTGTCTACCGCACCTGCGGGTTTTGCTCTGCTCTGCTTGTCTCCCGCACCTGCGGGTTTTGCTCTGCTCTGCTTGTCTACCGCACCTGCGGGTTTTGCTCTGCTTTGCTTGTCTACCGCACCTGCGGGTTTTGCTCAGCTTTGCTTGTCTACCGCACCTGCGGGTTTTGCTCTGCTCTGCTTGTCTACCGCACCTGCGGGTTTTGCTCTGCTCTGCTTGTCTACCGCACCTGCGGATTTTGCTCGGCTCTGCTTGTCTACCGCACCTGCGGGTTTTGCTCTGCTCTGCTTGTCTACTGCACCTGCAGGTTTTGCTCTGCTCTGCTTGTCCACCGCACCTGCGGGTTTTGCTCTGCTCTGCTTGTCTACTGCACCTGCCGGTTTTGCTCTGCTCTGCTTGTCTCCCGCACCTGCGGGTTTTGCTCTGCTCTGCTTGTCTACGGCACCTGCGGGTTTTGCTCTGCTCTGCTTGTCTACCACACCTGTGGGTTTTGCTCAGCTCTGCATGTCTACCGCACCTGCGGGTTTTACTCTGCTTTGCTTGTCTACCGCACCTGCGGGCTTTGCTCTGCTCTGCTTGTCTCCCGCACCTGCGGGTTTTGCTCTGCTCTGCTTGTGTACGGCACCTGCGGGTTTTGCTCTGCTCTGCTTGTCTACCACACTTGTGGGTTTTGCTCTGCTCTGCTTGTCTACCGCACCTGCGGGTTTTACTCTGCTTTGCTTGTCTACCGCACATGCGGGTTTTCCTCTGCTCTGCTTGTCTACCGCACCTGCGGGTTTTGCTCTCCTCTGCTTGTCTCCCGCACCTGTGGGTTTTGCTCTGCTCTGCTTGTCTACCACACCTGCGGGTTTTGCTCTGCTTTGCTTGTCTACCGCATCTGCGGGTTTTGCTCAGCTTTGCTTGTCTACCGCACCTGCGGGTTTTGCTCTGCTCTGCTTGTCTACGGCACCTGCGGGTTTTGCTCTGCTCTGCTTGTCTACCACACCTGTGGGTTTTGCTCTGCTCTGTTTGTCTACCGCACCTGCGGGTTTTACTCTGCTTTGCTTGTCTACCGCACCTGCGGGTTTTGCTCTGCTCTGCTTGTCTCCCGCACCTGCGGGTTTTGCTCTGCTCTGCTTGTCTACCGCACCTGCGGGTTTTGCTCTGCGCTGCTTGTCTACCGTACCTGCGGGTTTAGCTCTGCTCTGCTTGTCTACTGCACCTGCGGGTTTTGCTCTGCTCTGCTTGTATCCCGCACCTGCGGGTTTTGCTCTGCTCTGCTTGTCTACCGCACCTGCGGCTTTTGCTCTGCTTTGCTTGTCTACCGCACCTGCGGGTTTTGCTCTGCTATGCTTGTCTACCGCAACGCTGGTTTTGCTCTGCTCTGCTTGTCTACCGCACCTTCGGGTTTTGCTCTGCTCTGCTTGTCTACCGCACCTGCGGGTTTTGCTCTGCTCTGCTTGTCTACCGCACCTGCGGGTTTTGCTCTGCTCTGCTTGTCTTCCGCACCTGCGGGTTTTGCTCTGCTCTGCTTGTCTACTGCACCTGCGGGTTTTGCTCTGCTCTGCTTGTCTCCCGCACCTGCGGGTTTTGCTCTGCTCTGCTTGTCTACCGCACCTGCGGGTTTTGCTCTGCTCTGCTTGTCTACCGCATCTGCGGGTTTTGCTCTGCTCTGCTTGTCTACCGCACCTGCGGGTTTTGCTCTGCGTTGCTTGTCTACCGCACCTGCGGGTTTTACTCTGCTTTGCTTGTCTACCGCACCTGCGGGTTTTGCTCTGCTCTGCTTGTCTCCTGCACCTGCGGGTTTTGCTCTGCTCTGCTTGTCCACCGCACCTGCGGGTTTTCCTCTGCTTTGCTTGTCTACCGCACCTGCGGGTTTTGCTCAGCTTTGCTTGTCTACCGCACCTGCGGGTTTTGCTCGGCTCTGCTTGTCTACCGCACCTGCGGGTTTTGCTCTGCTCTGCTTGTCTACTGCACCTGCGGGTTTTGCTCTGCTCTGCTTGTCTCCCGCACCTGCGGGTTTTGCTCTGCTCTGCTTGTCTACGGCACCTGCGGGTTTTGCTCTGCTCTGCTTGTCTACCACACCTGTGGGTTTTGCTCTGCTCTGTTTGTCTACCGCACCTGCGGGTTTTACTCTGCTTTGCTTGTCTACCGCACCTGCGGGTTTTGCTCTGCTCTGCTTGTCTCCCGCACCTGCGGGTTTTGCTCTGCTCTGCTTGTCTACCGCACCTGCGAGTTTTGCTCTGCTTTGCTTGTCTACCGCACCTGCGGGTTTTTCTCAGCTTTGCTTGTCTACCGCACCTGCGGGTTTTGCTCGGCTCTGCTTGTCTACCGCACCTGCGTGTTTTGCTCTGCTCTGCTTGTCTACTGCACCTGCAGGTTTTGCTCTGCTCTGCTTGTCTACTGCACCTGCGGGTTTTGCTCTGCTCTGCTTGTCTCTCGCACCTGCGGGTTTTGCTCTTCTCTGCTTGTCTACTGCACCTGCGGGTTTTGCTCTGCGCTGCTTGTCTACCGCACCTGCGGGTTTAGCTCTGCTCTGCTTGTCTACCGCACCTGCGGGTTTTGCTCTGCTCTGCTTGTCTACCGCACCTGCGGGTTTTGCTCTGCTCTGCTTGTCTACCGCACCTGCGGGTTTTGCTCTGCTCTGCTTGTCTACCGCACCTGCGGGTTTTGCTCTGCTTTGCTTGTCTACCGCACCTGCGGGTTTTACTCTGCTTTGCTTGTCTACCGCACCTGCGGGTTTTGCTCTGCTCTGCTTGTCTACCGCACCTGCGGGTTTTGCTCTGCTCTGCTTGTCTCCCGCACCTGCGGGTTTTGCTCTGCTCTGCTTGTCTACCGCACCTGCGGGTTTTGCTCTGCTTTGCTTGTCTACCGCACCTGCGGGTTTTGCTCAGCTTTGCTTGTCTACCGCACCTGCGGGTTTTGCTCTGCTCTGCTTGTCTACCGCACCTGCGGGTTTTGCTCTGCTCTGCTTGTCTACCGCACCTGCGGATTTTGCTCGGCTCTGCTTGTCTACCGCACCTGCGGGTTTTGCTCTGCTCTGCTTGTCTACTGCACCTGCAGGTTTTGCTCTGCTCTGCTTGTCCACCGCACCTGCGGGTTTTGCTCTGCTCTGCTTGTCTACTGCACCTGCCGGTTTTGCTCTGCTCTGCTTGTCTCCCGCACCTGCGGGTTTTGCTCTGCTCTGCTTGTCTACGGCACCTGCGGGTTTTGCTCTGCTCTGCTTGTCTACCACACCTGTGGGTTTTGCTCAGCTCTGCATGTCTACCGCACCTGCGGGTTTTACTCTGCTTTGCTTGTCTACCGCACCTGCGGGCTTTGCTCTGCTCTGCTTGTCTCCCGCACCTGCGGGTTTTGCTCTGCTCTGCTTGTGTACGGCACCTGCGGGTTTTGCTCTGCTCTGCTTGTCTACCACACTTGTGGGTTTTGCTCTGCTCTGCTTGTCTACCGCACCTGCGGGTTTTACTCTGCTTTGCTTGTCTACCGCACATGCGGGTTTTCCTCTGCTCTGCTTGTCTACCGCACCTGCGGGTTTTGCTCTCCTCTGCTTGTCTCCCGCACCTGTGGGTTTTGCTCTGCTCTGCTTGTCTACCACACCTGCGGGTTTTGCTCTGCTTTGCTTGTCTACCGCATCTGCGGGTTTTGCTCAGCTTTGCTTGTCTACCGCACCTGCGGGTTTTGCTCTGCTCTGCTTGTCTACCGCACCTGCGGGTTTTGCTCTGCTCTGCTTGTCTACCGCACCTGCGGGTTTTGCTCGGCTCTGCTTGTCTACCGCACCTGCGGGTTTTGCTCTGCTCTGCTTGTCTACTGTACCTGCAGGTTTTGCTCTGCTCTGCTTGTCTACCGCACCTGCGGGTTTTGCTCTGCTCTGCTTGTCTACTGCACCTGCGGGTTTTGCTCTGCTCTGCTTGTCTCCCGCACCTGCGGGTTTTGCTCTGCTCTGCTTGTCTACGGCACCTGCGGGTTTTGCTCTGCTCTGCTTGTCTACCACACCTGTGGGTTTTGCTCTGCTCTGTTTGTCTACCGCACCTGCGGGTTTTACTCTGCTTTGCTTGTCTACCGCACCTGCGGGTTTTGCTCTGCTCTGCTTGTCTCCCGCACCTGCGGGTTTTGCTCTGCTCTGCTTGTCTACCGCACCTGCGGGTTTTGCTCTGCGCTGCTTGTCTACCGTACCTGCGGGTTTAGCTCTGCTCTGCTTGTCTACTGCACCTGCGGGTTTTTCTCTGCTCTGCTTGTCTCCCGCACCTGCGGGTTTTGCTCTGCTCTGCTTGTCTACCGCACCTGCGGCTTTTGCTCTGCTTTGCTGGTCTACCGCACCTGTGGGTTTTGCTCTGCTTTGCTTGTCTACCGCAACGCTGGTTTTGCTCTGCTCTGCTTGTCTACCGCACCTTCGGGTTTTGCTCTGCTCTGCTTGTCTACCGCACCTGCAGGTTTTGCTCTGCTCTGCTTGTCTACCGCACCTGCGGGTTTTGCTCTGCTCTGCTTGTCTACCGCACCTGCGGGTTTTACTCTGCTTTGCTTGTCTACCGCACCTGCGTGTTTTGCTCTGCTCTGCTTGTCTCCCGCACCTGCGGGTTTTGCTCTGCTCTGCTTGTCTACCGCACCTGCGGGTTTTGCTCTGCGCTGCTTGTCTACCGTACCTGCGGGTTTAGCTCTGCTCTGCTTGTCTACTGCACCTGCGGGTTTTGCTCTGCTCTGCTTGTCTCCCGCACCTGCGGGTTTTGCTCTGCTCTGCTTGTCTACCGCACCTGCGGGTTTTGCTCTGCTTTGCTTGTCTACCGCACCTGCGGGTTTTGCTCTGCTTTGCTTGTCTACCGCAACGCTGGTTTTGCTCTGCTCTGCTTGTCTACCGCACCTTCGGGTTTTGCTCTGCTCTGCTTGTCTACCGCACCTGCGGGTTTTGCTCTGCTCTGCTTGTCTACCGCACCTGCAGGTTTTGCTCTGCTCTGCTTGTCTACCGCACCTGCGGGTTTTGCTCTGCTCTGCTTGTCTACTGCACCTGCGGGTTTTGCTCTGCTCTGCTTGTCTCCCGCACCTGCGGGTTTTGCTCTGCTCTGCTTGTCTACTGCACCTGCGGGTTTTGCTCTGCTCTGCTTGTCTACCGCATCTGCGGGTTTTGCTCTGCTCTGCTTGTCTACCGCACCTGCGGGTTTTGCTCTGCGTTGCTTGTCTACCGCACCTGCGGGTTTTACTCTGCTTTGCTTGTCTACCGCACCTGCGGGTTTTGCTCTGCTCTGCTTGTCTCCCGCACCTGCGGGTTTTGCTCTGCTCTGCTTGTCTACCGCACCTGCGGGTTTTGCTCTGCTTTGCTTGTCTACCGCACCTGTGGGTTTTGCTCAGCTTTGCATGTCTACCCCACCTGCGGGTTTTGCTCGGCTCTGCTTGTCTACCGCACCTGCGGGTTTTGCTCTGCTCTGCTTGTCTACTGCACCTGCAGGTTTTGCTCTGCTCTGCTTGTCTACTGCAACTGCGGGTTTTGCTCTGCTCTGCTTGTCTCTCGCACCTGCGGGTTTTGCTCTTCTCTGCTTGTCTACCGCACCTGCGGGTTTTGCTCTGCGCTGCTTGTCTACCGCACCTGCGGGTTTAGCTCTGCTCTGCTTGTCTACCGCACCTGCGGGTTTTGCTCTGCTCTGCTTGTCTACCGCACCTGCGGGTTTTGCTCTGCTCTGCTTGTCTACTGCATGTGCGGGTTTTGCTCTGCTCTGCTTGTCTACCGCACCTGCGGGTTTTGCTCAGCTTTGCTTGTCTACCGCACCTGCGGGTTTTACTCTGCTTTGCTTGTCTACTGCACCTGCGGGTTTTGCTCTGCTTGTCTACCGCACCTGCGGGTTTTGCTCTGCTCTGCTTGTCTCACGCACCTGCGGGTTTTGCTCTGCTCTGCTTGTCTACCGCACCTGCGGGTTTTGCTCTGCTTTGCTTGTCTACCGCACCTGCGGGTTTTGCTCAGCTTTGCTTGTCTACCGCACCTGCGGGTTTTGCTCTGCTCTGCTTGTCTACCGCACCTGCGGGTTTTGCTCTGCTCTGCTTGTCTACCGCACCTGCGGATTTTGCTCGGCTCTGCTTGTCTACCGCACCTGCGGGTTTTGCTCTGCTCTGCTTGTCTACTGCACCTGCCGGTTTTGCTCTGCTCTGCTTGTCTCCCGCACCTGCGGGTTTTGCTCTGCTCTGCTTGTCTACGGCACCTGCGGGTTTTGCTCTGCTCTGCTTGTCTACCACACCTGTGGGTTTTGCTCTGCTCTGCTTGTCTACCGCACCTGCGGGTTTTACTCTGCTTTGCTTGTCTACCGCACCTGCGGGCTTTGCTCTGCTCTGCTTGTCTCCCGCACCTGCGGGTTTTGCTCTGCTCTGCTTGTCTACCGCACCTGCGGGTTTTGCTTTGCTCTGCTTGTCTACTGCACCTGCGGGTTTTGCTCTGCTCTGCTTGTCTCTCGCACCTGCGGGTTTTGCTCTTCTCTGCTTGTCTACCGCACCTGCGGGTTTTGCTCTGCGCTGCTTGTCTACCGCACCTGCGGGTTTAGCTCTGCTCTGCTTGTCTACCGCACCTGCGGGTTTTGCTCTGCTCTGCTTGTCTACCGCACCTGCGGGTTTTGCTCTGCTCTGCTTGTCTACCGCACCTGCGGGTTTTGCTCTGCTTTGCTTGTCTACCGCATCTGCGGGTTTTGCTCTGCTTTGCTTGTCTACCGCAACTGCTGGTTTTGCTGTGCTCTGCTTGTCTACCGCACCTTCGGGTTTTGCTCTGCTCTGCTTGTCTACCGCACCTGCGGGTTTTGCTCTGCTCTGCTTGTCTACCGCACCTGCGGGTTTTGCTCTGCTCTGCTTGTCTACCGCACCTGCGGGTTTTGCTCTGCTCTGCTTGTCTACCGCACCTGCGGGTTTTGCTCTGCCCTGCTTGTCTACCGCACCTGCGGGTTTTGCTCTGCTCTGCTTGTCTACCGCACCTGCGGGTTTTGCTCTGCTCTGCATGTCTACCGCACCTGCGAGTTTTGCTCTGTGTTGCTTGTCTACCGCACCTGCGGGTTTTGCTCTGCTCTGCTTGTCTACCGCACCTGCGGGTTTTGCTCTACGTTGCTTGTCTACCGCACCTGCGGGTTTTACTCTGCTTTGCCTGTCTACCGCACCTGCGGGTTTTACTCTGCTTTGCTTGTCTACCGCACCTGCGGGTTTTGCTCTGCTCTGCTTGTCTCCCGCACCTGCGGGTTTTGCTCGGCTCTGCTTGTCTACCGCACCTGCGGGTTTTGCTCTGCTTTGCTTGTCTACCGCACCTGCGGGTTTTGCTCAGCTTTGCTTGTCTACCGCACCTGCGGGTTTTGCTCTGCTCTGCTTGTCTACCGCACCTGCGGGTTTTGCTCTGCTCTGCTTGTCTACCGCACCTGCGGGTTTTGCTCTGCTCTGCTTGTCTACCGCACCTGCGGGTTTTGCTCTGCTTTGCTTGTCTACCGCACCTGCGGGTTTTACTCTGCTTTGCTTGTCTACCGCACCTGCGGGTTTTGCTCTGCTCTGCTTGTCTATCGCACCTGCGGGTTTTGCTCTGCTCTGCTTGTCTCCCGCACCTGCGGGTTTTGCTCTGCTCTGCTTGTCTACCGCACCGGCGGGTTTTGCTCTGCTTTGCTTGTCTACCGCACCTGCGGGTTTTGCTCAGCTTTGCTTGTCTACCGCACCTGCGGGTTTTGCTCTGCTCTGCTTGTCTACCGCACCTGCGGGTTTTGCTCTGCTCTGCTTGTCTACCGCACCTGCGGATTTTGCTCGGCTCTGCTTGTCTACCGCACCTGCGGGTTTTGCTCTGCTCTGCTTGTCTACTGCACCTGCAGGTTTTGCTGTGCTCTGCTTGTCTACCGCACCTGCGGGTTTTGCTCTGCTCTGCTTGTCTACTGCACCTGCCGGTTTTGCTCTGCTCTGCTTGTCTCCCGCACCTGCGGGTTTTGCTCTGCTCTGCTTGTCTACGGCACCTGCGGGTTTTGCTCTGCTCTGCATGTCTACCACACCTGTGGGTTTTGCTCTGCTCTGCTTGTCTACCGCACCTGCGGGTTTTACTCTGCTTTGCTTGTCTACCGCACCTGCGGGCTTTGCTCTGCTCTGCTTGTCTCCCGCACCTGCGGGTTTTGCTCTGCTCTGCTTGTCTACCGCACCTGCGGGTTTTGCTCTGCTCTGCTTGTCTACTGCACCTGCGGGTTTTGCTCTGCTCTGCTTGTCTCTCGCACCTGCGGGTTTTGCTCTTCTCTGCTTGTCTACCGCACCTGCAGGTTTTGCTCTGCGCTGCTTGTCTACCGCACCTGCGGGTTTAGCTCTGCTCTGCTTGTCTACCGCACCTGCGGGTTTTGCTCTGCTCTGCTTGTCTACCGCACCTGCGGATTTTGCTCTGCTCTGCTTGTCTACCGCACCTGCGGGTTTTGCTCTGCTTTGCTTGTCTACCGCACCTGCGGGTTTTGCTCTGCTTTGCTTGTCTACCGCAACTGCTGGTTTTGCTGTGCTCTGCTTGTCTACTGCACCTTCGGGTTTTGCTCTGCTCTGCTTGTCTACCGCACCTGCGGGTTTTGCTCTGCTCTGCTTGTCTACCGCACCTGCGGGTTTTGCTCTGCTCTGCTTGTCTACCGCACCTGCGGGTTTTGCTCTGCTCTGCTTGTCTACCGCACCTGCGGGTTTTGCTCTGCCCTGCTTGTCTACCGCACCTGCGGGTTTTGCTCTGCTCTGCTTGTCTACCGCACCTGAGGGTTTTGCTCTGCTCTGCTTGTCTACCGCACCTGCGAGTTTTGCTCTGTGTTGCTTGTCTACCGCACCTGCGGGTTTTGCTCTGCTCTGCTTGTCTACCGCACCTGCGGGTTTTGCTCTGCTCTGCTTGTCTACCGCACCTGCGGATTTTGCTCGGCTCTGCTTGTCTACCGCACCTGCGGGTTTTGCTCTGCTCTGCTTGTCTACTGCACCTGCAGGTTTTGCTGTGCTCTGCTTGTCTACCGCACCTGCGGGTTTTGCTCTGCTCTGCTTGTCTACTGCACCTGCCGGTTTTGCTCTGCTCTGCTTGTCTCCCGCACCTGCGGGTTTTGCTCTGCTCTGCTTGTCTACGGCACCTGCGGGTTTTGCTCTGCTCTGCATGTCTACCACACCTGTGGGTTTTGCTCTGCTCTGCTTGTCTACCGCACCTGCGGGTTTTACTCTGCTTTGCTTGTCTACCGCACCTGCGGGCTTTGCTCTGCTCTGCTTGTCTCCCGCACCTGCGGGTTTTGCTCTGCTCTGCTTGTCTACCGCACCTGCGGGTTTTGCTCTGCTCTGCTTGTCTACTGCACCTGCGGGTTTTGCTCTGCTCTGCTTGTCTCTCGCACCTGCGGGTTTTGCTCTTCTCTGCTTGTCTACCGCACCTGCAGGTTTTGCTCTGCGCTGCTTGTCTACCGCACCTGCGGGTTTAGCTCTGCTCTGCTTGTCTACCGCACCTGCGGGTTTTGCTCTGCTCTGCTTGTCTACCGCACCTGCGGATTTTGCTCTGCTCTGCTTGTCTACCGCACCTGCGGGTTTTACTCTGCTTTGCTTGTCTACCGCACCTGCGGGTTTTGCTCTGCTTTGCTTGTCTACCGCAACTGCTGGTTTTGCTGTGCTCTGCTTGTCTACTGCACCTTCGGGTTTTGCTCTGCTCTGCTTGTCTACCGCACCTGCGGGTTTTGCTCTGCTCTGCTTGTCTACCGCACCTGCGGGTTTTGCTCTGCTCTGCTTGTCTACCGCACCTGCGGGTTTTGCTCTGCTCTGCTTGTCTACCGCACCTGCGGGTTTTGCTCTGCCCTGCTTGTCTACCGCACCTGCGGGTTTTGCTCTGCTCTGCTTGTCTACCGCACCTGAGGGTTTTGCTCTGCTCTGCTTGTCTACCGCACCTGCGAGTTTTGCTCTGTGTTGCTTGTCTACCGCACCTGCGGGTTTTACTCTGCTTTGCTTGTCTAGAGCACCTGCGGGTTTTGCTCTGCTCTGCTTGTCTACCGCACCTGCGGGTTTTGCTCTGCTCTGCTTGTCTACCACACCTGCGGGTTTTGCTCTTCTCTGCCTGTCTACCGCACCTGCGGGTTTTGCTCTGCTCTGCTTGTCTACTGCACCTGCGGGTTTTGCTGTGCTCTGCTTGTGTACCGCACCTGCGGGTTTTGCTCTGCTCTGCTTGTCTACCGCACCTGCGGGTTTTGCTCTGCTCTGCTTGTCTACCGCACCTGCGGGTTTTGCTCTACGTTGCTTGTCTACCGCACCTGCAGGTTTTACTCTGCTTTGCCTGTTTACCGCACCTGCGGGTTTTACTCTGCTTTGCTTGTCTACCGCACCTGCGGGTTTTGCTCTGCTCTGCTTGTCTCCCGCACCTGCGGGTTTTGCTCTGCTCTGCTTGTCTACCGCACCTGCGGGTTTTGCTCTGCTTTGCATGTCTACCGCACCTGCGGGTTTTGCTCAGCTTTGCTTGTCTACCGCACCTGCGGGTTTTGCTCTGCTCTGCTTGTCTACCGCACTTGCGGATTTTGCTCTGCTCTGCTTGTCTACCGCACCTGCGGGTTTTGCTCTGCTCTGCTTGTCTACCGCACCTGCGGGTTTTGCTCTGCTCTGCTTGTCGACCGCACCTGCGGGTTTTGCTCTGCTCTGCTTGTCTACCGCACCTGCGGGTTTTTCTCTGCTCTGCTTGTCTACCGCACCTGCGGGTTTTGCTCTGCTCTGCTTGTCTACCGCACCTGCGGGTTTTGCTCTGCTCTGCTTGTCTACTGCACCTGCGGGTTTTGCTCTGCTCTGCTTGTCTCCCGCACCTGCGGGTTTTGCTCTGCTCTGCTTGTCTACGGCACCTGCGGGTTTTGCTCTGCTCTGCTTGTCTACCACACCTGTGGGTTTTGCTCTGCTCTGCTTGTCTACCGCACCTGCGGGTTTTACTCTGCTTTGCTTGTCTACCGCACCTGCGGGTCTTGCTCTGCTCTGCTTTGCTCCCGCACCTGCGGGTTTTGCTCTGCTCTACTTGTCTACCGCACCTGCGGGTTTTGCTCTGCTCTGCTTGTCTACTGCACCTGCGGGTTTTGCTCTGCTCTGCTTGTCTCTCGCACCTGCGGGTTTTTCTCTTCTCTGCTTGTCTACCGCACCTGCGGGTTTTGCTCTGCGCTGCTTGTCAACCGCACATGCGGGTTTAGCTCTGCTCTGCTTGTCTACCGCACCTGCGGGTTTTGCTCTGCTCTGTTTGTCTACCGCACCTGCGGGTTTTGCTCCGCTCTGCTTGTCTACCGCACCTGCGGGTTTTGCTCTGCTCTGCTTGTCTACCGCACCTGCGGGTTTTACTCTGCTTTGCTTGTCTACCGCACCTGCGGGTTTTGCTCTGCTCTGCTTGTCTACCGCACCTGCGGGTTTTGCTCTGCTCTGCTTGTCTACCACACCTGTGGGTTTTGCTCTTCTCTGCTTGTCTACCGCACCTGCGGGTTTTGCTATGCTCTGCTTGTCTACTGCACCTGCGGGTTTTGCTCTGCTCTGCTTGTCTACCGCACCTGCGGGTTTTGCTCTGCTCTGCTTGTCTACCGCACCTGCGGGTTTTGCTCTGCTCTGCTTGTCTACCGCACCTGCGGGTTTTGCTCCACGTTGCTTGTCTACCGCACCTGCGGGTTTTACTCTGCTTTGCCTGTCTACCGCACCTGCGGGTTTTACTCTGCTTTGCTTGTCTACCGCACCTGCGGGTTTTGCTCTGCTCTGCTTGTCTCCCGCACCTGCGGGTTTTGCTCTGCTCTACTTGTCTACCGCACCTGCGGGTTTTGTTCTGCTTTGCTTGTCTACCGCACCTACGGGTTTTGCTCAGCTTTGCTTGTCTACCGCACTTGCGGGTTTTGCTCTGCTCTGCTTGTCTACCGCACCTGCGGGTTTTGCTCTGCTCTGCTTGTCTACCGCACCTGCGGGTTTTGCTCTGCTCTGCTTGTCTACCGCACCTGCGGGTTTTGCTCTGCTCTGCTTGTCTACCGCACCTGCGGGTTTTGCTCTGCTCTGCTTGTCTACCGCACCTGCGTGTTTTTCTCTGCTCTGCTTGTCTACCGCACCTGCGGGTTTTGCTCTGCTCTGCTTGTCTACCGCACCTGCGGGTTTTGCTCTGCTCTGCTTGTCTCCCGCACCTGCGGGTTTTGCTCTGCTCTGCTTGTCTACCGCACCTGCGGGTTTTGCTCTGCACTGTTTGTCTACCGCACCTGCGGGTTTTGCTCTGCTCTGCTTGTCTACTGCACCTGCGGGTTTTGCTCTGCTCTGCTTGTCTCCCGCACCTGCGAGTTTTGCTCTGCTCTGCTTGTCTACGGCACCTGCGGGTTTTGCTCTGCTCTGCTTGTCTACCACACCTGTGGGTTTTGCTCTGCTCTGCTTGTCTACCGCACCTGCGGGTTTTACTCTGCTTTGCTTGTCTACCGCACCTGCGGGTTTTGCTCTGCTCTGCTTTTCTCCCGCACCTGCGGGTTTTGCTCTGCTCTGCTTGTCTACCGCACCTGCGGGTTTTGCTCTGCTCTGCTTGTCTACTGCACCTCCGGGTTTTGCTCTGCTCTGCTTGTCTCTCGCACCTGCGGGTTTTTCTCTTCTCTGCTTGTCTACCGCACCTGCGGGTTTTGCTCTGCGCTGCTTGTCAACCGCACATGCGGGTTTAGCTCTGCTCTGCTTGTCTACCGCACCTGCGTGTTTTGCTCTGCTCTGCTTGTCTACCGCACCTGCGGGTTTTGCTCTGCTCTGCTTGTCTACCGCACCTGCGGGTTTTGCTCTGCTCTGCTTGTCTACCGCACCTGCGGGTTTTGCTCTGCTCTGCTTGTCTACCCCACCTGCGGGTTTTGCTCTGCTCTGCTTGTCTACTGCACCTGCGGGTTTTGCTCTGCTCTGCTTGTCTCTCGCACCTGCGGGTTTTTCTCTTCTCTGCTTGTCTACCGCACCTGCGGGTTTTGCTCTGCGCTGCTTGTCAACCGCACATGCGGGTTTAGCTCTGCTCTGCTTCTCTACCGCACCTGCGGGTTTTGCTCTGCTCTGCTTGTCTACCGCACCTGCGGGTTTTCCTCTGCTTTGCTTGTCTACCGCACCTGCGGGTTTTGATCTGCTCTGCTTGTCTACCGCACCTGCGGGTTTTGCTCTGCTCTGCTTGTCTACCACACCTGTGGGTTTTGCTCTTCTCTGCTTGTCTACCGCACCTGCGGGTTTTGCTCTGCTCTGCTTGTCTACTGCACCCGCGGGTTTTGCTCTGCTCTGCTTGTCTACCGCACCTGCGGGTTTTGCTCTGCTCTGCTTGTCTACCGCACCTGCGGTTTTGCTCTGCTCTGCTTGTCTACCGCACCTGCGGGTTTTGCTCTACGTTGCTTGTCTACCGCACCTGCGGGTTTTACTCTGCTTTGCCTGTCTACCGCACCTGCGGGTTTTACTCTGCTTTGCTTGTCTACCGCACCTGCGGGTTTTGCTCTACTCTGCTTGTCTCCCGCACCTGCGGGTTTTGCTCTGCTCTACTTGTCTACCGCACCTGCGGGTTTTGTTCTGCTTTGCTTGTCTACCGCACCTGCGGGTTTTGCTCAGCTTTGCTTGTCTACCGCACTTGCGGGTTTTGCTCTGCTCTGCTTGTCTACCGCACCTGCGGGTTTTGCTCTGCGTTGCTTGTCTACCACACCTGCGGGTTTTGCTCTGCGTTGCTTGTCTACCACACCTGCGGGTTTTGCTCTGCTCTGCTTGTCTACCACACCTGTGGGTTTTGCTCTTCTCTGCTTGTCTACCGCACCTGCGGGTTTTGCTCTGCTCTGCTTGTCTACTGCACCCGCGGGTTTTGCTCTGCTCTGCTTGTCTACCGCACCTGCGGGTTTTGCTCTGCTCTGCTTGTCTACCGCACCTGCGGTTTTGCTCTGCTCTGCTTGTCTACCGCACCTGCGGGTTTTGCTCTACGTTGCTTGTCTACCGCACCTGCGGGTTTTACTCTGCTTTGCCTGTCTACCGCACCTGCGGGTTTTACTCTGCTTTGCTTGTCTACCGCACCTGCGGGTTTTGCTCTACTCTGCTTGTCTCCCGCACCTGCGGGTTTTGCTCTGCTCTACTTGTCTACCGCACCTGCGGGTTTTGTTCTGCTTTGCTTGTCTACCGCACCTGCGGGTTTTGCTCAGCTTTGCTTGTCTACCGCACTTGCGGGTTTTGCTCTGCTCTGCTTGTCTACCGCACCTGCCGGTTTTGCTCTGCTCTGCTTGTCTACCGCACCTGCGGGTTTTGCTCTGCTCTGCTTGTCTACCGCACCTGCGGGTTTTGCTCTGCTCTGCTTGTCTACCGCACCTGCGAGTTTTTCTCTGCTCTGCTTGTCTACCGCACCTGCGGGTTTTGCTCTGCTCTGCTTGTCTCCCGCACCTGCGGGTTTTGCTCTGCTCTGCTTGTCTACCACACCTGCGGGTTTTGCTCTGCACTGTTTGTCTACCGCACCTGCGGGTTTTGCTCTGCTCTGCTTGTCTACTGCACCTGCGGGTTTTGCTCTGCTCTGCTTGTCTCCCGCACCTGCGGGTTTTGCTCTGCTCTGCTTGTCTACGGCACCTGCAGGTTTTGCTCTGCTCTGCTTGTCTACCACACCTGTGGGTTTTGCTCTGCTCTGCTTGTCTACCGCACCTGCGGGTTTTACTCTGCTTTGCTTGTCTACCGCACCTGTGGGTTTTGCTCTGCTCTGCTTTTCTCCCGCACCTGCGGGTTTTGCTCTGCTCTGCTTGTCTACCGCACCTGCGGGTTTTGCTCTGCTCTGCTTGTCTACTGCACCTCCGGGTTTTGCTCTGCTCTGCTTGTCTCTCGCACCTGCGGGTTTTTCTCTTCTCTGCTTGTCTACCGCACCTGCGGGTTTTGCTCTGCGCTGCTTGTCAACCGCACATGCGGGTTTAGCTCTGCTCTGCTTGTCTACCGCACCTGCGGGTTTTGCTCTGCTCTGCTTGTCTACCGCATCTGCGGGTTTTGCTCTGCTCTGCTTGTCTACCGCACCAGCGGGTTTTGCTCTGCTCTGCTTGTCTACCGCACCTGCGGGTTTTGCTCTGCTCTGCTTGTCTACCGCACCTGCGGGTTTTGCTCTGCTCTGCTTGTCTACTGCACCTGCAGGTTTTGCTCTGCTCTGCTTATGTCCCGCACCTGCGGGTTTTGCTCTGCTCTGCTTGTCTACCGCACCTGCGGGTTTTGCTCTGCTCTGCTTGTCTACCGCACCTGCAGGTTTTGCTCCGCTCTGCTTGTCTACCGCACCTGCGGGTTTTGCTCTGCGTTGATTGTCTACCGCACCTGCGGGTTTTACTCTGCTTTGCTTGTCTACCGCACCTGCGGGTTTTGCTCTGCTCTGCTTGTCTCCCGCACCTGCGGGTTTTGCTCTGCTCTGCTTGTCTACCGCACCTGCGGGTTTTGCTCTGCTCTGCTTGTCTACTGCACCTGCGGGTTTTGCTCTGCTCTGCTTGTCTCTCGCACCTAGGGGTTTTGCTCTTCTCTGCTTGTCTACCGCACCTGCGGGTTTTGCTCTGCGATGCTTGTCTACCGCACCTGCGGGTTTAGCTCTGCTCTGCTTGTCTACCGCACCTGCGGTTTTGCTCTGCTCTGCTTGTCTACCGCACCTGCGGGTTTTGCTCTGCTCTGCTTGTCTACCGCACCTGCGGGTTTTGCTCTGCTTTGCTTGTCTACCGCACATGCGGGTTTTGCTCTGCGTTGCTTGTCTACCGCACCTGCGGGTTTTACTCTGCTTTGCTTGTCTACCGCACCTGCGGGTTTTGCTCTGCTCTGCTTGTCTACCGCACCTGCGGGTTTTGCTCTGCTCTGCTTGTCTACCACACCTGTGGGTTTTGCTCTTCTCTGCTTGTCTACCGCACCTGCGGGTTTTGCTCTGCTCTGCTTGTCTACTGCACCTGCGGGTTTTGCTCTGCTCTGCTTGTCTACCGCACCTGCGGGTTTTGCTCTGCTCTGCTTGTCTACCGCACCTGCGGGTTTTGCTCTGCTCTGCTTGTCTACCGCACCTGCGGGTTTTGCTCTACGTTGCTTGTCTACCGCACCTGCGGGTTTTACTCTGCTTTGCCTGTCTACCGCACCTGCGGGTTTTACTCTGCTTTGCTTGTCTACCGCACCTGCGGGTTTTGCTCTGCTCTGCTTGTCTCCCGCACCTGCGGGTTTTGCTCTGCTCTACTTGTCTACCGCACCTGCGGGTTTTGTTCTGCTTTGCTTGTCTACCGCACCTGCGGGTTTTGCTCAGCTTTGCTTGTCTACCGCACTTGCGGGTTTTGCTCTGCTCTGCTTGTCTACCGCACCTGCGGGTTTTGCTCTGCTCTGCTTGTCTACCGCACCTGCGGGTTTTGCTCTGCTCTGCTTGTCTACCGCACCTGCGGGTTTTGCTCTGCTCTGCTTGTCTACCGCACCTGCGGGTTTTGCTCTGCTCTGCTTGTCTACCGCACCTGCGAGTTTTTCTCTGCTCTGCTTGTCTACCGCACCTGCGGGTTTTGCTCTGCTCTGCTTGTCTCCCGCACCTGCGGGTTTTGCTCTGCTCTGCTTGTCTACCACACCTGCGGGTTTTGCTCTGCACTGTTTGTCTACCGCACCTGCGGGTTTTGCTCTGCTCTGCTTGTCTACTGCACCTGCGGGTTTTGCTCTGCTCTGCTTGTCTCCCGCACCTGCGGGTTTTGCTCTGCTCTGCTTGTCTACGGCACCTGCAGGTTTTGCTCTGCTCTGCTTGTCTACCACACCTGTGGGTTTTGCTCTGCTCTGCTTGTCTACCGCACCTGCGGGTTTTACTCTGCTTTGCTTGTCTACCGCACCTGTGGGTTTTGCTCTGCTCTGCTTTTCTCCCGCACCTGCGGGTTTTGCTCTGCTCTGCTTGTCTACCGCACCTGCGGGTTTTGCTCTGCTCTGCTTGTCTACTGCACCTCCGGGTTTTGCTCTGCTCTGCTTGTCTCTCGCACCTGCGGGTTTTTCTCTTCTCTGCTTGTCTACCGCACCTGCGGGTTTTGCTCTGCGCTGCTTGTCAACCGCACATGCGGGTTTAGCTCTGCTCTGCTTGTCTACCGCACCTGCGGGTTTTGCTCTGCTCTGCTTGTCTACCGCACCTGCGGGTTTTGCTCTGCTCTGCTTGTCTACCGCACCAGCGGGTTTTGCTCTGCTCTGCTTGTCTACCGCACCTGCGGGTTTTGCTCTGCTCTGCTTGTCTACCGCACCTGCGGGTTTTGCTCTGCTCTGCTTGTCTACTGCACCTGCAGGTTTTGCTCTGCTCTGCTTATGTCCCGCACCTGCGGGTTTTGCTCTGCTCTGCTTGTCTACCGCACCTGCGGGTTTTGCTCTGCTCTGCTTGTCTACCGCACCTGCAGGTTTTGCTCCGCTCTGCTTGTCTACCGCACCTGCGGGTTTTGCTCTGCACTGTTTGTCTACCGCACCTGCGGGTTTTGCTCTGCTCTGCTTGTCTACTGCACCTGCGGGTTTTGCTCTGCTCTGCTTGTCTCCCGCACCTGCGGGTTTTGCTCTGCTCTGCTTGTCTACGGCACCTGCAGGTTTTGCTCTGCTCTGCTTGTCTACCACACCTGTGGGTTTTGCTCTGCTCTGCTTGTCTACCGCACCTGCGGGTTTTACTCTGCTTTGCTTGTCTACCGCACCTGTGGGTTTTGCTCTGCTCTGCTTTTCTCCCGCACCTGCGGGTTTTGCTCTGCTCTGCTTGTCTACCGCACCTGCGGGTTTTGCTCTGCTCTGCTTGTCTACTGCACCTCCGGGTTTTGCTCTGCTCTGCTTGTCTCTCGCACCTGCGGGTTTTTCTCTTCTCTGCTTGTCTACCGCACCTGCGGGTTTTGCTCTGCGCTGCTTGTCAACCGCACATGCGGGTTTAGCTCTGCTCTGCTTGTCTACCGCACCTGCGGGTTTTGCTCTGCTCTGCTTGTCTACCGCACCTGCGGGTTTTGCTCTGCTCTGCTTGTCTACCGCACCAGCGGGTTTTGCTCTGCTCTGCTTGTCTACCGCACCTGCGGGTTTTGCTCTGCTCTGCTTGTCTACCGCACCTGCGGGTTTTGCTCTGCTCTGCTTGTCTACTGCACCTGCAGGTTTTGCTCTGCTCTGCTTATGTCCCGCACCTGCGGGTTTTGCTCTGCTCTGCTTGTCTACCGCACCTGCGGGTTTTGCTCTGCTCTGCTTGTCTACCGCACCTGCAGGTTTTGCTCCGCTCTGCTTGTCTACCGCACCTGCGGGTTTTGCTCTGCGTTGATTGTCTACCGCACCTGCGGGTTTTGCTCTACTCTGCTTGTCTACCACACCTGCGGGTTTTGCTCTGCTCTGCTTGTCTACCGCACCTGCGGGTTTTGCTCTGCACTGTTTGTCTACCGCACCTGCGGGTTTTGCTCTGCTCTGCTTGTCTACTGCACCTGCGGGTTTTGCTCTGCTCTGCTTGTCTCCCGCACCTGCGGGTTTTGCTCTGCTCTGCTTGTCTACGGCACCTGCAGGTTTTGCTCTGCTCTGCTTGTCTACCACACCTGTGGGTTTTGCTCTGCTCTGCTTGTCTACCGCACCTGCGGGTTTTACTCTGCTTTGCTTGTCTACCGCACCTGTGGGTTTTGCACTGCTCTGCTTTTCTCCCGCACCTGCGGGTTTTGCTCTGCTCTGCTTGTCTACCGCACCTGCGGGTTTTGCTCTGCTCTGCTTGTCTACTGCACCTCCGGGTTTTGCTCTGCTCTGCTTGTCTCTCGCACCTGCGGGTTTTTCTCTTCTCTGCTTGTCTACCGCACATGCGGGTTTTGCTCTGCTCTGCTTGTCTACCGCACCTGCGGGTTTTGCTCTGCTCTGCTTGTCTACCGCACCAGCGGGTTTTGCTCTGCTCTGCTTGTCTACCGCACCTGCGGGTTTTGCTCTGCTCTGCTTGTCTACCGCACCTGCCTGTTTTGCTCTGCTCTGCTTGTCTACTGCACCTGCAGGTTTTGCTCTGCTCTGCTTATGTCCCGAACCTGCGGGTTTTGCTCTGCTCTGCTTGTCTACCGCACCTGCGGGTTTTGCTCTGCTCTGCTTGTCTACCGCACCTGCAGGTTTTGCTCCGCTCTGCTTGTCTACCGCACCTGCGGGTTTTGCTCTGCGTTGATTGTCTACCGCACCTGCGGGTTTTACTCTGCTTTGCTTGTCTACCGCACCTGCGGGTTTTGCTCTGCTCTGCTTGTCTCCCGCACCTGCGGGTTTTGCTCTGCTCTGCTTGTCTACCGCACCTGCGGGTTTTGCTCTGCTCTGCTTGTCTACTGCACCTGCGGGTTTTGCTCTGCTCTGCTTGTCTCTCGCACCTAGGGGTTTTGCTCTTCTCTGCTTGTCTACCGCACCTGCGGGTTTTGCTCTGCGATGCTTGTCTACCGCACCTGCGGGTTTAGCTCTGCTCTGCTTGTCTACCGCACCTGCGGGTTTTGCTCTGCTCTGCTTGTCTACCGCACCTGCGGGTTTTGCTCTGCTCTGCTTGTCTACCGCACCTGCGGGTTTTGCTCTGCTTTGCTTGTCTACCGCACATGCGGGTTTTGCTCAGCTTTGCTTGTCTACCGCACCTGCGGGTTTTGCTCTGCTCTGCTTGTCTACCGCACCTGCGGGTTTTGCTCTGCTCTGCTTGTCTACCGCACCTGCGAGTTTGGCTCTGCTTGTCTACCGCACCTGCGGGTTTTGCTCTGCTCTGCTTGTCTACTGCACCTGCGGGTTTTGCTCTGCTCTGCTTGTCTACCGCACCTGCATCCGTATCTACCTCCTGTGTTCTAACTATCTTCCTGTGTTTCCCAGTCTATTCCATGTGAACAGAGCCTTGTCCTGTCTGCCTGCACCTTCTGCTCTGCGGGCTTGGCTCTGCTCTGCTTGTCTACCGCACCTGCGGGTTTTGTTCTGCTTTGCTTGTCTACCGCACCTGCGGGTTTTGCTCTGCTCTGCTTGTCTACCGCACCTGCGGGTTTTGCTCTGCTCTGCTTGTCTCCCGCACCTGCGGGTTTTGCTCTGCTCTGCTTGTCTACTGCACCTGCGGGTTTTGCTCTGCTCTGCTTGTCTCTCGCACCTGCGGGTTTTGCTTTTCTCTGCTTGTCTACCGCACCTGCGGGTTTTGCTCTGCGCTGCTTGTCTACATCACCTGCGGGTTTAGCTCTGCTCTGCTTGTCTACCGCACCTGCGGGTTTTGCTCTGCTCTGCTTGTCTACCGCACCTGCGGGTTTTGCTCTGCTCTGCTTGTCTACTGCACCTGCAGGTTTTGCTCTGCTCTGCTTATGTCCCGCACCTGCGGGTTTTGCTCTGCTCTGCTTGTCTACCGCACCTGCGGGTTTTGCTCTGCTCTGCTTGTCTACCGCACCTGCAGGTTTTGCTCCGCTCTGCTTGTCTACCGCACCTGCGGGTTTTGCTCTGCACTGTTTTTCTACCGCACCTGCGGGTTTTGCTCTGCTCTGCTTGTCTACTGCACCTGCGGGTTTTGCTCTGCTCTGCTTGTCTCCCGCACCTGCGGGTTTTGCTCTGCTCTGCTTGTCTACGGCACCTGCAGGTTTTGCTCTGCTCTGCTTGTCTACCACACCTGTGGGTTTTGCTCTGCTCTGCTTGTCTACCGCACCTGCGGGTTTTACTCTGCTTTGCTTGTCTACCGCACCTGTGGGTTTTGCTCTGCTCTGCTTTTCTCCCGCACCTGCGGGTTTTGCTCTGCTCTGCTTGTCTACCGCACCTGCGGGTTTTGCTCTGCTCTGCTTGTCTACTGCACCTCCGGGTTTTGCTCTGCTCTGCTTGTCTCTCGCACCTGCGGGTTTTTCTCTTCTCTGCTTGTCTACCGCACCTGCGGGTTTTGCTCTGCGCTGCTTGTCAACCGCACATGCGGGTTTAGCTCTGCTCTGCTTGTCTACCGCACCTGCGGGTTTTGCTCTGCTCTGCTTGTCTACCGCACCTGCGGGTTTTGCTCTGCTCTGCTTGTCTACCGCACCAGCGGGTTTTGCTCTGCTCTGCTTGTCTACCGCACCTGCGGGTTTTGCTCTGCTCTGCTTGTCTACCGCACCTGCGGGTTTTGCTCTGCTCTGCTTGTCTACTGCACCTGCAGGTTTTGCTCTGCTCTGCTTATGTCCCGCACCTGCGGGTTTTGCTCTGCTCTGCTTGTCTACCGCACCTGCGGGTTTTGCTCTGCTCTGCTTGTCTACCGCACCTGCAGGTTTTGCTCCGCTCTGCTTGTCTACCGCACCTGCGGGTTTTGCTCTGCGTTGATTGTCTACCGCACCTGCGGGTTTTGCTCTGCTCTGCTTGTCTACCACACCTGCGGGTTTTGCTCTGCTCTGCTTGTCTACCGCACCTGCGGGTTTTGCTCTGCACTGTTTGTCTACCGCACCTGCGGGTTTTGCTCTGCTCTGCTTGTCTACTGCACCTGCGGGTTTTGCTCTGCTCTGCTTGTCTCCCGCACCTGCGGGTTTTGCTCTGCTCTGCTTGTCTACGGCACCTGCAGGTTTTGCTCTGCTCTGCTTGTCTACCACACCTGTGGGTTTTGCTCTGCTCTGCTTGTCTACCGCACCTGCGGGTTTTACTCTGCTTTGCTTGTCTACCGCACCTGTGGGTTTTGCACTGCTCTGCTTTTCTCCCGCACCTGCGGGTTTTGCTCTGCTCTGCTTGTCTACCGCACCTGCGGGTTTTGCTCTGCTCTGCTTGTCTACTGCACCTCCGGGTTTTGCTCTGCTCTGCTTGTCTCTCGCACCTGCGGGTTTTTCTCTTCTCTGCTTGTCTACCGCACATGCGGGTTTTGCTCTGCTCTGCTTGTCTACCGCACCTGCGGGTTTTGCTCTGCTCTGCTTGTCTACCGCACCAGCGGGTTTTGCTCTGCTCTGCTTGTCTACCGCACCTGCGGGTTTTGCTCTGCTCTGCTTGTCTACCGCACCTGCCTGTTTTGCTCTGCTCTGCTTGTCTACTGCACCTGCAGGTTTTGCTCTGCTCTGCTTATGTCCCGAACCTGCGGGTTTTGCTCTGCTCTGCTTGTCTACCGCACCTGCGGGTTTTGCTCTGCTCTGCTTGCCTACCGCACCTGCAGGTTTTGCTCCGCTCTGCTTGTCTACCGCACCTGCGGGTTTTGCTCTGCGTTGATTGTCTACCGCACCTGCGGGTTTTACTCTGCTTTGCTTGTCTACCGCACCTGCGGGTTTTGCTCTGCTCTGCTTGTCTCCCGCACCTGCGGGTTTTGCTCTGCTCTGCTTGTCTACCGCACCTGCGGGTTTTGCTCTGCTCTGCTTGTCTACTGCACCTGCGGGTTTTGCTCTGCTCTGCTTGTCTCTCGCACCTAGGGGTTTTGCTCTTCTCTGCTTGTCTACCGCACCTGCGGGTTTTGCTCTGCGATGCTTGTCTACCGCACCTGCGGGTTTAGCTCTGCTCTGCTTGTCTACCGCACCTGCGGGTTTTGCTCTGCTCTGCTTGTCTACCGCACCTGCGGGTTTTGCTCTGCTCTGCTTGTCTACCGCACCTGCGGGTTTTGCTCTGCTTTGCTTGTCTACCGCACATGCGGGTTTTGCTCAGCTTTGCTTGTCTACCGCACCTGCGGGTTTTGCTCTGCTCTGCTTGTCTACCGCACCTGCGGGTTTTGCTCTGCTCTGCTTGTCTACCGCACCTGCGAGTTTGGCTCTGCTTGTCTACCGCACCTGCGGGTTTTGCTCTGCTCTGCTTGTCTACTGCACCTGCGGGTTTTGCTCTGCTCTGCTTGTCTACCGCACCTGCATCCGTATCTACCTCCTGTGTTCTAACTATCTTCCTGTGTTTCCCAGTCTATTCCATGTGAACAGAGCCTTGTCCTGTCTGCCTGCACCTTCTGCTCTGCGGGCTTGGCTCTGCTCTGCTTGTCTACCGCACCTGCGGGTTTTGTTCTGCTTTGCTTGTCTACCGCACCTGCGGGTTTTGCTCTGCTCTGCTTGTCTACCGCACCTGCGGGTTTTGCTCTGCTCTGCTTGTCTCCCGCACCTGCGGGTTTTGCTCTGCTCTGCTTGTCTCCCGCACCTGCGGGTTTTGCTCTGCTCTGCTTGTCTCCCGCACCTGCGGGTTTTGCTCTGCTCTGCTTGTCTACTGCACCTGCGGATTTTGCTCAGCTTTGCTTGTCTACCGCACCTGCGGGTTTTGCTCTGCTCTGCTTGTCTACCGCACCTGCGGGTTTTGCTCTGCTCTGCTTGTCTACCGCACCTGCGGGTTTTGCTCTGCTCTGCTTGTCTACCGCACCTGCGGGTTTTGCTCTGCTCTGCTTGTCTACTGCACCTGCGGGTTTTGCTCTGCTCTGCTTGTCTACCACACCTGCGGGTTTTGCTCTGCTCTGCTTGTCTACCGCACCTGCGGGTTTTGCTCTGCTCTGCTTGTCTACCGCACCTGCGGGTTTTGCTCTGCATTGCTTGTCTACCGCACCTGCGGGTTTTACTCTGCTTTGCTTGTCTACCGCACCTGCGGTTTTTACTCTGCTTTGCTTGTCTACCGCACCTGCGGGTTTTGCTCTGCTCTGCTTGTGTCCGGCACCTGCGGGTTTTGCTCTGCTCTGCTTGTCTCCCGCACCTGCGGGTTCTGCTCTGCTCTGCTTGTCTACCGCACCTGCGGGTTTTGCTCTGCTCTGCTTGTCTACCGCACCTGCGGGTTTTGCTCTGCGTTGCTTGTCTACCGCACCTGCGGGTTTTACTCTGCTTTGCTTGTCTACCGCACCTGCGGGTTTTGCTCTGCTCTGCTTGTCTCCCGCACCTGCGGGTTTTGCTCTGCTCTGCTTGTCTCCCGCACCTGCGGGTTTTGCTCTGCTCTGCTTGTCTACCGCACCTGCGGGTTTTGCTCTGCACTGTTTGTCTACCGCACCTGCGGGTTTTGCTCTGCTCTGCTTGTCTACTGCACCTGCGGGTTTTGCTCTGCTCTGCTTGTCTCCCGCACCTGCGGGATTTGCTCTGCTGTGCTTGTCTACTGGACCTGCGGGTTTTGCTCTGCTCTGCTTGTCTACCACACCTGTGGGTTTTGCTCTGCTCTGCTTGTCTACCGCACCTGCGGGTTTTACTCTGCTTTGCTTGTCTACCGCACCTGCGGGTCTTGCTCTGCTCTGCTTTTCTCCCGCACCTGCGGGTTTTGCTCTGCTCTCCTTGTCTACCGCACCTGCGGGTTTTGCTGTGCTCTGCTTGTCTACTGCACCTGCGGGTTTTGCTCTGCTCTGCTTGTCTCTCGCACCTGCGGGTTTTTCTCTTCTCTGCTTGTCTACCGCACCTGCGGGTTTTGCTCTGCGCTGCTTGTCAACCGCACATGCGGGTTTAGCTCTGCTCTGCTTGTCTACCGCACCTGCGGGTTTTGCTCTGCTCTGCTTGTCTACCGCACCTGCGGGTTTTGCTCCGCTCTGCTTGTCTACCGAACCTGCGGGTTTTGCTCTGCGTTGCTTGTCTACCGCACCTGCGGGTTTTGCTCTGCGTTGCTTGTCTACCGCACCTGCGGGTTTTACTCTGCTTTGCTTGTCTACCGCACCTGCGGGTTTTGCTCTGCTCTGCTTGTCTACCGCACCTGCGGGTTTTGCTCTGCTCTGCTTGTCTACTGCACCTGCGGGTTTTGCTCTGCTCTGCTTGTCTCTCGCACCTGCGGGTTTTTCTCTTCTCTGCTTGTCTACCGCACCTGCGGGTTTTGCTCTGCGCTGCTTGTCAACCGCACATGCGGGTTTAGCTCTGCTCTGCTTGTCTACCGCACCTGCGGGTTTTGCTCTGCTCTGCTTGTCTACCGCACCTGCGGGTTTTGCTCCGCTCTGCTTGTCTACCGAACCTGCGGGTTTTGCTCTGCGTTGCTTGTCTACCGCACCTGCGGGTTTTACTCTGCTTTGCTTGTCTACCGCACCTGCGGGTTTTGCTCTGCTCTGCTTGTCTACCGCACCTGCGGGTTTTGCTCTACTCTGCTTGTCTACCACACCTGTGGGTTTTGCTCTGCATTGCTTGTCTACCGCACCTGCGGGTTTTACTCTGCTTTGCTTGTCTACCGCACCTGCGGTTTTTACTCTGCTTTGCTTGTCTACCGCACCTGCGGGTTTTGCTCTGCTCTGCTTGTGTCCCGCACCTGCGGGTTTTGCTCTGCTCTGCTTGTCTCCCGCACCTGCGGGTTCTGCTCTGCTCTGCTTGTCTACCGCACCTGCGGGTTTTGCTCTGCTCTGCTTGTCTACCGCACCTGCGGGTTTTGCTCTGCGTTGCTTGTCTACCGCACCTGCGGGTTTTACTCTGCTTTGCTTGTCTACCGCACCTGCGGGTTTTGCTCTGCTCTGCTTGTCTCCCGCACCTGCGGGTTTTGCTCTGCTCTGCTTGTCTCCCGCACCTGCGGGTTTTGCTCTGCTCTGCTTGTCTACCGCACCTGCGGGTTTTGCTCTGCACTGTTTGTCTACCGCACCTGCGGGTTTTGCTCTGCTCTGCTTGTCTACTGCACCTGCGGGTTTTGCTCTGCTCTGCTTGTCTCCCGCACCTGCGGGATTTGCTCTGCTGTGCTTGTCTACTGGACCTGCGGGTTTTGCTCTGCTCTGCTTGTCTACCACACCTGTGGGTTTTGCTCTGCTCTGCTTGTCTACCGCACCTGCGGGTTTTACTCTGCTTTGCTTGTCTACCGCACCTGCGGGTCTTGCTCTGCTCTGCTTTTCTCCCGCACCTGCGGGTTTTGCTCTGCTCTGCTTGTCTACCGCACCTGCGGGTTTTGCTCTGCTCTGCTTGTCTACTGCACCTGCGGGTTTTGCTCTGCTCTGCTTGTCTCTCGCACCTGCGGGTTTTTCTCTTCTCTGCTTGTCTACCGCACCTGCGGGTTTTGCTCTGCGCTGCTTGTCAACCGCACATGCGGGTTTAGCTCTGCTCTGCTTGTCTACCGCACCTGCGGGTTTTGCTCTGCTCTGCTTGTCTACCGCACCTGCGGGTTTTGCTCCGCTCTGCTTGTCTACCGAACCTGCGGGTTTTGCTCTGCGTTGCTTGTCTACCGCACCTGCGGGTTTTGCTCTGCGTTGCTTGTCTACCGCACCTGCGGGTTTTACTCTGCTTTGCTTGTCTACCGCACCTGCGGGTTTTGCTCTGCTCTGCTTGTCTACCGCACCTGCGGGTTTTGCTCTGCTCTGCTTGTCTACTGCACCTGCGGGTTTTGCTCTGCTCTGCTTGTCTCTCGCACCTGCGGGTTTTTCTCTTCTCTGCTTGTCTACCGCACCTGCGGGTTTTGCTCTGCGCTGCTTGTCAACCGCACATGCGGGTTTAGCTCTGCTCTGCTTGTCTACCGCACCTGCGGGTTTTGCTCTGCTCTGCTTGTCTACCGCACCTGCGGGTTTTGCTCCGCTCTGCTTGTCTACCGAACCTGCGGGTTTTGCTCTGCGTTGCTTGTCTACCGCACCTGCGGGTTTTACTCTGCTTTGCTTGTCTACCGCACCTGCGGGTTTTGCTCTGCTCTGCTTGTCTACCGCACCTGCGGGTTTTGCTCTGCTCTGCTTGTCTACCACACCTGTGGGTTTTGCTCTTCTCTGCTTGTCTACCGCACCTGCGGGTTTTGCTCTGCTCTGCTTGTCTATTGCACCTGCGGGTTTTGCTCTGCTCTGCTTGTCTACCGCACCTGCGGGTTTTGCTCTGCTCTGCTTGTCTACCGCACCTGCGGGTTTTGCTCTGCTCTGCTTGTCTACCGCACCTGCGGGTTTTGCTCTACGTTGCTTGTCTACCGCACCTGCGGGTTTTACTCTGCTTTGCCTGTCTACCGCACCTGCGGGTTTTACTCTGCTTTGCTTGTCTACCGCACCTGCGGGTTTTGCTCTGCTCTGCTTGTCTCCCGCACCTGCGGGTTTTGCTCTGCTCTGCTTGTCTACCACACCTGCGGGTTTTGCTCTGCACTGTTTGTCTACCGCACCTGCGGGTTTTGCTCTGCTCTGCTTGTCTACTGCACCTGCGGGTTTTGCTCTGCTCTGCTTGTCTACCGCACCTGCGGGTTTTGCTCTGCTCTGCTTGTCTACCGCACCTGCGGGTTTTGCTCTGCTCTGCTTGTCTACCGCACCTGCGGGTTTTGCTCCGCTCTGCTTGTCTACCGAACCTGCGGGTTTTGCTCTGCGTTGCTTGTCTACCGCACCTGCGGGTTTTGCTCTGCGTTGCTTGTCTACCGCACCTGCGGGTTTTACTCTGCTTTGCTTGTCTACCGCACCTGCGGGTTTTGCTCTGCTCTGCTTGTCTACCGCACCTGCGGGTTTTGCTCTGCTCTGCTTGTCTACTGCACCTGCGGGTTTTGCTCTGCTCTGCTTGTCTCTCGCACCTGCGGGTTTTTCTCTTCTCTGCTTGTCTACTGCACCTGCGGGTTTTGCTCTGCGCTGCTTGTCAACCGCACATGCGGGTTTAGCTCTGCTCTGCTTGTCTACCGCACCTGCGGGTTTTGCTCTGCTCTGCTTGTCTACCGCACCTGCGGGTTTTGCTCCGCTCTGCTTGTCTACCGAACCTGCGGGTTTTGCTCTGCGTTGCTTGTCTACCGCACCTGCGGGTTTTGCTCTGCTCTGCTTGTCTACCGCACCTGCGGGTTTTGCTCCGCTCTGCTTGTCTACCGAACCTGCGGGTTTTGCTCTGCGTTGCTTGTCTACCGCACCTGCGGGTTTTGCTCTGCGTTGCTTGTCTACCGCACCTGCGGGTTTTACTCTGCTTTGCTTGTCTACCGCACCTGCGGGTTTTGCTCTGCTCTGCTTGTCTACCGCACCTGCGGGTTTTGCTCTGCTCTGCTTGTCTACTGCACCTGCGGGTTTTGCTCTGCTCTGCTTGTCTCTCGCACCTGCGGGTTTTTCTCTTCTCTGCTTGTCTACCGCACCTGCGGGTTTTGCTCTGCGCTGCTTGTCAACCGCACATGCGGGTTTAGCTCTGCTCTGCTTGTCTACCGCACCTGCGGGTTTTGCTCTGCTCTGCTTGTCTACCGCACCTGCGGGTTTTGCTCCGCTCTGCTTGTCTACCGAACCTGCGGGTTTTGCTCTGCGTTGCTTGTCTACCGCACCTGCGGGTTTTACTCTGCTTTGCTTGTCTACCGCACCTGCGGGTTTTGCTCTGCTCTGCTTGTCTACCGCACCTGCGGGTTTTGCTCTACTCTGCTTGTCTACCACACCTGTGGGTTTTGCTCTGCATTGCTTGTCTACCGCACCTGCGGGTTTTACTCTGCTTTGCTTGTCTACCGCACCTGCGGTTTTTACTCTGCTTTGCTTGTCTACCGCACCTGCGGGTTTTGCTCTGCTCTGCTTGTGTCCCGCACTTGCGGGTTTTGCTCTGCTCTGCTTGTCTCCCGCACCTGCGGGTTCTGCTCTGCTCTGCTTCTCTACCGCACCTGCGGGTTTTGCTCTGCTCTGCTTGTCTACCGCACCTGCGGGTTTTGCTCTGCGTTGCTTGTCTACCGCACCTGCGGGTTTTACTCTGCTTTGCTTGTCTACCGCACCTGCGGGTTTTGCTCTGCTCTGCTTGTCTCCCGCACCTGCGGGTTTTGCTCTGCTCTGCTTGTCTCCCGCACCTGCGGGTTTTGCTCTGCTCTGCTTGTCTACCGCACCTGCGGGTTTTGCTCTGCACTGTTTGTCTACCGCACCTGCGGGTTTTGCTCTGCTCTGCTTGTCTACTGCACCTGCGGGTTTTGCTCTGCTCTGCTTGTCTCCCGCACCTGCGGGATTTGCTCTGCTGTGCTTGTCTACTGGACCTGCGGTTTTGCTCTGCTCTGCTTGTCTACCACACCTGTGGGTTTTGCTCTGCTCTGCTTGTCTACCGCACCTGCGGGTTTTACTCTGCTTTGCTTGTCTACCGCACCTGCGGGTCTTGCTCTGCTCTGCTTTTCTCCCGCACCTGCGGGTTTTGCTCTGCTCTGCTTGTCTACCGCACCTGCGGGTTTTGCTCTGCTCTGCTTGTCTACTGCACCTGCGGGTTTTGCTCTGCTCTGCTTGTCTCTCGCACCTGCGGGTTTTTCTCTTCTCTGCTTGTCTACCGCACCTGCGGGTTTTGCTCTGCGCTGCTTGTCAACCGCACATGCGGGTTTAGCTCTGCTCTGCTTGTCTACCGCACCTGCGGGTTTTGCTCTGCTCTGCTTGTCTACCGCACCTGCGGGTTTTGCTCCGCTCTGCTTGTCTACCGAACCTGCGGGTTTTGCTCTGCGTTGCTTGTCTACCGCACCTGCGGGTTTTGCTCTGCGTTGCTTGTCTACCGCACCTGCGGGTTTTACTCTGCTTTGCTTGTCTACCGCACCTGCGGGTTTTGCTCTGCTCTGCTTGTCTACCGCACCTGCGGGTTTTGCTCTGCTCTGCTTGTCTACTGCACCTGCGGGTTTTGCTCTGCTCTGCTTGTCTCTCGCACCTGCGGGTTTTTCTCTTCTCTGCTTGTCTACCGCACCTGCGGGTTTTGCTCTGCGCTGCTTGTCAACCGCACATGCGGGTTTAGCTCTGCTCTGCTTGTCTACCGCACCTGCGGGTTTTGCTCTGCTCTGCTTGTCTACCGCACCTGCGGGTTTTGCTCCGCTCTGCTTGTCTACCGAACCTGCGGGTTTTGCTCTGCGTTGCTTGTCTACCGCACCTGCGGGTTTTACTCTGCTTTGCTTGTCTACCGCACCTGCGGGTTTTGCTCTGCTCTGCTTGTCTACCGCACCTGCGGGTTTTGCTCTGCTCTGCTTGTCTACCACACCTGTGGGTTTTGCTCTTCTCTGCTTGTCTACCGCACCTGCGGGTTTTGCTCTGCTCTGCTTGTCTATTGCACCTGCGGGTTTTGCTCTGCTCTGCTTGTCTACCGCACCTGCGGGTTTTGCTCTGCTCTGCTTGTCTACCGCACCTGCGGGTTTTGCTCTGCTCTGCTTGTCTACCGCACCTGCGGGTTTTGCTCTACGTTGCTTGTCTACCGCACCTGCGGGTTTTACTCTGCTTTGCCTGTCTACCGCACCTGCGGGTTTTACTCTGCTTTGCTTGTCTACCGCACCTGCGGGTTTTGCTCTGCTCTGCTTGTCTCCCGCACCTGCGGGTTTTGCTCTGCTCTGCTTGTCTACCACACCTGCGGGTTTTGCTCTGCACTGTTTGTCTACCGCACCTGCGGGTTTTGCTCTGCTCTGCTTGTCTACTGCACCTGCGGGTTTTGCTCTGCTCTGCTTGTCTCCCACACCTGCGGGTTTTGCTCTGCTCTGCTTGTCTACGGCACCTGCGGGTTTTGCTCTGCTCTGCTTGTCTACCACACCTGTGGGTTTTGCTCTGCTCTGCTTGTCTACCGCACCTGCGGGTTTTGCTCTGCTCTGCTTGTCTACCGCACCTGCGGGTTTTGCTCTGCTCTGCTTGTCTACTGCACCTCCGGGTTTTGCTCTGCTCTGCTTGTCTCTCGCACCTGCGGGTTTTTCTCTTCTCTGCTTGTCTACCGCACCTGCGGGTTTTGCTCTGCTCTGCTTGTCTACCGCACCTGCATCCGTATCTACCTCCTGTGTTCTAACTATCTTCCTGTGTTTCCCAGTCTATTCCATGTGAACAGAGCCTTGTCCTGTCTGCCTGCACCTTCTGCTCTGCGGGCTTGGCTCTGCTCTGCTTGTCTACCGCACCTGCGGGTTTTGTTCTGCTTTGCTTGTCTACCGCACCTGCGGGTTTTGCTCTGCTCTGCTTGTCTACCGCACCTGCGGGATTTGCTCTGCTCTGCTTGTCTCCCGCACCTGCGGGTTTTGCTCTGCTCTGCTTGTCTACTGCACCTGCGGGTTTTGCTCTGCTCTGCTTGTCTCTCGCACCTGCGGGTTTTGCTTTTCTCTGCTTGTCTACCGCACCTGCGGGTTTTGCTCTGCGCTGCTTGTCTACATCACCTGCGGGTTTAGCTCTGCTCTGCTTGTCTACCGCACCTGCGGGTTTTGCTCTGCTCTGCTTGTCTACCGCACCTGCGGGTTTTGCTCTGCTCTGCTTGTCTACCGCACCTGCGGGTTTTGCTCTGCTTTGCTTGTCTACCGCACCTGCGGATTTTGCTCAGCTTTGCTTGTCTACCGCACCTGCGGGTTTTGCTCTGCTCTGCTTGTCTACCGCACCTGCGGGTTTTGCTCTGCTCTGCTTGTCTACCGCACCTGCGGGTTTTGCTCTGCTCTGCTTGTCTACCGCACCTGCGGGTTTTGCTCTGCTCTGCTTGTCTACTGCACCTGCGGGTTTTGCTCTGCTCTGCTTGTCTACCGCACCTGCGGGTTTTGCTCTGCTCTGCTTGTCTACCGCACCTGCGGGTTTTGCTCTGCTCTGCTTGTCTACCGCACCTGCGGGTTTTGCTCTGCATTGCTTGTCTACCGCACCTGCGGGTTTTACTCTGCATTGCTTGTCTACCGCACCTGCGGGTTTTACTCTGCTTTGCTTGTCTACCGCACCTGCGGGTTTTGCTCTGCTCTGCTTGTGTCCCGCACCTGCGGGTTTTGCTCTGCTCTGCTTGTCTACCGCACCTGCGGGTTCTGCTCTGCTCTGCTTGTCTACCGCACCTGCGGGTTTTGCTCTGCTCTGCTTGTCTACCGCACCTGCGGGTTTTGCTCTGCGTTGCTTGTCTACCGCACCTGCGGGTTTTACTCTGCTTTGCTTGTCTACCGCACCTGCGGGTTTTGCTCTGCTCTGCTTGTGTCCCGCACCTGCGGGTTTTGCTCTGCTCTGCTTGTCTCCCGCACCTGCGGGTTTTGCTCTGCTCTGCTTGTCTACCGCACCTGTGGGTTTTGCTCTGCACTGTTTGTCTACCGCACCTGCGGGTTTTGCTCTGCTCTGCTTGTCTACTGCACCTGCGGGTTTTGCTCTGCTCTGCTTGTCTCCCGCACCTGCGGGTTTTGCTCTGCTCTGCTTGTCTACGGGACCTGCGGGTTTTGCTCTGCTCTGCTTGTCTACCACACCTGTGGGTTTTGCTCTGCTCTGCTTGTCTACCGCACCTGCGGGTTTTACTCTGCTTTGCTTGTCTACCGCACCTGCGGGTCTTGCTCTGCTCTGCTTTTCTCCCGCACCTGCGGGTTTTGCTCTGCTCTGCTTGTCTACCGCACCTGCGGGTTTTGCTCTGCGTTGCTTGTCTACCGCACCTGCGGGTTTTACTCTGCTTTGCTTGTCTACCGCACCTGCGGGTTTTGCTCTGCTCTGCTTGTCTACCGCACCTGCGGGTTTTGCTCTGCTCTGCTTGTCTACCACACCTGTGGGTTTTGCTCTTCTCTGCTTGTCTACCGCACCTGCGGGTTTTGCTCTGCTCTGCTTGTCTACTGCACCTGCGGGTTTTGCTCTGCTCTGCTTGTCTACCGCACCTGCGGGTTTTGCTCTGCTCTGCTTGTCTACCGCACCTGCGGGTTTTGCTCTGCTCTGCTTGTCTACCGCACCTGCGGGTTTTACTCTGCTTTGCCTGTCTACCGCACCTGCGGGTTTAACTCTGCTTTGCTTGTCTACCGCACCTGCGGGTTTTGCTCTGCTCTGCTTGTCTACTGCACCTGCAGGTTTTGCTCTGCTCTGCTTATGTCCCGCACCTGTGGGTTTTGCTCTGCCCTGCTTGTCTACCGCACCTGCGGGTTTTGCTCTGCTCTGCTTGTCTACCGCACCTGCGGGTTTTGCTCCGCTCTGCTTGTCTACCGCACCTGCGGGTTTTGCTCTGCGTTGCTTGTCTACCGCACCTGCGGGTTTTACTCTGCTTTGCTTGTCTACCGCACCTCCGGGTTTTGCTCTGCTCTGCTTGTCTCCCGCACCTGCGGGTTTTGCTCTACTCTGCTTGTCTACCGCACCTGCGGGTTTTGCTCTGCTCTGCTTGTCTACTGCACCTGCGGGTTTTGCTCTGCTCTGCTTATCTCTCGCACCTGCGGGTTTTCCTCTGCTTTGCTTGTCTACCGCACATGCGGGTTTTGCTCAACTTTGCTTGTCTACCGCACCTGCGGGTTTAGCTCTGCTCTGCTTGTCTACCGCACCTGCGGGTTTTGCTCTGCTCTGCTTGTCTACCGCACCTGCGAGTTTGGCTCTGCTTGTCTACCGCACCTGCGGGTTTTGCTCTGCGATGCTTGTCTACCGCACCTGCGGGTTTAGCTCTGCTCTGCTTGTCTACCGCACCTGCGGGTTTTGCTCTGCTCTGCTTGTCTACCGCACCTGCGGGTTTTGCTCTGCTCTGCTTGTCTACCGCACCTGCGGGTTTTGCTCTGCTTTGCTTGTCTACCGCACATGCGGGTTTTGCTCAGCTTTGCTTGTCTACCGCACCTGCGGGTTTTGCTCTGCTCTGCTTGTCTACCGCACCTGCGGGTTTTGCTCTGCTCTGCTTGTCTACCGCACCTGCGAGTTTGGCTCTGCTTGTCTACCGCACCTGCAGGTTTTGCTCTGCTCTGCTTGTCTACTGCACCTGCGGGTTTTGCTCTGCTCTGCTTGTCTACCGCACCTGCATCCGTATCTACCTCCTCTGTTCTAACTATCTTCCTGTGTTTCCCAGTCTATTCCATGTGAACAGAGCCTTGTCCTGTCTGCCTGCACCTTCTGCTCTGCGGGCTTGGCTCTGCTCTGCTTGTCTACCGCACCTGCGGGTTTTGTTCTGCTTTGCTTGTCTACCGCACCTGCGGGTTTTGCTCTGCTCTGCTTGTCTACCGCACCTGCGGGTTTTGCTCTGCTCTGCTTGTCTCCCGCACCTGCGGGTTTTGCTCTGCTCTGCTTGTCTACTGCACCTGCGGGTTTTGCTCTGCTCTGCTTGTCTCTCGCACCTGCGGGTTTTGCTTTTCTCTGCTTGTCTACCGCACCTGCGGGTTTTGCTCTGCACTGCTTGTCTACATCACCTGCGGGTTTAGCTCTGCTCTGCTTGTCTACCGCACCTGCGGGTTTTGCTCTGCTCTGCTTGTCTACCGCACCTGCGGGTTTTGCTCTGCTCTGCTTGTCTACCGCACCTGTGGGTTTTGCTCTGCTTTGCTTGTCTACCGCACCTGCGGATTTTGCTCAGCTTTGCTTGTCTACCGCACCTGCGGGTTTTGCTCTGCTCTGCTTGTCTACCGCACCTGCGGGTTTTGCTCTGCTCTGCTTGTCTACCGCACCTGCGGGTTTTGCTCTGCTCTGCTTGTCTACCGCACCTGCGGGTTTTGCTCTGCTCTGCTTGTCTACTGCACCTGCGGGTTTTGCTCTGCTCTGCTTGTCTACCGCACCTGCGGGTTTTGCTCTGCTCTGCTTGTCTACCGCACCTGCGGGTTTTGCTCTGCTCTGCTTGTCTACCGCACCTGCGGGTTTTGCTCTGCATTGCTTGTCTACCGCACCTGCGGGTTTTACTCTGCTTTGCTTGTCTACCGCACCTGCGGGTTTTGCTCTGCTCTGCTTGTCTACCGCACCTGCGGGTTTTGCTCTGCTCTGCTTGTCTACCGCACCTGCGGGTTTTGCTCTGCTCTGCTTGTCTACCGCACCTGCGGGTTTTGCTGTTCTCTGCTTGTCTACTGCACCTGCGGGTTTTGCTCTGCTCTGCTTGTGTCCCGCACCTGCGGGATTTGCTCTGCTCTGCTTGTCTACCGCACCTGCAGGTTTTGCTCTGCTCTGCTTGTCTACCGCACCTGCGGGTTTTGCTCTGCTCTGCTTGTCTACCGCACCTGCGGGTTTTGCTCTGCGTTGCTTGTCTACCGCACCTGCGGGTTTTACTCTGCTTTGCTTGTCTACCGCACCTGCGGGTTTTGCTCTGCTCTGCTTGTCTCCCGCACCTGCGGGTTTTGCTCTGCTCTGCTTGTCTCTCACACCTGCGGGTTTTGCTCTTCTCTGCTTGTCTACCGCACCTGCGCGTTTTGCTCTGCGATGCTTGTCTACCGCAACTGCGGGTTTAGCTCTGCTCTGCTTGTCTACCACACCTGCGGGTTTTGCTCTGCTCTGCTTGTCTACCGCACCTGCAGGTTTTGCTCTGCTCTGCTTGTCTACCGCACCTGCGGGTTTTGCTCTGCTTTGCTTGTCTACCGCACCTGCGGGTTTTGCTCTGCTCTGCTTGTCTACCGCACCTGCGAGTTTTACTCTGCGTTGCTTGTCTACCGCACCTGCGGGTTTTACTCTGCTTTGCTTGTCTACCGCACCTGCGGGTTTTGCTCTGCTCTGCTTGTCTACCGCACCTGCGGGTTTTGCTCTGCTCTGCTTGTCTACCACACCTGCGGGTTTTGCTCTGCTCTGCTTGTCTACCGCACCTGCGGGTTTTGCTCTGCTCTGCTTGTCTACTGCACCTGCGGGTTTTGCTCTGCTCTGCTTGTGTCCCGCACCTGCGGGTTTTGCTCTGCTCTGCTTGTCTACCGCACCTGCGGGTTTTGCTCTGCTCTGCTTGTCTACCGCACCTGCGGGTTTTGCTCTGCTCTGCTTGTCTACCACACCTGCGGGTTTTGCTCTGCGTTGCTTGTCTACCGCACCTGCGGGTTTTGCTCTGCTCTGCTTGTCTCTCACACCTGCGGGTTTTGCTCTTCTCTGCTTGTCTACCGCACCTGCGGGTTTTGCTCTGCGATGCTTGTCTACCGCAACTGTGGGTTTAGCTCTGCTCTGCTTGTCTACCACACCTGCGGGTTTTGCTCTGCTCTGCTTGTCTACCGCACCTGCAAGTTTTGCTCTGCTCTGCTTGTCTACCGCACCTGAGGGTTTTGCTCTGCTTTGCTTGTCTACTGCACCTGCGGGTTTTGCTCTGCTCTGCTTGTCTACCGCACCTGCGAGTTTTACTCTGCGTTGCTTGTCTACCGCACCTGCGGGTTTTACTCTGCTTTGCTTGTCTACCGCACCTGCGGGTTTTCCTCTGCTCTGCTTGTCTACCGCACCTGCGGGTTTTGCTCTGCTCTGCTTGTCTACCACACCTGCAGGTTTTGCTCTGCTCTGCTTGTCTACCGCACCTGCGGGTTTTGCTCTGCTCTGCTTGTCTACTGCACCTGCGGGTTTTGCTTTGCTCTGCTTGTGTCCCGCACCTGCGGGTTTTGCTCTGCTCTGCTTGTCTACCGCACCTGCGGGTTTTGCTCTGCTCTGCTTGTCTACCGCACCTGCGGGTTTTGCTCTGCTCTGCTTGTCTACCGCACCTGCGGGTTTTGCTCTGCATTGCTTGTCTACCGCACCTGCGGGTTTTACTCTGCTTTGCTTGTCTACCGCACCTGCGGGTTTTGCTCTGCTCTGCTTGTCTCCCGCACCTGCGGGTTTTGCTCTGCTCTGCTTGTCTACCGCACCTGCGGGTTTTGCTCTGCTCTGCTTGTCTACTGCACCTGCGGGTTTTGCTCTGCTCTGCTTGTCTCTCGCACCTGCGGGTTTTGCTCTTCTCTGCTTGTCTACCGCACCTGCGGGTTTTGCTCTGCGATGCTTGTCTACCGCACCTGCGGGTTTAGCTCTGCTCTGCTTGTCTACCACACCTGCGGGTTTTGCTCTACTCTGCTTGTCTACCGCACCTGCGGGTTTTGCTCTGCTCTGCTTGTCTACCGCACCTGCGGGTTTTGCTCTGCTTTGCTTGTCTACTGCACCTGCGGGTTTTTGCTCAGCTTTGCTTGTCTACCGCACCTGCGGGTTTTGCTCTGCTCTGCTTGTCTACCGCACCTGCGGGTTTTGCTCTGCTCTGCTTGTCTACCGCACCTGCGGGTTTTGATCTGCTTGTCTACCGCACCTGCGGGTTTTGCTCTGCTCTGCTTGTTTACTTCACCTGCAGGTTTTGCTCTGCTCTGCTTGTCTACCGCACCTGCATCCGTATCTACCTCCTGTGTTCTAACTATCTTCCTGTGTTTCCCAGTCTATTCCATGTGAACAGAGCCTTGTCCTGTCTGCCTGCACCTTCTGCTCTGCGGGCTTGGCTCTGCTCTGCTTGTCTACCGCACCTGCGGGTTTTGCTCTGCTCTGCTTGTCTACCGCACCTGCGGGTTTTGCTCTGCTTTGCTTGTCTACCTCACCTGCGGGTTTTACTCTGCTCTGCTTGTCTCCCGCACCTGTGGATTTTGCTCTGCTCTGCTTGTCTACCTCACCTGCGGGTTTTACTCTGCTCTGCTTGTCTCCCGCACCTGCGGGTTTTGCTCTGCTCTGCTTGTCTACCGCACCTGCGGGTTTTGCTCTGCTCTGCTTGTCTACCGCACCTGCGGGTTTTGCTCTGCTTTGCTTGTCTACCGCACCTGCGGGTTTTGCTCAGCTTTGCTTGTCTACCGCACCTGCGGGTTTTGCTCTGCTCTGCTTGTCTACCGCACCTGCGGGTTTTGCTCTGCTCTGCTTGTCTACCGCAACTGCGGGTTTTGCTCTGCTCTTCCTGTCTACCGCACCTGCGGGTTTTGCTCTGCTCTGCTTGTCTACCGCACCTGCGGGTTTTGCTCTGCTCTGCTTGTCTACCGCACCTGCGGGTTTTTCTCTGCTCTGCTTGTCTACCGCACCTGCGGGTTTTGCTCTGCTCTGCTTGTCTACCGCACCTGCGGGTTTTGCTCTACGTTGATTGTCTACCGCACCTGCGAGTTTTACTCTGCTTTGCTTGTCTACCGCACCTGCGGGTTTTGCTCTGCTCTGCTTATCTCCCGCACCTGCGGGTTTTGCTCTGCTCTGCTTGTCTACCGCACCTGCGGGTTTTGCTCTGCTCTGCTTGTCTACCACACCTGCGGGTTTTGCTCTGCACTGCTTGTCTACCGCACCTGCGGGTTTTGCTCTGCGTTGCTTGTCTACCGCACCTGGGGGTTTTACTCTGCTTTGCTTGTCTACCACACCTGCGGGTTTTGCTCTGCTCTGCTTGTCTACCGCACCTGCGGGTTTTGCTCTGCTCTGCTTGTCTACCACACCTGCGGGTTTTGCTCTGCTCTGCTTGTCTCCCGCACCTGCGGGTTTTGCTCTGCTCTGCTTGTCTACCGCACCTGCGGGTTTTGCTCTGCTCTGCTTGTCTACTGCACCTGCGGGTTTTGCTCTGCTCTGCTTGTCTCCTGCACCTGCGGGTTTTGCTCTGCTCTGTTTGTCTACGGCACCTGCGGGTTTTTCTCTGCTCTGCTTGTCTACCACACCTGTTGATTTTTCTCTGCTCTGCTTGTCTACCGCACCTGCGGGTTTTACTCTGCTTTGCTTGTCTACCGCACCTGCGGGTTTTGCTCTGCTCTGCTTGTCTCCCGCACCTGCGGGTTTTGCTCTGCTCTGCTTGTCTACCGCACCTGCGGGTTTTGCTCTGCTCTGCTTGTCTACTGCACCTGCGGGTTTTGCTGTGCTCTGCTTGTCTCTCGCACCTGCGGGTTTTGCTCTTCTCTGCTTATCTACCGCACCTGCGGGTTTTGCTCTGCTCTGCTTGTCTACCGCACCTGCGGGTTTTGCTCTGCTCTGCTTGTCTACCGCACCTGCGGGTTTTGCTCTGCTCTGCTTGTCTACCGCACCTGCGGGTTTTGCTCTGCTCTGCTTGTCTACCGCACCTGCGGGTTTTGCTCTGCGTTGCTTGTCTACCGCACCTGCGGGTTTTACTCTGCTTTGCTTGTCTACCACACCTGCGGGTTTTGCTCTGCTCTGCTTGTCTACCGCACCTGCGGGTTTTGCTCTGCTCTGCTTGTCTACCACACCTGCGGATTTTGCTCTGCTCTGCTTGTCTCCCGCACCTGCGGGTTTTGCTCTGCTCTGCTTGTCTACCGCACCTGCGGGTTTTGCTCTGCTCTGCTTGTCTACTGCACCTTCGGGTTTTGCTCTGCTCTGCTTGTCTCTCGCACCTGCGGGTTTTGCTCTTCTCTGCTTATCTACCGCACCTGCGGGTTTTGCTCTGCGCTGCTTGTCTATAGCACCTGCGGGTTTAGCTCTGCTCTGCTTGTCTACCGCACCTGCGGGTTTTGCTCTGCTCTGCTTGTCTACCGCACCTGCGGGTTTTGCTCTGCTCTGCTTGTCTACCGCACCTGTGGGTTTTGCTCTGCTTTGCTTGTCTACCGCACCTGCGGGTTTTGCTCAGCTTTGCTTGTCTACCGCACCTGCGGGTTTTGCTCTGCTCTGCTTGTCTACCGCACCTGCGGGTTTTGCTCTGCTCTGCTTGTGTACCGCACCTGCGGGTTTTGCTCTGCTCTGCTTGTCTACCGCACCTGCGGGTTTTGCTCTGCTCTGCTTGTCTACCGCACCTGCGGGTTTTGCTCTGCTCTGCTTGTCTACCGCACCTGCGGGTTTTGCTCTGCTCTGCTTGTCTACCGCACCTGCGGGTTTTGCTCTGCTCTGCTTGTCTACAGCACCTGTGGGTTTTGCTCTGCTCTGCTTGTCTACCGCACCTGCGGGTTTTGCTCTGCGTTGCTTGTCTACCGCACCTGCGGGTTTTACTCTGCTTTGCTTGTCTACCGCACCTGCGGGTTTTGCTCTGCTCTGCTTGTCTACCTCACCTGCGGGTTTTGCTCTGCTCTGCTTGTCTACCACACCTGCGGGTTTTGCTCTGCTCTGCTTGTCTACCGCACTGCAGGTTTTGCTCTGCTCTGCTTGTCTACCGCACCTGCGGGTTTTGCTCTGCTCTGCTTGTGTCCCACACCTGCGGGTTTTGCTCTGCTCTGTTTGTCTACCGCACCTGCGGGTTTTGCTCTGCTCTGCTTGTCTACCGCACCTGCGGGTTTTGCTCTGCTCTGCTTGTCTACCGCACCTGCGGGTTTTGCTCTGCGTTGCTTGTCTACCGCACCTGCGGGTTTTACTCTGCTCTGCTTGTCTACCGCACCTGCGGGTTTTGCTCTGCTCTGCTTGTCTCCCGCACCTGCGGGTTTTACTCTGCTCTGCTTGTCTACCGCACGTGCGGGTTTTGCTCTGCTCTGCTTGTCTACTGCACCTGCGGGTTTTGCTCTGCTCTGCTTGTCTCTCGCACCTGCGGGTTTTGCTCTTCTCTGCTTGTCTACCGCACCTGCGGGTTTTGCTCTGCTCTGCTTGTCTACCCCACCTGCGGGTTTAGCTCTGCTCTGCTTGTCTACCGCACCTGCGGGTTTTGCTCTGCTCTGCTTGTCTACCGCACCTGCGGGTTTTGCTCTGCTCTGCTTGTCTACCGCACCTGCGGGTTTTGCTCTGCTTTGCTTGTCTACTGCACCTGCGGGTTTTGCTCAGCTTTGCTTGTCTACTGCACCTGCGGGTTTTGCTCTGCTCTGCTTGTCTACCGCACCTGCGGGTTTTGCTCTGCTCTACTTGTCTACCGCACCTGCAGGTTTTGCTCTGCTTGTCTACCACACCTGCGGGTTTTGCTCTGCTCTGCTTGTCTACTGCACCTGCGGGTTTTGCTCTGCTCTGCTTGTCTACCGCACCTGCATCCGTATCTACCTCCTGTGTTCTAACTATCTTCCTGTGTTTCCCAGTCTATTCCATGTGAACAGAGCCTTGTCCTGTCTGCCTGCACCTTCTGCTCTGCGGGCTTGGCTCTGCTCTGCTTGTCTACCGCACCTGCGGGTTTAGCTCTGCTTTGCTTGTCTACCGCACCTGCGGGTTTTGCTCTGCTCTGCTTGTCTACCACACCTGCGGGTTTTGCTCTGCTCTGCTTGTCTACCGCACCTGCGGGTTTAGCTCTGCTCTGCTTGTCTACCGCACCTGCAGGTTTTGCTCTGCTCTGCTTGTCTATCGCACCTGCGGGTTTTGCTCTGCTCTGCTTGTCTACCGCACCTGCGGTTTTGCTCTGCTCTGCTTGTCTACCGCACCTGCGGGTTTTGCTCTGCTTGTCTACCGCACCTGCGGGTTTTGCTGTGCTCTGCTTGTCTACTGCACCTGCGGGTTTTGCTCTGCTCTGCTTGTCTACCGCACCTGCAACCCTATCTACCTCCTGTGTTCTAACTATCTTCCTGTGTTTCCCAGTCTATTCCATGTGAACAGAGCCTTGTCCTGTCTGCCTGCACCTTCTGCTCTGCGGGCTTGGCTCTGCTCGGCTTGTCTACCGCACCTGCGGGTTTTGCTCTGCTCTGCTTGTCTACCGCACCTGCGGGTTTTGCTCTGCGTTGCTTATCTACCGCACCTGCGGGTTTTACTCTGCTCTGCTTGTCTACCGCACCTGCGGGTTTTGCTCTGCTCTGCTTGTCTCCCGCACCTGCGGGTTTTGCTCTGCTCTGCTTGTCTACCGCACCTGCGGGTTTTGCTCTGCTTTGCTTGTCTACCGCACCTGCGGGTTTTGCTCAGCTTTGCTTGTCTACCGCACCTGCGGGTTTTGCTCTGCTCTGCTTGTCTACCGCACCTGCGGGTTTTGCTCTGCTCTGCTTGTCTACCGCACCTGCGGGTTTTGCTCTGCTCTGCTTGTCTACCGCACCTGCGGGTTTTGCTCTGCTCTGCTTGTCTACCACACCTGCGGGTTTTGCTCTGCTCTGCTTGTCTACTGCACCTGCGGGTTTTGCTCTGCTCTGCTTGTCTACCGCACCTGCGGGTTTTGCTCTGCTCTGCTTGTCTACCGCACCTGCGGGTTTTGCTCTACGTTGCTTGTCTACCGCACCTGCGGGTTTTACTCTGCTTTGCATGTCTACCGCACCTGCGGGTTTTACTCTGCTTTGCTTGTCTACCGCACCTGCGGGTTTTGCTCTGCTCTGCTTGTCTACCGCACCTGCGGGTTTTGCTCTGCTTTGCTTGTCTACCGCACCTGCGGGTTTTGCTCAGCTTTGCTTGTCTACCGCACCTGCGGGTTTTGCTCTGCTCTGCTTGTCTACCGCACCTGCGGGTTTTGCTCTACGTTGCTTGTCTACCACACCTGCGGGTTTTACTCTGCTTTGCATGTCTACCGCACCTGCGGGTTTTACTCTGCTTTGCTTGTCTACCGCACCTGCGGGTTTTGCTCTGCTCTGCTTGTCTCCCGCACCTGCGGGTTTTGCTCTGCTCTGCTTGTCTACCGCACCTGCGGGTTTTGCTCTGCTTTGCTTGTCTACCGCACCTGCGGGTTTTGCTCTGCTCTGCTTGTCTACCGCACCTGCGGGTTTTGCTCTGCTCTGCTTGTCTACCGCACCTGCGGGTTTTGCTCTGCTCTGCTTGTCTACCCCACCTGCGGGTTTTGCTCTGCTCTGCTTGTCTACCGCACCTGCGGGTTTTGCTCTGCTCTGCTTGTCTACCGCACCTGCGGGTTTTTCTCTGCTCTGCTTGTCTACCGCACCTGCGGGTTTTGATCTGCTCTGCTTGTCTCCCGCACCTGCGGGTTTTGCTCTGCTCTGCTTGTCTACCGCACCTGCGGGTTTTGCTCTGCTTTGCTTGTCTACCGCACCTGCGGGTTTTGCTCAGCTTTGCTTGTCTACCGCACCTGCGGGTTTTGCTCTGCTCTGCTTGTCTACCGCACCTGCGGGTTTTGCTCTGCTCTGCTTGTCTACCGCACCTGCGGGTTTTGCTCTGCTCTGCTTGTCTACCGCACCTGCGGGTTTTGCTCTGCTCTGCTTGTCTACCACACCTGCGGGTTTTGCTCTGCTCTGCTTGTCTACTGCACCTGCGGGTTTTGCTCTGCTCTGCTTGTCTACCGCACCTGCGGGTTTTGCTCTGCTCTGCTTGTCTACCGCACCTGCGGGTTTTGCTCTACGTTGCTTGTCTACCGCACCTGCGGGTTTTACTCTGCTTTGCATGTCTACCGCACCTGCGGGTTTTACTCTGCTTTGCTTGTCTACCGCACCTGCGGGTTTTGCTCTGCTCTGCTTGTCTACCGCACCTGCGGGTTTTGTTCTGCTTTGCTTGTCTACCGCACCTGCGGGTTTTGCTCAGCTTTGCTTGTCTACCGCACCTGCGGGTTTTGCTCTGCTCTGCTTGTCTACCGCACCTGCGGGTTTTGCTCTACGTTGCTTGTCTACCGCACCTGCGGATTTTACTCTGCTTTGCATGTCTACCGCACCTGCGGGTTTTACTCTGCTTTGCTTGTCTACCGCACCTGCGGGTTTTGCTCTGCTCTGCTTGTCTCCCGCACCTGCGGGTTTTGCTCTGCTCTGCTTGTCTACCGCACCTGCGGGTTTTGCTCTGCTTTGCTTGTCTACCGCACCTGCGGGTTTTGCTCTGCTCTGCTTGTCTACCGCACCTGCGGGTTTTGCTCTGCTCTGCTTGTCTACCGCACCTGCGGGTTTTGCTCTGCTCTGCTTGTCTACCGCACCTGCGGGTTTTGCTCTGCTCTGCTTGTATACCGCACCTGCGGGTTTTGCTCTGCGTTGCTTGTCTACCGCACCTGCGGGTTTTACTCTGCTTTGCTTGTCTACCGCACCTGCGGGTTTTGCTCTGCTCTGCTTGTCTACCTCACCTGCGGGTTTTGCTCTGCTCTGCTTGTCTACCACACCTGCGGGTTTTGCTCTGCTCTGCTTGTCTACCGCACTGCAGGTTTTGCTCTGCTCTGCTTGTCTACCGCACCTGCGGGTTTTGCTCTGCTCTGCTTGTGTCCCACACCTGCGGGTTTTGCTCTGCTCTGTTTGTCTACCGCACCTGCGGGTTTTGCTCTGCTCTGCTTGTCTACCGCACCTGCGGGTTTTGCTCTGCTCTGCTTGTCTACCGCACCTGCGGGTTTTGCTCTGCGTTGCTTGTCTACCGCACCTGCGGGTTTTACTCTGCTCTGCTTGTCTACCGCACCTGCGGGTTTTGCTCTGCTCTGCTTGTCTCCCGCACCTGCGGGTTTTACTCTGCTCTGCTTGTCTACCGCACGTGCGGGTTTTGCTCTGCTCTGCTTGTCTACTGCACCTGCGGGTTTTGCTCTGCTCTGCTTGTCTCTCGCACCTGCGGGTTTTGCTCTTCTCTGCTTGTCTACCGCACCTGCGGGTTTTGCTCTGCTCTGCTTGTCTACCCCACCTGCGGGTTTAGCTCTGCTCTGCTTGTCTACCGCACCTGCGGGTTTTGCTCTGCTCTGCTTGTCTACCGCACCTGCGGGTTTTGCTCTGCTCTGCTTGTCTACCGCACCTGCGGGTTTTGCTCTGCTTTGCTTGTCTACTGCACCTGCGGGTTTTGCTCAGCTTTGCTTGTCTACTGCACCTGCGGGTTTTGCTCTGCTCTGCTTGTCTACCGCACCTGCGGGTTTTGCTCTGCTCTACTTGTCTACCGCACCTGCAGGTTTTGCTCTGCTTGTCTACCACACCTGCGGGTTTTGCTCTGCTCTGCTTGTCTACTGCACCTGCGGGTTTTGCTCTGCTCTGCTTGTCTACCGCACCTGCATCCGTATCTACCTCCTGTGTTCTAACTATCTTCCTGTGTTTCCCAGTCTATTCCATGTGAACAGAGCCTTGTCCTGTCTGCCTGCACCTTCTGCTCTGCGGGCTTGGCTCTGCTCTGCTTGTCTACCGCACCTGCGGGTTTAGCTCTGCTTTGCTTGTCTACCGCACCTGCGGGTTTTGCTCTGCTCTGCTTGTCTACCACACCTGCGGGTTTTGCTCTGCTCTGCTTGTCTACCGCACCTGCGGGTTTAGCTCTGCTCTGCTTGTCTACCGCACCTGCAGGTTTTGCTCTGCTCTGCTTGTCTATCGCACCTGCGGGTTTTGCTCTGCTCTGCTTGTCTACCGCACCTGCGGTTTTGCTCTGCTCTGCTTGTCTACCGCACCTGCGGGTTTTGCTCTGCTTGTCTACCGCACCTGCGGGTTTTGCTGTGCTCTGCTTGTCTACTGCACCTGCGGGTTTTGCTCTGCTCTGCTTGTCTACCGCACCTGCAACCCTATCTACCTCCTGTGTTCTAACTATCTTCCTGTGTTTCCCAGTCTATTCCATGTGAACAGAGCCTTGTCCTGTCTGCCTGCACCTTCTGCTCTGCGGGCTTGGCTCTGCTCGGCTTGTCTACCGCACCTGCGGGTTTTGCTCTGCTCTGCTTGTCTACCGCACCTGCGGGTTTTGCTCTGCGTTGCTTATCTACCGCACCTGCGGGTTTTACTCTGCTCTGCTTGTCTACCGCACCTGCGGGTTTTGCTCTGCTCTGCTTGTCTCCCGCACCTGCGGGTTTTGCTCTGCTCTGCTTGTCTACCGCACCTGCGGGTTTTGCTCTGCTTTGCTTGTCTACCGCACCTGCGGGTTTTGCTCAGCTTTGCTTGTCTACCGCACCTGCGGGTTTTGCTCTGCTCTGCTTGTCTACCGCACCTGCGGGTTTTGCTCTGCTCTGCTTGTCTACCGCACCTGCGGGTTTTGCTCTGCTCTGCTTGTCTACCGCACCTGCGGGTTTTGCTCTGCTCTGCTTGTCTACCACACCTGCGGGTTTTGCTCTGCTCTGCTTGTCTACTGCACCTGCGGGTTTTGCTCTGCTCTGCTTGTCTACCGCACCTGCGGGTTTTGCTCTGCTCTGCTTGTCTACCGCACCTGCGGGTTTTGCTCTACGTTGCTTGTCTACCGCACCTGCGGGTTTTACTCTGCTTTGCATGTCTACCGCACCTGCGGGTTTTACTCTGCTTTGCTTGTCTACCGCACCTGCGGGTTTTGCTCTGCTCTGCTTGTCTACCGCACCTGCGGGTTTTGCTCTGCTTTGCTTGTCTACCGCACCTGCGGGTTTTGCTCAGCTTTGCTTGTCTACCGCACCTGCGGGTTTTGCTCTGCTCTGCTTGTCTACCGCACCTGCGGGTTTTGCTCTACGTTGCTTGTCTACCACACCTGCGGGTTTTACTCTGCTTTGCATGTCTACCGCACCTGCGGGTTTTACTCTGCTTTGCTTGTCTACCGCACCTGCGGGTTTTGCTCTGCTCTGCTTGTCTCCCGCACCTGCGGGTTTTGCTCTGCTCTGCTTGTCTACCGCACCTGCGGGTTTTGCTCTGCTTTGCTTGTCTACCGCACCTGCGGGTTTTGCTCTGCTCTGCTTGTCTACCGCACCTGCGGGTTTTGCTCTGCTCTGCTTGTCTACCGCACCTGCGGGTTTTGCTCTGCTCTGCTTGTCTACCCCACCTGCGGGTTTTGCTCTGCTCTGCTTGTCTACCGCACCTGCGGGTTTTGCTCTGCTCTGCTTGTCTACCGCACCTGCGGGTTTTTCTCTGCTCTGCTTGTCTACCGCACCTGCGGGTTTTGATCTGCTCTGCTTGTCTCCCGCACCTGCGGGTTTTGCTCTGCTCTGCTTGTCTACCGCACCTGCGGGTTTTGCTCTGCTTTGCTTGTCTACCGCACCTGCGGGTTTTGCTCAGCTTTGCTTGTCTACCGCACCTGCGGGTTTTGCTCTGCTCTGCTTGTCTACCGCACCTGCGGGTTTTGCTCTGCTCTGCTTGTCTACCGCACCTGCGGGTTTTGCTCTGCTCTGCTTGTCTACCGCACCTGCGGGTTTTGCTCTGCTCTGCTTGTCTACCACACCTGCGGGTTTTGCTCTGCTCTGCTTGTCTACTGCACCTGCGGGTTTTGCTCTGCTCTGCTTGTCTACCGCACCTGCGGGTTTTGCTCTGCTCTGCTTGTCTACCGCACCTGCGGGTTTTGCTCTACGTTGCTTGTCTACCGCACCTGCGGGTTTTACTCTGCTTTGCATGTCTACCGCACCTGCGGGTTTTACTCTGCTTTGCTTGTCTACCGCACCTGCGGGTTTTGCTCTGCTCTGCTTGTCTACCGCACCTGCGGGTTTTGTTCTGCTTTGCTTGTCTACCGCACCTGCGGGTTTTGCTCAGCTTTGCTTGTCTACCGCACCTGCGGGTTTTGCTCTGCTCTGCTTGTCTACCGCACCTGCGGGTTTTGCTCTACGTTGCTTGTCTACCGCACCTGCGGATTTTACTCTGCTTTGCATGTCTACCGCACCTGCGGGTTTTACTCTGCTTTGCTTGTCTACCGCACCTGCGGGTTTTGCTCTGCTCTGCTTGTCTCCCGCACCTGCGGGTTTTGCTCTGCTCTGCTTGTCTACCGCACCTGCGGGTTTTGCTCTGCTTTGCTTGTCTACCGCACCTGCGGGTTTTGCTCTGCTCTGCTTGTCTACCGCACCTGCGGGTTTTGCTCTGCTCTGCTTGTCTACCGCACCTGCGGGTTTTGCTCTGCTCTGCTTGTCTACCGCACCTGCGGGTTTTGCTCTGCTCTGCTTGTATACCGCACCTGCGGGTTTTGCTCTGCTCTGCTTGTCTACCGCACCTGCGGGTTTTGCTCTGCTCTGCTTGTCTACTGCACCTGCGGGTTTTGCTCTGCTCTGCTTGTCTACCGCACCTGCGGGTTTTGCTCTGCTCTGCTTGTCTACCGCACCTGCGGGTATTGTTCTGCTTTGCTTGTCTACAGCACCTGCGGGTTTTGCTCTGCTCTGCTTGTCTACCGCACCTTTGGGTTTTGCTCTGCGTTGCTTGTCTACCGCACCTGCGCGTTTTACTCTGCTTTGCTTGTCTACCGCACCTGCGGGTTTTGCTCTGCTCTGCTTGTCTACCGCACCTGCGGGTTTTGCTCTGCTCTGCTTGTCTACCACACCTGCGGGTTTTGCTCTGCTCTGCTTGTCTACCGCACCTGCGGGTTTTGCTCTGCTCTGCTTGTCTACCGCACCTGCGGGTTTTGCTCTGCTCTGCTTGTGTCCCGCACCTGCGGGTTTTGCTCTTCTCTGCTTGTCTACCGCACCTGCGGGTTTTGCTCTACTCTGCTTGTCTACCGCACCTGCGGGTTTTGCTCTGCTCTGCTTGTCTACCGCACCTGCGGGTTTTGCTCTGCGTTGCTTGTCTACCGCACCTGCGGGTTTTACTCTGCTCTGCTTGTCTACCGCACCTGCGGGTTTTGCTCTGCTCTGCTTGTCTCCCGCACCTGCGGGTTTTACTCTGCTCTGCTTGTCTACCGCACCTGCGGGTTTTGCTCTGCTCTGCTTGTCTACCACACCTGCGGGTTTTGCTCTGCTCTGCTTGTCTCCCGCACCTGTGGGTTTTGCTCTGCTCTGCTTGTCTACCGCACCTGCGGGTTTTGCTCTGCTCTGCTTGTCTACTGCACCTGCGGGTTTTGCTCTGCTCTGCTTGTCTCTCGCACCTGCGGGTTTTGCTCTTCTCTGTTTATCTACCGCACCTGCGGGTTTTGCTCTGCGCTGCTTGTCTATAGCACCTGCAGGTTTAGCTCTGCTCTGCTTGTCTACCGCACCTGCGGGTTTTGCTCTGCTCTGCTTGTCTACCGCACCTGCGGGTTTTGCTCTGCTCTGCTTGTCTACCGCACCTGCGGGTTTTGCTCTGCTTTGCTTGTCTACCGCACCTGCGGGTTTTGCTCAGCTTTGCTTGTCTACCGCACCTGCGGGTTTTGCTCTGCTCTGCTTGTCTACCGCACCTGCGGGTTTTGCTCTGCTCTGCTTGTATACCACACCTGCGGGTTTTGCTCTGCTCTGCTTGTCTACCGCACCTGCGGGTTTTGCTCTACTCTGCTTGTCTCTCGCACCTGCGGGTTTTGCTCTTCTCTGCTTGTCTACCACACCTGCGGGTATTGCTCTGCTCTGCTTGTCTACCGCACCTGCGGGTTTTGCTCTGCTCTGCTTGTCTACCGCACCTGCGGGTTTTGCTCTGCTTTGCTTGTCTACTGCAACTGCGGGTTTTGCTCAGCTTTGCTTGTCTACCGCACCTGCGGGTTTTGCTCTGCTCTGCTTGTCTACCGCACCTGCGGGTTTTGCTCTGCTCTGCTTGTCTACCGCACCTGCAGGTTTTGCTCTGCTTGTCTACCACACCTGCGGGTTTTGCTCTGCTCTGCTTGTCTACTGCACCTGCGGGTTTTGCTCTGCTCTGCTTGTCTACCGCACCTGCATCCGTATCTACCTCCTGTGTTCTAACTATCTTCCTGTGTTTCCCAGTCTATTCCATGTGAACAGAGCCTTGTCCTGTCTGCCTGCACCTTCTGCTCTGCGGGCTTGGATCTGCTCTGCTTGTCTACCGCACCTGCGGGTTTTGCTCTGCTTTGCTTGTCTACCGCACCTGCGGGTTTTGCTCTGCTCTGCTTGTCTACCACACCTGCGTGTTTTGCTCTGCTCTGCTTGTCTACCGCACCTGCGGGTTTAGCTCTGCTCTGCTTGTCTACCGCACCTGCGGGTTTTGCTCTGCTCTGCTTGTCTACCGCACCTGCGGGTTTTGCTCTGCTCTGCTTGTCTACCGCACCTGCGGGTTTTGCTCTGCTTTGCTTGTCTACTGCACCTGCGGGTTTTGCTCAGCTTTGCTTGTCTACCGCACCTGTGGGTTTTGCTCTGCTCTGCTTGTCTACCGCACCTGCGGGTTTTGCTCTGCTCTGCTTGTCTACCGCACCTGCCGGTTTTGCTCTGCTTGTCTACCGCACCTGCGGGTTTTGCTCTGCTCTGCTTGTCTACTGCACCTGTGGGTTTTGCTCTGCTCTGCTTGTCTACCGCACCTGCATCCGTATCTACCTCCTGTGTTCTAACTATCTTCCTGTGTTTCCCAGTCTATTCCATGTGAACAGAGCCTTGTCCTGTCTGCCTGCACCTTCTGCTCTGCGGGCTTGGCTCTTCTCTGCTTGTCTACCGCACCTGCGGGTTTTGCTCTGCTCTGCTTCTCTACCGCACCTGCGGGTTTTGCTCTGCGTTGCTTGTCTACCGCACCTGCGGGTTTTACTCTGCTCTGCTTGTCTACCGCACCTGCGGGTTTTGCTCTGCTCTGCTTGTCTCCCGCACCTGCGGGTTTTGCTCTGCTCTGCTTGTCTACCGCACCTGCGGGATTTGCTCTGCTTTGCTTGTATACCGCACCTGCGGGTTTTGCTCAGCTTTGCTTGTCTACCGCACCTGCGGGTTTTGCTCTGCTCTGCTTGTCTACCGCACCTGCGGATTTTGCTTTGCTCTCCTTGTCTACCGCACCTGCGGGTTTTGCTCTGCTCTGCTTGTCTACCGCACCTGCGGGTTTTGCTCTGCTCTGCTTGTCTACCGCACCTGCGGGTTTTGCTCTGCTCTGCTTGTCTACTGCACCTGCGGGTTTTGCTCTGCTCTGCTTGTCTACTGCACCTGCGGGTTTTGCTCTGCTCTGCTTGTCTACCGCACCTGCGGGTTTTGCTCTGCTCTGCTTGTCTACCGCACCTGCGGGTTTTGCTCTGCTCTGCTTGTCTACCGCACCTGCGGGTTTTGCTCTGCTCTGCTTGTCTACTGCACCTGCGGGTTTTGCTCTGCTCTGCTTGTCTACCGCACCTGCGGGTTTTTCTCTGCTCTGCTTGTCTACCGCACCTGCGGGTTTTACTCTGCTTTGCTTGTCTACCGCACCTGCGGGTTTTGCTCTGCTCTGCTTGTCTCCCGCACCTGCGGGTTTTGCTCTGCTCTGCTTGTCTACCGCACATGCGGGTTTTGCTCTGCTCTGCTTGTCTACCGCACCTGCGGGTTTTGCTGTGCTCTGCTTGTCTACCGCACCTGCGGGTTTTGCTCTGCTCTGCTTGTCTACCGCACCTGCGGGTTTTGCTCTGCTCTGCTTGTCTACTGCACCTGCGGGTTTTTCTCTGCTCTGCTTGTCTACCGCACCTGCGGGTTTTGCTCTGCTCTGCTTGTCTACCGCACCTGCGGGTTTTGCTCTGCTCTGCTTGTCTACCGCACCTGCGGGTTTTGCTCTGCTCTGCTTGTCTACTGCACCTGCGGGTTTTGCTCTGCTCTGCTTGTCTACCGCACCTGCGGGTTTTTCTCTGCTCTGCTTGTCTACCGCAACTGCGGGTTTTGCTCTGCTCTGCTTGTCTACCGCACCTGCGGGTTTTGCTCTGCTTGTCTACCGCACCTGCGGGTTTTGCTCTGCTCTGCTTGTCTACTGCACCTGCGGGTTTTGCTCTGCTCTGCTTGTCTACCGCACCTGCGGGTTTTGCTCTGCTTGTCTACCGCACCTGCGGTTTTGCTCTGCTCTGGTTGTCTACTGCACCTGAGGGTTTTGCTCTGCTCTGCTTGTCTACCGCACCTGCATCTGTATCTACCTCCTGTGTTCTAACTATCTTCCTGTGTTTCCCAGTCTATTCCATGTGAACAGAGCCTTGTCCTGTCTGCCTGCACCTTCTGCTCTGCGGGCTTGGCTCTGCTCTGCTTGTCTACCGCACCTGCGGGTTTTGCTCTGCTCTGCTTGTCTACCGCACCTGCGGGTTTTGCTCTGCGTTGCTTGTCTACCGCACCTGCGGGTTTTACTCTGCTCTGCTTGTCTACCGCACCTGCGGGTTTTGCTCTGCTCTGCTTGTCTCCCGCACCTGCGGGTTTTGCTCTGCTCTGCTTGTCTACCGCACCTGCGGGTTTTGCTCTGCTTTGCTTGTCTACCGCACCTGCGGGTTTTGCTCAGCTTTGCTTTTCTACCGCACCTGCGGGTTTTGCTCTGCTCTGCTTGTCTACTGCACCTGCGGGTTTTGCTCTGCTCTGCTTGTCTACCGCACCTGCGGGTTTTGATCTGCTCTGCTTGTCTACCGCACCTGCAGGTTTTGCTCTGCTCTGCTTGTCTACCGCACCTGCGGGTTTTGCTCTGCTCTGCTTGTCTACTGCACCTGCGGGTTTTGCTATGCTCTGCTTGTCTACCGCACCTGCGGGTTTTGCTCTGCTCTGCTTGTCTACCGCACCTGCGGGTTTTCCTCTGCTCTGCTTGTCTACCGCACCTGCGGGTTTTGCTCTGCTCTGCTTGTCTACCGCACCGGCGGGTTTTGCTCTGCTCTGCTTGTCTACCGCACCTGCGGGTTTTGCTCTGCTCTGCTTGTCTACCGCACCTGCGGGTTTTGCTCTGCTCTGCTTGTCTACCGCACCTGCAGGTTTTGCTCTGCTCTGCTTGTCTACCGCACCTGCGGGTTTTGCTCTGCTCTGCTTGTGTCCCACACCTGCGGGTTTTGCTCTGCTCTGTTTGTCTACCGCACCTGCGGGTTTTGCTCTGCTCTGCTTGTCTACCGCACCTGCGGGTTTTGCTCTGCTCTGCTTGTCTACCGCACCTGCGGGTTTTGCTCTGCGTTGCTTGTCTACCGCACCTGCGGGTTTTACTCTGCTCTGCTTGTCTACCGCACCTGCGGGTTTTGCTCTGCTCTGCTTGTCTCCCGCACCTGCGGGTTTTACTCTGCTCTGCTTGTCTACCGCACGTGCGGGTTTTGCTCTGCTCTGCTTGTCTACCGCACCTGCGGGTTTTGCTCTGCTCTGCTTGTCTACTGCACCTGCGGGTTTTGCTATGCTCTGCTTGTCTACTGCACCTGCGGGTTTTGCTCTGCTCTGCTTGTCTACCGCACCTGCGGGTTTTCCTCTGCTCTGCTTGTCTACCGCACCTGCGGGTTTTGCTCTGCTCTGCTTGTCTACCGCACCGGCGGGTTTTGCTCTGCTCTGCTTGTCTACCGCACCTGCGGGTTTTGCTCTGCTCTGCTTGTCTACCGCACCTGCGGGTTTTGCTCTGCTCTGCTTGTCTACCGCACCTGCAGGTTTTGCTCTGCTCTGCTTGTCTACCGCACCTGCGGGTTTTGCTCTGCTCTGCTTGTGTCCCGCACCTGCGGGTTTTGCTCTGCTCTGTTTGTCTACCGCACCTGCGGGTTTTGCTCTGCTCTGCTTGTCTACCGCACCTGCGGGTTTTGCTCTGCTCTGCTTGTCTACCACACCTGCGGGTTTTGCTCTGCGTTGCTTGTCTACCGCACCTGCGGGTTTTACTCTGCTCTGCTTGTCTACCGCACCTGCGGGTTTTTCTCTGCTCTGCTTGTCTCCCGCACCTGCGGGTTTTACTCTGCTCTGCTTGTCTACCGCACGTGCGGGTTTTGCTCTGCTCTGCTTGTCTACTGCACCTGCGGGTTTTGCTCTGCTCTGCTTGTCTCTCGCACCTGCGGGTTTTGCTCTGCTCTGCTTGTCTACCCCACCTGCGGGTTTAGCTCTGCTCTGCTTGTCTACCGCACCTGCGGGTTTTGCTCTGCTCTGCTTGTCTACCGCACCTGCGGGTTTTGCTCTGCTCTGCTTGTCTACCGCACCTGCGGGTTTTGCTCTGCTTTGCTTGTCTACTGCACCTGCGGGTTTTGCTCAGCTTTGCTTGTCTACTGCACCTGCGGGTTTTGCTCTGCTCTGCTTGTCTACCGCACCTGCGGGTTTTGCTCTGCTCTACTTGTCTACCGCACCTGCAGGTTTTGCTCTGCTTGTCTACCACACCTGCGGGTTTTGCTCTGCTCTGCTTGTCTACTGCACCTGCGGGTTTTGCTCTGCTCTGCTTGTCTACCGCACCTGCATCCGAATCTACCTCCTGTGTTCTAACTATCTTCCTGTGCTTCCCAGTCTATTCCATGTGAACAGAGCCTTGTCCTGTCTGCCTGCACCTTCTGCTCTGCGGGCTTGGCTCTGCTCTGCTTGTCTACCGCACCTGCGGGTTTAGCTCTGCTTTGCTTGTCTACCGCACCTGCGGGTTTTGCTCTGCTCTGCTTGTCTACCACACCTGCGGGTTTTGCTCTGCTCTGCTTGTCTACCGCACCTGCGGGTTTAGCTCTGCTCTGCTTGTCTACCGCACCTGCAGGTTTTGCTCTGCTCTGCTTGTCTACCGCACCTGCGGGTTTTGCTCTGCTCTGCTTGTCTACCGCACCTGCGGTTTTGCTCTGCTCTGCTTGTCTACCGCACCTGCGGGTTTTGCTCTGCTTGTCTACCGCACCTGCGGGTTTTGCTGTGCTCTGCTTGTCTACTGCACCTGCGGGTTTTGCTCTGCTCTGCTTGTCTACCGCACCTGCAACCCTATCTACCTCCTGTGTTCTAACTATCGTCCTGTGTTTCCCAGTCTATTCCATGTGAACAGAGCCTTGTCCTGTCTGCCTGCACCTTCTGCTCTGCGGGCTTGGCTCTGCTCGGCTTGTCTACCGCACCTGCGGGTTTTGCTCTGCTCTGCTTGTCTACCGCACCTGCGGGTTTTGCTCGGCGTTGCTTGTCTACCGCACCTGCGGGTTTTACTCTGCTCTGCTTGTCTACCGCACCTGCGGGTTTTGCTCTGCTCTGCTTGTCTCCCGCACCTGCGGGTTTTGCTCTGCTCTGCTTGTCTACCGCACCTGCGGGTTTTGCTCTGCTTTGCTTGTCTACCGCACCTGCGGGTTTTGCTCAGCTTTGCTTGTCTACCGCACCTGCGGGTTTTGCTCTGCTCTGCTTGTCTACCGCACCTGCGGGTTTTGCTCTGCTCTGCTTGTCTACCGCACCTGCGGATTTTGCTCTGCTCTGCTTGTCTACCGCACCTGCGGGTTTTGCTCTGCTCTGCTTGTCTACCACACCTGCGGGTTTTGCTCTGCTCTGCTTGTCTACTGCACCTGCGGGTTTTGCTCTGCTCTGCTTGTCTACCGCACCTGCGGGTTTTGCTCTGCTCTGCTTGTCTACCGCACCTGCGGGTTTTGCTCTACGTTGCTTGTCTACCGCACCTGCGGGTTTTACTCTGCTTTGCATGTCTACCGCACCTGCGGGTTTTACTCTGCTTTGCTTGTCTACCGCACCTGCGGGTTTTGCTCAGCTTTGCTTTTCTACCGCACCTGCGGGTTTTGCTCTGCTCTGCTTGTCTACTGCACCTGCGGGTTTTGCTCTGCTCTGCTTGTCTACCGCACCTGCGGGTTTTGATCTGCTCTGCTTGTCTACCGCACCTGCAGGTTTTGCTCTGCTCTGCTTGTCTACCGCACCTGCGGGTTTTGCTCTGCTCTGCTTGTCTACTGCACCTGCGGGTTTTGCTATGCTCTGCTTGTCTACCGCACCTGCGGGTTTTGCTCTGCTCTGCTTGTCTACCGCACCTGCGGGTTTTCCTCTGCTCTGCTTGTCTACCGCACCTGCGGGTTTTGCTCTGCTCTGCTTGTCTACCGCACCGGCGGGTTTTGCTCTGCTCTGCTTGTCTACCGCACCTGCGGGTTTTGCTCTGCTCTGCTTGTCTACCGCACCTGCGGGTTTTGCTCTGCTCTGCTTGTCTACCGCACCTGCAGGTTTTGCTCTGCTCTGCTTGTCTACCGCACCTGCGGGTTTTGCTCTGCTCTGCTTGTGTCCCACACCTGCGGGTTTTGCTCTGCTCTGTTTGTCTACCGCACCTGCGGGTTTTGCTCTGCTCTGCTTGTCTACCGCACCTGCGGGTTTTGCTCTGCTCTGCTTGTCTACCGCACCTGCGGGTTTTGCTCTGCGTTGCTTGTCTACCGCACCTGCGGGTTTTACTCTGCTCTGCTTGTCTACCGCACCTGCGGGTTTTGCTCTGCTCTGCTTGTCTCCCGCACCTGCGGGTTTTACTCTGCTCTGCTTGTCTACCGCACGTGCGGGTTTTGCTCTGCTCTGCTTGTCTACCGCACCTGCGGGTTTTGCTCTGCTCTGCTTGTCTACTGCACCTGCGGGTTTTGCTATGCTCTGCTTGTCTACTGCACCTGCGGGTTTTGCTCTGCTCTGCTTGTCTACCGCACCTGCGGGTTTTCCTCTGCTCTGCTTGTCTACCGCACCTGCGGGTTTTGCTCTGCTCTGCTTGTCTACCGCACCGGCGGGTTTTGCTCTGCTCTGCTTGTCTACCGCACCTGCGGGTTTTGCTCTGCTCTGCTTGTCTACCGCACCTGCGAGTTTTGCTCTGCTCTGCTTGTCTACCGCACCTGCAGGTTTTGCTCTGCTCTGCTTGTCTACCGCACCTGCGGGTTTTGCTCTGCTCTGCTTGTGTCCCGCACCTGCGGGTTTTGCTCTGCTCTGTTTGTCTACCGCACCTGCGGGTTTTGCTCTGCTCTGCTTGTCTACCGCACCTGCGGGTTTTGCTCTGCTCTGCTTGTCTACCACACCTGCGGGTTTTGCTCTGCGTTGCTTGTCTACCGCACCTGCGGGTTTTACTCTGCTCTGCTTGTCTACCGCACCTGCGGGTTTTTCTCTGCTCTGCTTGTCTCCCGCACCTGCGGGTTTTACTCTGCTCTGCTTGTCTACCGCACGTGCGGGTTTTGCTCTGCTCTGCTTGTCTACTGCACCTGCGGGTTTTGCTCTGCTCTGCTTGTCTCTCGCACCTGCGGGTTTTGCTCTGCTCTGCTTGTCTACCCCACCTGCGGGTTTAGCTCTGCTCTGCTTGTCTACCGCACCTGCGGGTTTTGCTCTGCTCTGCTTGTCTACCGCACCTGCGGGTTTTGCTCTGCTCTGCTTGTCTACCGCACCTGCGGGTTTTGCTCTGCTTTGCTTGTCTACTGCACCTGCGGGTTTTGCTCAGCTTTGCTTGTCTACTGCACCTGCGGGTTTTGCTCTGCTCTGCTTGTCTACCGCACCTGCGGGTTTTGCTCTGCTCTACTTGTCTACCGCACCTGCAGGTTTTGCTCTGCTTGTCTACCACACCTGCGGGTTTTGCTCTGCTCTGCTTGTCTACTGCACCTGCGGGTTTTGCTCTGCTCTGCTTGTCTACCGCACCTGCATCCGAATCTACCTCCTGTGTTCTAACTATCTTCCTGTGCTTCCCAGTCTATTCCATGTGAACAGAGCCTTGTCCTGTCTGCCTGCACCTTCTGCTCTGCGGGCTTGGCTCTGCTCTGCTTGTCTACCGCACCTGCGGGTTTAGCTCTGCTTTGCTTGTCTACCGCACCTGCGGGTTTTGCTCTGCTCTGCTTGTCTACCACACCTGCGGGTTTTGCTCTGCTCTGCTTGTCTACCGCACCTGCGGGTTTAGCTCTGCTCTGCTTGTCTACCGCACCTGCAGGTTTTGCTCTGCTCTGCTTGTCTACCGCACCTGCGGGTTTTGCTCTGCTCTGCTTGTCTACCGCACCTGCGGTTTTGCTCTGCTCTGCTTGTCTACCGCACCTGCGGGTTTTGCTCTGCTTGTCTACCGCACCTGCGGGTTTTGCTGTGCTCTGCTTGTCTACTGCACCTGCGGGTTTTGCTCTGCTCTGCTTGTCTACCGCACCTGCAACCCTATCTACCTCCTGTGTTCTAACTATCTTCCTGTGTTTCCCAGTCTATTCCATGTGAACAGAGCCTTGTCCTGTCTGCCTGCACCTTCTGCTCTGCGGGCTTGGCTCTGCTCGGCTTGTCTACCGCACCTGCGGGTTTTGCTCTGCTCTGCTTGTCTACCGCACCTGCGGGTTTTGCTCGGCGTTGCTTGTCTACCGCACCTGCGGGTTTTACTCTGCTCTGCTTGTCTACCGCACCTGCGGGTTTTGCTCTGCTCTGCTTGTCTCCCGCACCTGCGGGTTTTGCTCTGCTCTGCTTGTCTACCGCACCTGCGGGTTTTGCTCTGCTTTGCTTGTCTACCGCACCTGCGGGTTTTGCTCAGCTTTGCTTGTCTACCGCACCTGCGGGTTTTGCTCTGCTCTGCTTGTCTACCGCACCTGCGGGTTTTGCTCTGCTCTGCTTGTCTACCGCACCTGCGGATTTTGCTCTGCTCTGCTTGTCTACCGCACCTGCGGGTTTTGCTCTGCTCTGCTTGTCTACCACACCTGCGGGTTTTGCTCTGCTCTGCTTGTCTACTGCACCTGCGGGTTTTGCTCTGCTCTGCTTGTCTACCGCACCTGCGGGTTTTGCTCTGCTCTGCTTGTCTACCGCACCTGCGGGTTTTGCTCTACGTTGCTTGTCTACCGCACCTGCGGGTTTTACTCTGCTTTGCATGTCTACCGCACCTGCGGGTTTTACTCTGCTTTGCTTGTCTACCGCACCTGCGGGTTTTGCTCTGCTCTGCTTGTCTACCGCACCTGCGGGTTTTGCTCTGCTTTGCTTGTCTACCGCACCTGCGGGTTTTGCTCAGCTTTGCTTGTCTACCGCACCTGCGGGTTTTGCTCTGCTCTGCTTGTCTACCGCACCTGCGGGTTTTGCTCTACGTTGCTTGTCTACCGCACCTGCGGGTTTTACTCTGCTTTGCATGTCTACCGCACCTGCGGGTTCTCCTCTGCTTTGCTTGTCTACCGCACCTGCGGGTTTTGCTCTGCTCTGCTTGTCTCCCGCACCTGCGGGTTTTGCTCTGCTCTGCTTGTCTACCGCACCTGCGGGTTTTGCTCTGCTTTGCTTGTCTACCGCACCTGCGGGTTTTGCTCTGCTCTGCTTGTCTACCACACCTGCGGGTTTTGCTCTGCTCTGCTTGTCTACCGCACCTGCGGGTTTTGCTCTGCTCTGCTTGTCTACCCCACCTGCGGGTTTTGCTCTGCTCTGCTTGTCTACCGCACCTGCGGGTTTTGCTCTGCTCTGCTTGTCCACCGCACCTGCGGGTTTTTCTCTGCTCTGCTTGTCTACCGCACCTGTGGGTTTTGATCTGCTCTGCTTGTCTACCGCACCTGCGGGTTTTGCTCTACGTTGCTTGTCTACCGCACCTGCGGGTTTTACTTTGCTTTGCTTGTCTACCGCACCTGCGGGTTTTGCTCTGCTCTGCTTGTCTCCCGCACCTGCGGGTTTTGCTCTGCTCTGCTTGTCTCCCGCACCTGCGGGTTTTGCTCTGCTCTGCTTGTCTACCACACCTGCGGGTTTTGCTCTGCACTGCTTGTCTACCGCACCTGCGGGTTTTGCTCTGCTCTGCTTGTCTACTGCACCTGCGGGTTTTGCTCTGCTCTGCTTGTCTCCTGCACCTGCGGGTTTTGCTCTGCTCTGCTTGTCTACGGCACCAGCGGGTTTTGCTCTGCTCTGCTTGTCTACCACACCTGTTGGTTTTGCTCTGCTCTGCTTGTCTACCGCACCTGCGGGTTTTACTCTGCTTTGCTTGTCTACCGCACCTGCGAGGTTTGCTCTTCTCTGCTTGTCTCCCGCACCTGCGGGTTTTGCTCTGCTCTGCTTGTCTACCGCACCTGCGGGTTTTGCTCTGCTCTGCTTGTCTACTGCACCTGCGGGTTTTGCTCTGCTCTGCTTGTCTCTTGCACCTGCGGGTTTTGCTCTTCTCTACTTATCTACCGCACCTGCGGGTTTTGCTCTGCTCTGCTTGTCTACCGCACCTGCGGGTTTTGCTCTGCTCTGCTTGTCTACCGCACCTGCGGGTTTTGCTCTGCTCTGCTTGTCTACCGCACCTGCGGGTTTGGCTCTGCTCTGCTTGTCTACCGCACCTGCGGGTTTTGCTCTGCGTTGCTTGTCTACCGCACCTGCGGGTTTTACTCTGCTTTGCTTGTCTACCGCACCTGCGGGTTTTGCTCTGCTCTGCTTGTCTACCGCACCTGCGGGTTTTGCTCTGCTCTGCTTGTCTACCACACCTGCGGGTTTTGCTCTGCTCTGCTTGTCTCCCGCACCTGCAGGTTTTGCTCTGCTCTGCTTGTCTACCGCACCTGCGGGTTTTGCTCTGCTCTGCTTGTCTACTGCACCTGCGGGTTTTGCTCTGCTCTGCTTGTCTACCGCACCTGCGGGTTTTTCTCTGCTCTGCTTGTCTACCGCAACTGCGGGTTTTGCTCTGCTCTGCTTGTCTACCGCACCTGCGGTTTTTGCTCTGCTTGTCTACCGCACCTGCGGGTTTTGCTCTGCTCTGCTTGTCTACTGCACCTGCGGGTTTTGCTCTGCTCTGCTTGTCTACCGCACCTGCGGGTTTTGCTCTGCTTGTCTACCGCACCTGCGGTTTTGCTCTGCTCTGGTTGTCTACTGCACCTGAGGGTTTTGCTCTGCTCTGCTTGTCTACCGCACCTGCATCTGTATCTACCTCCTGTGTTCTAACTATCTTCCTGTGTTTCCCAGTCTATTCCATGTGAACAGAGCCTTGTCCTGTCTGCCTGCACCTTCTGCTCTGCGGGCTTGGCTCTGCTCTGCTTGTCTACCGCACCTGCGGGTTTTGCTCTGCTCTGCTTGTCTACCGCACCTGCGGGTTTTGCTCTGCGTTGCTTGTCTACCGCACCTGCGGGTTTTACTCTGCTCTGCTTGTCTACCGCACCTGCGGGTTTTGCTCTGCTCTGCTTGTCTCCCGCACCTGCGGGTTTTGCTCTGCTCTGCTTGTCTACCGCACCTGCGGGTTTTGCTCTGCTTTGCTTGTCTACCGCACCTGCGGGTTTTGCTCAGCTTTGCTTTTCTACCGCACCTGCGGGTTTTGCTCTGCTCTGCTTGTCTACTGCACCTGCGGGTTTTGCTCTGCTCTGCTTGTCTACCGCACCTGCGGGTTTTGATCTGCTCTGCTTGTCTACCGCACCTGCAGGTTTTGCTCTGCTCTGCTTGTCTACCGCACCTGCGGGTTTTGCTCTGCTCTGCTTGTCTACTGCACCTGCGGGTTTTGCTATGCTCTGCTTGTCTACCGCACCTGCGGGTTTTGCTCTGCTCTGCTTGTCTACCGCACCTGCGGGTTTTCCTCTGCTCTGCTTGTCTACCGCACCTGCGGGTTTTGCTCTGCTCTGCTTGTCTACCGCACCGGCGGGTTTTGCTCTGCTCTGCTTGTCTACCGCACCTGCGGGTTTTGCTCTGCTCTGCTTGTCTACCGCACCTGCGGGTTTTGCTCTGCTCTGCTTGTCTACCGCACCTGCAGGTTTTGCTCTGCTCTGCTTGTCTACCGCACCTGCGGGTTTTGCTCTGCTCTGCTTGTGTCCCACACCTGCGGGTTTTGCTCTGCTCTGTTTGTCTACCGCACCTGCGGGTTTTGCTCTGCTCTGCTTGTCTACCGCACCTGCGGGTTTTGCTCTGCTCTGCTTGTCTACCGCACCTGCGGGTTTTGCTCTGCGTTGCTTGTCTACCGCACCTGCGGGTTTTACTCTGCTCTGCTTGTCTACCGCACCTGCGGGTTTTGCTCTGCTCTGCTTGTCTACCGCACCGGCGGGTTTTGCTCTGCTCTGCTTGTCTACCGCACCTGCGGGTTTTGCTCTGCTCTGCTTGTCTACCGCACCTGCGGGTTTTGCTCTGCTCTGCTTGTCTACCGCACCTGCGGGTTTTGCTTTGCTCTGCTTGTCTACCGCACCTGCGGGTTTTGCTCTGCTTTGCTTGTCTACTGCACCTGCGGGTTTTGCTCAGCTTTGCTTGTCTACTGCACCTGCGGGTTTTGCTCTGCTCTGCTTGTCTACCGCACCTGCGGGTTTTGCTCTGCTCTACTTGTCTACCGCACCTGCAGGTTTTGCTCTGCTTGTCTACCACACCTGCGGGTTTTGCTCTGCTCTGCTTGTCTACTGCACCTGCGGGTTTTGCTCTGCTCTGCTTGTCTACCGCACCTGCATCCGAATCTACCTCCTGTGTTCTAACTATCTTCCTGTGTTTCCCAGTCTATTCCATGTGAACAGAGCCTTGTCCTGTCTGCCTGCACCTTCTGCTCTGCGGGCTTGGCTCTGCTCTGCTTGTCTACCGCACCTGCGGGTTTAGCTCTGCTTTGCTTGTCTACCGCACCTGCGGGTTTTGCTCTGCTCTGCTTGTCTACCACACCTGCGGGTTTTGCTCTGCTCTGCTTGTCTACCGCACCTGCGGGTTTAGCTCTGCTCTGCTTGTCTACCGCACCTGCAGGTTTTGCTCTGCTCTGCTTGTCTACCGCACCTGCGGGTTTTGCTCTGCTCTGCTTGTCTACCGCACCTGCGGTTTTGCTCTGCTCTGCTTGTCTACCGCACCTGCGGGTTTTGCTCTGCTTGTCTACCGCACCTGCGGGTTTTGCTGTGCTCTGCTTGTCTACTGCACCTGCGGGTTTTGCTCTGCTCTGCTTGTCTACCGCACCTGCAACCCTATCTACCTCCTGTGTTCTAACTATCTTCCTGTGTTTCCCAGTCTATTCCATGTGAACAGAGCCTTGTCCTGTCTGCCTGCACCTTCTGCTCTGCGGGCTTGGCTCTGCTCGGCTTGTCTACCGCACCTGCGGGTTTTGCTCTGCTCTGCTTGTCTACCGCACCTGCGGGTTTTGCTCGGCGTTGCTTGTCTACCGCACCTGCGGGTTTTACTCTGCTCTGCTTGTCTACCGCACCTGCGGGTTTTGCTCTGCTCTGCTTGTCTCCCGCACCTGCGGGTTTTGCTCTGCTCTGCTTGTCTACCGCACCTGCGGGTTTTGCTCTGCTTTGCTTGTCTACCGCACCTGCGGGTTTTGCTCAGCTTTGCTTGTCTACCGCACCTGCGGGTTTTGCTCTGCTCTGCTTGTCTACCGCACCTGCGGGTTTTGCTCTGCTCTGCTTGTCTACCGCACCTGCGGATTTTGCTCTGCTCTGCTTGTCTACCGCACCTGCGGGTTTTGCTCTGCTCTGCTTGTCTATCACACCTGCGGGTTTTGCTCTGCTCTGCTTGTCTACTGCACCTGCGGGTTTTGCTCTGCTCTGCTTGTCTACCGCACCTGCGGGTTTTGCTCTGCTCTGCTTGTCTACCGCACCTGCGGGTTTTACTCTGCTTTGCATGTCTACCGCACCTGCGGGTTTTACTCTGCTTTGCTTGTCTACCGCACCTGCGGGTTTTGCTCTGCTCTGCTTGTCTACCGCACCTGCGGGTTTTGCTCTGCTTTGCTTGTCTACCGCACCTGCGGGTTTTGCTCAGCTTTGCTTGTCTACCGCACCTGCGGGTTTTGCTCTGCTCTGCTTGTCTACCGCACCTGCGGGTTTTGCTCTACGTTGCTTGTCTACCGCACCTGCGGGTTTTACTCTGCTTTGCATGTCTACCGCACCTGCGGGTTCTCCTCTGCTTTGCTTGTCTACCGCACCTGCGGGTTTTGCTCTGCTCTGCTTGTCTCCCGCACCTGCGGGTTTTGCTCTGCTCTGCTTGTCTACCGCACCTGCGGGTTTTGCTCTGCTTTGCTTGTCTACCGCACCTGCGGGTTTTGCTCTGCTCTGCTTGTCTACCACACCTGCGGGTTTTGCTCTGCTCTGCTTGTCTACCGCACCTGCGGGTTTTGCTCTGCTCTGCTTGTCTACCCCACCTGCGGGTTTTGCTCTGCTCTGCTTGTCTACCGCACCTGCGGGTTTTGCTCTGCTCTGCTTGTCCACCGCACCTGCGGGTTTTTCTCTGCTTTGCTTGTCTACCGCACCTGTGGGTTTTGATCTGCTCTGCTTGTCTACCGCACCTGCGGGTTTTGCTCTACGTTGCTTGTCTACCGCACCTGCGGGTTTTACTCTGCTTTGCTTGTCTACCGCACCTGCGGGTTTTGCTCTGCTCTGCTTGTCTCCCGCACCTGCGGGTTTTGCTCTGCTCTGCTTGTCTCCCGCACCTGCGGGTTTTGCTCTGCTCTGCTTGTCTACCACACCTGCGGGTTTTGCTCTGCACTGCTTGTCTACCGCACCTGCGGGTTTTGCTCTGCTCTGCTTGTCTACTGCACCTGCGGGTTTTGCTCTGCTCTGCTTGTCTCCTGCACCTGCGGGTTTTGCTCTGCTCTGCTTGTCTACGGCACCAGCGGGTTTTGCTCTGCTCTGCTTGTCTACCACACCTGTTGGTTTTGCTCTGCTCTGCTTGTCTACCGCACCTGCGGGTTTTACTCTGCTTTGCTTGTCTACCGCACCTGCGAGGTTTGCTCTTCTCTGCTTGTCTCCCGCACCTGCGGGTTTTGCTCTGCTCTGCTTGTCTACCGCACCTGCGGGTTTTGCTCTGCTCTGCTTGTCTACTGCACCTGCGGGTTTTGCTCTGCTCTGCTTGTCTCTTGCACCTGCGGGTTTTGCTCTTCTCTGCTTATCTACCGCACCTGCGGGTTTTGCTCTGCTCTGCTTGTCTACCGCACCTGCGGGTTTTGCTCTGCTCTGCTTGTCTACCGCACCTGCGGGTTTTGCTCTGCTCTGCTTGTCTACCGCACCTGCGGGTTTGGCTCTGCTCTGCTTGTCTACCGCACCTGCGGGTTTTACTCTGCTTTGCTTGTCTACCGCACCTGCGGGTTTTGCTCTGCTCTGCTTGTCTACCGCACCTGCGGGTTTTGCTCTGCTCTGCTTGTCTACCACACCTGCGGGTTTTGCTCTGCTCTGCTTGTCTCCCGCACCTGCAGGTTTTGCTCTGCTCTGCTTGTCTACCGCACCTGCGGGTTTTGCTCTGCGCTGCTTGTCTATAGCACCTGCGGGTTTAGCTCTGCTCTGCTTGTCTACCGCACCTGCGGGTTTTGCTCTGCTCTGCTTGTCTACCGCACCTGCGGGTTTTGCTCTGCTCTGCTTGTCTACCGCACCTGCGGGTTTTGCTCTGCGTTGCTTGTCTACCGCACCTGCGGGTTTTACTCTGCTCTGCTTGTCTACCGCACCTGCGGGTTTTGCTCTGCTCTGCTTGTCTACCGCACCGGCGGGTTTTGCTCTGCTCTGCTTGTCTACCGCACCTGCGGGTTTTGCTCTGCTCTGCTTGTCTACCGCACCTGCGGGTTTTGCTCTGCTCTGCTTGTCTACCGCACCTGCAGGTTTTGCTCTGCTCTGCTTGTCTACCGCACCTGCGGGTTTTGCTCTGCTCTGCTTGTGTCCCACACCTGCGGGTTTTGCTCTGCTCTGTTTGTCTACCGCACCTGCGGGTTTTGCTCTGCTCTGCTTGTCTACCGCACCTGCGGGTTTTGCTCTGCTCTGCTTGTCTACCGCACCTGCGGGTTTTGCTCTGCGTTGCTTGTCTACCGCACCTGCGGGTTTTACTCTGCTCTGCTTGTCTACCGCACCTGCGGGTTTTTCTCTGCTCTGCTTGTCTCCCGCACCTGCGGGTTTTACTCTGCTCTGCTTGTCTACCGCACGTGCGGGTTTTGCTCTGCTCTGCTTGTCTACTGCACCTGCGGGTTTTGCTCTGCTCTGCTTGTCTCTCGCACCTGCGGGTTTTGCTCTGCTCTGCTTGTCTACCCCACCTGCGGGTTTAGCTCTGCTCTGCTTGTCTACCGCACCTGCGGGTTTTGCTCTGCTCTGCTTGTCTACCGCACCTGCGGGTTTTGCTTTGCTCTGCTTGTCTACCGCACCTGCGGGTTTTGCTCTGCTTTGCTTGTCTACTGCACCTGCGGGTTTTGCTCAGCTTTGCTTGTCTACTGCACCTGCGGGTTTTGCTCTGCTCTGCTTGTCTACCGCACCTGCGGGTTTTGCTCTGCTCTACTTGTCTACCGCACCTGCAGGTTTTGCTCTGCTTGTCTACCACACCTGCGGGTTTTGCTCTGCTCTGCTTGTCTACTGCACCTGCGGGTTTTGCTCTGCTCTGCTTGTCTACCGCACCTGCATCCGAATCTACCTCCTGTGTTCTAACTATCTTCCTGTGTTTCCCAGTCTATTCCATGTGAACAGAGCCTTGTCCTGTCTGCCTGCACCTTCTGCTCTGCGGGCTTGGCTCTGCTCTGCTTGTCTACCGCACCTGCGGGTTTAGCTCTGCTTTGCTTGTCTACCGCACCTGCGGGTTTTGCTCTGCTCTGCTCTTCTACCACACCTGCGGGTTTTGCTCTGCTCTGCTTGTCTACCGCACCTGCGGGTTTAGCTCTGCTCTGCTTGTCTACCGCACCTGCAGGTTTTGCTCTGCTCTGCTTGTCTACCGCACCTGCGGGTTTTGCTCTGCTCTGCTTGTCTACCGCACCTGCGGTTTTGCTCTGCTCTGCTTGTCTACCGCACCTGCGGGTTTTGCTCTGCTTGTCTACCGCACCTGCGGGTTTTGCTGTGCTCTGCTTGTCTACTGCACCTGCGGGTTTTGCTCTGCTCTGCTTGTCTACCGCACCTGCAACCCTATCTACCTCCTGTGTTCTAACTATCTTCCTGTGTTTCCCAGTCTATTCCATGTGAACAGAGCCTTGTCCTGTCTGCCTGCACCTTCTGCTCTGCGGGCTTGGCTCTGCTCGGCTTGTCTACCGCACCTGCGGGTTTTGCTCTGCTCTGCTTGTCTACCGCACCTGCGGGTTTTGCTCGGCGTTGCTTGTCTACCGCACCTGCGGGTTTTACTCTGCTCTGCTTGTCTACCGCACCTGCGGGTTTTGCTCTGCTCTGCTTGTCTCCCGCACCTGCGGGTTTTGCTCTGCTCTGCTTGTCTACCGCACCTGCGGGTTTTGCTCTGCTTTGCTTGTCTACCGCACCTGCGGGTTTTGCTCAGCTTTGCTTGTCTACCGCACCTGCGGGTTTTGCTCTGCTCTGCTTGTCTACCGCACCTGCGGGTTTTGCTCTGCTCTGCTTGTCTACCGCACCTGCGGATTTTGCTCTGCTCTGCTTGTCTACCGCACCTGCGGGTTTTGCTCTGCTCTGCTTGTCTATCACACCTGCGGGTTTTGCTCTGCTCTGCTTGTCTACTGCACCTGCGGGTTTTGCTCTGCTCTGCTTGTCTACCGCACCTGCGGGTTTTGCTCTGCTCTGCTTGTCTACCGCACCTGCGGGTTTTACTCTGCTTTGCATGTCTACCGCACCTGCGGGTTTTACTCTGCTTTGCTTGTCTACCGCACCTGCGGGTTTTGCTCTGCTCTGCTTGTCTACCGCACCTGCGGGTTTTGCTCTGCTTTGCTTGTCTACCGCACCTGCGGGTTTTGCTCAGCTTTGCTTGTCTACCGCACCTGCGGGTTTTGCTCTGCTCTGCTTGTCTACCGCACCTGCGGGTTTTGCTCTACGTTGCTTGTCTACCGCACCTGCGGGTTTTACTCTGCTTTGCATGTCTACCGCACCTGCGGGTTCTCCTCTGCTTTGCTTGTCTACCGCACCTGCGGGTTTTGCTCTGCTCTGCTTGTCTCCCGCACCTGCGGGTTTTGCTCTGCTCTGCTTGTCTACCGCACCTGCGGGTTTTGCTCTGCTTTGCTTGTCTACCGCACCTGCGGGTTTTGCTCTGCTCTGCTTGTCTACCACACCTGCGGGTTTTGCTCTGCTCTGCTTGTCTACCGCACCTGCGGGTTTTGCTCTGCTCTGCTTGTCTACCCCACCTGCGGGTTTTGCTCTGCTCTGCTTGTCTACCGCACCTGCGGGTTTTGCTCTGCTCTGCTTGTCCACCGCACCTGCGGGTTTTTCTCTGCTCTGCTTGTCTACCGCACCTGTGGGTTTTGATCTGCTCTGCTTGTCTACCGCACCTGCGGGTTTTGCTCTACGTTGCTTGTCTACCGCACCTGCGGGTTTTACTCTGCTTTGCTTGTCTACCGCACCTGCGGGTTTTGCTCTGCTCTGCTTGTCTCCCGCACCTGCGGGTTTTGCTCTGCTCTGCTTGTCTCCCGCACCTGCGGGTTTTGCTCTGCTCTGCTTGTCTACCACACCTGCGGGTTTTGCTCTGCACTGCTTGTCTACCGCACCTGCGGGTTTTGCTCTGCTCTGCTTGTCTACTGCACCTGCGGGTTTTGCTCTGCTCTGCTTGTCTCCTGCACCTGCGGGTTTTGCTCTGCTCTGCTTGTCTACGGCACCAGCGGGTTTTGCTCTGCTCTGCTTGTCTACCACACCTGTTGGTTTTGCTCTGCTCTGCTTGTCTACCGCACCTGCGGGTTTTACTCTGCTTTGCTTGTCTACCGCACCTGCGAGGTTTGCTCTTCTCTGCTTGTCTCCCGCACCTGCGGGTTTTGCTCTGCTCTGCTTGTCTACCGCACCTGCGGGTTTTGCTCTGCTCTGCTTGTCTACTGCACCTGCGGGTTTTGCTCTGCTCTGCTTGTCTCTTGCACCTGCGGGTTTTGCTCTTCTCTGCTTATCTACCGCACCTGCGGGTTTTGCTCTGCTCTGCTTGTCTACCGCACCTGCGGGTTTTGCTCTGCTCTGCTTGTCTACCGCACCTGCGGGTTTTGCTCTGCTCTGCTTGTCTACCGCACCTGCGGGTTTGGCTCTGCTCTGCTTGTCTACCGCACCTGCGGGTTTTACTCTGCTTTGCTTGTCTACCGCACCTGCGGGTTTTGCTCTGCTCTGCTTGTCTACCGCACCTGCGGGTTTTGCTCTGCTCTGCTTGTCTACCACACCTGCGGGTTTTGCTCTGCTCTGCTTGTCTCCCGCACCTGCAGGTTTTGCTCTGCTCTGCTTGTCTACCGCACCTGCGGGTTTTGCTCTGCTCTGCTTGTCTACTGCACCTGCGGGTTTTGCTCTGCTCTGCTTGTCTCTCGCACCTGCGGGTTTTGCTCTTCTCTGCTTATCTACCGCACCTGCGGGTTTTGCTCTGCGCTGCTTGTCTATAGCACCTGCGGGTTTAGCTCTGCTCTGCTTGTCTACCGCACCTGCGGGTTTTGCTCTGCTCTGCTTGTCTACCGCACCTGCGGGTTTTGCTCTGCTCTGCTTGTCTACCGCACCTGCGGGTTTTGCTTTGCTTTGCTTGTATACCGCACCTGCGGGTTTTGCTCAGCTTTGCTTGTCTACCGCACCTGCGGGTTTTGCTCTGCTCTGCTTGTCTACCGCACCTGCGGGTTTTGCTCTGCTCTGCTTGTATACCGCACCTGCGGGTTTTGCTCTGCTCTGCTTGTCTACCGCACCTGCGGGTTTTGCCCTGCTCTGCTTGTCTACTGCACCTGCGGGTTTTGCTCTGCTCTGCTTGTCTACCGCACCTGCGGGTTTTGCTCTGCTCTGCTTGTCTACCGCACCTGCGGGTATTGTTCTGCTTTGCTTGTCTACAGCACCTGCGGGTTTTGCTCTGCTCTGCTTGTCTACCGCACCTGCGGGTATTGTTCTGCTTTGCTTGTCTACAGCACCTGCGGGTTTTGCTCTGCTCTGCTTGTCTACCGCACCTTTGGGTTTTGCTCTGCGTTGCTTGTCTACCACACCTGCGCGTTTTACTCTGCTTTGCTTGTCTACCGCACCTGCGGGTTTTGCTCTGCTCTGCTTGTCTACCGCACCTGCGGGTTTTGCTCTGCTCTGCTTGTCTACCACACCTGCGGGTTTTGCTCTGCTCTGCTTGTCTACCGCACCTGCGGGTTTTGCTCTGCTCTGCTTGTCTACCGCACCTGCGGGTTTTGCTCTGCTCTGCTTGTCTACCGCACCTGCGGGTTTTGCTCTGCGTTGCTTGTCTACCGCACCTGCGGGTTTTACTCTGCTTTGCTTGTCTACCGCACCTGCGGGTTTTGCTCTGCTCTGCTTGTCTACCGCACCTGCGGGTTTTGCTCTGCTCTGCTTGTCTACCACACCTGCGGGTTTTGCTCTGCTCTGCTTGTCTCCCGCACCTGCAGGTTTTGCTCTGCTCTGCTTGTCTACCGCACCTGCGGGTTTTGCTCTGCTCTGCTTGTCTACTGCACCTGCGGGTTTTGCTCTGCTCTGCTTGTCTCTCGCACCTGCGGGTTTTGCTCTTCTCTGCTTATCTACCGCACCTGCGGGTTTTGCTCTGCGCTGCTTGTCTATAGCACCTGCGGGTTTAGCTCTGCTCTGCTTGTCTACCGCACCTGCGGGTTTTGCTCTGCTCTGCTTGTCTACCGCACCTGCGGGTTTTGCTCTGCGTTGCTTGTCTACCGCACCTGCGGGTTTTACTCTGCTTTGCTTGTCTACCGCACCTGCGGGTTTTGCTCTGCTCTGCTTGTCTACCGCACCTGCGGGTTTTGCTCTGCTCTGCTTGTCTACCCCACCTGCGGGTTTTGCTCTGCTCTGCTTGTCTCCCGCACCTGCAGGTTTTGCTCTGCTCTGCTTGTCTACCGCACCTGCGGGTTTTGCTCTGCTCTGCTTGTCTACTGCACCTGCGGGTTTTGCTCTGCTCTGCTTGTCTCTCGCACCTGCGGGTTTTGCTCTTCTCTGCTTATCTACCGCACCTGCGGGTTTTGCTCTGCGCTGCTTGTCTATAGCACCTGCGGGTTTAGCTCTGCTCTGCTTGTCTACCGCACCTGCGGGTTTTGCTCTGCTCTGCTTGTCTACCGCACCTGCGGGTTTTGCTCTGCTCTGCTTGTCTACCGCACCTGCGGGTATAGCTCTGCTCTGCTTGTCTACCGCACCTGCGGGTTTTGCTCTGCTCTGCTTGTCTACCGCACCTGCGGGTTTTGCTCTGCTCTGCTTGTCTACCGCACCTGCGGGTTTTGCTCTGCTTTGCTTGTCTACTGCACCTGCGGGTTTTGCTCAGCTTTGCTTGTCTACTGCACCTGTGGGTTTTGCTCTGCTCTGCTTGTCTACCGCACCTGCGGGTTTTGCTCTGCTCTGCTTGTCTACCGCACCTGCGGGTTTTGCTCTGCTTGTCTACCGCACCTGCGGGTTTTGCTCTGCTCTGCTTGTCTACTGCACCTGTGGGTTTTGCTCTGCTCTGCTTGTCTACCGCACCTGCATCCGTATCTACCTCCTGTGTTCTAACTATCTTCCTGTGTTTCCCAGTCTATTCCATGTGAACAGAGCCTTGTCCTGTCTGCCTGCACCTTCTGCTCTGCGGGCTTGGCTCTGCTCTGCTTGTCTACCGCACCTGCGGGTTTTGCTCTGCTCTGCTTCTCTACCGCACCTGCGGGTTTTGCTCTGCGTTGCTTGTCTACCGCACCTGCGGGTTTTACTCTGCTCTGCTTGTCTACCGCACCTGCGGGTTTTGCTCTGCTCTGCTTGTCTCCCGCACCTGCGGGTTTTGCTCTGCTCTGCTTGTCTACCGCACGTGCGGGATTTGCTCTGCTTTGCTTGTATACCGCACCTGCGGGTTTTGCTCAGCTTTGCTTGTCTACCGCACCTGCGGGTTTTGCTCTGCTCTGCTTGTCTACCGCACCTGCGGATTTTGCTTTGCTCTCCTTGTCTACCGCACCTGCGGGTTTTGCTCTGCTCTGCTTGTCTACCGCACCTGCGGGTTTTGCTCTGCTCTGCTTGTCTACCGCACCTGCGGGTTTTGCTCTGCTCTGCTTGTCTACTGCACCTGCGGGTTTTGCTCTGCTCTGCTTGTCTACTGCACCTGCGGGTTTTGCTCTGCTCTGCTTGTCTACCGCACCTGCGGGTTTTGCTCTGCTCTGCTTGTCTACCGCACCTGCGGGTTTTGCTCTGCTCTGCTTGTCTACCGCACCTGCGCGTTTTGCTCTGCTCTGCTTGTCTACTGCACCTGCGGGTTTTGCTCTGCTCTGCTTGTCTACCGCACCTGCGGGTTTTTCTCTGCTCTGCTTGTCTACCGCACCTGCGGGTTTTACTCTGCTTTGCTTGTCTACCGCACCTGCGGGTTTTGCTCTGCTCTGCTTGTCTCCCGCACCTGCGGGTTTTGCTCTGCTCTGCTTGTCTACCGCACATGCGGGTTTTGCTCTGCTCTGCTTGTCTACCGCACCTGCGGGTTTTGCTGTGCTCTGCTTGTCTACCGCACCTGCGGGTTTTGCTCTGCTCTGCTTGTCTACTGCACCTGCGGGTTTTGCTCTGCTCTGCTTGTCTACTGCACCTGCGGGTTTTGCTCTGCTCTGCTTGTCTACCGCATCTGCGGGTTTTGCTCTGCTCTGCTTGTCTACCGCACCTGCGGGTTTTGCTCTGCTCTGCTTGTCTACCGCACCTGCGGGTTTTGCTCTGCTCTGCTTGTCTACTGCACCTGCGGGTTTTGCTCTGCTCTGCTTGTCTACCGCACCTGCGTGTTTTTCTCTGCTCTGCTTGTCTAACGCAACTGCGGGTTTTGCTCTGCTCTGCTTGTCTACCGCACCTGCGGGTTTTGCTCTGCTTGTCTACCGCACCTGCGGGTTTTGCTCTGCTCTGCTTGTCTACTGCACCTGCGGGTTTTGCTCTGCTCTGCTTGTCTACCGCACCTGCGGGTTTTGCTCTGCTTGTCTACCGCACCTGCGGTTTTGCTCTGCTCTGGTTGTCTACTGCACCTGAGGGTTTTGCTCTGCTCTGCTTGTCTACCGCACCTGCATCTGTATCTACCTCCTGTGTTCTAACTATCTTCCTGTGTTTCCCAGTCTATTCCATGTGAACAGAGCCTTGTCCTGTCTGCCTGCACCTTCTGCTCTGCGGGCTTGGCTCTGCTCTGCTTGTCTACCGCACCTGCGGGTTTTGCTCTGCTCTGCTTGTCTACCGCACCTGCGGGTTTTGCTCTGCGTTGCTTGTCTACCGCACCTGCGGGTTTTACTCTGCTCTGCTTGTCTACCGCACCTGCGGGTTTTGCTCTGCTCTGCTTGACTCCCGCACCTGCGGGTTTTGCTCTGCTCTGCTTGTCTACCGCACCTGCGGGTTTTGCTCTGCTTTGCTTGTCTACCGCACCTGCGGGTTTTGCTCAGCTTTGCTTGTCTACCGCACCTGCGGGTTTTGCTCTTCTCTGCTTGTCTACTGCACCTGCGGGTTTTGCTCTGCTCTGCTTGTCTACCGCACCTGCGGGTTTTGATCTGCTCTGCTTGTCTACCGCACCTGCAGGTTTTGCTCTGCTCTGCTTGTCTACCGCACCTGCGGGTTTTGCTCTGCTCTGCTTGTCTACTGCACCTGCGGGTTTTGCTATGCTCTGCTTGTCTACTGCACCTGCGGGTTTTGCTCTGCTCTGCTTGTCTACCGCACCTGCGGGTTTTCCTCTGCTCTGCTTGTCTACCGCACCTGCGGGTTTTGCTCTGCTCTGCTTGTCTACCGCACCGGCGGGTTTTGCTCTGCTCTGCTTGTCTACCGCACCTGCGGGTTTTGCTCTGCTCTGCTTGTCTACCGCACCTGCGGGTTTTGCTCTGCTCTGCTTGTCTACCGCACCTGCGGGTTTTGCTCTACGCTGCTTGTCTACCGCACCTGCGGGTTTTACTCTGCTTTGCATGTCTACCGCACCTGCGGGTTTTACTATGCTTTGCTTGTCTACCGCACCTGCGGGTTTTGCTCTGCTCTGCTTGTTTCCCGCACCTGCGGGTTTTGCTCTGCTCTGCTTGTCTACCGCACCTTCGGGTTTTGCTCTGCTTTGCTTGTCTACCGCACCTGCGGGTTTTGCTCAGCTTTGCTTGTCTACCGCACTTGCGGGTTTTGCTCTGCTCTGCTTGTCTACCGCACCTGCGGGTTTTGCTCTGCTCTGCTTGTCTACCGCACCTGCGGGTTTTGCTCTGCTCTGCTTGTCTACCGCACCTGCGGGTTTTGCTCTGCTCTGCTTGTCTACCGCACCTGCGGGTTTTGCTCTGCTCTGCTTGTCTACCGCACCTGCGGGTTTTTCTCTGCTCTGCTTGTCTACCGCACCTGTGGGTTTTGCTTTGCTCTGCTTGTCTACCGCATCTGCGGGTTTTACTCTGCTTTGCTTGTCTACCGCACCTGTGGGTTTTGCTTTGCTCTGCTTGTCTACTGCACCTGCGGGTTTTGCTCTGCTCTGCTTGTCTACAGCACCTGCGGGTTTTGCTCTGCTCTGCTTGTCTACCGCACCTGCGGGTTTTGCTCTGCGTTGCTTGTCTACCGCACCTGCGGGTTTTACACTGCTTTGCTTGTCTCCCGCACCTGCGGGTTTTGCTCTGCTCTGCTTGTCTACCGCACCTTCGGGTTTTGCTCTGCTTTGCTTGTCTACCGCACCTGCGGGTTTTGCTCAGCTTTGCTTGTCTACCGCACTTGCGGGTTTTGCTCTGCTCTGCTTGTCTACCGCACCTGCGGGTTTTGCTCTGCTCTGCTTGTCTACCGCACCTGCGGGTTTTGCTCTGCTCTGCTTGTCTACCGCACCTGCGGGTTTTGCTCTGCTCTGCTTGTCTACCGCACCTGCGGGTTTTGCTCTGCTCTGCTTGTCTACCGCACCTGCGGGTTTTTCTCTGCTCTGCTTGTCTACCGCACCTGTGGGTTTTGCTTTGCTCTGCTTGTCTACCGCACCTGCGGGTTTTACTCTGCTTTGCTTGTCTACCGCACCTGTGGGTTTTGCTTTGCTCTGCTTGTCTACTGCACCTGCGGGTTTTGCTCTGCTCTGCTTGTCTACAGCACCTGCGGGTTTTGCTCTGCTCTGCTTGTCTACCGCACCTGCGGGTTTTGCTCTGCGTTGCTTGTCTACCGCACCTGCGGGTTTTACACTGCTTTGCTTGTCTACCGCACCTGCGGGTTTTGCTCTGCTCTGCTTGTCTACCGCACCTGCGGGTTTTGCTCTGCTCTGCTTGTCTACCACACCTGCGGGTTTTGCTCTGCTCTGCTTGTCTACCGCACCTGTGGGTTTTGCTCTGCTCTGCTTGTCTACCGCACCTGCGGGTTTTGCTCTGCTCTGCTTGAGTCCCGCACCTGCGGGTTTTGCTCTGCTCTGCTTGTCTACCGCACCTGCGGGTTTTGCTCTGCTCTGCTTATCTACCGCACCTGCGGGTTTTGCTCTGCTCTGCTTGTCTTCTGCACCTGCGGGTTTTGCTCTGCGTTGCTTGTCTACCGCACCTGCGGGTTTTACTCTGCTTTGCTTGTCTACCGCACCTGCGGGTTTTGCTCTGCTCTGCTTGTCTCCCGCACCTGCGGGTTTTACTCTGCTCTGCTTGTCTACTGCACGTGCGGGTTTTGCTCTGCTCTGCTTGTCTACTGCACCTGCGGGTTTTACTCTGCTCTGCTTGTCTCTCGCATCTGCGGGTTTTGCTCTTCTCTGCTTGTCTACCGCACCTGCGGGTTTTGCTCTGCTCTGCTTGTCTACCCCACCTGCGGGTTTAGCTCTGCTCTGCTTGTCTACCGCACCTGCGGGTTTTGCTCTGCTCTGCTTGTCTACCGCACCTGCGGGTTTTGCTCTGCTCTGCTTGTCTACCGCACCTGCGGGTTTTGCTCTGCTTTGCTTGTCTACTGCACCTGCGGGTTTTGCTCAGCTTTGCTTGTCTACCGCACCTGCGGGTTTTGCTCTGCTCTGCTTGTCTACCGCACCTGCGGGTTTTGCTCTGCTCTGCTTGTCTACCGCACCTGCAGGTTTTGCTCTGCTTGTCTACCACACCTGCGGGTTTTGCTCTGCTCTGCTTGTCTACTGCACCTGCGGGTTTTGCTCTGCTCTGCTTGTCTACCGCACCTGCATCCGTATCTACCTCCTGTGTTCTAACTATCTTCCTGTGTTTCCCAGTCTATTCCATGTGAACAGAGCCTTGTCCTGTCTGCCTGCACCTTCTGCTCTGCGGGCTTGGCTCTGCTCTGCTTGTCTACCGCACCTGCGGGTTTTTCTCTGCTTTGCTTGTCTACCGCACCTGCGGGTTTTGCTCTGCTCTGCTTGTCTACCACACCTGCGGGTTTTGCTCTGCTCTGCTTGTCTACCGCACCTGCGTGTTTAGCTCTGCTCTGCTTGTCTACCGCACCTGCGGGTTTTGCTCTGCTCTGCTTGTCTACCGCACCTGCGGGTTTTGCTCTGCTCTGCTTGTCTACCGCACCTGCGGGTTTTGCTCTGCTTTGCTTGTCTACTGCACCTGCGGGTTTTGCTGAGCTTTGCTTGTCTACCGCACCTGTGGGTTTTGCTCTGCTCTGCTTGTCTACCGCACCTGCGGGTTTTGCTCTGCTCTGCTTGTCTACCGCACCTGCGGGTTTTGCTCTGCTCTGCTTGTCTACTGCACCTGCGGGTTTTGCTCTGCTCTGCTTGTCTACCGCACCTGCGGGTTTTGATCTGCTCTGCTTGTCTACCGAACCTGCAGGTTTTGCTCTGCTCTGCTTGTCTACCGCACCTGCGGGTTTTGCTCTGCTCTGCTTGTCTACCGCACCTGCGGGTTTTGCTATGCTCTGCTTGTCTACCGCACCTGCGGGTTTTGCTCTGCTCTGCTTGTCTACCGCACCTGCGGGTTTTCCTCTGCTCTGCTTGTCTACCGCACCTGCGGGTTTTGCTCTGCTCTGATTGTCTACCGCACCGGCGGGTTTTGCTCTGCTCTGCTTGTCTACCGCACCTGCGGGTTTTGCTCTGCTCTGCTTGTCTACCGCACCTGCGGGTTTTGCTCTGCTCTGCTTGTCTACCGCACCTGCGGGTTTTGCTCTACGTTGCTTGTCTACCGCACCTGCGGGTTTTACTCTGCTTTGCATGTCTACCGCACCTGCGGGTTTTACTATGCTTTGCTTGTCTACCGCACCTGCGGGTTTTGCTCTGCTCTGCTTGTTTCCCGCACCTGCGGGTTTTGCTCTGCTCTGCTTGTCTACCGCACCTTCGGGTTTTGCTCTGCTTTGCTTGTCTACCGCACCTGCGGGTTTTGCTCAGCTTTGCTTGTCTACCGCACTTGCGGGTTTTGCTCTGCTCTGCTTGTCTACCGCACCTGCGGGTTTTGCTCTGCTCTGCTTGTCTACCGCACCTGCGGGTTTTGCTCTGCTCTGCTTGTCTACCGCACCTGCGGGTTTTGCTCTGCTCTGCTTGTCTACCGCACCTGCGGGTTTTGCTCTGCTCTGCTTGTCTACCGCACCTGCGGGTTTTTCTCTGCTCTGCTTGTCTACCGCACCTGTGGGTTTTGCTTTGCTCTGCTTGTCTACCGCACCTGCGGGTTTTACTCTGCTTTGCTTGTCTACCGCACCTGTGGGTTTTGCTTTGCTCTGCTTGTCTACTGCACCTGCGGGTTTTGCTCTGCTCTGCTTGTCTACAGCACCTGCGGGTTTTGCTCTGCTCTGCTTGTCTACCGCACCTGCGGGTTTTGCTCTGCGTTGCTTGTCTACCGCACCTGCGGGTTTTACACTGCTTTGCTTGTCTACCGCACCTGCGGGTTTTGCTCTGCTCTGCTTGTCTACCGTACCTGCGGGTTTTGCTCTGCTCTGCTTGTCTACCACACCTGCGGGTTTTGCTCTGCTCTGCTTGTCTACCGCACCTGTGGGTTTTGCTCTGCTCTGCTTGTCTACCGCACCTGCGGGTTTTGCTCTGCTCTGCTTGAGTCCCGCACCTGCGGGTTTTGCTCTGCTCTGCTTGTCTACCGCACCTGCGGGTTTTGCTCTGCTCTGCTTATCTACCGCACCTGCGGGTTTTGCTCTGCTCTGCTTGTCTTCTGCACCTGCGGGTTTTGCTCTGCGTTGCTTGTCTACCGCACCTGCGGGTTTTACTCTGCTTTGCTTGTCTACCGCACCTGCGGGTTTTGCTCTGCTCTGCTTGTCTCCCGCACCTGCGGGTTTTACTCTGCTCTGCTTGTCTACCGCACGTGCGGGTTTTGCTCTGCTCTGCTTGTCTACTGCACCTGCGGGTTTTACTCTGCTCTGCTTGTCTCTCGCACCTGCGGGTTTTGCTCTTCTCTGCTTGTCTACCGCACCTGCGGGTTTTGCTCTGCTCTGCTTGTCTACCCCACCTGCGGGTTTAGCTCTGCTCTGCTTGTCTACCGCACCTGCGGGTTTTGCTCTGCTCTGCTTGTCTACCGCACCTGCGGGTTTTGCTCTGCTTTGCTTGTCTACCGCACCTGCGGGTTTTGCTCTGCTCTGCTTGTCTACCACACCTGCGGGTTTTGCTCTGCTCTGCTTGTCTACCGCACCTGCGTGTTTAGCTCTGCTCTGCTTGTCTACCGCACCTGCGGGTTTTGCTCTGCTCTGCTTGTCTACCGCACCTGCGGGTTTTGCTCTGCTCTGCTTGTCTACCGCACCTGCGGGTTTTGCTCTGCTTTGCTTGTCTACTGCACCTGCGGGTTTTGCTCAGCTTTGCTTGTCTACCGCACCTGTGGGTTTTGCTCTGCTCTGTTTGTCTACCGCACCTGCGGGTTTTGCTCTGCTCTGCTTGTCTACCGCACCTGCGGGTTTTGCTCTGCTCTGCTTGTCTACTGCACCTGCGGGTTTTGCTCTGCTCTGCTTGTCTACAGCACCTGCGGGTTTTGCTCTGCTCTGCTTGTCTACCGCACCTGCGGGTTTTGCTCTGCGTTGCTTGTCTACCGCACCTGCGGGTTTTACACTGCTTTGCTTGTCTACCGCACCTGTGGGTTTTGCTTTGCTCTGCTTGTCTACTGCACCTGCGGGTTTTGCTCTGCTCTGCTTGTCTACAGCACCTGCGGGTTTTGCTCTGCTCTGCTTGTCTACCGCACCTGCGGGTTTTGCTCTGCGTTGCTTGTCTACCGCACCTGCGGGTTTTACACTGCTTTGCTTGTCTACCGCACCTGCGGGTTTTGCTCTGCTCTGCTTGTCTACCGCACCTGCGGGTTTTGCTCTGCTCTGCTTGTCTACCACACCTGCGGGTTTTGCTCTGCTCTGCTTGTCTACCGCACCTGTGGGTTTTGCTCTGCTCTGCTTGTCTACCGCACCTGCGGGTTTTGCTCTGCTCTGCTTGAGTCCCGCACCTGCGGGTTTTGCTCTGCTCTGCTTGTCTACCGCACCTGCGGGTTTTGCTCTGCTCTGCTTATCTACCGCACCTGCGGGTTTTGCTCTGCTCTGCTTGTCTTCTGCACCTGCGGGTTTTGCTCTGCGTTGCTTGTCTACCGCACCTGCGGGTTTTACTCTGCTTTGCTTGTCTACCGCACCTGCGGGTTTTGCTCTGCTCTGCTTGTCTCCCGCACCTGCGGGTTTTACTCTGCTCTGCTTGTCTACTGCACGTGCGGGTTTTGCTCTGCTCTGCTTGTCTACTGCACCTGCGGGTTTTACTCTGCTCTGCTTGTCTCTCGCATCTGCGGGTTTTGCTCTTCTCTGCTTGTCTACCGCACCTGCGGGTTTTGCTCTGCTCTGCTTGTCTACCCCACCTGCGGGTTTAGCTCTGCTCTGCTTGTCTACCGCACCTGCGGGTTTTGCTCTGCTCTGCTTGTCTACCGCACCTGCGGGTTTTGCTCTGCTCTGCTTGTCTACCGCACCTGCGGGTTTTGCTCTGCTTTGCTTGTCTACTGCACCTGCGGGTTTTGCTCAGCTTTGCTTGTCTACCGCACCTGCGGGTTTTGCTCTGCTCTGCTTGTCTACCGCACCTGCGGGTTTTGCTCTGCTCTGCTTGTCTACCGCACCTGCAGGTTTTGCTCTGCTTGTCTACCACACCTGCGGGTTTTGCTCTGCTCTGCTTGTCTACTGCACCTGCGGGTTTTGCTCTGCTCTGCTTGTCTACCGCACCTGCATCCGTATCTACCTCCTGTGTTCTAACTATCTTCCTGTGTTTCCCAGTCTATTCCATGTGAACAGAGCCTTGTCCTGTCTGCCTGCACCTTCTGCTCTGCGGGCTTGGCTCTGCTCTGCTTGTCTACCGCACCTGCGGGTTTTTCTCTGCTTTGCTTGTCTACCGCACCTGCGGGTTTTGCTCTGCTCTGCTTGTCTACCACACCTGCGGGTTTTGCTCTGCTCTGCTTGTCTACCGCACCTGCGTGTTTAGCTCTGCTCTGCTTGTCTACCGCACCTGCGGGTTTTGCTCTGCTCTGCTTGTCTACCGCACCTGCGGGTTTTGCTCTGCTCTGCTTGTCTACCGCACCTGCGGGTTTTGCTCTGCTTTGCTTGTCTACTGCACCTGCGGGTTTTGCTGAGCTTTGCTTGTCTACCGCACCTGTGGGTTTTGCTCTGCTCTGCTTGTCTACCGCACCTGCGGGTTTTGCTCTGCTCTGCTTGTCTACCGCACCTGCGGGTTTTGCTCTGCTCTGCTTGTCTACTGCACCTGCGGGTTTTGCTCTGCTCTGCTTGTCTACCGCACCTGCGGGTTTTGATCTGCTCTGCTTGTCTACCGAACCTGCAGGTTTTGCTCTGCTCTGCTTGTCTACCGCACCTGCGGGTTTTGCTCTGCTCTGCTTGTCTACCGCACCTGCGGGTTTTGCTATGCTCTGCTTGTCTACCGCACCTGCGGGTTTTGCTCTGCTCTGCTTATCTACCGCACCTGCGGGTTTTCCTCTGCTCTGCTTGTCTACCGCACCTGCGGGTTTTGCTCTGCTCTGCTTGTCTACCGCACTGGCGGGTTTTGCTCTGCTCTGCTTGTCTACCGCACCTGCGGGTTTTGCTCTGCTCTGCTTGTCTACCGCACCTGCGGGTTTTGCTCTGCTCTGCTTGTCTACCGCACCTGCGGGTTTTGCTCTACGTTGCTTGTCTACCGCACCTGCGGGTTTTACTCTGCTTTGCATGTCTACCGCACCTGCGGGTTTTACTATGCTTTGCTTGTCTACCGCACCTGCGGGTTTTGCTCTGCTCTGCTTGTTTCCCGCACCTGCGGGTTTTGCTCTGCTCTGCTTGTCTACCGCACCTTCGGGTTTTGCTCTGCTTTGCTTGTCTACCGCACCTGCGGGTTTTGCTCAGCTTTGCTTGTCTACCGCACTTGCGGGTTTTGCTCTGCTCTGCTTGTCTACCGCACCTGCGGGTTTTGCTCTGCTCTGCTTGTCTACCGCACCTGCGGGTTTTGCTCTGCTCTGCTTGTCTACCGCACCTGCGGGTTTTGCTCTGCTCTGCTTGTCTACCGCACCTGCGGGTTTTGCTCTGCTCTGCTTGTCTACCGCACCTGCGGGTTTTTCTCTGCTCTGCTTGTCTACCGCACCTGTGGGTTTTGCTTTGCTCTGCTTGTCTACCGCACCTGCGGGTTTTACTCTGCTTTGCTTGTCTACCGCACCTGTGGGTTTTGCTTTGCTCTGCTTGTCTACTGCACCTGCGGGTTTTGCTCTGCTCTGCTTGTCTACAGCACCTGCGGGTTTTGCTCTGCTCTGCTTGTCTACCGCACCTGCGGGTTTTGCTCTGCGTTGCTTGTCTACCGCACCTGCGGGTTTTACACTGCTTTGCTTGTCTACCGCACCTGCGGGTTTTGCTCTGCTCTGCTTGTCTACCGCACCTGCGGGTTTTGCTCTGCTCTGCTTGTCTACCACACCTGCGGGTTTTGCTCTGCTCTGCTTGTCTACCGCACCTGTGGGTTTTGCTCTGCTCTGCTTGTCTACCGCACCTGCGGGTTTTGCTCTGCTCTGCTTGAGTCCCGCACCTGCGGGTTTTGCTCTGCTCTGCTTGTCTACCGCACCTGCGGGTTTTGCTCTGCTCTGCTTATCTACCGCACCTGCGGGTTTTGCTCTGCTCTGCTTGTCTTCTGCACCTGCGGGTTTTGCTCTGCGTTGCTTGTCTACCGCACCTGCGGGTTTTACTCTGCTTTGCTTGTCTACCGCACCTGCGGGTTTTGCTCTGCTCTGCTTGTCTCCCGCACCTGCGGGTTTTACTCTGCTCTGCTTGTCTACCGCACGTGCGGGTTTTGTTCTGCTCTGCTTGTCTACTGCACCTGCGGGTTTTACTCTGCTCTGCTTGTCTCTCGCACCTGCGGGTTTTGCTCTTCTCTGCTTGTCTACCGCACCTGCGGGTTTTGCTCTGCTCTGCTTGTCTACCCCACCTGCGGGTTTAGCTCTGCTCTGCTTGTCTACCGCACCTGCGGGTTTTGCTCTGCTCTGCTTGTCTACCGCACCTGCGGGTTTTGTTCTGCTCTGCTTGTCTACCGCACCTGCGGGTTTTGCTCTGCTTTGCTTGTCTACTGCACCTGCGGGTTTTGCTCAGCTTTGCTTGTCTACCGCACCTGCAGGTTTTGCTCTGCTCTGCTTGTCTACTGCACCTGCGGGTTTTGCTCTGCTCTGCTTGTCTACCGCACCTGCATCCGTATCTACCTCCTGTGTTCTAACTATCTTCCTGTGTTTCCCAGTCTATTCCATGTGAACAGAGCCTTGTCCTGTCTGCCTGCACATTCTGCTCTGCGGGCTTGGCTCTGCTCTGCTTGTCTACCGCACCTGGGGGTTTTGCTCTGCTTTGCTTGTCTACCGCACCTGCGGGTTTTGCTCTGCTCTGCTTGTCCACCACACCTGCGGGTTTTGCTCTGCTCTGCTTGTCTACCGCACCTGCGTGTTTAGCTCTGCTCTGCTTGTCTACCGCACCTGCGGGTTTTGCTCTGCTCTGCTTGTCTACCGCACCTGCGGGTTTTGCTCTGCTCTGCTTGTCTACCGCACCTGCGGGTTTTGCTCTGCTTTGCTTGTCTACTGCACCTGCGGGTTTTGCTCAGCTTTGCTTGTCTACCGCACCTGTGGGTTTTGCTCTGCTCTGCTTGTCTACCGCACCTGCGGGTTTTGCTCTGCTCTGCTTGTCTACCGCACCTGCGGGTTTTGCTCTGCTTGTCTACCGCACCTGCGGGTTTTGCTCTGCTCTGCTTGTCTACTGCACCTGCGAGTTTTGCTCTGCTCTGCTTGTCTACCGCACCTGCATCCGTATCTACCTCCTGTGTTCTAACTATCTTCCTGTGTTTCCCAGTCTATTCCATGTGAACAGAGCCTTGTCCTGTCTGCCTGCACCTTCTGCTCTGCGGGCTTGGCTCTGCTCTGCTTGTCTACCGCACCTGCGGGTTTTGCTCTGCTCTGCTTGTCTACTGCACCTGCGGGTTTTGCTCTGCTCTGCTTGTCTACTGCACCTGCGGGTTTTGCTCTGCTCTGCTTGTCTACCGCACTTGCGGGTTTTGCTCTGCTCTGCTTGTCTACCGCACCTGCGGGTTTTGCTCTGCTCTGCTTGTCTACCGCACCTGCGGGTTTTGCTCTGCTCTGCTTGTCTACTGCACCTGCGGGTTTTGCTCTGCTCTGCTTGTCTACCGCACCTGCGGGTTTTTCTCTGCTCTGCTTGTCTACCGCAACTGCGGGTTTTGCTCTGCTCTGCTTGTCTACCGCACCTGCGGGTTTTGCTCTACGTTGCTTGTCTACCGCACCTGCGGGTTTTACTCTGCTTTGCTTGTCTACCGCACCTACGGGTTTTGCTCTGCTCTGCTTGTCTCCCGCACCTGCGGGTTTTGCTCTGCTCTGCTTGTTTACCACACCTGCGGGTTTTGCTCTGCACTGCTTGTCTACCGCACCTGCGGGTTTTGCTCTGCTCTGCTTGTCTACTGCACCTGCGGGTTTTGCTCTGCTCTGCTTGTCTCTTGCACCTGCGGGTTTTGCTCTGCTCTGCTTGTCTACCGCACCTGCGGGTTTTGCTCTGCTCTGCTTGTCTACCGCATCTGCGGGTTTTGCTCTGCTCTGCTTGTGTCCCTCACCTGCGGGTTTTGCTCTGCTCTGCTTGTCTACCGCACCTGCGGGTTTTGTTCTGCTCTGCTTGTCTACCGCACCTGCGGGTTTTGCTCTGCTCTGCTTGTCTACCGCACCTGCGGGTTTTGCTCTGCGTTGCTTGTCTACCGCACCTGCGGGTTTTACTCTGCTTTGCTTGTCTACCGCACCTGCGGGTTTTGCTCTGCTCTGCTTGTCTCCCGCACCTGCGGGTTTTGCTCTGCTCTGCTTGTCTACTGCACCTGCGGGTTTTGCTTTGCTCTGCTTGTCTCTCGCACCTGCGGGTTTTGCTCTTCTCTGCTTCTCTACCGCACCTGCGGGTTTTGCTCTGCGCTGCTTGTCTACCCCACCTGCGGGTTTCGCTCTGCTCTCCTTGTCTACCGCACCTGCGGGTTTTGCTCTACTCTGCTTGTCTACCGCACCTGTGGGTTTTGCTCTGCTCTGCTTGTCTACCACACCTGCGGGTTTTGCTCTGCTTTGCTTGTCTACTGCACCTGCGGGTTTTGCTCAGCTTTGCTTGTCTACCGCACCTGTGGGTTTTGCTCTGCTCTGCTTGTCTACCGCACCTGCGGGTTTTGCTCTGCTCTGCTTGTCTACCGCACCTGCGGGTTTTGCTCTGCTTGTCTACCGCACCTGCGGGTTTTGCTCTGCTCTGCTTGTCTACCGCACCTGCGGGTTTTGCTCTGCTCTGCTTGTCTACCGCACCTGCGGGTTTTGCTCTGCTTGTCTACCGCACCTGCGGGTTTTGCTCTGCTCTGCTTGTCTACTGCACCTGCGGGTTTTGCTCTGCTCTGCTTGTCTACCGCACCTGCATCCGTATCTACCTCCTGTGTTCTAACTATCTTCCTGTGTTTCCCAGTCTATTCCATGTGAACAGAGCCTTGTCCTGTCTGCCTGCACCTTCTGCTCTGCGGGCTTGGCTCTGCTCTGCTTGTCTACCGCACCTGCGGGTTTTGCTCTGCTCTGCTTGTCTACTGCACCTGCGGGTTTTGCTCTGCTCTGCTTGTCTACTGCACCTGCGGGTTTTGCTCTGCTCTGCTTGTCTACCGCACTTGCGGGTTTTGCTCTGCTCTGCTTGTCTACCGCACCTGCGGGTTTTGCTCTGCTCTGCTTGTCTACCGCACCTGCGGGTTTTGCTCTGCTCTGCTTGTCTACTGCACCTGCGGGTTTTGCTCTGCTCTGCTTGTCTACCGCACCTGCGGGTTTTTCTCTGCTCTGCTTGTCTACCGCAACTGCGGGTTTTGCTCTGCTCTGCTTGTCTACCGCACCTGCGGGTTTTGCTCTACGTTGCTTGTCTACCGCACCTGCGGGTTTTACTCTGCTTTGCTTGTCTACCGCACCTACGGGTTTTGCTCTGCTCTGCTTGTCTCCCGCACCTGCGGGTTTTGCTCTGCTCTGCTTGTTTACCACACCTGCGGGTTTTGCTCTGCACTGCTTGTCTACCGCACCTGCGGGTTTTGCTCTGCTCTGCTTGTCTACTGCACCTGCGGGTTTTGCTCTGCTCTGCTTGTCTCTTGCACCTGCGGGTTTTGCTCTGCTCTGCTTGTCTACCGCACCTGCGGGTTTTGCTCTGCTCTGCTTGTCTACCGCATCTGCGGGTTTTGCTCTGCTCTGCTTGTGTCCCTCACCTGCGGGTTTTGCTCTGCTCTGCTTGTCTACCGCACCTGCGGGTTTTGTTCTGCTCTGCTTGTCTACCGCACCTGCGGGTTTTGCTCTGCTCTGCTTGTCTACCGCACCTGCGGGTTTTGCTCTGCGTTGCTTGTCTACCGCACCTGCGGGTTTTACTCTGCTTTGCTTGTCTACCGCACCTGCGGGTTTTGCTCTGCTCTGCTTGTCTCCCGCACCTGCGGGTTTTGCTCTGCTCTGCTTGTCTACTGCACCTGCGGGTTTTGCTTTGCTCTGCTTGTCTCTCGCACCTGCGGGTTTTGCTCTTCTCTGCTTCTCTACCGCACCTGCGGGTTTTGCTCTGCGCTGCTTGTCTACCCCACCTGCGGGTTTCGCTCTGCTCTCCTTGTCTACCGCACCTGCGGGTTTTGCTCTACTCTGCTTGTCTACCGCACCTGTGGGTTTTGCTCTGCTCTGCTTGTCTACCACACCTGCGGGTTTTGCTCTGCTTTGCTTGTCTACTGCACCTGCGGGTTTTGCTCAGCTTTGCTTGTCTACCGCACCTGTGGGTTTTGCTCTGCTCTGCTTGTCTACCGCACCTGCGGGTTTTGCTCTGCTCTGCTTGTCTACCGCACCTGCGGGTTTTGCTCTGCTTGTCTACCGCACCTGCGGGTTTTGCTCTGCTCTGCTTGTCTACCGCACCTGCGGGTTTTGCTCTGCTCTGCTTGTCTACCGCACCTGCGGGTTTTGCTCTGCTTGTCTACCGCACCTGCGGGTTTTGCTCTGCTCTGCTTGTCTACTGCACCTGCGGGTTTTGCTCTGCTCTGCTTGTCTACCGCACCTGCATCCGTATCTACCTCCTGTGTTCTAACTATCTTCCTGTGTTTCCCAGTCTATTCCATGTGAACAGAGCCTTGCCCTGTCTGCCTGCACCTTCTGCTCTGCGGGCTTGGCTCTGCTCTGCTTGTCTGCCGCACCTGCGGGTTTTGCTCTGCGTTGCTTGTCTACCACACCTGCGGGTTTTACTCTGCTTTGCTTGTCTACCGCACCTGCGGGTTTTGCTCTGCTCTGCTTGTCTTCCGCGCCTGCGGGTTTTGCTCTGCTCTGCTTGTCTACCGCACATGCGGGTTTTGCTCTGCTCTGCTTGTCTACTGCACCTGCGGGTTTTGCTCTGCTCTGCTTGTCTCTCGCACCTGCGGGTTTTGCTCTTCTCTGCTTGTCTACCGCACCTGCGGGTTTTGCTCTGCGCTGCTTGTCTACCCCACCTGCGGGTTTCGCTCTGCTCTCCTTGTCTACCGCACCTGCGGGTTTTGCTCTACTCTGCTTGTCTACCGCACCTGTGGGTTTTGCTCTGCTCTGCTTGTCTACCGCACCTGCGGGTTTTGCTCTGCTTTGCTTGTCTACTGCACCTGCGGGTTTTGCTCAGCTTTGCTTGTCTACCGCACCTGTGGGTTTTGCTCTGCTCTGCTTGTCTACCGCACCTGCGGGTTTTGCTCTGCTCTGCTTGTCTACCGCACCTGCGGGTTTTGCTCTGCTTGTCTACCGCACCTGCGGGTTTTGCTCTGCTCTGCTTGTCTACTGCACCTGCGGGTTTTGCTCTGCTCTGCTTGTCTACCGCACCTGCATCCGTATCTACCTCCTGTGTTCTAACTATCTTCCTGTGTTTCCCAGTCTATTCCATGTGAACAGAGCCTTGTCCTGTCTGCCTGCACCTTCTGCTCTGCGGGCTTGGCTCTGCTCTGCTTGTCTACCGCACCTGCGGGTTTTGCTCTGCTTTGCTTGTCTACCGCACCTGCGGGTTTTGCTCTGCGTTGCTTGTCTACCGCACCTGCGGGTTTTACTCTGCTCTGCTTGTCTACCGCACCTGCGGGTTTTGCTCTGCTCTGCTTGTCTCCCGCACCTGCGGGTTTTGCTCTGCTCTGCTTGTCTACCGCACCTGCGGGTTTTGCTCTGCTTTGCTTGTCTACCGCACCTGCGGGTTTTGCTCAGCTTTGCTTGTCTACCGCACCTGCGGGTTTTGCTCTGCTCTGCTTGTCTACTGCACCTGCGGGTTTTGCTCTGCTCTGCTTGTCTACCGCACCTGCGGGTTTTGCTCTTCTCTGCTTGTCTACCGCACCTGCGGGTTTTGCTCTGCTCTGCTTGTCTACCGCACCTGCGGGTTTTGCTCTGCTCTGCTTGTCTACTGCACCTGCGGGTTTTGCTCTGCTCTGCTTGTCTCTCGCACCTGCGGGTTTTGCTCTTCTCTGCTTGTCTACCGCACCTGCGGGTTTTGCTCTGCGCTGCTTGTCTACCCCACCTGCGGGTTTCGCTCTGCTCTCCTTGTCTACCGCACCTGCGGGTTTTGCTCTACTCTGCTTGTCTACCGCACCTGTGGGTTTTGCTCTGCTCTGCTTGTCTACCGCACCTGCGGGTTTTGCTCTGCTTTGCTTGTCTACTGCACCTGCGGGTTTTGCTCAGCTTTGCTTGTCTACCGCACCTGTGGGTTTTGCTCTGCTCTGCTTGTCTACCGCACCTGCGGGTTTTGCTCTGCTCTGCTTGTCTACCGCACCTGCGGGTTTTGCTCTGCTTGTCTACCGCACCTGCGGGTTTTGCTCTGCTCTGCTTGTCTACCGCACCTGCGGGTTTTGCTCTGCTTGTCTACCGCACCTGCGGGTTTTGCTCTGCTCTGCTTGTCTACTGCACCTGCGGGTTTTGCTCTGCTCTGCTTGTCTACCGCACCTGCATCCGTATCTACCTCCTGTGTTCTAACTATCTTCCTGTGTTTCCCAGTCTATTCCATGTGAACAGAGCCTTGTCCTGTCTGCCTGCACCTTCTGCTCTGCGGGCTTGGCTCTGCTCTGCTTGTCTACCGCACCTGCGGGTTTTGCTCTGCTTTGCTTGTCTACCGCACCTGCGGGTTTTGCTCTGCGTTGCTTGTCTACCGCACCTGCGGGTTTTACTCTGCTCTGCTTGTCTACCGCACCTGCGGGTTTTGCTCTGCTCTGCTTGTCTCCCGCACCTGCGGGTTTTGCTCTGCTCTGCTTGTCTACCGCACCTGCGGGTTTTGCTCTGCTTTGCTTGTCTACCGCACCTGCGGGTTTTGCTCAGCTTTGCTTGTCTACCGCACCTGCGGGTTTTGCTCTGCTCTGCTTGTCTACTGCACCTGCGGGTTTTGCTCTGCTCTGCTTGTCTACCGCACCTGCGGGTTTTGCTCTTCTCTGCTTGTCTACCGCACCTGCGGGTTTTGCTCTGCTCTGCTTGTCTACCGCACCTGCGGGTTTTGCTCTGCTCTGCTTGTCTACTGCACCTGCGGGTTTTGCTATGCTCTGCTTGTCTACTGCACCTGCGGGTTTTGCTCTGCTCTGCTTGTCTACCGCACCTGTGGGTTTTGCTCTGCTCTGCTTGTCTACCGCACCTGCGGGTTTTGCTCTGATCTGCTTGTCTACCGCACCTGCGGGTTTTGCTCTGCTCTGCTTGTCTACCGCACCTGCGGGTTTTGCTCTACGTTGCTTGTATACCGCACCTGCGGGTTTTACTCTGCTTTGCTTGTCTACCGCACCTGCGGGTTTTACTCTGCTTTGCTTGTCTACCGCACCTGAGGGTTTTGCTCTGCTCTGCTTGTCTATGGCACCTGCGACTTTTGCTCTGCTCTGCTTGTCTACCACACCTGTGTGTTTTGCTCTGCTCTGCTTGTCTACCGCACCTGCGGGTTTTGCTCTGCTTTGCTTGTCCACCGCACCTGCGGGTTTTGCTCTGCTCTGCTTGTCTCCCGCACCTGCGGGTTTTGCAATGCTCTGCTTGCCTACCGCACCTGCGGGTTTTGCTCTGCTCTGCTTGTCTACTGCACCTGCGGGTTTTGCTCTGCTCTGCTTGTCTCTCGCACCTGCGGGTTTTGCTCTTCTCTGCTTGTCTACCGCACCTGCGGGTTTTGCTCTGCGCTGCTTGTCTACCGCACCTGCGGGTTTAGCTCTGCTCTGCTTGTCTACCGCACCTGCGGGTTTTGCTCTGCTCTGCTTGTCCACCGCACCTGCGGGTTTTGCTCTGCTTTGCTTGTCTACCGCACCTGCGGGTTTTGCTCAGCTTTGCTTGTCTACCGCACCTGCGGGTTTTGCTCTGCTCTGCTTGTCTACCGCACCTGCGGGTTTTGCTCTGCTCTGCTTGTCTACCGCACCTGCGGGTTTTGCTCTGCTCTGCTTGTCTACCACACCTGCGGGTTTTGCTCTGCTCTGCTTGTCTACCGCACCTGCGGGTTTTGCTCTGCTTGTCTACCGCACCTGCGGGTTTTGCTCTGCTCTGCTTGTCTCTCGCACCTGCGGGCTTTGCTCTTCTCTGCTTGTCTACCGCACCTGCGGGTTTTGCTCTGCGATGCTTGTCTACCGAACCTGCGGGTTTTGCTCTGCTCTGCTTGTCTACCGCACCTTCGGGTTTTGCTCTGCTTTGCTTGTCTACTGCACCTGCGGGTTTTGCTCAGCTTTGCTTGTCTACCGCACCTGCGGGTTTTTGTCTGCTCTGCTTGTCTACCGCACCTGCGGGTTTTGCTCTGCTCTGCTTGTCTACCGCACCTGCGGGTTTTGCTCTGCTTGTCTACCGCACCTGCGGGTTTTGCTATGCTCTGCTTGTCTACTGCACCTGCGGGTTTTGCTCTGCTCTGCTTGTCTACCGCACCTGCATCCGTATCTACCTCCTGTGTTCTAACTATCTTCCTGTGTTTCCCAGTCTATTCCATGTGAACAGAGCCTTGTCCTGTCTGCCTGCACCTTCTGCTCTGCGGGCTTGGCTCTGCTCTGCTTGTCTACCGCACCTGCGGGTTTTGCTCTGCTCTGCTTGTCTCCCGCACCTGCGGGTTTTGCTCTGCTCTGCTTGTCTACCGCACCTGCGGGTTTTGCTCTGCTTTGCTTGTCTACCGCACCTGCGGGTTTTGCTCTGCTCTGCTTGTCTACTGCACCTGCGGGTTTTGCTCTGCTCTGCTTGTCTACCGCACCTGCGGGTTTTGCTCTGATCTGCTTGTCTACCGCACCTGCGGGTTTTGCTCTGCTCTGCTTGTCTACCGCACCTGCGGGTTTTGCTCTACGTTGCTTGTATACCGCACCTGCGGGTTTTACTCTGCTTTGCTTGTCTACCGCACCTGCGGGTTTTACTCTGCTTTGCTTGTCTACCGCACCTGAGGGTTTTGCTCTGCTCTGCTTGTCTCCCGCACCTGCGGGTTTTGCTCTGCTCTGCTTGTCTACCGCACCTGCGGGTTTTGCTCTGCTTTGCTTGTCTACCGCACCTGCGGGTTTTGCTCAGCTTTGCTTGTCTACCGCACCTGCGGGTTTTGCTCTGCTCTGCTTGTCTCCCGCACCTGCGGGTTTTGCTCTGCTCTGCTTGTCTATGGTACCTGCGACTTTTGCTCTGCTGTGCTTGTCTACCACACCTGTGTGTTTTGCTCTGCTCTGCTTGTCTACCGCACCTGCGGGTTTTGCTCTGCTTTGCTTGTCCACCGCACCTGCGGGTTTTGTTCTGCTCTGCTTGTCTCCCGCACCTGCGGGTTTTGCTCTGCTCTGCTTGCCTACCACACCTGCGGGTTTTGCTCTGCTCTGCTTGTCTACTGCACCTGCGGGTTTTGCTCTGCTCTGCTTGTCTCTCACACCTGCGGGTTTTGCTCTTCTCTGCTTGTCTACCGCACCTGCGGGTTTTGCTCTGCGCTGCTTGTCTACCGCACCTGCGGGTTTAGCTCTGCTCTGCTTGTCTACCGCACCTGCGGGTTTTGCTCTGCTCTGCTTGTCTACCGCACCTGCGGGTTTTGCTCTGCTTTGCTTGTCTACCGCACCTGCGGGTTTTGCTCAGCTTTGCTTGTCTACCGCACCTGCGGGTTTTGCTCTGCTCTGCTTGTCTACCGCACCTGCGGGTTTTGCTCTGCTCTGCTTGTCTACCGCACCTGCGGGTTTTGCTCTGCTCTGCTTGTCTACCGCACCTGCGGGTTTTGCTCTGCTCTGCTTGTCTACCGCACCTGCGGGTTTTGCTCTGCTTGTCTACCGCACCTGCGGGTTTTGCTCTGCTTTGCTTGTCTCTCGCACCTGCGGGCTTTGCTCTTCTCTGCTTGTCTACCGCACCTGCGGGTTTTGCTCTGTGATTCTTGTCTACCGAACCTGCGGGTTTTGCTCTGCTCTGCTTGTCTACCGCACCTGCGGGTTTTGCTCTGCTCTGCTTGTCTACCGCACCTGCGGGTTTTGCTCTGCTCTGCTTGTCTACCGCACCTGCGGGTTTTGCTCTGCTTGTCTACCGCACCTGCGGGTTTTGCTCTGCTCTGCTTGTCTACTGCACCTGCGGGTTTTGCTCTGCTCTGCTTGTCTTCCGCACCTGCATCCGTATCTACCTCCTGTGTTCTAACTATCTTCCTGTGTTTCCCAGTCTATTCCATGTGAACAGAGCCTTGTCCTGTCTACCTGCCCCTTTTGCTCTGCGGGCTTGGCTCTGCTCTGCTTGTCTATCGCACCTGCGGGTTTTGCTCTGCTTTGCTTGTCTACCGCACCTTCGGGTTTTGCTCTGCTTTGCTTGTCTACCTCACCTGCGGGTTTTACTCTACTCTGCTTGTCTCCCGCACCTGTGGATTTTGCTCTGCTCTGCTTGTCTACCGCACCTGCGGGTTTTGCTCTGCTCTGCTTGTCTACCGCACCTGCGGGTTTTGCTCTGCGTTGCTTGTCTACCGCACCTGAGGGTTTTACTCTGCTTTGCTTGTCTACCGCACTTGCGGGTTTTGCTCTGCTCTGCTTGTCTCCAGCACCTGCGGGTTTTGCTCTGCTTTGCTTGTCTACCGCACCTGCGGGTTTTGCTCTGCTCTGCTTGTCTCCCGCACCTGCGGGTTTTGCTCTGCTCTGCTTGTCTACCGCACCTGCGGGTTTTGCTCTGCTCTGCTTGTCTACCGCACCTGCGGGTTTTGCTCTGCTCTGCTTGTCTAGCACACCTGCGGGTTTTGCTCTGCTCTGCTTGTCTACCGCACCTGCGGGTTTTGCACTGCTCTGCTTGTCTACAGCACCTGCGGGTTTTTCTCTGCTCTGCTTGTCTACCGCACCTGCGGGTTTTGCTCTGCTCTGGTTGTCTACCGCACCTGCGGGTTTTGCTCTACGTTGCTTGTCTACCGCACCTGCGGGTTTTACTCTGCTTTGCATGTCTACCGCACCTGCGGGTTTTACTCTGCTTTGCTTGTCTACCGCACCTGCGGGTTTTGCTCTGCTCTGCTTGTCTCACGCACCTGCGGGTTTTGCTCTGCTCTGCTTGTCTACCGCACCTGCGGGTTTTGCTCTGCTTTGCTTGTCTGCCGCACCTGCGGGTTTTGCTCTGCTTTGCTTGTCTACCGCACCTTCGGGTTTTGCTCTGCTTTGCTTGTCTACCTCACCTGCGGGTTTTACTCTACTCTGCTTGTCTCCCGCACCTGTGGATTTTGCTCTGCTCTGCTTGTCTACCGCACCTGCGGGTTTTGCTCTGCTCTGCTTGTCTACCGCACCTGCGGGTTTTGCTCTGCGTTGCTTGTCTACCGCACCTGAGGGTTTTACTCTGCTTTGCTTGTCTACCGCACTTGCGGGTTTTGCTCTGCTCTGCTTGTCTCCAGCACCTGCGGGTTTTGCTCTGCTTTGCTTGTCTACCGCACCTGCGGGTTTTGCTCTGCTCTGCTTGTCTCCCGCACCTGCGGGTTTTGCTCTGCTCTGCTTGTCTACCGCACCTGCGGGTTTTGCTCTGCTCTGCTTGTCTACCGCACCTGCGGGTTTTGCTCTGCTCTGCTTGTCTAGCACACCTGCGGGTTTTGCTCTGCTCTGCTTGTCTACCGCACCTGCGGGTTTTGCACTGCTCTGCTTGTCTACAGCACCTGCGGGTTTTTCTCTGCTCTGCTTGTCTACCGCACCTGCGGGTTTTGCTCTGCTCTGCTTGTCTACCGCACCTGCGGGTTTTGCTCTACGTTGCTTGTCTACCGCACCTGCGGGTTTTACTCTGCTTTGCATGTCTACCGCACCTGCGGGTTTTACTCTGCTTTGCTTGTCTACCGCACCTGCGGGTTTTGCTCTGCTCTGCTTGTCTCACGCACCTGCGGGTTTTGCTCTGCTCTGCTTGTCTACCGCACCTGCGGGTTTTGCTCTGCTTTGCTTGTCTGCCGCACCTGCGGGTTTTGCTCAGCTTTGCTTGTCTACAGCACCTGCGGGTTTTGCTCTGCTCTGCTTGTCTACCGCACCTGCGGGTTTTGCTCTGCTCTGCTTGTCTACCGCACCTGCGGGTTTTGCTCTGCTCTGCTTGTCTACCGCACCTGCGGGTTTTGCTCTGCTCTGCTTGTCTACCGCACCTGCGGGTTTTGCTCTGCTCTGCTTGTCTACCGCACCTGCGGGTTTTTCTCTGCTCTGCTTGTCTACTGCACCCGCGGGTTTTGCTCTGCCCTGCTTGTCTACCGCACCTGCGGGTTTTGCTCTACGTTGCTTGTCTACCGCACCTGCGGGTTTTACTCTGCTTTGCTTGTCTACCGCACCTGCGGGTTTTGCTCTGCTCTGCTTGTCTCCCGCACCTGCGGGTTTTGCTCTGCTCTGCTTGTCTACCGCACCTGCGGGTTTTGCTCTGCTCTGCTTGTCTACCACACCTGCGGGTTTTGCTCTGCTCTGCTTGTCTACCGCACCTGCGGGTTTTGCTCTGCTCTGCTTGTCTACTGCACCTGCGGGTTTTGCTCTGCTCTGCTTGTATACTGCACCTGTGGGTTTTGCTCTGCTCTGCTTGTCTACCGCACCTGCGGGTTTTACTCTGCTTTGCTTGTCTACCGCACCTGCGGGTTTTGCTCTGCTCTGCTTGTCTCCCGCACCTGCGGGTTTTGCTCAGCTTTGCTTGTCTACCGCACCTGCGGGTTTTGCTCTGCTCTGCTTGTCTACTGCACCTGCGGGTTTTGCTCGGCTCTGCTTGTCTACCGCACCTGCGGGTTTTGCTCTGCTCTGCTTGTCTACTGCACCTGTGGGTTTTTCTCTGCTCTGCTTGTCTACTGCACCTGCGGGTTTTGCTCTGCTCTGCTTGTCTACTGCACCTGCGGGTTTTGCTCTACGTTGCTTGTCTACCGCACCTGCGGTTTTTACTCTGCTTTGCTTGTCTACCGCACCTGCGGGTTTTGCTCTGCTCTGCTTGTCTCCCGCACCTGCGGGTTTTGCTCTGCTTTGCTTGTCTACCGCACCTGCGGGTTTTGCTCTGCTCTGCTTGTCTACCGCACCTGCGGGTTTTGCTCTGCTCTGTTTGTCTACCGCACCTGCGGGTTTTGCTCTGCTCTGCTTGTCTACTGCACCTGCGGGTTTTGCTCTGCTCTGCTTTTCTCCCGCACCTGCTTGTTTTGCTCTGCTCTGCTTGTCTACCGCACCTGCGGGTTTTGCTCTGCTCTGCTTGTCTACCGCACCTGCGGGTTTTGCTCTGCGTTGCTTGTCTACCGCACCTGCGGGTTTTACTCTGCTTTGCTTGTCTACCGCACCTGCGGGTTTTGCTCTGCTCTGCTTGTCTCCCGCACCTGCGGATTTTGCTCTGCTCTGCTTGTCTGCCGCACCTGCGGGTTTTACTCTGCTCTGCTTGTCTACTGCACCTGCGGGTTTTGCTCTGCTCTGCTTGTCTCTCGCACCTGCGGGTTTTGTTCTTCTCTGCTTGTCTACCGCACCTGCGGGTTTTTCTCTGCGCTGCTTGTCTACCGCACCTGCGGGTTTAGCTCTGCTCTGCTTGTCTACCGCACCTGCGGGTTTTGCTCTGCTTTGCTTGTCTACCGCACCTGCGGGTTTTGCTCAGCTTTGCTTGTCTACCGCACCTGCGGGTTTAGCTCTGCTCTGCTTGTCTACCGCACCTGCGGGTTTTGCTCTGCGTTGCTTGTCTACCGCACCTGCGGGTTTTGCTCTGCTCTGCTTGTCTCCCGCTCCTGCGTGTTTTGCTCTGCTCTGCTTGTCTACCGCACCTGCGGGTTTTGCTCTGCTTTGCTTGTCTACCGCACCTGCGGGTTTTGCTCAGCTTTGCTTGTCTACCGCACCTGCGGGTTTTCATCTGCTCTGCTTGTCTACTGCACCTGCGGGTTTTGCTCTGCTCTGCTTGTCTACCGCACCTGCGGGTTTTGCTCTGCTCTGCTTGTCTACCGCACCTGCGGATTTTGCTCTGCTCTGCTTGTCTACCGCACCTGCGGGTTTTGCTCGGCTCTGCTTGTCTACTGCACCTGCGGGTTTTGCTCTGCTCTGCTTGTCTACCGCACCTGCGGGTTTTGCTCTGCTCTGCTTGTCTACCGCACCTGCAGGTTTTGCTCTACGTTGCTTGTCTACCGCACCTGCGGGTTTTAGTCTGCTTTGCATGTCTACCGCACCTGCGGGTTTTACTCTGCTTTGCTTGTCTACCGCACCTGCGGGTTTTGCTCTGCTCTGCTTGTCTCCCGCACCTGCGGGTTTTGCTCTGCTCTGCTTGTCTACCGCACCTGCGTGTTTTGCTCTGCTTTGCTTGTCTACCGCACCTGCGGGTTTTGCTCAGCTTTGATTGTCTACCGCACCTGCGGGTTTTGCTCTGTTCTGCTTGTCTACCGCACCTGCGGGTTTTGCTCTGCTCTGCTTGTCTACCGCACCTGCGGGTTTTGCTCTGCTCTGCTTGTCTACCGCACCTGCGGGTTTTGCTCTGCTCTGCTTGTCTACCGCACCTGCGGGTTTTTCTCTGCTCTACTTGTCTACCGCACCTGCGGGTTTTGCTCTGCCCTGCTTGTCTACCGCACCTGCGGGTTTTGCTCTATGTTGCTTGTCTACCGCACCTGCGGGTTTTACTCTGCTTTGCTTGTCTACCGCACCTGCGGGTTTTGCTCTGCTCTGCTTGTCTCCCACACCTGCGGGTTTTGCTCTGCTCTGCTTGTCTACCGCACCTGCGGGTTTTGCTCTGCTCTGCTTGTCTACCGCACCTGCGGGTTTTGCTCTGCTCTGCTTGTCTCCCGCTCCTGCGGGTTTTGCTCTGCTCTGCTTGTCTACCGCACCTGCGGGTTTTGCTCTGCTCTGCTTGTCTACCGCACCTGCGGGTTTTACTCTGCTTTGCTTGTCTACCGCACCTGCGGGTTTTGCTCTGCTCTGTTTGTCTCCCGCACCTGCGGGTTTTGCTCTGCTCTGCTTGTCTGCCGCACCTGCGGGTTTTACTCTGCTCTGCTTGTCTACTGCACCTGCGGGTTTTGCTCTGCTCTGCTTGTCTCTCGCACCTGCGGGTTTTGTTCTTCTCTGCTTGTCTACCGCACCTGCGGGTTTTGCGCTGCTTGTCTACCGCACCTGCGGGTTTAGCTCTGCTCTGCTTGTCTACTGCACCTGCGGGTTTTGCTCTGCTCTGCTTGTCTACTGCACCTGCATCCGTATCTACCTCCTGTGTTCTAACTATCTTCCTGTGTTTCCCAGTCTACTCCATGTGAACAGAGCCTTGTCATGTCTGCTTGCACCTTCTGCTCTGCGGGCTTTGCTCTGCTCTACTTGTCTACCGCACCTGCGGGTTTTGCTCTGCTTTGCTTGTCTACCGCACCTGTGGGTTTTGCTCTGCTTTGCTTGTCTACCTCACCTGCGGGTTTTACTCTGCTCTGCTTGTCTCCCGCACCTGTGGATTTTGCTCTGCTCTGCTTGTCTACCGCACCTGCGGGTTTTGCTCTGCTCTGCTTGTCTACCGCACCTGCGGGTTTTGCTCTGCTCTGCTTGTCTACCGCACCTGCGGGTTTTGCTCTGCTCTGCTTGTCTACCGCACCTGCGGGTTTTGCTCGGCTCTGCTTGTCTACTGCACCTGCAGGTTTTGCTCTGCTCTGCTTGTCTACCGCACCTGCGGGTTTTGCTCTGCTCTGCTTGTCTACCGCACCTGCGGGTTTTGCTCTACGTTGCTTGTCTACCGCACCTGCGGGTTTTACTCTGCTTTGCATGTCTACCGCACCTGCGGGTTTTACTCTGCTTTGCTTGTCTACCGCACCCGCGGGTTTTGCTCTGCTCTGCTTGTCTCCCGCACCTGCGGGTTTTGCTCTGCTCTGCTTGTCTACCGCACCTGCGGGTTTTGCTCTGCTTTGCTTGACTACCGCACCTGCGGGTTTTGCTCAGCTTTGATTGTCTACCGCACCTGCGGGTTTTGCTCTGTTCTGCTTGTCTTCCGCACCTGCGGGTTTTGCTCTGCTCTGCTTGTCTACCGCACCTGCGGGTTTTGCTCTGCTCTGCTTGTCTACCGCACCTGCGGGTTTTGCTCTGCTCTGCTTGTCTACCGCACCTGCGGGTTTTTCTCTGCTCTGCTTGTCTACCGCACCTGCGGGTTTTGCTCTGCTCTGCTTGTCTTCCGCACCTGCAGGTTTTGCTCTACGTTGCTTGTCTACCGCACCTGCGGGTTTTACTCTGCTTTGCTTGTCTACCGCACCTGCGGGTTTTGCTCTGCTCTGCTTGTCTCCCACACCTGTGGGTTTTGCTCTGCTCTGCTTGTCTACCGCACCTGCGGGTTTTGCTCTGCTCTGCTTGTCTACCGCACCTGCGGGTTTTGCTCTGCTCTGCTTGTCTACCGCACCTGCGGGTTTTGCTCAGCTCTTCTTGTCTACCGCACCTGCAGGTTTTGCTCTGCTCTGCTTGTCTACTGCACCTGCGGGTTTTGCTCTGCTCTGCTTGTCTACCGCACCTGCGGGTTTTGCTCTGCTCTGCTTGTCTACCGCACCTGCGGGTTTTACTCTGCTCTGCTTGTCTACCGCACCTGCGGGTTTTGCTCTGCTCTGCGTGTCTACCGCACCTGCAGTTTTTGCTCTGCGTTGCTTGTCTACCGCACCTGCGGATTTTACTCTGCTTTGCTTGTCTACCGCACCTGCGGGTTTTGCTCTGCTCTGCTTGTCTACCGCACCTGCGGGTTTTGCTCTGCTCTGCTTGTCTACCACACCTGCGGGTTTTGCTCTTCTCTGCTTGTCTACCGCACCTGCGGGTTTTGCTCTGCTCTGCTTGTCTACTGCACCTGCGGGTTTTGCTCTGCTCTGCTTGTCTACTGCACCTGCGGGTTTTGCTCTGCTCTGCTTGTCTACCGCACCTGCGGGTTTTGCTCTGCTCTGCTTGTCTACCGCACCTGCGGGTTTTGCTCCGCTCTGCTTGTCTACTGCACCTGCGGGTTTTGCTCTGCGTTGCTTGTCTACCGCACCTGCGCGTTTTACTCTGCTTTGCTTGTCTACCGCACCTGCGGGTTTTGCTCTGCTCTGCTTGTCTCCCGCACCTGCGGGTTTTGCTCTGCTCTGCTTGTCTACCGCACCTGCGGGTTTTGCTCTGCTCTGCTTGTCTACTGCACCTGCGGGTTTTGCTCTGCTCTGCTTGTCTCTCGCACCTGCGGGTTTTGCTCTTCTCTGCTTGTCTACCGCACCTGCAGGTTTTGCTCTGCGCTGCTTGTCTACCGCACCTGCGGGTTTAGCTCTGCTCTGCTTGTCTACCGCACCTGCGGGTTTTGCTCTGCTCTGCTTGTCTACCGCACCTGCGGGTTTTGCTCTGCTTTGCTTGTCTACTGCACCTGCGGGTTTTGTTCAGCTTTGCTTGTCTACCGCACCTGCGGGTTTTGCTCTGCTCTGCTTGTCTACCGCACCTGCGGGCTTTGCTCTGCTCTGCTTGTCTACCGCACCTGCGGGTTTGGCTCTGCTTGTCTACCGCACCTGCGGGTTTTGCTCTGCTCTGCTTGTCTACTGCACCTGCGGGTTTTGCTCTGCTCTGCTTGTCTCCCGCACCTGCGGGTTTTGCTCTGCTCTGCTTGTCTACCGCACCTGCGGGTTTTACTCTGCTTTGCATGTCTACCGCACCTGCGGGTTTTACTCTGCTTTGCTTGTCTACCGCACCTGCGGGTTTTGCTCTGCTCTGCTTGTCTCCCGCACCTGCGGGTTTTGCTCTGCTCTGCTTGTCTACCGTACCTGCGGGTTTTGCTCTGCTTTGCTTGTCTACCGCACCTGCGGGTTTTGCTCAGCTTTGATTGTCTACCGCACCTGCGGGTTTTGCTCTGTTCTGCTTGTCTACCGCACCTGCGGGTTTTGCTCTGCTCTGCTTGTCTCTCGCACCTGCGGATTTTGCTCTTCTCTGCTTGTCTACCGCACCTGCGGGTTTTGCTCTGCTCTGCTTGTCTACCGCACCTGCGGGTTTTACTCTGCTTTGCATGTCTACCGCACCTGCGGGTTTTACTCTGCATTGCTTGTCTACCGCACCTGCGGGTTTTGCTCTGCTCTGCTTGTCTCCCACACCTGCGGGTTTTGCTCTGCTCTGCTTGTCTACCGCACCTGCGGGTTTTGCTCTGCTTTGCTTGTCTACCGCACCTGCGGGTTTTGCTCAGCTTTGATTGTCTACCGCACCTGCGGGTTTTGCTCTGTTCTGCTTGTCTACTGCACCTGCGGGTTTTGCTCTGCTCTGCTTGTCTCTCGCACCTGCGGGTTTTGCTCTTCTCTGCTTGTCTACCGCACCTGCAGGTTTTGCTCTGCGCTGCTTGTCTACCGCACCTGCGGGTTTTGCTCTGCTCTGCTTGTCTACTGCACCTGCGGGTTTTGCTCTGCTCTGCTTGTCTCTCGCACCTGCGGGTTTTGCTCTTCTCTGCTTGTCTACCGCACCTGCAGGTTTTGCTCTGCGCTGCTTGTCTACCGCACCTGCGGGTTTAGCTCTGCGCTGCTTGTCTACCGCACCTGCGGGTTTTGCTCTGCTCTGCTTGTCTACCGCACCTGCGGGTTTTGCTCTACTCTGCTTGTCTACCGCACCTGCGGGTTTTGCTCTGCTTTGCTTGTCTACTGCACCTGCGGGTTTTGTTCAGCTTTGCTTGTCTACCGCACCTGCGGGTTTTGCTCTGCTCTGCTTGTCTACCGCACCTGCGGGTTTTGCTCTGCTCTGCTTGTCTACCGCACCTGCGGGTTTGGCTCTGCTTGTCTACCGCACCTGCGGGTTTTGCTCTGCTCTGCTTGTCTACTGCACCTGCGGGTTTTGCTCTGCTCTGCTTGTCTACCGCACCTGCATCCGTATCTACCTCCTGTGTTCTAACTATCTTCCTGTGTTTCCCAGTCTATTCCATGTGAACAGAGCCTTGTCATGTCTGCCTGCACCTTCTGCTCTGCGGGCTTGGCTCTGCTCTGCTTGTCTACCGCACCTGCGGGTTTTGCTCTTCTCTGCTTGTCTACCGCACCTGCAGGTTTTGCTCTGCGCTGCTTGTCTACCGCACCTGCGGGTTTTGCTCTGCTTTGCTTGTCTACCGCACCTGCGGGTTTTACTCTGCTCTGCTTGTCTCCCGCACCAGTGGATTTTGCTCTGCTCTGCTTGTCTACCGCACCTGCGGGTTTTGCTCTGCTCTGCTTGTCTACCGCACCTGCGGGTTTTGCTCTGCGTTGCTTGTCTACCGCACCTGCGGGTTTTACTCTGCTTTGCTTGTCTACCGCACCTGCGGGTTTTGCTCTGCTCTGCTTGTCTCCCGCAGCTGCGAGTTTTGCTCTGCTCTGCTTGTCTACCGCACCTGCGGGTTTTGCTCTGCTTTGCTTATCTACCGCACCTGCGGGTTTTGCTCAGCTTTGCTTGTCTACCGCACCTGCGGGTTTTGCTCTGCTCTGCTTGTCTACCGCACCTGCGGGTTTCGCTCTGGTTTGCTTGTCTACCGCATCTGCGGTTTTTGCTCTGCTCTGCTTGTCTACTGCACCTGCGGGTTTTGCTCTGCTCTGCTTGTCTAACGCACCTGCGGGTTTTGCTCTACGTTGCTTGTCTACCGCACCTGCGGGTTTTGCTCTGCTTTGCTTGTCTACTGCACCTGCGGGTTTTGTTCAGCTTTGCTTGTCTACCGCACCTGCGGGTTTTGCTCTGCTCTGCTTGTCTACCGCACCTGCGGGTTTTGCTCTGCTCTGCTTGTCTACCGCACCTGCGGGTTTGGCTCTGCTTGTCTACCGCACCTGCGGGTTTTGCTCTGCTCTGCTTGTCTACTGCACCTGCGGGTTTTGCTCTGCTCTGCTTGTCTACCGCACCTGCATCCGTATCTACCTCCTGTGTTCTAACTATCTTCCTGTGTTTCCCAGTCTATTCCATGTGAACAGAGCCTTGTCATGTCTGCCTGCACCTTCTGCTCTGCGGGCTTGGCTCTGCTCTGCTTGTCTACCGCACCTGCGGGTTTTGCTCTTCTCTGCTTGTCTACCGCACCTGCAGGTTTTGCTCTGCGCTGCTTGTCTACCGCACCTGCGGGTTTTGCTCTGCTTTGCTTGTCTACCGCACCTGCGGGTTTTACTCTGCTCTGCTTGTCTCCCGCACCAGTGGATTTTGCTCTGCTCTGCTTGTCTACCGCACCTGCGGGTTTTGCTCTGCTCTGCTTGTCTACCGCACCTGCGGGTTTTGCTCTGCGTTGCTTGTCTACCGCACCTGCGGGTTTTACTCTGCTTTGCTTGTCTACCGCACCTGCGGGTTTTGCTCTGCTCTGCTTGTCTCCCGCAGCTGCGAGTTTTGCTCTGCTCTGCTTGTCTACCGCACCTGCGGGTTTTGCTCTGCTTTGCTTATCTACCGCACCTGCGGGTTTTGCTCAGCTTTGCTTGTCTACCGCACCTGCGGGTTTTGCTCTGCTCTGCTTGTCTACCGCACCTGCGGGTTTCGCTCTGGTTTGCTTGTCTACCGCATCTGCGGTTTTTGCTCTGCTCTGCTTGTCTACTGCACCTGCGGGTTTTGCTCTGCTCTGCTTGTCTAACGCACCTGCGGGTTTTGCTCTACGTTGCTTGTCTACCGCACCTGCGGGTTTTACTCTGCTTTGCTTGTCTACCGCACCTGCGCGTTTTACTCTGCTTTGCTTGTCTACCACACCTGCGGGTTTTGCTCTGCTCTGCTTGTCTCCCGCACCTGCGGGTTTTGCTCTGCTCTGCTTGTCTACCGCACCTGCGGGTTTTGCTCTGCTTTGCTTGTCTACCGCACCTGCGGGTTTTGCTCAGCTGTGCTTGTCTACCGCACTTGCGGGTTTTGCTCTGCTCTGCTTGTCTCCCGCACTTGCGGGTTTTGCTCTGCTCTGCTTGTCTACGGCACCTGCGGGTTTTGCTCTGCTCTGCTTGTCTACCACACCTGTTGGTTTTGCTCTGCTCTGCTTGTCTACCGCACCTGCGGGTTTTACTCTGCTTTGCTTGTCTACCGCACCTGCGGGTTTTGCTCTGCTCTGCTTGTCTCCCGCACCTGCGGGTTTTGCTCTGCTCTGCTTGTCTACTGCACCTGCGGGTTTTGCTCTGCTCTGCTTGTCTCTCGCACCTGCGGGTTTTGCTCTTCTTTGCTTGTCTACCGCACCTGCGGGTTTTCCTCTGCGCTGCTTGTCTACATCACCTGCGGGTTTAGCTCTGCTCTGCTTGTCTACCGCACCTGCGGGTTTTGCTCTGCTCTGCTTGTCTACCGCACCTGCGGGTTTTGCTCTGCTCTGCTTGTCTACCGCACCTGCGGGTTTTGCTCTGCTCTGCTTGTCTACTGCACCTGCGGGTTTTGCTCTGCTCTGCTTGTCTACCGCACCTGCATCCGTATCTACCTCCTGTGTTCTAACTATCTTCCTGTGTTTCCCAGTCTATTCCATGTGAACAGAGCCTTGTCCTGTCTGCCTGCACCTTCTGCTCTGCGGGCTTGGCTCTGCTCTGCTTGTCTACCGCACCTGCGGGTTTTGCTCTTCTCTGCTTGTCTACCGCACCTGCAGGTTTTGCTCTGCGCTGCTTGTCTACCGCACCTGCGGGTTTTGCTCTGCTTTGCTTGTCTACCGCACCTGCGGGTTTTACTCTGCTCTGCTTGTCTCCCGCACCAGTGGATTTTGCTCTGCTCTGCTTGTCTACCGCACCTGCGGGTTTTGCTCTGCTCTGCTTGTCTACCGCACCTGCGGGTTTTGCTCTGCGTTGCTTGTCTACCGCACCTGCGGGTTTTACTCTGCTTTGCTTGTCTACCGCACCTGCGGGTTTTGCTCTGCTCTGCTTGTCTCCCGCAGCTGCGAGTTTTGCTCTGCTCTGCTTGTCTACCGCACCTGCGGGTTTTGCTCAGCTTTGCTTATCTACCGCACCTGCGGGTTTTGCTCAGCTTTGCTTGTCTACCGCACCTGCGGGTTTTGCTCTGCTCTGCTTGTCTACCGCACCTGCGGGTTTCGCTCTGGTTTGCTTGTCTACCGCATCTGCGGTTTTTGCTCTGCTCTGCTTGTCTACTGCACCTGCGGGTTTTGCTCTGCTCTACTTGTCTAACGCACCTGCGGGTTTTGCTCTACGTTGCTTGTCTACCGCACCTGCGGGTTTTACTCTGCTTTGCTTGTCTACCGCACCTGCGCGTTTTACTCTGCTTTGCTTGTCTACCACACCTGCGGGTTTTGCTCTGCTCTGCTTGTCTCCCGCACCTGCGGGTTTTGCTCTGCTCTGCTTGTCTACCGCACCTGCGGGTTTTGCTCTGCTTTGCTTGTCTACCGCACCTGCGGGTTTTGCTCAGCTTTGCTTGTCTACCGCACCTGCGGGTTTTGCTCTGCTCTGCTTGTCTCCCGCACTTGCGGGTTTTGCTCTGCTCTGCTTGTCTACGGCACCTGCGGGTTTTGCTCTGCTCTGCTTGTCTACCACACCTGTTGGTTTTGCTCTGCTCTGCTTGTCTACCGCACCTGCGGGTTTTACTCCGCTTTGCTTGTCTACCGCACCTGCGGGTTTTGCTCTGCTCTGCTTGTCTCCCGCACCTGCGGGTTTTGCTCTGCTCTGCTTGTCTACTGCACCTGCGGGTTTTGCTCTGCTCTGCTTGTCTCTCGCACCTGCGGGTTTTGCTCTTCTCTGCTTGTCTACCGCACCTGCGGGTTTTCCTCTGCGCTGCTTGTCTACATCACCTGCGGGTTTAGCTCTGCTCTGCTTGTCTACCGCACCTGCGGGTTTTGCTCTGCTCTGCTTGTCTACCGCACCTGCGGGTTTTGCTCTGCTCTGCTTGTCTACCGCACCTGCGGGTTTTGCTCTGCTTTGCTTGTCTACCGCACCTGCGGGTTTTGCTCTGCTCTGCTTGTCTACCGCACCTGCGGGTTTTGCTCTGCTCTGCTTGTCTACCGCACCTGCGGGTTTTGCTCTGCTCTGCTTGTCTACCGCACGTGTGGGTTTTGCTCTGCGTTGCTTGTCTACCGCACCTGCGGGTTTTACTCTGCTTTGCTTGTCTACCGCACCTGCGGGTTTTGCTCTGCTCTGCTTGTCTACCGCACCTGCGGGTTTTGCTCTGCTCTGCTTGTCTACCACACCTGCGGGTTTTGCTCTGCTCTGCTTGTCTACCGCACCTGCGGGTTTTGCTCTGCTCTGCTTGTCTACTGCACCTGCGGGTTTTGCTCTGCTCTACTTGTGTCCCGCACCTGCGGGTTTTGCTCTGCTCTGCTTGTCTACCGCACCTGCGGGTTTTGCTCTGCTCTGCTTGTCTACCGCACCTGCGGGTTTTTTTCTGCTTTGCTTGTCTACCGCAACTGCGGGTTTTGCTCTGCGTTGCTTGTCTACCGCACCTGCGGGTTTCACTCTGCTTTGCTTGTCTACCGCACCTGCGGGTTTTGCTCTGCTCTGCTTGTCTACCGCACCTGCGGGTTTTGCTCTGCTCTGCTTGTCTACTGCACCTGCGGGTTTTGCTCTGCTCTGCTTGTGTACCGCACCTGCGGGTTTTACTCTGCTTTGCTTGTCTACCGCACCTGCGGGTTTTGCTCTGCTCTGCTTGTCTCCCGCACCTGCGGGTTTTGCTCTGCTCTGCTTGTCTACCGCACCTGCGGGTTTTGCTCTGCTTTGCTTGTCTACCGCACCTGCGGGTTTTGCTCAGCTTTGCTTGTCTACCGCACCTGCGGGTTTTGCTCTGCTCTGCTTGTCTACCGCACCTGCGGGTTTTGCTCTGCTCTGCTTGTCTACCGCACCTGCGGGTTTTGCTCTGCTCTGCTTGTCTACCGCACCTGCGAGTTTTGCTCTGCTCTGCTTGTCTACCGCACCTGCGGGTTTTGCTCTGCTCTGCTTGTCTACTGCACCTGCGGTTTTTGCTCTGCTCTGCTTGTCTACCGCACCTGCGGGTTTTGCTCTGCTTTGCTTGTCTACTGCACCTGCGGGTTTTGCTCAGCTTTGCTTGTATACCGCACCTGCGGGTTTTGCTCTGCTCTGCTTGCCTACCGCACCTGCGGGTTTTGCTCTGCTCTGCTTGTCTACCGCACCTGCGGGTTTTGCTCTGCTCTGCTTGTCTACAGCACCTGCGGTTTTTGCTCTGCTCTGCTTGTCTACCGCACCTGCATTCGTATCTACCTCCTTTGTTCTAACTATCTTCCTGTGTTTCCCAGTCTATTCCATGTGAACAGAGCCTTGTCCTGTCTGCCTGCACCTTCTGCTCTGCGGGCTTCGCTCTGCTCTGCTTGTCTACTGCACCTGCGGGTTTTGCTCTGCACTGCTTGTCTACCGCACCTGCGGGTTTTGCTCTGCGTTGCTTGTCTACCGCACCTGCGGGTTTTACTCTGCTCTGCTTGTCTACCACACCTGCGGGTTTTGCTCTGCTCTGCTTGTCTACTGCACCTGCGGGTTTTGCTCTGCTCTGCTTGTGTCCCGCACCTGCGGGTTTTGCTCTGCTCTGCTTGTCTACCGCACCTGCGGGTTTTGCTCTGCTCTGCTTGTCTACCGCACCTGCGGGTTTTGCTCTGCTCTGCTTGTCTACCGCAACTGCGGGTTTTGCTCTGCGTTGCTTGTCTACCGCACCTGCGGGTTTTACTCTGCTTTGCTTGTCTACCGCACCTGCGGGTTTTGCTCTGCTCTGCTTGTCTACCGCACCTGCGGGTTTTGCTCTGCTCTGCTTGTCTACTGCACCTGCGGGTTTTGCTCTGCTCTGCTTGTGTACCGCACCTGCGGGTTTTACTCTGCTTTGCTTGTCTACCGCACCTGCGGGTTTTGCTCTGCTCTGCTTGTCTCCCGCACCTGCGGGTTTTGCTCTGCTCTGCTTGTCTACCGCACCTGCGGGTTTTGCTCTGCTTTGCTTGTCTACCGCACCTGCGGGTTTTGCTCAGCTTTGCTTGTCTACCGCACCTGCGGGTTTTGCTCTGCTCTGCTTGTCTACCGCACCTGCGGGTTTTGCTCTGCTCTGCTTGTCTACCGCACCTGCGGGTTTTGCTCTGCTCTGCTTGTCTACCGCACCTGCGAGTTTTGCTCTGCTCTGCTTGTCTACTGCACCTGCGGTTTTTGCTCTGCTCTGCTTGTCTACCGCACCTGCGGGTTTTGCTCTGCTCTGTTTGTCTACCGCACCTGCGAGTTTTGCTCTGCTCTGCTTGTCTACCGCACCTGCGGGTTTTGCTCTGCTCTGCTTGTCTACCGCACCTGCGGGTTTTGCTCTGCTCTGCTTGTCTACCGCACCTGCGGGTTTTGCTCTGCTCTGCTTGTCTACCGCACCTGCGGGTTTTGCTCTGCTCTGCTTGTCTACCGCACCTGCGGGTTTTGCTCTGCTCTGCTTGTCTACTGCACCTGCGGGTTTTGCTCTGCTCTGCTTGTCTACTGCACCTGCGGGTTTTGCTCTGCTCTGCTTGTCTACCGCCCCTGCGGGTTTTGCTCTGCTCTGCTTGTCTATCGCACCTGCGGGTTTTGCTCTGCTCTGCTTGTCTACCGCACTTGCGGGTTTTGCTCTGCTCTCCTTGTCTACCGCACCTGCGGGTTTTGCTCTGCGTTGCTTCTCTACCGCACCTGCGGGTTTTACTCTGCTCTGCTTGTGTCCCGCACCTGCGGGTTTTGCTCTGCTCTGCTTGTCTACCGCACCTGCGGGTTTTGCTCTGCTCTGCTTGTCTACCGCACCTGCGGGTTTTGCTCTGTTCTGCTTGTCTACCGCACCTGCGGGTTTTGCTCTGCTCTGCTTGTCTCTCGCACCTGCGGGTTTTGCTCTTCTCTGCTTGTCTACCGCACGTGCGGGTTTTGCTCTGCTCTGCTTGTCTACCGCACCTGCGGGTTTTACTCTGCTTTGCATGTCTACCGCACCTGCGGGTTTTACTCTGCTTTGCATGTCTACCGCACCTGCGGGTTTTGCTCTGCTCTGCTTGTCTCCCGCACCTGCGGGTTTTGCTCTGCTCTGCTTGTCTACCGCACCTGCGGGTTTTGCTCTGCTTTGCTTGTCTACCGCACCTGCGGGTTTTGCTCAGCTTTGCTTGTCTACCGCACCTGCGGGTTTTGCTCTGCTCTGTTTGTCTACCGCACCTGCGAGTTTTGCTCTGCTCTGCTTGTCTACCGCACCTGCGGGTTTTGCTCTGCTCTGCTTGTCTACCGCACCTGCGGGTTTTGCTCTGCTCTGCTTGTCTACCGCACCTGCGGGTTTTGCTCTGCTCTGCTTGTCTACCGCACCTGCGGGTTTTGCTCTGCTCTGCTTGTCTACCGCACCTGCGGGTTTTGCTCTGCTCTGCTTGTCTACTGCACCTGCGGGTTTTGCTCTGCTCTGCTTGTCTACTGCACCTGCGGGTTTTGCTCTGCTCTGCTTGTCTACCGCCCCTGCGGGTTTTGCTCTGCTCTGCTTGTCTATCGCACCTGCGGGTTTTGCTCTGCTCTGCTTGTCTACCGCACTTGCGGGTTTTGCTCTGCTCTCCTTGTCTACCGCACCTGCGGGTTTTGCTCTGCGTTGCTTCTCTACCGCACCTGCGGGTTTTACTCTGCTCTGCTTGTGTCCCGCACCTGCGGGTTTTGCTCTGCTCTGCTTGTCTACCGCACCTGCGGGTTTTGCTCTGCTCTGCTTGTCTACCGCACCTGCGGGTTTTGCTCTGTTCTGCTTGTCTACCGCACCTGCGGGTTTTGCTCTGCTCTGCTTGTCTCTCGCACCTGCGGGTTTTGCTCTTCTCTGCTTGTCTACCGCACGTGCGGGTTTTGCTCTGCTCTGCTTGTCTACCGCACCTGCGGGTTTTACTCTGCTTTGCATGTCTACCGCACCTGCGGGTTTTACTCTGCTTTGCATGTCTACCGCACCTGCGGGTTTTGCTCTGCTCTGCTTGTCTCCCGCACCTGCGGGTTTTGCTCTGCTCTGCTTGTCTACCGCACCTGCGGGTTTTGCTCTGCTTTGCTTGTCTACCGCACCTGCGGGTTTTGCTCAGCTTTGATTGTCTACCGCACCTGCGGGTTTTGCTCTGTTCTGCTTGTCTACCACACCTGCGGGTTTTGCTCTGCTCTGCTTGTCTCTCGCACCTGCGGGTTTTGCTCTTCTCTGCTTGTCTACCGCACCTGCAGGTTTTGCTCTGCGCTGCTTGTCTACCGCACCTGCGGGTTTAGCTCTGCTCTGCTTGTCTACCGCACCTGCGAGTTTTGCTCTGCTCTGCTTGTCTACCGCACCTGCGGGTTTTGCTCTGCTCTGCTTGTCTACCGCACCTGCGGGTTTTGCTCTGCTCTGCTTGTCTCCCGCACCTGCGGGTTTTGCTCTGCTCTGCTTGTCTACCGCACCTGCGGGTTTTGCTCTGCTTTGCTTGTCTACCGCACCTGCGGGTTTTGCTCAGCTTTGATTGTCTACCGCACCTGCGGGTTTTGCTCTGTTCTGCTTGTCTACCACACCTGCGGGTTTTGCTCTGCTCTGCTTGTCTCTCGCACCTGCGGGTTTTGCTCTTCTCTGCTTGTCTACCGCACCTGCAGGTTTTGCTCTGCGCTGCTTGTCTACCGCACCTGCGGGTTTAGCTCTGCTCTGCTTGTGTACCGCACCTGCGGGTTTTGCTCTGCTCTGCTTGTCTACCGCACCTGCGCGTTTTGCTCTACTCTGCTTGTCTACCGCACCTTCGGGTTTTGCTCTGCTTTGCTTGTCTACTGCACCTGCGGGTTTCGCTCTGCTCTGCTTGTCTACCGCACCTGCGGGTTTTGCTCTGCTCTGCTTGTCTCCCGCACCTGCGGGTTTTGCTCTGCTCTGCTTGTCTACCGCACCTGCGGGTTTTGCTCTGCTCTGCTTGTCTACTGCACCTGCGGGTTTTGCTCTGCTCTGCTTGTCTCTCGCACCTGCGGGTTTTGCTCTTCTCTGCTTGTCTACCGCACCTGCAGGTTTTGCTCTGCGCTGCTTGTCTACCGCACTTGCGGGTTTAGCTCTGCTCTGCTTGTCTACCGCACCTGCGGGTTTTGCTCTGCTCTGCTTGTCTACCGCACCTGTGGGTTTTGCTCTACTCTGCTTGTCTACCGCACCTGCGGGTTTTGCTCTACGTTGCTTGTCTACTGCACCTGCGGGTTTTACTCTGCTTTGCTTGTCTACCGCACCTGCGCGTTTTACTTTGCTTTGCTTGTCTACCACACCTGCGGGTTTTGCTCTGCTCTGCTTGTCTCCCGCACCTGCGGGTTTTGCTCTGCTCTGCTTGTCTACCGCACCTGAGGGTTTTGCTCTGCTTTGCTTGTCTACCGCACCTGCGGGTTTTGCTCAGCTTTGCTTGTCTACCGCACCTGCGGGTTTTGCTCTGCTCTGCTTGTCTACCGCACCTGCGGGTTTTGCTCTGCTCTGCTTGTCTACGGCACCTGCGGGTTTTGCTCTGCTCTGCTTGTCTACCACACCTGTTGGTTTTGCTCTGCTCTGCTTGTCTACCGCACCTGCGGGTTTTACTCTGCTTTGCTTGTCTACCGCACCTGCGGGTTTTGCTCTGCTCTGCTTGTCTCCCGCACCTGCAGGTTTTGCTCTGCTCTGATTGTCTACTGCACCTGCGGGTTTTGCTCTGCTCTGCTTGTCTCTCGCACCTGCGGGTTTTGCTCTTCTCTGCTTGTCTACCGCACCTGCGGGTTTTGCTCTGCTCTGCTTGTCTACCGCACCTGCGGGTTTTGCTCTGCTCTGCTTGTCTACCGCACCTGCGGGTTTTGCTCTGCTCTGCTTGTCTACCGCACCTGCGTGTTTTGCTCTGCTCTGCTTGTCTACTGCACCTGCGGGTTTTGCTCTACTCTGCTTGTCTACCGCACCTGCGGGTTTTGCTCTGCTCTGCTTGTCTACCGCACCTGCGGGTTTTGCTCTGCTCTGCTTGTCTACCGCACCTGCGGGTTTTGCTCTGCTCTGCTTGTCCACCGCACCTGCGGGTTTTGCTCTGCGTTGCTTGTCTACCGCACCTGCGGGTTTTACTCTGCTTTGCTTGTCTACCGCACCTGCGGGTTTTGCTCTGCTCTGCTTGTCTACCGCACCTGCGGGTTTTGCTCTGCTCTGCTTGTCTACCACACCTGCGGGTTTTGCTCTGCTCTGCTTATCTACCGCACCTGCGGGTTTTGCTCTGCTCTGCTTGTCTACTGCAAATGCGGGTTTTGCTCTGCTCTGCTTGTGTCCCGCACCTGCGGGTTTTGCTCTGCTCTGCTTGTCTACCGCACCTGCGGGTTTTGCTCTGCTCTGCTTGTCTACCGCACCTGCGGGTTTTGCTCTGCTCTGCTTGTCTACCGCACCTGCGGGTTTTGCTCTGCGTTGCTTGTCTACCGCACCTGCGGGTTTTACTCTGCTTTGCTTGTCTACCGCACCTGCGGGTTTTGCTCTGCTCTGCTTGTCTGCCGCACCTGCGGGTTTTACTCTGCTCTGCTTGTCTACTGCACCTGCGGGTTTTGCTCTGCTCTGCTTGTCTCTCACACCTGCGGGTTTTGCTCTTCTCTGCTTGTCTACCGCACCTGCGGGTTTTGCTCTGCGATGCTTGTCTACCGCAACTGCGGGTTTAGCTCTGCTCTGCTTGTCTACCGCTCCTGCGGGTTTTGCTCTGCTCTGCTTGTCTACTGCACCTGCGGGTTTTGCTCTGCTCTGCTTGTCTACTGCACCTGCGGGTTTTGCTCTGCTCTGCTTGTCTACTGCACCTGCGGGTTTTGCTCTGCTCTGCTTGTCTACCGCACCTGCGGGTTTTGCTCTGCTCTGTTTGTCTACCGCACCTGCGAGTTTTGCTCTGCTCTGCTTGTCTACCGCACCTGCGGGTTTTGCTCTGCTCTGCTTGTCTACCGCACCTGCGGGTTTTGCTCTGCTCTGCTTGTCTACCGCACCTGCGGGTTTTGCTCTGCTCTGCTTGTCTACCGCACCTGCGGGTTTTGCTCTGCTCTGCTTGTCTACCGCACCTGCGGGTTTTGCTCTGCTCTGCTTGTCTACTGCACCTGCGGGTTTTGCTCTGCTCTGCTTGTCTACTGCACCTGCGGGTTTTGCTCTGCTCTGCTTGTCTACCGCACCTGCGGGTTTTGCTCTGCTCTGCTTGTCTATCGCACCTGCGGGTTTTGCTCTGCTCTGCTTGTCTACCGCACTTGCGGGTTTTGCTCTGCTCTCCTTGTCTACCGCACCTGCGGGTTTTGCTCTGCGTTGCTTCTCTACCGCACCTGCGGGTTTTACTCTGCTTTGCTTGTCTACCGCACCTGCGGGTTTTGCTCTGCTCTGCTTGTCTACCGCACCTGCGGGTTTTGCTCTGCTCTGCTTGTCTACCACACCTGCGGGTTTTGCTCTGCTCTGCTTGTCTACCGCACCTGCGGGTTTTGCTCTGCTCTGCTTGTCTACCGCACCTGCGGGTTTTGCTCTGCTCTGCTTGTGTCCCGCACCTGCGGGTTTTGCTCTGCTCTGCTTGTCTACCGCACCTGCGGGTTTTGCTCTGCTCTGCTTGTCTACCGCACCTGCGGGTTTTGCTCTGTTCTGCTTGTCTACCGCACCTGCGGGTTTTGCTCTGCTCTGCTTGTCTCTCGCACCTGCGGGTTTTGCTCTTCTCTGCTTGTCTACCGCACGTGCGGGTTTTGCTCTGCTCTGCTTGTCTACCGCACCTGCGGGTTTTACTCTGCTTTGCATGTCTACCGCACCTGCGGGTTTTACTCTGCTTTGCATGTCTACCGCACCTGCGGGTTTTGCTCTGCTCTGCTTGTCTCCCGCACCTGCGGGTTTTGCTCTGCTCTGCTTGTCTACCGCACCTGCGGGTTTTGCTCTGCTTTGCTTGTCTACCGCACCTGCGGGTTTTGCTCAGCTTTGATTGTCTACCGCACCTGCGGGTTTTGCTCTGTTCTGCTTGTCTACCACACCTGCGGGTTTTGCTCTGCTCTGCTTGTCTCTCGCACCTGCGGGTTTTGCTCTTCTCTGCTTGTCTACCGCACCTGCAGGTTTTGCTCTGCGCTGCTTGTCTACCGCACCTGCGGGTTTAGCTCTGCTCTGCTTGTCTACCGCACCTGCGGGTTTTGCTCTGCTCTGCTTGTCTACCGCACCTGCGGGTTTTGCTCTGCTCTGCTTGTCTACCGCACCTGCGGGTTTTGCTCTGCTCTGCTTGTCTCCCGCACCTGCGGGTTTTGCTCTGCTCTGCTTGTCTACCGCACCTGCGGGTTTTGCTCTGCTTTGCTTGTCTACCGCACCTGCGGGTTTTGCTCAGCTTTGATTGTCTACCGCACCTGCGGGTTTTGCTCTGTTCTGCTTGTCTACCACACCTGCGGGTTTTGCTCTGCTCTGCTTGTCTCTCGCACCTGCGGGTTTTGCTCTTCTCTGCTTGTCTACCGCACCTGCAGGTTTTGCTCTGCGCTGCTTGTCTACCGCACCTGCGGGTTTAGCTCTGCTCTGCTTGTCTACCGCACCTGCGGGTTTTGCTCTGCTCTGCTTGTCTACCGCACCTGCGCGTTTTGCTCTACTCTGCTTGTCTACCGCACCTTCGGGTTTTGCTCTGCTTTGCTTGTCTACTGCACCTGCGGGTTTTGCTCTGCTCTGCTTGTCTACCGCACCTGCGGGTTTTGCTCTGCTCTGCTTGTCTCCCGCACCTGCGGGTTTTGCTCTGCTCTGCTTGTCTACCGCACCTGCGGGTTTTGCTCTGCTCTGCTTGTCTACTGCACCTGCGGGTTTTGCTCTGCTCTGCTTGTCTCTCGCACCTGCGGGTTTTGCTCTTCTCTGCTTGTCTACCGCACCTGCAGGTTTTGCTCTGCGCTGCTTGTCTACCGCACTTGCGGGTTTAGCTCTGCTCTGCTTGTCTACCGCACCTGCGGGTTTTGCTCTGCTCTGCTTGTCTACCGCACCTGTGGGTTTTGCTCTACTCTGCTTGTCTACCGCACCTGCGGGTTTTGCTCTACGTTGCTTGTCTACCGCACCTGCGGGTTTTACTCTGCTTTGCTTGTCTACCGCACCTGCGCGTTTTACTCTGCTTTGCTTGTCTACCACACCTGCGGGTTTTGCTCTGCTCTGCTTGTCTCCCGCACCTGCGGGTTTTGCTCTGCTCTGCTTGTCTACCGCACCTGAGGGTTTTGCTCTGCTTTGCTTGTCTACCGCACCTGCGGGTTTTGCTCAGCTTTGCTTGTCTACCGCACCTGCGGGTTTTGCTCTGCTCTGCTTGTCTACCGCACCTGCGGGTTTTGCTCTGCTCTGCTTGTCTACGGCACCTGCGGGTTTTGCTCTGCTCTGCTTGTCTACCACACCTGTTGGTTTTGCTCTGCTCTGCTTGTCTACCGCACCTGCGGGTTTTACTCTGCTTTGCTTGTCTACCGCACCTGCGGGTTTTGCTCTGCTCTGCTTGTCTCCCGCACCTGCAGGTTTTGCTCTGCTCTGATTGTCTACTGCACCTGCGGGTTTTGCTCTGCTCTGCTTGTCTCTCGCACCTGCGGGTTTTGCTCTTCTCTGCTTGTCTACCGCACCTGCGGGTTTTGCTCTGCTCTGCTTGTCTACCGCACCTGCGGGTTTTGCTCTGCTCTGCTTGTCTACCGCACCTGCGGGTTTTGCTCTGCTCTGCTTGTCTACCGCACCTGCGTGTTTTGCTCTGCTCTGCTTGTCTACTGCACCTGCGGGTTTTGCTCTACTCTGCTTGTCTACCGCACCTGCGGGTTTTGCTCTGCTCTGCTTGTCTACCGCACCTGCGGGTTTTGCTCTGCTCTGCTTGTCTACCGCACCTGCGGGTTTTGCTCTGCTCTGCTTGTCCACCGCACCTGCGGGTTTTGCTCTGCGTTGCTTGTCTACCGCACCTGCGGGTTTTACTCTGCTTTGCTTGTCTACCGCACCTGCGGGTTTTGCTCTGCTCTGCTTGTCTACCGCACCTGCGGGTTTTGCTCTGCTCTGCTTGTCTACCACACCTGCGGGTTTTGCTCTGCTCTGCTTATCTACCGCACCTGCGGGTTTTGCTCTGCTCTGCTTGTCTACTGCAAATGCGGGTTTTGCTCTGCTCTGCTTGTGTCCCGCACCTGCGGGTTTTGCTCTGCTCTGCTTGTCTACCGCACCTGCGGGTTTTGCTCTGCTCTGCTTGTCTACCGCACCTGCGGGTTTTGCTCTGCTCTGCTTGTCTACCGCACCTGCGGGTTTTGCTCTGCTCTGCTTGTCTACCGCACCTGCGGGTTTTGCTCTGCGTTGCTTGTCTACCGCACCTGCGGGTTTTACTCTGCTTTGCTTGTCTACCGCACCTGCGGGTTTTGCTCTGCTCTGCTTGTCTGCCGCACCTGCGGGTTTTACTCTGCTCTGCTTGTCTACTGCACCTGCGGGTTTTGCTCTGCTCTGCTTGTCTCTCACACCTGCGGGTTTTGCTCTTCTCTGCTTGTCTACCGCACCTGCGGGTTTTGCTCTGCGATGCTTGTCTACCGCAACTGCGGGTTTAGCTCTGCTCTGCTTGTCTACCGCTCCTGCGGGTTTTGCTCTGCTCTGCTTGTCTACCGCACCTGCGGGTTTTGCTCTGCTCTGCTTGTCTACTGCACCTGCGGGTTTTGCTCTGCTCTGCTTGTCTACCGCACCTGCGGATTTTACTCTGCTTTGCTTGTCTACCGCACCTGCGGGTTTTGCTCTGCTCTGCTTGTCTCCCGTACCTGCGGGTTTTGCTCTGCTCTGCTTGTCTACTGCACCTGCGGGTTTTGCTCTGCTTTGCTTGTCTACCGCACCTGCGGGTTTTGCTCAGCTTTGCTTGTCTACCGCACCTGCGGGTTTTGCTCTGCTCTGCTTGTCTACCGCACCTGCGGGTTTTGCTCTGCTCTGCTTGTCTACCGCACCTGCGGGTTTTGCTCTGCTCTGCTTGTCTACCGCACCTGCGGGTTTTGCTCTGCTCTGCTTGTCTACCGCACCTGCGGGTTTTGCTCTGCTCTGCTTGTCTACTGCACCTGCGGGTTTTGCTCTGCTCTGCTTGTCTACCGCACCTGCGGGTTTTGCTCTGCTTTGCTTGTCTACTGCACCTGCGGGTTTTGCTCAGCTTTGCTTGTATACCGCACCTGCGGGTTTTGCTCTGCTCTGCTTGCCTACCGCACCTGCGGGTTTTGCTCTGCTCTGCTTGTCTACGGCACCTGCGGGTTTTGCTCTGCTCTGCTTGTCTACCACACCTGTTGGTTTTGCTCTGCTCTGCTTGTCTACCGCACCTGCGGGTTTTACTCTGCTTTGCTTGTCTACCGCACCTGCGGGTTTTGCTCTGCTCTGCTTGTCTCCCGCACCTGCGGGTTTTGCTCTGCTCTGATTGTCTACTGCACCTGCGGGTTTTGCTCTGCTCTGCTTGTCTCTCGCACCTGCGGGTTTTGCTCTTCTCTGCTTGTCTACCGCACCTGCGGGTTTTGCTCTGCTCTGCTTGTCTACCGCACCTGCGGGTTTTGCTCTGCTCTGCTTGTCTACCGCACCTGCGGGTTTTGCTCTGCTCTGCTTGTCTACCGCACCTGCGGGTTTTGCTCTGCTCTGCTTGTCTACTGCACCTGCGGGTTTTGCTCTACTCTGCTTGTCTACCGCACCTGCGGGTTTTGCTCTGCTCTGCTTGTCTACCGCACCTGCGGGTTTTGCTCTGCTCTGCTTGTCTACCGCACCTGCGGGTTTTGCTCTGCTCTGCTTGTCTACCGCACCTGCGGGTTTTGCTCTGCGTTGCTTGTCTACCGCACCTGCGGGTTTTACTCTGCTTTGCTTGTCTACCGCACCTGCGGGTTTTGCTCTGCTCTGCTTGTCTACCGCACCTGCGGGTTTTGCTCTGCTCTGCTTGTCTACCACACCTGCGGGTTTTGCTCTGCTCTGCTTGTCTACCGCACCTGCGGGTTTTGCTCTGCTCTGCTTGTCTACTGCAAATGCGGGTTTTGCTCTGCTCTGCTTGTGTCCCGCACCTGCGGGTTTTGCTCTGCTCTGCTTGTCTACCGCACCTGCGGGTTTTGCTCTGCTCTGCTTGTCTACTGCAAATGCGGGTTTTGCTCTGCTCTGCTTGTGTCCCGCACCTGCGGGTTTTGCTCTGCTCTGCTTGTCTACCGCACCTGCGGGTTTTGCTCTGCTTTGCTTGTCTACTGCACCTGCGGGTTTTGCTCAGCTTTGCTTGTATACCGCACCTGCGGGTTTTGCTCTGCTCTGCTTGCCTACCGCACCTGCGGGTTTTGCTCTGCTCTGCTTGTCTACCGCACCTGCGGGTTTTGCTCTGCTTGTCTACCGCACCTGCGGGTTTTGTTCTGCTCTGCTTGTCTACTGCACCTGCGGTTTTTGCTCTGCTCTGCTTGTCTACCGCACCTGCATCCGTATCTACCTCCTGTGTTCTAACTATCTTCCTGTGTTTCCCAGTCTATTCCATGTGAACAGAGCCTTGTCCTGTCTGCCTGCACCTTCTGCTCTGCGGGCTTCGCTCTGCTCTGCTTGTCTACCGCACCTGCGGGTTTTGCTCTACTCTGCTTGTCTACCGCACCTGCGGGTTTTGCTCTGCGTTGCTTGTCTACCGCACCTGCGGGTTTTACTCTGCTCTGCTTGTCTACCACACCTGCGGGTTTTGCTCTGCTCTGCTTGTCTACCGCACCTGCGGGTTTTGCTCAGCTTTGCTTGTCTACCGCACCTGCGGGTTTTGCTCTGCTCTGCTTGTCTCCCGCACCTGCGGGTTTTGCTCTGCTCTGCTTGTCTACGGCACCTGCGGGTTTTGCTCTGCTCTGCTTGTCTACCACACCTGTTGGTTTTGCTCTGCTCTGCTTGTCTACCGCACCTGCGGGTTTTACTCTGCTTTGCTTGTCTACCGCACCTGCGGGTTTTGCTCTGCTCTGCTTGTCTCCCGCACCTGCGGGTTTTGCTCTGCTCTGATTGTCTACTGCACCTGCGGGTTTTGCTCTGCTCTGCTTGTCTCTCGCACCTGCGGGTTTTGCTCTTCTCTGCTTGTCTACCGCACCTTCGGGTTTTGCTCTGCTCTGCTTGTCTACCGCACCTGCGGGTTTTGCTCTGCTCTGCTTGTCTACCGCACCTGCGGGTTTTGCTCTGCTCTGCTTGTCTACCGCACCTGCGGGTTTTGCTCTGCTCTGCTTGTCTACCGCACCTGCGGGTTTTGCTCTACTCTGCTTGTCTACCGCACCTGCGGGTTTTGCTCTGCTCTGCTTGTCTACCGCACCTGCGGGTTTTGCTCTGCTCTGCTTGTCTACCGCACCTGCGGGTTTTGCTCTGCTCTGCTTGTCTACCGCACCTGCGGGTTTTGCTCTGCGTTGCTTGTCTACCGCACCTGCGGGTTTTACTCTGCTTTGCTTGTCTAGCGCACCTGCGGGTTTTGCTCTGCTCTGCTTGTCTACCGCACCTGCGGGTTTTGCTCTGCTCTGCTTGTCTACCACACCTGCGGGTTTTGCTCTGCTCTGCTTGTCTACCGCACCTGCGGGTTTTGCTCTGCTCTGCTTGTCTACTGCAAATGCGGGTTTTGCTCTGCTCTGCTTGTGTCCCGCACCTGCGGGTTTTGCTCTGCTCTGTTTGTCTACCGCACCTGCGGGTTTTGCTCTGCTCTGCTTGTCTACCGCACCTGCGGGTTTTGCTCTGCTCTGCTTGTCTACCGCACCTGCGGGTTTTGCTCTGCGTTGCTTGTCTACCGCACCTGCGGGTTTTACTCTGCTTTGCTTGTCTACCGCACCTGCGGGTTTTGCTCTGCTCTGCTTGTCTCCCGCACCTGCGGGTTTTGCTCTGCTCTGCTTGTCTACCGCACCTGCGGGTTTTACTCTGCTCTGCTTGTCTACTGCACCTGCGGGTTTTGCTCTGCTCTGCTTGTCTCTCACACCTGCGGGTTTTGCTCTTCTCTGCTTGTCTACCGCACCTGCGGGTTTTGCTCTGCGATGCTTGTCTACCGCAACTGCGGGTTTAACTCTGCTCTGCTTGTCTACCGCACCTGCGGGTTTTGCTCTGCTCTGCTTGTCTACCGCACCTGCGGGTTTTGCTCTGCTCTGCTAGTCTACTGCACCTGCGGGTTTTGCTCTGCTCTGCTTGTCTACCGCACCTGCGGATTTTACTCTGCTTTGCTTGTCTACCGCACCTGCGGGTTTTGCTCTGCTCTGCTTGTCTCCCGCACCTGCGGGTTTTGCTCTGCTCTGCTTGTCTACCGCACCTGCGGGTTTTGCTCTGCTTTGCTTGTCTACCGCACCTGCGGGTTTTGCTCAGCTTTGCTTGTCTACCGCACCTGCGGGTTTTGCTCTGCTCTGCTTGTCTACCGCACCTGCGGGTTTTGCTCTGCTCTGCTTGTCTACCGCACCTGCGGGTTTTGCTCTGCTCTGCTTGTCTACCGCACCTGCGGGTTTTGCTCTGCTCTGCTTGTCTACCGCACCTGCGGGTTTTGCTCTGCTCTGCTTGTCTACTGCACCTGCGGGTTTTGATCTGCTCTGCTTGTCTACCGCACCTGCGGGTTTTGCTCGGCTTTGCTTGTCTACTGCACCTGCGGGTTTTGCTCAGCTTTGCTTGTATACCGCACCTGCGGGTTTTGCTCTGCTCTGCTTGCCTACCGCACCTGCGGGTTTTGCTCTGCTCTGCTTGTCTACGGCACCTGCGGGTTTTGCTCTGCTCTGCTTGTCTACCACACCTGTTGGTTTTGCTCTGCTCTGCTTGTCTACCGCACCTGCGGGTTTTACTCTGCTTTGCTTGTCTACCGCACCTGCGGGTTTTGCTCTGCTCTGCTTGTCTCCCGCACCTGCGGGTTTTGCTCTGCTCTGATTGTCTACTGCACCTGCGGGTTTTGCTCTGCTCTGCTTGTCTCTCGCACCTGCGGGTTTTGCTCTTCTCTGCTTGTCTACCGCACCTGCGGGTTTTGCTCTGCTCTGCTTGTCTACCGCACCTGCGGGTTTTGCTCTGCTCTGCTTGTCTACCGCACCTGCGGGTTTTGCTCTGCTCTGCTTGTCTACCGCACCTGCGGGTTTTGCTCTGCTCTGCTTGTCTACTGCACCTGCGGGTTTTGCTCTACTCTGCTTGTCTACCGCACCTGCGGGTTTTGCTCTGCTCTGCTTGTCTACCGCACCTGCGGGTTTTGCTCTGCTCTGCTTGTCTACCGCACCTGCGGGTTTTGCTCTGCTCTGCTTGTCTACCGCACCTGCGGGTTTTGCTCTGCGTTGCTTGTCTACCGCACCTGCGGGTTTTACTCTGCTTTGCTTGTCTACCGCACCTGCGGGTTTTGCTCTGCTCTGCTTGTCTACCGCACCTGCGGGTTTTGCTCTGCTCTGCTTGTCTACCACACCTGCGGGTTTTGCTCTGCTCTGCTTGTCTACCGCACCTGCGGGTTTTGCTCTGCTCTGCTTGTCTACTGCAAATGCGGGTTTTGCTCTGCTCTGCTTGTGTCCCGCACCTGCGGGTTTTGCTCTGCTCTGCTTGTCTACCGCACCTGCGGGTTTTGCTCTGCTCTGCTTGTCTACCGCACCTGCGGGTTTTGCTCTGCTCTGCTTGTCTACCGCACCTGCGGGTTTTGCTCTGCGTTGCTTGTCTACCACACCAGTGGGTTTTACTCTGCTTTGCTTGTCTACCGCACCTGCGGGTTTTGCTCTGCTCTGCTTGTCTCCCGCACCTGCGGGTTTTACTCTGCTCTGCTTGTCTACTGCACCTGCGGGTTTTGCTGTGCTCTGCTTGTCTCTCACACCTGCGGGTTTTGCTCTTCTCTGCTTGTCTACAGCACCTGCGGGTTTTGTTCTGCGATGCTTGTCTACCGCAACTGCGGGTTTAGCTCTGCTCTGCTTGTCTACCGCACCTGCGGGTTTTGCTCTGCTCTGCTTGTCTACCGCACCTGCGGGTTTTGCTCTGCTCTGCTTGTCTACCGCACCAGCGGGTTTTGCTCTGCTCTGCTTGTCTACCGCACCTGCGGATTTTACTCTGCTTTGCTTGTCTACCGCACCTGCGGGTTTTGCTCTGCTCTGCTTGTCTCCCGCACCTGCGGGTTTTGCTCTGCTCTGCTTGTCTACTGCACCTGCGGGTTTTGCTCTGCTTTGCTTGTCTACCGCACCTGCGGGTTTTACTCTGCTTTGCTTGTCTAGCGCACCTGCGGGTTTTGCTCTGCTCTGCTTGTCTACCGCACCTGCGGGTTTTGCTCTGCTCTGCTTGTCTACCACACCTGCGGGTTTTGCTCTGCTCTGCTTGTCTACCGCACCTGCGGGTTTTGCTCTGCTCTGCTTGTCTACTGCAAATGCGGGTTTTGCTCTGCTCTGCTTGTGTCCCGCACCTGCGGGTTTTGCTCTGCTCTGCTTGTCTACCGCACCTGCGGGTTTTGCTCTGCTCTGCTTGTCTACCGCACCTGCGGGTTTTGCTCTGCTCTGCTTGTCTACCGCACCTGCGGGTTTTGCTCTGCGTTGCTTGTCTACCGCACCTGCGGGTTTTACTCTGCTTTGTTTGTCTACCGCACCTGCGGGTTTTGCTCTGCTCTGCTTGTCTCCCGCACCTGCGGGTTTTGCTCTGCTCTGCTTGTCTACCGCACCTGCGGGTTTTACTCTGCTCTGCTTGTCTACTGCACCTGCGGGTTTTGCTCTGCTCTGCTTGTCTCTCACACCTGCGGGTTTTGCTCTTCTCTGCTTGTCTACCGCACCTGCGGGTTTTGCTCTGCGATGCTTGTCTACCGCAACTGCGGGTTTAACTCTGCTCTGCTTGTCTACCGCACCTGCGGGTTTTGCTCTGCTCTGCTTGTCTACCGCACCTGCGGGTTTTGCTCTGCTCTGCTAGTCTACTGCACCTGCGGGTTTTGCTCTGCTCTGCTTGTCTACCGCACCTGCGGATTTTACTCTGCTTTGCTTGTCTACCGCACCTGCGGGTTTTGCTCTGCTCTGCTTGTCTCCCGCACCTGCGGGTTTTGCTCTGCTCTGCTTGTCTACTGCACCTGCGGGTTTTGCTCTGCTTTGCTTGTCTACCGCACCTGCGGGTTTTGCTCAGCTTTGCTTGTCTACCGCACCTGCGGGTTTTGCTCTGCTCTGCTTGTCTACCGCACCTGCGGGTTTTGCTCTGCTCTGCTTGTCTACCGCACCTGCGGGTTTTGCTCTGCTCTGCTTGTCTACCGCACCTGCGGGTTTTGCTCTGCTCTGCTTGTCTACCGCACCTGCGGGTTTTGCTCTGCTCTGCTTGTCTACTGCACCTGCGGGTTTTGATCTGCTCTGCTTGTCTACCGCACCTGCGGGTTTTGCTCGGCTTTGCTTGTCTACTGCACCTGCGGGTTTTGCTCAGCTTTGCTTGTATACCGCACCTGCGGGTTTTGCTCTGCTCTGCTTGCCTACCGCACCTGCGGGTTTTGCTCTGCTCTGCTTGTCTACGGCACCTGCGGGTTTTGCTCTGCTCTGCTTGTCTACTGCACCTGCGGGTTTTGCTCTGCTTTGCTTGTCTACCGCACCTGCGGGTTTTACTCTGCTTTGCTTGTCTAGCGCACCTGCGGGTTTTGCTCTGCTCTGCTTGTCTACCGCACCTGCGGGTTTTGCTCTGCTCTGCTTGTCTACCACACCTGCGGGTTTTGCTCTGCTCTGCTTGTCTACCGCACCTGCGGGTTTTGCTCTGCTCTGCTTGTCTACTGCAAATGCGGGTTTTGCTCTGCTCTGCTTGTGTCCCGCACCTGCGGGTTTTGCTCTGCTCTGCTTGTCTACCGCACCTGCGGGTTTTGCTCTGCTCTGCTTGTCTACCGCACCTGCGGGTTTTGCTCTGCTCTGCTTGTCTACCGCACCTGCGGGTTTTGCTCTGCGTTGCTTGTCTACCGCACCTGCGGGTTTTACTCTGCTTTGTTTGTCTACCGCACCTGCGGGTTTTGCTCTGCTCTGCTTGTCTCCCGCACCTGCGGGTTTTGCTCTGCTCTGCTTGTCTACCGCACCTGCGGGTTTTACTCTGCTCTGCTTGTCTACTGCACCTGCGGGTTTTGCTCTGCTCTGCTTGTCTCTCACACCTGCGGGTTTTGCTCTTCTCTGCTTGTCTACCGCACCTGCGGGTTTTGCTCTGCGATGCTTGTCTACCGCAACTGCGGGTTTAACTCTGCTCTGCTTGTCTACCGCACCTGCGGGTTTTGCTCTGCTCTGCTTGTCTACCGCACCTGCGGGTTTTGCTCTGCTCTGCTAGTCTACTGCACCTGCGGGTTTTGCTCTGCTCTGCTTGTCTACCGCACCTGCGGATTTTACTCTGCTTTGCTTGTCTACCGCACCTGCGGGTTTTGCTCTGCTCTGCTTGTCTCCCGCACCTGCGGGTTTTGCTCTGCTCTGCTTGTCTACTGCACCTGCGGGTTTTGCTCTGCTTTGCTTGTCTACCGCACCTGCGGGTTTTGCTCAGCTTTGCTTGTCTACCGCACCTGCGGGTTTTGCTCTGCTCTGCTTGTCTACCACACCTGCGGGTTTTGCTCTGCTCTGCTTGTCTACCGCACCTGCGGGTTTTGCTCTGCTCTGCTTGTCTACCGCACCTGCGGGTTTTGCTCTGCTCTGCTTGTCTACCGCACCTGCGGGTTTTGCTCTGCTCTGCTTGTCTACTGCACCTGCGGGTTTTGATCTGCTCTGCTTGTCTACCGCACCTGCGGGTTTTGCTCGGCTTTGCTTGTCTACTGCACCTGCGGGTTTTGCTCAGCTTTGCTTGTATACCGCACCTGCGGGTTTTGCTCTGCTCTGCTTGCCTACCGCACCTGCGGGTTTTGCTCTGCTCTGCTTGTCTACGGCACCTGCGGGTTTTGCTCTGCTCTGCTTGTCTACCACACCTGTTGGTTTTGCTCTGCTCTGCTTGTCTACCGCACCTGCGGGTTTTACTCTGCTTTGCTTGTCTACCGCACCTGCGGGTTTTGCTCTGCTCTGCTTGTCTCCCGCACCTGCGGGTTTTGCTCTGCTCTGATTGTCTACTGCACCTGCGGGTTTTGCTCTGCTCTGCTTGTCTCTCGCACCTGCGGGTTTTGCTCTTCTCTGCTTGTCTACCGCACCTGCGGGTTTTGCTCTGCTCTGCTTGTCTACCGCACCTGCGGGTTTTGCTCTGCTCTGCTTGTCTACCGCACCTGCGGGTTTTGCTCTGCTCTGCTTGTCTACCGCACCTGCGGGTTTTGCTCTGCTCTGCTTGTCTACCGCACCTGCGGGTTTTGCTCTACTCTGCTTGTCTACCGCACCTGCGGGTTTTGCTCTGCTCTGCTTGTCTACCGCACCTGTGGGTTTTGCTCTGCTCTGCTTGTCTACCGCACCTGCGGGTTTTGCTCTGCTCTGCTTGTCTACCGCACCTGCGGGTTTTGCTCTGCGTTGCTTGTCTACCGCACCTGCGGGTTTTACTCTGCTTTGCTTGTCTACCGCACCTGCGGGTTTTGCTCTGCTCTGCTTGTCTACCGCACCTGCGGGTTTTGCTCTGCGTTGCTTGTCTACCGCACCTGCGGGTTTTACTCTGCTTTGCTTGTCTACCGCACCTGCGGGTTTTGCTCTGCTCTGCTTGTCTACCGCACCTGCGGGTTTTGCTCTGCTCTGCTTGTCTACCACACCTGCGGGTTTTGCTCTGCTCTGCTTGTCTACCGCACCTGCGGGTTTTGCTCTGCTCTGCTTGTCTACTGCAAATGCGGGTTTTGCTCTGCTCTGCTTGTGTCCCGCACCTGCGGGTTTTGCTCTGCTCTGCTTGTCTACCGCACCTGCGAGTTTTGCTCTGCTCTGCTTGTCTACCGCACCTGCGGGTTTTGCTCTGCTCTGCTTGTCTACCGCACCTGCGGGTTTTGCTCTGCGTTGCTTGTCTACCACACCTGTGGGTTTTACTCTGCTTTGCTTGTCTACCGCACCTGCGGGTTTTGCTCTGCTCTGCTTGTCTCCCGCACCTGCGGGTTTTACTCTGCTCTGCTTGTCTACTGCACCTGCGGGTTTTGCTGTGCTCTGCTTGTCTCTCACACCTGCGGGTTTTGCTCTTCTCTGCTTGTCTACAGCACCTGCGGGTTTTGTTCTGCGATGCTTGTCTACCGCAACTGCGGGTTTAGCTCTGCTCTGCTTGTCTACCGCACCTGCGGGTTTTGCTCTGCTCTGCTTGTCTACCGCACCTGCGGGTTTTGCTCTGCTCTGCTTGTCTACTGCACCTGCGGGTTTTGCTCTGCTTTGCTTGTCTACCGCACCTGCGGGTTTTACTCTGCTTTGCTTGTCTAGCGCACCTGCGGGTTTTGCTCTGCTCTGCTTGTCTACCGCACCTGCGGGTTTTGCTCTGCTCTGCTTGTCTACCACACCTGCGGGTTTTGCTCTGCTCTGCTTGTCTACCGCACCTGCGGGTTTTGCTCTGCTCTGCTTGTCTACTGCAAATGTGGGTTTTGCTCTGCTCTGCTTGTGTCCCGCACCTGCGGGTTTTGCTCTGCTCTGCTTGTCTACCGCACCTGCGGGTTTTGCTCTGCTCTGCTTGTCTACCGCACCTGCGGGTTTTGCTCTGCTCTGCTTGTCTACCGCACCTGCGGGTTTTGCTCTGCGTTGCTTGTCTACCGCACCTGCGGGTTTTACTCTGCTTTGTTTGTCTACCGCACCTGCGGGTTTTGCTCTGCTCTGCTTGTCTCCCGCACCTGCGGGTTTTGCTCTGCTCTGCTTGTCTACCGCACCTGCGGGTTTTACTCTGCTCTGCTTGTCTACTGCACCTGCGGGTTTTGCTCTGCTCTGCTTGTCTCTCACACCTGCGGGTTTTGCTCTTCTCTGCTTGTCTACCGCACCTGCGGGTTTTGCTCTGCGATGCTTGTCTACCGCAACTGCGGGTTTAACTCTGCTCTGCTTGTCTACCGCACCTGCGGGTTTTGCTCTGCTCTGCTTGTCTACCGCACCTGCGGGTTTTGCTCTGCTCTGCTAGTCTACTGCACCTGCGGGTTTTGCTCTGCTCTGCTTGTCTACTGCACCTGCGGATTTTACTCTGCTTTGCTTGTCTACCGCACCTGCGGGTTTTGCTCTGCTCTGCTTGTCTCCCGCACCTGCGGGTTTTGCTCTGCTCTGCTTGTCTACTGCACCTGCGGGTTTTGCTCTGCTTTGCTTGTCTACCGCACCTGCGGGTTTTGCTCAGCTTTGCTTGTCTACCGCACCTGCGGGTTTTGCTCTGCTCTGCTTGTCTACCGCACCTGCGGGTTTTGCTCTGCTCTGCTTGTCTACCGCACCTGCGGGTTTTGCTCTGCTCTGCTTGTCTACCGCACCTGCGGGTTTTGCTCTGCTCTGCTTGTCTACCGCACCTGCGGGTTTTGCTCTGCTCTGCTTGTCTACTGCACCTGCGGGTTTTGATCTGCTCTGCTTGTCTACCGCACCTGCGGGTTTTGCTCGGCTTTGCTTGTCTACTGCACCTGCGGGTTTTGCTCAGCTTTGCTTGTATACCGCACCTGCGGGTTTTGCTCTGCTCTGCTTGCCTACCGCACCTGCGGGTTTTGCTCTGTTCTGCTTGTCTACGGCACCTGCGGGTTTTGCTCTGCTCTGCTTGTCTACCACACCTGTTGGTTTTGCTCTGCTCTGCTTGTCTACCGCACCTGCGGGTTTTACTCTGCTTTGCTTGTCTACCGCACCTGCGGGTTTTGCTCTGCTCTGCTTGTCTCCCGCACCTGCGGGTTTTGCTCTGCTCTGATTGTCTACTGCACCTGCGGGTTTTGCTCTGCTCTGCTTGTCTCTCGCACCTGCGGGTTTTGCTCTTCTCTGCTTGTCTACCGCACCTGCGGGTTTTGCTCTGCTCTGCTTGTCTACCGCACCTGCGGGTTTTGCTCTGCTCTGCTTGTCTACCGCACCTGCGGGTTTTGCTCTGCTCTGCTTGTCTACCGCACCTGCGGGTTTTGCTCTGCTCTGCTTGTCTACCGCACCTGCGGGTTTTGCTCTACTCTGCTTGTCTACCGCACCTGCGGGTTTTGCTCTGCTCTGCTTGTCTACCGCACCTGTGGGTTTTGCTCTGCTCTGCTTGTCTACCGCACCTGCGGGTTTTGCTCTGCTCTGCTTGTCTACCGCACCTGCGGGTTTTGCTCTGCGTTGCTTGTCTACCGCACCTGCGGGTTTTACTCTGCTTTGCTTGTCTACCGCACCTGCGGGTTTTGCTCTGCTCTGCTTGTCTACCGCACCTGCGGGTTTTGCTCTGCTCTGCTTGTCTACCACACCTGCGGGTTTTGCTCTGCTCTGCTTGTCTACCGCACCTGCGGGTTTTGCTCTGCTCTGCTTGTCTACTGCAAATGCGGGTTTTGCTCTGCTCTGCTTGTGTCCCGCACCTGCGGGTTTTGCTCTGCTCTGCTTGTCTACCGCACCTGCGAGTTTTGCTCTGCTCTGCTTGTCTACCGCACCTGCGGGTTTTGCTCTGCTCTGCTTGTCTACCGCACCTACGGGTTTTGCTCTGCGTTGCTTGTCTACCACACCTGTGGGTTTTACTCTGCTTTGCTTGTCTACCGCACCTGCGGGTTTTGCTCTGCTCTGCTTGTCTCCCGCACCTGCGGGTTTTACTCTGCTCTGCTTGTCTACTGCACCTGCGGGTTTTGCTGTGCTCTGCTTGTCTCTCACACCTGCGGGTTTTGCTCTTCTCTGCTTGTCTACAGCACCTGCGGGTTTTGTTCTGCGATGCTTGTCTACCGCAACTGCGGGTTTAGCTCTGCTCTGCTTGTCTACCGCACCTGCGGGTTTTGCTCTGCTCTGCTTGTCTACCGCACCTGCGGGTTTTGCTCTGCTCTGCTTGTCTACTGCACCTGTGGGTTTTGCTCTGCTCTGCTTGTCTACCGCACCTGCGGATTTTACTCTGCTTTGCTTGTCTACCGCACCTGCGGGTTTTGCTCTGCTCTGCTTGTCTCCCGCACCTGCGGGTTTTGCTCTGCTCTGCTTGTCTACTGCACCTGCGGGTTTTGCTCTGCTTTGCTTGTCTACCGCACCTGCGGGTTTTGCTCAGCTTTGCTTGTCTACCGCACCTGCGGGTTTTGCTCTGCTCTGCTTGTCTACCGCACCTGCGTGTTTTGCTCTGCTCTGCATGTCTACCGCACCTGCGGGTTTTGCTCTGCTCTGCTTGTCTACCGCACCTGCGGGTTTTGCTCTGCTCTGCTTGTCTACCGCACCTGCGGGTTTTGCTCTGCTCTGCTTGTCTACTGCACCTGCGGGTTTTGCTCTGCTCTGCTTGTCTACCGCACCTGCGGGTTTTGCTCTGCTTTGCTTGTCTACTGCACCTGCGGGTTTTGCTCAGCTTTGCTTGTATACCGCACCTGCGGGTTTTGCTCTGCTCTGCTTGCCTACCGCACCTGCGGGTTTTGCTCTGCTCTGCTTGTCTACCGCACCTGTGGGATTTGCTCTGCTTGTCTACCGCACCTGCGGGTTTTGCTCTGCTCTGCTTGTCTACTGCACCTGCGGTTTTTGCTCTGCTCTGCTTGTCTACCGCACCTGCATCCGTATCTACCTCCTGTGTTCTAACTATCTTCCTGTGTTTCCCAGTCTATTCCATGTGAACAGAGCCTTGTCCTGTCTGCCTGCACCTTCTGCTCTGCGGGCTTCGCTCTGCTCTGCTTGTCTACCGCACCTGCGGGTTTTGCTCTGCTCTGCTTGTCTACCGCACCTGCGGGTTTTGCTCTGCGTTGCTTGTCTACCGCACCTGCGGGTTTTACTCTGCTCTGCTTGTTTACCACACCTGCGGGTTTTGCTCTGCTCTGCTTGTCTACCGCACCTGCGGGTTTTGCTCTGCTCTGCTTGTCTACCGCACCTGCGGGTTTTGCTCTGCTCTGCTTGTCTCCCGCACCTGCGGGTTTTGCTCTGCTCTGCTTGTCTATCGCACCTGCGGGATTTGCTCTGCTCTGCTTGTCTACTGCACCTGCGGGTTTTGCTCTGCTCTGCTTGTCTACTGCACATGCGGGTTTTGCTCTGCTCTGCTTGTCTACCGCACCTGCGGGTTTTGCTCTGCTCTGCTTGTCTACCGCACCTGCGGGTTTTGCTCTGCTCTGCTTGTCTACCGCACCTGCGGGTTTTGCTCTGCTCTGCTTGTCTACAGCACCTGCGGGTTTTGCTCTGCTCTGCTTGTCTACCGCACCTGCGGGTTTTGCTCTGCTCTGCTTGTCTACCGCACCTGCGGGTCTTGCTCTGCTCTGCTTGTCTACCGCACCTGCGGGTTTTGCTCTGCTCTGCTTGTCTACCGCACCTGCGGGTTTTGCTCTGCTCTGCTTGTCTACCGCACCTGCGGGTTTTGCTCTGCTCTGCTTGTCTACCGCACCTGCGGTTTTTGCTCTGCTCTGCTTGTCTACCGCACTTGCGGGTTTTGCTCTGCTCTCCTTGTCTACCGCACCTGCGGGTTTTGCTCTGCGTTGCTTGTCTACCGCACCTGCGGGTTTTACTCTGCTTTGCTTGTCTACCGCACCTGCGGGTTTTGCTCTGCTCTGCTTGTCTACCGCACCTGCGGGTTTTGCTCTGCTCTGCTTGTCTACCACACCTGCGGGTTTTGCTCTGCTCTGCTTGTCTACCGCACCTGCGGGTTTTGCTCTGCTCTGCTTGTCTACCGCACCTGCGGGTTTTGCTCTGCTCTGCTTGTGTCCCGCACCTGCGGGTTTTGCTCTGCTCTGCTTGTCTACCGCACCTGCGGGTTTTGCTCTGCTCTGCTTGTCTACCGCACCTGCGGGTTTTGCTCTGCTCTGCTTGTCTACCGCACCTTCGGGTTTTGCTCTGCATTGCTTGTCTACCGCACCTGCGGGTTTTACTCTGCTTTGCTTGTCTACCGCACCTGCGGGTTTTGCTCTGCTCTGCTTGTCTCCAGCACCTGCGGGTTTTACTCTGCTCTTCTTGTCTACCGCACGTGCGGGTTTTGCTCTGCTCTGCTTGTCTACTGCACCTGCGGGTTTTGCTCTGCTCTGCTTGTCTCTCGCACCTGCGGGTTTTGCTCTTCTCTGCTTGTCTACCGCACCTGCGGGTTTTGCTCTGCTCTGCTTGTCTACCCCACCTGCGGGTTTAGCTCTGCTCTGCTTGTCTACCGCACCTGCGGGTTTTGCTCTGCTCTGCTTGTCTACCGCACCTGCGGGTTTTGCTCTGCTCTGCTTGTCTACCGCACCTGCGGGTTTTGCTCTGCTTTGCTTGTCTACTGCACCTGCGGGTTTTGCTCAGCTTTGCTTGTCTACCGCACCTGCGGGTTTTGCTCTGCTCTGCTTGTCTACCGCACCTGCGGGTTTTGCTCTGCTCTGCTTGTCTACCGCACCTGCGGGTTTTGCTCTGCTTGTCTACCGCCCCTGCAGGTTTTGCTCTGCTCTGCTTGTCTACCGCACCTGCATCCGTATCTACCTCCTGTGTTCTAACTATCTTCCTCTGTTTCCCAGTCTATTCCATGTGAACAGAGCCTTTTCCTGTCTGCCTGCACCTTCTGCTCTGCGGGCTTGGCTCTGCTCTGCTTGTCTACCGCACCTGCGGGTTTTGCTCTGCTCTGCTTGTCTACCGCACCTGCGGGTTTTGCTCAGCTCTGCTTGTCTACCGCACCTGCGGGTTTTACTCTGCTCTGCTTGTCTACCGCACCTGCGGGTTTTGCTCTGCTCTGCTTGTCTCCCGCACCTGCGGGTTTTGCTCTGCTCTGCTTGTCTACCGCACCTGCGGGTTTTGCTCTGCTTTGCTTGTCTACCGCACCAGCGGGTTTTGCTCAGCTTTGCTTGTCTACCGCACCTGCGGATTTTGCTCTGCTCTGCTTGTCTACCGCACCTGCGGGTTTTGCTCTGCTCTGCTTGTCTACCGCACCTGTGGGTTTTGCTCTGCTCTGCTTGTCTACCGCACCTGCGGGTTTTGCTCTGCTCTGCTTGTCTACCGCACCTGCGGGTTTTGCTCTGCTCTGCTTGTCTACTGCACCTGCGGGTTTTGCTCTGCTCTGCTTGTCTACCGCACCTGCGGGTTTTGCTCTGCTCTGCTTGTCTACCGCACCTGCGGGTTTTGCTCTGCTCTGCTTGTCTACCGCACCTGCGGGTTTTGCTCTGCTCTGCTTGTCTACTGCACCTGCGGGTTTTGCTCTGCTCTGCTTGTCTACCGCACCTGCGGGTTTTGCTCTGCTCTGCTTGTCTACTGCACCTGCGGGTTTTGCTCTGCTCTGCTTGTCTACCGCACCTGCGGGTTTTTCTCTGCTCTGCTTGTCTACCGCACCTGCGGGTTTTGCTCTGCTCTGCTTGTCTACTGCACCTGCGGGTTTTGCTCTGCTCTGCTTGTCTACCGCACCTGCGGGTTTTTCTCTGCTCTGCTTGTCTACCGCACCTGCGGGTTTTGCTCTACGTTGCTTGTCTACCGCACCTGCGGGTTTTGCTCTGCTCTGCTTGTCTACCGCACCTGCGGGTTTTGCTCTGCTCTGCTTGTCTACCACACCTGCGGGTTTTGCTCTGCTCTGCTTGTCTACCGCACCTACGGGTTTTGCTCTGCTCTGCTTGTCTACCGCACCTGCGGGTTTTTCTCTGCTCTGCTTGTGTCCCGCACCTGCGGGTTTTGCTCTGCTCTGCTTGTCTACCGCACCTGCGGGTTTTGCTCTGCTCTGCTTGTCTACCGCACCTGCGGGTTTTGCTCTGCTCTGCTTGTCTACCGCACCTGCGGGTTTTGCTCTGCGTTGCTTGTCTACCGCACCTGCAGGTTTTACTCTGCTTTGCTTGTCTACCGCACCTGCGGGTTTTGCTCTGCTCTGCTTGTCTCCCGCACCTGAGGGTTTTGCTCTGCTCTGCTTGTCTACCGCACATGCGGGTTTTGCTCTGCTCTGCTTGTCTACCGCACCTGCGGGTTTTGCTCTGCTCTGCTTGTCTCTCGCACCTGCGGGTTTTGCTCTTCTCTTCTTGTCTACCGCACCTGCGGGTTTTGCTCTGCGCTGCTTGTCTACCCCACCTGCGTGTTTAGCTCTGCTCTGCTTGTCTACCGCACCTGCGGGTTTTGCTCTGCTCTGCTTGTCTACCGCACCTGCGGGTTTTGCTCTGCTCTGCTTGTCTACCGCACCTGCGGGTTTTGCTCTGCTTTGCTTGTCTACTGCACCTGCGGGTTTTGCTCAGCTCTGCTTGTCTACCGCACCTGCGGGTTTTGCTCTGCTCTGCTTGTCTACCGCACCTGCGGGTTTTGCTCTGCTCTGCTTGTCTACCGCACCTGCGGGTTTTGCTCTGCTTGTCTACCGCACCTGCGGGTTTTGCTCTGCTCTGCTTGTCTACTGCACCTGCGGGTTTTGCTCTGCTCTGCTTGTCTACCGCACCTGCATCCGTATCTACCTCCTGTGTTCTAACTATCTTCCTGTGTTTCCCAGTCTATTCCATGTGAACAGAGCCTTGTCCTGTCTGCCTGCACCTTCTGCTCTGCGGGCTTGGCTCTGCTCTGCTTGTCTACCGCACCTGCGGGTTTTGCTCTGCTTTGCTTGTCTACCGCACCTGCGGGTTTTGCTCTGCTCTGCTTGTCTACCACACCTGCGGGTTTTGCTCTGCTCTGCTTGTCTACCGCACCTGCGGGTTTAGCTCTGCTCTGCTTGTCTACCGCACCTGCGGGTTTTGCTCTGCTCTGCTTGTCTACCGCACCTGCGGGTTTTGCTCTGCTCTGCTTGTCTACCGCACCTGCGGGTTTTGCTCTGCTTTGCTTGTCTACTGCACCTGCGGGTTTTGCTCAGCTTTGCTTCTCTACCGCACCTGCGTTTTTTGCTCTGCTCTGCTTGTCTACCGCACCTGCGGGTTTTGCTCTGCTCTGCTTGTCTACCGCACCTGCGGGTTTTGCTCTGCTTGTCTAACGCACCTGCGGGTTTTGCTCTGCTCTGCTTGTCTACCGCACCTGCGGGTTTAGCTCTGCTCTGCTTGTCTACCGCACCTGCGGGTTTTGCTCTGCTCTGCTTGTCTACCGCACCTGCGGGTTTTGCTCTGCTCTGCTTGTCTACCGCACCTGCGGGTTTTGCTCTGCTTTGCTTGTCTACCGCACCTGCGGGTTTTGCTCTGCTCTGCTTGTCTACTGCACCTGCGGGTTTTGCTCTGCTCTGCTTGTCTACCGCACCTGCGGGTTTTCCTCTGCTCTGCTTGTCTACCGCACCTGCGGGTTTTGCTCTTCTCTGCTTGTCTACCGCACCTGCGGGTTTTGCTCTGCTCTGCTTGTCTACTGCACCTGCGGGTTTTGCTCTGCTCTGCTTGTCTACCGCACCTGCGGGTTTTACTCTGCTCTGCTTGTCTACCGCTCCTGCGGGTGTTGCTCTACGTTGCTTGTCTACCGCATCGGCGGGTTTTACTCTGCTTTGCTTGTCTACCGCACCTGCGGGTTTTGCTCTGCTCTGCTTGTCTCCCGCACCTGCGGGTTTTGCTCTGCTCTGCTTGTCTACCGCACCTGCGGGTTTTGCTGTGCTTTGCTTGTCTACCGCACCTGCGGGTTTTGCTCAGCTTTGCTTGTCTACCGCACCTACGGGTTTTGCTCTGCTCTGCTTGTCTCCCGCACCTGCGGGTTTTGCTCTGCTCTGCTTGTCTACGGCACCTGCGACTTTTGCTCTGCTCTGCTTGTCTACCACACCTGTGTGTTTTGCTCTGCTCTGCTTGTCTACCGCACCTACGGGTTTTGCTCTGCTTTGCTTGTCTACCGCACCTGCGGGTTTTGCTTTGCTCTGCTTGTCTCCCGCACCTGCGGGTTTTGCTCTGCTCTGCTTGTCTACAGCACCTGCGGGTTTTGCTCTGCTCTGCTTGTCTACTGCACCTGCGGGTTTTGCTCTGCTCTGCTTGTCTCTCGCACCTGCGGGTTTTGCTCTTCTCTGCTTGTCTACCGCACCTGCGGGTTTGCTCTGCGCTGCTTGTCTACCGCACCTGCGGGTTTTGCTCTGCTCTGCTTGTCTCCCGCACCTGCGGGTTTTGCTCTGCTCTGCTTGTCTACCACACCTGCGGGTTTTGCTCTGCACTGCTTGTCTACCGCACCTGCGGGTTTTGCTCTGCTCTGCTTGTCTACTGCACCTGCGGGTTTTGCTCTGCTCTGCTTGTCTCTTGCACCTGAGGGTTTTGCTCTGCTCTGCTTGTCTACGGCACCTGCGGGTTTTGCTCTGCTCTGCTTGTCGACCACACCTGTGGGTTTTGCTCTGCTCTGCTTGTCTACCGCACCTGCGGGTTTTACTCTGCTTTGCTTGTCTACCGCACCTGCGGGTTTTGCTCTGCTCTGCTTGTCTCCCGCACCTGAGGGTTTTGCTCTGCTCTGCTTGTCTACCGCACATGCGGGTTTTGCTCTGCTCTGCTTGTCTACTGCACCTGCGGGTTTTGCTCTGCTCTGCTTGTCTCTCGCACCTGCGGGTTTTGCTCTTCTCTTCTTGTCTACCGCACCTGCGGGTTTTGCTCTGCGCTGCTTGTCTACCCCACCTGCGGGTTTAGCTCTGCTCTGCTTGTCTACCGCACCTGCGGGTTTTGCTCTGCTCTGCTTGTCTACCGCACCTGCGGGTTTTGCTCTGCTCTGCTTGTCTACCGCACCTGCGGGTTTTGCTCTGCTTTGCTTGTCTACTGCACCTGCGGGTTTTGCTCAGCTCTGCTTGTCTACCGCACCTGCGGGTTTTGCTCTGCTCTGCTTGTCTACCGCACCTGCGGGTTTTGCTCTGCTCTGCTTGTCTACCGCACCTGCGGGTTTTGCTCTGCTTGTCTACCGCACCTGCGGGTTTTGCTCTGCTCTGCTTGTCTACTGCACCTGCGGGTTTTGCTCTGCTCTGCTTGTCTACCGCACCTGCATCCGTATCTACCTCCTGTGTTCTAACTATCTTCCTGTGTTTCCCAGTCTATTCCATGTGAACAGAGCCTTGTCCTGTCTGCCTGCACCTTCTGCTCTGCGGGCTTGGCTCTGCTCTGCTTGTCTACCGCACCTGCGGGTTTTGCTCTGCTTTGCTTGTCTACCGCACCTGCGGGTTTTGCTCTGCTCTGCTTGTCTACCACACCTGCGGGTTTTGCTCTGCTCTGCTTGTCTACCGCACCTGCGGGTTTAGCTCTGCTCTGCTTGTCTACCGCACCTGCGGGTTTTGCTCTGCTCTGCTTGTCTACCGCACCTGTGGGTTTTGCTCTGCTCTGCTTGTCTACCGCACCTGCGGGTTTTGCTCTGCTTTGCTTGTCTACTGCACCTGCGGGTTTTGCTCAGCTTTGCTTCTCTACCGCACCTGCGTTTTTTGCTCTGCTCTGCTTGTCTACCGCACCTGCGGGTTTTGCTCTGCTCTGCTTGTCTACCGCACCTGCGGGTTTTGCTCTGCTTGTCTAACGCACCTGCGGGTTTTGCTCTGCTCTGCTTGTCTACCGCACCTGCGGGTTTAGCTCTGCTCTGCTTGTCTACCGCACCTGCGGGTTTTGCTCTGCTCTGCTTGTCTACCGCACCTGCGGGTTTTGCTCTGCTCTGCTTGTCTACCGCACCTGCGGGTTTTTGCTCTGCTTTGCTTGTCTACCGCACCTGCGGGTTTTGCTCAGCTTTGCTTGTCTACCGCACCTGCGGGTTTTGCTCTGCTCTGCTTGTCTACTGCACCTGCGGGTTTTGCTCTGCTCTGCTTGTCTACCGCACCTGCGGGTTTTCCTCTGCTCTGCTTGTCTACCGCACCTGCGGGTTTTGCTCTGCTCTGCTTGTCTACCGCACCTGCGGGTTTTGCTCTGCTCTGCTTGTCTACTGCACCTGCGGGTTTTGCTCTGCTCTGCTTGTCTACCGCACCTGCGGGTTTTACTCTGCTCTGCTTGTCTACCGCTCCTGCGGGTGTTGCTCTACGTTGCTTGTCTACCGCATCGGCGGGTTTTACTCTGCTTTGCTTGTCTACCGCACCTGCGGGTTTTGCTCTGCTCTGCTTGTCTCCCGCACCTGCGTGTTTTGCTCTGCTCTGCTTGTCTACCGCACCTGCGGGTTTTGCTGTGCTTTGCTTGTCTACCGCACCTGTGGGTTTTGCTCAGCTTTGCTTGTCTACCGCACCTACGGGTTTTGCTCTGCTCTGCTTGTCTCCCGCACCTGCGGGTTTTGCTCTGCTCTGCTTTTCTACGGCACCTGCGACTTTTGCTCTGCTCTGCTTGTCTACCACACCTGTGTGTTTTGCTCTGCTCTGCTTGTCTACCGCACCTGCGGATTTTGCTCTGCTTTGCTTGTCTACCGCACCTGCGGGTTTTGCTTTGCTCTGCTTGTCTCCCGCACCTACGGGTTTTGCTCTGCTCTGCTTGTCTACCGCACCTGCGGGTTTTGCTCTGCTCTGCTTGTCTACTGCACCTGCGGGTTTTGCTCTGCTCTGCTTGTCTCTCGCACCTGCGGGTTTTGCTCTTCTCTGCTTGTCTACCGCACCTGCGGGTTTGCTCTGCGCTGCTTGTCTACCGCACCTGCGGGTTTTGCTCTGCTCTGCTTGTCTACTGCACCTGCGGGTTTTGCTCTGCTCTGCTTGTCTCTTGCACCTGAGGGTTTTGCTCTGCTCTGCTTGTCTACGGCACCTGCGGGTTTTGCTCTGCTCTGCTTGTCGACCACACCTGTGGGTTTTGCTCTGCTCTGCTTGTCTACCGCACCTGCGGGTTTTACTCTGCTTTGCTTGTCTACCGCACCTGCGGGTTTTGCTCTGCTCTGCTTGTCTCCCGCACCTGCGGGTTTTGCTCTGCTCTGCTTGTCTACCGCACCTGCGGGTTTTGCTCTGCTCTGCTTGTCTACTGCACCTGCCGGTTTTGCTCTTCTCTGCTTGTCTCTCCCACCTGCGGGTTTTGCTCTTCTCTGCTTATCTACCGCACCTGCGGGTTTTGCTCTGCGCTGCTTGTCTATAGCACCTGCGGGTTTAACTCTGCTCTGCTTGTCTACCGCACCTGCGGGTTTTGCTCTGCTCTGCTTGTCTACTGCACCTGCGGGTTTTGCTCTGCTCTGCTTGTCTACCGCACCTGCGGGTTTTGCTCTGCTCTGCTTGTCTACCGCACCTGCGGGTTTTGCTCTGCTTTGCTTGTCTACCGCACCTGCGGGTTTTGCTCAGCTTTGCTTGTCTACCGCACCTGCGGGTTTTGCTCTGCTCTGCTTGTCTACCGCACCTGCGGGTTTCGCTCTGCTCTGCTTGTCTACCACACCTGCGGGTTTTGCTCTGCTCTGCTTGTCTACCGCACCTGCGGGTTTTGCTCTGCTCTGCTTGTCTACCGCACCTGCGGGTTTTTCTCTGCTCTGCTTGTGTCCCGCACCTGCGGGTTTTGCTCTGCTCTGCTTGTCTACCGCACCTGTGGGTTTTGCTCTGCTCTGCTTGTCTACCGCACCTGCGGGTTTTGCTCTGCTCTGCTTGTCTACCGCACCTGCGGGTTTTGCTCTGCGTTGCTTGTCTACCGCACCTGCAGGTTTTACTCTGCTTTGCTTGTCTACCGCACCTGCGGGTTTTGCTCTGCTCTGCTTGTCTCCCGCACCTGAGGGTTTTGCTCTGCTCTGCTTGTCTACCGCACATGCGGGTTTTTCTCTGCTCTGCTTGTCTACTGCACCTGCGGGTTTTGCTCTGCTCTGCTTGTCTCTCGCACCTGCGGGTTTTGCTCTTCTCTTCTTGTCTACCGCACCTGCGGGTTTTGCTCTGCGCTGCTTGTCTACCCCACCTGCGGGTTTAGCTCTGCTCTGCTTGTCTACCGCACCTGCGGGTTTTGCTCTGCTCTGCTTGTCTACCGCACCTGCGGGTTTTGCTCTGCTCTGCTTGTCTACCGCTCCTGCGGGTTTTGCTCTGCTTTGCTTGTCTACTGCACCTGCGGGTTTTGCTCAGCTCTGCTTGTCTACCGCATCTGCGGGTTTTGCTCTGCTCTGCTTGTCTACCGCACCTGCGGGTTTTGCTCTGCTCTGCTTGTCTACCGCACCTGCGGGTTTTGCTCTGCTTGTCTACCGCACCTGCGGGTTTTGCTCTGCTCTGCTTGTCTACTGCACCTGCGGGTTTTGCTCTGCTCTGCTTGTCTACCGCACCTGCATCCGTATCTACCTCCTGTGTTCTAACTATCTTCCTGTGTTTCCCAGTCTATTCCATGTGAACAGAGCCTTGTCCTGTCTGCCTGCACCTTCTGCTCTGCGGGCTTGGCTCTGCTCTGCTTGTCTACCGCACCTGCGGGTTTTTCTCTGCTTTGCTTGTCTACCGCATCTGCGGGTTTTGCTCTGCTCTGCTTGTCTACCACACCTGCGGGTTTTGCTCTGCTCTGCTTGTCTACCGCACCTGCGGGTTTAGCTCTGCTCTGCTTGTCTACCGCACCTGCGGGTTTTGCTCTGCTCTGCTTGTCTACCGCACCTGCGGGTTTTGCTCTGCTCTGCTTGTCTACCGCTCCTGCGGGTTTTGCTCTACGTTGCTTGTCTACCGCATCGGCGGGTTTTACTCTGCTTTGCTTGTCTACCGCACCTGCGGGTTTTGCTCTGCTCTGCTTGTCTCCCGCACCTGCGGGTTTTGCTCTGCTCTGCTTGTCTATAGCACCTGCGGGTTTTGCTGTGCTTTGCTTGTCTACCGCACCTGCGGGTGTTGCTCAGCTTTGCTTGTCTACCGCACCTACGGGTTTTGCTCTGCTCTGCTTGTCTCCCGCACCTGCGGGTTTTGCTCTGCTCTGCTTGTCTACGGCACCTGCGACTTTTGCTCTGCTCTGCTTGTCTACCACACCTGTGTGTTTTGCTCTGCTCTGCTTATCTACCGCACCTGCGGGTTTTGCTTTGCTCTGCTTGTCTCCCGCACCTGCGGGTTTTGCTCTGCTCTGCTTGTCTACCGCACCTGCGGGTTTTTGCTCTGCTCTGCTTGTCTACTGCACCTGCGGGTTTTGCTCTGCTCTGCTTGTCTCTCGCACCTGCGGGTTTTGCTCTTCTCTGCTTGTCTACCGCACCTGCGGGTTTGCTCTGCGCTGCTTGTCTACCGCACCTGCGGGTTTAGCTCTCCTCTGCTTGTCTACCGCACCTGCGGGTTTTGCTCTGCTCTGCTTGTCTACCGCACCTGCGGGTTTTGCTCTGCTCTGCTTGTCTACCGCACCTGCGGGTTATCCTCTGCTTTGCTTGTCTACCGTACCTGCGGGTTTTGCTCAGCTTTGCTTGTCTACCGCACCTGCGGGTTTTGCTCTGCTCTGCTTGTCTACCGCACCTGCGGGTTTTGCTCTGCTCTGCTTGTCTACCGCACCTGCGGGTTTAGCTCTGCTCTGCTTGTCTACCGCACCTGCGGGTTTTGCTCTGCTCTGCTTGTCTACCGCACCTGCGGGTTTTGCTCTGCTCTGCTTGTCTACCGCACCTGCGGGTTTTGCTCTGCTCTGCTGTCTACCGCACCTGCGGGTTTTGCTCTGCTCTCCTTGTCTACCGCACCTGCGGGTTTTACTCTGCTCTGCTTGTCTACCGCACCTGAGGGTTTTGCTCTGCTCTGCTTGTCTACCGCACCTGCGGGTTTTGATCTGCTCTGCTTGTCTACCGCACCTGCGGGTTTTGCTCTGCTTTGCTTGTCTACCGCACCTGCGGGTTTTGCTCTGCGTTGCTTGTCTACCGCACCTGCGGGTTTTACTCTGCTTTGCTTGTCTACCGCACCTGCGGGTTTTGCTCTGCTCTGCTTGTCTCCCGCACCTGCGGGTTTTGCTCTGCTCCGCTTGTCTACCGCACCTGCGGGTTTTGCTCTGCTTGTCTACCGCACCTGCGGATTTTGCTCTGCTCTGCTTGTCTCTCGCACCTGCTGGTTTTGCTCTTCTCTGCTTGTCTACCGCACCTGCGGGTTTTGCTCTGCGATGCTTGTCTACCGCACCTGCGGGTTTAGCTCTGCTCTGCTTGTCTACCACACCTGCGTGTTTTGCTCTGCTTTGCTTGTCTACCGCACCTGCGGGTTTTGCTCTGCTCTGCTTGTCTACCGCACCTGCGGGTTTTGCTCTGCTTTGCTTGTCTACTGCACCTGCGGGTTTTGCTCAGCTTTGCTTGTCTACCGCACCTGCGGGTTTTGCTCTGCTCTGCTTGTCTACCGCACCTGCGGGTTTTGCTCTGCTCTGCTTGTCTACCGCACCTGCGAGTTTTGCTCTGCTCTGCTTGTCTACCGCACCTGCCAGTTTTGCTCTGCTCTGCTTGTCTACCGCACCTGCGGGTTTTGCTCTGCTCTGCTTGTCTACCGCACCTGCGGGTTTTGCTCTGCTCTGCTGTCTACCGCACCTGCGGGTTTTGCTCTGCTCTCCTTGTCTACCGCACCTGCGTGTTTTGCTCTGCTCTGCTTGTCTACTGCACCTGCGGGTTTTGCTCTGCGTTGCTTGTCTACCGCACCTGCGGGTTTTACTCTGCTTTGCTTGTCTACCGCACCTGCGGGTTTTGCTCTGCTCTGCTTGTCTACCACACCTGCGGGTTCTGATCTGCTCTGCTTGTCTACCGCACCTGCGGGTTTTGCTCTGCTTTGCTTGTCTACCGCACCGGCGGGTTTTGCTCTGCGTTGCTTGTCTACCGCACCTGTGGGTTTTACTCTGCTTTTCTTGTCTACCGCACCTGCGGGTTTTGCTCTGCTCTGCTTGTCTCCCGCACCTGCGGGTTTTGCTCTGCTCTGCTTGTCTACCGCACCTGCGGGTTTTGCTCTGCTTGTCTACCGCACCTGCGGATTTTGCTCTGCTCTACTTGTCTCTCGCACCTGCGGGTTTTGCTCTTCTCTGCTTGTCTACCGCACCTGCGGGTTTTGCTCTGCGATGCTTGTCTACCGCACCTGCGGGTTTAGCTCTGCTCTGCTTGTCTACCACACCTGCGTGTTTTGCTCTGCTCTGCTTGTCTACCGCACCTGCGGGTTTTGCTCTGCTCTGCTTGTCTACCGCACCTGCGGGTTTTGCTCTGCTTTGCTTGTCTACTGCACCTGCGGGTTTTGCTCAGCTTTGCTTGTCTACCGCACCTGCGGGTTTTGCTCTGCTCTGCTTGTCTACCGCACCTGCGGGTTTTGCTCTGCTCTGCTTGTCTACCGCACCTGCGGGTTTTGCTCTGCTTGTCTACCGCACCTGCGGGTTTTGCTCTGCTCTGCTTGTCTACTGCACCTGCGGGTTTTGCTCTGCTCTGCTTGTCTACCGCACCTGCATCCGCATCTACCTCCTGTGTTCTAACTATCTTCCTGTGTTTCCCAGTCTATTCCATGTGAACAGAGCCTTGTCCTGTCTGCCTGCACCTTCTGCTCTGCGGGCTTGGCTTTGCTCTGCTTGTCTACCACACCTGCGGGTTTTGCTCTGCTCTGCTTGTCTACCGCACCTGCGGGTTTTGCTCTGCTTTGCTTGTCTATCGCACCTGCGGGTTTTGCTCAGATTTGCTTGTCTACCGCACCTGCGGGTTTTGCTCGGCTCTGCTTGTCTACCGCACCTGCGGGTTTTGCTCTGCTCTGCTTGTCTACCGCACCTGCGGGTTTTGCTCTGCTCTGCTTGTCTACCACACCTGCGGGTTTTGCTCTGCTCTGCTTGTCTACCGCACCTGCGGGTTTTGCTCTGCTTTACTTGTCTACTGCACCTGCGGGTTTTGCTCAGCTTTGCTTGTCTACCGCACCTGCGGGTTTTGCTCTGCTCTGCTTGTCTACCGCACCTGTGGGTTTTGCTCTGCTCTGCTTGTCTACCGCACCTGCGGGTTTTGCTCTGCTTGTCTACCGCACCTGCGGGTTTTGCTCTGCTCTGCTTGTCTACTGCACCTGCGGGTTTTGCTCTGCTCTGCTTGTCTACCGCACCTGCATCCGCATCTACCTCCTGTGTTCTAACTATCTTCCTGTGTTTCCCAGTCTATTCCATGTGAACAGAGCCTTGTCCTGTCTGCCTGCACCTTCTGCTCTGCGGGCTTGGCTTTGCTCTGCTTGTCTACCGCACCTGCGGGTTTTGCTCTGCTCTGCTTGTCTACCGCACCTGCGGGTTTTGCTCTGCTTTGCTTGTCTATCGCACCTGCGGGTTTTGCTCAGATTTGCTTGTCTACCGCACCTGCGGGTTTTGCTCGGCTCTGCTTGTCTACCGCACCTGCGGGTTTTGCTCTGCTCTGCTTGTCTACCGCACCTGCGGGTTTTGCTCTGCTCTGCTTGTCTACCACACCTGCGGGTTTTGCTCTGCTCTGCTTGTCTACCGCACCTGCGGGTTTTGCTCTGCTCTGCTTGTCTACAGCACCTGCGGGTTTTGCTCTGCTCTGCTTGTCTACCGCACCTGCGGGTTTTGCTCTGCTCTGCTTGTCTACCGCACCTGCGGGTTTTGCTCTACATTGCTTGTCTACCGCACCTGCGGGTTTTACTCTGCTTTGCATGTCTACCGCACCTGCGGGTTTTACTCTGCTTTGTTTGTCTACCGCACCTGCGGGTTTTGCTCTGCTCTGCTTGTCTCACGCACCTGCGGGTTTTGCTCTGCTCTGCTTGTCTACCGCACCTGCGGGTTTTGCTCTGCTTTGCTTGTCTACCGCACCTGCGGGTTTTGCTCTGCTCTGCTTGTCTACCGCACCTGCGGGTTTTGCTCCTCTCTGCTTGTCTACCGCACCTGCGGGTTTTGCTCTGCCCTGCTTGTCTACCGCACCTGCGGGTTTTGCTCTACGTTGCTTGTCTACCGCACCTGCGGGTTTTACTCTGCTTTGCTTGTCTACCGCACCTGCGGGTTTTGCTCTGCTCTGCTTGTCTCCCGCACCTGCGGGTTTTGCTCTGCTCTGCTTGTCTACCGCACCTGCGGGTTTTGCTCTTCTCTGCTTGTCTACTACACCTGCGGGTTTTGCTCTGCTCTGCTTGTCTACCGCACCTGCGGGTTTTGCTCTGCTCTGCTTGTCTCCCGCACCTGCCGGTTTTGCTCTGCTCTGCTTGTCTACCGCACCTGCGGGTTTTGCTCTGCTCTGCTTGTCTACCACACCTGTGGGTTTTGCTCTGCTCTGCTTGTCTACCGCACCTGCGGGTTTTGCTCGGCTCTGCTTGTCTACCGCACCTGCGGGTTTTGCTCTGCTCTGCTTGTCTACCGCACCTGCGGGTTTTGCTCTGCTCTGCTTGTCTACCGCACCTGCGGGTTTTGCTCTGCTCTGCTGTCTACCGCACCTGCGGGTTTTGCTCTGCTCTCCTTGTCTACCGCACCTGCGTGTTTTGCTCTGCTCTGCTTGTCTACTGCACCTGCGGGTTTTGCTCTGCGTTGCTTGTCTACCGCACCTGCGGGTTTTACTCTGCTTTGCTTGTCTACCGCACCTGCGGGTTTTGCTCTGCTCTGCTTGTCTACCACACCTGCGGGTTCTGATCTGCTCTGCTTGTCTACCGCACCTGCGGGTTTTGCTCTGCTTTGCTTGTCTACCGCACCGGCGGGTTTTGCTCTGCGTTGCTTGTCTACCGCACCTGTGGGTTTTACTCTGCTTTTCTTGTCTACCGCACCTGCGGGTTTTGCTCTGCTCTGCTTGTCTCCCGCACCTGCGGGTTTTGCTCTGCTCTGCTTGTCTACCGCACCTGCCGGTTTTGCTCTGCTTGTCTACCGCACCTGCGGATTTTGCTCTGCTCTGCTTGTCTCTCGCACCTGCGGGTTTTGCTCTTCTCTGCTTGTCTACCGCACCTGCGGGTTTTGCTCTGCGATGCTTGTCTACCGCACCTGCGGGTTTAGCTCTGCTCTGCTTGTCTACCACATCTGCGGGTTTTGCTCTGCTCTGCTTGTCTACCGCACCTGCGGGTTTTGCTCTGCTCTGCTTGTCTACCGCACCTGCGGGTTTTGCTCTGCTTTTCTTGTCTACTGCACCTGCGGGTTTTGCTCAGCTTTGCTTGTCTACCGCACCTGCGGGTTTTGCTCTGCTCTGCTTGTCTACCGCACCTGCGGGTTTTGCTCTGCTCTGCTTGTCTACCGCACCTGCGGGTTTTGCTCTGCTTGTCTACCGCACCTGCGGGTTTTGCTCTGCTCTGCTTGTCTACTGCACCTGCGGGTTTTGCTCTGCTCTGCTTGTCTACCGCACCTGCATCCGCATCTACCTCCTGTGTTCTAACTATCTTCCTGTGATTCCCAGTCTATTCCATGTGAACAGAGCCTTGTCCTGTCTGCCTGCACCTTCTGCTCTGCGGGCTTGGCTTTGCTCTGCTTGTCTACCGCACCTGCGGGTTTTGCTCTGCTCTGCTTGTCTACCGCACCTGCGGGTTTTGCTCTGCTTTGCTTGTCTATCGCACCTGCGGGTTTTGCTCAGATTTGCTTGTCTACCGCACCTGCGGGTTTTGCTCGGCTCTGCTTGTCTACCGCACCTGCGGGTTTTGCTCTGCTCTGCTTGTCTACCGCACCTGCGGGTTTTGCTCTGCTCTGCTTGTCTACCACACCTGCGGGTTTTGCTCTGCTCTGCTTGTCTACCGCACCTGCGGGTTTTGCTCTGCTTTACTTGTCTACTGCACCTGCGGGTTTTGCTCAGCTTTGCTTGTCTACCGCACCTGCGGGTTTTGCTCTGCTCTGCTTGTCTACCGCACCTGCGGGTTTTGCTCTGCTCTGCTTGTCTACCGCACCTGCGGGTTTTGCTCTGCTTGTCTACCGCACCTGCGGGTTTTGCTCTGCTCTGCTTGTCTACTGCACCTGCGGGTTTTGCTCTGCTCTGCTTGTCTACCGCACCTGCATCCGCATCTACCTCCTGTGTTCTAACTATCTTCCTGTGTTTCCCAGTCTATTCCATGTGAACAGAGCCTTGTCCTGTCTGCCTGCACCTTCTGCTCTGCGGGCTTGGCTTTGCTCTGCTTGTCTACCGCACCTGCGGGTTTTGCTCTTCTCTGCTTGTCTACCGCACCTGCGGGTTTTGCTCTGCTTTGCTTGTCTATCGCACCTGCGGGTTTTGCTCAGATTTGCTTGTCTACCGCACCTGCGGGTTTTGCTCGGCTCTGCTTGTCTACCGCACCTGCGGGTTTTGCTCTGCTCTGCTTGTCTACCGCACCTGCGGGTTTTGCTCTGCTCTGCTTGTCTACCACACCTGCGGGTTTTGCTCTGCTCTGCTTGTCTACCGCACCTGCGGGTTTTGCTCTGCTCTGCTTGTCTACAGCACCTGCGGGTTTTGCTCTGCTCTGCTTGTCTACCGCACCTGCGGGTTTTGCTCTGCTCTGCTTGTCTACCGCACCTGCGGGTTTTGCTCTACATTGCTTGTCTACCGCACCTGCGGGTTTTACTCTGCTTTGCATGTCTACCGCACCTGCGGGTTTTACTCTGCTTTGTTTGTCTACCGCACCTGCGGGTTTTGCTCTGCTCTGCTTGTCTCACGCACCTGCGGGTTTTGCTCTGCTCTGCTTGTCTACCGCACCTGCGGGTTTTGCTCTGCTTTGCTTGTCTACCGCACCTGCGGGTTTTGCTCTGCTCTGCTTGTCTACCGCACCTGCGGGTTTTGCTCTTCTCTGCTTGTCTACCGCACCTGCGGGTTTTGCTCTGCCCTGCTTGTCTACCGCACCTGCGGGTTTTGCTCTACGTTGCTTGTCTACCGCACCTGCGGGTTTTACTCTGCTTTGCTTGTCTACCGCACCTGCGGGTTTTGCTCTGCTCTGCTTGTCTACCGCACCTGCGGGTTTTGCTCTGCTCTGCTTGTCTACTGCACCTGCGGGTTTTGCTCTGCTCTGCTTGACTCTCGCACCTGCGGGTTTTGCTCTTCTCTGCTTGTCTACCGCACCTGCGGGTTTTGCTCTGCTCTGCTTGTCTACCGCACCTGCGGGTTTTTCTCTGCTCTGCTTGTCTACCGCACCTGCGGGTTTTGCTCTGCTCTGCTTGTCTACCGCACCTGCAGGTTTTGCTCTGCTCTGCTTGTCTACCGCACCTGCGGGTTTTGCTCTGCTCTGCTTGTCTACCGCACCTGCGGGTTTTGCTCTGTTCTGCTTGTCTACCGCACCTGCGGGTTTTGCTCTGCTCTGCTTGTCTACCGAACCTGCGGGTTTTGCTCTGCTCTGCATGTCTACCGCACCTGCGGGTTTTGCTCTGCTTTGCTTGTCTACTGCACCTGCGGGTTTTGCTCAGCTTTGCTTGTCTATCGCACCTGCGGGTTTTGCTCTGCTCTGCTTGTCTATCGCACCTGCGGGTTTTGCTCTGCTCTGCTTGTCTACCGCACCTGCGGGTTTTGCTCTGCTTGTCTACCACACCTGCGGGTTTTGCTCTGCTCTGCTTGTCTACTGCACCTGCGGGTTTTGCTCTGCTCTGCTTGTCTACCGCACCTGCGGGTTTTGCTCTGCTCTGCTTGTCTACTGCACCTGCGGGTTTTGCTCTGCTCTGCTTGTCTACCGCACCTGCGGGTTTTGCTCTGCTCTGCTTTTCTACCGCACCTGCGGGTTTTGCTCTGCGTTGCTTGTCTACCACACCTGCGGGTTTTACTCTGCTTTGCTTGTCTACCGCACCTGCGGGTTTTGCTCTGCTCTGCTTGTCTACCGCACCTTCGGGTTTTGCTCTGCTCTGCTTGTCTACCGCACCTGCGGGTTTTGCTCTGCTCTGCTTGTCTCCTGCACCTGCGGGTTTTGCTCTGCTCTGCTTGTCTACCGCACCTGGGGGTTTTGCTCTGCTCTGCTTGTCTACTGCACCTGCGGTTTTGCTCTGCTCTGCTTGTCTACCGCACTTGCGGGTTTTGCTCTGCTTTGCTTGTCTACCACACTTGCGGGTTTTGCTCTGCTTTGCTTGTCTACTGCACCTCCGGATTTTGCTCTGCTTTGCTTGTCTACCACACCTGCGGGTTTTACTCTGCTCGTTTACCGCACCTGCGGGTTTTGCTCTGCTCGTTTACCACACCTGCGGGTTTTGCTCTGCTCTGCTTGTCTACCGCACGTGCGGGTTTTGCTCTACGTTGCTTGTCTACCGCACCTGCGGGTTTTAGTGTGCTTTGTTGTCTACCGCACCTGCGGGTTTTGCTCTGCTCTGCTTGTCTCCCGCACCTGCGGGTTTTGCTCTGCTCTGCTTGTCTACCGCACCTGCGGGTTTTGCTGTGCTTTGCTTGTCTACCGCACCTGCGGGTTTTGCTCAGCTTTGCTTGTCTACCGCACCTGCGGGTTTTGCTCTGCTCTGCTTGTCTACTGCACCTGCGGGTTTTGCTCTGCTCTGCTTGTCTACCGCACCTGCGGGTTTTGCTCTGCTCTGCTTGTCTACTGCACCTGCGGGTTTTGCTCTGCTCTGCTTGTCTACCGCATCTGCGGGTTTTGCTCTGCTCTGCTTGTCTACCGCACCTGCGGGTTTTGCTCTGCTCTGCTTGTCTACCGCACCTGCGGGTTTTGCTCTGCTTGTCTACCGCACCTGCGGGTTTTGCTCTACGTTGCTTGTCTACCGCACCTGCGGGTTTTACTCTGCTTTGCTTGTCTACCGCACCTGCGTGTTTTGCTCTGCTCTGCTTGTCTCCCGCACCTGCGGGTTTTGCTCTGCTCTGCTTGACTACTGCACCTGTGGGTTTTGCTCTGCTCTGCTTGTCTACCACACCTTCAGGTTTTGCTCTGCTCTGCTTGTCTAGCGCACCTGCGGGTTTTGCTCTGCTCTGCTTGTCTACTGCACCTGCGGGTTTTGCTCTGCTCTGCTTGTCTCCCGCACCTGCGGGTTTTGCTCTGCTCTGCTTGTCTACCGCACCTGCCGGTTTTGCTCTGCTCTGCTTGTCTACCGCACCAGTGGGTTTTACTCTGCTTTGCTTGTCTACCGCTCCTGCGGGTTTTGCTCTGCTCTGCTTGTCTCCCACACCTGCGGGTTTTGCTCTGCTCTGCTTGTCTACCGCACCTGCGGGTTTTGCTCTGCTCTGCTTGTCTACCACACCTGCGGGTTTTGCTCTGCTCTGCTTGTCTCTCGCACCTGCGGGTTTTGCTCTTCTCTGCTTGTCTACCGCACCTGCGGGTTTTGCTCTGCGCTGCTTATCTACCGCACCTGCGAGTTTAGCTGTGCTTTGCTTGTCTACCACACCTGCGGGTTTTGTTCTGCTCTGCTTGTCTACCGCACCTGCGGGTTTTGCTCTGCTCTGCTTGTCTACCGCACCTGCGGGTTTTGCTCTGCTTTGCTTGTCTACCGCACCTGCGGGTTTTGCTCAGCTTTGCTTGTCTACCGCACCTGCGGGTTTTGCTCTGCTCTCCTTGTCTACCGCACCTGCGGGTTTTGCTCTGCTCTGCTTGTCTACTGCACCTGCGGGTTTTGCTCTGCTCTGCTTGTCTACCGCACCTGCGGGTTTTGCTCTGCTCTGCTTGTCTACTGCACCTGCGGGTTTTGCTCTGCTCTGCTTGTCTACCGCACCTGCGGGTTTTGCTCTGCTCTGCTTGTCTACTGCACCTGCGGGTTTTGCTCTGCGTTGCTTGTCTACCGCACCTGCGGGTTTTGCTCTGCTTTGCTTGTCTACCGCACCTGCGGGTTTTGCTCTGCTCTGCTTGTCTACCGCACCTTCGGGTTTTGCTCTGCTCTGCTTGTCTACCGCACCTGCGCGTTTTGCTCTGCTCTGCTTGTCTACTGCACCTGCGGGTTTTGCTCTGCTCTGCTTGTCTACCGCACCTGGGGGTTTTGCTCTGCTCTGCTTGTCTACTGCACCTGCGGTTTTGCTCTGCTCTGCTTGTCTACCGCACTTGCGGGTTTTGCTCTGCTTTGCTTGTCTACCACACTTGCGGGTTTTGCTCTGCTTTGCTTGTCTACCGCACCTGCGGGTTTTGCTCTGCTTTGCTTGTCTACCACACGTGCGGGTTTTACTCTGCTCGTTTACCGCACCTGCGGGTTTTGCTCTGCTCGTTTACCACACATGCGGGTTTTGCTCTGCTCTGCTTGTGTACCGCACGTGCGGGTTTTGCTCTACGTTGCTTGTCTACCGCACCTGCGGGTTTTAGTGTGCTTTGCTTGTCTACCGCACCTGCGGGTTTTGCTCTTCTCTGCTTGTCTCCCGCACCTGCGGGTTTTGCTCTGCTCTGCTTGTCCACCGCACCTGCGGGTTTTGCTCTGCTTTGCTTGTCTACCGCACCTGCGGGTTTTGCTCAGCTTTGCTTGTCTACCGCACCTGCGGGTTTTGCTCTGCTCTGCTTGTCTACTGCACCTGCGGGTTTTGCTCTGCTCTGCTTGTCTACCGCACCTGCGGGTTTTGCTCTGCTCTGCTTGTCTACTGCACCTGCGGGTTTTGCTCTGCTCTGCTTGTCTACCGCATCTGCGAGTTTTGCTCTGCTCTGCTTGTCTACCGCACCTGCGGGTTTTGCTCTGCTCTGCTTGTCTACCGCACCTGCGGGTTTTGCTCTGCTCTGCTTGTCTACCGCACCTGCGGGTTTTGCTCTACGTTGCTTGTCTACCGCACCTGCGGGTTTTACTCTGCTTTGCTTGTCTACCGCACCTGCGTGTTTTGCTCTGCTCTGCTTGTCTCCCGCACCTGCGGTTTTGCTCTGCTCTGCTTGTCTACTGCACCTGTGGGTTTTGCTCTGCTCTGCTTGTCTACCACACCTGCAGGTTTTGCTCTGCTCTGCTTGTCTACCGCACCTGCGGGTTTTGCTCTGCTCTGCTTGTCTACTGCACCTGCGGGTTTTGCTCTGCTCTGCTTGTCTCCCGCACCTGCGGGTTTTGCTCTGCTTGTCTACCGCACCTGGGGGTTTTGCTCTGCTCTGCTTGTCTACCGCACCTGTGGGTTTTACTCTGCTTTGCTTGTCTACCGCACCTGCAGGTTTTGCTCTGCTCTGCTTGTCTCCGGCACCTGCGGGTTTTGCTCTGCTCTGCTTGTCTACCGCACCTGCGGGTTTTGCTCTGCTCTGCTTGTCTACCACACCTGCGGGTTTTGCTCTGCTCTGCTTGTCTCTCGCACCTGCGGGTTTTGCTCTTCTCTGCTTGTCTACCGCACCTGCGGGTTTTGCTCTGCGCTGCTTATCTACCGCACCTGCGGGTTTAGCTGTGCTCTGCTTGTCTACCACACCTGCGGGTTTTGTTCTGCTCTGCTTGTCTACCGCACCTGCGGGTTTTGCTCTGCTCTGCTTGTCTACCGCACCTGCGGGTTTTGCTCTGCTTTGCTTGTCTACCGCACCTGCGGATTTTGCTCAGCTTTGCTTGTCTACCGCACCTGCGGGTTTTGCTCTGCTCTCCTTGTCTACCGCACCTGCGGGTTTTGCTCTGCTCTGCTTGTCTACCGCACCTGCGGGTTTTGCTCTGTTCTGCTTGTCTACCGCACCTGCGGGTTTTGCTCTGCTCTGCTTGTCTACCGCACCTGCGGGTTTTGCTCTGCTCTGCTTGTCTACCGCACCTGCGGGTTTTGGTCTGCTCTGCTTGTCTACCGCACCTGCGGGTTTTGCTCTGCGTTGCTTGTCTACCGCACCTGCGGGTTTTACTCTGCTTTGCTTGTCTACCGCACCTGCGGGTTTTGCTGTGCTCTGCTTGTCTCCCGCACCTGCGGGTTTTGCTCTGCTCTGCTTGTCTACCGCACCTGCGGGTTTTGCTCTGCTCTGCTTGTCTACCGCACCTGCGGGTTTTGCTCTGCTCTGCTTGTCTACCGCAACTGCGGGTTTTGCTCTGCTCTGCTTGTCTACCGCACCTGCGGGTTTTGCTCTGCTCTGCTTGTCTACTGCACCTGCGGGTTTTGCTCTGCTCTGCTTGTCTACCGCACCTGCGGGTTTTGCTCTACGTTGCTTGTCTACCACACCTGCGGGTTTTACTCTGCTTTGCATGTCTACCGCACCTGCGGGTTTTACTCTGCTTTGCTTGTCTACCGCACCTGCGGGTTTTGCTCTGCTCTGCTTGTCTCCCACACCTGCGGGTTTTGCTCTGCTCTGCTTGTCTACCGCACCTGCGGGTTTTGCTCTGCTTTGCTTGTCTACCGCACCTGCGGGTTTTGCTCAGCTTTGATTGTCTACCGCACCTGCGGGTTTTGCTCTGTTCTGCTTGTCTACCGCACCTACGGGTTTTGCTCTGCTCTGCTTGTCTACCGCACCTGCGGGTTTTGCTCTGCTCTGCTTGTCTACCGCACCTGCGGGTTTTGCTCTGCTCTGCTTGTCTACCGCACCTGCGGGTTTTGCTCTGCTCTGCTTGTCTACCGCACCTGCGGGTTTTTCTCTGCTCTGCTTGTCTACCGCACCTGCGGGTTTTGCTCTGCCCTGCTTGTCTACCGCACCTGCGGGTTTTGCTCTACGTTGCTTGTCTACCGCACCTGCGGGTTTTACTCTGCTTTGCTTGTCTACCGCACCTGCGGGTTTTGCTCTGCTCTGCTTGTCTCCCGCACCTGCGGGTTTTCCTCTGCTCTGCTTGTCTACCGCACCTGCGGGTTTTGCTCTGCTCTGCTTGTCTACCGCACCTGCGGGTTTTGCTCTGCTCTGCTTGTCTACCGCACCGGCGGGTTTTGCTCTGCTCTGCTTGTCTACTGCACCTACGGGTTTTGCTCTGCTCTGCTTGTCTCCCGCACCTGCGGGTTTTTGTCTTCTCTGCTTGTCTACCGCACCTGCGGGTTTTGCTCTGCTCGGCTTGTCTACCACACCTGTGGGTTTTGCTCTGCTCTGCTTGTCTACCGCACCTGCGGGTTTTACTCTGCTTTGCTTCTCTACCGCACCTGCGGGTTTTGCTCTGCTCTGCTTGTCTACCGCACCTGAGGGTTTTGCTCTGCTCTGCTTGTCTTCTGCACCTGCGGGTTTTGCTCTGCTCTGCTTGTCTCTCGCACCTGCGGGTTTTGTCTTCTCTGCTTGTCTACCGCACCTGCGGGTTTTGCTCTGCGCTGCTTGTCTACCGCACCTGCGGATTTTGCTCAGCTTTGCTTGTCTACCGCACCTGCGGGTTTTGCTCTGCTCTCCTTGTCTACCGCACCTGCGGGTTTTGCTCTGCTCTGCTTGTCTACCGCACCTGCGGGTTTTGCTCTGTTCTGCTTGTCTACCGCACCTGCGGGTTTTGCTCTGCTCTGCTTGTCTACCGCACCTGCGGGTTTTGCTCTGCTCTGCTTGTCTACCGCACCTGGGGGTTTTGCTCTGCTCTGCTTGTCTACTGCACCTGCGGGTTTTGCTCTGCTCTGCTTGTCTACCGCACCTGCGGGTTTTGGTCTGCTCTGCTTGTCTTCCGCACCTGCGGGTTTTGCTCTGCGTTGCTTGTCTACCGCACCTGCGGGTTTTACTCTGCTTTGCTTGTCTACCGCACCTGCGGGTTTTGCTCTGCTCTGCTTGTCTCCCGCACCTGCGGGTTTTGCTCTGCTCTGCTTGTCTACCGCACCTGCGGGTTTTGCTCTGCTCTGCTTGTCTACCGCACCTGCGGGTTTTGCTCTGCTCTGCTTGTCTACCGCAACTGCGGGTTTTGCTCTGTTCTGCTTGTCTACCGCACCTGCGGGTTTTGCTCTGCTCTGCTTGTCTACTGCACCTGCGGGTTTTGCTCTGCTCTGCTTGTCTACCGCACCTGCGGGTTTTGCTCTGCTCTGCTTGTCTACCGCACCTGCGGGTTTTGCTCTACGTTGCTTGTCTACCACACCTGCGGGTTTTACTCTGCTTTGCATGTCTACCGCACCTGCGGGTTTTACTGTGCTTTGCTTGTCTACCGCACCTGCGGGTTTTGCTCTGCTCTGCTTGTCTCCCGCACCTGCGGGTTTTGCTCTGCTCTGCTTGTCTACCGCACCTGCGGGTTTTGCTCTGCTTTGCTTGTCTACCGCACCTGCGGGTTTTGCTCAGCTTTGATTGTCTACCGCACCTGCGGGTTTTGCTCTGTTCTGCTTCTCTACCGCACCTACGGGTTTCGCTCTGCTCTGCTTGTCTACCGCACCTGCGGGTTTTGCTCTGCTCTGCTTGTCTACCGCACCTGCGGGTTTTGCTCTGCTCTGCTTGTCTACCGCACCTGCGGGTTTTGCTCTGCTCTGCTTGTCTACCGCACCTGCGGGTTTTTCTCTGCTCTGCTTGTCTACCGCACCTGCGGGTTTTGCTCTGCCCTGCTTGTCTACCGCACCTGCGGGTTTTGCTCTACGTTGCTTGTCTACCGCACCTGCGGGTTTTACTCTGCTGTGCTTGTCTACCGCACCTGCGGGTTTTGCTCTGCTCTGCTTGTCTCCCGCACCTGCGGGTTTTGCTCTGCTCTGCTTGTCTACCGCACCTGCGGGTTTTGCTCTACGTTGCTTGTCTACCGCACCTGCGGGTTTTACTCTGCTTTGCTTGTCTACCGCACCTGCGGGTTTTGCTCTGCTCTGCTTGTCTCCCGCACCTGCGGGTTTTGCTCTGCTCTGCTTGTCTACCGCACCTGCGGGTTTTGCTCTGCTCTGCTTGTCTACCGCACCTGCGGGTTTTGCTCTGCTCTGCTTGTCTACTGCACCTACGGGTTTTGCTCTGCTCTGCTTGTCTCCCGCACCTGCGGGTTTTTGTCTTCTCTGCTTGTCTACCGCACCTGCGGGTTTTGCTCTGCTCTGCTTGTCTACCACACCTGTGGGTTTTGCTCTGCTCTGCTTGTCTACCGCACCTGCGGGTTTTACTCTGCTTTGCTTCTCTACCGCACCTGCGGGTTTTGCTCTGCTCTGCTTGTCTACCGCACCTGCGGGTTTTGCTCTGCTCTGCTTGTCTTCTGCACCTGCGGGTTTTGCTCTGCTCTGCTTGTCTCTCGCAACTGCGGGTTTTGTCTTCTCTGCTTGTCTACCGCACCTGCGGGTTTTGCTCTGCGCTGCTTGTCTACCGCACCTGCGGGTTTAGCTCTGCTCTGCTTGTCTACCGCACCTGCGGGTTTTACTCTGCTTTGCTTGTCTACCGCACCTGCGGGTTTTGCTCTGCTCTGCTTGTCTCCCGCACCTGCGGGTTTTGCTCTGCTCTGCTTGTCTACCGCACCTGCGGGTTTTGCTCTGCTCTGCTTGTCTACCGCACCTGCGGGTTTTGCTCTGCTCTGCTTGTCTACCGCACCTGCGGGTTTTGCTCTGCTCTGCTTGTCTACTGCACCTGCGGGTTTTGCTCTGCTCTGCTTGTCTCCCGCACCTGCGGGTTTTGCTCTTCTCTGCTTGTCTACCGCACCTGCGGGTTTTGCTCTGCTCTGCTTGTCTACTGCACCTGCGGGATTTGCTCTGCTCTGCTTGTCTACCGCACCTGCGGGTTTTGCTCTGCTCTGCTTGTCTCTCGCACCTGCGGGTTTTGCTCTTCTCTGCTTGTCTACCGCACCTGCGGGTTTTGCTCTGCGCTGCTTATCTACCGCACCTGCGGGTTTAGCTGTGCTCTGCTTGTCTACCACACCTGCGGGTTTTGTTCTGCTCTGCTTGTCTACCGCACCTGCGGGTTTTGCTCTGCTCTGCTTGTCTACCGCACCTGCGGGTTTTGCTCTGCTTTGCTTGTCTACCGAACCTGCGGATTTTGCTCAGCTTTGCTTGTCTACCGCACCTGCGGGTTTTGCTCTGCTCTCCTTTCCTACCGCACCTGCGGGTTTTGCTCTGCTCTGCTTGTCTACCGCACCTGCGGGTTTTGCTCTGTTCTGCTTGTCTACCGCACCTGCGGGTTTTGCTCTGCTCTGCTTGTCTACCGCACCTGGGGATTTTGCTCTGCTCTGCTTGTCTACCGCACCTGCGGGTTTTGCTCTGCTCTGCTTGTCTACTGCACCTGCGGGTTTTGCTCTGCTCTGCTTGTCTACCGCACCTGCGGGTTTTGGTCTGCTCTGCTTGTCTACCGCACCTGCGGGTTTTGCTCTGCGTTGCTTGTCTACCGCACCTGCGGGTTTTACTTTGCTTTGCTTGTCTACCGCACCTGCTGGTTTTGCTCTGCTCTGCTTGTCTCCCGCACCTGCGGGTTTTGCTCTGCTCTGCTTGTCTACCGCACCTGCGGGTTTTGCTCTGCTCTGCTTGTCTACCGCACCTGCGGGTTTTGCTCTGCTCTGCTTGTCTACCGCACCTGCGGGTTTTGCTCTGCTCTGCTTGTCTACTGCACCTGCGGGTTTTGCTCTGCTCTGCTTGTCTCCCGCACCTGCGGGTTTTGCTCTTCTCTGCTTGTCTACCGCACCTGCGGGTTTTGCTCTTCTCTGCTTGTCTACCGCACCTGCGGGTTTTGCTCTGCTCTGCTTGTCTACTGCACCTGCGGGTTTTGCTCTGCTCTGCTTGTCTACCGCACCTGCGGGTTTTGCTCTGCTCTGCTTGTCTCTCGCACCTGCGGGTTTTGCTCTTCTCTGCTTGTCTACCGCACCTGCGGGTTTTGCTCTGCGCTGCTTATCTACCGCACCTGCGGGTTTAGCTGTGCTCTGCTTGTCTACCACACCTGCGGGTTTTGTTCTGCTCTGCTTGTCTACCGCACCTGCGGGTTTTGCTCTGCTCTGCTTGTCTACCGCACCTGCGGGTTTTGCTCTGCTTTGCTTGTCTACCGCACCTGCGGATTTTGCTCTGCTCTGCTTGTCTACCGCACCTGCGGGTTTTGCTCTGCTCTGCTTGTCTACCGCACCTGCGGGTTTTGCTCTGCTCTGCTTGTCTACCGCAACTGCGGGTTTTGCTCTGCTCTGCTTGTCTACCGCACCTGCGGGTTTTGCTCTGCTCTGCTTGTCTACTGCACCTGCGGGTTTTGCTCTGCTCTGCTTGTCTACCGCACCTGCGGGTTTTGCTCTGCTCTGCTTGTCTACCGCACCTGCGGGTTTTGCTCTACGTTGCTTGTCTACCACACCTGCGGGTTTTACTCTGCTTTGCATGTCTACCGCACCTGCGGGTTTTACTCTGCTTTGCTTGTCTACCGCACCTGCGGGTTTTGCTCTGCTCTGCTTGTCTCCCGCACCTGCGGGTTTTGCTCTGCTCTGCTTGTCTACCGCACCTGCGGGTTTTGCTCTGCTTTGCTTGTCTACCGCACCTGCGGGTTTTGCTCAGCTTTGATTGTCTACCGCACCTGCGGGTTTTGCTCTGTTCTGCTTGTCTACCGCATCTGCGGGTTTTGCTCTGCTCTGCTTGTCTCCCGCACCTGCGGGTTTTTGTCTTCTCTGCTTGTCTACCGCACCTGCAGGTTTTGCTCTGCTCTGCTTGTCTACCACACCTGTGGGTTTTGCTCTGCTCTGCTTGTCTACCGCACCTGCGGGTTTTACTCTGCTTTGCTTCTCTACCGCACCTGCGGGTTTTGCTCTGCTCTGCTTGTCTACCGCACCTGCGGGTTTTGCTCTGCTCTGCTTGTCTTCTACACCTGCGGGTTTTGCTCTGCTCTGCTTGTCTCTCGCACCTGCGGGTTTTGCTCTGCCCTGCTTGTCTACCGCACCTGCGGGTTTAGCTCTGCTCTGCTTGTCTACCGCACCTGTGGGTTTTGCTCTGCGATGCTTGTCTACCGCACCTGCGGGTTTAGCTCTGCTCTGCTTGTCTACCGCACCTGCGGGTTTTGCTCTGTTCTGCTTGTCTACCGCACCTGCGGGTTTTGCTCTGCTCTGCTTGTCTACCGCACCTGCGGGTTTTGCTCTGCTCTGCTTGTCTACCGCACCTGCGGGTTTTGCTCTGCTCTGCTTGTCTACTGCACCTGCGGGTTTTGCTCTGCTCTGCTTGTCTACCGCACCTGCGGGTTTTGCTCTTCTCTGCTTGTCTACCGCACCTGCGGGTTTTGCTCTCCTCTGCTTGTCTACCACACCTGTGGGTTTTGCTCTGCTCTGCTTGTCTACCGCACCTGCGGGTTTTACTCTGCTTTGCTTGTCTACAGCACCTGCGGGTTTTGCTTTGCTCTGCTTGTCTCCCGCACCTGAGGGTTTTGCTCTGCTCTGCTTGTCTACCGCACCTGCGGGTTTTGCTCTGCTCTGCTTGTCTACTGCACCTGCGGGTTTTGCTCTGCTCTGCTTTTCTCTCGCACCTGCGGGTTTTGCTCTTCTCTGCTTGTCTACTGCACCTGCGGGTTTTGCTCTGCGCTGCTTGTCTACCGCACCTGCGGGTTTAGCTCTGCTCTGCTTGTCTACCGCACCTGCGGGTTTTGCTATGCTCTGCTTGTCTACCGCACCTGCGGGTTTTTCTCTGCTCTGCTTGTCTACCGCACCTGCGGGTTTTGCTCTGCCCTGCTTGTCTACCGCACCTGCGGGTTTTGCTCTACGTTGCTTGTCTACCGCACCTTTGGGTTTTACTCTGCTTTGCTTGTCTACCGCACCTGCGGGTTTTGCTCTGCTCTGCTTGTCTCCCGCACCTGCGGGTTTGCTCTGCTCTGCTTGTCTACCGCACCTGCGGGTTTTGCTCTGCTCTGCTTGTCTACCGCACCTGCGGGTTTTGCTCTGCTCTGCTTGTCTACCGCACCTGCGGGTTTAGCTCTGCTCTGCTTGTCTACTGCACCTACGGGTTTTGCTCTGCTCTGCTTGTCTCCCGCACCTGTGGGTTTTTGTCTTCTCTGCTTGTCTACCTCACCTGCGGGTTTTGCTCTGCTCTGCTTGTCTACCACACCTGTGGGTTTTTCTCTGCTCTGCTTGTCTACCGCACCTGCGGGTTTTACTCTGCTTTGCTTCTCTACCGCACCTGCGGGTTTTGCTCTGCTCTGCTTGTCTACCGCACCTGCGGGTTTTGCTCTGCTCTGCTTGTCTTCTGCACCTGCGGGTTTTGCTCTGCTCTGCTTGTCTCTCGCACCTGCGGGTTTTGTCTTCTCTGCTTGTCTACCGCACCTGCGGGTTTTGCTCTGCGCTGCTTGTCTACCGCACCTGCGGGTTTAGCTCTGCTCTGCTTGTCTACCGCACCTGCGGGTTTTGCTCTGCGCTGCTTGTCTACCGCACCTACGGGTTTAGCTCTGCTCTGATTGTCTACCGCACCTGCGGGTTTTGCTCTGCTCTGCTTGTCTACCGCACCTGCGGGTTTTGCTCTGCTCTGCTTGTCTACCGCACCTGCGGGTTTTGCTCTGCTCTGCTTGTCTACCGCACCTTCGGGTTTTGCTCTGCTCTGCTTGTCTACCGCACCTGCGGGTTTTGCTCTGCGCTGCTTGTCTACCGCACCTGCGGGTTTAGCTCTGCTCTGCTTGTCTACCGCACCTGCGGGTTTTGCTCTGCGCTGCTTGTCTACCGCACCTGCGGGTTTAGCTCTGCTCTGCTTGTCTACCGCACCTGCAGGTTTTGCTCTGCTCTGCTTGTCTACCGCACCTGCGGGTTTTGCTCTGCTCTGCTTGTCTACCGCACCTGCGGGTTTTGCTCTGCTCTGCTTGTCTACCGCACCTGCGGGTTTTGCTCTGCTCTGCTTGTCCACTGCACCTGCGGGTTTTGCTCTGCTCTGCTTGTCTCCCGAACCTGCGGGTTTTGCTCTTCTCTGCTTGTCTACCGCACCTGCGGGTTTTGCTCTGCTCTGCTTGTCTACCACACCTGCGGGTTTTGCTCTACGTTGCTTGTCTACCGCACCTGCGGGTTTTACTCTGCTTTGCTTGTCTACCGCACCTGCGGGTTTTCCTCTGCTCTGCTTGTCTCCCGCACCTGCGGGTTTTGCGCTGCTTTGCTTGTCTACCGATCCTGCGGGTTTTGCTCTGCTCTGCTTGTCTTCTGCACCTGCGGGTTTTTCTCTGCTCTGCTTGTCTCTCGCACCTGCGGGTTTTGCTCTTCTCTGCTTGTCTACCGCACCTGCGGGTTTTGCTCTGCGCTGCTTGTCTACCGCACCTGCGGGTTTAGCTCTGCTCTGCTTGTCTACCGCACCTGCGGATTTTGCTTTGCTCTGCTTGTCTACCGCACCTGCGGGTTTTGCTCTGCTCTGCTTGTCTACCGCACCTGCGGGTTTTGCTCTGCTTTGCTTGTCTACTGCACCTGCGGGTTTTGCTCAGCTTTGCTTGTCTACCGCACCTGCGGGTTTTGCTCTGCTCTGCTTGTCTTCTGCACCTGCGGGTTTTGCTCTGCTCTGCTTGTCTCTCGCACCTGCGGGTTTTGCTCTTCTCTGCTTGTCTACCGCACCTGCGGGTTTTGCTCGGCGCTGCTTGTCTACCGCACCTGCGGGTTTAGCTCTGCTCTGCTTGTCTACCGCACCTGCGGGTTTTGCTCTGCTCTGCTTGTCTACCGCACCTGCGGGTTTTGCTCTGCTCTGCTTGTCTACCGCACCTGGGGGTTTTGCTCTGCTTTGCTTGTCTACTGCACCTACGGGTTTTGCTCAGCTTTGCTTGTCTACCGCACCTGCGGGTTTTGCTCTGCTCTGCTTGTCTACCGCACCTGCGGGTTTTGCTTTGCTCTGCTTGTCTACCGCACCTGCGGGTTTTGCTCTGCTTGTCTACCGCACCTGCGGGTTTGCTCTGCTCTGCTTGTCTACTGCACCTGCGGGTTTAGCTCTGCTCTGCTTGTATACCGCACCTGCGGGTTTTGCTCTGCTCTGCTTGTCTAACGCACCTGCGGGTTTTGCTCTGCTCTGCTTGTCTACCGCAACTGCGGGTTTTGCTCTGCTCTGCTTGTCTACTGCACCTGCGGGTTTTGCTCTGCGTTGCTTGTCTACCGCACCTGCGGGTTTTACTCTGCTCTGCTTGTCTACCGCACCTGCGGGTTTTGCTCTGCTCTACTTGTCTACCGCACCTGCGGGTTTTGCTCTGCTCTGCTTGTCTACTGCACCTGCGGGTTTTGCTCTGCGTTGCTTGTCTACCGCACCTGTGGGTTTTACTCTGCTTTGCTTGTCTACCGCACCTGCGGGTTTTGCTCTGCTCTGCTTGTCTACCGCACCTTCGGGTTTTGCTCTGCTCTGCTTGTCTACCGCACCTGCGGGTTTTGCTCTGCTCTGCTTGTCTACTGCACCTGCGGGTTTTGCTCTGCTCTGCTTGTCTACCGCACCTGGGGGTTTTGCTCTGCTCTGCTTGCCTACCGCACCTGCGGTTTTGCTCTGCTCTGCTTGTCTACCGCACTTGCGAGTTTTGCTCTGCTTTGCTTGTCTACCGCACCTGCGGGTTTTGCTCTGCTCTGCTTGTCTACCGCACCTGCGGGTTTTGCTCTGCTCTGCTTTTCTACCGCACCTGCGGGTTTTGCTCTGCTCTGCTTGTCTGCCGCACCTGCGGGTTTTGCTCTGCTCTGCTTGTCTACCGCACCTGCGGGTTTTGCTCTGCTCTGCTTGTCTACCGCACCTGCGGGTTTTGCTCTGCTCTGCTTGTCTACCGTACCTGCGGGTTTTGCTCTACGTTGCTTGTCTACCGCACCTGCGGGTTTTACTCTGCTCTGCTTGTCTCCCGCACCTGCGGGTTTTGCGCTGCTTTGCTTGTCTACCGATCCTGCGGGTTTTGCTCTGCTCTGCTTGTCTTCTGCACCTGCGGGTTTTGCTCTGCTCTGCTTGTCTCTCGCACCTGCGGGTTTTGCTCTTCTCTGCTTGTCTACCGCACCTGCGGGTTTTGCTCTGCGCTGCTTGTCTACCGCACCTGCGGGTTTTGCTCTGCTTTGCTTGTCTACTGCACCTGCGGGTTTTGCTCAGCTTTGCTTGTCTACCGCACCTGCGGGTTTTGCTCTGCTCTGCTTGTCTTCTGCACCTGCGGGTTTTGCTCTGCTCTGCTTGTCTCTCGCACCTGCGGGTTTTGCTCTTCTCTGCTTGTCTACCGCACCTGCGGGTTTTGCTCGGCGCTGCTTGTCTACCGCACCTGCGGGTTTAGCTCTGCTCTGCTTGTCTACCGCACCTGCGGGTTTTGCTCTGCTCTGCTTGTCTACCGCACCTGCGGGTTTTGCTCTGCTCTGCTTGTCTACCGCACCTGGGGGTTTTGCTCTGCTTTGCTTGTCTACTGCACCTACGGGTTTTGCTCAGCTTTGCTTGTCTACCGCACCTGCGGGTTTTGCTCTGCTCTGCTTGTCTACCGCACCTGCGGGTTTTGCTCTGCTCTGCTTGTCTACTGCACCTGCGGGTTTTGCTCTGCGTTGCTTGTCTACCGCACCTGCGGGTTTTACTCTGCTTTGCTTGTCTACCGCACCTGCGGGTTTTGCTCTGCTCTGCTTGTCTACCGCACCTTCGGGTTTTGCTCTGCTCTGCTTGTCTACCGCACCTGTGGGTTTTGCTCTGCTCTGCTTGTCTACTGCACCTGCGGGTTTTGCTCTGCTCTGCTTGTCTACCGCACCTGGGGGTTTTGCTCTGCTCTGCTTGCCTACCGCACCTGCGGTTTTGCTCTGCTCTGCTTGTCTACCGCACTTGCGGGTTTTGCTCTGCTTTGCTTGTCTACCGCACCTGCGGGTTTTGCTCTGCTCTGCTTGTCTACCGCACCTGCGGGTTTTGCTCTGCTCTGCTTTTCTACCGCACCTGCGGGTTTTGCTCTGCTCTGCTTGTCTACCGCACCTGGGGGTTTTGCTCTGCTCTGCTTGTCTACCGCACCTGCGGGTTTACTCTGCTTTGCTTGTCTACCACACCTGCGGGTTTTGCTCTGCTCTGCTTGTCTACCGCACCTGTGGGTTTTACTCTGCTTTGCTTGTCTACCGCACCTGCGGGTTTTGCTCTGCTCTGCTTGTCTACCGCACCTTCGGGTTTTGCTCTGCTCTGCTTGTCTACCGCACCTGCGGGTTTTGCTCTGCTCTGCTTGTCTACTGCACCTGCGGGTTTTGCTCTGCTCTGCTTGTCTACCGCACCTGGGGGTTTTGCTCTGCTCTGCTTGCCTACCGCACCTGCGGTTTTGCTCTGCTCTGCTTGTCTACCGCACTTGCGAGTTTTGCTCTGCTTTGCTTGTCTACCGCACCTGCGGGTTTTGCTCTGCTCTGCTTGTCTACCGCACCTGCGGGTTTTGCTCTGCTCTGCTTTTCTACCGCACCTGCGGGTTTTGCTCTGCTCTGCTTGTCTGCCGCACCTGCGGGTTTTGCTCTGCTCTGCTTGTCTACCGCACCTGCGGGTTTTGCTCTGCTCTGCTTGTCTACCGCACCTGCGGGTTTTGCTCTGCTCTGCTTGTCTACCGTACCTGCGGGTTTTGCTCTACGTTGCTTGTCTACCGCACCTGCGGGTTTTACTCTGCTTTGCTTGTCTACCACACCTGCGGGTTTTGCTCTGCTCTGCTTGTCTACCGCACCTGCGGGTTTTGCTCTGCTCTGCTTGTCTACCGCACCTGCGGGTTTTGCTCTGCTCTGCTTGTCTACCGCACCTGCGGGTTTTGCTCTGCTCTGCTTGTCTACTGCACCTGCGGGTTTTGCTCTGCGTTGCTTGTCTACCGCACCTGCGGGTTTTACTCTGCTTTGCTTGTCTCCGGCACCTGCGGGTTTTGCTCTGCTCTGCTTGTCTACTGCACCTGCGTGTTTTGCTCTGCTCTGCTTGTCTCTCGCACCTGTGGGTTTTGCTCTTCTCTGCTTGTCTACCGCACCTGCGGGTTTTGCTCTGCGCTGCTTGTCTACTGCACCTGCGGGTTTAGCTCTGCTCTGCTTGTCTACCGCACCTGTGGGTTTTGCTCTGCTCTGCTTGTCTACCGCACCTGCGGGTTTTGCTCTGCTCTGCTTGTCTACCGCACCTGCGGGTTTTGCTCTGCTCTGCTTGTCTACCGAACCTGCGGGTTTTGCTCTGCTCTGCTTGTCTACTGCACCTGCGGGTTTTGCTCTGCTCTGCTTGTCTACCGCACCTGCGGGTTTTGCTCTGCTCTGCTTGTCTACTGCACCTGCGGGTTTTGCTCTGCTCTGCTTGTCTCCCGCACCTGCGGGTTTTGCTCTGCGCTGCTTGTCTACCGCACCTGCAGGTTTTGCTCTGCTCTGCTTGTCTACCGCACCTGCGGGTTTTGCTCTGCTCTGCTTGTCTACCGCACCTGCGGGTTTTGCTCTGCGTTGCTTGTCTACCGCACCTGCGGGTTTTACTCTGCTTTGCTTGTCTCCCGCACCTGCGGGTTTTGCTCTGCTCTGCTTGTCTACCGAACCTGCGGGTTTTGCTCTGCTCTGCTTGTCTACTGCACCTGCGGGTTTTGCTCTGCTCTGCTTGTCTTTCGCACCTGCGGGTTTTGCTCTTCTCTGCTTGTCTACTGCACCTGCGGGTTTTGCTCTGCTCTGCTTGTCTACCGCACCTGGGGGTTTTGCTCTGCTCTGCTTGCCTACCGCACCTGCGGTTTTGCTCTGCTCTGATTGTCTACCGCACTTGCGGGTTTTGCTCTGCTTTGCTTGTCTACCGCACCTGCGGGTTTTGCTCTGCTCTGCTTGTCTACCGCACCTGCGGGTTTTGCTCTGCTCTGCTTTTCTACCGCACCTGCGGGTTTTGCTCTGCTCTGCTTGTCTGCCGCACCTGCGGGTTTTGCTCTGCTCTGCTTGTCTACCGCACCTGCGGGTTTTGCTCTGCTCTGCTTGTCTACCGCACCTGCGGGTTTTGCTCTGCTCTGCTTGTCTACCGTACCTGCGGGTTTTGCTCTACGTTGCTTGTCTACCGCACCTGCGGGTTTACTCTGCTTTGCTTGTCTACCACACCTTCGGGTTTTGCTCTGCTCTGCTTGTCTACCGCACCTGCGGGTTTTGCTCTGCTCTGCTTGTCTACCGCACCTGCGGGTTTTGCTCTGCTCTGCTTGTCTCCCGCACCTGCGGGTTTTGCGCTGCTTTGCTTGTCTACCGAACCTGCGGGTTTTGCTCTGCTCTGCTTGTCTTCTGCACCTGCGGGTTTTGCTCTGCTCTGCTTGTCTCTCGCACCTGCGGGTTTTGCTCTTCTCTGCTTGTCTACCGCACCTGCAGGTTTTGCTCTGCGCTGCTTGTCTACCGCACCTGCGGGTTTAGCTTTGCTCTGCTTGTCTACCGCACCTGCGGGTTTTGCTTTGCTCTGCTTGTCTACCGCACCTGCGGGTTTTGCTCTGCTTGTCTACCGCACCTGCGGGTTTGCTCTTCTCTGCTTGTCTACTGCACCTGCGGGTTTAGCTCTGCTCTGCTTGTCTACCGCACCTGCGGGTTTTGCTCTGCTCTGCTTGTCTAACGCACCTGCGGGTTTTGCTCTGCTCTGCTTGTCTACCGCAACTGCGGGTTTTGCTCTGCTCTGCTTGTCTACTGCACCTGCGGGTTTTGCTCTGCGTTGCTTGTCTACCGCACCTGCGGGTTTTACTCTGCTCTGCTTGTCTACCGCACCTGCGGGTTTTGCTCTGCTCTACTTGTCTACCGCACCTGCGGGTTTTGCTCTGCTCTGCTTGTCTACTGCACCTGCGGGTTTTGCTCTGCTCTGCTTGTCTACCGCACCTGCGGGTTTTGCTCTGCTCTGCTTTTCTACCGCACCTGCGGGTTTTGCTCTGCTCTGCTTGTCTGCCGCACCTGCGGGTTTTGCTCTGCTCTGCTTGTCTACCGCACCTGCGGGTTTTGCTCTGCTCTGCTTGTCTACCGCACCTGCGGGTTTTGCTCTGCGTTGCTTGTCTACCGCACCTGCGGGTTTTACTCTGCTTTGCTTGTCTCCCGCACCTGCGGGTTTTGCTCTGGTCTGCTTGTCTACCGAACCTGCGGGTTTTGCTCTGCTCTGCTTGTCTACTGCACCTGCGTGTTTTGCTCTGCTCTGCTTGTCTCTCGCACCTGTGGGTTTTGCTCTTCTCTGCTTGTCTACCGCACCTGCGGGTTTTGCTCTGCGCTGCTTGTCTACTGCACCTGCGGGTTTAGCTCTGCTCTGCTTGTCTACCGCACCTGTGGGTTTTGCTCTGCTCTGCTTGTCTACCGCACCTGCGGGTTTTGCTCTGCTTTGCTTGTCTACTGCACCTCCGGGTTTTGCTCAGCTTTGCTTGTCTACCGCACCTGCGGGTTTTGCTCTGCTCTGCTTGTCTACCGCACCTGCGGGTTTTGCTCTGCTCTGCTTGTCTACCGCACCTGCGGGTTTTGCTCTGCTTGTCTACCGCACCTGCGGGTTTTGCTCTGCTCTGCTTGTCTACTGCACCTGCGGGTTTTGCTCTGCTCTGCTTGTCTACCGCACCTGCGGGTTTTCCTCTGCTCTGCTTGTCTACTGCACCTGCGGGTTTTGCTCTGCTCTGCTTGTCCACCGCACCTGCGGGTTTTGCTCTGCTCTGCTTGTCTACTGCACCTGCGGGTTTTGCTCTGCGTTGCTTGTCTACCGCACCTGCGGGTTTTACTCTGCTTTGCTTGTCTACCGCACCTGCGGGTTTTGCTCTGCTCTGCTTGTTTACCGCACCTGCGGGTTTTGCTCTGCTCTGCTTGTCTACCGCACCTGCGGGTTTTGCTCTGCTCTGCTTGTCTACCGCACTTGCGGGTTTTGCTCTGCTTTGCTTGTCTACCACACTTGCGGGTTTTGCTCTGCTTTGCTTGTCTACCGCACCTGCGGGTTTTGCTCTGCTTTGCTTGTCTACCACACCTGCGGGTTTTACTCTGCTCTTTTACCGCACCTGCGGGTTTTGCTCTGCTCGTTTACCGCACCTGCGGGTTTTGCTCTGCTCTGCTTGCCTACCGCACCTATGGGTTTTGCTCCACGTTGCTTGTCTACCGCACCTGCGGGTTTTAGTCTGCTTTGCTTGTCTACCGCACCTGCGGGTTTTGCTCTGCTCTGCTTGTCTCCCGCACCTGCGGGTTTTGCTCTGCTCTGCTTGTCTACCGCACCTGCGGGTTTTGCTCTGCTCTGCTTGTCTACCACACCTGCGGGTTTTGCTCTGCTCTGCTTGTCTACTGCACCTGCGGGTTTTGCTCTGCTTTGCTTGTCTACCGCACCTGCTGGTTTTGCTCTGCTCTGCTTGTCTACTGCACCTGCGGGTTTTGCTCTGCTCTGCTTGTCTACCGCACCTGCGGGTTTTGCTCTGCTCTGCTTGTCTACCGCACCTGCGGGTTTTGCTCTACGTTGCTTGTCTACCGCACCTGCGTGTTTTACTCTGCTTTGCTTGTCTACCGAACCTGCGGGTTTTGCTCTGCTCTGCTTGTCTCCCGCACCTGCGGATTTTGCTCTGCTCTGCTTGGCTACCGCACCTGCGGGTTTTGCTCTGCTCTGCTTGTCTACCGCACCTGCAGGTTTTGCTCTGCTCTGCTTGTCTACCGCACCTGCGGGTTTTGCTCTGCTCTGCTTGTCTACCGCACCTGCGGGTTTTGCTCTGCTCTGCTTGTCTACCGCACCTGCGGGTTTTGCTCTGCTCTGCTTGTCTACCGCACCTGCGGGTTTTGCTCTGCTCTGCTTGTCTACCGCACCTGCGGGTTTTGCTCTGCTCTGCTTGTCTACCGCACCTGCGGGTTTTGCTCTGCTCTGCTTGTCTACCGCACCTGCGGGTTTTGCTCTGCTCTGCTTGTCTACCGCACCTGCGGGTTATGCTCTGCTCTGCTTGTCTACCGCACCTGCGGGTTTTGCTCTGCTCTGCTTGTCTACTGCACCTGCGGGTTTTGCTCTGCTCTGCTTGTCTCCCGCACCTGCAGGTTTTGCTCTTCTCTGCTTGTCTACCGCACCTGCGGGTTTTGCTCTGCTCTGCTTGTCTACCACACCTGTGGGTTTTGCTCTGCTCTGCTTGTCTACCGCACCTGCGGGTTTTGCTCTGCTTTGCTTGTCTACCGCACCTGCGGGTTTTGCTCTGCTCTGCTTGTCTCCCGCACCTGCGTGTTTTGCTCTGCTCTGCTTGTCTACCGCACCTGCGGGTTTTGCTCTGCTCTGCTTGTCTACTGCACCTGCGGGTTTTGCTCTGCTCTGCTTTTCTCTCGCACCTGCGGGTTTTGCTCTTCTCTGCTTGTCTACCGCACCTGTTGGTTTTGCTCTGCGCTGCTTGTCTACCGCACCTGCGGGTTTAGCTCTGCTCTGCTTGTCTACCGCACCTGCGGGTTTTGCTCTGCTCTGCTTGTCTACCGCACCTGCGGGTTTTGCTCTGCTCTGCTTCTCTACCGCACCTGCGGGTTTTGCTCTGCTTTGCTTGTCTACCGCACCTGCGGGTTTTGCTCTACGTTGCTTGTCTACCGCACCTGCGGGTTTTACTCTGCTTTGCTTGTCTACCGCACCTGCGGGTTTTGCTCTGCTCTGCATGTCTCCCGCACCTGCGGGTTTTGCGCTGCTTTGCTTGTCTACCGAACCTGCGGGTTTTGCTCTGCTCTGCTTGTCTTCTGCACCTGCGGGTTTTGCTCTGCTCTGCTTGTCTCTCGCACCTGCGGGTTTTGCTCTTCTCTGCTTGTCTACCGCACCTGCGGGTTTTGCTCTGCTTTGCTTGTCTACTGCACCTGCGGGTTTTGCTCAGCTTTGCTTGTCTACCGCACCTGCGGGTTTTGCTCTGCTCTGCTTGTCTTCTGCACCTGCGGGTTTTGCTCTGCTCTGCTTGTCTCTCGCACCTGCGTGTTTTGCTCTTCTCTGCTTGTCTACCACACCTGCGGGTTTTGCTCTGCGCTGCTTGTCTACCGCACCTGCGGGTTTAGCTCTGCTCTGCTTGTCTACCGCACCTGCGGGTTTTGCTCAGCTCTGCTTGTCTACCGCACCTGCGGGTTTTGCTCTGCTCTGCTTGTCTACCGCACCTGGGGGTTTTGCTCTGCTTTGCTTGTCTACTGCACCTGCGGGTTTTGCTCAGCTTTGCTTGTCTACCGCACCTGCGGGTTTTGCTCTGCTCTGCTTGTCTACCGCACCTGCGGGTTTTGCTCTGCTCTGCTTGTCTACCGCACCTGCGGGTTTTGCTCTGCTTGTCTACCGCACCTGCGGGTTTTGCTCTGCTCTGCTTGTCTACTGCACCTGCGGGTTTAGGTCTGCTCTGCTTGTCTACCGCACCGGCGGGTTTTGCTCTGCTCTGCTTGTCTAACGCACCTGCGGGTTTTGCTCTGCTCTACTTGTCTACCGCAACTGCGGGTTTTGCTCTGCTCTGCTTGTCTACTGCACCTGCGGGTTTTGCTCTGCGTTGCTTGTCTACCGCACCTGCGGGTTTTACTCTGCTCTGCTTGTCTACCGCACCTGCGGGTTTTGCTCTGCTCTACTTGTCTACCGCACCTGCGGGTTTTGCTCTGCTCTGCTTGTCTACTGCACCTGCGGGTTGTGCTCTGCGTTGCTTGTCTACCGCACCTGCGGGTTTTACTCTGCTTTGCTTGTCTACCGCACCTGCGGGTTTTGCTCTGCTCTGCTTGTCTACCGCACCTTCGGGTTTTGCTCTGCTCTGCTTGTCTACCGCACCTGGGGGTTTTGCTCTGCTCTGCTTGCCTACCGCACCTGCGGGTTTTGCTCTGCTCTGCTTGTCTGCCACACCTGCGGGTTTTGCTCTGCTCTGCTTGTCTACCGCACCTGCGGGTTTTGCTCTGCTCTGCTTGTCTACCGCACCTGCGGGTTTTGCTCTGCTCTGTTTGTCTACCGTACCTGCGGGTTTTGCTCTACGTTGCTTGTCTACCGCACCTGCGGGTTTTGCTCTTCTCTGCTTGTCTACCGCACCTGCGGGTTTTGCTCTGCCCTGCTTGTCTACCGCACCTGCGGGTTTAGCTCTGCTCTGCTTGTCTACCGCACCTGCGGGTTTTGCTTTGCTCTGCTTGTCTACCGCACCTGCGGGTTTTGCTCTGCTCTGCTTGTCTACCGCACCTGCGGGTTTTGCTCTGCTTTGCTTGTCTACTGCACCTGCGGGTTTTGCTCAGCTTTGCTTGTCTACCGCACCTGCGGGTTTTGCTCTGCTCTGCTTGTCTTCTGCACCTGCGGGTTTTGCTCTGCTCTGCTTGTCTCTCGCACCTGCGGGTTTTGCTCTTCTCTGCTTGTCTACCGCACCTGCGGGTTTTGCTCTGCGCTGCTTGTCTACCGCACCTGCGGGTTTAGCTCTGCTCTGCTTGTCTACCGCACCTGCGGGTTTTGCTCAGCTCTCCTTGTCTACCGCACCTGCGGGTTTTGCTCTGCTCTGCTTGTCTACCGCACCTGGGGGTTTTGCTCTGCTTTGCTTGTCTACTGCACCTGTGGGTTTTGCTCAGCTTTGCTTGTCTACCGCACCTGCGGGTTTTGCTCTGCTCTGCTTGTCTACCGCACCTGCGAGTTTTGCTCTGCTCTGCTTGTCTACCGCACCTGCGGGTTTTGCTCTGCTTGTCTACCGCACCTGCGGGTTTTGCTCTGCTCTGCTTGTCTACTGCACCTGCGGGTTTAGGTCTGCTCTGCTTGTCTACCGCACCTGCGGGTTTTGCTCTGCTCTGCTTGTCTAATGCACCTGCGGGTTTTGCTCTGCTCTACTTGTCTACCGCAACTGCCGGTTTTGCTCTGCTCTGCTTGTCTACTGCACCTGCGGGTTTTGCTCTGCGTTGCTTGTCTACCGCACCTGCGGGTTTTACTCTGCTCTGCTTGTCTACCGCACCTGCGGGTTTTGCTCTGCTCTACTTGTCTACCGCACCTGCGGGTTTTGCTCTGCTCTGCTTGTCTACTGCACCTGCGGGTTGTGCTCTGCGTTGCTTGTCTACCGAACCTGCGGGTTTTACTCTGCTTTGCTTGTCTACCGCACCTGCGGGTTTTGCTCTGCTCTGCTTGTCTACCGCACCTTCGGGTTTTGCTCTGCTCTGCTTGTCTACCGCACCTGGGGGTTTTGCTCTGCTCTGCTTGCCTACCGCACCTGCGGGTTTTGCTCTGCTCTGCTTGTCTGCCACACCTGCGGGTTTTGCTCTGCTCTGCTTGTCTACCGCACCTGCGGGTTTTGCTCTGCTCTGCTTGTCTACCGCACCTGCGGGTTTTGCTCTGCTCTGCTTGTCTACCGTACCTGCGGGTTTTGCTCTACGTTGCTTGTCTACCGCACCTGCGGGTTTTACTCTGCTTTGCTTGTCTACCACACCTGCGGGTTTTGCTCTGCTCTGCTTGTCTACCGCACCTGCGGGTTTTGCTCTGCTCTGCTTGTCTACCGCACCTGCGGGTTTTGCTCTGCTCTGCTTGTCTACCGCACCTGCAGGTTTTGCTCTGCGTTGCTTGTCTACCGCACCTGCGGGTTTTACTCTGCTTTGCTTGTCTCCCGCACCTGCGGGTTTTGCTCTGGTCTGCTTGTCTACCGAACCTGCCGGTTTTGCTCTGCTCTGCTTGTCTACTGCACCTGCGTGTTTTGCTCTGCTCTGCTTGTCTCTCGCACCTGTGGGTTTTGCTCTTCTCTGCTTGTCTACCGCACTTGCGGGTTTTGCTCTGCGCTGCTTGTCTACCGCACCTGCGGGTTTTGCTCTGCTCTGCTTGTCTACCGCACCTGCGGGTTTTGCTCTGCTCTGCTTGTCTACCGCACCTGCGGGTTTTGCTCTGCTCTGCTTGTCTACCGCACCTGCGGGTTTTGCTCTGCTCTGCTTGTCTACCGCACCTGCGGGTTTTGCTCTGCACTGCTTGTCTACCGCACCTGCGGGTTTTGCTCTGCTCTGCTTGTCTACCGCACCTGCGGGTTTTGCTCTGCTCTGCTTGTCTACCGCACCTGCGGGTTTTGCTCTGCGTTGCTTGTCTACCGCACCTGCGGGTTTTACTCTGCTTTGCTAGTCTCCCGCACCTGCGGGTTTTGCTCTGCTCTGCTTGTCTACCGAACCTGCAGGTTTTGCTCTGCTCTGCTTGTCTACTGCACCTGCGGGTTTTGCTCTGCTCTGCTTGTCTTTCGCACCTGCGGCTTTTGCTCTTCTCTGCTTGTCTAACGCACCTGCGGGTTTTGCTCTGCGCTGCTTGTCTACCGCACCTGCGGGTTTAGCTCTGCTCTGCTTGTCTACCGCACCTGCCGGTTTTGCTCTGCGTTGCTTGTCTACCGTACCTGCGGGTTTTGCTCAGCTTTGCTTGTCTACCGCACCTGCGGGTTTTGCTCTGCTTTGCTTGTCTACTGCACCTGCGGGTTTTGCTCAGCTTTGCTTGTCTACTGCACCTGCGGGTTTTGCTCTGCTCTGCTTGTCTACCGCACCTGCGGGTTTTGCTCTGCTCTGCTTGTCTACCGCACCTGCGGGTTTTGCTCTGCTTGTCTACCGCACATGCGGGTTTTGCTCTGCTCTGCTTGTCTACTGCACCTGCGGGTTTTGCTCTGCTCTGCTTGTCTACCGCACCTGCGGGTTTTCCTCTGCTCTGCTTGTCTACTGCACCTGCGGGTTTTGCTCTGCTCTGCTTGTCCACCGCACCTGCGGGTTTTGCTCTGCTCTACTTGACTACTGCACCTGCGGGTTTTGCTCTGCGTTGCTTGTCTACCGCACCTGCGGGTTTTACTCTGCTTTGCTTGTCTACCGCACCTGCGGGTTTTGCTCTGCTCTGCTTGTTTACCGCACCTGCGGGTTTTGCTCTGCTCTGCTTGTCTACCGCACCTGCGGGTTTTGCTCTGCTCTGCTTGTCTACCGCACTTGCGGGTTTTGCTCTGCTTTGATTGTCTACCACACTTGCGGGTTTTGCTCTGCTTTGCTTGTCTACCGCACCTGCGGGTTTTGCTCTGCTTTGCTTGTCTACCACACCTGCGGGTTTTACTCTGCTCGTTTACCGCACCTGCGGGTTTTGCTCTGCTCGTTTACCGCACCTGCGGGTTTTACTCTGCTCTGCTTGTCTACCGCACCTGCGGGTTTTGCTCTGCTCTACTTGTCTACCGCACCTGCGGGTTTTGCTCTGCTCTGCTTGTCTACTGCACCTGCGGGTTGTGCTCTGCGTTGCTTGTCTACCGAACCTGCGGGTTTTACTCTGCTTTGCTTGTCTACCGCACCTGCGGGTTTTGCTCTGCTCTGCTTGTCTACCGCACCTTCGGGTTTTGCTCTGCTCTGCTTGTCTACCGCACCTGGGGGTTTTGCTCTGCTCTGCTTGCCTACCGCACCTGCGGGTTTTGCTCTGCTCTGCTTGTCTGCCACACCTGCGGGTTTTGCTCTGCTCTGCTTGTCTACCGCACCTGCGGGTTTTGCTCTGCTCTGCTTGTCTACCGCACCTGCGGGTTTTGCTCTGCTCTGCTTGTCTACCGTACCTGCGGGTTTTGCTCTACGTTGCTTGTCTACCGCACCTGCGGGTTTTACTCTGCTTTGCTTGTCTACCACACCTGCGGGTTTTGCTCTGCTCTGCTTGTCTACCGCACCTGCGGGTTTTGCTCTGCTCTGCTTGTCTACCGCACCTGCGGGTTTTGCTCTGCTCTGCTTGTCTACCGCACCTGCAGGTTTTGCTCTGCGTTGCTTGTCTACCGCACCTGCGGGTTTTACTCTGCTTTGCTTGTCTCCCGCACCTGCGGGTTTTGCTCTGGTCTGCTTGTCTACCGAACCTGCCGGTTTTGCTCTGCTCTGCTTGTCTACTGCACCTGCGTGTTTTGCTCTGCTCTGCTTGTCTCTCGCACCTGTGGGTTTTGCTCTTCTCTGCTTGTCTACCGCACCTGCGGGTTTTGCTCTGCGCTGCTTGTCTACCGCACCTGCGGGTTTTGCTCTGCTCTGCTTGTCTACCGCACCTGCGGGTTTTGCTCTGCTCTGCTTGTCTACCGCACCTGCGGGTTTTGCTCTGCTCTGCTTGTCTACCGCACCTGCGGGTTTTGCTCTGCTCTGCTTGTCTACCGCACCTGCGGGTTTTGCTCTGCACTGCTTGTCTACCGCACCTGCGGGTTTTGCTCTGCTCTGCTTGTCTACCGCACCTGCGGGTTTTGCTCTGCTCTGCTTGTCTACCGCACCTGCGGGTTTTGCTCTGCGTTGCTTGTCTACCGCACCTGCGGGTTTTACTCTGCTTTGCTAGTCTCCCGCACCTGCGGGTTTTGCTCTGCTCTGCTTGTCTACCGAACCTGCAGGTTTTGCTCTGCTCTGCTTGTCTACTGCACCTGCGGGTTTTGCTCTGCTCTGCTTGTCTTTCGCACCTGCGGCTTTTGCTCTTCTCTGCTTGTCTAACGCACCTGCGGGTTTTGCTCTGCGCTGCTTGTCTACCGCACCTGCGGGTTTAGCTCTGCTCTGCTTGTCTACCGCACCTGCCGGTTTTGCTCTGCGTTGCTTGTCTACCGTACCTGCGGGTTTTGCTCAGCTTTGCTTGTCTACCGCACCTGCGGGTTTTGCTCTGCTTTGCTTGTCTACTGCACCTGCGGGTTTTGCTCAGCTTTGCTTGTCTACTGCACCTGCGGGTTTTGCTCTGCTCTGCTTGTCTACCGCACCTGCGGGTTTTGCTCTGCTCTGCTTGTCTACCGCACCTGCGGGTTTTGCTCTGCTTGTCTACCGCACATGCGGGTTTTGCTCTGCTCTGCTTGTCTACTGCACCTGCGGGTTTTGCTCTGCTCTGCTTGTCTACCGCACCTGCGGGTTTTCCTCTGCTCTGCTTGTCTACTGCACCTGCGGGTTTTGCTCTGCTCTGCTTGTCCACCGCACCTGCGGGTTTTGCTCTGCTCTACTTGACTACTGCACCTGCGGGTTTTGCTCTGCGTTGCTTGTCTACCGCACCTGCGGGTTTTACTCTGCTTTGCTTGTCTACCGCACCTGCGGGTTTTGCTCTGCTCTGCTTGTTTACCGCACCTGCGGGTTTTGCTCTGCTCTGCTTGTCTACCGCACCTGCGGGTTTTGCTCTGCTCTGCTTGTCTACCGCACTTGCGGGTTTTGCTCTGCTTTGATTGTCTACCACACTTGCGGGTTTTGCTCTGCTTTGCTTGTCTACCGCACCTGCGGGTTTTGCTCTGCTTTGCTTGTCTACCACACCTGCGGGTTTTACTCTGCTCGTTTACCGCACCTGCGGGTTTTGCTCTGCTCGTTTACCGCACCTGCGGGTTTTGCTCTGCTCTGCTTGCCTACCGCACCTACGGGTTTTGCTCCACGTTGCTTGTCTACCGCACCTGCGGGTTTTGCCCTGCTTTGCTTGTCTACCGCACCTGCGGGTTTTGCTCTGCTCTGCTTGTCTCCCGCACCTGCGGGTTTTGCTCTGCTCTGCTTGTCTACCGCACCTGCGGGTTTTGCTCTGCTCTGCTTGTCTACCACACCTGCGGGTTTTGCTCTGCTCTGCTTGTCTACTGCACCTGCGGGTTTTGCTCTGCTTTGCTTGTCTACCGCACCTGCTGGTTTTGCTCTGCTCTGCTTGTCTACTGCACCTGCGGGTTTTGCTCTCCTCTGCTTGTCTACCGCACCTGCGGGTTTTGCTCTGCTCTGCTTGTCTACCGCACCTGCGGGTTTTGCTCTACGTTGCTTGTCTACCGCACCTGCGGGTTTTACTCTGCTTTGCTTGTCTACCGAACCTGCGGGTTTTGCTCTGCTCTGCTTGTCTCCCGCACCTGCGGATTTTGCTCTGCTCTGCTTGGCTACTGCACCTGCGGGTTTTGCTCTGCTCTGCTTGTCTACCGCACCTGCAGGTTTTGCTCTGCTCTGCTTGTCTACCGCACCTGCGGGTTTTGCTCTACTCTGCTTGTCTACTGCATCTGCGGGTTTTGCTCTGCTCTGCTTGTCTCCCGCACCTGCGGGTTTTGCTCTGCTCTGCTTGTCTACCGCACCTGCGGGTTTTGCTCTGCTCTGCTTGTCTACCACACCTGTGGGTTTTGCTCTGCTCTGCTTGTCTACCGCACCTGCGGGTTTTGCTCTGCGTTGCTTGTCTACCGCACCTGGGGGTGTTACTCTGCTTTGCTTGTCTACCGCACCTGGGGGTTTTGCTCTGCTCTGCTGTCTCCCGCACCTGCGGGTTTTGCTCTGCTCTGCTTGTCTACCGCACCTGCGTGTTTTGCTCTGCTCTGCTTGTCTACTGCACCTGTGGGTTTTGCTCTGCTCTGCGTGTCTCTCGCACCTGCGGGTTTTGCTCTTCTCTGCTTGTCTACCGCACCTGCGGGTTTTGCTCTGCGCTGCTTGTCTACCGCACCTGCGGGTTTAGCTCTGCTCTGCTTGTCTACCGCACCTGCGGGTTTTGCTCTGCTCTGCTTGTCTACCGCACCTGCGGGTTTTGCTCTGCTCTGCTTGTCTACCGCACCTGCGGGTTTTGCTCTGCTTTGCTTGTCTACCTCACCTGCGGGTTTTGCTCAGCTTTGCTTGTCTACCGCACCTGCGGGTTTTGCTCTGCTCTGCTTGTCTACCGCACCTGCGGGTTTTGCTCTGCTCTGCTTGCCTACCGCACCTGCGGGTTTTGCTCTGCTCTGCTTGACTACCGCACCTGCGGGTTTTGCTCTGCTCTGCTTGTCTACCGCACCTGCGGGTTTTACTCTGCTTTGCTTGTCTACCGCACCTGCGGGTTTTGCTCTGCTCTGCTTGTCTACCGCACCTGCGGGTTTTGCTCTGCTCTGCTTTTCTAGCGCACCTGCGGGTTTTGCTCTGCTCTGCTTGTCTACCGCACCTGCGGGTTTTGCTCTGCTCTGCTTGTCTACCGCACCTGCGGGTTTTGCTCTGCGTTGCTTGTCTACCGCACCTGCGGGTTTTACTCTGCTTTGCTTGTCTACCGCACCTGCGGGTTTTGCTCTGCTCTGCTTGTCTCCCGCACCTGCGGGTTTTGCTCTGCTCTGCTTGTCTACCGCACCTGCGGGTTGTGCTCTGCTTGTCTACCGCACCTGCGGGTTTTGCTTTGCTCTGCTTGTCTACCGCACCTGCGGGTTTTGCTTTGCTCTGCTTGTCTACCGCACCTGCGGGTTTTGCTCTGCTCTGCTTGTCTACCAAACCTGCGGGTTTTGCTCTCCTCTGCTTGTCTACTGCACCTGCGGGTTTTGTTCTGCTCTGCTTGTCTACCGCACCTGCGGGTTTTGCTCTGCTCTACTTGTCTACTGCACCTGCGGGTTTTGCTCTGCTCTGCTTGTCTCCCGCACCTGCGGGTTTTGCTCTGCTCCGCTTGTCTATCGCACCTGCGGGTTTTGCTCTTCTCTGCTTGTCTACCGCAAATGCGGGTTTTGCTCTGCGCTGCTTGTCTACCGCACCTGCGGGTTTAGCTCTGCTCTGCTTGTCTACCGCACCTGCGGGTTTTGCTCTGCTCTGCTTGTCTACCGCACCTGCGGGTTTTGCTCTGCTCTGCTTGTCTACCGCACCTGCGGGTTTTGCTCTGCTTTGCTTGTCTACTGCACCTGCGGGTTTTGCTCAGCTTTGCTTGTCTACCGCACCTGCGGGTTTTGCTCTCCTCTGCTTGTCTACCGCACCTGCGGGTTTTGCTCTGCTCTGCTTGTCTACCGCACCTGCAGGTTTTGCTCTGCTTGTCTACCGCACCTGCGGGTTTTGCTCTGCTCTGCTTGTCTACTGCACCTGCGGGTTTTGCTCTGCGTTGCTTGTCTACCGCACCTGCGGGTTTTACTCTGCTTTGCTTGTCTACCGCACCTGCGGGTTTTGCTCTGCTCTGCTTGTCTACCGCACCTGCGGGTTTTGCTCTGCTCTGCTTTTCTACCGCACCTGCGGGTTTTGCTCTGCTCTGCTTGTCTACTGCACCTGCGGGTTTTGCTCTGCTCTGCTTGTCTACAGCACCTGCGGGTTTTGCTCTGCTCTGCTTGTCTACTGCACCTGCGGTTTTGCTCTGCTCTGCTTGTCTACCGCACTTGCGGGTTTTGCTCTGCTTTGCTTGTCTACCACACTTGCGGGTTTTGCTCTGCTTTGCTTGTCTACCGCACCTGCGGGTTTTGCTCTGCTTTGCTTGTCCACCACACCTGCGGGTTTTACTCTGCTCGTTTACCGCACCTGCGGGTTTTGCTCTGCTCGTTTACCTCACCTGCGGGTTTTGCTCTGCTCTGCTTGTCTACCGCACCTGCGGGTTTTGCTTCACGTTGCTTGTCTACCGCACCTGCGGGTTTTAGTCTGCTTTGCTTGTCTACCGCACCTGCGGGTTTTGCTCTGCTCTGCTTGTCTCCCGCACCTGCGGGTTTTTCTCTGCTCTGCTTGTCTACCGCACCTGCGGGTTTTGCTCTGCTCTGCTTGTCTACCGCACCTGCGGGTTTTGCTCTGCTCTGCTTGTCTACTGCACTTGCGGGTTTTGCTCTGCTCTGCTTGTCTACTGCACCTGCGGGTTTTGCTCTCATCTGCTTGTCTACCGCACCTGCGGGTTTTGCTCTGCTCTGCTTGTCTACCGCACCTGCGGGTTTTGCTCTACGTTGCTTGTCTACCGCACCTGCGGGCTTTACTCTGCTTTGCTTGTCTACCGCACCTGCGGGTTTTGCTCTGCTCTGCTTGTCTCCCGCACCTGCGGGTTTTGCTCTGCTCTGCTTGTCTACTGCACCTGCGGGTTTTGCTCTGCTCTGCTTGTCTACCACACCTGCAGATTTTGCTCTGCTCTGCTTGTCTACCGCACCTGCGGGTTTTGCTCTGCTCTGCTTGTCTACTGCACCTGCGGGTTTTGCTCTGCTCTGCTTGTCTACCGCACCTGCGGGTTTTGCTCTGCTCTGCTTCTCTACCGCACCTGTGGGTTTTGCTCTGCTCTGCTTGTCTACCGCACCTGCGGGTTTTGCTCTGCGTTGCTTGTCTACCGCACCTGCGGGTTTTACTCTGATTTGCTTGTCTACCGCACCTGGGGGTTTTGCTCTGCTCTGCTTGTCTACCGCACCTGCGGGTTTTGCTCTGCTCTGCTTGTCTACCAAACCTGCGGGTTTTGCTTTGCTCTGCTTGTCTACCGCACCTGCGGGTTTTGCTCTGCTCTGCTTGTCTACCGCACCTGCGGGTTTTGCTCTGCTTTGCTTGTCTACTGCACCTGCGGGTTTTGCTCAGCTTTGATTGTCTACCGCACCTGCGGGTTTTGCTCTGCTCTGCTTGTCTTCTGCACCTGCGGGTTTTGCTCTGCTCTGCTTGTCTCTCGCACCTGCGGGTTTTGCTCTTCTCTGCTTGTCTACCGCACCTGCGGGTTTTGCTCTGCGCTGCTTGTCTAGTGCACCTGCGGGTTTAGCTCTGCTCTGCTTGTCTACCGCACCTGCGGGTTTTGCTCTGCTCTGCTTGTCTACCGCACCTGCGGGTTTTGCTCTGCTCTGCTTGTCTACCGCACCTGCGGGTTTTGCTCTGCTTTGCTTGTCTACTGCACCTGCGGGTATTGCTCAGCTTTGCTTGTCTACCGCACCTGCGGGTTTTGCTCTGCTCTGCTTGTCTACCGCACCTGCGGGTTTTCCTCTGCTCTGCTTGTCTACCGCACCTGCGGGTTTTGCTCTGCTTGTCTACCGCACCTGCGGGTTTTGCTCTGCTCTGCTTGTCTACTGCACCTGCGGGTTTAGCTCTGCTCTGCTTGTCTACCGCACCTGCGGGTTTTGCTCTGCTCTGCTTGTCTACTGCACCTGCGGGTTTTGCTCTGCTCTGCTTGTCTACCGCACCTGCGGGTTTTGCTCTGCTCTGCTTGTCTACCGCACCTGCGGGTTTTGCTCTGCGTTGCTTGTCTACCGCACCTGCGGATTTTACTCTGCTTTGCTTGTCTACCGCACCTGCGGGTTTTGCTCTGCTCTGCTTGTCTACCGCACCTTCGGGTTTTGCTCTGCTCTGCTTGTCTACCGCACCTGCGGGTTTTGCTCTACTCTGCTTGTCTCCCGCACCTGCGGGTTTTTCTCTGCTCTGCTTGTCTACCGCACCTGCGGGTTTTGCTCTGCTCTGCTTGTCTACCGCACCTGCGGGTTTTGCTCTGCTCTGCTTGTCTACTGCACTTGCGGGTTTTGCTCTGCTCTGCTTGTCTACTGCACCTGCGGGTTTTGCTCTCATCTGCTAGTCTACCGCACCTGCGGGTTTTGCTCTGCTCTGCTTGTCTACCGCACCTGCGGGTTTTGCTCTACGTTGCTTGTCTACCGCACCTGCGGGTTTTACTCTACTTTGCTTTATACCGCACCTGCGGGTTTTGCTCTGCTCTGCTTGTCTCCCGCACCTGCGGGTTTTGCTCTGCTCTGCTTGTCTACTGCACCTGCGGGTTTTGCTCTGCTCTGCTTGTCTACCACACCTGCAGATTTTGCTCTGCTCTGCTTGTCTACCGCACCTGCGGGTTTTGCTCTGCTCTGCTTGTCTACTGCACCTGCGGGTTTTGCTCTGCTCTGCTTGTCTACCGCACCTGCGGGTTTTGCTCTGCTCTGCTTCTCTACCGCACCTGTGGGTTTTGCTCTGCTCTGCTTGTCTACCGCACCTGCGGGTTTTGCTCTGCGTTGCTTGTCTACCGCACCTGCGGGTTTTACTCTGATTTGCTTGTCTACCGCACCTGGGGGTTTTGCTCTGCTCTGCTTGTCTACCGCACCTGCGGGTTTTGCTCTGCTCTGCTTGTCTACCGCACCTGCGGGTTTTGCTTTGCTCTGCTTGTCTACCGCACCTGCGGGTTTTGCTCTGCTCTGCTTGTCTACCGCACCTGCGGGTTTTGCTCTGCTTTGCTTGTCTACCGCACCTGCGGGTTTTGCTCTGCTTGTCTACCGCACCTGCGGGTTTTGCTCTGCTCTGCTTGTCTACTGCACCTGCGGGTTTAGCTCTGCTCTGCTTGTCTACCGCACCTGCGGGTTTTGCTCTGCTCTGCTTGTCTACTGAACCTGCGGGTTTTGCTCTGCTCTGCTTGTCTACCGCACCTGCGGGTTTTGCTCTGCTCTGCTTGTCTACCGCACCTGCGGGTTTTGCTCTGCGTTGCTTGTCTACCGCACCTGCGGATTTTACTCTGCTTTGCTTGTCTACCGCACCTGCGGGTTTTGCTCTGCTCTGCTTGTCTACCGCACCTTCGGGTTTTGCTCTGCTCTGCTTGTCTACCGCACCTGCGGGTTTTGCTCTGCTCTACTTGTCTATTGCACCTGCGGGTTTTGCTCTGCTCTGCTTGTCTACCGCACCTGGGGGTTTTGCTCTGCTCTGCTTGTCTACCGCACCTGCGGTTTTGCTCTGCTCTGCTTGTCTACCGCACCTGCGGGTTTTGCTCTACGTTGCTTGTCTACCGCACCTGCGGGTTTTAGTCTGCTTTGCTTGTCTACCGCACCTGCGGGTTTTGCTCTGCTCTGCTTGTCTCCCGCACCTGCGGGTTTTTCTCTGCTCTGCTTGTCTACCGCACCTGCGGGTTTTGCTCTGCTCTGCTTGTCTACCGCACCTGCGGGTTTTGCTCTGCTCTGCTTGTCTACTGCACTTGCGGGTTTTGCTCTGCTCTGCTTGTCTACTGCACCTGCGGGTTTTGCTCTCATCTGCTTGTCTACCGCACCTGCGGGTTTTGCTCTGCTCTGCTTGTCTACCGCACCTGCGGGTTTTGCTCTACGTTGCTTGTCTACCGCACCTGCGGGCTTTACTCTGCTTTGCTTGTCTACCGCACCTGCGGGTTTTGCTCTGCTCTGCTTGTCTCCCGCACCTGCGGGTTTTGCTCTGCTCTGCTTGTCTACTGCACCTGCGGGTTTTGCTCTGCTCTGCTTGTCTACCACACCTGCAGATTTTGCTCTGCTCTGCTTGTCTACCGCACCTGCGGGTTTTGCTCTGCTCTGCTTGTCTACTGCACCTGCGGGTTTTGCTCTGCTCTGCTTGTCTACCGCACCTGCGGGTTTTGCTCTGCTCTGCTTCTCTACCGCACCTGTGGGTTTTGCTCTGCTCTGCTTGTCTACCGCACCTGCGGGTTTTGCTCTGCGTTGCTTGTCTACCGCACCTGCGGGTTTTACTCTGATTTGCTTGTCTACCGCACCTGGGGGTTTTGCTCTGCTCTGCTTGTCTACCGCACCTGCGGGTTTTGCTCTGCTCTGCTTGTCTACCGCACCTGCGGGTTTTGCTTTGCTCTGCTTGTCTACCGCACCTGCGGGTTTTGCTCTGCTCTGCTTGTCTACCGCACCTGCGGGTTTTGCTCTGCTTTGCTTGTCTACTGCACCTGCGGGTTTTGCTCAGCTTTGATTGTCTACCGCACCTGCGGGTTTTGCTCTGCTCTGCTTGTCTTCTGCACCTGCGGGTTTTGCTCTGCTCTGCTTGTCTCTCGCACCTGCGGGTTTTGCTCTTCTCTGCTTGTCTACCGCACCTGCGGGTTTTGCTCTGCGCTGCTTGTCTAGTGCACCTGCGGGTTTAGCTCTGCTCTGCTTGTCTACCGCACCTGCGGGTTTTGCTCTGCTCTGCTTGTCTACCGCACCTGCGGGTTTTGCTCTGCTCTGCTTGTCTACCGCACCTGCGGGTTTTGCTCTGCTTTGCTTGTCTACTGCACCTGCGGGTATTGCTCAGCTTTGCTTGTCTACCGCACCTGCGGGTTTTGCTCTGCTCTGCTTGTCTACCGCACCTGCGGGTTTTCCTCTGCTCTGCTTGTCTACCGCACCTGCGGGTTTTGCTCTGCTTGTCTACCGCACCTGCGGGTTTTGCTCTGCTCTGCTTGTCTACTGCACCTGCGGGTTTAGCTCTGCTCTGCTTGTCTACCGCACCTGCGGGTTTTGCTCTGCTCTGCTTGTCTACTGCACCTGCGGGTTTTGCTCTGCTCTGCTTGTCTACCGCACCTGCGGGTTTTGCTCTGCTCTGCTTGTCTACCGCACCTGCGGGTTTTGCTCTGCGTTGCTTGTCTACCGCACCTGCGGATTTTACTCTGCTTTGCTTGTCTACCGCACCTGCGGGTTTTGCTCTGCTCTGCTTGTCTACCGCACCTTCGGGTTTTGCTCTGCTCTGCTTGTCTACCGCACCTGCGGGTTTTGCTCTGCTCTGCTTGTCTCCCGCACCTGCGGGTTTTTCTCTGCTCTGCTTGTCTACCGCACCTGCGGGTTTTGCTCTGCTCTGCTTGTCTACCGCACCTGCGGGTTTTGCTCTGCTCTGCTTGTCTACTGCACTTGCGGGTTTTGCTCTGCTCTGCTTGTCTACTGCACCTGCGGGTTTTGCTCTCATCTGCTAGTCTACCGCACCTGCGGGTTTTGCTCTGCTCTGCTTGTCTACCGCACCTGCGGGTTTTGCTCTACGTTGCTTGTCTACCGCACCTGCGGGTTTTACTCTACTTTGCTTTATACCGCACCTGCGGGTTTTGCTCTGCTCTGCTTGTCTCCCGCACCTGCGGGTTTTGCTCTGCTCTGCTTGTCTACTGCACCTGCGGGTTTTGCTCTGCTCTGCTTGTCTACCACACCTGCAGATTTTGCTCTGCTCTGCTTGTCTACCGCACCTGCGGGTTTTGCTCTGCTCTACTTGTCTACTGCACCTGCGGGTTTTGCTCTGCTCTGCTTGTCTACCGCACCTGCGGGTTTTGCTCTGCTCTGCTTCTCTACCGCACCTGTGGGTTTTGCTCTGCTCTGCTTGTCTACCGCACCTGCGGGTTTTGCTCTGCGTTGCTTGTCTACCGCACCTGCGGGTTTTACTCTGATTTGCTTGTCTACCGCACCTGGGGGTTTTGCTCTGCTCTGCTTGTCTACCGCACCTGCGGGTTTTGCTCTGCTCTGCTTGTCTACCGCACCTGCGGGTTTTGCTTTGCTCTGCTTGTCTACCGCACCTGCGGGTTTTGCTCTGCTCTGCTTGTCTACCGCACCTGCGGGTTTTGCTCTGCTTTGCTTGTCTACCGCACCTGCGGGTTTTGCTCTGCTTGTCTACCGCACCTGCGGGTTTTGCTCTGCTCTGCTTGTCTACTGCACCTGCGGGTTTAGCTCTGCTCTGCTTGTCTACCGCACCTGCGGGTTTTGCTCTGCTCTGCTTGTCTACTGAACCTGCGGGTTTTGCTCTGCTCTGCTTGTCTACCGCACCTGCGGGTTTTGCTCTGCTCTGCTTGTCTACCGCACCTGCGGGTTTTGCTCTGCGTTGCTTGTCTACCGCACCTGCGGATTTTACTCTGCTTTGCTTGTCTACCGCACCTGCGGGTTTTGCTCTGCTCTGCTTGTCTACCGCACCTTCGGGTTTTGCTCTGCTCTGCTTGTCTACCGCACCTGCGGGTTTTGCTCTGCTCTACTTGTCTATTGCACCTGCGGGTTTTGCTCTGCTCTGCTTGTCTACCGCACCTGGGGGTTTTGCTCTGCTCTGCTTGTCTACCGCACCTGCGGTTTTGCTCTGCTCTGCTTGTCTACCGCACTTGCGGGTTTTGCTCTGCTTTGCTTGTCTACCGCACCTGCGGGTTTTGCTCTGCTCTGCTTGTCTACCGCATCTGCGGGTTTTGCTCTGCTCTGCTTGTCTACCGCACCTGCGGGTTTTGCTCTGCTCTGCTTGTCTACCGCACCTGCGGGTTTTGCTCTGCTCTGCTTGTCTACCGCACCTGCGGGTTTTGCTCTGCTCTGCTTGTCTACCGCACCTGCGGGTTTTGCTCTGCTCTGCTTGTCTACCGCACCTGCGGGTTTTGCTCTGCTCTGCTTGCCTACCGTACCTGCGGGTTTTGCTCTGCGTTGCTTGTCTACCGCACCTGCGGGTTTTACTCTGCTTTGCTTGTCTACCACACCTGTGGGTTTTGCTCTGCTCTGCTTGTCTACCGCACCTGCGGGTTTTGCTCTGCTCTGCTTGTCTACTGCACCTGCGGGTTTTGCTCTGCTCTGCTTGTCTCCCGCACCTGCGGGTTTTGCTCTGCTCTGCTTGTCTACCGCACCTGCGGGTTTTGCTCTGCTCTGCTTGTCTACCGCACCTGCGGGTTTTGCTCTGCTCTGCTTGTCTACCACACCTGCGGGTTTTGCTCTGCTCTGCTTGTCTACCGCACCTGCGGGTTTTGCTTTGCTCTGCTTGTCTACCGCACCTGCGGGTTTTGCTCTGCTCTGCTTGTCTACCGCACCTGCGGGTTTTGCTCTGCTTTGCTTGTCTACTGCACCTGCGGGTTTTGCTCAGCTTTGCTTGTCTACCGCACCTGCGGGTTTTGCTCTGCTCTGCTTGTCTTCTGCACCTGCGGGTTTTGCTCTGCTCTGCTTGTCTCTCGCACCTGCGGGTTTTGCTCTTCTCTGCTTGTCTACCGCACCTGCGGGTTTTGCTCTGCGCTGCTTGTCTAGTGCACCTGCGGGTTTAGCTCTGCTCTGCTTGTCTACCGCACCTGCGGGTTTTGCTCTGCTCTGCTTGTCTACCGCACCTGCGGGTTTTGCTCTGCTCTGCTTGTCTACCGCACCTGCGGGTTTTGCTCTGCTTTGCTTGTCTACTGCACCTGCGGGTTTTGCTCAGCTTTGCTTGTCTACCGCACCTGCGGGTTTTGCTCTGCTCTGCTTGTCAACCGCACCTGCGGGTTTTCCTCTGCTCTGCTTGTCTACCGCACCTGCGGGTTTTGCTCTGCTTGTCTACCGCACCTGCGGGTTTTGCTCTGCTCTGCTTGTCTACTGCACCTGCGGGTTTAGCTCTGGTCTGCTTGTCTACCGCACCTGCGGGTTTTGTTCTGCTCTGCTTGTCTACTGCACCTGCGGGTTTTGCTCTGCTCTGCTTGTCTACCGCACCTGCGGGTTTTGCTCTGCTCTGCTTGTCTACCGCACCTGCGGGTTTTGCTCTGCGTTGCTTGTCTACCGCACCTGCGGATTTTACTCTGCTTTGCTTGTCTACCGCACCTGCGGGTTTTGCTCTGCTCTGCTTGTCTACCGCACCTTCGGGTTTTGCTCTGCTCTGCTTGTCTACCGCACCTGCGGGTTTTGCTCTGCTCTGCTTGTCTATTGCACCTGCGGGTTTTGCTCTGCTCTGCTTGTCTACCGCACCTGGGGGTTTTGCTCTGCTCTGCTTGTCTACCGCACCTGCGGTTTTGCTCTGCTCTGCTTGTCTACCGCACTTGCGGGTTTTGCTCTGCTTTGCTTGTCTACCGCACCTGCGGGTTTTGCTCTGCTCTGCTTGTCTACCGCACCTGCGGGTTTTGCTCTGCTCTGCTTGTCTACCGCACCTGCGGGTTTTGCTCTGCTCTGCTTGTCTACCGCACCTGCGTGTTTTGCTCTGCTCTGCTTGTCTACCGCACCTGCGGGTTTTGCTCTGCTCTGCTTGTCTACCGCACCTGCGGGTTTTGCTCTGCTCTGCTTGTCTACCGCACCTGCGGGTTTTGCTCTGCTCTGCTTGCCTACCGTACCTGCGGGTTTTGCTCTGCGTTGCTTGTCTACCGCACCTGCGGGTTTTACTCTGCTTTGCTTGTCTACCACACCTGTGGGTTTTGCTCTGCTCTGCTTGTCTACCGCACCTGCGGGTTTTGCTCTGCTCTGCTTGTCTACTGCACCTGCGGGTTTTGCTCTGCTCTGCTTGTCTCCCGCACCTGCGGGTTTTGCTCTGCTCTGCTTGTCTACCGCACCTGCGGGTTTTGCTCTGCTCTGCTTGTCTACCGCACCTGCGGGTTTTGCTCTGCTCTGCTTGTCTACCGCACCTGCGGGTTTTGCTCTGCGTTGCTTGTCTACCGCACCTGCGGGTTTTACTCTGCTTTGCTTGTCTACCGCACTTGCAGGTTTTGCTCTGCTTTGCTTGTCTACCACACTTGCGGGTTTTGCTCTGCTTTGCTTGTCTACCGCACCTGCGGGTTTTGCTCTGCTCTGCTTGTCTACCGCACCTGCGGGTTTTGCTCTGCGTTGCTTGTCTACCGCACCTGGGGGTTTTACTCTGCTTTGCTTGTCTACCGCACCTGGGGGTTTTGCTCTGCTCTACTTGCCTCCCGCACCTGCTGGTTTTGCTCTGCTCTGCTTGTCTACCGCACCTGCGGGTTTTGCTCTGCTCTGCTTGTCTACTGCACCTGCGGGTTTTGCTCTGCTCTGCTTGTCTCTCGCACCTGCGGGTTTTGCTCTTCTCTGCTTGTCTACCGCACCTGCGGGTTTAGCTCTGCTCTGCTTGTCTACCGCACCTGCGGGTTTTGCTCTGCTCTGCTTGTCTACCGCACCTGCGGGTTTTGCTCTGCTCTGCTTGTCTACCGCACCTGCGGGTTTTGCTCTGCTCTGATTGTCTACTGCACCTGCGGGTTTTGCTCTGCTCTGCTTGTCTACCGCACCTGCGGGTTTTGCTCTGCTCTGCTTGTCTACCGCACCTGCGGGTTTTGCTCTGCTCTGCTTGTCTACCGCACCTGCGGGTTTTGCTCTGCTCTGCTTGTCTACCGCACCTGCGGGTTTTGCTCTGCGTTGCTTGTCTACCCCACCTGCGGGTTTTACTCTGCTTTGCTTGTCTACCGCACCTGCGGGTTTTGCTCTGCTCTGCTTGTCTCCCGCACCTGCGGGTTTTGCTCTGCTCTGCTTGTCTACCGCACCTGCGGGTTTTGCTCTGCTCTGCTTGTCTACCGCACCTGCGGGTTTTGCTCTGCTCTGCTTGTCTACTGCACCTGCGGGTTTTGCTCTGCTCTGCTTTTCTCCCGCACCTGCTTGTTTTGCTCTGCTCTGCTTGTCTACCGCACCTGCGGGTTTTGCTTTGCTCTGCTTGTCTACCGCACCTGCGGGTTTTGCTCTGCTCTGCTTGTCTACCGCACCTGCGGGTTTTGCTCTGCTCTGCTTGTCTACCGAACCTGCGGGTTTTGCTCTCCTCTGCTTGTCTACTGCACCTGCGGTTTTGCTCTGCTCTGCTTGTCTACCGCACTTGCGGGTTTTGCTCTGCTTTGCTTGTCTACCACACTTGTGGGTTTCGCTCTGCTTTGCTTGTCTACCGCACCTGCGGGTTTTGCTCTGCTTTGCTTGTCCACCACACCTGCGGGTTTTACTCTGCTCGTTTTCCGCACCTGCGGGTTTTACTCTGCTTGTTTACCGCACCTGCGGGTTTTGCTCTGCTCTGCTTGTCTACCGCACCTGCGGGTTTTGCTTTACGTTGCTTGTCTACCGCACCTGCGGGTTTTAGTCTGCTTTGCTTGTCTACCGCACCTGCGGGTTTTGCTCTGCTCTGCTTGTCTCCCGCACATGCGGGTTTTGCTCTGCTCTGCTTGTCTACCGCACCTGCGGGTTTTGCTCTGCTCTGCTTGTCTACCGCACCTGCGGGTTTTGCTCTGCTCTGCTTGTCTACTGCACCTGCGGGTTTTGCTCTGCTCTGCTTGTCTACCGCACCTGCGGGTTTTGCTCTGCTCTGCTTGTCTACTGCACCTGCGGGTTTTGCTCTCATCTGCTTGTCTACCGCACCTGCGGGTTTTGCTCTGCTCTGCTTGTCTACCGCACCTGCGGGTTTTGCTCTACGTTGCTTGTCTACCGCACCTGTGGGTTTTACTCTGCTTTGCTTGTCTACCGCACCTGCGGGTTTTGCTCTGCTCTGCTTGTCTCCCGCACCTGCGGGTTTTGCTCTGCTCTGCTTTTCTACTGCACCTGCGGGTTTTGCTCTGCTCTGCTTGTCTACCGCACCTGCAGGTTTTGCTCTGCTCTGCTTGTCTACCGCACCTGCGGGTTTTGCTCTGCTCTGCTTGTCTACTGCACCTGCGGGTTTTGCTCTGCTCTGCTTGTCTACCGCACCTGCGGGTTTTGCTCTGCTCTGCTTGTCTACCGCACCTGTGGGTTTTGCTCTGCTCTGCTTGTCTACCGCACCTGTGGGTTTGGTCTGCGTTGCTTGTCTACCGCACCTGCGGGTTTTACTCTGATTTGCTTGTCTACCGCACCTGGGGGTTTTGCTCTGCTCTGCTTGTCTCCCGCACCTGCGGGTTTTGCTCTGCTCTGCTTGTCTACCGCACCTGCGGGTTTTGCTCTGCTCTGCTTGTCTAACGCACCTGCGGGTTTTGCTCTGCTCTGCTTGTCTATTGCACCTGCGGGTTTTGCTCTGCTCTGCTTGTCTACCGCACCTGGGGGTTTTGCTCTGCTCTGCTTGTCTACCGCACCTGCGGTTTTGCTCTGCTCTGCTTGTCTACCGCACTTGCGGGTTTTGCTCTGCTTTGCTTGTCTACCGCACCTGCGGGTTTTGCTCTGCTCTGCTTGTCTACCGCACCTGCGGGTTTTGCTCTGCTCTGCTTGTCTACCGCACCTGCGGGTTTTGCTCTGCTCTGCTTGTCTACCGCACCTGCGGGTTTTGCTCTGCTCTGCTTGTCTACCGCACCTGCGGGTTTTGCTCTGCTCTGCTTGTCTACCGCACCTGCGGGTTTTGCTCTGCTCTGCTTGTCTACCGCACCTGCGGGTTTTGCTCTGCTCTGCTTGCCTACCGTACCTGCGGGTTTTGCTCTGCGTTGCTTGTCTACCGCACCTGCGGGTTTTACTCTGCTTTGCTTGTCTACCACACCTGTGGGTTTTGCTCTGCTCTGCTTGTCTACCGCACCTGCGGGTTTTGCTCTGCTCTGCTTGTCTACTGCACCTGCGGGTTTTGCTCTGCTCTGCTTGTCTCCCGCACCTGCGGGTTTTGCTCTGCTCTGCTTGTCTACTGCACCTGCGGGTTTTGCTCTGCTCTGCTTGTCTCCCGCACCTGCGGGTTTTGCTCTGCTCTGCTTGTCTACCGCACCTGCGGGTTTTGCTCTGCTCTGCTTGTCTACCGCACCTGCGGGTTTTGCTCTGCTCTGCTTGTCTACCGCACCTGCGGGTTTTGCTCTGCGTTGCTTGTCTACCGCACCTGCGGGTTTTACTCTGCTTTGCTTGTCTACCGCACTTGCAGGTTTTGCTCTGCTTTGCTTGTCTACCACACTTGCGGGTTTTGCTCTGCTTTGCTTGTCTACCGCACCTGCGGGTTTTGCTCTGCTCTGCTTGTCTACCGCACCTGCGGGTTTTGCTCTGCGTTGCTTGTCTACCGCACCTGGGGGTTTTACTCTGCTTTGCTTGTCTACCGCACCTGGGGGTTTTGCTCTGCTCTACTTGCCTCCCGCACCTGCTGGTTTTGCTCTGCTCTGCTTGTCTACCGCACCTGCGGGTTTTGCTCTGCTCTGCTTGTCTACTGCACCTGCGGGTTTTGCTCTGCTCTGCTTGTCTCTCGCACCTGCGGGTTTTGCTCTTCTCTGCTTGTCTACCGCACCTGCGGGTTTAGCTCTGCTCTGCTTGTCTACCGCACCTGCGGGTTTTGCTCTGCTCTGCTTGTCTACCGCACCTGCGGGTTTTGCTCTGCTCTGCTTGTCTACCGCACCTGCGGGTTTTGCTCTGCTCTGATTGTCTACTGCACCTGCGGGTTTTGCTCTGCTCTGCTTCTCTACCGCACCTGCGGGTTTTGCTCTGCTCTGCTTGTCTACCGCACCTGCGGGTTTTGCTCTGCTCTGCTTGTCTACCGCACCTGCGGGTTTTGCTCTGCTCTGCTTGTCTACCGCACCTGCGGGTTTTGCTCTGCGTTGCTTGTCTACCCCACCTGCGGGTTTTACTCTGCTTTGCTTGTCTACCGCACCTGCGGGTTTTGCTCTGCTCTGCTTGTCTCCCGCACCTGCGGGTTTTGCTCTGCTCTGCTTGTCTACCGCACCTGCGGGTTTTGCTCTGCTCTGCTTGTCTACCGCACCTGCGGGTTTTGCTCTGCTCTGCTTGTCTACTGCACCTGCGGGTTTTGCTCTGCTCTGCTTTTCTCCCGCACCTGCTTGTTTTGCTCTGCTCTGCTTGTCTACCGCACCTGCGGGTTTTGCTTTGCTCTGCTTGTCTACCGCACCTGCGGGTTTTGCTCTGCTCTGCTTGTCTACCGCACCTGCGGGTTTTGCTCTGCTCTGCTTGTCTACCGAACCTGCGGGTTTTGCTCTCCTCTGCTTGTCTACTGCACCTGCGGTTTTGCTCTGCTCTGCTTGTCTACCGCACTTGCGGGTTTTGCTCTGCTTTGCTTGTCTACCACACTTGCGGGTTTCGCTCTGCTTTGCTTGTCTACCGCACCTGCGGGTTTTGCTCTGCTTTGCTTGTCCACCACACCTGCGGGTTTTACTCTGCTCGTTTTCCGCACCTGCGGGTTTTACTCTGCTTGTTTACCGCACCTGCGGGTTTTGCTCTGCTCTGCTTGTCTACCGCACCTGCGGGTTTTGCTTTACGTTGCTTGTCTACCGCACCTGCGGGTTTTAGTCTGCTTTGCTTGTCTACCGCACCTGCGGGTTTTGCTCTGCTCTGCTTGTCTCCCGCACATGCGGGTTTTGCTCTGCTCTGCTTGTCTACCGCACCTGCGGGTTTTGCTCTGCTCTGCTTGTCTACCGCACCTGCGGGTTTTGCTCTGCTCTGCTTGTCTACTGCACCTGCGGGTTTTGCTCTGCTCTGCTTGTCTACCGCACCTGCGGGTTTTGCTCTGCTCTGCTTGTCTACTGCACCTGCGGGTTTTGCTCTCATCTGCTTGTCTACCGCACCTGCGGGTTTTGCTCTGCTCTGCTTGTCTACCGCACCTGCGGGTTTTGCTCTACGTTGCTTGTCTACCGCACCTGTGGGTTTTACTCTGCTTTGCTTGTCTACCGCACCTGCGGGTTTTGCTCTGCTCTGCTTGTCTCCCGCACCTGCGGGTTTTGCTCTGCTCTGCTTTTCTACTGCACCTGCGGGTTTTGCTCTGCTCTGCTTGTCTACCGCACCTGCAGGTTTTGCTCTGCTCTGCTTGTCTACCGCACCTGCGGGTTTTGCTCTGCTCTGCTTGTCTACTGCACCTGCGGGTTTTGCTCTGCTCTGCTTGTCTACCGCACCTGCGGGTTTTGCTCTGCTCTGCTTGTCTACCGCACCTGTGGGTTTTGCTCTGCTCTGCTTGTCTACCGCACCTGTGGGTTTGGTCTGCGTTGCTTGTCTACCGCACCTGCGGGTTTTACTCTGATTTGCTTGTCTACCGCACCTGGGGGTTTTGCTCTGCTCTGCTTGTCTCCCGCACCTGCGGGTTTTGCTCTGCTCTGCTTGTCTACCGCACCTGCGGGTTTTGCTCTGCTCTGCTTGTCTAACGCACCTGCGGTTTTTGCTCTGCTCTGCTTGTCTATTGCACCTGCGGGTTTTGCTCTGCTCTGCTTGTCTACCGCACCTGGGGGTTTTGCTCTGCTCTGCTTGTCTACCGCACCTGCGGTTTTGCTCTGCTCTGCTTGTCTACCGCACTTGCGGGTTTTGCTCTGCTTTGCTTGTCTACCGCACCTGCGGGTTTTGCTCTGCTCTGCTTGTCTACCGCACCTGCGGGTTTTGCTCTGCTCTGCTTGTCTACCGCACCTGCGGGTTTTGCTCTGCTCTGCTTGTCTACCGCACCTGCGGGTTTTGCTCTGCTCTGCTTGTCTACCGCACCTGCGGGTTTTGCTCTGCTCTGCTTGTCTACCGCACCTGCGGGTTTTGCTCTGCTCTGCTTGTCTACCGCACCTGCGGGTTTTGCTCTGCTCTGCTTGCCTACCGTACCTGCGGGTTTTGCTCTGCGTTGCTTGTCTACCGCACCTGCGGGTTTTACTCTGCTTTGCTTGTCTACCACACCTGTGGGTTTTGCTCTGCTCTGCTTGTCTACCGCACCTGCGGGTTTTGCTCTGCTCTGCTTGTCTACTGCACCTGCGGGTTTTGCTCTGCTCTGCTTGTCTCCCGCACCTGCGGGTTTTGCTCTGCTCTGCTTGTCTACCGCACCTGCGGGTTTTGCCCTGCTCTGCTTGTCTACCGCACCTGCGGGTTTTTCTCTGCTCTGCTTGTCTACCGCACCTGCGGGTTTTGCTCTGCGTTGCTTGTCTACCGCACCTGCGGGTTTTACTCTGCTTTGCTTGTCTACCGCACCTGCGGGTTTTGCTCTGCTCTGCTTGTCTACCGAACCTGCGGGTTTTGCTCTGCTCTGCTTGTCTACAGCACCTGCGGGTTTTGCTCTGCTCTGCTTGTCTCTCGCACCTGCGGGTTTTGCTCTTCTCTGCTTGTCTACCGCACCTGCGGGTTTTCCTCTGCGCTGCTTGTCTACCGCACCTGTGGGTTTAGCTCTGCTCTACTTGTCTACCGCACCTGCGGGTTTTGCTCCGCTCTGCTTGTCTACCGCACCTGCGGGTTTTGCTCTGCTCTGCTTGTCTACCGCACCTGCGGGTTTTGCTCTGCTTTGCTTGTCTACTGCACCTGCGGGTTTTGCTCAGCTTTGCTTGTCTACCGCACCTGCGGGTTTTGCTCTGCTCTGCTTGTCTACCGCACCTGCGGGTTTTGCTCTGCTCTGCTTGTCTACCGCACCTGCGGGTTTTGCTCTGCTCTGCTTGTCTACTGCACCTGCGGGTTTTGCTCTGCTCTGCTTGTCTACCGCACCTGCGGGTTTTCCTCTGCTCTGCTTGTCTACTGCACCGGCGGGTTTTGCTCTGCTCTGCTTGTCTACCGCACCTGCGGGTTTTGCTCTGCTCTGCTTGTCTACTGCACCTGCGGGTTTTGCTCTGCGTTGCTTGTCTACCGCACCTGCGGGTTTTACTCTGCTTTGCTTGTCTACCGCACCTGCGGGTTTTGCTCTGCTCTGCTTGTCTACCGCACCTGCGGGTTTTGCTCTGCTCTGCTTGTCTACCGCACCTGCGGGTTTTGCTCTGCTCTGCTTGTCTACTGCACCTGCGGGTTTTGCTCTGCTCTGCTTGTCTACCGCACCTGCGGGTTTTGCTCTGCTCTCCTTGTCTACTGCACCTGCGGTTTTGCTCTGCTCTGCTTGTCTACCGCACTTGCAGGTTTTGCTCTGCTTTGCTTGTCTACCACACTTGCGGGTTTTGCTCTGCTTTGCTTGTCTACCGCACCTGCGGGTTTTGCTCTGCTCTGCTTGTCTACCGCACCTGCGGGTTTTGCTCTGCGTTGCTTGTCTACCGCACCTGGGGGTTTTACTCTGCTTTGCTTGTCTACCGCACCTGGGGGTTTTGCTCTGCTCTAGTTGTCTCCCGCACCTGCGGGTTTTGCTCTGCTCTGCTTGTCTACCGCACCTGCGGGTTTTGCTCTGCTCTGCTTGTCTACTGCACCTGCGGGTTTTGCTCTGCTCTGCTTGTCTCTCGCACCTGCGGGTTTTGCTCTTCTCTGCTTGTCTACCGCACCTGCGGGTTTTGCTCTGCGCTGCTTGTCTACCGCACCTGCGGGTTTAGCTCTGCTCTGCTTGTCTACCGCACCTGCGGGTTTTGCTCTGCTCTGCTTGTCTACCGCACCTGCGGGTTTTGCTCTGCTCTGCTTGTCTACCGCACCTGCGGGTTTTGCTCTGCTCTGATTGTCTACTGCACCTGCGGGTTTTGCTCTGCTCTGCTTGTCTACCGCACCTGCGGGTTTTGCTCTGCTCTGCTTGTCTACCGCACCTGCGGGTTTTGCTCTGCTCTGCTTGTCTACCGCACCTGCGGGTTTTGCTCTGCTCTGCTTGTCAACCGCACCTGCGGGTTTTGCTCTGCGTTGCTTGTCTACCGCACCTGCGGGTTTTACTCTGCTTTGCTTGTCTACTGCACCTGCGGGTTTTGCTCTGCTCTGCTTGTCTCCCGCACCTGCGGGTTTTGCTCTGCTCTGCTTGTCTACCGCACCTGCGGGTTTTGCTCTGCTCTGCTTGTCTACCGCACCTGCGGGTTTTGCTCTGCTCTGCTTGTCTACTGCACCTGCGGGTTTTGCTCTGCTCTGCTTTTCTCCCGCACCTGCTTGTTTTGCTCTGCTCTGCTTGTCTACCGCACCTGCGGGTTTAGCTCTGCTCTGCTTGTCTACCGCACCTGCGGGTTTTGCTTTGCTCTGCTTGTCTACCGCACCTGCGGGTTTTGCTCTGCTCTGCTTGTCTACCGCACCTGCGGGTTTTGCTCTGCTCTGCTTGTCTACCGAACCTGCGGGTTTTGCTCTCCTCTGCTTGTCTACTGCACCTGCGGTTTTGCTCTGCTCTGCTTGTCTACCGCACTTGCGGGTTTTGCTCTGCTTTGCTTGTCTACCACACTTGCGGGTTTCGCTCTGCTTTGCTTGTCTACCGCACCTGCGGGTTTTGCTCTGCTTTGCTTGTCCACCACACCTGCGGGTTTTACTCTGCTCGTTTTCTGCACCTGCGGGTTTTGCTCTGCTTGTTTACCGCACCTGCGGGTTTTGCTCTGCTCTGCTTGTCTACCGCACCTGCGGGTTTTGCTTTACGTTGCTTGTCTACCGCACCTGCGGGTTTTAGTCTGCTTTGCTTGTCTACCGCACCTGCGGGTTTTGCTCTGCTCTGCTTGTCTCCCGCACCTGCGGGTTTTGCTCTGCTCTGCTTGTCTACCGCACCTGCGGGTTTTGCTCTGCTCTGCTTGTCTACCGCACCTGCGGGTTTTGCTCTGCTCTGCTTGTCTACTGCACCTGCGGGTTTTGCTCTGCTCTGCTTGTCTACCGCACCTGTGGGTTTTGCTCTGCTCTGCTTGTCTACTGCACCTGCGGGTTTTGCTCTCATCTGCTTGTCTACCGCACCTGCGGGTTTTGCTCTGCTCTGCTTGTCTACCGCACCTGCGGGTTTTGCTCTACGTTGCTTGTCTACCGCACCTGTGGGTTTTACTCTGCTTTGCTTGTCTACCACACCTGTGGGTTTTGCTGTGCTCTGCTTCTCTACTGCACCTGCGGGTTTTGCTCTGCTCTGCTTGTCTACCGCACCTGCGGGTTTTGCTCTGCTCTGCTTGTCTACCGCACCTGTGGGTTTTGCTCTGCTCTGCTTGTCTACCGCACCTGCGGGTTTTGCTCTGCATTGCTTGTCTACCGCACCTGCGGGTTTTACTCTGATTTGCTTGTCTACCGCACCTGGGGGTTTTGCTCTGCTCTGCTTGTCTCCCGCACCTGCGGGTTTTGCTCTGCTCTGCTTGTCCACCGCACCTGCGGGTTTTGCTCTGCGCTGCTTGTCTACTGCACCTGCGGGTTTAGCTCTGCTCTGCTTGTCTACCGCACTTGCGGGTTTTGCTCTGCTCTGCTTGTCTACCGCACCTGCGGGTTTAGCTCTGCTCTGCTTGTCTACCGCACCTGCGGGTTTTGCTCTGCTCTGCTTGTCTACCGCACCTGCGGGTTTTGCTCTGCTCTGCTTGTCTACCGCACCTGCGGGTTTTGCTCTGCTCTGCTTGTCTACCGCACCTGCGGGTTTTGCTCTGCGTTGCTTGTCTACCGCACCTGCGGGTTTTACTCTGCTTTGCTTGTCTACCGCACCTGCGGGTTTTGCTCTGCTCTGCTTGTCTACCGCACCTTCGGGTTTTGCTCTGCTCTGCTTGTCTACCGCACCTGCGGGTTTTGCTCTGCTCTGCTTGTCTACTGCACCTGCGGGTTTTGCTCTTCTCTGCTTGTCTACCGCACCTGGGGTTTTGCTCTGCTCTGCTTGTCTACCGCACCTGCGGTTTTGCTCTGCTCTGCTTGTCTACCGCACTTGCGGGTTTTGCTCTGCTTTGCTTGTCTACCGCACCTGCGGGTTTTGCTCTGCTCTGCTTGTCTACCGCACCTGCGGGTTTTGCTCTGCGTTGCTTGTCTACCGCACCTGTGGGTTTAGCTCTGCTCTACTTGTCTACCGCACCTGCGGGTTTTGCTCCGCTCTGCTTGTCTACCGCACCTGCGGGTTTTGCTCTGCTCTGCTTGTCTACCGCACCTGCGGGTTTTGCTCTGCTCTGCTTGTCTACCGCACCTGCGGGTTTTGCTCTGCGTTGCTTGTCTACCGCACCTGCGGGTTTTACTCTGCTTTGCTTGTCTACCGCACCTGCGGGTTTTGCTCTGCTCTGCTTGTCTACCGCACCTTCGGGTTTTGCTCTGCTCTGCTTGTCTACCGCACCTGCGGGTTTTGCTCTGCTCTGCTTGTCTACTGCACCTGCGGGTTTTGCTCTTCTCTGCTTGTCTACCGCACCTGGGGGTTTTGCTCTGCTCTGCTTGTCTACCGCACCTGCGGTTTTGCTCTGCTCTGCTTGTCTACCGCACTTGCGGGTTTTGCTCTGCTTTGCTTGTCTACCGCACCTGCGGGTTTTGCTCTGCTCTGCTTGTCTACCGCACCTGCGGGTTTTGCTCTGCGTTGCTTGTCTACCGCACCTGTGGGTTTAGCTCTGCTCTACTTGTCTACCGCACCTGCGGGTTTTGCTCCGCTCTGCTTGTCTACCGCACCTGCGGGTTTTGCTCAGCTTTGCTTGTCTACCGCACCTGCGGGTTTTGCTCTGCTTTGCTTGTCTACCGCACCTGCGGGTTTTGCTCTGCTCTGCTTGTCTTCTGCACCTGCGGGTTTTGCTCTGCTCTGCTTGTCTCTCGCACCTGCGGGTTTTGCTCTTCACTGCTTGTCTACCGCACCTGCGGGTTTTGCTCTGCGCTGCTTGTCTACTGCACCTGCGGGTTTAGCTCTGCTCTGCTTGTCTACCGCACTTGCGGATTTTGCTCTGCTCTGCTTGTCTACCGCACCTGCGGGTTTTGCTCTGCTCTGCTTGTCTACCGCACCTGCGGGTTTTGCTCTGCTTTGCTTGTCTACTGCACCTGCGGGTTTTGCTCAGCTTTGCTTGTCTACCACACCTGCAGGTTTTGCTCTGCTCTGCTTGTCTACCGCACCTGTGGGTTTTGCTCTGCTCTGCTTCTCTACTGCACCTGCGGGTTTTGCTCTGCTCTGCTTGTCTACCGCACCTGCGGGTTTTGCTCTGCTCTGCTTGTCTACCGCACCTGTGGGTTTTGCTCTGCTCTGCTTGTCTACCGCACCTGCGGGTTTTGCTCTGCGTTGCTTGTCTACCGCACCTGCGGGTTTTACTCTGCTTTGCTTGTCTACCGCACCTGGGGGTTTTGCTCTGCTCTGCTTGTCTCCCGCACCTGCGGGTTTTGCTCTGCTCTGCTTGTCCACCGCACCTGCGGGTTTTGCTCTGCGCTGCTTGTCTACTGCACCTGCGGGTTTAGCTCTGCTCTGCTTGTCTACCGCACTTGCGGGTTTTGCTCTGCTCTGCTTGTCTACCGCACCTGCGGGTTTAGCTCTGCTCTGCTTGTCTACCGCACCTGCGGGTTTTGCTCTGCTCTGCTTGTCTACCGCACCTGCGGGTTTTGCTCTGCTCTGCTTGTCTACCGCACCTGCGGGTTTTGCTCTGCTCTGCTTGTCTACCGCACCTGCGGGTTTTGCTCTGCGTTGCTTGTCTACCGCACCTGCGGGTTTTACTCTGCTTTGCTTGTCTACCGCACCTGCGGGTTTTGCTCTGCTCTGCTTGTCTACCGCACCTTCGGGTTTTGCTCTGCTCTGCTTGTCTACCGCACCTGCGGGTTTTGCTCTGCTCTGCCTGTCTACTGCACCTGCGGGTTTTGCTATTCTCTGCTTGTCTACCGCACCTGGGGGTTTTGCTCTGCTCTGCTTGTCTACCGCACCTGCGGTTTTGCTCTGCTCTGCTTGTCTACCGCACTTGCGGGTTTTGCTCTGCTTTGCTTGTCTACCGCACCTGCGGGTTTTGCTCTGCTCTGCTTGTCTACCGCACCTGCGGGTTTTGCTCTGCGTTGCTTGTCTACCGCACCTGTGGGTTTAGCTCTGCTCTACTTGTCTACCGCACCTGCGGGTTTTGCTCCGCTCTGCTTGTCTACCGCACCTGCGGGTTTTGCTCTGCTCTGCTTGTCTACCGCACCTGCGGGTTTTGCTCTGCTCTGCTTGTCTACCGCACCTGCGGGTTTTGCTCTGCGTTGCTTGTCTACCGCACCTGCGGGTTTTACTCTGCTTTGCTTGTCTACCGCACCTGCGGGTTTTGCTCTGCTCTGCTTGTCTACCGCACCTTCGGGTTTTGCTCTGCTCTGCTTGTCTACCGCACCTGCGGGTTTTGCTCTGCTCTGCTTGTCTACTGCACCTGCGGGTTTTGCTCTTCTCTGCTTGTCTACCGCACCTGGGGGTTTTGCTCTGCTCTGCTTGTCTACCGCACCTGCGGTTTTGCTCTGCTCTGCTTGTCTACCGCACTTGCGGGTTTTGCTCTGCTTTGCTTGTCTACCGCACCTGCGGGTTTTGCTCTGCTCTGCTTGTCTACCGCACCTGCGGGTTTTGCTCTGCGTTGCTTGTCTACCGCACCTGTGGGTTTAGCTCTGCTCTACTTGTCTACCGCACCTGCGGGTTTTGCTCCGCTCTGCTTGTCTACCGCACCTGCGGGTTTTGCTCAGCTTTGCTTGTCTACCGCACCTGCGGGTTTTGCTCTGCTTTGCTGGTCTACCGCACCTGCGGGTTTTGCTCTGCTCTGCTTGTCTTCTGCACCTGCGGGTTTTGCTCTGCTCTGCTTGTCTCTCGCACCTGCGGGTTTTGCTCTTCACTGCTTGTCTACCGCACCTGCGGGTTTTGCTCTGCGCTGCTTGTCTACTGCACCTGCGGGTTTAGCTCTGCTCTGCTTGTCTACCGCACTTGCGGATTTTGCTCTGCTCTGCTTGTCTACCGCACCTGCGGGTTTTGCTCTGCTCTGCTTGTCTACCGCACCTGCGGGTTTTGCTCTGCTTTGCTTGTCTACTGCACCTGCGGGTTTTGCTCAGCTTTGCTTGTCTACCGCACCTGCGGGTTTTGCTCTGCTCTGCTTGTCTACCGCACCTGCGGGTTTTGCTCTGCTTGTCTACCGCACCTGCGGGTTTTGCTCTGCTCTGCTTGTCTACTGCACTTGCGGGTTTAGCTCTGCTCTGCTTGTCTACCGCACCTGCGGGTTTTGCTCTGCTCTGCTTGTCTACCGCACCTGCGGGTTTTGCTCTGCTCTGCTTGTCTACCGCACCTGCGGGTTTTGCTCTGCTCTGCTTGTCTACCGCACCTGCGGGTTTTGCTCTGCTTTGCTTGTCTACTGCACCTGCGGGTTTTGCTCAGCTTTGCTTGTCTACCGCACCTGCGGGTTTTGCTCTGCTCTGCTTGTCTACCGCACCTGCGGGTTTTGCTCTGCTTGTCTACGCACCTGCGGGTTTTGCTCTGCTCTGCTTGTCTACTGCACTTGCGGGTTTAGCTCTGCTCTGCTTGTCTACCGCACCTGCGGGTTTTGCTCTGCTCTGCTTGTCTACCGCACCTGCGGGTTTTGCTCTGCTCTGCTTGTCTACCGCACCTGCGGGTTTTGCTCTGCTCTGCTTGTCTACCGCACCTGCGGGTTTTGCTCTGCTCTGCTTGTCTACCGCACCTGCGGGTTTTACTCTGCTTTGCTTGTCTACCGCACCTGCGGGTTTTGCTCTGCTCTGCTTGTCTACCGCACCTTCGGGTTTTGATCTGCTCTGCTTGTCTACCGCACCTGCGGGTTTTGCTCTGCTCTGCTTGTCTACTGCACCTGCGGGTTTTGCTCTGCTCTGCTTGTCTACCGCACCTGGGGGTTTTGCTCTGCTCTGCTTGTCTACCGCACCTGCGGTTTTGCTCTGCTCTGCTTGTCTACCTCACTTGCGGGTTTTGCTCTGCTTTGCTTGTCTACCGCACCTGCGGGTTTTGCTCTGCTCTGCTTGTCTACCGCACCTGCGGGTTTTGCTCTGCTCTGCTTGTCTACCGCACCTGCGGGTTTTGCTCTGCTCTGCTTGTCTACCGCACCTGCGGGTTTTGCTCTGCTCTGCTTGTCTACCGCACCTGCGGGTTTTGCTCTGCTCTGCTTGTCTACCGCACCTGCGGGTTTTGCTCTGCTCTGCTTGTCTACCGTACCTGCGGGTTTTGCTCTGCTCTGCTTGTCTACCGCACCTGCGGGTTTTGCTCTGCTCTGCTTGTCTACCGCACCTGCGGGTTTTGCTCTGCTCTGCTTGTTTACCGCACCTGCGGGTTTTGCTCTGCTCTGCTTGTCTACCGCACCTGCGGGTTTTGCTCTGCTCTGCTTGTCTACCGCACCTGCGGGTTTTGCTCTGCTCTGCTTGTCTACCGTACCTGCGGGTTTTGCTCTGCGTTGCTTGTCTACCGCACCTGCGGGTTTTACTCTGCTTTGCTTGTCTACCACACCTGCGGGTTTTGCTCTGCTCTGCTTGTCTACCGCACCTGCGGGTTTTGCTCTGCTCTGCTTGTCTACTGCACCTGCGGGTTTTGCTCTGCTCTGCTTGTCTCCCGCACCTGCGGGTTTTGCTCTGCTCTGCTTGTCTACCGCACCTGCGGGTTTTGCTTTGCTCTGCTTGTCTACCGCACCTGCGGGTTTTGCTCTGCTCTGCTTGTCTACCGCACCTGTGGGTTTTGCTCTGCGCTGCTTGTCTACTGCACCTGCGGGTTTAGCTCTGCTCTGCTTGTCTACCGCACTTGCGGGTTTTGCTCTGCTCTGCTTTTCTACCGCACCTGCGGGTTTTGCTCTGCTCTGCTTGTCTACCGCACCTGCGGGTTTTGCTCTGCTTTGCTTGTCTACTGCACCTGCGGGTTTTGCTCAGCTTTGCTTGTCTACCGCACCTGCGGGTTTTGCTCTGCTCTGCTTGTTTACCGCACCTGCGGGTTTTGCTCTGCTTGTCTACCGCACCTGCGGGTTTTGCTCTGCTCTGCTTGTCTACTGCACCTGCGGGTTTAGCTCTGCTCTGCTTGTCTACCGCACCTGCGGGTTTTGCTCTGCTCTGCTTGTCTACCGCACCTGCGAGTTTTGCTCTGCTCTGCTTGTCTACCGCACCTGCGGGTTTAGCTCTGCTCTGCTTGTCTACCGCACCTGCGGGTTTTGCTCTGCTCTGCTTGTCTACCGCACCTGCGAGTTTTGCTCTGCTCTGCTTGTCTACCGCACCTGCGGGTTTTGCTCTGCTCTGCTTGTCTACCGCACCTGCGGGTTTTGCCCTGCGTTGCTTGTCTACCGCACCTGCGGGTTTTACTCTGCTTTGCTTGTCTACCGCACCTGCGGGTTTTGTTCTGCTCTGCTTGTCTACCGCACCTTCGGGTTTTGCTCTGCTCTGCTTGTCTACCGCACCTGCGGGTTTTGCTCTGCTCTGCTTGTCTACTGCACCTGCGGGTTTTGCTCTGCTCTGCTTGTCTACCGCACCTGGGGGTTTTGCTCTGCTCTGCTTGTCTACCGCACCTGCGGTTTTGCTCTGCTCTGCTTGTCTACCTCACTTGCGGGTTTTGCTCTGCTTTGCTTGTCTACCGCACCTGCGGGTTTTGCTCTGCTCTGCTTGTCTACCGCGCCTGCGGGTTTTGCTCTGCTCTGCTTGTCTACCGCACCTGCGGGTTTTGCTCTGCTCTGCTTGTCTCTCGCACCTGCGGGTTTTGCTCTTCACTGCTTGTCTACCGCACCTGCGGGTTTTGCTCTGCGCTGCTTGTCTACTGCACCTGCGGGTTTAGCTCTGCTCTGCTTGTCTACCGCACTTGCGGATTTTGCTCTGCTCTGCTTGTCTACCGCACCTGCGGGTTTTGCTCTGCTCTGCTTGTCTACCGCACCTGCGGGTTTTGCTCTGCTTTGCTTGTCTACTGCACCTGCGGGTTTTGCTCAGCTTTGCTTGTCTACCGCACCTGCGGGTTTTGCTCTGCTCTGCTTGTCTACCGCACCTGCGGGTTTTGCTCTGCTTGTCTACCGCACCTGCGGGTTTTGCTCTGCTCTGCTTGTCTACTGCACTTGCGGGTTTAGCTCTGCTCTGCTTGTCTACCGCACCTGCGGGTTTTGCTCTGCTCTGCTTGTCTACCGCACCTGCGGGTTTTGCTCTGCTCTGCTTGTCTACCGCACCTGCGGGTTTTGCTCTGCTCTGCTTGTCTACCGCACCTGCGGGTTTTGCTCTGCTTTGCTTGTCTACTGCACCTGCGGGTTTTGCTCAGCTTTGCTTGTCTACCGCACCTGCGGGTTTTGCTCTGCTCTGCTTGTCTACCGCACCTGCGGGTTTTGCTCTGCTTGTCTACGCACCTGCGGGTTTTGCTCTGCTCTGCTTGTCTACTGCACTTGCGGGTTTAGCTCTGCTCTGCTTGTCTACCGCACCTGCGGGTTTTGCTCTGCTCTGCTTGTCTACCGCACCTGCGGGTTTTGCTCTGCTCTGCTTGTCTACCGCACCTGCGGGTTTTGCTCTGCTCTGCTTGTCTACCGCACCTGCGGGTTTTGCTCTGCTCTGCTTGTCTACCGCACCTGCGGGTTTTACTCTGCTTTGCTTGTCTACCGCACCTGCGGGTTTTGCTCTGCTCTGCTTGTCTACCGCACCTTCGGGTTTTGATCTGCTCTGCTTGTCTACCGCACCTGCGGGTTTTGCTCTGCTCTGCTTGTCTACTGCACCTGCGGGTTTTGCTCTGCTCTGCTTGTCTACCGCACCTGGGGGTTTTGCTCTGCTCTGCTTGTCTACCGCACCTGCGGTTTTGCTCTGCTCTGCTTGTCTACCTCACTTGCGGGTTTTGCTCTGCTTTGCTTGTCTACCGCACCTGCGGGTTTTGCTCTGCTCTGCTTGTCTACCGCACCTGCGGGTTTTCCTCTGCTCTGCTTGTCTACCGCACCTGCGGGTTTTGCTCTGCTCTGCTTGTCTACCGCACCTGCGGGTTTTGCTCTGCTCTGCTTGTCTACCGCACCTGCGGGTTTTGCTCTGCTCTGCTTGTCTACCGCACCTGCGGGTTTTGCTCTGCTCTGCTTGTCTACCGTACCTGCGGGTTTTGCTCTGCTCTGCTTGTCTACCGCACCTGCGGGTTTTGCTCTGCTCTGCTTGTCTACCGCACCTGCGGGTTTTGCTCTGCTCTGCTTGTTTACCGCACCTGCGGGTTTTGCTCTGCTCTGCTTGTCTACCGCACCTGCGGGTTTTGCTCTGCTCTGCTTGTCTACCGCACCTGCGGGTTTTGCTCTGCTCTGCTTGTCTACCGTACCTGCGGGTTTTGCTCTGCGTTGCTTGTCTACCGCACCTGCGGGTTTTACTCTGCTTTGCTTGTCTACCACACCTGCGGGTTTTGCTCTGCTCTGCTTGTCTACCGCACCTGCGGGTTTTGCTCTGCTCTGCTTGTCTACTGCACCTGCGGGTTTTGCTCTGCTCTGCTTGTCTCCCGCACCTGCGGGTTTTGCTCTGCTCTGCTTGTCTACCGCACCTGCGGGTTTTGCTTTGCTCTGCTTGTCTACCGCACCTGCGGGTTTTGCTCTGCTCTGCTTGTCTACCGCACCTGTGGGTTTTGCTCTGCGCTGCTTGTCTACTGCACCTGCGGGTTTAGCTCTGCTCTGCTTGTCTACCGCACTTGCGGGTTTTGCTCTGCTCTGCTTTTCTACCGCACCTGCGGGTTTTGCTCTGCTCTGCTTGTCTACCGCACCTGCGGGTTTTGCTCTGCTTTGCTTGTCTACTGCACCTGCGGGTTTTGCTCAGCTTTGCTTGTCTACCGCACCTGCGGGTTTTGCTCTGCTCTGCTTGTTTACCGCACCTGCGGGTTTTGCTCTGCTTGTCTACCGCACCTGCGGGTTTTGCTCTGCTCTGCTTGTCTACTGCACCTGCGGGTTTAGCTCTGCTCTGCTTGTCTACCGCACCTGCGGGTTTTGCTCTGCTCTGCTTGTCTACCGCACCTGCGAGTTTTGCTCTGCTCTGCTTGTCTACCGCACCTGCGGGTTTAGCTCTGCTCTGCTTGTCTACCGCACCTGCGGGTTTTGCTCTGCTCTGCTTGTCTACCGCACCTGCGAGTTTTGCTCTGCTCTGCTTGTCTACCGCACCTGCGGGTTTTGCTCTGCTCTGCTTGTCTACCGCACCTGCGGGTTTTGCCCTGCGTTGCTTGTCTACCGCACCTGCGGGTTTTACTCTGCTTTGCTTGTCTACCGCACCTGCGGGTTTTGTTCTGCTCTGCTTGTCTACCGCACCTTCGGGTTTTGCTCTGCTCTGCTTGTCTACCGCACCTGCGGGTTTTGCTCTGCTCTGCTTGTCTACTGCACCTGCGGGTTTTGCTCTGCTCTGCTTGTCTACCGCACCTGGGGGTTTTGCTCTGCTCTGCTTGTCTACCGCACCTGCGGTTTTGCTCTGCTCTGCTTGTCTACCTCACTTGCGGGTTTTGCTCTGCTTTGCTTGTCTACCGCACCTGCGGGTTTTGCTCTGCTCTGCTTGTCTACCGCGCCTGCGGGTTTTGCTCTGCTCTGCTTGTCTACCGCACCTGCGGGTTTTGCTCTGCTCTGCTTGTCTACCGCACCTGCGGGTTTTGCTCTGCTCTGCTTGTCTACCGCACCTGCGGGTTTTGCTCTGCTCTGCTTGTCTACTGCACCTGCGGGTTTTGCTCTGCTCTGCTTGTCTACCGTACCTGCGGGCTTTGCTCTGCGTTGCTTGTCTACCGCACCTGCGGGTTTTACTCTGCTTTGCTTGTCTACCGCACCTGCGGGTTTTGCTCAGCTCTGCTTGTCTACCGAACCTGCGGGTTTTGCTCTTCTCTGCTTGTCTACTGCACCTGCGGGTTTTGCTCTGCTCTGCTTGTCTCTCGCACCTGCGGGTTTTGCTCTTCTCTGCTTGTCTAAAGCACCTGCGGGTTTTGCTCTGCGCTGCTTGTCTACCGCACCTGTGGGTTTAGCTCTGCTCTACTTGTCTACCGCACCTGCGGGTTTTGCTCCGCTCTGCTTGTCTACCGCACCTGCGGGTTTTGCTCTGCTCTGCTTGTCTACCGCACCTGCGGGTTTTGCTCTGCTTTGCTTGTCTACTGCACCTGCGGGTTTTGCTCAGCTTTGCTTGTCTACCGCACCTGCGGGTTTTGCTCTGCTCTGCTTGTCTACCGCACCTGCGGGTTTTGCTCTGCTCTGCTTGTCTACCGCACCTGCGGGTTTTGCTCTGCTTGTCTACCGCACCTGCGGGTTTTGCTCTGCTCTGCTTGTCTACAGCACCTGCGGGTTTTGCTCTGCTCTGCTTGTCTACCGCACCTGCGGGTTTTCCTCTGCTCTGCTTGTCTACTGCACCGGCGGGTTTTGCTCTGCTCTGCTTGTCTACCGCACCTGCGGGTTTTGCTCTGCACTGCTTGTCTACGGCACCAGCGGGTTTTGCTCTGCGTTGCTTGTCTACCGCACCTGCGGGTTTTACTCTGCTTTGCTTGTCTACCGCACCTGCGGGTTTTGCTCTGCTCTGCTTGTCTACCGCACCTGCGGGTTTTGCTCTGCTCTGCTTGTCTACCGCACCTGCGGGTTTTGCTCTGCTCTGCTTGCCTACTGCACCTGCGGGTTTTGCTCTGCTCTGCTTGTCTACCGCACCTGCGGGTTTTGCTCTGCTCTCCTTGTCTACTGCACCTGCGGTTTTGCTCTGGTCTGCTTGTCTACCGCACTTGCAGGTTTTGCTCTGCTTTTCTTGTCTACCACACTTGCGGGTTTTGCTCTGCTTTGCTTGTCTACCGTACCTGCGGGTTTTGCTCTGCTCTGCTTGTCTACCGCACCTGCTGGTTTTGCTCTGCGTTGCTTGTCTACCGCACCTGGGGGTTTTACTCTGCTTTGCTTGTCTACCGCACCTGGGGTTTTTGCTCTGCTCTGCTTGTCTCCCGCACCTGCGGGTTTTGCTCTTCTCTGCTTGTCTACCGCACCTGCGGGTTTTGCTTTGCGCTGCTTGTCTACCGCACCTGCGGGTTTAGCTCTGCTCTGCTTGTCTACCGCACCTGCGGGTTTTGCTCTGCTCTGCTTGTCTACCGCACCTGCGGGTTTTGCTCTGCTCTGCTTGTCTACCGCACCTGCGGGTTTTGCTCTGCTTTGCTTGTCTACCGCACCTGCGGGTTTTGCTCAGCTTTGCTTGTCTACCGCACCTGCGAGTTTTGCTCTGCTCTGCTTGTCTACCGCACCTGCGGGTTTTGCTCTGCTCTTCTTGTCTACCGCACCTGCGGGTTTTGTTCTGCTCTGCTTGTCTACCGCACTTGCGGGTTTTGCTCTGCTCTGCTTGTCTACTGCACCTGCGGGTTTTGCTCTGCTCTGCTTGTCTACCGCACCTGCGGGTTTTGCTCTGCTCTGCTTGTCTACCGCACCTGCGGGTTTTGCTCTGCTCTGCTTGTCTACCGCACCTGCGGGTTTTGCTATGCTCTTCTTGTCTACCGCACCTGCGGGTTTTGCTCTGCGTTGCTTGTCTACCGCACCTGCGGGTTTTACTCTGCTTTGCTTGTCTACCGCACCTGCGGGTTTTGCTCTGCTCTGCTTGTCTCCCGCACCTGCGGGTTTTGCTCTGCTCTGCTTGTCTACCGCACCTGCGGGTTTTGCTCTGCTCTGCTTGTCTACCGCACCTGCGGGTTTTGCTCTGCTCTGCTTGTCTACTGCACCTGCGGGTTTTGCTCTGCTCTGCTTTTCTCCCGCACCTGCTTGTTTTGCTCTGCTCTGCTTGTCTACCGCACCTGCGGGTTTACCTCTGCTCTGCTTGTCTACCGCACGTGCGGGTTTTGCTTTGCTCTGCTTGTCTACCGCACCTGCAGGTTTTGCTCTGCTCTGCTTGTCTACCGCACCTGCGGGTTTTGCTCTGCTCTGCTTGTCTACCGAACCTGCGGGTTTTGCTCTCCTCTGCTTGTCTACTGCACCTGCGGGTTTTGTTCTGCTCTGCTTGTCTACCGCACCTGCGGGTTTTGCTCTGCTCTACTTGTCTACTGCACCTGCGGGTTTTGCTCTGCTCTGCTTGTCTCCCGCACCTGCGGGTTTTGCTCTGCTCTGCTTGTCTACCGCACCTGTGGGTTTTGCTCTGCTCTGCTTGTCTACCGCACCTGCGGGTTTTGCTCTGCTCTGCTTGTCTACCGCACTTGCCTGTTTTGCTCTGCTCTGCTTGTCTACCGCACCTGCGGGTTTTGCTCTGCTCTGCTTGTCTACCGCACCTGCGGGTTTTGCTCTGCTCTGCTTGTCTACCGCACCTGCGGGTTTTGCTCTGCTCTGCTTGCCTACTGCACCTGCGGGTTTTGCTCTGCTCTGCTTGTCTACCGCACCTGCGGGTTTTGCTCTGCTCTCCTTGTCTACTGCACCTGCGGTTTTGCTCTGGTCTGCTTGTCTACCGCACTTGCAGGTTTTGCTCTGCTTTTCTTGTCTACCACACTTGCGGGTTTTGCTCTGCTTTGCTTGTCTACCGTACCTGCGGGTTTTGCTCTGCTCTGCTTGTCTACCGCACCTGCTGGTTTTGCTCTGCGTTGCTTGTCTACCGCACCTGGGGGTTTTACTCTGCTTTGCTTGTCTACCGCACCTGGGGTTTTTGCTCTGCTCTGCTTGTCTCCCGCACCTGCGGGTTTTGCTCTTCTCTGCTTGTCTACCGCACCTGCGGGTTTTGCTTTGCGCTGCTTGTCTACCGCACCTGCGGGTTTAGCTCTGCTCTGCTTGTCTACCGCACCTGCGGGTTTTGCTCTGCTCTGCTTGTCTACCGCACCTGCGGGTTTTGCTCTGCTCTGCTTGTCTACCGCACCTGCGGGTTTTGCTCTGCTTTGCTTGTCTACCGCACCTGCGGGTTTTGCTCAGCTTTGCTTGTCTACCGCACCTGCGAGTTTTGCTCTGCTCTGCTTGTCTACCGCACCTGCGGGTTTTGCTCTGCTCTTCTTGTCTACCGCACCTGCGGGTTTTGTTCTGCTCTGCTTGTCTACCGCACTTGCGGGTTTTGCTCTGCTCTGCTTGTCTACTGCACCTGCGGGTTTTGCTCTGCTCTGCTTGTCTACCGCACCTGCGGGTTTTGCTCTGCTCTGCTTGTCTACCGCACCTGCGGGTTTTGCTCTGCTCTGCTTGTCTACCGCACCTGCGGGTTTTGCTATGCTCTTCTTGTCTACCGCACCTGCGGGTTTTGCTCTGCGTTGCTTGTCTACCGCACCTGCGGGTTTTACTCTGCTTTGCTTGTCTACCGCACCTGCGGGTTTTGCTCTGCTCTGCTTGTCTCCCGCACCTGCGGGTTTTGCTCTGCTCTGCTTGTCTACCGCACCTGCGGGTTTTGCTCTGCTCTGCTTGTCTACCGCACCTGCGGGTTTTGCTCTGCTCTGCTTGTCTACTGCACCTGCGGGTTTTGCTCTGCTCTGCTTTTCTCCCGCACCTGCTTGTTTTGCTCTGCTCTGCTTGTCTACCGCACCTGCGGGTTTACCTCTGCTCTGCTTGTCTACCGCACGTGCGGGTTTTGCTTTGCTCTGCTTGTCTACCGCACCTGCAGGTTTTGCTCTGCTCTGCTTGTCTACCGCACCTGCGGGTTTTGCTCTGCTCTGCTTGTCTACCGAACCTGCGGGTTTTGCTCTCCTCTGCTTGTCTACTGCACCTGCGGGTTTTGTTCTGCTCTGCTTGTCTACCGCACCTGCGGGTTTTGCTCTGCTCTACTTGTCTACTGCACCTGCGGGTTTTGCTCTGCTCTGCTTGTCTCCCGCACCTGCGGGTTTTGCTCTGCTCTGCTTGTCTACCGCACCTGTGGGTTTTGCTCTGCTCTGCTTGTCTACCGCACCTGCGGGTTTTGCTCTGCTCTGCTTGTCTACCGCACTTGCCTGTTTTGCTCTGCTCTGCTTGTCTACCGCACCTGCGGGTTTAGCTCTGCTCTGCTTGTCTACCGCACCTGCGGGTTTTGCTCTGCTCTGCTTGTCTACCGCACTTGCGGGTTTTGCTCTGCTTTGCTTGTCTACCGCACCTGCGGGTTTTGCTCTGCTCTGCTTGTCTACCGCACCTGCGGGTTTTGCTCTGCTCTAGTTGTCTACCGCACCTGCGGGTTTTGCTCTGCTCTGCTTTTCTACCGCACCTGCGGGTTTTGCTCTGCTCTGCTTGTCTACCGCACCTGCGGGTTTTGCTCTGCTCTGCTTGTCTACCGCACCTGCGGGTTTTGCTCTGCTCTGCTTGTCTACCGCACCTGCGAGTTTTGCTCTGCTCTGCTTGTCTACCGTACCTGCGGGTTTTGCTCTGCGTTGCTTGTCTACCGCACCTGCGGGTTTTACTCTGCTTTGCTTGTCTACCACACCTGCGTGTTTTGCTCTGCTCTGCTTGTCTACCGCACCTGCGGGTTTTGCTCTGCTCTGCTTGTCTACTGCACCTGCGGGTTTTGCTCTGCTCTGCTTGTCTCCCGCACCTGCGGGTTTTGCTCTGCTCTGCTTGTCTACCGCACCTGTGGGTTTAGCTCTGCTCTGCTTGTCTACCGCACCTGCGGATTTTGCTCTGCTCTGCTTGTCTACCGCACCTGCGGGTTTTGCTCTGCTCTGCTTGTCTACTGCACCTGCGGGTTTTGCTCTGCTCTGCTTGTCTACTGCACCTGCGGGTTTTGCTCTGCTTTGCTTGTCTACTGCACCTGCAGGTTTTGCTCAGCTTTGCTTGTCTACCGCACCTGCGGGTTTTGCTCTGCTCTGCTTATCTACCGCACCTGCGGGTTTTGCTCTGCTCTGCTTGTCTACCGCACCTGCGGGTTTTGCTCTGCTTGTCTACCGCACCTGCGGGTTTTGCTCTGCTCTGCTTGTCTACTGCACCTGCGGGTTTTGCTCTGCTCTGCTTGTCTACCGCACCTGCGGGATTTCCTCTGCTCTGCTTGTCTACTGCACCTGCGGGTTTTGCTCTGCTCTGCTTGTCTACCGCACCTGCGGGTTTTGCTCTGCTCTGCTTGTCTACTGCACCTGCGGGTTTTGCTCTGTGTTGCTTGACTACCGCACCTGCGGGTTTTACTCTGCTTTGCTTGTCTACCGCACCTGCGGGTATTGCTCTGCTCTGCTTGTCTACCGCACCTGCGGGTTTTGCTCTGCTCTGCTTGTCTACCGCACCTGCGGGTTTTGCTCTGCTCTGCTTGTCTACTGCACCTGCGGGTTTTGCTCTGCTCTGCTTGTCTACCGCACCTGCGGGTTTTGCTCTGCTCTGCTTGTCTACTGCACCTGCGGTTTTGCTCTGCTCTGCTTGTCTACCGCACTTGCGGGTTTTGCTCTGCTTTGCTTGTCTACCACACTTGCGGGTTTTGCTCTGCTTTGCTTGTCTACCGCACCTGCGGGTTTTGCTCTGCGTTGCTTGTCTACCGCACCTGGGGGTTTTACTCTCCTTTGCTTGTCTACCGCACCTGGGGGTTTTGCTCTGCTCTGCTTAACTCCCGCACCTGCGGGTTTTGCTCTGCTCTGCTTGTCTGCCGCACCTGCGGGTTTTGCTCTGCTCTGCTTGTCTACTGCACCTGCGGGTTTTGCTCTGCTCTGCTTGTCTCTCGCACCTGCGGGTTTTGCTCTTCTCTGCTTGTCTACCGCACCTGCGGGTTTTGCTCTGCGCTGCTTGTCTACCGCACCTGCGGGTTTAGCTCTGCTCTGCTTGTCTACCGCACCTCCGGGTTTTGCTCTGCTCTGCTTGTCTACCGCACCTGCGGGTTTTGCTCTTCTCTGCTTGTCTACAGCACCTGCGGGTTTTGCTCTGCTCTGCTTGTCTACCGCACCTGCGGGTTTTGCTCTGCTCTGCTTGTCTACTGCACCTGCGGGTTTTGCTCTGTTCTGCTTGTCTACCGCACCTGCGGGTTTTGCTCTGCTCTGCTTGTCTACCGCACTTGCGGGTTTTGCTCTGCTCTGCTTGTCTACCGCACCTGCGGGTTTTGCTCTGCTCTGCTTGTCTACTGCACCTGCGGGTTTTGCTCTGCGTTGCTTGTCTACCGCACCTGCGGGTTTTACTCTGCTTTGCTTGTCTACCGCACCTGCGGGTTTTGCTCTGCTCTGCTTGTCTCCCATACCTGCGGGTTTTGCTCTGATCCGCTTGTCTACCGCACCTGCGGGTTTTGCTCTGCTCTGCTTGTCTACTGCACCTGCGGGTTTTGCTCTGCTCTGCTTGTCTACTGCACCTGCGGGTTTTGCTCTGCTCTGCTTTTCTCCCGCACCTGCTTGTTTTGCTCTGCTCTGCTTGTCTACCGCACCTGCGGGTTTAGCTCTGCTATGCTTGTCTACCGCACCTGCGGGTTTTGCTTTGCTCTGCTTGTCTACCGCACCTGCGGGTTTTGCTCTGCTCTGCTTGTCTACCGCACCTGCGGGTTTTGCTCTGCTCTGCTTGTCTACCGAACCTGCGGGTTTTGCTCTCCTCTGCTTGTCTACTGCACCTGCGGGTTTTGTTCTGCTCTGCTTGTCTACCGCACCTGGGGGTTTTGCTCTGCTCTACTTGTCTACTGCACCTGCGGGTTTTGCTCTGCTCTGCTTGTCTACCGCACCTGCGGGTTTTGCTCTGCTCTGCTTGTCTACTGCACCTGCGGGTTTTGCTCTGCTCTGCTTGTCTCCCGCACCTGCGGGTTTTGCTCTGCTCTGCTTGTCTACCGCACCTGCGGGTTTTGCTCTGCTCTGCTTGTCTACCGCACCTGCGGGTTTTGCTCTGCTCTGCTTGTCTACCGCACCTGCGGGTTTTGCTCTGCGTTGCTTGTCTACCGCACCTGCGGGTTTTACTCTGCTTTGCTTGTCTACCGCACCTGCGGGTTTTGCTCTGCTCTGCTTGTCTACCGAACCTGCGGGTTTTGCTCTGCTCTGCTTGTCTACTGCACCTGCGGGTTTTGCTCTGCTCTGCTTGTCTCTCGCACCTGCGGGTTTTGCTCTTCTCTGCTTGTCTACCGCACCTGTGGGTTTAGCTCTGCTCTGCTTGTCTACCGCACCTGCGGGTTTTGCTCTGCTCTGCTTGTCTCTCGCACCTGCGGGTTTTGCTCTTCTCTGCTTGTCTACCGCACCTCCGGGTTTTGCTCTGCGCTGCTTGTCTACCGCACCTGCGGGTTTAGCTCTGCTCTGCTTGTCTACCGCACCTCCGGGTTTTGCTCTGCTCTGCTTGTCTACCGCACCTGCGGGTTTTGCTCTTCTCTGCTTGTCTACAGCACCTGCGGGTTTTGCTCTGCTCTGCTTGTCTACCGCACCTGCGGGTTTTGCTCTGCTCTGCTTGTCTACTGCACCTGCGGGTTTTGCTCTGTTCTGCTTGTCTACCGCACCTGCGGGTTTTGCTCTGCTCTGCTTGTCTACCGCACTTGCGGGTTTTGCTCTGCTCTGCTTGTCTACTGCACCTGCGGGTTTTGCTCTGCTCTGCTTGTCTACTGCACCTGCGGGTTTTGCTCTGCGTTGCTTGTCTACCGCACCTGCGGGTTTTACTCTGCTTTGCTTGTCTACCGCACCTGCGGGTTTTGCTCTGCTCTGCTTGTCTCCCACACCTGCGGGTTTTGCTCTGATCCGCTTGTCTACCGCACCTGCGGGTTTTGCTCTGCTCTGCTTGTCTACTGCACCTGCGGGTTTTGCTCTGCTCTGCTTGTCTACTGCACCTGCGGGTTTTGCTCTGCTCTGCTTTTCTCCCGCACCTGCTTGTTTTGCTCTGCTCTGCTTGTCTACCGCACCTGCGGGTTTAGCTCTGCTATGCTTGTCTACCGCACCTGCGGGTTTTGCTTTGCTCTGCTTGTCTACCGCACCTGCGGGTTTTGCTCTGCTCTGCTTGTCTACCGCACCTGCGGGTTTTGCTCTGCTCTGCTTGTCTACCGAACCTGCGGGTTTTGCTCTCCTCTGCTTGTCTACTGCACCTGCGGGTTTTGTTCTGCTCTGCTTGTCTACCGCACCTGCGGGTTTTGCTCTGCTCTACTTGTCTACTGCACCTGCGGGTTTTGCTCTGCTCTGCTTGTCTACCGCACCTGCGGGTTTTGCTCTGCTCTGCTTGTCTACTGCACCTGCGGGTTTTGCTCTGCTCTGCTTGTCTCCCGCACCTGCGGGTTTTGCTCTGCTCTGCTTGTCTACCGCACCTGCGGGTTTTGCTCTGCTCTGCTTGTCTACCGCACCTGCGGGTTTTGCTCTGCTCTGCTTGTCTACCGCACCTGCGGGTTTTGCTCTGCGTTGCTTGTCTACCGCACCTGCGGGTTTTACTCTGCTTTGCTTGTCTACCGCACCTGCGGGTTTTGCTCTGCTCTGCTTGTCTACCGAACCTGCGGGTTTTGCTCTGCTCTGCTTGTCTACTGCACCTGCGGGTTTTGCTCTGCTCTGCTTGTCTCTCGCACCTGCGGGTTTTGCTCTTCTCTGCTTGTCTACCGCACCTGTGGGTTTAGCTCTGCTCTGCTTGTCTACCGCACCTGCGGGTTTTGCTCTGCTCTGCTTGTCTACCGCACCTGCGGGTTTTGCTCTGCTCTGCTTGTCTACTGCACCTGCGGGTTTTGCTCTGCTTTGCTTGTCTACTGCTCCTGCGGGTTTTGCTCAGCTTTGCTTGTCTACCGCACCTGCGGGTTTTGCTCTGCTCTGCTTATCTACCGCACCTGCGGGTTTTGCTCTGCTCTGCTTGTCTACCGCACCTGCGGGTTTTGCTCTGCTTGTCTACCGCACCTGCGGGTTTTGCTCTGCTCTGCTTGTCTACTGCACCTGCGGGTTTTGCTCTGCTCTGCTTGTCTACCGCACCTGCGGGTTTTCCTCTGCTCTGCTTGTCTACTGCACCTGCGGGTTTTGCTCTGCTCTGCTTGTCTACCGCACCTGCGGGTTTTGCTCTGCTCTGCTTGTCTACCGCACCTGCGGGTTTTGCTCTGCGTTGCTTGTCTACCGCACCTGCGGGTTTTACTCTGCTTTGCTTGTCTACCGCACCTGCGGGTTTTGCTCTGCTCTGCTTGTCTACCGCACCTGCGGGTTTTGCTCTGCTCTGCTTGTCTACCGCACCTGCGGGTTTTGCTCTGCTCTGCTTGTCTACTGCACCTGCGGGTTTTGCTCTGCTCTGCTTGTCTACCGCACCTGCGGGTTTTGCTCTGCTCTGCTTGTCTACTGCACCTGCGGTTTTGCTCTGCTCTGCTTGTCTACCGCACTTGCGGGTTTTGCTCTGCTTTGCTTGTCTACCACACTTGCGGGTTTTGCTCTGCTTTGCTTGTCTACCGCACCTGCGGGTTGTGCTCTGCTCTGCTTATCTACCGCACCTGCGGGTTTTGCTCTGCGTTGCTTGTCTACTGCACCTGCGGGTTTTACTCTGCTTTGCTTGTCTACCGCACCTGGGGGTTTTGCTCTGCTCTGCTTGTCTCCCGCACCTGCGGGTTTTGCTCTGCTCTGCTTGTCTACCGCACCTGCGGGTTTTGCTCTGCTCTGCTTGTCTCTCGCACCTGCGGGTTTTGCTCTGCTTGTCTACCGCACCTGCGGGTTTTGCTCTGCGCTGCTTGTCTACCGCACCTGCGGGTTTAGCTCTGCTCTGCTTGTCTACCGCACCTGCGGGTTTTGCTCTGCTCTGCTTGTCTACCGCACCTGCGGGTTTTGCTCTGCTCTGCTTGTCTACCGCACCTGCGGGTTTTGTTCTGCTTTGCTTGTCTACCGCACCTGCGTGTTTTGCTCAGCTTTGCTTGTCTACCGCACCTGCGGGTTTTACTCTGCTTTGCTTGTCTACCGCACCTGCGGGTATTGCTCTGCTCTGCTTGTCTACCGCACCTGCGGGTTTTGCTCTGCTCTGCTTGTCTACCGCACCTGCGGGTTTTGCTCTGCTCTGCTTGTCTACTGCACCTGCGGGTTTTGCTCTGCTCTGCTTGTCTACCGCACCTGCGGGTTTTGCTCTGCTCTGCTTGTCTACCGCACCTGCGGGTTTTGCTCTGCTCTGCTTGTCTACTGCACCTGCGGGTTTTGCTCTGTTCTGCTTGTCTACCGCACCTGCGGGTTTTGCTCTGCTCTGCTTGTCTACCGCACTTGCGGGTTTTGCTCTGCTCTGCTTGTCTACCGCACCTGCGGGTTTTGCTCTGCTCTGCTTGTCTACTGCACCTGCGGGTTTTGCTCTGCGTTGCTTGTCTACCGCACCTGCGGGTTTTACTCTGCTTTGCTTGTCTACCGCACCTGCGGGTTTTGCTCTGCTCTGCTTGTCTCCCACACCTGCGGGTTTTGCTCTGATCCGCTTGTCTACCGCACCTGCGGGTTTTGCTCTGCTCTGCTTGTCTACTGCACCTGCGGGTTTTGCTCTGCTCTGCTTGTCTACTGCACCTGCGGGTTTTGCTCTGCTCTGCTTTTCTCCCGCACCTGCTTGTTTTGCTCTGCTCTGCTTGTCTACCGCACCTGCGGGTTTAGCTCTGCTATGCTTGTCTACCGCACCTGCGGGTTTTGCTTTGCTCTGCTTGTCTACCGCACCTGCGGGTTTTGCTCTGCTCTGCTTGTCTACCGCACCTGCGGGTTTTGCTCTGCTCTGCTTGTCTACCGAACCTGCGGGTTTTGCTCTCCTCTGCTTGTCTACTGCACCTGCGGGTTTTGTTCTGCTCTGCTTGTCTACCGCACCTGCGGGTTTTGCTCTGCTCTACTTGTCTACTGCACCTGCGGGTTTTGCTCTGCTCTGCTTGTCTACTGCACCTGCGGGTTTTGCTCTGCTCTGCTCGTCTACTGCACCTGCGGGTTTTGCTCTGCTCTGCTTGTCTCCCGCACCTGTGGGTTTTGCTCTGCTCTGCTTGTCTACCGCACCTGCGGGTTTTGCTCTGCTCTGCTTGTCTACCGCACCTGCGGGTTTTGCTCTGCTCTGCTTGTCTACCGCACCTGCGGGTTTTGCTCTGCGTTGCTTGTCTACCGCACCTGCGGGTTTTACTCTGCTTTGCTTTTCTACCGCACCTGCGGGTTTTGCTCTGCTCTGCTTGTCTACCGAACTTGCGGGTTTTGCTCTGCTCTGCTTGTCTACTGCACCTGCGGGTTTTGCTCTGCTCTGCTTGTCTCTCGCACCTGCGGGTTTTGCTCTTCTCTGCTTGTCTACCGCACCTGTGGGCTTAGCTCTGCTCTGCTTGTCTACCGCACCTGCGGGTTTTGCTCTGCTCTGCTTGTCTACCGCACCTGCGGGTTTTGCTCTGCTCTGCTTGTCTACCGCACCTGCGGGTTTTGCTCTGCTTTGCTTGTCTACTGCACCTTCGGGTTTTGCTCAGCTTTGCTTGTCTACCGCACCTGCGGGTTTTGCTCTGCTCTGCTTATCTACCGCACCTGCGGGTTTTGCTTTGCTCTGCTTGTCTACCGCACCTGCGGGTTTGCTCTGCTTGTCTACCGCACCTGCGGGTTTTGCTCTGCTCTGCTTGTCTACTACACCTGCGGGTTTTGCTCTGCTCTGCTTGTCTACCGCACCTGCGGGTTTTCCTCTGCTCTGCTTGTCTACTGCACCTGCGGGTTTTGCTCTGCTCTGCTTGTCTACCGCACCTGCGGGTTTTGCTCTGCTCTGCTTGTCTACCGCACCTGCGGGTTTTGCTCTGCGTTGCTTGTCTACCGCACCTGCGGGTTTTACTCTGCTTTGCTTGTCTACCGCACCTGCGGGTTTTGCTCTGCTCTGCTTGTCTACCGCACCTGCGGGTTTTGCTCTGCTCTGCTTGTCTACCGCACCTGCGGGTTTTGCTCTGCTCTGCTTGTCTACTGCACCTGCGGGTTTTGCTCTGCTCTGCTTGTCTACCGCACCTGCGGGTTTTGCTCTGCTCTGCTTGTCTACTGCACCTGCGGTTTTGCTCTGCTCTGCTTGTCTACCGCACTTGCGGGTTTTGCTCTGCTTTGCTTGTCTACCACACTTGCGGGTTTTGCTCTGCTTTGCTTGTCTACCGCACCTGCGGGTTGTGCTCTGCTCTGCTTATCTACCGCACCTGCGGGTTTTGCTCTGCGTTGCTTGTCTACTGCACCTGCGGGTTTTACTCTGCTTTGCTTGTCTACCGCACCTGGGGGTTTTGCTCTGCTCTGCTTGTCTCCCGCACCTGCACGTTTTGCTCTGCTCTGCTTGTCTACCGCACCTGCGGGTTTTGCTCTGCTCTGCTTGTCTACTGCACCTGCGGGTTTTGCTCTGCTCTGCTTGTTTCTCGCACCTGCGGGTTTTGCTCTGCTTGTCTACCGCACCTGCGGGTTTTGCTCTGCGCTGCTTGTCTACCGCACCTGCGGGTTTAGCTCTGCTCTGCTTGTCTACCGCACCTGCGGGTTTTGCTCTGCTCTGCTTGTCTACCGCACCTGCGGGTTTTGCTCTGCTCTGCTTGTCTACCGCACCTGCGGGTTTTGTTCTGCTTTGCTTGTCTACCGCACCTGCGTGTTTTGCTCAGCTTTGCTTGTCTACCGCACCTGCGGGTTTTACTCTGCTTTGCTTGTCTACCGCACCTGCGGGTATTGCTCTGCTCTGCTTGTCTACCGCACCTGCGGGTTTTGCTCTGCTCTGCTTGTCTACCGCACCTGCGGGTTTTGCTCTGCTCTGCTTGTCTACTGCACCTGCGGGTTTTGCTCTGCTCTGCTTGTCTACCGCACCTGCGGGTTTTGCTCTGCTCTGCTTGTCTACTGCACCTGCGGTTTTGCTCTGCTCTGCTTGTCTACCGCACTTGCGAGTTTTGCTCTGCTTTGCTTGTCTACCACACTTGCGGGTTTTGCTCTGCTTTGCTTGTCTACCGCACCTGCGGGTTTTGCTCTGCGTTGCTTGTCTACCGCACCTGGGGGTTTTACTCTGCTTTGCTTGTCTACCGCACCTGGGGGTTTTGCTCTGCTTTGCTTAACTCCCGCACCTGCGGGTTTTGCTCTGCTCTGCTTGTCTACCGCACCTGCGGGTTTTGCTCTGCTCTGCTTGTCTACTGCACCTGCGGGTTTTGCTCTGCTCTGCTTGTCTCTCGCACCTGCGGGTTTTGCTCTTCTCTGCTTGTCTACCGCACCTGCGGGTTTTGCTCTGCGCTGCTTATCTACCGCACCTGCGGGTTTAGCTCTGCTCTGCTTGTCTACCGCACCTCCGGGTTTTGCTCTGCTCTGCTTGTCTACCGCACATGCGGGTTTTGCTCTTCTCTGCTTGTCTACAGCACCTGCGGGTTTTGCTCTGCTCTGCTTGTCTACCGCACCTGCGGGTTTTGCTCTGCTCTGCTTGTCTACTGCACCTGCGGGTTTTGCTCTGTTCTGCTTGTCTACCGCACCTGCGGGTTTTGCTCTGCTCTGCTTGTCTACCGCACTTGCGGGTTTTGCTCTGCTCTGCTTGTCTACCGCACCTGCGGGTTTTGCTCTGCTCTGCTTGTCTACTGCACCTGCGGGTTTTGCTCTGCGTTGCTTGTCTACCGCACCTGCGGGTTTTACTCTGCTTTGCTTGTCTACCGCACCTGCGGGTTTTGCTCTGCTCTGCTTGTCTCCCACACCTGCGGGTTTTGCTCTGATCCGCTTGTCTACCGCACCTGCGGGTTTTGCTCTGCTCTGCTTGTCTACTGCACCTGCGGGTTTTGCTCTGCTCTGCTTGTCTACTGCACCTGCGGGTTTTGCTCTGCTCTGCTTTTCTCCCGCACCTGCTTGTTTTGCTCTGCTCTGCTTGTCTACGGCACCTGCGGGTTTAGCTCTGCTATGCTTGTCTACCGCACCTGCGGGTTTTGCTTTGCTCTGCTTGTCTACCGCACCTGCGGGTTTTGCTCTGCTCTGCTTGTCTACCGCACCTGCGGGTTTTGCTCTGCTCTGCTTGTCTACCGAACCTGCAGGTTTTGCTCTCCTCTGCTTGTCTACTGCACCTGCGGGTTTTGTTCTGCTCTGCTTGTCTACCGCACCTGCGGGTTTTGCTCTGCTCTACTTGTCTACTGCACCTGCGGGTTTTGCTCTGCTCTGCTTGTCTACTGCACCTGCGGGTTTTGCTCTGCTCTGCTTGTCTACTGCACCTGCGGGTTTTGCTCTGCTCTGCTTGTCTCCCGCACCTGTGGGTTTTGCTCTGCTCTGCTTGTCTACCGCACCTGCGGGTTTTGCTCTGCTCTGCTTGTCTACCGCACCTGCGGGTTTTGCTCTGCATTGCTTGTCTACCGCACCTGCGGGTTTTACTCTGCTTTGCTTGTCTACCGCACCTGCGGGTTTTGCTCTGCTCTGCTTGTCTACCAAACTTGCGGGTTTTGCTCTGCTCTGCTTGTCTACTGCACCTGCGGGTTTTGCTCTGCTCTGCTTGTCTCTCGCACCTGCGGGTTTTGCTCTTCTCTGCTTGTCTACCGCACCTGTGGGTTTAGCTCTGCTCTGCTTGTCTACCGCACCTGCGGGTTTTGCTCTGCTTTGCTTGTCTACCGCACCTGCGGGTTTTGCTCTGCTCTGCTTGTCTACCGCACCTGCGGGTTTTGCTCTGCTTTGCTTGTCTACTGCACCTTCGGGTTTTGCTCAGCTTTGCTTGTCTACCGCACCTGCGGGTTTTGCTCTGCTCTGCTTATCTACCGCACCTGCGGGTTTTGCTCTGCTCTGCTTGTCTACCGCACCTGCGGGTTTTGCTCTGCTTGTCTACCGCACCTGCGGGTTTTGCTCTGCTCTGCTTGTCTACTGCACCTGCGGGTTTTGTTCTGCTCTGCTTGTCTACCGCACCTGCGGGTTTTCCTCTCCTCTGCTTGTCTATTGCACCTGCGGGTTTTGCTCTGCTCTGCTTGTCTACCGCACCTGCGGGTTTTGCTCTGCTCTGCTTGTCTACCGCACCTGCGGGTTTTGCTCTGCGTTGCTTGTCTACCGCACCTGCGGGTTTTACTCTGCTTTGCTTGTCTACCGCACCTGCGGGTTTTGCTCTGCTCTGCTTGTCTACCGCACCTGCGGGTTTTGCTCTGCTCTGCTTGTCTACCGCACCTGCGGGTTTTGCTCTGCTCTGCTTGTCTACTGCACCTGCGGGTTTTGCTCTGCTCTGCTTGTCTACCGCACCTGCGGGTTTTGCTCTGCTCTGCTTGTCTACTGCACCTGCGGTTTTGCTCTGCTCTGCTTGTCTACCGCACTTGCGGGTTTTGCTCTGCTTTGCTTGTCTACCACACTTGCGGGTTTTGCTCTGCTTTGCTTGTCTACCGCACCTGCGGGTTGTGCTCTGCTCTGCTTGTCTACCGCACCTGCGGGTTTTGCTCTGCTTTGCTTGTCTACTGCACCTTCGGGTTTTGCTCAGCTTTGCTTGTCTACCGCACCTGCGGGTTTTGCTCTGCTCTGCTTATCTACCGCACCTGCGGGTTTTGCTCTGCTCTGCTTGTCTACCGCACCTGCGGGTTTTGCTCTGCTTGTCTACCGCACCTGCGGGTTTTGCTCTGCTCTGCTTGTCTACTGCACCTGCGGGTTTTGTTCTGCTCTGCTTGTCTACCGCACCTGCGGGTTTTCCTCTGCTCTGCTTGTCTACTGCACCTGCGGGTTTTGCTCTGCTCTGCTTGTCTACCGCACCTGCGGGTTTTGCTCTGCTCTGCTTGTCTACCGCACCTGCGGGTTTTGCTCTGCGTTGCTTGTCTACTGCACCTGCGGGTTTTGCTCTGCTCTGCTTGTCTACTGCACCTGCGGGTTTTGCTCTGCTCTGCTTTTCTCCCGCACCTGCTTGTTTTGCTCTGCTCTGCTTGTCTACCGCACCTGCGGGTTTAGCTCTGCTATGCTTGTCTACCGCACCTGCGGGTTTTGCTTTGCTCTGCTTGTCTACCGCACCTGCGGGTTTTGCTCTGCTCTGCTTGTCTACCGCACCTGCGGGTTTTGCTCTGCTCTGCTTGTCTACCGAACCTGCGGGTTTTGCTCTCCTCTGCTTGTCTACTGCACCTGCGGGTTTTGTTCTGCTCTGCTTGTCTACCGCACCTGCGGGTTTTGCTCTGCTCTACTTGTCTACTGCACCTGCGGGTTTTGCTCTGCTCTGCTTGTCTACTGCACCTGCGGGTTTTGCTCTGCTCTGCTTGTCTACTGCACCTGCGGGTTTTGCTCTGCTCTGCTTGTCTCCCGCACCTGTGGGTTTTGCTCTGCTCTGCTTGTCTACCGCACCTGCGGGTTTTGCTCTGCTCTGCTTGTCTACCGCACCTGCGGGTTTTGCTCTGCTCTGCTTGTCTACCGCACCTGCGGGTTTTGCTCTGCGTTGCTTGTCTACCGCACCTGCGGGTTTTACTCTGCCTTGCTTTTCTACCGCACCTGCGGGTTTTGCTCTGCTCTGCTTGTCTACCGAACTTGCGGGTTTTGCTCTGCTCTGCTTGTCTACTGCACCTGCGGGTTTTGCTCTGCTCTGCTTGTCTCTCGCACCTGCGGGTTTTGCTCTTCTCTGCTTGTCTACCGCACCTGTGGGCTTAGCTCTGCTCTGCTTGTCTACCGCACCTGCGGGTTTTGCTCTGCTCTGCTTGTCTACCGCACCTGCGGGTTTTGCTCTGCTCTGCTTGTCTACCGCACCTGCGGGTTTTGCTCTGCTTTGCTTGTCTACTGCACCTTCGGGTTTTGCTCAGCTTTGCTTGTCTACCGCACCTGCGGGTTTTGCTCTGCTCTGCTTATCTACCGCACCTGCGGGTTTTGCTCTGCTCTGCTTGTCTACCGCACCTGCGGGTTTTGCTCTGCTTGTCTACCGCACCTGCGGGTTTTGCTCTGCTCTGCTTGTCTACTGCACCTGCGGGTTTTGCTCTGCTCTGCTTGTCTACCGCACCTGCGGGTTTTCCTCTGCTCTGCTTGTCTACTGCACCTGCGGGTTTTGCTCTGCTCTGCTTGTCTACCGCACCTGCGGGTTTTGCTCTGCTCTGCTTGTCTACCGCACCTGCGGGTTTTGCTCTGCGTTGCTTGTCTACCGCACCTGCGGGTTTTACTCTGCTTTGCTTGTCTACCGCACCTGCGGGTTTTGCTCTGCTCTGCTTGTCTACCGCACCTGCGGGTTTTGCTCTGCTCTGCTTGTCTACCGCACCTGCGGGTTTTGCTCTGCTCTGCTTGTCTACTGCACCTGCGGGTTTTGCTCTGCTCTGCTTGTCTACCGCACCTGCGGGTTTTGCTCTGCTCTGCTTGTCTACTGCACCTGCGGTTTTGCTCTGCTCTGCTTGTCTACCGCACTTGCGGGTTTTGCTCTGCTTTGCTTGTCTACCACACTTGCGGGTTTTGCTCTGCTTTGCTTGTCTACCGCACCTGCGGGTTGTGCTCTGCTCTGCTTATCTACCGCACCTGCGGGTTTTGCTCTGCGTTGCTTGTCTACCGCACCTGCGGGTTTTACTCTGCTTTGCTTGTCTACCGCACCTGGGGGTTTTGCTCTGCTCTGCTTGTCTCCCGCACCTGCGGGTTTTGCTCTGCTCTGCTTGTCTACCGCACCTGCGGGTTTTGCTCTGCTCTGCTTGTCTACTGCACCTGCGGGTTTTGCTCTGCTCTGCTTGTTTCTCGCACCTGCGGGTTTTGCTCTGCTTGTCTACCGCACCTGCGGGTTTTGCTCTGCGCTGCTTGTCTACCGCACCTGCGGGTTTAGCTCTGCTCTGCTTGTCTACCGCACCTGCGGGTTTTGCTCTGCTCTGCTTGTCTACCGCACCTGCGGGTTTTGCTCTGCTCTGCTTGTCTACCGCACCTGCGGGTTTTGTTCTGCTTTGCTTGTCTACCGCACCTGCGTGTTTTGCTCAGCTTTGCTTGTCTACCGCACCTGCGGGTTTTACTCTGCTTTGCTTGTCTACCGCACCTGCGGGTATTGCTCTGCTCTGCTTGTCTACCGCACCTGCGGGTTTTGCTCTGCTCTGCTTGTCTACCGCACCTGCGGGTTTTGCTCTGCTCTGCTTGTCTACTGCACCTGCGGGTTTTGCTCTGCTCTGCTTGTCTACCGCACCTGCGGGTTTTGCTCTGCTCTGCTTGTCTACTGCACCTGCGGTTTTGCTCTGCTCTGCTTGTCTACCGCACTTGCGAGTTTTGCTCTGCTTTGCTTGTCTACCACACTTGCGGGTTTTGCTCTGCTTTGCTTGTCTACCGCACCTGCGGGTTTTGCTCTGCGTTGCTTGTCTACCGCACCTGGGGGTTTTACTCTGCTTTGCTTGTCTACCGCACCTGGGGGTTTTGCTCTGCTTTGCTTAACTCCCGCACCTGCGGGTTTTGCTCTGCTCTGCTTGTCTACCGCACCTGCGGGTTTTGCTCTGCTCTGCTTGTCTACTGCACCTGCGGGTTTTGCTCTGCTCTGCTTGTCTCTCGCACCTGCGGGTTTTGCTCTTCTCTGCTTGTCTACCGCACCTGCGGGTTTTGCTCTGCGCTGCTTATCTACCGCACCTGCGGGTTTAGCTCTGCTCTGCTTGTCTACCGCACCTCCGGGTTTTGCTCTGCTCTGCTTGTCTACCGCACATGCGGGTTTTGCTCTTCTCTGCTTGTCTACAGCACCTGCGGGTTTTGCTCTGCTCTGCTTGTCTACCGCACCTGCGGGTTTTGCTCTGCTCTGCTTGTCTACTGCACCTGCGGGTTTTGCTCTGTTCTGCTTGTCTACCGCACCTGCGGGTTTTGCTCTGCTCTGCTTGTCTACCGCACTTGCGGGTTTTGCTCTGCTCTGCTTGTCTACCGCACCTGCGGGTTTTGCTCTGCTCTGCTTGTCTACTGCACCTGCGGGTTTTGCTCTGCGTTGCTTGTCTACCGCACCTGCGGGTTTTACTCTGCTTTGCTTGTCTACCGCACCTGCGGGTTTTGCTCTGCTCTGCTTGTCTCCCACACCTGCGGGTTTTGCTCTGATCCGCTTGTCTACCGCACCTGCGGGTTTTGCTCTGCTCTGCTTGTCTACTGCACCTGCGGGTTTTGCTCTGCTCTGCTTGTCTACTGCACCTGCGGGTTTTGCTCTGCTCTGCTTTTCTCCCGCACCTGCTTGTTTTGCTCTGCTCTGCTTGTCTACGGCACCTGCGGGTTTAGCTCTGCTATGCTTGTCTACCGCACCTGCGGGTTTTGCTTTGCTCTGCTTGTCTACCGCACCTGCGGGTTTTGCTCTGCTCTGCTTGTCTACCGCACCTGCGGGTTTTGCTCTGCTCTGCTTGTCTACCGAACCTGCAGGTTTTGCTCTCCTCTGCTTGTCTACTGCACCTGCGGGTTTTGTTCTGCTCTGCTTGTCTACCGCACCTGCGGGTTTTGCTCTGCTCTACTTGTCTACTGCACCTGCGGGTTTTGCTCTGCTCTGCTTGTCTACTGCACCTGCGGGTTTTGCTCTGCTCTGCTTGTCTACTGCACCTGCGGGTTTTGCTCTGCTCTGCTTGTCTCCCGCACCTGTGGGTTTTGCTCTGCTCTGCTTGTCTACCGCACCTGCGGGTTTTGCTCTGCTCTGCTTGTCTACCGCACCTGCGGGTTTTGCTCTGCGTTGCTTTTCTACCGCACCTGCGGGTTTTACTCTGCTTTGCTTGTCTACCGCACCTGCGGGTTTTGCTCTGCTCTGCTTGTCTACCGAACTTGCGGGTTTTGCTCTGCTCTGCTTGTCTACTGCACCTGCGGGTTTTGCTCTGCTCTGCTTGTCTCTCGCACCTGCGGGTTTTGCTCTTCTCTGCTTGTCTACCGCACCTGTGGGTTTAGCTCTGCTCTGCTTGTCTACCGCACCTGCGGGTTTTGCTCTGCTTTGCTTGTCTACCGCACCTGCGGGTTTTGCTCTGCTCTGCTTGTCTACCGCACCTGCGGGTTTTGCTCTGCTTTGCTTGTCTACTGCACCTTCGGGTTTTGCTCAGCTTTGCTTGTCTACCGCACCTGCGGGTTTTGCTCTGCTCTGCTTGTCTACCGCACCTGCGGGTTTTGCTCTGCTTGTCTACCGCACCTGCGGGTTTTGCTCTGCTCTGCTTGTCTACTGCACCTGCGGGTTTTGTTCTGCTCTGCTTGTCTACCGCACCTGCGGGTTTTCCTCTGCTCTGCTTGTCTATTGCACCTGCGGGTTTTGCTCTGCTCTGCTTGTCTACCGCACCTGCGGGTTTTGCTCTGCTCTGCTTGTCTACCGCACCTGCGGGTTTTGCTCTGCGTTGCTTGTCTACCGCACCTGCGGGTTTTACTCTGCTTTGCTTGTCTACCGCACCTGCGGGTTTTGCTCTGCTCTGCTTGTCTACCGCACCTGCGGGTTTTGCTCTGCTCTGCTTGTCTACCGCACCTGCGGGTTTTGCTCTGCTCTGCTTGTCTACTGCACCTGCGGGTTTTGCTCTGCTCTGCTTGTCTACCGCACCTGCGGGTTTTGCTCTGCTCTGCTTGTCTACTGCACCTGCGGTTTTGCTCTGCTCTGCTTGTCTACCGCACTTGCGGGTTTTGCTCTGCTTTGCTTGTCTACCACACTTGCGGGTTTTGCTCTGCTTTGCTTGTCTACCGCACCTGCGGGTTGTGCTCTGCTCTGCTTATCTACCGCACCTGCGGGTTTTGCTCTGCGTTGCTTGTCTACCGCACCTGGGGGTTTTACTCTGCTTTGCTTGTCTACCGCACCTGGGGGTTTTGCTCTGCTCTGCTTGTCTCCCGCACCTGCGGGTTTTGCTCTGCTTTGCTTGTCTACCGCACCTGCGGGTTTTGCTCTGCTCTGCTTGTCTACCGCACCTGCGGGTTTTGCTCTGCTTTGCTTGTCTACTGCACCTTCGGGTTTTGCTCAGCTTTGCTTGTCTACCGCACCTGCGGGTTTTGCTCTGCTCTGCTTATCTACCGCACCTGCGGGTTTTGCTCTGCTCTGCTTGTCTACCGCACCTGCGGGTTTTGCTCTGCTTGTCTACCGCACCTGCGGGTTTTGCTCTGCTCTGCTTGTCTACTGCACCTGCGGGTTTTGTTCTGCTCTGCTTGTCTACCGCACCTGCGGGTTTTCCTCTGCTCTGCTTGTCTATTGCACCTGTGGGTTTTGCTCTGCTCTGCTTGTCTACCGCACCTGCGGGTTTTGCTCTGCTCTGCTTGTCTACCGCACCTGCGGGTTTTGCTCTGCGTTGCTTGTCTACCGCACCTGCGGGTTTTACTCTGCTTTGCTTGTCTACCGCACCTGCGGGTTTTGCTCTGCTCTGCTTGTCTACCGCACCTGCGGGTTTTGCTCTGCTCTGCTTGTCTACCGCACCTGCGGGTTTTGCTCTGCTCTGCTTGTCTACTGCACCTGCGGGTTTTGCTCTGCTCTGCTTGTCTACCGCACCTGCGGGTTTTGCTCTGCTCTGCTTGTCTACTGCACCTGCGGTTTTGCTCTGCTCTGCTTGTCTACCGCACTTGCGGGTTTTGCTCTGCTTTGCTTGTCTACCACACTTGCGGGTTTTGCTCTGCTTTGCTTGTCTACCGCACCTGCGGGTTGTGCTCTGCTCTGCTTATCTACCGCACCTGCGGGTTTTGCTCTGCGTTGCTTGTCTACCGCACCTGGGGGTTTTACTCTGCTTTGCTTGTCTACCGCACCTGGGGGTTTTGCTCTGCTCTGCTTGTCTCCCGCACCTGCGGGTTTTGCTCTGCTCTGCTTGTCTACCGCACCTGCGGGTTTTGCTCTGCTCTGCTTGTCTACTGCACCTGCGGGTTTTGCTTTGCTCTGCTTGTCTCTCGCACCTGCGGGTTTTGCTCTTCTCTGCTTGTCTACCGCACCTGCGGGTTTTGCTCTGCGCTGCTTGTCTACCGCACCTGCGGGTTTAGCTCTGCTCTGCTTGTCTACCGCACCTGCGGGTTTTGCTCTGCTCTGCTTGTCTACCGCACCTGCGGGTTTTGCTCTGCTCTGCTTGTCTACCGCACCTGCGGGTTTTGCTCTGCTTTGCTTGTCTACCGCACCTGCGTGTTTTGCTCAGCTTTGCTTGTCTACCGCACCTGCGGGTTTTGCTCTGCTCTGCTTGTCTACCGCACCTGCGGGTTTTGCTCTTCTCTGCTTGTCTACCGCACCAGCGGGTTTTGCTCTGCTCTGCTTGTCTACCGCACCTGCGGGTTTTGCTCTGCTCTGCTTGTCTACTGCACCTGCGGGTTTTGCTCTGCTCTGCTTGTCTACTGCACCTGCGGGTTTTGCTCTGCTCTGCTTGTCTACCGCACTTGCGGGTTTTGCTCTGCTCTGCTTGTCTACTGCACCTGCGGGTTTTGCTCTGCTCTGCTTGTCTACCGCACCTGCGGGTTTTGCTCTGCTCTGCTTGTCTACCGCACTTGCGGGTTTTGCTCTGCTCTGCTTGTCTACCGCACCTGCGGGTTTTGCTCTGCTCTGCTTGTCTACCGCACCTGCGGGTTTTGCTCTGCGTTGCTTGTCTACCGCACCTGCGGGTTTTACTCTGCTTTGCTTGTCTACCGCACCTGCGGGTTTTGCTCTGCTCTGCTTGTCTACCGCACCTGCGGGTTTTGCTCTGCTCTGCTTGTCTACCGCACCTGCGGGTTTTGCTCTGCTCTGCTTGTCTACTGCACCTGCGGGTTTTGCTCTGCTCTGCTTGTCTACCGCACCTGCGGGTTTTGCTCTGCTCTGCTTGTCTACTGCACCTGCGGTTTTGCTCTGCTCTGCTTGTCTACCGCACTTGCGGGTTTTGCTCTGCTTTGCTTGTCTACCACACTTGCGGGTTTTGCTCTGCTTTGCTTGTCTACCGCACCTGCGGGTTGTGCTCTGCTCTGCTTATCTACCGCACCTGCGGGTTTTGCTCTGCGTTGCTTGTCTACCGCACCTGGGGGTTTTACTCTGCTTTGCTTGTCTACCGCACCTGGGGGTTTTGCTCTGCTCTGCTTGTCTCCCGCACCTGCGGGTTTTGCTCTGCTCTGCTTGTCTACCGCACCTGCGGGTTTTGCTCTGCTCTGCTTGTCTACTGCACCTGCGGGTTTTGCTTTGCTCTGCTTGTCTCTCGCACCTGCGGGTTTTGCTCTTCTCTGCTTGTCTACCGCACCTGCGGGTTTTGCTCTGCGCTGCTTGTCTACCGCACCTGCGGGTTTAGCTCTGCTCTGCTTGTCTACCGCACCTGCGGGTTTTGCTCTGCTCTGCTTGTCTACCGCACCTGCGGGTTTTGCTCTGCTCTGCTTGTCTACCGCACCTGCGGGTTTTGCTCTGCTTTGCTTGTCTACCGCACCTGCGTGTTTTGCTCAGCTTTGCTTGTCTACCGCACCTGCGGGTTTTGCTCTGCTCTGCTTGTCTACCGCACCTGCGGGTTTTGCTCTTCTCTGCTTGTCTACCGCACCAGCGGGTTTTGCTCTGCTCTGCTTGTCTACCGCACCTGCGGGTTTTGCTCTGCTCTGCTTGTCTACTGCACCTGCGGGTTTTGCTCTGCTCTGCTTGTCTACTGCACCTGCGGGTTTTGCTCTGCTCTGCTTGTCTACCGCACTTGCGGGTTTTGCTCTGCTCTGCTTGTCTACTGCACCTGCGGGTTTTGCTCTGCTCTGCTTGTCTACCGCACCTGCGGGTTTTGCTCTGCTCTGCTTGTCTACCGCACTTGCGGGTTTTGCTCTGCTCTGCTTGTCTACCGCACCTGCGGGTTTTGCTCTGCTCTGCTTGTCTACCGCACCTGCGGGTTTTGCTCAGCTTTGCTTGTCTACCGCACCTGCGGGATTTGCTCTGCTCTGCTTGTCTACCGCACCTGCGGGTTTTGCTCTTCTCTGCTTGTCTACAGCACCTGCGGGTTTTTCTCTGCTCTGCTTGTCTACCGCACTTGCGGGTTTTGCTCTGCTCTGCTTGTCTACCGCACCTGCGGGTTTTGCTCTGCTCTGCTTGTCTACTGCACCTGCGGGTTTTGCTCTGCGTTGCTTGTCTACCGCACCTGCGGGTTTTACTCTGCTTTGCTTGTCTACCGCACCTGCGGGTTTTGCTCTGCTCTGCTTGTCTCCCACACCTGCGGGTTTTGCTCTGATCCGCTTGTCTACCGCACCTGCGGGTTTTGCTCTGCTCTGCTTGTCTACTGCACCTGCGGGTTTTGCTCTGCTCTGCTTGTCTACTGCACCTGCGGGTTTTGCTCTGCTATGCTTTTCTCCCGCACCTGCTTGTTTTGCTCTGCTCTGCTTGTCTACCGCACCTGCGGGTTTAGCTCTGCTATGCTTGTCTACCGCACCTGCGGGTTTTGCTTTGCTCTGCTTGTCTACCGCACCTGCGGGTTTTGCTCTCCTCTGCTTGTCTACTGCACCTGCGGGTTTTGTTCTGCTCTGCTTGTCTACCGCACCTGCGGGTATTGCTCTGCTCTACTTGTCTACTGCACCTGCGGGTTTTGCTCTGCTCTGCTTGTCTACCGCACCTGCGGGTTTTGCTCTGCTCTGCTTGTCTACTGCACCTGCGTGTTTTGCTCTGCTCTGCTTGTCTCCCGCACCTGCGGGTTTTGCTCTGCTCTGCTTGTCTACCGCACCTGCGGGTTTTGCTCTGCTCTGCTTGTCTACCGCACCTGCGGGTTTTGCTCTGCTCTGCTTGTCTACCGCACCTGCGGGTTTTGCTCTGCGTTGCTTGTCTACCGCACCTGCGGGTTTTACTCTGCTTTGCTTGTCTACTGCACCTGCGGGTTTTGCTCTGCTCTGCTTGTCTACCGAACCTGCGGGTTTTGCTCTGCTCTGCTTGTCTACTGCACCTGCGGGTTCTGCTCTGCTCTGCTTGTCTCTCGCACCTGCGGGTTTTGCTCTTCTCTGCTTGTCTACCGCACCTGTGGGTTTAGCTCTGCTCTGCTTGTCTACCGCACCTGCGGGTTTTGCTCTGCTCTGCTTGTCTACCGCACCTGCGGGTTTTGCTCTGCTCTGCTTGTCTACCGCACCTGCGGGTTTTGCTCTGCTTTGCTTGTCTACTGCACCTGCGGGTTTTGCTCAGCTTTGCTTGTCTACCGCACCTGCGGGTTATGCTCTGCTCTGCTTATCTACCGCACCTGCGGGTTTTGCTCTGCTCTGCTTGTCTACCGCACCTGCGGGTTTTGCTCTGCTTGTCTACCGCACCTGCGGGTTTTGCTCTGCTCTGCTTGTCTACTGCACCTGCGGGTTTTGCTCTGCTCTGCTTGTCTACTGCACCTGCGGGTTTTCCTCTGCTCTGCTTGTCTACTGCACCTGCGGGTTTTGCTCTGCTCTGCTTGTCTACCGCACGTGCGGGTTTTGCTCTGCTCTGCTTGTCTACCGCACCTGCGGGTTTTGCTCTGCGTTGCTTGTCTACCGCACCTGCGGGTTTTACTCTGCTTTGCTTGTCTACCGCACCTGCGGGTTTTGCTCTGCTCTGCTTGTCTACCGCACCTGCGGGTTTTACTCTGCTTTGCTTGTCTACTGCACCTGCGGGTTTTGCTCTGCTCTGCTTGTCTACCGAACCTGCGGGTTTTACTCTGCTTTGCTTGTCTACTGCACCTGCGGGTTTTGCTCTGCTCTGCTTGTCTACCGAACCTGCGGGTTTTGCTCTGCTCTGCTTGTCTACTGCACCTGCGGGTTCTGCTCTGCTCTGCTTGTCTCTCGCACCTGCGGGTTTTGCTCTTCTCTGCTTGTCTACCGCACCTGTGGGTTTAGCTCTGCTCTGCTTGTCTACCGCACCTGCGGGTTTTGCTCTGCTCTGCTTGTCTACCGCACCTGCGGGTTTTGCTCTGCTCTGCTTGTCTACCGCACCTGCGGGTTTTGCTCTGCTTTGCTTGTCTACTGCACCTGCGGGTTTTGCTCAGCTTTGCTTGTCTACCGCACCTGCGGGTTTTGCTCTGCTCTGCTTATCTACCGCACCTGCGGGTTTTGCTCTGCTCTGCTTGTCTACCGCACCTGCGGGTTTTGCTCTGCTTGTCTACCGCACCTGCGGGTTTTGCTCTGCTCTGCTTGTCTACTGCACCTGCGGGTTTTGCTCTGCTCTGCTTGTCTACCGCACCTGCGGGTTTTCCTCTGCTCTGCTTGTCTACTGCACCTGCGGGTTTTGCTCTGCTCTGCTTGTCTACCGCACGTGCGGGTTTTGCTCTGCTCTGCTTGTCTACCGCACCTGCGGGTTTTGCTCTGCGTTGCTTGTCTACCGCACCTGCGGGTTTTACTCTGCTTTGCTTGTCTACCGCACCTGCGGGTTTTGCTCTGCTCTGCTTGTCTACCGCACCTGCGGGTTTTGCTCTGCTCTGCTTGTCTACCGCACCTGCGGGTTTTGCTCTGCTCTGCTTGTCTACTGCACCTGCGGGTTTTGCTCTGCTCTGCTTGTCTACCGCACCTGCGGGTTTTGCTCTGCTCTGCTTGTCTACTGCACCTGCGGTTTTGCTCTGCTCTGCTTGTCTACCGCACTTGCGGGTTTTGCTCTGCTTTGCTTGTCTACCACACTTGCGGGTTTTGCTCTGCTTTGCTTGTCTACCGCACCTGCGGGTTGTGCTCTGCTCTGCTTATCTACCGCACCTGGGGGTTTTGCTCTGCGTTGCTTGTCTACCGCACCTGGGGGTTTTACTCTGCTTTGCTTGTCTACCGCACCTGGGGGTTTTGCTCTGCTCTGCTTATCTACCGCACCTGCGGGTTTTGCTCTGCTCTGCTTGTCTACCGCACCTGCGGGTTTTGCTCTGCTTGTCTACCGCACCTGCGGGTTTTGCTCTGCTCTGCTTGTCTACTGCACCTGCGGGTTTTGTTCTGCTCTGCTTGTCTACCGCACCTGCGGGTTTTCCTCTGCTCTGCTTGTCTATTGCACCTGCGGGTTTTGCTCTGCTCTGCTTGTCTACCGCACCTGCGGGTTTTGCTCTGCTCTGCTTGTCTACCGCACCTGCGGGTTTTGCTCTGCGTTGCTTGTCTACCGCACCTGCGGGTTTTACTCTGCTTTGCTTGTCTACCGCACCTGCGGGTTTTGCTCTGCTCTGCTTGTCTACCGCACCTGCGGGTTTTGCTCTGCTCTGCTTGTCTACCGCACCTGCGGGTTTTGCTCTGCTCTGCTTGTCTACTGCACCTGCGGGTTTTGCTCTGCTCTGCTTGTCTACCGCACCTGCGGGTTTTGCTCTGCTCTGCTTGTCTACTGCACCTGCGGTTTTGCTCTGCTCTGCTTGTCTACCGCACTTGCGGGTTTTGCTCTGCTTTGCTTGTCTACCACACTTGCGGGTTTTGCTCTGCTTTGCTTGTCTACCGCACCTGCGGGTTGTGCTCTGCTCTGCTTATCTACCGCACCTGCGGGTTTTGCTCTGCGTTGCTTGTCTACCGCACCTGGGGGTTTTACTCTGCTTTGCTTGTCTACCGCACCTGGGGGTTTTGCTCTGCTCTGCTTGTCTCCCGCACCTGCGGGTTTTGCTCTGCTCTGCTTGTCTACCGCACCTGCGGGTTTTGCTCTGCTCTGCTTGTCTACTGCACCTGCGGGTTTTGCTTTGCTCTGCTTGTCTCTCGCACCTGCGGGTTTTGCTCTTCTCTGCTTGTCTACCGCACCTGCGGGTTTTGCTCTGCGCTGCTTGTCTACCGCACCTGCGGGTTTAGCTCTGCTCTGCTTGTCTACCGCACCTGCGGGTTTTGCTCTGCTCTGCTTGTCTACCGCACCTGCGGGTTTTGCTCTGCTCTGCTTGTCTACCGCACCTGCGGGTTTTGCTCTGCTTTGCTTGTCTACCGCACCTGCGTGTTTTGCTCAGCTTTGCTTGTCTACCGCACCTGCGGGTTTTGCTCTGCTCTGCTTGTCTACCGCACCTGCGGGTTTTGCTCTTCTCTGCTTGTCTACCGCACCAGCGGGTTTTGCTCTGCTCTGCTTGTCTACCGCACCTGCGGGTTTTGCTCTGCTCTGCTTGTCTACTGCACCTGCGGGTTTTGCTCTGCTCTGCTTGTCTACTGCACCTGCGGGTTTTGCTCTGCTCTGCTTGTCTACCGCACTTGCGGGTTTTGCTCTGCTCTGCTTGTCTACTGCACCTGCGGGTTTTGCTCTGCTCTGCTTGTCTACCGCACCTGCGGGTTTTGCTCTGCTCTGCTTGTCTACCGCACTTGCGGGTTTTGCTCTGCTCTGCTTGTCTACCGCACCTGCGGGTTTTGCTCTGCTCTGCTTGTCTACCGCACCTGCGGGTTTTGCTCAGCTTTGCTTGTCTACCGCACCTGCGGGATTTGCTCTGCTCTGCTTGTCTACCGCACCTGCGGGTTTTGCTCTTCTCTGCTTGTCTACAGCACCTGCGGGTTTTGCTCTGCTCTGCTTGTCTACCGCACTTGCGGGTTTTGCTCTGCTCTGCTTGTCTACCGCACCTGCGGGTTTTGCTCTGCTCTGCTTGTCTACTGCACCTGCGGGTTTTGCTCTGCGTTGCTTGTCTACCGCACCTGCGGGTTTTACTCTGCTTTGCTTGTCTACCGCACCTGCGGGTTTTGCTCTGCTCTGCTTGTCTCCCACACCTGCGGGTTTTGCTCTGATCCGCTTGTCTACCGCACCTGCGGGTTTTGCTCTGCTCTGCTTGTCTACTGCACCTGCGGGTTTTGCTCTGCTCTGCTTGTCTACTGCACCTGCGGGTTTTGCTCTGCTATGCTTTTCTCCCGCACCTGCTTGTTTTGCTCTGCTCTGCTTGTCTACCGCTCCTGCGGGTTTAGCTCAGCTTTGCTTGTCTACCGCACCTGCGGGTTTTGCTCTGCTCTGCTTGTCTACCGCACCTGCGGTTTTTGCTTTGCTCTGCTTGTCTACCGCACCTGCGGGTTTTGCTCTCCTCTGCTTGTCTACTGCACCTGCGGGTTTTGTTCTGCTCTGCTTGTCTACCGCACCTGCGGGTATTGCTCTGCTCTACTTGTCTACTGCACCTGCGGGTTTTGCTCTGCTCTGCTTGTCTACCGCACCTGCGGGTTTTGCTCTGCTCTGCTTGTCTACTGCACCTGCGTGTTTTGCTCTGCTCTGCTTGTCTCCCGCACCTGCGGGTTTTGCTCTGCTCTGCTTGTCTACCGCACCTGCGGGTTTTGCTCTGCTCTGCTTGTCTACCGCACCTGCGGGTTTTGCTCTGCTCTGCTTGTCTACCGCACCTGCGGGTTTTGCTCTGCGTTGCTTGTCTACCGCACCTGCGGGTTTTACTCTGCTTTGCTTGTCTACTGCACCTGCGGGTTTTGCTCTGCTCTGCTTGTCTACCGAACCTGCGGGTTTTGCTCTGCTCTGCTTGTCTACTGCACCTGCGGGTTCTGCTCTGCTCTGCTTGTCTCTCGCACCTGCGGGTTTTGCTCTTCTCTGCTTGTCTACCGCACCTGTGGGTTTAGCTCTGCTCTGCTTGTCTACCGCACCTGCGGGTTTTGCTCTGCTCTGCTTGTCTACCGCACCTGCGGGTTTTGCTCTGCTCTGCTTGTCTACCGCACCTGCGGGTTTTGCTCTGCTTTGCTTGTCTACTGCACCTGCGGGTTTTGCTCAGCTTTGCTTGTCTACCGCACCTGCGGGTTTTGCTCTGCTCTGCTTATCTACCGCACCTGCGGGTTTTGCTCTGCTCTGCTTGTCTACCGCACCTGCGGGTTTTGCTCTGCTTGTCTACCGCACCTGCGGGTTTTGCTCTGCTCTGCTTGTCTACTGCACCTGCGGGTTTTGCTCTGCTCTGCTTGTCTACTGCACCTGCGGGTTTTCCTCTGCTCTGCTTGTCTACTGCACCTGCGGGTTTTGCTCTGCTCTGCTTGTCTACCGCACGTGCGGGTTTTGCTCTGCTCTGCTTGTCTACCGCACCTGCGGGTTTTGCTCTGCGTTGCTTGTCTACCGCACCTGCGGGTTTTACTCTGCTTTGCTTGTCTACCGCACCTGCGGGTTTTGCTCTGCTCTGCTTGTCTACCGCACCTGCGGGTTTTACTCTGCTTTGCTTGTCTACTGCACCTGCGGGTTTTGCTCTGCTCTGCTTGTCTACCGAACCTGCGGGTTTTACTCTGCTTTGCTTGTCTACTGCACCTGCGGGTTTTGCTCTGCTCTGCTTGTCTACCGAACCTGCGGGTTTTGCTCTGCTCTGCTTGTCTACTGCACCTGCGGGTTCTGCTCTGCTCTGCTTGTCTCTCGCACCTGCGGGTTTTGCTCTTCTCTGCTTGTCTACCGCACCTGTGGGTTTAGCTCTGCTCTGCTTGTCTACCGCACCTGCGGGTTTTGCTCTGCTCTGCTTGTCTACCGCACCTGCGGGTTTTGCTCTGCTCTGCTTGTCTACCGCACCTGTGGGTTTTGCTCTGCTTTGCTTGTCTACTGCACCTGCGGGTTTTGCTCAGCTTTGCTTGTCTACCGCACCTGCGGGTTTTGCTCTGCTCTGCTTATCTACCGCACCTGCGGGTTTTGCTCTGCTCTGCTTGTCTACCGCACCTGCGGGTTTTGCTCTGCTTGTCTACCGCACCTGCGGGTTTTGCTCTGCTCTGCTTGTCTACTGCACCTGCGGGTTTTGCTCTGCTCTGCTTGTCTACCGCACCTGCGGGTTTTCCTCTGCTCTGCTTGTCTACTGCACCTGCGGGTTTTGCTCTGCTCTGCTTGTCTACCGCACGTGCGGGTTTTGCTCTGCTCTGCTTGTCTACCGCACCTGCGGGTTTTGCTCTGCGTTGCTTGTCTACCGCACCTGCGGGTTTTACTCTGCTTTGCTTGTCTACCGCACCTGCGGGTTTTGCTCTGCTCTGCTTGTCTACCGCACCTGCGGGTTTTGCTCTGCTCTGCTTGTCTACCGCACCTGCGGGTTTTGCTCTGCTCTGCTTGTCTACTGCACCTGCGGGTTTTGCTCTGCTCTGCTTGTCTACCGCACCTGCGGGTTTTGCTCTGCTCTGCTTGTCTACTGCACCTGCGGTTTTGCTCTGCTCTGCTTGTCTACCGCACTTGCGGGTTTTGCTCTGCTTTGCTTGTCTACCACACTTGCGGGTTTTGCTCTGCTTTGCTTGTCTACCGCACCTGCGGGTTGTGCTCTGCTCTGCTTATCTACCGCACCTGGGGGTTTTGCTCTGCGTTGCTTGTCTACCGCACCTGGGGGTTTTACTCTGCTTTGCTTGTCTACCGCACCTGGGGGTTTTGCTCTGCTCTGCTTGTCTCCCGCACCTGCGGGTTTTGCTCTGCTCTGCTTGTCTACCGCACCTGCGGGTTTTGCTCTGCTCTGCTTGTCTACTGCACCTGCGGGTTTTGCTTTGCTCTGCTTGTCTCTCGCACCTGCGGGTTTTGCTCTTCTCTGCTTGTCTACCGCACCTGCGGGTTTTGCTCTGCGCTGCTTGTCTACCGGACCTGCGGGTTTAGCTCTGCTCTGCTTGTCTACCGCACCTGCGGGTTTTGCTCTGCTCTGCTTGTCTACCGCACCTGCGGGTTTTGCTCTGCTCTGCTTGTCTACCGCACCTGCGGGTTTTGCTCTGCTTTGCTTGTCTACCGCACCTGCGTGTTTTGCTCAGCTTTGCTTGTCTACCGCACCTGCGGGTTTTGCTCTGCTCTGCTTGTCTACCGCACCTGCGGGTTTTGCTCTTCTCTGCTTGTCTACCGCACCTGCGGGTTTTGCTCTGCTCTGCTTGTCTACCGCACCTGCGGGTTTTGCTCTGCTCTGCTTGTCTACTGCACCTGCGGGTTTTGCTCTGCTCTGCTTGTCTACTGCACCTGCGGGTTTTGCTCTGCTCTGCTTGTCTACCGCACTTGCGGGTTTTGCTCTGCTCTGCTTGTCTACTGCACCTGCGGGTTTTGCTCTGCTCTGCTTGTCTACCGCACCTGCGGGTTTTGCTCTGCTCTGCTTGTCTACCGCACTTGCGGGTTTTGCTCTGCTCTGCTTGTCTACCGCACCTGCGGGTTTTGCTCTGCTCTGCTTGTCTACCGCACCTGCGGGTTTTGCTCAGCTTTGCTTGTCTACCGCACCTGCGGGATTTGCTCTGCTCTGCTTGTCTACCGCACCTGCGGGTTTTGCTCTTCTCTGCTTGTCTACAGCACCTGCGGGTTTTGCTCTGCTCTGCTTGTCTACCGCACTTGCGGGTTTTGCTCTGCTCTGCTTGTCTACCGCACCTGCGGGTTTTGCTCTGCTCTGCTTGTCTACTGCACCTGCGGGTTTTGCTCTGCGTTGCTTGTCTACCGCACCTGCGGGTTTTACTCTGCTTTGCTTGTCTACCGCACCTGCGGGTTTTGCTCTGCTCTGCTTGTCTCCCACACCTGCGGGTTTTGCTCTGCTCTGCTTGTCTACTGCACCTGCGGGTTTTGCTCTGCTATGCTTTTCTCCCGCACCTGCTTGTTTTGCTCTGCTCTGCTTGTCTACCGCACCTGCGGGTTTAGCTCTGCTATGCTTGTCTACCGCACCTGCGGGTTTTGCTTTGCTCTGCTTGTCTACCGCAACTGCGGGTTTTGCTCTCCTCTGCTTGTCTACTGCACCTGCGGGTTTTGTTCTGCTCTGCTTGTCTACCGCACCTGCGGGTATTGCTCTGCTCTACTTGTCTACTGCACCTGCGGGTTTTGCTCTGCTCTGCTTGTCTACCGCACCTGCGGGTTTTGCTCTGCTCTGCTTGTCTACTGCACCTGCGTGTTTTGCTCTGCTCTGCTTGTCTCCCGCACCTGCGGGTTTTGCTCTGCTCTGCTTGTCTACCGCACCTGCGGGTTTTGCTCTGCTCTGCTTGTCTACCGCACCTGCGGGTTTTGCTCTGCTCTGCTTGTCTACCGCACCTGCGGGTTTTGCTCTGCGTTGCTTGTCTACCGCACCTGCGGGTTTTACTCTGCTTTGCTTGTCTACTGCACCTGCGGGTTTTGCTCTGCTCTGCTTGTCTACCGAACCTGCGGGTTTTGCTCTGCTCTGCTTGTCTACTGCACCTGCGGGTTCTGCTCTGCTCTGCTTGTCTCTCGCACCTGCGGGTTTTGCTCTTCTCTGCTTGTCTACCGCACCTGTGGGTTTAGCTCTGCTCTGCTTGTCTACCGCACCTGCGGGTTTTGCTCTGCTCTGCTTGTCTACCGCACCTGCGGGTTTTGCTCTGCTCTGCTTGTCTACCGCACCTGCGGGTTTTGCTCTGCTTTGCTTGTCTACTGCACCTGCGGGTTTTGCTCAGCTTTGCTTGTCTACCGCACCTGCGGGTTTTGCTCTGCTCTGCTTATCTACCGCACCTGCGGGTTTTGCTCTGCTCTGCTTGTCTACCGCACCTGCGGGTTTTGCTCTGCTTGTCTACCGCACCTGCGGGTTTTGCTCTGCTCTGCTTGTCTACTGCACCTGCGGGTTTTGCTCTGCTCTGCTTGTCTACCGCACCTGCGGGTTTTCCTCTGCTCTGCTTGTCTACTGCACCTGCGGGTTTTGCTCTGCTCTGCTTGTCTACCGCACGTGCGGGTTTTGCTCTGCTCTGCTTGTCTACCGCACCTGCGGGTTTTGCTCTGCGTTGCTTGTCTACCGCACCTGCGGGTTTTACTCTGCTTTGCTTGTCTACCGCACCTGCGGGTTTTGCTCTGCTCTGCTTGTCTACCGCACCTGCGGGTTTTACTCTGCTTTGCTTGTCTACTGCACCTGCGGGTTTTGCTCTGCTCTGCTTGTCTACCGAACCTGCGGGTTTTACTCTGCTTTGCTTGTCTACTGCACCTGCGGGTTTTGCTCTGCTCTGCTTGTCTACCGAACCTGCGGGTTTTGCTCTGCTCTGCTTGTCTACTGCACCTGCGGGTTCTGCTCTGCTCTGCTTGTCTCTCGCACCTGCGGGTTTTGCTCTTCTCTGCTTGTCTACCGCACCTGTGGGTTTAGCTCTGCTCTGCTTGTCTACCGCACCTGCGGGTTTTGCTCTGCTCTGCTTGTCTACCGCACCTGCGGGTTTTGCTCTGCTCTGCTTGTCTACCGCACCTGCGGGTTTTGCTCTGCTTTGCTTGTCTACTGCACCTGCGGGTTTTGCTCAGCTTTGCTTGTCTACCGCACCTGCGGGTTTTGCTCTGCTCTGCTTATCTACCGCACCTGCGGGTTTTGCTCTGCTCTGCTTGTCTACCGCACCTGCGGGTTTTGCTCTGCTTGTCTACCGCACCTGCGGGTTTTGCTCTGCTCTGCTTGTCTACTGCACCTGCGGGTTTTGCTCTGCTCTGCTTGTCTACCGCACCTGCGGGTTTTCCTCTGCTCTGCTTGTCTACTGCACCTGCGGGTTTTGCTCTGCTCTGCTTGTCTACCGCACGTGCGGGTTTTGCTCTGCTCTGCTTGTCTACCGCACCTGCGGGTTTTGCTCTGCGTTGCTTGTCTACCGCACCTGCGGGTTTTACTCTGCTTTGCTTGTCTACCGCACCTGCGGGTTTTGCTCTGCTCTGCTTGTCTACCGCACCTGCGGGTTTTGCTCTGCTCTGCTTGTCTACCGCACCTGCGGGTTTTGCTCTGCTCTGCTTGTCTACTGCACCTGCGGGTTTTGCTCTGCTCTGCTTGTCTACCGCACCTGCGGGTTTTGCTCTGCTCTGCTTGTCTACCGCACTTGCGGGTTTTGCTCTGCTCTGCTTGTCTACTGCACCTGCGGGTTTTGCTCTGCTCTGCTTGTCTACCGCACCTGCGGGTTTTGCTCTGCTCTGCTTGTCTACCGCACTTGCGGGTTTTGCTCTGCTCTGCTTGTCTACCGCACCTGCGGGTTTTGCTCTGCTCTGCTTGTCTACCGCACCTGCGGGTTTTGCTCTGCGTTGCTTGTCTACCGCACCTGCGGGTTTTACTCTGCTTTGCTTGTCTACCGCACCTGCGGGTTTTGCTCTGCTCTGCTTGTCTCCCACACCTGCGGGTTTTGCTCTGCTCCGCTTGTCTACCGCACCTGCGGGTTTTGCTCTGTTCTGCTTGTCTACCGCACCTGCGGGTTTTGCTCTGCTCTGCACCTGCGGGTTTTGCTCTGCTCTGCTTGTCTCCCGCACATGCGGGTTTTGCTCTGCTCTGCTTGTCTACCGCACCTGCGGGTTTTGCTCTGCTCTGCTTGTCTACCGCACCTGCGGGTTTTGCTCTGCTCTGCTTGTCTACCGCACCTGCGGGTTTTGCTCTGCGTTGCTTGTCTACCGCACCTGCGAGTTTTACGCTGCTTTGCTTGTCTCCCGCACCTGCGGGTTTTGCTCTGCTCTGCTTGTCTACCGCACCTGCGGGTTTTGCTCTGCTCTGCTTGTCTACTGCACCTGCGGGTTTTGCTCTGCTCTGCTTGTCTCTCGCACCTGCGGGTTTTGCTCTTCTCTGCTTGTCTACCGCACCTGCGGGTTTTGCTCTGCGCTGCTTGTCTACCGCACCTGCGGGTTTAGCTCTGCTCTGCTTGTCTACCGCACCTGCGGGTTTTGCTCTGCTCTGCTTGTCTACCACACCTGCGGGTTTTGCTCTGCTCTGCTTGTCTACCGCACCTGCGGGTTTTGCTCTGCTTTGCTTGTCTACTGCACCTGCGGGTTTTGCTCAGCTTTGCTTGTCTACCGCACCTGCGGGTTTTGCTCTCCTCTGCTTGTCTACCGCACCTGCGGGTTTTGCTCTGCTCTGCTTGTCTACCACACCTGCGGGTTTTGCTCTGCTTGTCTACCGCACCTGCGGGTTTTGCTCTGCTCTGCTTGTCTACTGCACCTGCGGGTTTTGCTCTGCTCTGCTTGTCTACCGCACCTGCGGGTTTTGCTCTGCGTTGCTTGTCTACCGCACCTGCGGGTTTTACTCTGCTTTGCTTGTATACCGCACCTGCGGGTTTTGCTCTGCTCTGCTTGTCTACCGCACCTGCGGGTTTTGCTCTGCTCTGCTTGTCTACCGCACCTGCGGGTTTTGCTCTGCTCTGCTTGTCTACTGCACCTGCGGGTTTTGCTCTGCTCTGCTTGTCTACAGCACCTGCGGGCTTTGCTCTGCTTGTCTACTGCACCTGCGGTTTTGCTCTGCTCTGCTTGTCTACCGCACTTGCGGGTTTTGCTCTGCTTTGCTTGTCTACCGCACTTGCGGGTTTTGCTCTGCTTTGCTTGTCTACCGCACCTGCGGGTTTTGCTCTGCTTTGCTTGTCCACCACACCTGCGGGTTTTACTCTGCTCGTTTACCGCACCTGCGGGTTTTGCTCTGCTCGTTTACCGCACCTGCGGGTTTTGCTCTGCTCTGCTTGTCTACCGCACCTGCGGGTTTTGCTCTACGTTGCTTGTCTACCGCACCTGCGGGTTTTAGTCTGCTTTGCTTGTCTACCGCACCTGCGGGTTTTGCTCTGCTCTGCTTGTCTCCCGCACCTGCGGGTTTTGCTCTGCTCTGCTTGTCTACCGCACCTGCGGGTTTTGCTCTGCTCTGCTTGTCTACCGCACCTGCGGGTTTTGCTCTGCTCTGCTTGTCTACAGCACCTGCGGGTTTTGCTCTGCTCTGCTTGTCTACCGCACCTGCGGGTTTTGCTCTGCTCTGCTTGTCTACTGCACCTGCGGGTTTTGCTCTGATCTGCTTGTCTACCGCACCTGCGGGTTTTGCTCTGCTCTGCTTGTCTACTGCACCTGCGGGTTTTGCTCTACGTTGCTTGTCTACCGCACCTGCGGGTTTTACTCTGCTTTGCTTGTCTACCGCACCTGTGGGTTTTGCTCTGCTCTGCTTGTCTCCCGCACCTGCGGGTTTTGCTCTGCTCTGCTTGTCTACTGCACCTGCGGGTTTTGCTCTGCTCTCCTTGTCTGCCACACCTGCAGGTTTTGCTCTGCTCTGCTTGTCTACCGCACCTGCGGGTTTTGCTCTGCTCTGCTTGTCTACTGCACCTGCGGGTTTTGCTCTGCTCTGCTTGTCTACCGCACCTGCGGGTTTTGCTCTGCTCTGCTTGTCTACCACACCTGTGGGTTTTGCTCTGCTCTGCTTGTCTACCGCACCTGCGGGTTTTGCTCTGCGTTGCTTGTCTACCGCACCTGCGGGTTTTACTCTGCTTTGCTTGTCTACCGCACCTGGGGGTTTTGCTCTGCTCTGCTTGTCTCCCGCACCTGCGGGTTTTGCTCTGCTCTGCTTGTCTACCGCACCTGCGGGTTTTGCTCTGCTCTACTTGTCTACTGCACCTGCGGGTTTTGCTCTGCTCTGCTTGTCTCTCGCACCTGCGGGTTTTGCTCTTCTCTGCTTGTCTACCGCACCTGCGGGTTTTGCTCTGCGCTGCTTGTCTACCGGACCTGCGGGTTTAGCTCTGCTCTGCTTGTCTACCGCACCTGCGGGTTTTGCTCTGCTCTGCTTGTCTACCGCACCTGCGGGTTTTGCTCTGCTCTACTTGTCTACCACACCTGCGGGTTTTGCTCTGCTTTGCTTGTCTACCGCACCTGCGGGTTTTGCTCAGCTTTGCTTGTCTACTGCACCTGCGGGTTTTGCTCTGCTCTGCTTGTCTACCGCACCTGCGGGTTTTGCTCTGCTCTGCTTGTCTACCGCACCTGCGGGTTTTGCTCTGCTCTGCTTGTCTACCGCACCTGCGGGTTTTGCTCTGCTCTGCTTGTCTACCGCACCTGCGGGTTTTGCTCTGCTCTGCTTGTCTACCGCACCTGCGGGTTTTGCTTTGCTCTGCTTGTCTACCGCACCTGCGGGTTTTGCTTTGCTCTGCTTGTCTACCGCACCTGCTGGTTTTGCTCTGCTCTGCTTGTCTACCGCACCTGCGGGTTTTGCTCTGCTTTGCTTGTCTACCGCACCTGCGGGTTTTGCTCAGCTTTGCTTGTCTACCGCACCTGCGGGTTTTGCTCTGCTCTGCTTGTCTTCTGCACCTGCGGGTTTTGCTCTGCTCTGCTTGTCTCTCGCACCTGCGGGTTTTGCTCTTCTCTGCTTGTCTACCGCACCTGCGGGTTTTGCTCTGCTCTGCTTGTCTACTGCACCTGCGGGTTTAGCTCTGCTCTGCTTGTCTATCGCACCTGCGGGTTTTGCTCTGCTCTGCTTGTCTACCGCACCTGCGGGTTTTGCTCTGCTCTGCTTGTCTACCGCACCTGCGGGTTTTGCTCTGCTTTGCTTGTCTACTGCACCTGCGGGTTTTGCTCAGCTTTGCTTGTCTACCGCACCTGCGGGTTCTGCTCTGCTCTGCTTGTCTACCGCACCTGCGGGTTTTGCTCTGCTCTGCTTGTCTACCGCACCTGCGGGTTTTGCTGTGCTTGTCTACCGCACCTGCGGGTTTTGCTCTGCTCTGCTTTTCTACTGCACCTGCGGGTTTAGCTCTGCTCTGCTTGTCTACCGCACCTGCGGGTTTTGCTCTGCTCTGCTTGTCTACTGCACCTGCGGGTTTTGCTCTTCTCTGCTTGTCTACCGCACCTGCGGGTTTTGCTCTGCTCTGCTTGTCTACCGCACCTGCGGGTTTTGCTCTGCGTTGCTTGTCTACCGCACCTGCGGGTTTTGCTCTGCTTTGCTTGTCTACCGCACCTGCGGGTTTTGCTCTGCTCTGCTTGTCTACTGCACCTGCGGGTTTTGCTCTGCTCTGCTTGTCTACCGCACCTGTGGGTTTTGCTCTGCTCTGCTTGTCTACTGCACCTGCGGGTTTTGCTGTGCTCTGCTTGTCTACTGCACCTGCGGGTTTTGCTCTGCTCTGCTTGTCTACCGCACCTGCGGGTTTTGCTCTGCTCTGCTTGTCTACCGCACCTGCGGGTTTTGCTCTACGTTGCTTGTCTACCGCACCTGCGGGTTTTACTCTGCTTTGCTTGTCTACCGCACCTGCGGGTTTTGCTCTGCTCTGCTTGTCTACCGCACCTGCGGGTTTTGCTCTGCTCTGCTTGTCTACTGCACCTGCGGGTTTTGCTCTACTCTGTTTGTCTCTCGCACCTGCGGGTTTTGCTCTTCTCTGCTTGTCTACCGAACCTGCGGGTTTTGCTCTGCACTGCTTGTCTACCGCACCTGCGGGTTTAGCTCTGCTCTGCTTGTCTACCGCACCTGCGGGTTTTGCTCTGCTCTGCTTGTCTACCGCACCTGCGGGTTTTGCTCTGCTCTGCTTGTCTACCGCACCTGCGGGTTTTGCTCTGCTTTGCTTGTCTACCGCACCTGCGGGTTTTGCTCAGCTTTGCTTGTCTACCGCACCTGCGGGTTTTGCTCTGCTCTGCTTGTCTACCGCACCTGCGGGTTTTGCTCTGCTCTGCTTGTCTACCGCACCTGCGGGTTTTGCTCTGCTCTGCTTGTCTACCACACTTGCGGGTTTTGCTCTGCTCTGCTTGTCTACTGCACCTGCGGGTTTTGCTCTGCTCTGCTTGTCTACCGCACCTGCGGGTTTTGCTCTGCTCTGCTTGTCTACCGCACCTGCGGGTTTTGCTCTGCTCTGCTTGTCTACCGCACCTGCGGGTTTTGCTCTGCTCTGCTTGTCTACCGCACCTGCGGGTTTTGCTCTACGTTGCTTGTCTACCGCACCTGCGGGTTTTACTCTGCTTTGCTTGTCTACCGCACCTGCGGGTTTTGCTCTGCTCTGCTTGTCTACCGCACCTGCGGGTTTTGCTCTGCTCTGCTTGTCTACTGCACCTGCGGGTTTTGCTCTTCTCTGCTTGTCTACCGCACCTGCGGGTTTTGCTCTGCTCTGCTTGTCTACCGCACCTGCGGGTTTTGCTCTGCGTTGCTTGTCTACCGCACCTGCGGGTTTTACTCTGCTTTGCTTGTCTACCGCACCTGCGGGTTTTGCTCTGCTCTGCTTGTCTACTGCACCTGCGGGTTTTGCTCTGCTCTGCTTGTCTACCGCACCTGTGGGTTTTGCTCTGCTCTGCTTGTCTACTGCACCTGCGGGTTTTGCTGTGCTCTGCTTGTCTACTGCACCTGCGGGTTTTGCTCTGCTCTGCTTGTCTACCGCACCTGCGGGTTTTGCTCTGCTCTGCTTGTCTACTGCACCTGCGGGTTTTGCTCTGCTCTGCTTGTCTACCGCACCTGCGGGTTTTGCTCTGCTCTGCTTGTCTACCGCACCTGCGGGTTTTGCTCTACGTTGCTTGTCTACCGCACCTGCGGGTTTTACTCTGCTTTGCTTGTCTACCGCACCTGCGGGTTTTGCTCTGCTCTGCTTGTCTCCCGCACCTGCGGGTTTTGCTCTGCTCTGCTTGTCTACCGCACCTGCGGGTTTTGCTCTGCTCTGCTTGTCTACCACACCTGTGGGTTTTGCTCTGCTCTGCTTGTCTACCGCACCTGCGGGTTTTGCTCTGCGTTGCTTGTCTACCGCACCTGCGGGTTTTACTCTGCTCTGCTTGTCTACCGCACCTGGGGGTTTTGCTCTGCTCTGCTTGTCTCCCGCACCTGCGGGTTTTGCTCTGCTCTGCTTGTCTACCGCACCTGCGGGTTTTGCTCTGCTCTGCTTGTCTACTGCACCTGCGGGTTTTGCTCTACTCTGTTTGTCTCTCGCACCTGCGGGTTTTGCTCTTCTCTGCTTGTCTACCGAACCTGCGGGTTTTGCTCTGCACTGCTTGTCTACCGCACCTGCGGGTTTAGCTCTGCTCTGCTTGTCTACCGCACCTGCGGGTTTTGCTCTGCTCTGCTTGTCTACCGCACCTGCGGGTTTTGCTCTGCTCTGCTTGTCTACCGCACCTGCGGGTTTTGCTCTGCTTTGCTTGTCTACCGCACCTGCGGGTTTTGCTCAGCTTTGCTTGTCTACCGCACCTGCGGGTTTTGCTCTGCTCTGCTTGTCTACCGCACCTGCGGGTTTTGCTCTGCTCTGCTTGTCTACCGCACCTGCGGGTTTTGCTCTGCTCTGCTTGTCTACCACACTTGCGGGTTTTGCTCTGCTCTGCTTGTCTACTGCACCTGCGGGTTTTGCTCTGCTCTGCTTGTCTACCGCACCTGCGGGTTTTGCTCTGCTCTGCTTGTCTACCGCACCTGCGGGTTTTGCTCTGCTCTGCTTGTCTACCGCACCTGCGGGTTTTGCTCTGCTCTGCTTGTCTACCGCACCTGCGGGTTTTGCTCTACGTTGCTTGTCTACCGCACCTGCGGGTTTTACTCTGCTTTGCTTGTCTACCGCACCTGCGGGTTTTGCTCTGCTCTGCTTGTCTCCCGCACCTGCGGGTTTTGCTCTGCTCTGCTTGTCTACCGCACCTGCGGGTTTTGCTCTGCTCTGCTTGTCTACCACACCTGTGGGTTTTGCTCTGCTCTGCTTGTCTACCGCACCTGCGGGTTTTGCTCTGCGTTGCTTGTCTACCGCACCTGCGGGTTTTACTCTGCTCTGCTTGTCTACCGCACCTGGGGGTTTTGCTCTGCTCTGCTTGTCTCCCGCACCTGCGGGTTTTGCTCTGCTCTGCTTGTCTACCGCACCTGCGGGTTTTGCTCTGCTCTGCTTGTCTACTGCACCTGCGGGTTTTGCTCTACTCTGTTTGTCTCTCGCACCTGCGGGTTTTGCTCTTCTCTGCTTGTCTACCGCACCTGCGGGTTTTGCTCTGCACTGCTTGTCTACCGCACCTGCGGGTTTAGCTCTGCTCTGCTTGTCTACCGCACCTGCGGGTTTTGCTCTGCTCTGCTTGTCTACCGCACCTGCGGGTTTTGCTCTGCTCTGCTTGTCTACCGCACCTGCGGGTTTTGCTCTGCTTTGCTTGTCTACCGCACCTGCGGGTTTTGCTCAGCTTTGCTTGTCTACCGCACCTGCGGGTTTTGCTCTGCTCTGCTTGTCTACCGCACCTGCGGGTTTTGCTCTGCTCTGCTTGTCTACCGCACCTGCGGGTTTTGCTCTGCTCTGCTTGTCTACCACACCTGCGGGTTTTGCTCTGCTCTGCTTGTCTACTGCACCTGCGGGTTTTGCTCTGCTCTGCTTGTCTACCGCACCTGCGGGTTTTGCTCTGCTCTGCTTGTCTACCGCACCTGCGGGTTTTGCTCTGCTCTGCTTGTCTACCGCACCTGCGGGTTTTGCTCTGCTCTTCTTGTCTACCGCACCTGCGGGTTTTGCTCTGCGTTGCTTGTCTACCGCACCTGCGGGTTTTGCTCTGCTCTGCTTGTCTCCCGCACTTGCGGGTTTTGCTCTGCTCTGCTTGTCTACCGCACCTGCGGGTTTTGCTCTGCTCTGCTTGTCTACCGCACCTGCGGGTTTTGCTCTGTTCTGCTTGTCTACTGCACCTGCGGGTTTTGCTCTGCTCTGCTTTTCTCCCGCACCTGCTTGTTTTGCTCTGCTCTGCTTGTCTACCGCACCTGTGGGATTTGCTCGGCTCTGCTTGTCTACCGCACCTGCGGGTTTTGCTCTGCTCTGCTTGTCTACCGCACCTGCGGGTTTTGCTCTGCGTTGCTTGTCTACCGCACCTGCGGGTTTTACTCTGCTTTGCTTGTCTACCGCACCTGCGGGTTTTGCTCTGCTCTGCTTGTCTCCCGCACCTGCGGGTTTTGCTCTGCTCTGCTTGTCTGCCGCACCTGCGGGTTTTGCTCTGCTCTCCTTGTCTACTGCACCTGCGGGTTTTGCTCTGCTCTGCTTGTCTCTCGCACCTGCGGTTTTGCTCTTCTCTGCTTGTCTACCGCACCTGCGGGTTTTGCTCTGCGCTGCTTGTCTACCGCACCTGCGGGTTTAGCTCTGCTCTGCTTGTCTACCGCACCTGCGGGTTTTGCTCTGCTCTGCTTGTCTACCGCACCTGCGGGTTTTGCTCTGCTCTGCTTGTCTACCGCACCTGCGGATTTTTCTCTGCTCTACTTGTCTACCGCACCTGCGGGTTTTGCTCTGCTCTGCTTGTCTACCGCACCTGCGGGTTTTGCTCTGCTCTGCTTGTCTACCGCACCTGCGGGTTTTGCTCTGCTCTGCTTGTCTACCGCACCTGCGGGTTTTGCTCTGCTCTGCTTGTCTACCGCACTTGCGGGTTTTGCTCTGCTCTGCTTGTCTACCGCACCTGCGGGTTTTGCTCTGCTCTGCTTGTCTACCGTACCTGCGGGTTTTGCTCTGCGTTGCTTGTCTACCGCACCTGCGGGTTTTACTCTGCTTTGCTTGTCTACCACACCTGCGGGTTTTGCTCTGCTCTGCTTGTCTACCGCACCTGCGGGTTTTGCTCTGCTCTGCTTGTCTACTGCACCTGCGGGTTTTGCTCTGCTCTGCTTGTCTCCCGCACCTGCGGGTTTTGCTCTGCTCTGCTTGTCTACCGCACCTGCGGGTTTTGCTCTGCTCTGCTTGTCTACCGCACCTGCGGGTTTTGCTCTGCTCTGCTTGTCTCTCGCACCTGCGGGTTTTGCTCTGCGTTGCTTGTCTACCGCACCTGCGGGTTTTACTCTGCATTGCTTGTCTCCCGCACCTGCGGGTTTTGCTCTGCTCTGCTTGTCTACCGAACGTGCGGGTTTTGCTCTGCTCTGCTTGTCTACTGCACCTGCGGGTTTTGCTCTGCTCTGCTTGTCTCTCGCACCTGCGGGTTTTGCTCTTCACTGCTTGTCTACCGCACCTGCGGGTTTTGCTCTGCGCTGCTTGTCTACCGCACCTGCGGGTTTAGCTCTGCTCTGCTTGTCTACCGCACCTGCGGGTTTTGCTCTGCTCTGCTTGTCTACCGCACCTGCGGGTTTTGCTCTGCTCTGCTTGTCTACCGCACCTGCGGGTTTTGCTCTGCTTTGCTTGTCTACTGCACCTGCGGGTTTTGCTCAGCTTTGCTTGTCTACCGCACCTGCGGGTTTTGCTCTGCTCTGCTTGTCTACCGCACCTGCGGGTTTTGCTCTGCTCTGCTTGTCTACCGCACCTGCGGGTTTTGCTCTGCTTGTCTACCGCACCTGCGGGTTTTGCTCTGCTCTGCTTGTCTACTGCACCTGCGGGTTTTGCTCTGCTCTGCTTGTCTACTGCACCTGCGGGTTTTGCTCTGCGTTGCTTGTCTACCGCACCTGCGGGTTTTACTCTGCTTTGCTTGTCTACCGCACCTGCGGGTTTTGCTCAGCTTTGCTTGTCTACCGCACCTGCGGGATTTGCTCTGCTCTGCTTGTCTACCGCACCTGCGGGTTTTGCTCTTCTCTGCTTGTCTACAGCACCTGCGGGTTTTGCTCTGCTCTGCTTGTCTACCGCACTTGCGGGTTTTGCTCTGCTCTGCTTGTCTACCGCACCTGCGGGTTTTGCTCTGCTCTGCTTGTCTACTGCACCTGCGGGTTTTGCTCTGCGTTGCTTGTCTACCGCACCTGCGGGTTTTACTCTGCTTTGCTTGTCTACCGCACCTGCGGGTTTTGCTCTGCTCTGCTTGTCTCCCACACCTGCGGGTTTTGCTCTGATCCGCTTGTCTACCGCACCTGCGGGTTTTGCTCTGCTCTGCTTGTCTACTGCACCTGCGGGTTTTGCTCTGCTCTGCTTGTCTACTGCACCTGCGGGTTTTGCTCTGCTATGCTTTTCTCCCGCACCTGCTTGTTTTGCTCTGCTCTGCTTGTCTACCGCACCTGCGGGTTTAGCTCTGCTATGCTTGTCTACCGCACCTGCGGGTTTTGCTTTGCTCTGCTTGTCTACCGCACCTGCGGGTTTTGCTCTCCTCTGCTTGTCTACTGCACCTGCGGGTTTTGTTCTGCTCTGCTTGTCTACCGCACCTGCGGGTATTGCTCTGCTCTACTTGTCTACTGCACCTGCGGGTTTTGCTCTGCTCTGCTTGTCTACCGCACCTGCGGGTTTTGCTCTGCTCTGCTTGTCTACTGCACCTGCGTGTTTTGCTCTGCTCTGCTTGTCTCCCGCACCTGCGGGTTTTGCTCTGCTCTGCTTGTCTACCGCACCTGCGGGTTTTGCTCTGCTCTGCTTGTCTACCGCACCTGCGGGTTTTGCTCTGCTCTGCTTGTCTACCGCACCTGCGGGTTTTGCTCTGCGTTGCTTGTCTACCGCACCTGCGGGTTTTACTCTGCTTTGCTTGTCTACTGCACCTGCGGGTTTTGCTCTGCTCTGCTTGTCTACCGAACCTGCGGGTTTTGCTCTGCTCTGCTTGTCTACTGCACCTGCGGGTTCTGCTCTGCTCTGCTTGTCTCTCGCACCTGCGGGTTTTGCTCTTCTCTGCTTGTCTACCGCACCTGTGGGTTTAGCTCTGCTCTGCTTGTCTACCGCACCTGCGGGTTTTGCTCTGCTCTGCTTGTCTACCGCACCTGCGGGTTTTGCTCTGCTCTGCTTGTCTACCGCACCTGCGGGTTTTGCTCTGCTTTGCTTGTCTACTGCACCTGCGGGTTTTGCTCAGCTTTGCTTGTCTACCGCACCTGCGGGTTTTGCTCTGCTCTGCTTATCTACCGCACCTGCGGGTTTTGCTCTGCTCTGCTTGTCTACCGCACCTGCGGGTTTTGCTCTGCTTGTCTACCGCACCTGCGGGTTTTGCTCTGCTCTGCTTGTCTACTGCACCTGCGGGTTTTGCTCTGCTCTGCTTGTCTACCGCACCTGCGGGTTTTCCTCTGCTCTGCTTGTCTACTGCACCTGCGGGTTTTGCTCTGCTCTGCTTGTCTACCGCACGTGCGGGTTTTCCTCTGCTCTGCTTGTCTACCGCACCTGCGGGTTTTGCTCTGCGTTGCTTGTCTGCCGCACCTGCGGGTTTTACTCTGCTTTGCTTGTCTACCGCACCTGCGGGTTTTGCTCTGCTCTGCTTGTCTACCGCACCTGCGGGTTTTACTCTGCTTTGCTTGTCTACTGCACCTGCGGGTTTTGCTCTGCTCTGCTTGTCTACCGAACCTGCGGGTTTTACTCTGCTTTGCTTGTCTACTGCACCTGCGGGTTTTGCTCTGCTCTGCTTGTCTACCGAACCTGCGGGTTTTGCTCTGCTCTGCTTGTCTACTGCACCTGCGGGTTCTGCTCTGCTCTGCTTGTCTCTCGCACCTGCGGGTTTTGCTCTTCTCTGCTTGTCTACCGCACCTGTGGGTTTAGCTCTGCTCTGCTTGTCTACCGCACCTGCGGGTTTTGCTCTGCTCTGCTTGTCTACCGCACCTGCGGGTTTTGCTCTGCTCTGCTTGTCTACCGCACCTGCGGGTTTTGCTCTGCTTTGCTTGTCTACTGCACCTGCGGGTTTTGCTCAGCTTTGCTTGTCTACCGCACCTGCGGGTTTTGCTCTGCTCTGCTTATCTACCGCACCTGCGGGTTTTGCTCTGCTCTGCTTGTCTACCGCACCTGCGGGTTTTGCTCTGCTTGTCTACCGCACCTGCGGGTTTTGCTCTGCTCTGCTTGTCTACTGCACCTGCGGGTTTTGCTCTGCTCTGCTTGTCTACCGCACCTGCGGGTTTTCCTCTGCTCTGCTTGTCTACTGCACCTGCGGGTTTTGCTCTGCTCTGCTTGTCTACCGCACGTGCGGGTTTTGCTCTGCTCTGCTTGTCTACCGCACCTGCGGGTTTTGCTCTGCGTTGCTTGTCTACCGCACCTGCGGGTTTTACTCTGCTTTGCTTGTCTACCGCACCTGCGGGTTTTGCTCTGCTCTGCTTGTCTACCGCACCTGCGGGTTTTGCTCTGCTCTGCTTGTCTACCGCACCTGCGGGTTTTGCTCTGCTCTGCTTGTCTACTGCACCTGCGGGTTTTGCTCTGCTCTGCTTGTCTACCGCACCTGCGGGTTTTGCTCTGCTCTGCTTGTCTACTGCACCTGCGGTTTTGCTCTGCTCTGCTTGTCTACCGCACTTGCGGGTTTTGCTCTGCTTTGCTTGTCTACCACACTTGCGGGTTTTGCTCTGCTTTGCTTGTCTACCGCACCTGCGGGTTGTGCTCTGCTCTGCTTATCTACCGCACCTGGGGGTTTTGCTCTGCGTTGCTTGTCTACCGCACCTGGGGGTTTTACTCTGCTTTGCTTGTCTACCGCACCTGGGGGTTTTGCTCTGCTCTGCTTGTCTCCCGCACCTGCGGGTTTTGCTCTGCTCTGCTTGTCTACCGCACCTGCGGGTTTTGCTCTGCTCTGCTTGTCTACTGCACCTGCGGGTTTTGCTTTGCTCTGCTTGTCTCTCGCACCTGCGGGTTTTGCTCTTCTCTGCTTGTCTACCGCACCTGCGGGTTTTGCTCTGCGCTGCTTGTCTACCGCACCTGCGGGTTTAGCTCTGCTCTGCTTGTCTACCGCACCTGCGGGTTTTGCTCTACTCTGCTTGTCTACCGCACCTGCGGGTTTTGCTCTGCTCTGCTTGTCTACCGCACCTGCGGGTTTTGCTCTGCTTTGCTTGTCTACCGCACCTGCGTGTTTTGCTCAGCTTTGCTTGTCTACCGCACCTGCGGGTTTTGCTCTGCTCTGCTTGTCTACCGCACCTGCGGGTTTTGCTCTTCTCTGCTTGTCTACCGCACCTGCGGGTTTTGCTCTGCTCTGCTTGTCTACCGCACCTGCGGGTTTTGCTCTGCTCTGCTTGTCTACTGCACCTGTGGGTTTTGCTCTGCTCTGCTTGTCTACTGCACCTGCGGGTTTTGCTCTGCTCTGCTTGTCTACCGCACTTGCGGGTTTTGCTCTGCTCTGCTTGTCTACTGCACCTGCGGGTTTTGCTCTGCTCTGCTTGTCTACCGCACCTGCGGGTTTTGCTCTGCTCTGCTTGTCTACCGCACTTGCGGGTTTTGCTCTGCTCTGCTTGTCTACCGCACCTGCGGGTTTTGCTCTGCTCTGCTTGTCTACCGCACCTGCGGGTTTTGCTCAGCTTTGCTTGTCTACCGCACCTGCGGGATTTGCTCTGCTCTGCTTGTCTACCGCACCTGCGGGTTTTGCTCTTCTCTGCTTGTCTACAGCACCTGCGGGTTTTGCTCTGCTCTGCTTGTCTACCGCACTTGCGGGTTTTGCTCTGCTCTGCTTGTCTACCGCACCTGCGGGTTTTGCTCTGCTCTGCTTGTCTACTGCACCTGCGGGTTTTGCTCTGCGTTGCTTTTCTACCGCACCTGCGGGTTTTACTCTGCTTTGCTTGTCTACCGCACCTGCGGGTTTTGCTCTGCTCTGCTTGTCTCCCACACCTGCTTGTTTTGCTCTGATCCGCTTGTCTACCGCACCTGCGGGTTTTGCTCTGCTCTGTTTGTCTACTGCACCTGCGGGTTTTGCTCTGCTCTGCTTGTCTACTGCACCTGCGGGTTTTGCTCTGCTATGCTTTTCTCCCGCACCTGCTTGTTTTGCTCTGCTCTGCTTGTCTACCGCACCTGCGGGTTTAGCTCTGCTATGCTTGTCTACCGCACCTGCGGGTTTTGCTTTGCTCTGCTTGTCTACCGCACCTGCGGGTTTTGCTCTCCTCTGCTTGTCTACTGCACCTGCGGGTTTTGTTCTGCTCTGCTTGTCTACCGCACCTGCGGGTATTGCTCTGCTCTACTTGTCTACTGCACCTGCGGGTTTTGCTCTGCTCTGCTTGTCTACCGCACCTGCGGGTTTTGCTCTGCTCTGCTTGTCTACTGCACCTACGTGTTTTGCTCTGCTCTGCTTGTCTCCCGCACCTGCGGGTTTTGCTCTGCTCTGCTTGTCTACCGCACCTGCGGGTTTTGCTCTGCTCTGCTTGTCTACCGCACCTGCGGGTTTTGCTCTGCTCTGCTTGTCTACCGCACCTGCGGGTTTTGCTCTGCGTTGCTTGTCTACCGCACCTGCGGGTTTTACTCTGCTTTGCTTGTCTACTGCACCTGCGGGTTTTGCTCTGCTCTGCTTGTCTACCGAACCTGCGGGTTTTGCTCTGCTCTGCTTGTCTACTGCACCTGCGGGTTCTGCTCTGCTCTGCTTGTCTCTCGCACCTGCGGGTTTTGCTCTTCTCTGCTTGTCTACCGCACCTGTGGGTTTAGCTCTGCTCTGCTTGTCTACCGCACCTGCGGGTTTTGCTCTGCTCTGCTTGTCTACCGCACCTGCGGGTTTTGCTCTGGTCTGCTTGTCTACCGCACCTGCGGGTTTTGCTCTGCTTTGCTTGTCTACTGCACCTGCGGGTTTTGCTCAGCTTTGCTTGTCTACCGCACCTGCGGGTTTTGCTCTGCTCTGCTTATCTACCGCACCTGCGGGTTTTGCTCTGCTCTGCTTGTCTACCGCACCTGCGGGTTTTGCTCTGCTTGTCTACCGCACCTGCGGGTTTTGCTCTGCTCTGCTTGTCTACTGCACCTGCGGGTTTTGCTCTGCTCTGCTTGTCTACCGCACCTGCGGGTTTTCCTCTGCTCTGCTTGTCTACTGCACCTGCGGGTTTTGCTCTGCTCTGCTTGTCTACCGCACGTGCGGGTTTTGCTCTGCTCTGCTTGTCTACCGCACCTGCGGGTTTTGCTCTGCGTTGCTTGTCTACCGCACCTGCGGGTTTTACTCTGCTTTGCTTGTCTACCGCACCTGCGGGTTTTGCTCTGCTCTGCTTGTCTACCGCACCTGCGGGTTTTACTCTGCTTTGCTTGTCTACTGCACCTGCGGGTTTTGCTCTGCTCTGCTTGTCTACCGAACCTGCGGGTTTTACTCTGCTTTGCTTGTCTACTGCACCTGCGGGTTTTGCTCTGCTCTGCTTGTCTACCGAACCTGCGGGTTTTGCTCTGCTCTGCTTGTCTACTGCACCTGCGGGTTCTGCTCTGCTCTGCTTGTCTCTCGCACCTGCGGGTTTTGCTCTTCTCTGCTTGTCTACCGCACCTGTGGGTTTAGCTCTGCTCTGCTTGTCTACCGCACCTGCGGGTTTTGCTCTGCTCTGCATGTCTACCGCACCTGCGGGTTTTGCTCTGCTCTGCTTGTCTACCGCACCTGCGGGTTTTGCTCTGCTTTGCTTGTCTACTGCACCTGCGGGTTTTGCTCAGCTTTGCTTGTCTACCGCACCTGCGGGTTTTGCTCTGCTCTGCTTATCTACCGCACCTGCGGGTTTTGCTCTGCTCTGCTTGTCTACCGCACCTGCGGGTTTTGCTCTGCTCTGCTTGTCTACTGCACCTGCGGGTTTTGCTCTGCTCTGCTTGTCTACCGCACCTGCGGGTTTTCCTCTGCTCTGCTTGTCTACTGCACCTGCGGGTTTTGCTCTGCTCTGCTTGTCTACCGCACGTGCGGGTTTTGCTCTGCTCTGCTTGTCTACCGCACCTGCGGGTTTTGCTCTGCGTTGCTTGTCTACCGCACCTGCGGGCTTTACTCTGCTTTGCTTGTCTACCGCACCTGCGGGTTTTGCTCTGCTCTGCTTGTCTACCGCACCTGCGGGTTTTGCTCTGCTCTGCTTGTCTACCGCACCTGCGGGTTTTGCTCTGCTCTGCTTGTCTACTGCACCTGCGGGTTTTGCTCTGCTCTGCTTGTCTACCGCACCTGCGGGTTTTGCTCTGCTCTGCTTGTCTACTGCACCTGCGGTTTTGCTCTGCTCTGCTTGTCTACCGCACTTGCGGGTTTTGCTCTGCTTTGCTTGTCTACCACACTTGCGGGTTTTGCTCTGCTTTGCTTGTCTACCGCACCTGCGGGTTGTGCTCTGCTCTGCTTATCTACCGCACCTGGGGGTTTTGCTCTGCGCTGCTTGTCTACCGCACCTGGGGGTTTTACTCTGCTTTGCTTGTCTACCGCACCTGGGGGTTTTGCTCTGCTCTGCTTGTCTCCCGCACCTGCGGGTTTTGCTCTGCTCTGCTTGTCTACCGCACCTGCGGGTTTTGCTCTGCTCTGCTTGTCTACCGCACCTGCGGGTTTTGCTCTGCTCTGCTTGTCTCTCGCACCTGCGGGTTTTGCTCTTCTCTGCTTGTCTACCGCACCTGCGGGTTTTGCTCTGCGCTGCTTGTCTACCGCACCTGCGGGTTTAGCTCTGCTCTGCTTGTCTACCGCACCTGCGGGTTTTGCTCTGCTCTGCTTGTCTACCGCACCTGCGGGTTTTGCTCTGCTCTGCTTGTCTACCGCACCTGCGGGTTTTGCTCTGCTTTGCTTGTCTACCGCACCTGCGTGTTTTGCTCAGCTTTGCTTGTCTACCGCACCTGCGGGTTTTGCTCTGCTCTGCTTGTCTACCGCACCTGCGGGTTTTGCTCTTCTCTGCTTGTCTACCGCACCTGCGGGTTTTGCTCTGCTCTGCTTGTCTACCGCACCTGCGGGTTTTGCTCTGCTCTGCTTGTCTACTGCACCTGCGGGTTTTGCTCTGCTCTGCTTGTCTACCACACCTGCGGGTTTTGCTCTGCTCTGCTTGTCTACCGCACTTGCGGGTTTTGCTCTGCTCTGCTTGTCTACTGCACCTGCGGGTTTTGCTCTGCTCTGCTTGTCTACCGCACCTGCGGGTTTTGCTCTGCTCTGCTTGTCTACCGCACTTGCGGGTTTTGCTCTGCTCTGCTTGTCTACCGCACCTGCGGGTTTTGCTCTGCTCTGCTTGTCTACCGCACCTGCGGGTTTTGCTCTGCGTTGCTTGTCTACCGCACCTGCGGGTTTTACTCTGCTTTGCTTGTCTACCGCACCTGCGGGTTTTGCTCTGCTCTGCTTGTCTCCCACACCTGCGGGTTTTGCTCTGCTCCGCTTGTCTACCGCACCTGCGGGTTTTGCTCTGTTCTGCTTGTCTACCGCACCTGCGGGTTTTGCTCTGCTCTGCACCTGCGGGTTTTGCTCTGCTCTGCTTGTCTCCCGCACATGCGGGTTTTGCTCTGCTCTGCTTGTCTACCGCACCTGCGGGTTTTGCTCTGCTCTGCTTGTCTACCGCACCTGCGGGTTTTGCTCTGCTCTGCTTGTCTACCGCACCTGCGGGTTTTGCTCTGCGTTGCTTGTCTACCGCACCTGCGGGTTTTACTCTGCTTTGCTTGTCTCCCGCACCTGCGGGTTTTGCTCTGCTCTGCTTGTCTACCGCACCTGCGGGTTTTGCTCTGCTCTGCTTGTCTACTGCACCTGCGGGTTTTGCTCTGCTCTGCTTGTCTCTCGCACCTGCGGGTTTTGCTCTTCTCTGCTTGTCTACCGCACCTGCGGGTTTTGCTCTGCGCTGCTTGTCTACCGCACCTGCGGGTTTAGCTCTGCTCTGCTTGTCTACCGCACCTGCGGGTTTTGCTCTGCTCTGCTTGTCTACCGCACCTGCGGGTTTTGCTCTGCTCTGCTTGTCTACCGCACCTGCGGGTTTTGCTCTGCTTTGCTTGTCTACTGCACCTGCGGGTTTTGCTCAGCTTTGCTTGTCTACCGCACCTGCGGGTTTTGCTCTCCTCTGCTTGTCTACCGCACCTGCGGGTTTTGCTCTGCTCTGCTTGTCTACCACACCTGCGGGTTTTGCTCTGCTTGTCTACCGCACCTGCGGGTTTTGCTCTGCTCTGCTTGTCTACTGCACCTGCGGGTTTTGCTCTGCTCTGCTTGTCTACCGCACCTGCGGGTTTTGCTCTGCGTTGCTTGTCTACCGCACCTGCGGGTTTTACTCTGCTTTGCTTGTATACCGCACCTGCGGGTTTTGCTCTGCTCTGCTTGTCTACCGCACCTGCGGGTTTTGCTCTGCTCTGCTTGTCTACCGCACCTGCGGGTTTTGCTCTGCTCTGCTTGTCTACTGCACCTGCGGGTTTTGCTCTGCTCTGCTTGTCTACAGCACCTGCGGGCTTTGCTCTGCTTGTCTACTGCACCTGCGGTTTTGCTCTGCTCTGCTTGTCTACCGCACTTGCGGGTTTTGCTCTGCTTTGCTTGTCTACCGCACTTGCGGGTTTTGCTCTGCTTTGCTTGTCTACCGCACCAGCGGGTTTTGCTCTGCTTTGCTTGTCCACCACACCTGCGGGTTTTACTCTGCTCGTTTACCGCACCTGCGGGTTTTGCTCTGCTCGTTTACCGCACCTGCGGGTTTTGCTCTGCTCTGCTTGTCTACCGCACCTGCGGGTTTTGCTCTACGTTGCTTGTCTACCGCACCTGCGGGTTTTAGTCTGCTTTGCTTGTCTACCGCACCTGCGGGTTTTGCTCTGCTCTGCTTGTCTCCCGCACCTGCGGGTTTTGCTCTGCTCTGCTTGTCTACCGCACCTGCGGGTTTTGCTCTGCTCTGCTTGTCTACCGCACCTGCGGGTTTTGCTCTGCTCTGCTTGTCTACAGCACCTGCGGGTTTTGCTCTGCTCTGCTTGTCTACCGCACCTGCGGGTTTTGCTCTGCTCTGCTTGTCTACTGCACCTGCGGGTTTTGCTCTGATCTGCTTGTCTACCGCACCTGCGGGTTTTGCTCTGCTCTGCTTGTCTACTGCACCTGCGGGTTTTGCTCTACGTTGCTTGTCTACCGCACCTGCGGGTTTTACTCTGCTTTGCTTGTCTACCGCACCTGTGGGTTTTGCTCTGCTCTGCTTGTCTCCCGCACCTGCGGGTTTTGCTCTGCTCTGCTTGTCTACTGCACCTGCGGGTTTTGCTCTGCTCTCCTTGTCTGCCACACCTGCAGGTTTTGCTCTGCTCTGCTTGTCTACCGCACCTGCGGGTTTTGCTCTGCTCTGCTTGTCTACTGCACCTGCGGGTTTTTCTCTGCTCTGCTTGTCTACCGCACCTGCGGGTTTTGCTCTGCTCTGCTTGTCTACCACACCTGTGGGTTTTGCTCTGCTCTGCTTGTCTACCGCACCTGCGGGTTTTGCTCTGCGTTGCTTGTCTACCGCACCTGCGGGTTTTACTCTGCTTTGCTTGTCTACCGCACCTGGGGGTTTTGCTCTGCTCTGCTTGTCTCCCGCACCTGCGGGTTTTGCTCTGCTCTGCTTGTCTACCGCACCTGCGGGTTTTGCTCTGCTCTACTTGTCTACTGCACCTGCGGGTTTTGCTCTGCTCTGCTTGTCTCTCGCACCTGCGGGTTTTGCTCTTCTCTGCTTGTCTACCGCACCTGCGGGTTTTGCTCTGCGCTGCTTGTCTACCGGACCTGCGGGTTTAGCTCTGCTCTGCTTGTCTACCGCACCTGCGGGTTTTGCTCTGCTCTGCTTGTCTACCGCACCTGCGGGTTTTGCTCTGCTCTACTTGTCTACCACACCTGCGGGTTTTGCTCTGCTTTGCTTGTCTACCGCACCTGCGGGTTTTGCTCAGCTTTGCTTGTCTACTGCACCTGCGGGTTTTGCTCTGCTCTGCTTGTCTACCGCACCTGCGGGTTTTGCTCTGCTCTGCTTGTCTACCGCACCTGCGGGTTTTGCTCTGCTCTGCTTGTCTACCGCACCTGCGGGTTTTGCTCTGCTCTGCTTGTCTACCGCCCCTGCGGGTTTTGCTCTGCTCTGCTTGTCTACCGCACCTGCGGGTTTTGCTTTGCTCTGCTTGTCTACCGCACCTGCGGGTTTTGCTTTGCTCTGCTTGTCTACCGCACCTGCTGGTTTTGCTCTGCTCTGCTTGTCTACCGCACCTGCGGGTTTTGCTCTGCTTTGCTTGTCTACCGCACCTGCGGGTTTTGCTCAGCTTTGCTTGTCTACCGCACCTGCGGGTTTTGCTCTGCTCTGCTTGTCTTCTGCACCTGCGGGTTTTGCTCTGCTCTGCTTGTCTCTCGCACCTGCGGGTTTTGCTGTTCTCTGCTTGTCTACCGCACCTGCGGGTTTTGCTCTGCTCTGCTTGTCTACTGCACCTGCGGGTTTAGCTCTGCTCTGCTTGTCTATCGCACCTGCGGGTTTTGCTCTGCTCTGCTTGTCTACCGCACCTGCGGGTTTTGCTCTGCTCTGCTTGTCTACCGCACCTGCGGGTTTTGCTCTGCTTTGCTTGTCTACTGCACCTGCGGGTTTTGCTCAGCTTTGCTTGTCTACCGCACCTGCGGGTTCTGCTCTGCTCTGCTTGTCTACCGCACCTGCGGGTTTTGCTCTGCTCTGCTTGTCTACCGCACCTGCGGGTTTTGCTGTGCTTGTCTACCGCACCTGCGGGTTTTGCTCTGCTCTGCTTTTCTACTGCACCTGCGGGTTTAGCTCTGCTCTGCTTGTCTACCGCACCTGCGGGTTTTGCTCTGCTCTGCTTGTCTACTGCACCTGCGGGTTTTGCTCTTCTCTGCTTGTCTACCGCACCTGCGGGTTTTGCTCTGCTCTGCTTGTCTACCGCACCTGCGGGTTTTGCTCTGCGTTGCTTGTCTACCGCACCTGCGGGTTTTACTCTGCTTTGCTTGTCTACCGCACCTGCGGGTTTTGCTCTGCTCTGCTTGTCTACTGCACCTGCGGGTTTTGCTCTGCTCTGCTTGTCTACCGCACCTGTGGGTTTTGCTCTGCTCTGCTTGTCTACTGCACCTGCGGGTTTTGCTGTGCTCTGCTTGTCTACTGCACCTGCGGGTTTTGCTCTGCTCTGCTTGTCTACCGCACCTGCGGGTTTTGCTCTGCTCTGCTTGTCTACTGCACCTGCGGGTTTTGCTCTGCTCTGCTTGTCTACCGCACCTGCGGGTTTTGCTCTGCTCTGCTTGTCTACCGCACCTGCGGGTTTTGCTCTACGTTGCTTGTCTACCGCACCTGCGGGTTTTACTCTGCTTTGCTTGTCTACCGCACCTGCGGGTTTTGCTCTGCTCTGCTTGTCTCCCGCACCTGCGGGTTTTGCTCTGCTCTGCTTGTCTACCGCACCTGCGGGTTTTGCTCTGCTCTGCTTGTCTACCACACCTGTGGGTTTTGCTCTGCTCTGCTTGTCTACCGCACCTGCGGGTTTTGCTCTGCGTTGCTTGTCTACCGCACCTGCGGGTTTTACTCTGCTCTGCTTGTCTACCGCACCTGGGGGTTTTGCTCTGCTCTGCTTGTCTCCCGCACCTGCGGGTTTTGCTCTGCTCTGCTTGTCTACCGCACCTGCGGGTTTTGCTCTGCTCTGCTTGTCTACTGCACCTGCGGGTTTTGCTCTACTCTGTTTGTCTCTCGCACCTGCGGGTTTTGCTCTTCTCTGCTTGTCTACCGAACCTGCGGGTTTTGCTCTGCACTGCTTGTCTACCGCACCTGCGGGTTTAGCTCTGCTCTGCTTGTCTACCGCACCTGCGGGTTTTGCTCTGCTCTGCTTGTCTACCGCACCTGCGGGTTTTGCTCTGCTCTGCTTGTCTACCGCACCTGCGGGTTTTGCTCTGCTTTGCTTGTCTACCGCACCTGCGGGTTTTGCTCAGCTTTGCTTGTCTACCGCACCTGCGGGTTTTGCTCTGCTCTGCTTGTCTACCGCACCTGCGGGTTTTACTCTGCTCTGCTTGTCTACCGCACCTGCGGGTTTTGCTCTGCTCTGCTTGTCTACCACACTTGCGGGTTTTGCTCTGCTCTGCTTGTCTACTGCACCTGCGGGTTTTGCTCTGCTCTGCTTGTCTACCGCACCTGCGGGTTTTCCTCTGCTCTGCTTGTCTACCGCACCTGCGGGTTTTGCTCTGCTCTGCTTGTCTACCGCACCTGCGGGTTTTGCTCTGCTCTGCTTGTCTACCGCACCTGCGGGTTTTGCTCTACGTTGCTTGTCTACCGCACCTGCGGGTTTTACTCTGCTTTGCTTGTCTACCGCACCTGCGGGTTTTGCTCTGCTCTGCTTGTCTACCGCACCTGCGGGTTTTGCTCTGCTCTGCTTGTCTACTGCACCTGCGGGTTTTGCTCTTCTCTGCTTGTCTACCGCACCTGCGGGTTTTGCTCTGCTCTGCTTGTCTACCGCACCTGCGGGTTTTGCTCTGCGTTGCTTGTCTACCGCACCTGCGGGTTTTACTCTGCTTTGCTTGTCTACCGCACCTGCGGGTTTTGCTCTGCTCTGCTTGTCTACTGCACCTGCGGGTTTTGCTGTGCTCTGCTTGGCTACTGCACCTGCGGGTTTTGCTCTGCTCTGCTTGTCTACCGCACCTGCGGGTTTTGCTCTGCTCTGCTTGTCTACTGCACCTGCGGGTTTTGCTCTGCTCTGCTTGTCTACCGCACCTGCGGGTTTTGCTCTGCTCTGCTTGTCTACCGCACCTGCGGGTTTTGCTCTACGTTGCTTGTCTACCGCACCTGCGGGTTTTACTCTGCTTTGCTTGTCTACCGCACCTGCGGGTTTTGCTCTGCTCTGCTTGTCTCCCGCACCTGCGGGTTTTGCTCTGCTCTGCTTGTCTACCGCACCTGCGGGTTTTGCTCTGCTCTGCTTGTCTACCACACCTGTGGGTTTTGCTCTGCTCTGCTTGTCTACCGCACCTGCGGGTTTTGCTCTGCGTTGCTTGTCTACCGCACCTGCGGGTTTTACTCTGCTCTGCTTGTCTACCGCACCTGGGGGTTTTGCTCTGCTCTGCTTGTCTCCCGCACCTGCGGGTTTTGCTCTGCTCTGCTTGTCTACCGCACCTGCGGGTTTTGCTCTGCTCTGCTTGTCTACTGCACCTGCGGGTTTTGCTCTACTCTGTTTGTCTCTCGCACCTGCGGGTTTTGCTCTTCTCTGCTTGTCTACCGAACCTGCGGGTTTTGCTCTGCACTGCTTGTCTACCGCACCTGCGGGTTTAGCTCTGCTCTGCTTGTCTACCGCACCTGCGGGTTTTGCTCTGCTCTGCTTGTCTACCGCACCTGCGGGTTTTGCTCTGCTCTGCTTGTCTACCGCACCTGCGGGTTTTGCTCTGCTTTGCTTGTCTACCGCACCTGCGGGTTTTGCTCAGCTTTGCTTGTCTCTCGCACCTGCGGGTTTTGCTCTGCTCTGCTTGTCTACCGCACCTGCGGGTTTTGCTCTGCTCTGCTTGTCTACCACACTTGCGGGTTTTGCTCTGCTCTGCTTGTCTACTGCACCTGCGGGTTTTGCTCTGCTCTGCTTGTCTACCGCACCTGCGGGTTTTGCTCTGCTCTGCTTGTCTACCGCACCTGCGGGTTTTGCTCTGCTCTGCTTGTCTACCGCACCTGCGGGTTTTGCTCTGCTCTGCTTGTCTACCGCACTTGCGGGTTTTGCTCTACGTTGCTTGTCTACCGCACCTGCGGGTTTTACTCTGCTTTGCTTGTCTACCGCACCTGCGGGTTTTGCTCTGCTCTGCTTGTCTCCCGCACCTGCGGGTTTTGCTCTGCTCTGCTTGTCTACCGCACCTGCGGGTTTTGCTCTGCTCTGCTTGTCTACCACACCTGTGGGTTTTGCTCTGCTCTGCTTGTCTACCGCACCTGCGGGTTTTGCTCTGCGTTGCTTGTCTACCGCACCTGCGGGTTTTACTCTGCTCTGCTTGTCTACCGCACCTGGGGGTTTTGCTCTGCTCTGCTTGTCTCCCGCACCTGCGGGTTTTGCTCTGCTCTGCTTGTCTACCGCACCTGCGGGTTTTGCTCTGCTCTGCTTGTCTACTGCACCTGCGGGTTTTGCTCTACTCTGTTTGTCTCTCGCACCTGCGGGTTTTGTTCTTCTCTGCTTGTCTACCGCACCTGCGGGTTTTGCTCTGCACTGCTTGTCTACCGCACCTGCGGGTTTAGCTCTGCTCTGCTTGTCTACCGCACCTGCGGGTTTTGCTCTGCTCTGCTTGTCTACCGCACCTGCGGGTTTTGCTCTGCTCTGCTTGTCTACCGCACCTGCGGGTTTTGCTCTGCTTTGCTTGTCTACCGCACCTGCGGGTTTTGCTCAGCTTTGCTTGTCTACCGCACCTGCGGGTTTTGCTCTGCTCTGCTTGTCTACCGCACCTGCGGGTTTTGCTCTGCTCTGCTTGTCTACCGCACCTGCGGGTTTTGCTCTGCTCTGCTTGTCTACCACACCTGCGGGTTTTGCTCTGCTCTGCTTGTCTACTGCACCTGCGGGTTTTGCTCTGCTCTGCTTGTCTACCGCACCTGCGGGTTTTGCTCTGCTCTGCTTGTCTACCGCACCTGCGGGTTTTGCTCTGCTCTGCTTGTCTACCGCACCTGCGGGTTTTGCTCTGCTCTTCTTGTCTACCGCACCTGCGGGTTTTGCTCTGCGTTGCTTGTCTACCGCACCTGCGGGTTTTGCTCTGCTCTGCTTGTCTCCCGCACTTGCGGGATTTGCTCTGCTCTGCTTGTCTACCGCACCTGCGGGTTTTGCTCTGCTCTGCTTGTCTACCGCACCTGCGGGTTTTGCTCTGTTCTGCTTGTCTACTGCACCTGCGGGTTTTGCTCTGCTCTGCTTTTCTCCCGCACCTGCTTGTTTTGCTCTGCTCTGCTTGTCTACCGCACCTGTGGGATTTGCTCGGCTCTGCTTGTCTACCGCACCTGCGGGTTTTGCTCTGCTCTGCTTGTCTACCGCACCTGCGGGTTTTGCTCTGCGTTGCTTGTCTACCGCACCTGCGGGTTTTACTCTGCTTTGCTTGTCTACCGCACCTGCGGGTTTTGCTCTGCTCTGCTTGTCTCCCGCACCTGCGGGTTTTGCTCTGCTCTGCTTGTCTGCCGCACCTGCGGGTTTTGCTCTGCTCTCCTTGTCTACTGCACCTGCGGGTTTTGCTCTGCTCTGCTTGTCTCTCGCACCTGCGGTTTTGCTCTTCTCTGCTTGTCTACCGCACCTGCGGGTTTTGCTCTGCGCTGCTTGTCTACCGCACCTGCGGGTTTAGCTCTGCTCTGCTTGTCTACCGCACCTGCGGGTTTTGCTCTGCTCTGCTTGTCTACCGCACCTGCGGGTTTTGCTCTGCTCTGCTTGTCTACCGCACCTGCGGATTTTTCTCTGCTCTACTTGTCTACCGCACCTGCGGGTTTTGCTCTGCTCTGCTTGTCTACCTCACCTGCGGGTTTTGCTCTGCTCTGCTTGTCTACCGCACCTGCGGGTTTTGCTCTGCTCTGCTTGTCTACCGCACCTGCGGGTTTTGCTCTGCTCTGCTTGTCTACCGCACTTGCGGGTTTTGCTCTGCTCTGCTTGTCTACCGCACCTGCGGGTTTTGCTCTGCTCTGCTTGTCTACCGTACCTGCGGGTTTTGCTCTGCGTTGCTTGTCTACCGCACCTGCGGGTTTTACTCTGCTTTGCTTGTCTACCACACCTGCGGGTTTTGCTCTGCTCTGCTTGTCTACCGCACCTGCGGGTTTTGCTCTGCTCTGCTTGTCTACTGCACCTGCGGGTTTTGCTCTGCTCTGCTTGTCTCCCGCACCTGCGGGTTTTGCTCTGCTCTGCTTGTCTACCGCACCTGCGGGTTTTGCTCTGCTCTGCTTGTCTACCGCACCTGCGGGTTTTGCTCTGCTCTGCTTGTCTCTCGCACCTGCGGGTTTTGCTCTGCGTTGCTTGTCTACCGCACCTGCGGGTTTTACTCTGCATTGCTTGTCTCCCGCACCTGCGGGTTTTGCTCTGCTCTGCTTGTCTACCGAACGTGCGGGTTTTGCTCTGCTCTGCTTGTCTACTGCACCTGCGGGTTTTGCTCTGCTCTGCTTGTCTCTCGCACCTGCGGGTTTTGCTCTTCACTGCTTGTCTACCGCACCTGCGGGTTTTGCTCTGCGCTGCTTGTCTACCGCACCTGCGGGTTTAGCTCTGCTCTGCTTGTCTACCGCACCTGCGGGTTTTGCTCTGCTCTGCTTGTCTACCGCACCTGCGGGTTTTGCTCTGCTCTGCTTGTCTACCGCACCTGCGGGTTTTGCTCTGCTTTGCTTGTCTACTGCACCTGCGGGTTTTGCTCAGCTTTGCTTGTCTACCGCACCTGCGGGTTTTGCTCTGCTCTGCTTGTCTACCGCACCTGCGGGTTTTGCTCTGCTCTGCTTGTCTACCGCACCTGCGGGTTTTGCTCTGCTTGTCTACCGCACCTGCGGGTTTTGCTCTGCTCTGCTTGTCTACTGCACCTGCGGGTTTTGCTCTGCTCTGCTTGTCTACTGCACCTGCGGGTTTTGCTCTGCGTTGCTTGTCTACCGCACCTGCGGGTTTTACTCTGCTTTGCTTGTCTACCGCACCTGCGGGTTTTGCTCTGCTCTGCTTGTCTACCGCACCTGCGGGTTTTGCTCTGCTCTGCTTGTCTACCGCACCTGCGGGTTTTGCTCTGCTCTGCTTTTCTACTGCACCTGCGGGTTTTGCTCTGCTCTGCTTGTCTACCGCACCTGCGGGTTTTGCTCTGATCTGCTTGTCTACTGCACCTGCGGTTTTGCTCTGCTCTGCTTGTCTACCGCACTTGCGGGTTTTGCTCTGCTTTGCTTGTCTACCACACTTGCGGGTTTTGCTCTGCTTTGCTTGTCTACCGCACCTGCGGGTTTTGCTCTGCTTTGCTTGTCTACCACACCTGCGGGTTTTACTCTGCTCGTTTACCGCACCTGCGGGTTTTGCTCTGCTCGTTTACCGCACCTGCGGGTTTTGCTCTGCTCTGCTTGTCTACCGCACCTGCGGGTTTTGCTCTGCGTTGCTTGTCTACCGCACCTGCGGGTTTTACTCTGCTTTGCTTGTCTACCGCACCTGCGGGTTTTGCTCTGCTCTGCTTGTCTACCGCACCTGCGGGTTTTGCTCTGCTCTGTTTGTCTACCGCACCTGCGGGTTTTCCTCTGCTCTGCTTGTCTACTGCACCTGCGGGTTTTGCTCTGCTCTGCTTGTCTACCGCACCTGCGGGTTTTGCTCTGCTCTGCTTGTATACTGCACCTGCGGTTTTGCTCTGCTAGGCTTGTCTACCGCACTTGCGGGTTTTACTCTGCTTTGCTTGTCTTCCACACTTGCGGGTTTTGCTCTGCTTTGCTTGTCTACCGCACCTGCGGGTTTTGCTCTGCTTTGCTTGTCTACCACACCTGCGGGTTTTACTCTGCTCGTTTACCACACCTGCGGGTTTTGCTCTGCTCGTTTACCGCACCTGCGGGTTTTGCTCTGCTCTGCTTGTCTACCGCACCTGCGGGTTTTGCTCTACGTTGCTTGTCTACCGCACCTGCGGGTTTTAGTCTGCTTTGCTTGTCTACCGCACCTGCGGGTTTTGCTCTGCTCTGCTTGTCTCCCGCACCTGCGGGTTTTGCTCTGCTCTGCTTGTCTACCGCACCTGCGGGTTTTGCTCTGCTCTGCTTGTCTACTGCACCTACGGGTTTTGCTCTGCTCTGCTTGTCTACTGCACCTGCGGGTTTTGCTCTGCTCTGCTTGTCTACCGCACCTGCGGGTTTTGCTCTGCTCTGCTTGTCTACCGCACCTGCGGGTTTTGCTCTGCTCTGCTTGTCTACTGCACCTGCGGGTTTTGCTCTGCTCTGCTTGTCTACCGCACCTGCGGGTTTTGCTCTGCTCTGCTTGTCTACTGCACCTGCGGTTTTGCTCTGCTCTGCTTGTCTACCGCACTTGCAGGTTTTGCTCTTCTTTGCTTGTCTACCACACTTGCGGGTTTTGCTCTACTTTGCTTGTCTACCGCACCTGCGGGTTTTGCTCTGCTTTGCTTGTCTACCACACCTGCGGGTTTTACTCTGCTCGTTTACCGCACCTGCGGGTTTTGCTCTGCTCGTTTACAGCACCTGCGGGTTTTGCTCTGCTCTGCTTGTCTACCGCACCTGCGGGTTTTGCTCTACGTTGCTTGTCTACCGCACCTGCGGGTTTTAGTCTGCTTTGCTTGTCTACCGCACCTGCGGGTTTTGCTCTGCTCTGCTTGTCTCCCGCACCTGCGGGTTTTGCTCTGCTCTGCTTGTCTACCGCACCTGCGGGTTTTGCTCTGCTCTGCTTGTCTACCGCACCTGCGGGTTTTGCTCTGCTCTGCTTGTCTACTGCACCTGCGGGTTTTGCTCTACGTTGCTTGTCTACCGCACCTGCGGGTTTTACTCTGCTTTGCTTGTCTCTCGCACCTGCGGGTTTTGCTCTTCACTGCTTGTCTACCGCACCTGCGGGTTTTGCTCTGCGCTGCTTGTCTCTCGCACCTGCGGGTTTTGCTCTTCACTGCTTGTCTACCGCACCTGCGGGTTTTGCTCTGCGCTGCTTGTCTACCGCACCTGCGGGTTTAGCTCTGCTCTGCTTGTCTACCACACTTGCGGGTTTTGCTCTGCTTTGCTTGTCTACCGCACCTGCGGGTTTTGCTCTGCTTTGCTTGTCTACCACACCTGCGGGTTTTACTCTGCTCGTTTACCGCACCTGCGGGTTTTGCTCTGCTCGTTTACCGCACCTGCGGGTTTTGCTCTGCTCTGCTTGTCTACCGCACCTGTGGGTTTTGCTCTACGTTGCTTGTCTACCGCACCTGCGGGTTTTAGTCTGCTTTGCTTGTCTACCGCACCTCCGGGTTTTGCTCTGCTCTGCTTGTCTCCCGCACCTGCGGGTTTTGCTCTGCTCTGCTTGTCTACCGCACCTGCGGGTTTTGCTCTGCTCTGCTTGTCTACTGCACCTGCGGGTTTTGCTCTGCTCTGCTTGTCTACTCCACCTGCGGGTTTTGTTCTGCTCTGCTTGTCTACCGCACCTGCGGGTTTTCCTCTGCTCTGCTTGTCTACTGCACCTGCGGGTTTTGCTCTGCTCTGCTTGTCTACCGCACCTGCGGGTTTTGCTCTGCTCTGCTTGTCTACTGCACCTGCGGGTTTTGCTCTGCGTTGCTTGTCTACCGCACCTGCGGGTTTTACTCTGCTTTGCTTGTCTACCGCACCTGCGGGTTTTGCTCTGCTCTGCTTGTCTACCGCACCTGCGGGTTTTGCTCTGCTCTGCTTGTCTACCGCACCTGCGGGTTTTCCTCTGCTCTGCTTGTCTACTGCACCTGCGGGTTTTGCTCTGCTCTGCTTGTCTACCGCACCTGCGGGTTTTGCTCTGCTCTGCTTGTATACTGCACCTGCGGTTTTGCTCTGCTAGGCTTGTCTACCGCACTTTCGGGTTTTGCTCTGCTTTGCTTGTCTACCACACTTGCGGGTTTTGCTCTGCTTTGCTTGTCTACCGCACCTGCGGGTTTTGCTCTGCTTTGCTTGTCTACCACACCTGCGGGTTTTACTCTGCTCGTTTACCACACCTGCGGGTTTTGCTCTGCTCGTTTACCGCACCTGCGGGTTTTGCTCTGCTCTGCTTGTCTACCGCACCTGCGGGTTTTGCTCTACGTTGCTTGTCTACCGCACCTGCGGGTTTTAGTCTGCTTTGCTTGTCTACCGCACCTGCGGGTTTTGCTCTGCTCTGCTTGTCTCCCGCACCTGCGGGTTTTGCTCTGCTCTGCTTGTCTACCGCACCTGCGGGTTTTGCTCTGCTCTGCTTGTCTACTGCACCTACGGGTTTTGCTCTGCTCTGCTTGTCTACTGCACCTGCGGGTTTTGCTCTGCTCTGCTTGTCTACCGCACCTGCGGGTTTTGCTCTGCTCTGCTTGTCTACCGCACCTGCGGGTTTTGCTCTGCTCTGCTTGTCTACTGCACCTGCGGGTTTTGCTCTGCTCTGCTTGTCTACCGCACCTGCGGGTTTTGCTCTGCTCTGCTTGTCTACTGCACCTGCGGTTTTGCTCTGCTCTGCTTGTCTACCGCACTTGCGGGTTTTGCTCTTCTTTGCTTGTCTACCACACTTGCGGGTTTTGCTCTGCTTTGCTTGTCTACCGCACCTGCGGGTTTTGCTCTGCTTTGCTTGTCTACCACACCTGCGGGTTTTACTCTGCTCGTTTACCGCACCTGCGGGTTTTGCTCTGCTCGTTTACAGCACCTGCGGGTTTTGCTCTGCTCTGCTTGTCTACCGCACCTGCGCGTTTTGCTCTACGTTGCTTGTCTACCGCACCTGCGGGTTTTAGTCTGCTTTGCTTGTCTACCGCACCTGCGGGTTTTGCTCTGCTCTGCTTGTCTCCCGCACCTGCGGGTTTTGCTCTGCTCTGCTTGTCTACCGCACCTGCGGGTTTTGCTCTGCTCTGCTTGTCTACCGCACCTGCGGGTTTTGCTCTGCTCTGCTTGTCTACTGCACCTGCGGGTTTTGCTCTACGTTGCTTGTCTACCGCACCTGCGGGTTTTACTCTGCTTTGCTTGTCTACCGCACCTGTGGGTTTTGCTCTGCTCTGCTTGTCTCCCGCACCTGCGGGTTTTGCTCTGCTCTGCTTGTCTACTGCACCTGCGGGTATTGCTCTGCTCTCCTTGTCTGCCACACCTGCAGGTTTTGCTCTGCTCTGCTTGTCTACCGCACCTGCGGGTTTTGCTCTGCTCTGCTTGTCTACCACACCTGCGGGTTTTGCTCTGCTCTGCTTGTCTACCGCACCTGCGGGTTTTGCTCTGCTCTGCTTGTCTACTGCACCTGCGGGTTTTGCTCTGCTCTGCTTGTCTCCCGCACCTGCGGGTTTTGCTCTGCTCTGCTTGTCTACCGCACCTGCGGGTTTTGCTCTGCTCTGCTTGTCTACCGCACCTGCGGGTTTTGCTCTGCTCTGCTTGTCTCTCGCACCTGCGGGTTTTGCTCTGCGTTGCTTGTCTACCGCACCTGCGGGTTTTACTCTGCATTGCTTGTCTCCCGCACCTGCGGGTTTTGCTCTGCTCTGCATGTCTACCGAACGTGCGGGTTTTGCTCTGCTCTGCTTGTCTACTGCACCTGCGGGTTTTGCTCTGCTCTGCTTGTCTCTCGCACCTGCGGGTTTTGCTCTTCACTGCTTGTCTACCGCACCTGCGGGTTTTGCTCTGCGCTGCTTGTCTACCGCACCTGCGGGTTTAGCTCTGCTCTGCTTGTCTACCGCACCTGCGGGTTTTGCTCTGCTCTGCTTGTCTACCGCACCTGTGGGTTTTGCTCTGCTCTGCTTGTCTACCGCACCTGCGGGTTTTGCTCTGCTTTGCTTGTCTACTGCACCTGCGGGTTTTGCTCAGCTTTGCTTGTCTACCGCACCTGCGGGTTTTGCTCTGCTCTGCTTGTCTACCGCACCTGCGGGTTTTGCTCTGCTCTTCTTGTCTACCGCACCTGCGGGTTTTGCTCTGCTTGTCTACCGCACCTGCGGGTTTTGCTCTGCTCTGCTTGTCTACTGCACCTGCGGGTTTTGCTATGCTCTGCTTGTCTACTGCACCTGCGGGTTTTGCTCTGCGTTGCTTGTCTACCGCACCTGCGGGTTTTACTCTGCTTTGCTTGTCTACCGCACCTGCGGGTTTTGCTCTGCTCTGCTTGTCTACCGCACCTGCGGGTTTTGCTCTGCTCTGCTTGTCTACCGCACCTGCGGGTTTTGCTCTGCTCTGCTTGTCTACTGCACCTGCGGGTTTTGCTCTGCTCTGCTTGTCTACCGCACCTGCGGGTTTTGCTCTGATCTGCTTGTCTACTGCACCTGCGGTTTTGCTCTGCTCTGCTTGTCTACCGCACTTGCGGGTTTTGCTCTGCTTTGCTTGTCTACCACACTTGCGGGTTTTGCTCTGCTTTGCTTGTCTACCGCACCTGCGGGTTTTGCTCTGCTTTGCTTGTCTACCACACCTGCGGGTTTTACTCTGCTTGTTTACCGCACCTTCGGGTTTTGCTCTGCTCGTTTACCGCACCTGCGGGTTTTGCTCAGCTCTGCTTGTCTACCGCACCTGCGGGTTTTGCTCTACGTTGCTTGTCTACCGCACCTGCGGGTTTTAGTCTGCTTTGCTTGTCTACCGCACCTCCGGGTTTTGCTCTGCTTGTCTCCCGCACCTGCGGGTTTTGCTCTGCTCTGCTTGTCTACCGCACCTGCGGGTTTTGCTCTGCTCTGCTTGTCTACTGCACCTGCGGGTTTTGCTCTGCTCTGCTTGTCTACTCCACCTGCGGGTTTTGTTCTGCTCTGCTTGTCTACCGCACCTGCGGGTTTTCCTCTGCTCTGCTTGTCTACTGCACCTGCGGGTTTTGTTCTGCTCTGCTTGTCTACCGCACCTGCGGGTTTTGCTCTGCTCTGCTTGTCTACTGCACCTGCGGGTTTTGCTCTGCGTTGCTTGTCTACCGCACCTGCGGGTTTTACTCTGCTTTGCTTGTCTACCGCACCTGCGGGTTTTGCTCTGCTCTGCTTGTCTACCGCACCTGCGGGTTTTCCTCTGCTCTGCTTGTCTACCGCACCTGCGGGTTTTCCTCTGCTCTGCTTGTCTACTGCACCTGCGGGTTTTGCTCTGCTCTGCTTGTCTACCGCACCTGCGGGTTTTGCTCTGCTCTGCTTGTCTACTGCACCTGCGGTTTTGCTCTGCTAGGCTTGTCTACCGCACTTGCGGGTTTTGCTCTGCTTTGCTTGTCTACCACACTTGCGGGTTTTGCTCTGCTTTGCTTGTCTACCGCACCTGTGGGTTTTGCTCTGCTTTGCTTGTCTACCACACCTGCGGGTTTTACTCTGCTCGTTTACCACACCTGCGGGTTTTGCTCTGCTCGTTTACCGCACCTGCGGGTTTTGCTCTGCTCTGCTTGTCTACCGCACCTGCGGGTTTTGCTCTACGTTGCTTGTCTACCGCACCTGCGGGTTTTAGTCTGCTTTGCTTGTCTACCGCACCTGCGGGTTTTGCTCTGCTCTGCTTGTCTCCCGCACCTGCGGGTTTTGCTCTGCTCTGCTTGTCTACCGCACCTGCGGGTTTTGCTCTGCTCTGCTTGTCTACTGCACCTACGGGTTTTCCTCTGCTCTGCTTGTCTACTGCACCTGCGGGTTTTGCTCTGCTCTGCTTGTCTACCGCACCTGCGGGTTTTGCTCTGCTCTGCTTGTCTACCGCACCTGCGGGTTTTGCTCTGCTCTGCTTGTCTACTGCACCTGCGGGTTTTGCTCTGCTCTGCTTGTCTACCGCACCTGCGGGTTTTGCTCTGCTCTGCTTGTCTACTGCACCTGCGGTTTTGCTCTGCTCTGCTTGTCTACCGCACTTGCGGGTTTTGCTCTTCTTTGCTTGTCTACCACACTTGCGGGTTTTGCTCTGCTTTGCTTGTCTACCGCACCTGCGGGTTTTGCTCTGCTTTGCTTGTCTACCACACCTGCGGGTTTTACTCTGCTCGTTTACCGCACCTGCGGGTTTTGCTCTGCTCGTTTACAGCACCTGCGGGTTTTGCTCTGCTCTGCTTGTCTACCGCACCTGCGGGTTTTGCTCTACGTTGCTTGTCTACCGCACCTGCGGGTTTTAGTCTGCTTTGCTTGTCTACCGCACCTGCGGGTTTTGCTCTGCTCTGCTTGTCTCCCGCACCTGCGGGTTTTGCTCTGCTCTGCTTGTCTACCGCACCTGCGGGTTTTGCTCTGCTCTGCTTGTCTACCGCACCTGCGGGTTTTGCTCTGCTCTGCTTGTCTACTGCACCTGCGGGTTTTGCTCTACGTTGCTTGTCTACCGCACCTGCGGGTTTTACTCTGCTTTGCTTGTCTACCGCACCTGTGGGTTTTGCTCTGCTCTGCTTGTCTCCCGCACCTGCGGGTTTTGCTCTGCTCTGCTTGTCTACTGCACCTGCGGGTATTGCTCTGCTCACCTTGTCTGCCACACCTGCAGGTTTTGCTCTGCTCTGCTTGTCTACCGCACCTGCGTGTTTTGCTCTGCTCTGCTTGTCTACTGCACCTGCGGGTTTTGCTCTGCTCTGCTTGTCTACCGCACCTGCGGGTTTTGCTCTGCTCTGCTTGTCTACTGCACCTGCGGGTTTTGCTCTGCTCTGCTTGTCTACCGCACCTGCGGGTTTTGCTCTGCTCTGCTTGTCTACCGCACCTGCGGGTTTTGCTCTACGTTGCTTGTCTACCGCACCTGCGGGTTTTACTCTGCTTTGCTTGTCTACCGCACCTGTGGGTTTTGCTCTGCTCTGCTTGTCTCCCGCACCTGCGGGTTTTGCTCTGCTCTGCTTGTCTACTGCACCTGCGGGTATTGCTCTGCTCACCTTGTCTGCCACACCTGCAGGTTTTGCTCTGCTCTGCTTGTCTACCGCACCTGCGTGTTTTGCTCTGCTCTGCTTGTCTACTGCACCTGCGGGTTTTGCTCTGCTCTGCTTGTCTACCGCACCTGCGGGTTTTGCTCTGCTCTGCTTGTCTACTGCACCTGCGGGTTTTGCTCTGCTCTGCTTGTCTACCGCACCTGCGGGTTTTGCTCTGCTCTGCTTGTCTACCGCACCTGCGGGTTTTGCTCTACGTTGCTTGTCTACCGCACCTGCGGGTTTTACTCTGCTTTGCTTGTCTACCGCACCTGCGGGTTTTGCTCTGCTCTGCTTGTCTCCCGCACCTGCGGGTTTTGCTCTGCTCTGCTTGTCTACTGCACCTGCGGGTTTTGCTCTGCTCTGCTTGTCTACCACACCTGCAGGTTTTGCTCTGCTCTGCTTGTCTACCGCACCTGCGGGTTTTGCTCTGCTCTGCTTGTCTACTGCACCTGCTGGTTTTGCTCTGCTCTGCTTGTCTCCCGCACCTGCGGGTTTTGCTCTGCTCTGCTTGTCTACCGCACCTGCGGGTTTTGCTCTGCTCTGCTTGTCTACCACACCTGTGGGTTTTGCTCTGCTCTGCTTGTCTACCGCACCTGCGGGTTTTGCTCTGCGTTGCTTGTCTACCGCACCTGCGGGTTTTGCTCTGCTCTGCTTGTCTACTGCACCTGCGGGTTTTGCTCTGCTCTGCTTGTCTACCGCACCTGCGGGTTTTGCTCTGATCTGCTTGTCTACTGCACCTGCGGTTTTGCTCTGCTCTGCTTGTCTACCGCACTTGCGGGTTTTGCTCTGCTTTGCTTGTCTACCACACTTGCGGGTTTTGCTCTGCTTTGCTTGTCTACCGCACCTGCGGGTTTTGCTCTGCTTTGCTTGTCTACCACACCTGCGGGTTTTACTCTGCTCGTTTACCGCACCTGCGGGTTTTGCTCTGCTCGTTTACCGCACCTGCGGGTTTTGCTCTGCTCTGCTTGTCTACCGCACCTGTGGGTTTTGCTCTACGTTGCTTGTCTACCGCACCTGCGGGTTTTAGTCTGCTTTGCTTGTCTACCGCACCTCCGGGTTTTGCTCTGCTCTGCTTGTCTCCCGCACCTGCGGGTTTTGCTCTGCTCTGCTTGTCTACCGCACCTGCGGGTTTTGCTCTGCTCTGCTTGTCTACTGCACCTGCGGGTTTTGCTCTGCTCTGCTTGTCTACTCCACCTGCGGGTTTTGTTCTGCTCTGCTTGTCTACCGCACCTGCGGGTTTTCCTCTGCTCTGCTTGTCTACTGCACCTGCGGGTTTTGCTCTGCTCTGCTTGTCTACCGCACCTGCGGGTTTTGCTCTGCTCTGCTTGTCTACTGCACCTGCGGGTTTTGCTCTGCGTTGCTTGTCTACCGCACCTGCGGGTTTTACTCTGCTTTGCTTGTCTACCGCAGCTGCGGGTTTTGCTCTGCTCTGCTTGTCTACCGCACCTGCGGGTTTTGCTCTGCTCTGCTTGTCTACCGCACCTGCGGGTTTTCCTCTGCTCTGCTTGTCTACTGCACCTGCGGGTTTTGCTCTGCTCTGCTTGTCTACCGCACCTGCGGGTTTTGCTCTGCTCTGCTTGTATACTGCACCTGCGGTTTTGCTCTGCTAGGCTTGTCTACCGCACTTGCGGGTTTTGCTCTGCTTTGCTTGTCTACCACACTTGCGGGTTTTGCTCTGCTTTGCTTGTCTACCGCACCTGCGGGTTTTGCTCTGCTTTGCTTGTCTACCACACCTGCGGGTTTTACTCTGCTCGTTTACCACACCTGCGGGTTTTGCTCTGCTCGTTTACCTCACCTGCGGGTTTTGCTCTGCTCTGCTTGTCTACCGCACCTGCGGGTTTTAGTCTGCTTTGCTTGTCTACCGCACCTGCGGGTTTTGCTCTGCTCTGCTTGTCTCCCGCACCTGCGGGTTTTGCTCTGCTCTGCTTGTCTACCGCACCTGCGGGTTTTGCTCTGCTCTGCTTGTCTACCGCACCTACGGGTTTTGCTCTGCTCTGCTTGTCTACTGCACCTGCGGGTTTTGCTCTGCTCTGCTTGTCTACCGCACCTGCGGGTTTTGCTCTGCTCTGCTTGTCTACCGCACCTGCGGGTTTTGCTCTGCTCTGCTTGTCTACTGCACCTGCGGGTTTTGCTCTGCTCTGCTTGTCTACCGCACCTGCGGGTTTTGCTCTGCTCTGCTTGTCTACTGCACCTGCGGTTTTGCTCTGCTCTGCTTGTCTACCGCACTTGCGGGTTTTGCTCTTCTTTGCTTGTCTACCACACTTGCGGGTTTTGCTCTGCTTTGCTTGTCTACCGCACCTGCGGGTTTTGCTCTGCTTTGCTTGTCTACCACACCTGCGGGTTTTACTCTGCTCGTTTACCGCACCTGCGGGTTTTGCTCTGCTCGTTTACAGCACCTGCGGGTTTTGCTCTGCTCTGCTTGTCTACCGCACCTGCGGGTTTTGCTCTACGTTGCTTGTCTACCGCACCTGCGGGTTTTAGTCTGCTTTGCTTGTCTACCGCACCTGCGGGTTTTGCTCTGCTCTGCTTGTCTCCCGCACCTGCGGGTTTTGCTCTGCTCTGCTTGTCTACCGCACCTGCGGGTTTTGCTCTGCTCTGCTTGTCTACCGCACCTGCGGGTTTTGCTCTGCTCTGCTTGTCTACTGCACCTGCGGGTTTTGCTCTACGTTGCTTGTCTACCGCACCTGCGGGTTTTACTCTGCTTTGCTTGTCTACCGCACCTGTGGGTTTTGCTCTGCTCTGCTTGTCTCCCGCACCTGCGGGTTTTGCTCTGCTCTGCTTGTCTACTGCACCTGCGGGTATTGCTCTGCTCTCCTTGTCTGCCACACCTGCAGGTTTTGCTCTGCTCTGCTTGTCTACCGCACCTGCGGGTTTTGCTCTGCTCTGCTTGTCTACCACACCTGCGGGTTTTGCTCTGCTCTGCTTGTCTACCGCACCTGCGGGTTTTGCTCTGCTCTGCTTGTCTACTGCACCTGCGGGTTTTGCTCTGCTCTGCTTGTCTCCCGCACCTGCGGGTTTTGCTCTGCTCTGCTTGTCTACCGCACCTGCGGGTTTTGCTCTGCTCTGCTTGTCTACCGCACCTGCGGGTTTTGCTCTGCTCTGCTTGTCTCTCGCACCTGCGGGTTTTGCTCTGCTCTGCTTGTCTACCGCACCTGCGGGTTTTGCTCTGCTCTGCTTGTCTACCGCACCTGCGGGTTTTGCTCTGCTTTGCTTGTCTACCGCACCTGCGGGTTTTGCTCAGCTTTGCTTGTCTACCGCACCTGGGGGTTTTGCTCTGCTCTGCTTGTCTACCGCACCTGCGGGTTTTGCTCTGCTTGTCTACCGCACCTGCGGGTTTTGCTCTGCTCTGCTTGTCTACCGCACCTGCGGGTTTTGCTCTGCTCTGCTTGTCTACTGCACCTGCGGGTTTTGCTCTGCTCTGCTTGTCTACCGCACCTGCGGGTTTTGCTCTGCTCTGCTTGTCTACCGCACCTGCGGGTTTTGCTCTGCTCTGCTTGTCTACCGCACCTGCGGGTTTTGCTCTGCTCTGCTTGTCTACCGCACCTGCGGGTTTTGCTCTGCGTTGCTTGTCTACCGCACCTGCAGGTTTTACTCTGCTTTGCTTGTGTACCGCACCTGCGGGTTTTGCTCTGCTCTGCTTGTCTCCCGCACCTGCGGGTTTTGCTCTGCTCTGCTTGTCTAGTGCACCTGCGGGTTTTGCTCTGCTCTGCTTGTCTACCGCACCTGCGGGTTTTGCTCTGCTCTGCTTGTCTACTGCACCTGCGGGTTTTGCTCTGCTCTGCTTTTCTCCCGCACCTGCTTGTTTTGCTCTGCTCTGCTTGTCTACCGCACCTGCGGGTTTTGCTCTGCGTTGCTTGTCTACCGCACCTGCGGGTTTTACTCTGCTTTGCTTGTCTACCGCACCTGCGGGTTTTGCTCTGCTCTGCTTGTCTCCCGCACCTGCGGGTTTTGCTCTGCTCTGCTTCTCTGCCGCACCTGCGGGTTTTGCTCTGCTCTCCTTGTCTACTGCACCTGCGGGTTTTGCTCTGCTCTGCTTGTCTCTCGCACGTGCGGTTTTGCTCTTCTCTGCTTGTCTACCGCACCTGCGGGTTTTGCTCTGCGCTGCTTGTCTACCGCACCTGCGGGTTTAGCTCTGCTCTGCTTGTCTACCGCACCTGCGGGTTTTGCTCTGCTCTGCTTGTCTACCGCACCTGCGGGTTTTGCTCTGCTTTGCTTGTCTACCGCACCTGCGGGTTTTGCTCTGCTTTGCTTGTCTACCGCACCTGCGGGTTTTTCTCAGCTTTGCTTGTCTGCCGCACCTGCAGGTTTTGCTCTGCTCTGCTTGTCTACCGCACCTGCGGGTTTTGCTCTGCTCTGCTTGTCTACCGCACCTGCAGGTTTTGCTCTGCTTGTCTACCGCACCTGCAGGTTTTGCTCTGCTCTGCTTGTCTACCGCACCTGCGGGTTTTGCTCTGCTCTGCTTGTCTACCGCACCTGCAGGTTTTGCTCTGCTTGTCTACCGCACCTGCAGGTTTTGCTCTGCTTGTCTACCGCACCTGCGGGTTTTGCTCTGCTCTGCTTGTCTACCGCACCTGCGGATTTTTCTCTGCTCTGCTTGTCTACCGCACCTGCGGGTTTTGCTCTGCTCTGCTTGTCTACCGCACCTGCGGGTTTTGCTCTGCTCTGCTTGTCTACCGCACCTGCGGTTTTTGCTCTGCTCTGCTTGTGTACCGCACCTGCGGGTTTTGCTCTGCTCTGCTTGTCTACCGCACCTGCGGGTTTTGCTCTGCTCTGCTTGTCTACCGCACCTGCGGGTTTTGCTCTGCTCTGCTTGTCTACCGTACCTGCGGGTTTTGCTCTGCGTTGCTTGTCTTCCGCACCTGCGGGTTTTACTCTGCTTTGCTTGTCTACCACACCTGCGGGTTTTGCTCTGCTCTGCTTGTCTACCGCACCTGCGGGTTTTGCTCTGCTCTGCTTGTCTACTGCACCTGCGGGTTTTGCTCTGCTCTGCTTGTCTCCCGCACCTGCGGGTTTTGCTCTGCTCTGCTTGTCTACCGCACCTGCGGGTTTTGCTCTGCTCTGCTTGTCTACCGCACCTGCGGGTTTTGCTCTGCTCTGCTTGTCTCTCGCACCTGCGGGTTTTGCTCTGCGTTGCTTGTCTACCGCACCTGCGGGTTTTACTCTGCATTGCTTGTCTCCCGCACCTGCGGGTTTTGCTCTGCTCTGCTTGTCTACCGAACGTGCGGGTTTTGCTCTGCTCTGCTTGTCTACTGCACCTGCGGGTTTTGCTCTGCTCTGCTTGTCTCTCGCACCTGCGGGTTTTGCTCTGCTTTGCTTGTCTACTGCACCTGCGGGTTTTGCTCAGCTTTGCTTGTCTACCGCACCTGCGGGTTTTGCTCTGCTCTGCTTGTCTACCGCACCTGCGGGTTTTGCTCTGCTCTGCTTGTCTACCGCACCTGCGGGTTTTGCTCTGCTTGTCTACCGCACCTGCGGGTTTTGCTCTGCTCTGCTTGTCTACTGCACCTGCGGGTTTTGCTCTGCTCTGCTTGTCTACTGCACCTGCGGGTTTTGCTCTGCGTTGCTTGTCTACCGCACCTGCGGGTTTTACTCTGCTTTGCTTGTCTACCGCACCTGCGGGTTTTGCTCTGCTCTGCTTGTCTACCGCACCTGCGGGTTTTGCTCTGCTCTGCTTGTCTACCGCACCTGCGGGTTTTGCTCTGCTCTGCTTGTCTACTGCACCTGCGGGTTTTGCTCTGCTCTGCTTGTCTACCGCACCTGCGGGTTTTGCTCTGATCTGCTTGTCTACTGCATCTGCGGTTTTGCTCTGCTCTGCTTGTCTACCGCACTTGCGGGTTTTGCTCTGCTTTGCTTGTCTACCACACTTGCGGGTTTTGCTCTGCTTTGCTTGTCTACCGCACCTGCGGGTTTTGCTCTGCTTTGCTTGTCTACCACACCTGCGGGTTTTACTCTGCTCGTTTACCGCACCTGCGGGTTTTGCTCTGCTTGTTTACCGCACCTGCGGGTTTTGCTCTGCTCTGCTTGTCTACCGCACCTGCGGGTTTTGCTCTACTTTGCTTGTCTACCGCACCTGCGGGTTTTAGTCTGCTTTGCTTGTCTACCGCACCTCCGGGTTTTGCTCTGCTCTGCTTGTCTCCCGCACCTGCGGGTTTTGCTCTGCTCTGCTTGTCTACCGCACCTGCGGGTTTTGCTCTGCTCTGCTTGTCTACTGCACCTGCGGGTTTTGCTCTGCTCTGCTTGTCTACTCCACCTGCGGGTTTTGTTCTGCTCTGCTTGTCTACCGCACCTGCGGGTTTTCCTCTGCTCTGCTTGTCTACTGCACCTGCGGGTTTTGCTCTGCTCTGCTTGTCTACCGCACCTGCGGGTTTTGCTCTGCTCTGCTTGTCTACTGCACCTGCGGGTTTTGCTCTGCGTTGCTTGTCTACCGCACCTGCGGGTTTTACTCTGCTTTGCTTGTCTACCGCACCTGCGGGTTTTGCTCTGCTCTGCTTGTCTACCGCACCTGCGGGTTTTGCTCTGCTCTGCTTGTCTACCGCACCTGCGGGTTTTCCTCTGCTCTGCTTGTCTACTGCACCTGCGGGTTTTGCTCTGCTCTGCTTGTCTACCGCACCTGCGGGTTTTGCTCTGCTCTGCTTGTATACTGCACCTGCGGTTTTGCTCTGCTAGGCTTGTCTACCGCACTTGCGGGTTTTGCTCTGCTTTGCTTGTCTACCACACTTGCGGGTTTTGCTCTGCTTTGCTTGTCTACCGCACCTGCGGGTTTTGCTCTGCTTTGCTTGTCTACCACACCTGCGGGTTTTACTCTGCTCGTTTACCACACCTGCGGGTTTTGCTCTGCTCGTTTACCGCACCTGCGGGTTTTGCTCTGCTCTGCTTGTCTACCGCACCTGCGGGTTTTGCTCTACGTTGCTTGTCTACCGCACCTGCGGGTTTTAGTCTGCTTTGCTTGTCTACCGCACCTGCGGCTTTTGCTCTGCTCTGCTTGTCTCCCGCACCTGCGGGTTTTGCTCTGCTCTGCTTGTCTACCGCACCTGCGGGTTTTGCTCTGCTCTGCTTGTCTACTGCACCTGCGGTTTTGCTCTGCTCTGCTTGTCTACCGCACTTGCGGGTTTTGCTCTTCTTTGCTTGTCTACCACACTTGCGGTTTTGCTCTGCTTTGCTTGTCTACCGCACCTGCGGGTTTTGCTCTGCTTTGCTTGTCTACCACACCTGCGGGTTTTACTCTGCTCGTTTACCGCACCTGCGGGTTTTGCTCTGCTCGTTTACAGCACCTGCGGGTTTTGCTCTGCTCTGCTTGTCTACCGCACCTGCGGGTTTTGCTCTACGTTGCTTGTCTACCGCACCTGCGGGTTTTAGTCTGCTTTGCTTGTCTACCGCACCTGCGGGTTTTGCTCTGCTCTGCTTGTCTCCCGCACCTGCGGGTTTTGCTCTGCTCTGCTTGTCTACCGCACCTGCGGGTTTTGCTCTGCTCTGCTTGTCTACCGCACCTGCGGGTTTTGCTCTGCTCTGCTTGTCTACTGCACCTGCGGGTTTTGCTCTACGTTGCTTGTCTACCGCACCTGCGGGTTTTACTCTGCTTTGCTTGTCTACCGCACCTGTGGGTTTTGCTCTGCTCTGCTTGTCTCCCGCACCTGCGGGTTTTGCTCTGCTCTGCTTGTCTACCGCACCTGCGGGTTTTGCTCTGCTTTGCTTGTCTACCACACCTGCGGGTTTTACTCTGCTCGTTTACCGCACCTGCGGGTTTTGCTCTGCTTGTTTACCGCACCTGCGGGTTTTGCTCTGCTCTGCTTGTCTACCGCACCTGCGGGTTTTGCTCTACTTTGCTTGTCTACCGCACCTGCGGGTTTTAGTCTGCTTTGCTTGTCTACCGCACCTCCGGGTTTTGCTCTGCTCTGCTTGTCTCCCGCACCTGCGGGTTTTGCTCTGCTCTGCTTGTCTACCGCACCTGCGGGTTTTGCTCTGCTCTGCTTGTCTACTGCACCTGCGGGTTTTGCTCTGCTCTGCTTGTCTACTCCACCTGCGGGTTTTGTTCTGCTCTGCTTGTCTACCGCACCTGCGGGTTTTCCTCTGCTCTGCTTGTCTACTGCACCTGCGGGTTTTGCTCTGCTCTGCTTGTCTACCGCACCTGCGGGTTTTGCTCTGCTCTGCTTGTCTACTGCACCTGCGGGTTTTGCTCTGCGTTGCTTGTCTACCGCACCTGCGGGTTTTACTCTGCTTTGCTTGTCTACCGCACCTGCGGGTTTTGCTCTGCTCTGCTTGTCTACCGCACCTGCGGGTTTTGCTCTGCTCTGCTTGTCTACCGCACCTGCGGGTTTTCCTCTGCTCTGCTTGTCTACTGCACCTGCGGGTTTTGCTCTGCTCTGCTTGTCTACCGCACCTGCGGGTTTTGCTCTGCTCTGCTTGTATACTGCACCTGCGGTTTTGCTCTGCTAGGCTTGTCTACCGCACTTGCGGGTTTTGCTCTGCTTTGCTTGTCTACCACACTTGCGGGTTTTGCTCTGCTTTGCTTGTCTACCGCACCTGCGGGTTTTGCTCTGCTTTGCTTGTCTACCACACCTGCGGGTTTTACTCTGCTCGTTTACCACACCTGCGGGTTTTGCTCTGCTCGTTTACCGCACCTGCGGGTTTTGCTCTGCTCTGCTTGTCTACCGCACCTGCGGGTTTTGCTCTACGTTGCTTGTCTACCGCACCTGCGGGTTTTAGTCTGCTTTGCTTGTCTACCGCACCTGCGGCTTTTGCTCTGCTCTGCTTGTCTCCCGCACCTGCGGGTTTTGCTCTGCTCTGCTTGTCTACCGCACCTGCGGGTTTTGCTCTGCTCTGCTTGTCTACTGCACCTGCGGTTTTGCTCTGCTCTGCTTGTCTACCGCACTTGCGGGTTTTGCTCTTCTTTGCTTGTCTACCACACTTGCGGTTTTGCTCTGCTTTGCTTGTCTACCGCACCTGCGGGTTTTGCTCTGCTTTGCTTGTCTACCACACCTGCGGGTTTTACTCTGCTCGTTTACCGCACCTGCGGGTTTTGCTCTGCTCGTTTACAGCACCTGCGGGTTTTGCTCTGCTCTGCTTGTCTACCGCACCTGCGGGTTTTGCTCTACGTTGCTTGTCTACCGCACCTGCGGGTTTTAGTCTGCTTTGCTTGTCTACCGCACCTGCGGGTTTTGCTCTGCTCTGCTTGTCTCCCGCACCTGCGGGTTTTGCTCTGCTCTGCTTGTCTACCGCACCTGCGGGTTTTGCTCTGCTCTGCTTGTCTACCGCACCTGCGGGTTTTGCTCTGCTCTGCTTGTCTACTGCACCTGCGGGTTTTGCTCTACGTTGCTTGTCTACCGCACCTGCGGGTTTTACTCTGCTTTGCTTGTCTACCGCACCTGTGGGTTTTGCTCTGCTCTGCTTGTCTCCCGCACCTGCGGGTTTTGCTCTGCTCTGCTTGTCTAGTGCACCTGCGGGTATTGCTCTGCTCTCCTTGTCTGCCACACCTGCAGGTTTTGCTCTGCTCTGCTTGTCTACCGCACCTGCGGGTTTTGCTCTGCTCTGCTTGTCTACTGCACCTGCGGGTTTTGCTCTGCTCTGCTTGTCTACCGCACCTGCGGGTTTTGCTCTGCTCTGCTTGTCTACTGCACCTGCGGGTTTTGCTCTGCTCTGCTTGTCTACCGCACCTGCGGGTTTTGCTCTGCTCTGCTTGTCTACCGCACCTGCGGGTTTTGCTCTACGTTGCTTTGTCTACCGCACCTGCGGGTTTTACTCTGCTTTGCTTGTCTACCGCACCTGCGGGTTTTGCTCTGCTCTGCTTGTCTCCCGCACCTGCGGGTTTTGCTCTGCTCTGCTTGTCTACTGCACCTGCGGGTTTTGCTCTGCTCTGCTTGTCTACCACACCTGCAGGTTTTGCTCTGCTCTGCTTGTCTACCGCACCTGCGGGTTTTGCTCTGCTCTGCTTGTCTACTGCACCTGCTGGTTTTGCTCTGCTCTGCTTGTCTCCCGCACCTGCGGGTTTTGCTCTGCTCTGCTTGTCTACCGCACCTGCGGGTTTTGCTCTGCTCTGCTTGTCTACCACACCTGTGGGTTTTGCTCTGCTCTGCTTGTCTACCGCACCTGCGGGTTTTGCTCTGCGTTGCTTGTCTACCGCACCTGCGGGTTTTGCTCTGCTCTGCTTGTCTACTGCACCTGCGGGTTTTGCTCTGCTCTGCTTGTCTACCGCACCTGCGGGTTTTGCTCTGATCTGCTTGTCTACTGCACCTGCGGTTTTGCTCTGCTCTGCTTGTCTACCGCACTTGCGGGTTTTTCTCTGCTTTGCTTGTCTACCACACTTGCGGGTTTTGCTCTGCTTTGCTTGTCTACCGCACCTGCGGGTTTTGCTCTGCTTTGCTTGTCTACCACACCTGCGGGTTTTACTCTGCTCGTTTACCGCACCTGCGGGTTTTGCTCTGCTCGTTTACCGCACCTGCGGGTTTTGCTCTGCTCTGCTTGTCTACCGCACCTGTGGGTTTTGCTCTACGTTGCTTGTCTACCGCACCTGCGGGTTTTAGTCTGCTTTGCTTGTCTACCGCACCTCCGGGTTTTGCTCTGCTCTGCTTGTCTCCCGCACCTGCGGGTTTTGCTCTGCTCTGCTTGTCTACCGCACCTGCGGGTTTTGCTCAGCTTTGCTTGTCTACCGCACCTGCGGGTTTTGCTCTGCTCTGCTTATCTACCGCACCTGCGGGTTTTGCTCTGCTCTGCTTGTCTACCGCACCTGCGGGTTTTGCTCTGCTTGTCTACCGCACCTGCGGGTTTTGCTCTGCTCTGCTTGTCTACTGCACCTGCGGGTTTTGCTCTGCTCTGCTTGTCTACCGCACCTGCGGGTTTTCCTCTGCTCTGCTTGTCTACTGCACCTGCGGGTTTTGCTCTGCTGTGCTTGTCTACCGCACGTGCGGGTTTTGCTCTGCTCTGCTTGTCTACCGCACCTGCGGGTTTTGCTCTGCGTTGCTTGTCTACCGCACCTGCGGGTTTTACTCTGCTTTGCTTGTCTACCGCACCTGCGGGTTTTGCTCTGCTCTGCTTGTCTACCGCACCTGCGGGTTTTGCTCTGCTCTGCTTGTCTACCGCACCTGCGGGTTTTGCTCTGCTCTGCTTGTCTACTGCACCTGCGGGTTTTGCTCTGCTCTGCTTGTCTACCGCACCTGCGGGTTTTGCTCTGCTCTGCTTGTCTACTGCACCTGCGGTTTTGCTCTGCTCTGCTTGTCTACCGCACTTGCGGGTTTTGCTCTGCTTTGCTTGTCTACCACACTTGCGGGTTTTGCTCTGCTTTGCTTGTCTACCGCACCTGCGGGTTGTGCTCTGCTCTGCTTATCTACCGCACCTGGGGGTTTTGCTCTGCGTTGCTTGTCTACCGCACCTGGGGGTTTTACTCTGCTTTGCTTGTCTACCGCACCTGGGGGTTTTGCTCTGCTCTGCTTGTCTCCCGCACCTGCGGGTTTTGCTCTGCTCTGCTTGTCTACCGCACCTGCGGGTTTTGCTCTGCTCTGCTTGTCTACTGCACCTGCGGGTTTTGCTTTGCTCTGCTTGTCTCTCGCACCTGCGGGTTTTGCTCTTCTCTGCTTGTCTACCGCACCTGCGGGTTTTGCTCTGCGCTGCTTGTCTACCGCACCTGCGGGTTTAGCTCTGCTCTGCTTGTCTACCGCACCTGCGGGTTTTGCTCTGCTCTGCTTGTCTACCGCACCTGCGGGTTTTGCTCTGCTCTGCTTGTCTACCGCACCTGCGGGTTTTGCTCTGCTTTGCTTGTCTACCGCACCTGCGTGTTTTGCTCAGCTTTGCTTGTCTACCGCACCTGCGGGTTTTGCTCTGCTCTGCTTGTCTACCGCACCTGCGGGTTTTGCTCTTCTCTGCTTGTCTACCGCACCTGCGGGTTTTGCTCTGCTCTGCTTGTCTACCGCACCTGCGGGTTTTGCTCTGCTCTGCTTGTCTACTGCACCTGCGGGTTTTGCTCTGCTCTGCTTGTCTACTGCACCTGCGGGTTTTGCTCTGCTCTGCTTGTCTACCGCACTTGCGGGTTTTGCTCTGCTCTGCTTGTCTACTGCACCTGCGGGTTTTGCTCTGCTCTGCTTGTCTACCGCACCTGCGGGTTTTGCTCTGCTCTGCTTGTCTACCGCACTTGCGGGTTTTGCTCTGCTCTGCTTGTCTACCGCACCTGCGGGTTTTGCTCTGCTCTGCTTGTCTACCGCACCTGCGGGTTTTGCTCAGCTTTGCTTGTCTACCGCATCTGCGGGATTTGCTCTGCTCTGCTTGTCTACCGCACCTGCGGGTTTTGCTCTTCTCTGCTTGTCTACAGCACCTGCGGGTTTTGCTCTGCTCTGCTTGTCTACCGCACTTGCGGGTTTTGCTCTGCTCTGCTTGTCTACCGCACCTGCGGGTTTTGCTCTGCTCTGCTTGTCTACTGCACCTGCGGGTTTTGCTCTGCGTTGCTTGTCTACCGCACCTGCGGGTTTTACTCTGCTTTGCTTGTCTACCGCACCTGCGGGTTTTGCTCTGCTCTGCTTGTCTCCCACACCTGCGGGTTTTGCTCTGATCCGCTTGTCTACCGCACCTGCGGGTTTTGCTCTGCTCTGCTTGTCTACTGCACCTGCGGGTTTTGCTCTGCTCTGCTTGTCTACTGCACCTGCGGGTTTTGCTCTGCTATGCTTTTCTCCCGCACCTGCTTGTTTTGCTCTGCTCTGCTTGTCTACCGCACCTGCGGGTTTAGCTCTGCTATGCTTGTCTACCGCACCTGCGGGTTTTGCTTTGCTCTGCTTGTCTACCGCAACTGCGGGTTTTGCTCTCCTCTGCTTGTCTACTGCACCTGCGGGTTTTGTTCTGCTCTGCTTGTCTACCGCACCTGCGGGTATTGCTCTGCTCTACTTGTCTACTGCACCTGCGGGTTTTGCTCTGCTCTGCTTGTCTACCGCACCTGCGGGTTTTGCTCTGCTCTGCTTGTCTACTGCACCTGCGTGTTTTGCTCTGCTCTGCTTGTCTCCCGCACCTGCGGGTTTTGCTCTGCTCTGCTTGTCTACCGCACCTGCGGGTTTTGCTCTGCTCTGCTTGTCTACCGCACCTGCGGGTTTTGCTCTGCTCTGCTTGTCTACCGCACCTGCGGGTTTTGCTCTGCGTTGCTTGTCTACCGCACCTGCGGGTTTTACTCTGCTTTGCTTGTCTACTGCACCTGCGGGTTTTGCTCTGCTCTGCTTGTCTACCGAACCTGCGGGTTTTGCTCTGCTCTGCTTGTCTACTGCACCTGCGGGTTCTGCTCTGCTCTGCTTGTCTCTCGCACCTGCGGGTTTTGCTCTTCTCTGCTTGTCTACCGCACCTGTGGGTTTAGCTCTGCTCTGCTTGTCTACCGCACCTGCGGGTTTTGCTCTGCTCTGCTTGTCTACCGCACCTGCGGGTTTTGCTCTGCTCTGCTTGTCTACCGCACCTGCGGGTTTTGCTCTGCTTTGCTTGTCTACTGCACCTGCGGGTTTTGCTCAGCTTTGCTTGTCTACCGCACCTGCGGGTTTTGCTCTGCTCTGCTTATCTACCGCACCTGCGGGTTTTGCTCTGCTCTGCTTGTCTACCGCACCTGCGGGTTTTGCTCTGCTTGTCTACCGCACCTGCGGGTTTTGCTCTGCTCTGCTTGTCTACTGCACCTGCGGGTTTTGCTCTGCTCTGCTTGTCTACCGCACCTGCGGGTTTTCCTCTGCTCTGCTTGTCTACTGCACCTGAGGGTTTTGCTCTGCTCTGCTTGTCTACCGCACGTGCGGGTTTTGCTCTGCTCTGCTTGTCTACCGCACCTGCGGGTTTTGCTCTGCGTTGCTTGTCTACCGCACCTGCGGGTTTTACTCTGCTTTGCTTGTCTACCGCACCTGCGGGTTTTGCTCTGCTCTGCTTGTCTACCGCACCTGCGGGTTTTACTCTGCTTTGCTTGTCTACTGCACCTGCGGGTTTTGCTCTGCTCTGCTTGTCTACCGAACCTGCGGGTTTTACTCTGCTTTGCTTGTCTACTGCACCTGCGGGTTTTGCTCTGCTCTGCTTGTCTACCGAACCTGCGGGTTTTGCTCTGCTCTGCTTGTCTACTGCACCTGCGGGTTCTGTTCTGCTCTGCTTGTCTCTCGCACCTGCGGGTTTTGCTCTTCTCTGCTTGTCTACCGCTCCTGTGGGTTTAGCTCTGCTCTGCTTGTCTACCGCACCTGCGGGTTTTGCTCTGCTCTGCTTGTCTACCGCACCTGCGGGTTTTGCTCTGCTCTGCTTGTCTACCGCACCTGCGGGTTTTGCTCTGCTTTGCTTGTCTACTGCACCTGCGGGTTTTGCTCAGCTTTGCTTGTCTACCGCACCTGCGGGTTTTGCTCTGCTCTGCTTATCTACCGCACCTGCGGGTTTTGCTCTGCTCTGCTTGTCTACCGCACCTGCGGGTTTTGCTCTGCTTGTCTACCGCACCTGCGGGTTTTGCTCTGCTCTGCTTGTCTACTGCACCTGCGGGTTTTGCTCTGCTCTGCTTGTCTACCGCACCTGCGGGTTTTCCTCTGCTCTGCTTGTCTACTGCACCTGCGGGTTTTGCTCTGCTCTGCTTGTCTACCGCACGTGCGGGTTTTGCTCTGCTCTGCTTGTCTACCGCACCTGCGGGTTTTGCTCTGCGTTGCTTGTCTACCGCACCTGCGGGTTTTACTCTGCTTTGCTTGTCTACCGCACCTGCGGGTTTTGCTCTGCTCTGCTTGTCTACCGCACCTGCGGGTTTTGCTCTGCTCTGCTTGTCTACCGCACCTGCGGGTTTTGCTCTGCTCTGCTTGTCTACTGCACCTGCGGGTTTTGCTCTGCTCTGCTTGTCTACCGCACCTGCGGGTTTTGCTCTGCTCTGCTTGTCTACTGCACCTGCGGTTTTGCTCTGCTCTGCTTGTCTACCGCACTTGCGGGTTTTGCTCTGCTTTGCTTGTCTACCACACTTGCGGGTTTTGCTCTGCTTTGCTTGTCTACCGCACCTGCGGGTTGTGCTCTGCTCTGCTTATCTACCGCACCTGGGGGTTTTGCTCTGCGTTGCTTGTCTACCGCACCTGGGGGTTTTACTCTGCTTTGCTTGTCTACCGCACCTGGGGGTTTTGCTCTGCTCTGCTTGTCTACCGCACCTGCGGGTTTTGCTCTGCTCTGCTTGTCTACTGCACCTGCGGGTTTTGCTCTGCTCTGCTTGTCTCTCGCACCTGCGGGTTTTGCTCTTCTCTGCTTGTCTACCGCACCTGCGGGTTTTGCTCTGCGCTGCTTGTCTACCGCACCTGCGGGTTTAGCTCTGCTCTGCTTGTCTACCGCACCTGCGGGTTTTGCTCTGCTCTGCTTGTCTACCGCACCTGCGGGTTTTGCTCTGCTCTGCTTGTCTACCGCACCTGCGGGTTTTGCTCTGCTTTGCTTGTCTACCGCACCTGCGTGTTTTGCTCAGCTTTGCTTGTCTACCGCACCTGCGGGTTTTGCTCTGCTCTGCTTGTCTACCGCACCTGCGGGTTTTGCTCTTCTCTGCTTGTCTACCGCACCTGCGGGTTTTGCTCTGCTCTGCTTGTCTACCGCACCTGCGGGTTTTGCTCTGCTCTGCTTGTCTACTGCACCTGCGGGTTTTGCTCTGCTCTGCTTGTCTACCACACCTGCGGGTTTTGCTCTGCTCTGCTTGTCTACCGCACTTGCGGGTTTTGCTCTGCTCTGCTTGTCTACTGCACCTGCGGGTTTTGCTCTGCTCTGCTTGTCTACCGAACCTGCGGGTTTTACTCTGCTTTGCTTGTCTACTGCACCTGCGGGTTTTGCTCTGCTCTGCTTGTCTACCGAACCTGCGGGTTTTGCTCTGCTCTGCTTGTCTACCGCACCTGCGGGTTTTGCTCTGCGTTGCTTGTCTACCGCACCTGCGGGTTTTACTCTGCTTTGCTTGTCTACCGCACCTGCGGGTTTTGCTCTGCTCTGCTTGTCTACCGCACCTGCGGGTTTTACTCTGCTTTGCTTGTCTACTGCACCTGCGGGTTTTGCTCTGCTCTGCTTGTCTACCGAACCTGCGGGTTTTACTCTGCTTTGCTTGTCTACTGCACCTGCGGGTTTTGCTCTGCTCTGCTTGTCTACCGAACCTGCGGGTTTTGCTCTGCTCTGCTTGTCTACTGCACCTGCGGGTTCTGTTCTGCTCTGCTTGTCTCTCGCACCTGCGGGTTTTGCTCTTCTCTGCTTGTCTACCGCACCTGTGGGTTTAGCTCTGCTCTGCTTGTCTACCGCACCTGCGGGTTTTGCTCTGCTCTGCTTGTCTACCGCACCTGCGGGTTTTGCTCTGCTCTGCTTGTCTACCGCACCTGCGGGTTTTGCTCTGCTTTGCTTGTCTACTGCACCTGCGGGTTTTGCTCAGCTTTGCTTGTCTACCGCACCTGCGGGTTTTGCTCTGCTCTGCTTATCTACCGCACCTGCGGGTTTTGCTCTGCTCTGCTTGTCTACCGCACCTGCGGGTTTTGCTCTGCTTGTCTACCGCACCTGCGGGTTTTGCTCTGCTCTGCTTGTCTACTGCACCTGCGGGTTTTGCTCTGCTCTGCTTGTCTACCGCACCTGCGGGTTTTCCTCTGCTCTGCTTGTCTACTGCACCTGCGGGTTTTGCTCTGCTCTGCTTGTCTACCGCACGTGCGGGTTTTGCTCTGCTCTGCTTGTCTACCGCACCTGCGGGTTTTGCTCTGCGTTGCTTGTCTACCGCACCTGCGGGTTTTACTCTGCTTTGCTTGTCTACCGCACCTGCGGGTTTTGCTCTGCTCTGCTTGTCTACCGCACCTGCGGGTTTTGCTCTGCTCTGCTTGTCTACCGCACCTGCGGGTTTTGCTCTGCTCTGCTTGTCTACTGCACCTGCGGGTTTTGCTCTGCTCTGCTTGTCTACCGCACCTGCGGGTTTTGCTCTGCTCTGCTTGTCTACTGCACCTGCGGTTTTGCTCTGCTCTGCTTGTCTACCGCACTTGCGGGTTTTGCTCTGCTTTGCTTGTCTACCACACTTGCGGGTTTTGCTCTGCTTTGCTTGTCTACCGCACCTGCGGGTTGTGCTCTGCTCTGCTTATCTACCGCACCTGGGGGTTTTGCTCTGCGTTGCTTGTCTACCGCACCTGGGGGTTTTACTCTGCTTTGCTTGTCTACCGCACCTGGGGGTTTTGCTCTGTTCTGCTTGTCTCCCGCACCTGCGGGTTTTGCTCTGCTCTGCTTGTCTACCGCACCTGCGGGTTTTGCTCTGCTCTGCTTGTCTACTGCACCTGCGGGTTTTGCTCTGCTCTGCTTGTCTCTCGCACCTGCGGGTTTTGCTCTTCTCTGCTCGTCTACCGCACCTGCGGGTTTTGCTCTGCGCTGCTTGTCTACCGCACCTGCGGGTTTAGCTCTGCTCTGCTTGTCTACCGCACCTGCGGGTTTTGCTCTGCTCTGCTTGTCTACCGCACCTGCGGGTTTTGCTCTGCTCTGCTTGTCTACCGCACCTGCGGGTTTTGCTCTGCTTTGCTTGTCTACCGCACCTGCGTGTTTTGCTCAGCTTTGCTTGTCTACCGCACCTGCGGGTTTTGCTCTGCTCTGCTTGTCTACCGCACCTGCGGGTTTTGCTCTTCTCTGCTTGTCTACCGCACCTGCGGGTTTTGCTCTGCTCTGCTTGTCTACCGCACCTGCGGGTTTTGCTCTGCTCTGCTTGTCTACTGCACCTGCGGGTTTTGCTCTGCTCTGCTTGTCTACCACACCTGCGGGTTTTGCTCTGCTCTGCTTGTCTACCGCACTTGCGGGTTTTGCTCTGCTCTGCTTGTCTACTGCACCTGCGGGTTTTGCTCTGCTCTGCTTGTCTACCGCACCTGCGGGTTTTGCTCTGCTCTGCTTGTCTACCGCACTTGCGGGTTTTGCTCTGCTCTGCTTGTCTACCGCACCTGCGGGTTTTGCTCTGCTCTGCTTGTCTACCGCACCTGCGGGTTTTGCTCTGCGTTGCTTGTCTACCGCACCTGCGGGTTTTACTCTGCTTTGCTTGTCTACCGCACCTGCGGGTTTTGCTCTGCTCTGCTTGTCTCCCACACCTGCGGGTTTTGCTCTGCTCCGCTTGTCTACCGCACCTGCGGGTTTTGCTCTGTTCTGCTTGTCTACCGCACCTGCGGGTTTTGCTCTGCTCTGCACCTGCGGGTTTTGCTCTGCTCTGCTTGTCTCCCGCACATGCGGGTTTTGCTCTGCTCTGCTTGTCTACCGCACCTGCGGGTTTTGCTCTGCTCTGCTTGTCTACCGCACCTGCGGGTTTTGCTCTGCTCTGCTTGTCTACCGCACCTGCGGGTTTTGCTCTGCGTTGCTTGTCTACCGCACCTGCGGGTTTTACTCTGCTTTGCTTGTCTCCCGCACCTGCGGGTTTTGCTCTGCTCTGCTTGTCTACCGCACCTGCGGGTTTTGCTCTGCTCTGCTTGTCTACTGCACCTGCGGGTTTTGCTCTGCTCTGCTTGTCTCTCGCACCTGCGGGTTTTGCTCTTCTCTGCTTGTCTACCGCACCTGCGGGTTTTGCTCTGCGCTGCTTGTCTACCGCACCTGCGGGTTTAGCTCTGCTCTGCTTGTCTACCGCACCTGCGGGTTTTGCTCTGCTCTGCTTGTCTACCGCACCTGCGGGTTTTGCTCTGCTCTGCTTGTCTACCGCACCTGCGGGTTTTGCTCTGCTTTGCTTGTCTACTGCACCTGCGGGTTTTGCTCAGCTTTGCTTGTCTACCGCACCTGCGGGTTTTGCTCTCCTCTGCTTGTCTACCGCACCTGCGGGTTTTGCTCTGCTCTGCTTGTCTACCACACCTGCGGGTTTTGCTCTGCTTGTCTACCGCACCTGCGGGTTTTGCTCTGCTCTGCTTGTCTACTGCACCTGCGGGTTTTGCTCTGCTCTGCTTGTCTACCGCACCTGCGGGTTTTGCTCTGCGTTGCTTGTCTACCGCACCTGCGGGTTTTACTCTGCTTTGCTTGTATACCGCACCTGCGGGTTTTGCTCTGCTCTGCTTGTCTACCGCACCTGCGGGTTTTGCTCTGCTCTGCTTGTCTACCGCACCTGCGGGTTTTGCTCTGCTCTGCTTGTCTACTGCACCTGCGGGTTTTGCTCTGCTCTGCTTGTCTACAGCACCTGCGGGCTTTGCTCTGCTTGTCTACTGCACCTTCGGTTTTGCTCTGCTCTGCTTGTCTACCGCACTTGCGGGTTTTGCTCTGCTTTGCTTGTCTACCGCACTTGCGGGTTTTGCTCTGCTTTGCTTGTCTACCGCACCTGCGGGTTTTGCTCTGCTTTGCTTGTCCACCACAGCTGCGGGTTTTACTCTGCTCGTTTACCGCACCTGCGGGTTTTGCTCTGCTCGTTTACCGCACCTGCGGGTTTTGCTCTGCTCTGCTTGTCTACCGCACCTGCGGGTTTTGCTCTACGTTGCTTGTCTACCGCACCTGCGGGTTTTAGTCTGCTTTGCTTGTCTACCGCACCTGCGGGTTTTGCTCTGCTCTGCTTGTCTCCCGCACCTGCGGGTTTTGCTCTGCTCTGCTTGTCTACCGCACCTGCGGGTTTTGCTCTGCTCTGCTTGTCTACCGCACCTGCGGGTTTTGCTCTGCTCTGCTTGTCTACAGCACCTGCGGGTTTTGCTCTGCTCTGCTTGTCTACCGCACCTGCGGGTTTTGCTCTGCTCTGCTTGTCTACTGCACCTGCGGGTTTTGCTCTGATCTGCTTGTCTACCGCACCTGCGGGTTTTGCTCTGCTCTGCTTGTCTACTGCACCTGCGGGTTTTGCTCTACGTTGCTTGTCTACCGCACTTGCGGGTTTTACTCTGCTTTGCTTGTCTACCGCACCTGTGGGTTTTGCTCTGCTCTGCTTGTCTCCCGCACCTGCGGGTTTTGCTCTGCTCTGCTTGTCTACTGCACCTGCGGGTTTTGCTCTGCTCTCCTTGTCTGCCACACCTGCAGGTTTTGCTCTGCTCTGCTTGTCTACCGCACCTGCGAGTTTTGCTCTGCTCTGCTTGTCTACTGCACCTGCGGGTTTTGCTCTGCTCTGCTTGTCTACCGCACCTGCGGGTTTTGCTCTGCTCTGCTTGTCTACCACACCTGTGGGTTTTGCTCTGCTCTGCTTGTCTACCGCACCTGCGGGTTTTGCTCTGCGTTGCTTGTCTACCGCACCTGCGGGTTTTACTCTGCTTTGCTTGTCTACCGCACCTGCGGGTTTTGCTCTGCTCTGCTTGTCTCCCGCACCTGCGGGTTTTGCTCTGCTCTGCTTGTCTACCGCACCTGCGGGTTTTGCTCTGCTCTGCTTGTCTACCACACCTGTGGGTTTTGCTCTGCTCTGCTTGTCTACCGCACCTGCGGGTTTTGCTCTGCGTTGCTTGTCTACCGCACCTGCGGGTTTTACTCTGCTCTGCTTGTCTACCGCACCTGGGGGTTTTGCTCTGCTCTGCTTGTCTCCCGCACCTGCGGGTTTTGCTCTGCTCTGCTTGTCTACCGCACCTGCGGGTTTTGCTCTGCTCTGCTTGTCTACTGCACCTGCGGGTTTTGCTCTACTCTGTTTGTCTCTCGCACCTGCGGGTTTTGCTCTTCTCTGCTTGTCTACCGAACCTGCGGGTTTTGCTCTGCACTGCTTGTCTACCGCACCTGCGGGTTTAGCTCTGCTCTGCTTGTCTACCGCACCTGCGGGTTTTGCTCTGCTCTGCTTGTCTACCGCACCTGCGGGTTTTGCTCTGCTCTGCTTGTCTACCGCACCTGCGGGTTTTGCTCTGCTTTGCTTGTCTACCGCACCTGCGGGTTTTGCTCAGCTTTGCTTGTCTACCGCACCTGCGGGTTTTGCTCTGCTCTGCTTGTCTACCGCACCTGCGGGTTTTGCTCTGCTCTGCTTGTCTACCGCACCTGCGGGTTTTGCTCTGCTCTGCTTGTCTACCACACTTGCGGGTTTTGCTCTGCTCTGCTTGTCTACTGCACCTGCGGGTTTTGCTCTGCTCTGCTTGTCTACCGCACCTGCGGGTTTTGCTCTGCTCTGCTTGTCTACCGCACCTGCGGGTTTTGCTCTGCTCTGCTTGTCTACCGCACCTGCGGGTTTTGCTCTGCTCTGCTTGTCTACCGCACCTGCGGGTTTTGCTCTACGTTGCTTGTCTACCGCACCTGCGGGTTTTACTCTGCTTTGCTTGTCTACCGCACCTGCGGGTTTTGCTCTGCTCTGCTTGTCTACCGCACCTGCGGGTTTTGCTCTGCTCTGCTTGTCTACTGCACCTGCGGGTTTTGCTCTTCTCTGCTTGTCTACCGCACCTGCGGGTTTTGCTCTGCTCTGCTTGTCTACCGCACCTGCGGGTTTTGCTCTGCGTTGCTTGTCTACCGCACCTGCGGGTTTTACTCTGCTTTGCTTGTCTACCGCACCTGCGGGTTTTGCTCTGCTCTGCTTGTCTACTGCACCTGCGGGTTTTGCTCTGCTCTGCTTGTCTACCGCACCTGTGGGTTTTGCTCTGCTCTGCTTGTCTACTGCACCTGCGGGTTTTGCTGTGCTCTGCTTGTCTACTGCACCTGCGGGTTTTGCTCTGCTCTGCTTGTCTACCGCACCTGCGGGTTTTGCTCTGCTCTGCTTGTCTACTGCACCTGCGGGTTTTGCTCTGCTCTGCTTGTCTACCGCACCTGCGGGTTTTGCTCTGCTCTGCTTGTCTACCGCACCTGCGGGTTTTGCTCTACGTTGCTTGTCTACCGCACCTGCGGGTTTTACTCTGCTTTGCTTGTCTACCGCACCTGCGGGTTTTGCTCTGCTCTGCTTGTCTCCCGCACCTGCGGGTTTTGCTCTGCTCTGCTTGTCTACCGCACCTGCGGGTTTTGCTCTGCTCTGCTTGTCTACCACACCTGTGGGTTTTGCTCTGCTCTGCTTGTCTACCGCACCTGCGGGTTTTGCTCTGCGTTGCTTGTCTACCGCACCTGCGGGTTTTACTCTGCTCTGCTTGTCTACCGCACCTGGGGGTTTTGCTCTGCTCTGCTTGTCTCCCGCACCTGCGGGTTTTGCTCTGCTCTGCTTGTCTACCGCACCTGCGGGTTTTGCTCTGCTCTGCTTGTCTACTGCACCTGCGGGTTTTGCTCTACTCTGTTTGTCTCTCGCACCTGCGGGTTTTGCTCTTCTCTGCTTGTCTACCGAACCTGCGGGTTTTGCTCTGCACTGCTTGTCTACCGCACCTGCGGGTTTAGCTCTGCTCTGCTTGTCTACCGCACCTGCGGGTTTTGCTCTGCTCTGCTTGTCTACCGCACCTGCGGGTTTTGCTCTGCTCTGCTTGTCTACCGCACCTGCGGGTTTTGCTCTGCTTTGCTTGTCTACCGCACCTGCGGGTTTTGCTCAGCTTTGCTTGTCTACCGCACCTGCGGGTTTTGCTCTGCTCTGCTTGTCTACCGCACCTGCGGGTTTTGCTCTGCTCTGCTTGTCTACCGCACCTGCGGGTTTTGCTCTGCTCTGCTTGTCTACCACACTTGCGGGTTTTGCTCTGCTCTGCTTGTCTACTGCACCTGCGGGTTTTGCTCTGCTCTGCTTGTCTACCGCACCTGCGGGTTTTGCTCTGCTCTGCTTGTCTACCGCACCTGCGGGTTTTGCTCTGCTCTGCTTGTCTACCGCACCTGCGGGTTTTGCTCTGCTCTGCTTGTCTACCGCACCTGCGGGTTTTGCTCTACGTTGCTTGTCTACCGCACCTGCGGGTTTTACTCTGCTTTGCTTGTCTACCGCACCTGCGGGTTTTGCTCTGCTCTGCTTGTCTCCCGCACCTGCGGGTTTTGCTCTGCTCTGCTTGTCTACCGCACCTGCGGGTTTTGCTCTGCTCTGCTTGTCTACCACACCTGTGGGTTTTGCTCTGCTCTGCTTGTCTACCGCACCTGCGGGTTTTGCTCTGCGTTGCTTGTCTACCGCACCTGCGGGTTTTACTCTGCTCTGCTTGTCTACCGCACCTGGGGGTTTTGCTCTGCTCTGCTTGTCTCCCGCACCTGCAGGTTTTGCTCTGCTCTGCTTGTCTACCGCACCTGCGGGTTTTGCTCTGCTCTGCTTGTCTACTGCACCTGCGGGTTTTGCTCTACTCTGTTTGTCTCTCGCACCTGCGGGTTTTGCTCTTCTCTGCTTGTCTACCGCACCTGCGGGTTTTGCTCTGCACTGCTTGTCTACCGCACCTGCGGGTTTAGCTCTGCTCTGCTTGTCTACCGCACCTGCGGGTTTTGCTCTGCTCTGCTTGTCTACCGCACCTGCGGGTTTTGCTCTGCTCTGCTTGTCTACCGCACCTGCGGGTTTTGCTCTGCTTTGCTTGTCTACCGCACCTGCGGGTTTTGCTCAGCTTTGCTTGTCTACCGCACCTGCGGGTTTTGCTCTGCTCTGCTTGTCTACCGCACCTGCGGGTTTTGCTCTGCTCTGCTTGTCTACCGCACCTGCGGGTTTTGCTCTGCTCTGCTTGTCTACCACACCTGCGGGTTTTGCTCTGCTCTGCTTGTCTACTGCACCTGCGGGTTTTGCTCTGCTCTGCTTGTCTACCGCACCTGCGGGTTTTGCTCTGCTCTGCTTGTCTACCGCACCTGCGGGTTTTGCTCTGCTCTGCTTGTCTACCGCACCTGCGGGTTTTGCTCTGCTCTTCTTGTCTACCGCACCTGCGGGTTTTGCTCTGCGTTGCTTGTCTACCGCACCTGCGGGTTTTGCTCTGCTCTGCTTGTCTCCCGCACTTGCGGGTTTTGCTCTGCTCTGCTTGTCTACCGCACCTGCGGGTTTTGCTCTGCTCTGCTTGTCTACCGCACCTGCGGGTTTTGCTCTGTTCTGCTTGTCTACTGCACCTGCGGGTTTTGCTCTGCTCTGCTTTTCTCCCGCACCTGCTTGTTTTGCTCTGCTCTGCTTGTCTACCGCACCTGTGGGATTTGCTCGGCTCTGCTTGTCTACCGCACCTGCAGGTTTTGCTCTGCTCTGCTTGTCTACCGCACCTGCGGGTTTTGCTCTGCGTTGCTTGTCTACCGCACCTGCGGGTTTTACTCTGCTTTGCTTGTCTACCGCACCTGCGGGTTTTGCTCTGCTCTGCTTGTCTCCCGCACCTGCGGGTTTTGCTCTGCTCTGCTTGTCTGCCGCACCTGCGGGTTTTGCTCTGCTCTCCTTGTCTACTGCACCTGCGGGTTTTGCTCTGCTCTGCTTGTCTCTCGCACCTGCGGTTTTGCTCTTCTCTGCTTGTCTACCGCACCTGCGGGTTTTGCTCTGCGCTGCTTGTCTACCGCACCTGCGGGTTTAGCTCTGCTCTGCTTGTCTACCGCACCTGCGGGTTTTGCTCTGCTCTGCTTGTCTACCGCACCTGCGGGTTTTGCTCTGCTCTGCTTGTCTACCGCACCTGCGGATTTTTCTCTGCTCTACTTGTCTACCGCACCTGCGGGTTTTGCTCTGCTCTGCTTGTCTACCGCACCTGCGGGTTTTGCTCTGCTCTGCTTGTCTACCGCACCTGCGGGTTTTGCTCTGCTCTGCTTGTCTACCGCACCTGCGGGTTTTGCTCTGCTCTGCTTGTCTACCGCACTTGCGGGTTTTGCTCTGCTCTGCTTGTCTACCGCACCTGCGCGTTTTGCTCTGCTCTGCTTGTCTACCGTACCTGCGGGTTTTGCTCTGCGTTGCTTGTCTACCGCACCTGCGGGTTTTACTCTGCTTTGCTTGTCTACCACACCTGCGGGTTTTGCTCTGCTCTGCTTGTCTACCGCACCTGCGGGTTTTGCTCTGCTCTGCTTGTCTACTGCACCTGCGGGTTTTTTCTCTGCTCTGCTTGTCTCCCGCACCTGCGGGTTTTGCTCTGCTCTGCTTGTCTACCGCACCTGCGGGTTTTGCTCTGCTCTGCTTGTCTACCGCACCTGCGGGTTTTGCTCTGATCTGCTTGTCTCTCGCACCTGCGGGTTTTGCTCTGCGTTGCTTGTCTACCGCACCTGCGGGTTTTACTCTGCATTGCTTGTCTCCCGCACCTGCGGGTTTTGCTCTGCTCTGCTTGTCTACCGAACGTGCGGGTTTTGCTCTGCTCTGCTTGTCTACTGCACCTGCGGGTTTTGCTCTGCTCTGCTTGTCTCTCGCACCTGCGGGTTTTGCTCTTCACTGCTTGTCTACCGCACCTGCGGGTTTTGCTCTGCGCTGCTTGTCTACCGCACCTGCGGGTTTAGCTCTGCTCTGCTTGTCTACCGCACCTGCGGGTTTTGCTCTGCTTGTCTACCGCACCTGCGGGTTTTGCTCTGCTTTGCTTGTCTACTGCACCTGCGGGTTTTGCTCAGCTTTGCTTGTCTACCGCACCTGCGGGTTTTGCTCTGCTCTGCTTGTCTACCGCACCTGCGGGTTTTGCTCTGCTCTGCTTGTCTACCGCACCTGCGGGTTTTGCTCTGCTTGTCTACCGCACCTGCGGGTTTTGCTCTGCTCTGCTTGTCTACTGCACCTGCGGGTTTTGCTCTGCTCTGCTTGTCTACTGCACCTGCGGGTTTTGCTCTGCGTTGCTTGTCTACCGCACCTGCGGGTTTTACTCTGCTTTGCTTGTCTACCGCACCTGCGGGTTTTGCTCAGCTTTGCTTGTCTACCGCACCTGCGGGATTTGCTCTGCTCTGCTTGTCTACCGCACCTGCGGGTTTTGCTCTTCTCTGCTTGTCTACAGCACCTGCGGGTTTTGCTCTGCTCTGCTTGTCTACCGCACTTGCGGGTTTTGCTCTGCTCTGCTTGTCTACCGCACCTGCGGGTTTTGCTCTGCTCTGCTTGTCTACTGCACCTGCGGGTTTTGCTCTGCGTTGCTTGTCTACCGCACCTGCGGGTTTTACTCTGCTTTGCTTGTCTACCGCACCTGCGGGTTTTGCTCTGCTCTGCTTGTCTCCCACACCTGCGGGTTTTGCTCTGATCCGCTTGTCTACCGCACCTGCGGGTTTTGCTCTGCTCTGCTTGTCTACTGCACCTGCGGGTTTTGCTCTGCTCTGCTTGTCTACTGCACCTGCGGGTTTTGCTCTGCTATGCTTTTCTCCCGCACCTGCTTGTTTTGCTCTGCTCTGCTTGTCTACCGCACCTGCGGGTTTAGCTCTGCTATGCTTGTCTACCGCACCTGCGGGTTTTGCTTTGCTCTGCTTGTCTACCGCACCTGCGGGTTTTGCTCTCCTCTGCTTGTCTACTGCACCTGCGGGTTTTGTTCTGCTCTGCTTGTCTACCGCACCTGCGGGTATTGCTCTGCTCTACTTGTCTACTGCACCTGCGGGTTTTGCTCTGCTCTGCTTGTCTACCGCACCTGCGGGTTTTGCTCTGCTCTGCTTGTCTACTGCACCTGCGTGTTTTGCTCTGCTCTGCTTGTCTCCCGCACCTGCGGGTTTTGCTCTGCTCTGCTTGTCTACCGCACCTGCGGGTTTTGCTCTGCTCTGCTTGTCTACCGCACCTGCGGGTTTTGCTCTGCTCTGCTTGTCTACCGCACCTGCGGGTTTTGCTCTGCGTTGCTTGTCTACCGCACCTGCGGGTTTTACTCTGCTTTGCTTGTCTACTGCACCTGCGGGTTTTGCTCTGCTCTGCTTGTCTACCGAACCTGCGGGTTTTGCTCTGCTCTGCTTGTCTACTGCACCTGCGGGTTCTGCTCTGCTCTGCTTGTCTCTCGCACCTGCGGGTTTTGCTCTTCTCTGCTTGTCTACCGCACCTGTGGGTTTAGCTCTGCTCTGCTTGTCTACCGCACCTGCGGGTTTTGCTCTGCTCTGCTTGTCTACCGCACCTGCGGGTTTTGCTCTGCTCTGCTTGTCTACCGCACCTGCGGGTTTTGCTCTGCTTTGCTTGTCTACTGCACCTGCGGGTTTTGCTCAGCTTTGCTTGTCTACCGCACCTGCGGGTTTTGCTCTGCTCTGCTTATCTACCGCACCTGCGGGTTTTGCTCTGCTCTGCTTGTCTACCGCACCTGCGGGTTTTGCTCTGCTTGTCTACCGCACCTGCGGGTTTTGCTCTGCTCTGCTTGTCTACTGCACCTGTGGGTTTTGCTCTGCTCTGCTTGTCTACCGCACCTGCGGGTTTTCCTCTGCTCTGCTTGTCTACTGCACCTGCGGGTTTTGCTCTGCTCTGCTTGTCTACCGCACGTGCGGGTTTTGCTCTGCTCTGCTTGTCTACCGCACCTGCGGGTTTTGCTCTGCGTTGCTTGTCTACCGCACCTGCGGGTTTTACTCTGCTTTGCTTGTCTACCGCACCTGCGGGTTTTGCTCTGCTCTGCTTGTCTACCGCACCTGCGGGTTTTACTCTGCTTTGCTTGTCTACTGCACCTGCGGGTTTTGCTCTGCTCTGCTTGTCTACCGAACCTGCGGGTTTTACTCTGCTTTGCTTGTCTACTGCACCTGCGGGTTTTGCTCTGCTCTGCTTGTCTACCGAACCTGCGGGTTTTGCTCTGCTCTGCTTGTCTACTGCACCTGCGGGTTCTGCTCTGCTCTGCTTGTCTCTCGCACCTGCGGGTTTTGCTCTTCTCTGCTTGTCTACCGCACCTGTGGGTTTAGCTCTGCTCTGCTTGTCTACCGCACCTGCGGGTTTTGCTCTGCTCTGCTTGTCTACCGCACCTGCGGGTTTTGCTCTGCTCTGCTTGTCTACCGCACCTGCGGGTTTTGCTCTGCTTTGCTTCTCTACTGCACCTGCGGGTTTTGCTCAGCTTTGCTTGTCTACCGCACCTGCGGGTTTTGCTCTGCTCTGCTTATCTACCGCACCTGCGGGTTTTGCTCTGCTCTGCTTGTCTACCGCACCTGCGGGTTTTGCTCTGCTTGTCTACCGCACCTGCGGGTTTTGCTCTGCTCTGCTTGTCTACTGCACCTGCGGGTTTTGCTCTGCTCTGCTTGTCTACCGCACCTGCGGGTTTTCCTCTGCTCTGCTTGTCTACTGCACCTGCGGGTTTTGCTCTGCTCTGCTTGTCTACCGCACGTGCGGGTTTTGCTCTGCTCTGCTTGTCTACCGCACCTGCGGGTTTTGCTCTGCGTTGCTTGTCTACCGCACCTGCGGGTTTTACTCTGCTTTGCTTGTCTACCGCACCTGCGGGTTTTGCTCTGCTCTGCTTGTCTACCGCACCTGCGGGTTTTGCTCTGCTCTGCTTGTCTACCGCACCTGCGGGTTTTGCTCTGCTCTGCTTGTCTACTGCACCTGCGGGTTTTGCTCTGCTCTGCTTGTCTACCGCACCTGCGGGTTTTGCTCTGCTCTGCTTGTCTACTGCACCTGCGGTTTTGCTCTGCTCTGCTTGTCTACCGCACTTGCGGGTTTTGCTCTGCTTTGCTTGTCTACCACACTTGCGGGTTTTGCTCTGCTTTGCTTGTCTACCGCACCTGCGGGTTGTGCTCTGCTCTGCTTATCTACCGCACCTGGGGGTTTTGCTCTGCGTTGCTTGTCTACCGCACCTGGGGGTTTTACTCTGCTTTGCTTGTCTACCGCACCTGGGGGTTTTGCTCTGCTCTGCTTGTCTCCCGCACCTGCGGGTTTTGCTCTGCTCTGCTTGTCTACCGCACCTGCGGGTTTTGCTCTGCTCTGCTTGTCTACTGCACCTGCGGGTTTTGCTTTGCTCTGCTTGTCTCTCGCACCTGCGGGTTTTGCTCTTCTCTGCTTGTCTACCGCACCTGCGGGTTTTGCTCTGCGCTGCTTGTCTACCGCACCTGCGGGTTTAGCTCCGCTCTGCTTGTCTACCGCACCTGCGGGTTTTGCTCTGCTCTGCTTGTCTACCGCACCTGCGGGTTTTGCTCTGCTCTGCTTGTCTACCGCACCTGCGGGTTTTGCTCTGCTTTGCTTGTCTACCGCACCTGCGTGTTTTGCTCAGCTTTGCTTGTCTACCGCACCTGCGGGTTTTGCTCTGCTCTGCTTGTCTACCGCACCTGCGGGTTTTGCTCTTCTCTGCTTGTCTACCGCACCTGCGGGTTTTGCTCTGCTCTGCTTGTCTACCGCACCTGCGGGTTTTGCTCTGCTCTGCTTGTCTACTGCACCTGCGGGTTTTGCTCTGCTCTGCTTGTCTACTGCACCTGCGGGTTTTGCTCTGCTCTGCTTGTCTACCGCACTTGCGGGTTTTGCTCTGCTCTGCTTGTCTACTGCACCTGCGGGTTTTGCTCTGCTCTGCTTGTCTACCGCACCTGCGGGTTTTGCTCTGCTCTGCTTGTCTACCGCACTTGCGGGTTTTGCTCTGCTCTGCTTGTCTACCGCACCTGCGGGTTTTGCTCTGCTCTGCTTGTCTACCGCACCTGCGGGTTTTGCTCAGCTTTGCTTGTCTACCGCACCTGCGGGATTTGCTCTGCTCTGCTTGTCTACCGCACCTGCGGGTTTTGCTCTTCTCTGCTTGTCTACAGCACCTGCGGGTTTTGCTCTGCTCTGCTTGTCTACCGCACTTGCGGGTTTTGCTCTGCTCTGCTTGTCTACCGCACCTGCGGGTTTTGCTCTGCTCTGCTTGTCTACTGCACCTGCGGGTTTTGCTCTGCGTTGCTTGTCTACCGCACCTGCGGGTTTTACTCTGCTTTGCTTGTCTACCGCACCTGCGGGTTTTGCTCTGCTCTGCTTGTCTCCCACACCTGCGGGTTTTGCTCTGATCCGCTTGTCTACCGCACCTGCGGGTTTTGCTCTGCTCTGCTTGTCTACTGCACCTGCGGGTTTTGCTCTGCTCTGCTTGTCTACTGCACCTGCGGGTTTTGCTCTGCTATGCTTTTCTCCCGCACCTGCTTGTTTTGCTCTGCTCTGCTTGTCTACCGCACCTGCGGGTTTAGCTCTGCTATGCTTGTCTACCGCACCTGCGGGTTTTGCTTTGCTCTGCTTGTCTACCGCACCTGCGGGTTTTGCTCTCCTCTGCTTGTCTACTGCACCTGCGGGTTTTGTTCTGCTCTGCTTGTCTACCGCACCTGCGGGTATTGCTCTGCTCTACTTGTCTACTGCACCTGCGGGTTTTGCTCTGCTCTGCTTGTCTACCGCACCTGCGGGTTTTGCTCTGCTCTGCTTGTCTACTGCACCTGCGTGTTTTGCTCTGCTCTGCTTGTCTCCCGCACCTGCGGGTTTAGCTCTGCTCTGCTTGTCTACCGCACCTGCGGGTTTTGCTCTGCTCTGCTTGTCTACCGCACCTGCGGGTTTTGCTCTGCTCTGCTTGTCTACCGCACCTGCGGGTTTTGCTCTGCTCTGCTTGTCTACCGCACCTGCGGGTTTTGCTCTGCTCTGCTTGTCTACCGCACCTGCGGGTTTTGCTCTGCTCTGCTTGTCTACCGCACTTGCGGGTTTTGCTCTGCTCTGCTTGTCTACCGCACCTGCGCGTTTTGCTCTGCTCTGCTTGTCTACCGTACCTGCGGGTTTTGCTCTGCGTTGCTTGTCTACCGCACCTGCGGGTTTTACTCTGCTTTGCTTGTCTACCACACCTGCGGGTTTTGCTCTGCTCTGCTTGTCTACCGCACCTGCGGGTTTTGCTCTGCTCTGCTTGTCTACTGCACCTGCGGGTTTTTTCTCTGCTCTGCTTGTCTCCCGCACCTGCGGGTTTTGCTCTGCTCTGCTTGTCTACCGCACCTGCGGGTTTTGCTCTGCTCTGCTTGTCTACCGCACCTGCGGGTTTTGCTCTGATCTGCTTGTCTCTCGCACCTGCGGGTTTTGCTCTGCGTTGCTTGTCTACCGCACCTGCGGGTTTTACTCTGCATTGCTTGTCTCCCGCACCTGCGGGTTTTGCTCTGCTCTGCTTGTCTACCGAACGTGCGGGTTTTGCTCTGCTCTGCTTGTCTACTGCACCTGCGGGTTTTGCTCTGCTCTGCTTGTCTCTCGCACCTGCGGGTTTTGCTCTTCACTGCTTGTCTACCGCACCTGCGGGTTTTGCTCTGCGCTGCTTGTCTACCGCACCTGCGGGTTTAGCTCTGCTCTGCTTGTCTACCGCACCTGCGGGTTTTGCTCTGCTCTGCTTGTCTACCGCACCTGCGGGTTTTGCTCTGCTCTGCTTGTCTACCGCACCTGCGGGTTTTGCTCTGCTTTGCTTGTCTACTGCACCTGCGGGTTTTGCTCAGCTTTGCTTGTCTACCGCACCTGCGGGTTTTGCTCTGCTCTGCTTGTCTACCGCACCTGCGGGTTTTGCTCTGCTCTGCTTGTCTACCGCACCTGCGGGTTTTGCTCTGCTTGTCTACCGCACCTGCGGGTTTTGCTCTGCTCTGCTTGTCTACTGCACCTGCGGGTTTTGCTCTGCTCTGCTTGTCTACTGCACCTGCGGGTTTTGCTCTGCGTTGCTTGTCTACCGCACCTGCGGGTTTTACTCTGCTTTGCTTGTCTACCGCACCTGCGGGTTTTGCTCAGCTTTGCTTGTCTACCGCACCTGCGGGATTTGCTCTGCTCTGCTTGTCTACCGCACCTGCGGGTTTTGCTCTTCTCTGCTTGTCTACAGCACCTGCGGGTTTTGCTCTGCTCTGCTTGTCTACCGCACTTGCGGGTTTTGCTCTGCTCTGCTTGTCTACCGCACCTGCGGGTTTTGCTCTGCTCTGCTTGTCTACTGCACCTGCGGGTTTTGCTCTGCGTTGCTTGTCTACCGCACCTGCGGGTTTTACTCTGCTTTGCTTGTCTACCGCACCTGCGGGTTTTGCTCTGCTCTGCTTGTCTCCCACACCTGCGGGTTTTGCTCTGATCCGCTTGTCTACCGCACCTGCGGGTTTTGCTCTGCTCTGCTTGTCTACTGCACCTGCGGGTTTTGCTCTGCTCTGCTTGTCTACTGCACCTGCGGGTTTTGCTCTGCTATGCTTTTCTCCCGCACCTGCTTGTTTTGCTCTGCTCTGCTTGTCTACCGCACCTGCGGGTTTAGCTCTGCTATGCTTGTCTACCGCACCTGCGGGTTTTGCTTTGCTCTGCTTGTCTACCGCACCTGCGGGTTTTGCTCTCCTCTGCTTGTCTACTGCACCTGCGGGTTTTGTTCTGCTCTGCTTGTCTACCGCACCTGCGGGTATTGCTCTGCTCTACTTGTCTACTGCACCTGCGGGTTTTGCTCTGCTCTGCTTGTCTACCGCACCTGCGGGTTTTGCTCTGCTCTGCTTGTCTACTGCACCTGCGTGTTTTGCTCTGCTCTGCTTGTCTCCCGCACCTGCGGGTTTTGCTCTGCTCTGCTTGTCTACCGCACCTGCGGGTTTTGCTCTGCTCTGCTTGTCTACCGCACCTGCGGGTTTTGCTCTGCTCTGCTTGTCTACCGCACCTGCGGGTTTTGCTCTGCGTTGCTTGTCTACCGCACCTGCGGGTTTTACTCTGCTTTGCTTGTCTACTGCACCTGCGGGTTTTGCTCTGCTCTGCTTGTCTACCGAACCTGCGGGTTTTGCTCTGCTCTGCTTGTCTACTGCACCTGCGGGTTCTGCTCTGCTCTGCTTGTCTCTCGCACCTGCGGGTTTTGCTCTTCTCTGCTTGTCTACCGCACCTGTGGGTTTAGCTCTGCTCTGCTTGTCTACCGCACCTGCGGGTTTTGCTCTGCTCTGCTTGTCTACCGCACCTGCGGGTTTTGCTCTGCTCTGCTTGTCTACCGCACCTGCGGGTTTTGCTCTGCTTTGCTTGTCTACTGCACCTGCGGGTTTTGCTCAGCTTTGCTTGTCTACCGCACCTGCGGGTTTTGCTCTGCTCTGCTTATCTACCGCACCTGCGGGTTTTGCTCTGCTCTGCTTGTCTACCGCACCTGCGGGTTTTGCTCTGCTTGTCTACCGCACCTGCGGGTTTTGCTCTGCTCTGCTTGTCTACTGCACCTGTGGGTTTTGCTCTGCTCTGCTTGTCTACCGCACCTGCGGGTTTTCCTCTGCTCTGCTTGTCTACTGCACCTGCGGGTTTTGCTCTGCTCTGCTTGTCTACCGCACGTGCGGGTTTTGCTCTGCTCTGCTTGTCTACCGCACCTGCGGGTTTTGCTCTGCGTTGCTTGTCTACCGCACCTGCGGGTTTTACTCTGCTTTGCTTGTCTACCGCACCTGCGGGTTTTGCTCTGCTCTGCTTGTCTACCGCACCTGCGGGTTTTACTCTGCTTTGCTTGTCTACTGCACCTGCGGGTTTTGCTCTGCTCTGCTTGTCTACCGAACCTGCGGGTTTTACTCTGCTTTGCTTGTCTACTGCACCTGCGGGTTTTGCTCTGCTCTGCTTGTCTACCGAACCTGCGGGTTTTGCTCTGCTCTGCTTGTCTACTGCACCTGCGGGTTCTGCTCTGCTCTGCTTGTCTCTCGCACCTGCGGGTTTTGCTCTTCTCTGCTTGTCTACCGCACCTGTGGGTTTAGCTCTGCTCTGCTTGTCTACCGCACCTGCGGGTTTTGCTCTGCTCTGCTTGTCTACCGCACCTGCGGGTTTTGCTCTGCTCTGCTTGTCTACCGCACCTGCGGGTTTTGCTCTGCTTTGCTTCTCTACTGCACCTGCGGGTTTTGCTCAGCTTTGCTTGTCTACCGCACCTGCGGGTTTTGCTCTGCTCTGCTTATCTACCGCACCTGCGGGTTTTGCTCTGCTCTGCTTGTCTACCGCACCTGCGGGTTTTGCTCTGCTTGTCTACCGCACCTGCGGGTTTTGCTCTGCTCTGCTTGTCTACTGCACCTGCGGGTTTTGCTCTGCTCTGCTTGTCTACCGCACCTGCGGGTTTTCCTCTGCTCTGCTTGTCTACTGCACCTGCGGGTTTTGCTCTGCTCTGCTTGTCTACCGCACGTGCGGGTTTTGCTCTGCTCTGCTTGTCTACCGCACCTGCGGGTTTTGCTCTGCGTTGCTTGTCTACCGCACCTGCGGGTTTTACTCTGCTTTGCTTGTCTACCGCACCTGCGGGTTTTGCTCTGCTCTGCTTGTCTACCGCACCTGCGGGTTTTGCTCTGCTCTGCTTGTCTACCGCACCTGCGGGTTTTGCTCTGCTCTGCTTGTCTACTGCACCTGCGGGTTTTGCTCTGCTCTGCTTGTCTACCGCACCTGCGGGTTTTGCTCTGCTCTGCTTGTCTACTGCACCTGCGGTTTTGCTCTGCTCTGCTTGTCTACCGCACTTGCGGGTTTTGCTCTGCTTTGCTTGTCTACCACACTTGCGGGTTTTGCTCTGCTTTGCTTGTCTACCGCACCTGCGGGTTGTGCTCTGCTCTGCTTATCTACCGCACCTGGGGGTTTTGCTCTGCGTTGCTTGTCTACCGCACCTGGGGGTTTTACTCTGCTTTGCTTGTCTACCGCACCTGGGGGTTTTGCTCTGCTCTGCTTGTCTCCCGCACCTGCGGGTTTTGCTCTGCTCTGCTTGTCTACCGCACCTGCGGGTTTTGCTCTGCTCTGCTTGTCTACTGCACCTGCGGGTTTTGCTTTGCTCTGCTTGTCTCTCGCACCTGCGGGTTTTGCTCTTCTCTGCTTGTCTACCGCACCTGCGGGTTTTGCTCTGCGCTGCTTGTCTACCGCACCTGCGGGTTTAGCTCCGCTCTGCTTGTCTACCGCACCTGCGGGTTTTGCTCTGCTCTGCTTGTCTACCGCACCTGCGGGTTTTGCTCTGCTCTGCTTGTCTACCGCACCTGCGGGTTTTGCTCTGCTTTGCTTGTCTACCGCACCTGCGTGTTTTGCTCAGCTTTGCTTGTCTACCGCACCTGCGGGTTTTGCTCTGCTCTGCTTGTCTACCGCACCTGCGGGTTTTGCTCTTCTCTGCTTGTCTACCGCACCTGCGGGTTTTGCTCTGCTCTGCTTGTCTACCGCACCTGCGGGTTTTGCTCTGCTCTGCTTGTCTACTGCACCTGCGGGTTTTGCTCTGCTCTGCTTGTCTACTGCACCTGCGGGTTTTGCTCTGCTCTGCTTGTCTACCGCACTTGCGGGTTTTGCTCTGCTCTGCTTGTCTACTGCACCTGCGGGTTTTGCTCTGCTCTGCTTGTCTACCGCACCTGCGGGTTTTGCTCTGCTCTGCTTGTCTACCGCACTTGCGGGTTTTGCTCTGCTCTGCTTGTCTACCGCACCTGCGGGTTTTGCTCTGCTCTGCTTGTCTACCGCACCTGCGGGTTTTGCTCAGCTTTGCTTGTCTACCGCACCTGCGGGATTTGCTCTGCTCTGCTTGTCTACCGCACCTGCGGGTTTTGCTCTTCTCTGCTTGTCTACAGCACCTGCGGGTTTTGCTCTGCTCTGCTTGTCTACCGCACTTGCGGGTTTTGCTCTGCTCTGCTTGTCTACCGCACCTGCGGGTTTTGCTCTGCTCTGCTTGTCTACTGCACCTGCGGGTTTTGCTCTGCGTTGCTTGTCTACCGCACCTGCGGGTTTTACTCTGCTTTGCTTGTCTACCGCACCTGCGGGTTTTGCTCTGCTCTGCTTGTCTCCCACACCTGCGGGTTTTGCTCTGATCCGCTTGTCTACCGCACCTGCGGGTTTTGCTCTGCTCTGCTTGTCTACTGCACCTGCGGGTTTTGCTCTGCTCTGCTTGTCTACTGCACCTGCGGGTTTTGCTCTGCTATGCTTTTCTCCCGCACCTGCTTGTTTTGCTCTGCTCTGCTTGTCTACCGCACCTGCGGGTTTAGCTCTGCTATGCTTGTCTACCGCACCTGCGGGTTTTGCTTTGCTCTGCTTGTCTACCGCACCTGCGGGTTTTGCTCTCCTCTGCTTGTCTACTGCACCTGCGGGTTTTGTTCTGCTCTGCTTGTCTACCGCACCTGCGGGTATTGCTCTGCTCTACTTGTCTACTGCACCTGCGGGTTTTGCTCTGCTCTGCTTGTCTACCGCACCTGCGGGTTTTGCTCTGCTCTGCTTGTCTACTGCACCTGCGTGTTTTGCTCTGCTCTGCTTGTCTCCCGCACCTGCGGGTTTTGCTCTGCTCTGCTTGTCTACCGCACCTGCGGGTTTTGCTCTGCTCTGCTTGTCTACCGCACCTGCGGGTTTTGCTCTGCTCTGCTTGTCTACCGCACCTGCGGGTTTTGCTCTGCGTTGCTTGTCTACCGCACCTGCGGGTTTTACTCTGCTTTGCTTGTCTACTGCACCTGCGGGTTTTGCTCTGCTCTGCTTGTCTACCGAACCTGCGGGTTTTGCTCTGCTCTGCTTGTCTACTGCACCTGCGGGTTCTGCTCTGCTCTGCTTGTCTCTCGCACCTGCGGGTTTTGCTCTTCTCTGCTTGTCTACCGCACCTGTGGGTTTAGCTCTGCTCTGCTTGTCTACCGCACCTGCGGGTTTTGCTCTGCTCTGCTTGTCTACCGCACCTGCGGGTTTTGCTCTGCTCTGCTTGTCTACCGCACCTGCGGGTTTTGCTCTGCTTTGCTTGTCTACTGCACCTGCGGGTTTTGCTCAGCTTTGCTTGTCTACCGCACCTGCGGGTTTTGCTCTGCTCTGCTTATCTACCGCACCTGCGGGTTTTGCTCTGCTCTGCTTGTCTACCGCACCTGCGGGTTTTGCTCTGCTTGTCTACCGCACCTGCGGGTTTTGCTCTGCTCTGCTTGTCTACTGCACCTGCGGGTTTTGCTCTGCTCTGCTTGTCTACCGCACCTGCGGGTTTTCCTCTGCTCTGCTTGTCTACTGCACCTGCGGGTTTTGCTCTGCTCTGCTTGTCTACCGCACGTGCGGGTTTTGCTCTGCTCTGCTTGTCTACCGCACCTGCGGGTTTTGCTCTGCGTTGCTTGTCTACCGCACCTGCGGGTTTTACTCTGCTTTGCTTGTCTACCGCACCTGCGGGTTTTGCTCTGCTCTGCTTGTCTACCGCACCTGCGGGTTTTACTCTGCTTTGCTTGTCTACTGCACCTGCGGGTTTTGCTCTGCTCTGCTTGTCTACCGAACCTGCGGGTTTTACTCTGCTTTGCTTGTCTACTGCACCTGCGGGTTTTGCTCTGCTCTGCTTGTCTACCGAACCTGCGGGTTTTGCTCTGCTCTGCTTGTCTACTGCACCTGCGGGTTCTGCTCTGCTCTGCTTGTCTCTCGCACCTGCGGGTTTTGCTCTTCTCTGCTTGTCTACCGCACCTGTGGGTTTAGCTCTGCTCTGCTTGTCTACCGCACCTGCGGGTTTTGCTCTGCTCTGCTTGTCTACCGCACCTGCGGGTTTTGCTCTGCTCTGCTTGTCTACCGCACCTGCGGGTTTTGCTCTGCTTTGCTTGTCTACTGCACCTGCGGGTTTTGCTCAGCTTTGCTTGTCTACCGCACCTGCGGGTTTTGCTCTGCTCTGCTTATCTACCGCACCTGCGGGTTTTGCTCTGCTCTGCTTGTCTACCGCACCTGCGGGTTTTGCTCTGCTTGTCTACCGCACCTGCGGGTTTTGCTCTGCTCTGCTTGTCTACTGCACCTGCGGGTTTTGCTCTGCTCTGCTTGTCTACCGCACCTGCGGGTTTTCCTCTGCTCTGCTTGTCTACTGCACCTGCGGATTTTGCTCTGCTCTGCTTGTCTACCGCACGTGCGGGTTTTGCTCTGCTCTGCTTGTCTACCGCACCTGCGGGTTTTGCTCTGCGTTGCTTGTCTACCGCACCTGCGGGTTTTACTCTGCTTTGCTTGTCTACCGCACCTGCGGGTTTTGCTCTGCTCTGCTTGTCTACCGCACCTGCGGGTTTTGCTCTGCTCTGCTTGTCTACCGCACCTGCGGGTTTTGCTCTGCTCTGCTTGTCTACTGCACCTGCGGGTTTTGCTCTGCTCTGCTTGTCTACCGCACCTGCGGGTTTTGCTCTGCTCTGCTTGTCTACTGCACCTGCGGTTTTGCTCTGCTCTGCTTGTCTACCGCACTTGCGGGTTTTGCTCTGCTTTGCTTGTCTACCACACTTGCGGGTTTTGCTCTGCTTTGCTTGTCTACCGCACCTGCGGGTTGTGCTCTGCTCTGCTTATCTACCGCACCTGGGGGTTTTGCTCTGCGTTGCTTGTCTACCGCACCTGGGGGTTTTACTCTGCTTTGCTTGTCTACCGCACCTGGGGGTTTTGCTCTGCTCTGCTTGTCTCCCGCACCTGCGGGTTTTGCTCTGCTCTGCTTGTCTACCGCACCTGCGGGTTTTGCTCTGCTCTGCTTGTCTACTGCACCTGCGGGTTTTGCTCTGCTCTGCTTGTCTCTCGCACCTGCGGGTTTTGCTCTTCTCTGCTTGTCTACCGCACCTGCGGGTTTTGCTCTGCGCTGCTTGTCTACCGCACCTGCGGGTTTTGCTCTGCTCTGCTTGTCTACTGCACCTGCGGGTTTTGCTCTGCTCTGCTTGTCTACCGCACCTGCGGGTTTTGCTCTGCGTTGCTTGTCTACCGCACCTGCGGGTTTTACTCTGCTTTGCTTGTATACCGCACCTGCGGGTTTTGCTCTGCTCTGCTTGTCTACCGCACCTGCGGGTTTTGCTCTGCTCTGCTTGTCTACCGCACCTGCGGGTTTTGCTCTGCTCTGCTTGTCTACTGCACCTGCGGGTTTTGCTCTGCTCTGCTTGTCTACAGCACCTGCGGGCTTTGCTCTGCTTGTCTACTGCACCTGCGGTTTTGCTCTGCTCTGCTTGTCTACCGCACTTGCGGGTTTTGCTCTGCTTTGCTTGTCTACCGCACTTGCGGGTTTTGCTCTGCTTTGCTTGTCTACCGCACCTGCGGGTTTTGCTCTGCTTTGCTTGTCCACCACACCTGCGGGTTTTACTCTGCTCGTTTACCGCACCTGCGGGTTTTGCTCTGCTCGTTTACCGCACCTGCGGGTTTTGCTCTGCTCTGCTTGTCTACCGCACCTGCGGGTTTTGCTCTACGTTGCTTGTCTACCGCACCTGCGGGTTTTAGTCTGCTTTGCTTGTCTACCGCACCTGCGGGTTTTGCTCTGCTCTGCTTGTCTCCCGCACCTGCGGGTTTTGCTCTGCTCTGCTTGTCTACCGCACCTGCGGGTTTTGCTCTGCTCTGCTTGTCTACCGCACCTGCGGGTTTTGCTCTGCTCTGCTTGTCTACCGCACCTGCGGGTTTTGCTCTGCTCTGCTTGTCTACTGCACCTGCGGGTTTTGCTCTGATCTGCTTGTCTACCGCACCTGCGGGTTTTGCTCTGCTCTGCTTGTCTACTGCACCTGCGGGTTTTGCTCTACGTTGCTTGTCTACCGCACCTGCGGGTTTTACTCTGCTTTGCTTGTCTACCGCACCTGTGGGTTTTGCTCTGCTCTGCTTGTCTCCCGCACCTGCGGGTTTTGCTCTGCTCTGCTTGTCTACTGCACCTGCGGGTTTTGCTCTGCTCTCCTTGTCTGCCACACCTGCAGGTTTTGCTCTGCTCTGCTTGTCTACCGCACCTGCGGGTTTTGCTCTGCTCTGCTTGTCTACTGCACCTGCGGGTTTTGCTCTGCTCTGCTTGTCTACCGCACCTGCGGGTTTTGCTCTGCTCTGCTTGTCTACCACACCTGTGGGTTTTGCTCTGCTCTGCTTGTCTACCGCACCTGCGGGTTTTGCTCTGCGTTGCTTGTCTACCGCACCTGCGGGTTTTACTCTGCTTTGCTTGTCTACCGCACCTGGGGGTTTTGCTCTGCTCTGCTTGTCTCCCGCACCTGCGGGTTTTGCTCTGCTCTGCTTGTCTACCGCACCTGCGGGTTTTGCTCTGCTCTACTTGTCTACTGCACCTGCGGGTTTTGCTCTGCTCTGCTTGTCTCTCGCACCTGCGGGTTTTGCTCTTCTCTGCTTGTCTACCGCACCTGCGGGTTTTGCTCTGCGCTGCTTGTCTACCGGACCTGCGGGTTTAGCTCTGCTCTGCTTGTCTACCGCACCTGCGGGTTTTGCTCTGCTCTGCTTGTCTACCGCACCTGCGGGTTTTGCTCTGCTCTACTTGTCTACCACACCTGCGGGTTTTGCTCTGCTTTGCTTGTCTACCGCACCTGCGGGTTTTGCTCAGCTTTGCTTGTCTACTGCACCTGCGGGTTTTGCTCTGCTCTGCTTGTCTACCGCACCTGCGGGTTTTGCTCTGCTCTGCTTGTCTACCGCACCTGCGGGTTTTGCTCTGCTCTGCTTGTCTACCGCACCTGCGGGTTTTGCTCTGCTCTGCTTGTCTACCGCACCTGCGGGTTTTGCTCTGCTCTGCTTGTCTACCGCACCTGCGGGTTTTGCTTTGCTCTGCTTGTCTACCGCACCTGCGGGTTTTGCTTTGCTCTGCTTGTCTACCGCACCTGCTGGTTTTGCTCTGCTCTGCTTGTCTACCGCACCTGCGGGTTTTGCTCTGCTTTGCTTGTCTACCGCACCTGCGGGTTTCGCTCAGCTTTGCTTGTCTACCGCACCTGCGGGTTTTGCTCTGCTCTGCTTGTCTTCTGCACCTGCGGGTTTTGCTCTGCTCTGCTTGTCTCTCGCACCTGCGGGTTTTGCTCTTCTCTGCTTGTCTACCGCACCTGCGGGTTTTGCTCTGCTCTGCTTGTCTACTGCACCTGCGGGTTTAGCTCTGCTCTGCTTGTCTATCGCACCTGCGGGTTTTGCTCTGCTCTGCTTGTCTACCGCACCTGCGGGTTTTGCTCTGCTCTGCTTGTCTACCGCACCTGCGGGTTTTGCTCTGCTTTGCTTGTCTACTGCACCTGCGGGTTTTGCTCAGCTTTGCTTGTCTACCGCACCTGCGGGTTCTGCTCTGCTCTGCTTGTCTACCGCACCTGCGGGTTTTGCTCTGCTCTGCTTGTCTACCGCACCTGCGGGTTTTGCTGTGCTTGTCTACCGCACCTGCGGGTTTTGCTCTGCTCTGCTTTTCTACTGCACCTGCGGGTTTAGCTCTGCTCTGCTTGTCTACCGCACCTGCGGGTTTTGCTCTGCTCTGCTTGTCTACTGCACCTGCGGGTTTTGCTCTTCTCTGCTTGTCTACCGCACCTGCGGGTTTTGCTCTGCTCTGCTTGTCTACCGCACCTGCGGGTTTTGCTCTGCGTTGCTTGTCTACCGCACCTGCGGGTTTTACTCTGCTTTGCTTGTCTACCGCACCTGCGGGTTTTGCTCTGCTCTGCTTGTCTACTGCACCTGCGGGTTTTGCTCTGCTCTGCTTGTCTACCGCACCTGTGGGTTTTGCTCTGCTCTGCTTGTCTACTGCACCTGCGGGTTTTGCTGTGCTCTGCTTGTCTACTGCACCTGCGGGTTTTGCTCTGCTCTGCTTGTCTACCGCACCTGCGGGTTTTGCTCTGCTCTGCTTGTCTACTGCACCTGCGGGTTTTGCTCTGCTCTGCTTGTCTACCGCACCTGCGGGTTTTGCTCTGCTCTGCTTGTCTACCGCACCTGCGGGTTTTGCTATACGTTGCTTGTCTACCGCACCTGCGGGTTTTACTCTGCTTTGCTTGTCTACCGCACCTGCGGGTTTTGCTCTGCTCTGCTTGTCTCCCGCACCTGCGGGTTTTGCTCTGCTCTGCTTGTCTACCGCACCTGCGGGTTTTGCTCTGCTCTGCTTGTCTACCACACCTGTGGGTTTTGCTCTGCTCTGCTTGTCTACCGCACCTGCGGGTTTTGCTCTGCGTTGCTTGTCTACCGCACCTGCGGGTTTTACTCTGCTCTGCTTGTCTACCGCACCTGGGGGTTTTGCTCTGCTCTGCTTGTCTCCCGCACCTGCGGGTTTTGCTCTGCTCTGCTTGTCTACCGCACCTGCGGGTTTTGCTCTGCTCTGCTTGTCTACTGCACCTGCGGGTTTTGCTCTACTCTGTTTGTCTCTCGCACCTGCGGGTTTTGCTCTTCTCTGCTTGTCTACCGAACCTGCGGGTTTTGCTCTGCACTGCTTGTCTACCGCACCTGCGGGTTTAGCTCTGCTCTGCTTGTCTACCGCACCTGCGGGTTTTGCTCTGCTCTGCTTGTCTACCGCACCTGCGGGTTTTGCTCTGCTCTGCTTGTCTACCGCACCTGCGGGTTTTGCTCTGCTTTGCTTGTCTACCGCACCTGCGGGTTTTGCTCAGCTTTGCTTGTCTACCGCACCTGCGGGTTTTGCTCTGCTCTGCTTGTCTACCGCACCTGCGGGTTTTGCTCTGCTCTGCTTGTCTACCGCACCTGCGGGTTTTGCTCTGCTCTGCTTGTCTACCACACTTGCGGGTTTTGCTCTGCTCTGCTTGTCTACTGCACCTGCGGGTTTTGCTCTGCTCTGCTTGTCTACCGCACCTGCGGGTTTTGCTCTGCTCTGCTTGTCTACCGCACCTGCGGGTTTTGCTCTGCTCTGCTTGTCTACCGCACCTGCGGGTTTTGCTCTGCTCTGCTTGTCTACCGCACCTGCGGGTTTTGCTCTACGTTGCTTGTCTACCGCACCTGCGGGTTTTACTCTGCTTTGCTTGTCTACCGCACCTGCGGGTTTTGCTCTGCTCTGCTTGTCTACCGCACCTGCGGGTTTTGCTATGCTCTGCTTGTCTACTGCACCTGCGGGTTTTGCTCTTCTCTGCTTGTCTACCGCACCTGCGGGTTTTGCTCTGCTCTGCTTGTCTACCGCACCTGCGGGTTTTGCTCTGCGTTGCTTGTCTACCGCACCTGCGGGTTTTACTCTGCTTTGCTTGTCTACCGCACCTGCGGGTTTTGCTCTGCTCTGCTTGTCTACTGCACCTGCGGGTTTTGCTGTGCTCTGCTTGTCTACTGCACCTGCGGGTTTTGCTCTGCTCTGCTTGTCTACCGCACCTGCGGGTTTTGCTCTGCTCTGCTTGTCTACTGCACCTGCGGGTTTTGCTCTGCTCTGCTTGTCTACCGCACCTGCGGGTTTTGCTCTGCTCTGCTTGTCTACCGCACCTGCGGGTTTTGCTCTACGTTGCTTGTCTACCGCACCTGCGGGTTTTACTCTGCTTTGCTTGTCTACCGCACCTGCGGGTTTTGCTCTGCTCTGCTTGTCTCCCGCACCTGCGGGTTTTGCTCTGCTCTGCTTGTCTACCGCACCTGCGGGTTTTGCTCTGCTCTGCTTGTCTACCACACCTGTGGGTTTTGCTCTGCTCTGCTTGTCTACCGCACCTGCGGGTTTTGCTCTGCGTTGCTTGTCTACCGCACCTGCGGGTTTTACTCTGCTCTGCTTGTCTACCGCACCTGGGGGTTTTGCTCTGCTCTGCTTGTCTCCCGCACCTGCGGGTTTTGCTCTGCTCTGCTTGTCTACCGCACCTGCGGGTTTTGCTCTGCTCTGCTTGTCTACCGCACCTGCGGGTTTTGCTCTGCTCTGCTTGTCTACCGCACCTGCGGGTTTTGCTCTGCTTTGCTTGTCTACCGCACCTGCGGGTTTTGCTCAGCTTTGCTTGTCTACCGCACCTGCGGGTTTTGCTCTGCTCTGCTTGTCTACCGCACCTGCGGGTTTTGCTCTGCTCTGCTTGTCTACCGCACCTGCGGGTTTTGCTCTGCTCTGCTTGTCTACCACACCTGCGGGTTTTGCTCTGCTCTGCTTGTCTACTGCACCTGCGGGTTTTGCTCTGCTCTGCTTGTCTACCGCACCTGCGGGTTTTGCTCTGCTCTGCTTGTCTACCGCACCTGCGGGTTTTGCTCTGCTCTGCTTGTCTACCGCACCTGCGGGTTTTGCTCTGCTCTTCTTGTCTACCGCACCTGCGGGTTTTGCTCTGCGTTGCTTGTCTACCGCACCTGCGGGTTTTGCTCTGCTCTGCTTGTCTCCCGCACTTGCGGGTTTTGCTCTGCTCTGCTTGTCTACCGCACCTGCGGGTTTTGCTCTGCTCTGCTTGTCTACCGCACCTGCGGGTTTTGCTCTGTTCTGCTTGTCTACTGCACCTGCGGGTTTTGCTCTGCTCTGCTTTTCTCCCGCACCTGCTTGTTTTGCTCTGCTCTGCTTGTCTACCGCACCTGTGGGATTTGCTCGGCTCTGCTTGTCTACCGCACCTGCGGGTTTTGCTCTGCTCTGCTTGTCTACCGCACCTGCGGGTTTTGCTCTGCGTTGCTTGTCTACCGCACCTGCGGGTTTTACTCTGCTTTGCTTGTCTACCGCACCTGCGGGTTTTGCTCTGCTCTGCTTGTCTCCCGCACCTGCGGGTTTTGCTCTGCTCTGCTTGTCTGCCGCACCTGCGGGTTTTGCTCTGCTCTCCTTGTCTACTGCACCTGCGGGTTTTGCTCTGCTCTGCTTGTCTCTCGCACCTGCGGTTTTGCTCTTCTCTGCTTGTCTACCGCACCTGCGGGTTTTGCTCTGCGCTGCTTGTCTACCGCACCTGCGGGTTTAGCTCTGCTCTGCTTGTCTACCGCACCTGCGGGTTTTGCTCTGCTCTGCTTGTCTACCGCACCTGCGGGTTTTGCTCTGCTCTGCTTGTCTACCGCACCTGCGGATTTTTCTCTGCTCTACTTGTCTACCGCACCTGCGGGTTTTGCTCTGCTCTGCTTGTCTACCGCACCTGCGGGTTTTGCTCTGCTCTGCTTGTCTACCGCACCTGCGGGTTTTGCTCTGCTCTGCTTGTCTACCGCACCTGCGGGTTTTGCTCTGCTCTGCTTGTCTACCGCACTTGCGGGTTTTGCTCTGCTCTGCTTGTCTACCGCACCTGCGGGTTTTGCTCTGCTCTGCTTGTCTACCGTACCTGCGGGTTTTGCTCTGCGTTGCTTGTCTACCGCACCTGCGGGTTTTACTCTGCTTTGCTTGTCTACCACACCTGCGGGTTTTGCTCTGCTCTGCTTGTCTACCGCACCTGCGGGTTTTGCTCTGCTCTGCTTGTCTACTGCACCTGCGGGTTTTGCTCTGCTCTGCTTGTCTCCCGCACCTGCGGGTTTTGCTCTGCTCTGCTTGTCTACCGCACCTGCGGGTTTTGCTCTGCTCTGCTTGTCTACCGCACCTGCGGGTTTTGCTCTGCTCTGCTTGTCTCTCGCACCTGCGGGTTTTGCTCTGCGTTGCTTGTCTACCGCACCTGCGGGTTTTACTCTGCATTGCTTGTCTCCCGCACCTGCGGGTTTTGCTCTGCTCTGCTTGTCTACCGAACGTGCGGGTTTTGCTCTGCTCTGCTTGTCTACTGCACCTGCGGGTTTTGCTCTGCTCTGCTTGTCTCTCGCACCTGCGGGTTTTGCTCTTCACTGCTTGTCTACCGCACCTGCGGGTTTTGCTCTGCGCTGCTTGTCTACCGCACCTGCGGGTTTAGCTCTGCTCTGCTTGTCTACCGCACCTGCGGGTTTTGCTCTGCTCTGCTTGTCTACCGCACCTGCGGGTTTTGCTCTGCTCTGCTTGTCTACCGCACCTGCGGGTTTTGCTCTGCTTTGCTTGTCTACTGCACCTGCGGGTTTTGCTCAGCTTTGCTTGTCTACCGCACCTGCGGGTTTTGCTCTGCTCTGCTTGTCTACCGCACCTGCGGGTTTTGCTCTGCTCTGCTTGTCTACCGCACCTGCGGGTTTTGCTCTGCTTGTCTACCGCACCTGCGGGTTTTGCTCTGCTCTGCTTGTCTACTGCACCTGCGGGTTTTGCTCTGCTCTGCTTGTCTACTGCACCTGCGGGTTTTGCTCTGCGTTGCTTGTCTACCGCACCTGCGGGTTTTACTCTGCTTTGCTTGTCTACCGCACCTGCGGGTTTTGCTCTGCTCTGCTTGTCTACCGCACCTGCGGGTTTTGCTCTGCTCTGCTTGTCTACCGCACCTGCGGGTTTTGCTCTGCTCTGCTTTTCTACTGCACCTGCGGGTTTTGCTCTGCTCTGCTTGTCTACCGCACCTGCGGGTTTTGCTCTGATCTGCTTGTCTACTGCACCTGCGGTTTTGCTCTGCTCTGCTTGTCTACCGCACTTGCGGGTTTTGCTCTGCTTTGCTTGTCTACCACACTTGCGGGTTTTGCTCTGCTTTGCTTGTCTACCGCACCTGCGGGTTTTGCTCTGCTTTGCTTGTCTACCACACCTGCGGGTTTTACTCTGCTCGTTTACCGCACCTGCGGGTTTTGCTCTGCTCGTTTACCGCACCTGCGGGTTTTGCTCTGCTCTGCTTGTCTACCGCACCTGCGGGTTTTGCTCTACGTTGCTTGTCTACCGCACCTGCGGGTTTTAGTCTGCTTTGCTTGTCTACCGCACCTCCGGGTTTTGCTCTGCTCTGCTTGTCTCCCGCACCTGCGGGTTTTGCTCTGCTCTGCTTGTCTACCGCACCTGCGGGTTTTGCTCTGCTCTGCTTGTCTACCGCACCTGCGGGTTTTCCTCTGCTCTGCTTGTCTACTGCACCTGCGGGTTTTGCTCTGCTCTGCTTGTCTACCGCACCTGCGGGTTTTGCTCTGCTCTGCTTGTCTACTGCACCTGCGGGTTTTGCTCTGCGTTGCTTGTCTACCGCACCTGCGGGTTTTACTCTGCTTTGCTTGTCTACCGCACCTGCGGGTTTTGCTCTGCTCTGCTTGTCTACCGCACCTGCGGGTTTTGCTCTGCTCTGCTTGTCTACCGCACCTGCGGGTTTTCCTCTGCTCTGCTTGTCTACTGCACCTGCGGGTTTTGCTCTGCTCTGCTTGTCTACCGCACCTGCGGGTTTTGCTCTGCTCTGCTTGTATACTGCACCTGCGGTTTTGCTCTGCTAGGCTTGTCTACCGCACTTGCGGGTTTTACTCTGCTTTGCTTGTCTACCACACTTGCGGGTTTTGCTCTGCTTTGCTTGTCTACCGCACCTGCGGGTTTTGCTCTGCTTTGCTTGTCTACCACACCTGCGGGTTTTACTCTGCTCGTTTACCACACCTGCGGGTTTTGCTCTGCTCGTTTACCGCACCTGCGGGTTTTGCTCTGCTCTGCTTGTCTACCGCACCTGCGGGTTTTGCTCTACGTTGCTTGTCTACCGCACCTGCGGGTTTTAGTCTGCTTTGCTTGTCTACCGCACCTGCGGGTTTTGCTCTGCTCTGCTTGTCTCCCGCACCTGCGGGTTTTGCTCTGCTCTGCTTGTCTACCGCACCTGCGGGTTTTGCTCTGCTCTGCTTGTCTACTGCACCTACGGGTTTTGCTCTGCTCTGCTTGTCTACTGCACCTGCGGGTTTTGCTCTGCTCTGCTTGTCTACCGCACCTGCGGGTTTTGCTCTGCTCTGCTTGTCTACCGCACCTGCGGGTTTTGCTCTGCTCTGCTTGTCTACTGCACCTGCGGGTTTTGCTCTGCTCTGCTTGTCTACCGCACCTGCGGGTTTTGCTCTGCTCTGCTTGTCTACTGCACCTGCGGTTTTGCTCTGCTCTGCTTGTCTACCGCACTTGCAGGTTTTGCTCTTCTTTGCTTGTCTACCACACTTGCGGGTTTTGCTCTACTTTGCTTGTCTACCGCACCTGCGGGTTTTGCTCTGCTTTGCTTGTCTACCACACCTGCGGGTTTTACTCTGCTCGTTTACCGCACCTGCGGGTTTTGCTCTGCTCGTTTACAGCACCTGCGGGTTTTGCTCTGCTCTGCTTGTCTACCGCACCTGCGGGTTTTGCTCTACGTTGCTTGTCTACCGCACCTGCGGGTTTTAGTCTGCTTTGCTTGTCTACCGCACCTGCGGGTTTTGCTCTGCTCTGCTTGTCTCCCGCACCTGCGGGTTTTGCTCTGCTCTGCTTGTCTACCGCACCTGCGGGTTTTGCTCTGCTCTGCTTGTCTACCGCACCTGCGGGTTTTGCTCTGCTCTGCTTGTCTACTGCACCTGCGGGTTTTGCTCTACGTTGCTTGTCTACCGCACCTGCGGGTTTTACTCTGCTTTGCTTGTCTACCGCACCTGTGGGTTTTACTCTGCTCTGCTTGTCTCCCGCACCTGCGGGTTTTGCTCTGCTCTGCTTGTCTACTGCACCTGCGGGTATTGCTCTGCTCTCCTTGTCTGCCACACCTGCAGGTTTTGCTCTGCTCTGCTTGTCTACCGCACCTGCGGGTTTTGCTCTGCTCTACTTGTCTACCACACCTGCGGGTTTTGCTCTGCTCTGCTTGTCTACCGCACCTGCGGGTTTTGCTCTGCTCTGCTTGTCTACTGCACCTGCGGGTTTTGCTCTGCTCTGCTTGTCTCCCGCACCTGCGGGTTTTGCTCTGCTCTGCTTGTCTACCGCACCTGCGGGTTTTGCTCTGCTCTGCTTGTCTACCGCACCTGCGGGTTTTGCTCTGCTCTGCTTGTCTCTCGCACCTGCGGGTTTTGCTCTGCGTTGCTTGTCTACCGCACCTGCGGGTTTTACTCTGCATTGCTTGTCTCCCGCACCTGCGGGTTTTGCTCTGCTCTGCTTGTCTACCGAACGTGCGGGTTTTGCTCTGCTCTGCTTGTCTACTGCACCTGCGGGTTTTGCTCTGCTCTGCTTGTCTCTCGCACCTGCGGGTTTTGCTCTTCACTGCTTGTCTACCACACCTGCGGGTTTTGCTCTGCGCTGCTTGTCTACCGCACCTGCGGGTTTAGCTTTGCTCTGCTTGTCTACCACACTTGCGGGTTTTGCTCTGCTTTGCTTGTCTACCGCACCTGCGGGTTTTGCTCTGCTTTGCTTGTCTACCACACCTGCGGGTTTTACTCTGCTCGTTTACCGCACCTGCGGGTTTTGCTCTGCTCGTTTACCGCACCTGCGGGTTTTGCTCTGCTCTGCTTGTCTACCGCACCTGTGGGTTTTGCTCTACGTTGCTTGTCTACCGCACCTGCGGGTTTTAGTCTGCTTTGCTTGTCTACCGCACCTCCGGGTTTTGCTCTGCTCTGCTTGTCTCCCGCACCTGCGGGTTTTGCTCTGCTCTGCTTGTCTACCGCACCTGCGGGTTTTGCTCTGCTCTGCTTGTCTACTGCACCTGCGGGTTTTGCTCTGCTCTGCTTGTCTACTCCACCTGCGGGTTTTGTTCTGCTCTGCTTGTCTACCGCACCTGCGGGTTTTCCTCTGCTCTGCTTGTCTACTGCACCTGCGGGTTTTGCTCTGCTCTGCTTGTCTACCGCACCTGCGGGTTTTGCTCTGCTCTGCTTGTCTACTGCACCTGCGGGTTTTGCTCTGCGTTGCTTGTCTACCGCACCTGCGGGTTTTACTCTGCTTTGCTTGTCTACCGCACCTGCGGGTTTTGCTCTGCTCTGCTTGTCTACCGCACCTGCGGGTTTTGCTCTGCTCTGCTTGTCTACCGCACCTGCGGGTTTTCCTCTGCTCTGCTTGTCTACTGCACCTGCGGGTTTTGCTCTGCTCTGCTTGTCTACCGCACCTGCAGGTTTTGCTCTGCTCTGCTTGTATACTGCACCTGCGGTTTTGCTCTGCTAGGCTTGTCTACCGCACTTTCGGGTTTTGCTCTGCTTTGCTTGTCTACCACACTTGCGGGTTTTGCTCTGCTTTGCTTGTCTACCGCACCTGCGGGTTTTGCTCTGCTTTGCTTGTCTACCACACCTGCGGGTTTTACTCTGCTCGTTTACCACACCTGCGGGTTTTGCTCTGCTCGTTTACCGCACCTGCGGGTTTTGCTCTGCTCTGCTTGTCTACCGCACCTGCGGGTTTTGCTCTACGTTGCTTGTCTACCGCACCTGCGGGTTTTATTCTGCTTTGCTTGTCTACCGCACCTGCGGGTTTTGCTCTGCTCTGCTTGTCTCCCGCACCTGCGGGTTTTGCTCTGCTCTGCTTGTCTACCGCACCTGCGGGTTTTGCTCTGCTCTGCTTGTCTACTGCACCTACGGGTTTTGCTCTGCTCTGCTTGTCTACTTCACCTGCGGGTTTTGCTCTGCTCTGCTTGTCTACCGCACCTGCGGGTTTTGCTCTGCTCTGCTTGTCTACCGCACCTGCGGGTTTTGCTCTGCTCTGCTTGTCTACTGCACCTGCGGGTTTTGCTCTGCTCTGCTTGTCTACCGCACCTGCGGGTTTTGCTCTGCTCTGCTTGTCTACTGCACCTGCGGTTTTGCTCTGCTCTGCTTGTCTACCGCACTTGCGGGTTTTGCTCTTCTTTGCTTGTCTACCACACTTGCGGGTTTTGCTCTGCTTTGCTTGTCTACCGCACCTGCGGGTTTTGCTCTGCTTTGCTTGTCTACCACACCTGCGGGTTTTACTCTGCTCGTTTACCGCACCTGCGGGTTTTGCTCTGCTCGTTTACAGCACCTGCGGGTTTTGCTCTGCTCTGCTTGTCTACCGCACCTGCGCGTTTTGCTCTACGTTGCTTGTCTACCGCACCTGCGGGTTTTAGTCTGCTTTGCTTGTCTACCGCACCTGCGGGTTTTGCTCTGCTCTGCTTGTCTCCCGCACCTGCGGGTTTTGCTCTGCTCTGCTTGTCTACCGCACCTGCGGGTTTTGCTCTGCTCTGCTTGTCTACCGCACCTGCGGGTTTTGCTCTGCTCTGCTTGTCTACTGCACCTGCGGGTTTTGCTCTACGTTGCTTGTCTACCGCACCTGCGGGTTTTACTCTGCTTTGCTTGTCTACCGCACCTGTGGGTTTTGCTCTGCTCTGCTTGTCTCCCGCACCTGCGGGTTTTGCTCTGCTCTGCTTGTCTACTGCACCTGCGGGTATTGCTCTGCTCTCCTTGTCTGCCACACCTGCAGGTTTTGCTCTGCTCTGCTTGTCTACCGCACCTGCGGGTTTTGCTCTGCTCTGCTTGTCTACCACACCTGCGGGTTTTGCTCTGCTCTGCTTGTCTACCGCACCTGCGGGTTTTGCTCTGCTCTGCTTGTCTACTGCACCTGCGGGTTTTGCTCTGCTCTGCTTGTCTCCCGCACCTGCAGGTTTTGCTCTGCTCTGCTTGTCTACCGCACCTGCGGGTTTTGCTCTGCTCTGCTTGTCTACCGCACCTGCGGGTTTTGCTCTGCTCTGCTTGTCTCTCGCACCTGCGGGTTTTGCTCTGCGTTGCTTGTCTACCGCACCTGCGGGTTTTACTCTGCATTGCTTGTCTCCCGCACCTGCGGGTTTTGCTCTGCTCTGCTTGTCTACCGAACGTGCGGGTTTTGCTCTGCTCTGCTTGTCTACTGCACCTGCGGGTTTTGCTCTGCTCTGCTTGTCTCTCGCACCTGCGGGTTTTGCTCTTCACTGCTTGTCTACCGCACCTGCGGGTTTTGCTCTGCGCTGCTTGTCTACCGCACCTGCGGGTTTAGCTCTGCTCTGCTTGTCTACCGCACCTGCGGGTTTTGCTCTGCTCTGCTTGTCTACCGCACCTGCGGGTTTTGCTCTGCTCTGCTTGTCTACCGCACCTGTGGGTTTTGCTCTGCTTTGCTTGTCTACTGCACCTGCGGGTTTTGCTCAGCTTTGCTTGTCTACCGCACCTGCGGGTTTTGCTCTGCTCTGCTTGTCTACCGCACCTGCGGGTTTTGCTCTGCTCTTCTTGTCTACCGCACCTGCGGGTTTTGCTCTGCTTGTCTACCGCACCTGCGGGTTTTGCTCTGCTCTGCTTGTCTACTGCACCTGCGGGTTTTGCTCTGCTCTGCTTGTCTACTGCACCTGCGGGTTTTGCTCTGCGTTGCTTGTCTACCGCACCTGCGGGTTTTACTCTGCTTTGCTTGTCTACCGCACCTGCGGGTTTTGCTCTGCTCTGCTTGTCTACCGCACCTGCGGGTTTTGCTCTGCTCTGCTTGTCTACCGCACCTGCGGGTTTTGCTCTGCTCTGCTTGTCTACTGCACCTGCGGGTTTTGCTCTGCTCTGCTTGTCTACCGCACCTGCGGGTTTTGCTCTGATCTGCTTGTCTACTGCACCTGCGGTTTTGCTCTGCTCTGCTTGTCTACCGCACTTGCGGGTTTTGCTCTGCTTTGCTTGTCTACCACACTTGCGGGTTTTGCTCTGCTTTGCTTGTCTACCGCACCTGCGGGTTTTGCTCTGCTTTGCTTGTCTACCACACCTGCGGGTTTTACTCTGCTCGTTTACCGCACCTTCGGGTTTTGCTCTGCTCGTTTACCGCACCTGCGGGTTTTGCTCTGCTCTGCTTGTCTACCGCACCTGCGGGTTTTGCTCTACGTTGCTTGTCTACCGCACCTGCGGGTTTTAGTCTGCTTTGCTTGTCTACCGCACCTCCGGGTTTTGCTCTGCTTGTCTCCCGCACCTGCGGGTTTTGCTCTGCTCTGCTTGTCTACCGCACCTGCGGGTTTTGCTCTGCTCTGCTTGTCTACTGCACCTGCGGGTTTTGCTCTGCTCTGCTTGTCTACTCCACCTGCGGGTTTTGTTCTGCTCTGCTTGTCTACCGCACCTGCGGGTTTTCCTCTGCTCTGCTTGTCTACTGCACCTGCGGGTTTTGCTCTGCTCTGCTTGTCTACCGCACCTGCGGGTTTTGCTCTGCTCTGCTTGTCTACTGCACCTGCGGGTTTTGCTCTGCGTTGCTTGTCTACCGCACCTGCGGGTTTTACTCTGCTTTGCTTGTCTACCGCACCTGCGGGTTTTGCTCTGCTCTGCTTGTCTACCGCACCTGCGGGTTTTCCTCTGCTCTGCTTGTCTACCGCACCTGCGGGTTTTCCTCTGCTCTGCTTGTCTACTGCACCTGCGGGTTTTGCTCTGCTCTGCTTGTCTACCGCACCTGCGGGTTTTGCTCTGCTCTGCTTGTCTACTGCACCTGCGGTTTTGCTCTGCTAGGCTTGTCTACCGCACTTGCGGGTTTTGCTCTGCTTTGCTTGTCTACCACACTTGCGGGTTTTGCTCTGCTTTGCTTGTCTACCGCACCTGTGGGTTTTGCTCTGCTTTGCTTGTCTACCACACCTGCGGGTTTTACTCTGCTCGTTTACCACACCTGCGGGTTTTGCTCTGCTCGTTTACCGCACCTGCGGGTTTTGCTCTGCTCTGCTTGTCTACCGCACCTGCGGGTTTTGCTCTACGTTGCTTGTCTACCGCACCTGCGGGTTTTAGTCTGCTTTGCTTGTCTACCGCACCTGCGGGTTTTGCTCTGCTCTGCTTGTCTCCCGCACCTGCGGGTTTTGCTCTGCTCTGCTTGTCTACCGCACCTGCGGGTTTTGCTCTGCTCTGCTTGTCTACTGCACCTACGGGTTTTCCTCTGCTCTGCTTGTCTACTGCACCTGCGGGTTTTGCTCTGCTCTGCTTGTCTACCGCACCTGCGGGTTTTGCTCTGCTCTGCTTGTCTACCGCACCTGCGGGTTTTGCTCTGCTCTGCTTGTCTACTGCACCTGCGGGTTTTGCTCTGCTCTGCTTGTCTACCGCACCTGCGGGTTTTGCTCTGCTCTGCTTGTCTACTGCACCTGCGGTTTTGCTCTGCTCTGCTTGTCTACCGCACTTGCGGGTTTTGCTCTTCTTTGCTTGTCTACCACACTTGCGGGTTTTGCTCTGCTTTGCTTGTCTACCGCACCTGCGGGTTTTGCTCTGCTTTGCTTGTCTACCACACCTGCGGGTTTTACTCTGCTCGTTTACCGCACCTGCGGGTTTTGCTCTGCTCGTTTACAGCACCTGCGGGTTTTGCTCTGCTCTGCTTGTCTACCGCACCTGCGGGTTTTGCTCTACGTTGCTTGTCTACCGCACCTGCGGGTTTTAGTCTGCTTTGCTTGTCTACCGCACCTGCGGGTTTTGCTCTGCTCTGCTTGTCTCCCGCACCTGCGGGTTTTGCTCTGCTCTGCTTGTCTACCGCACCTGCGGGTTTTGCTCTGCTCTGCTTGTCTACCGCACCTGCGGGTTTTGCTCTGCTCTGCTTGTCTACTGCACCTGCGGGTTTTGCTCTACGTTGCTTGTCTACCGCACCTGCGGGTTTTACTCTGCTTTGCTTGTCTACCGCACCTGTGGGTTTTGCTCTGCTCTGCTTGTCTCCCGCACCTGCGGGTTTTGCTCTGCTCTGCTTGTCTACTGCACCTGCGGGTATTGCTCTGCTCTCCTTGTCTGCCACACCTGCAGGTTTTGCTCTGCTCTGCTTGTCTACCGCACCTGCGGGTTTTGCTCTGCTCTGCTTGTCTACTGCACCTGCGGGTTTTGCTCTGCTCTGCTTGTCTACCGCACCTGCGGGTTTTGCTCTGCTCTGCTTGTCTACCGCACCTGCGGGTTTTGCTCTACGTTGCTTGTCTACTGCACCTGCGGGTTTTACTCTGCTTTGCTTGTCTACCGCACCTGCGGGTTTTGCTCTGCTCTGCTTGTCTCCCGCACCTGCGGGTTTTGCTCTGCTCTGCTTGTCTACTGCACCTGCGGGTTTTGCTCTGCTCTGCTTGTCTACCACACCTGCAGGTTTTGCTCTGCTCTGCTTGTCTACCGCACCTGCGGGTTTTGCTCTGCTCTGCTTGTCTACTGCACCTGCTGGTTTTGCTCTGCTCTGCTTGTCTCCCGCACCTGCGGGTTTTGCTCTGCTCTGCTTGTCTACCGCACCTGCGGGTTTTGCTCTGCTCTGCTTGTCTACCACACCTGTGGGTTTTGCTCTGCTCTGCTTGTCTACCGCACCTGCGGGTTTTGCTCTGCGTTGCTTGTCTACCGCACCTGCGGGTTTTGCTCTGCTCTGCTTGTCTACTGCACCTGCGGGTTTTGCTCTGCTCTGCTTGTCTACCGCACCTGCGGGTTTTGCTCTGATCTGCTTGTCTACTGCACCTGCGGTTTTGCTCTGCTCTGCTTGTCTACCGCACTTGCGGGTTTTGCTCTGCTTTGCTTGTCTACCACACTTGCGGGTTTTGCTCTGCTTTGCTTGTCTACCGCACCTGTGGGTTTTGCTCTGCTTTGCTTGTCTACCACACCTGCGGGTTTTACTCTGCTCGTTTACCGCACCTGCGGGTTTTGCTCTGCTCGTTTACCGCACCTGCGGGTTTTGCTCTGCTCTGCTTGTCTACCGCACCTGTGGGTTTTGCTCTACGTTGCTTGTCTACCGCACCTGCGGGTTTTAGTCTGCTTTGCTTGTCTACCGCACCTCCGGGTTTTGCTCTGCTCTGCTTGTCTCCCGCACCTGCGGGTTTTGCTCTGCTCTGCTTGTCTACCGCACCTGCGGGTTTTGCTCTGCTCTGCTTGTCTACTGCACCTGCGGGTTTTGCTCTGCTCTGCTTGTCTACTCCACCTGCGGGTTTTGTTCTGCTCTGCTTGTCTACCGCACCTGCGGGTTTTCCTCTGCTCTGCTTGTCTACTGCACCTGCGGGTTTTGCTCTGCTCTGCTTGTCTACCGCACCTGCGGGTTTTGCTCTGCTCTGCTTGTCTACTGCACCTGCGGGTTTTGCTCTGCGTTGCTTGTCTACCGCACCTGCGGGTTTTACTCTGCTTTGCTTGTCTACCGCACCTGCGGGTTTTGCTCTGCTCTGCTTGTCTACCGCACCTGCGGGTTTTGCTCTGCTCTGCTTGTCTACCGCACCTGCGGGTTTTCCTCTGCTCTGCTTGTCTACTGCACCTGCGGGTTTTGCTCTGCTCTGCTTGTCTACCGCACCTGCGGGTTTTGCTCTGCTCTGCTTGTATACTGCACCTGCGGTTTTGCTCTGCTAGGCTTGTCTACCGCACTTGCGGGTTTTGCTCTGCTTTGCTTGTCTACCACACTTGCGGGTTTTGCTCTGCTTTGCTTGTCTACCGCACCTGCGGGTTTTGCTCTGCTTTGCTTGTCTACCACACCTGCGGGTTTTACTCTGCTCGTTTACCACACCTGCGGGTTTTGCTCTGCTCGTTTACCTCACCTGCGGGTTTTGCTCTGCTCTGCTTGTCTACCGCACCTGCGGGTTTTGCTCTACGTTGCTTGTCTACCGCACCTGCGGGTTTTAGTCTGCTTTGCTTGTCTACCGCACCTGCGGGTTTTGCTCTGCTCTGCTTGTCTCCCGCACCTGCGGGTTTTGCTCTGCTCTGCTTGTCTACCGCACCTGCGGGTTTTGCTCTGCTCTGCTTGTCTACTGCACCTACGGGTTTTGCTCTGCTCTGCTTGTCTACTGCACCTGCGGGTTTTGCTCTGCTCTGCTTGTCTACCGCACCTGCGGGTTTTGCTCTGCTCTGCTTGTCTACCGCACCTGCGGGTTTTGCTCTGCTCTGCTTGTCTACTGCACCTGCGGGTTTTGCTCTGCTCTGCTTGTCTACCGCACCTGCGGGTTTTGCTCTGCTCTGCTTGTCTACTGCACCTGCGGTTTTGCTCTGCTCTGCTTGTCTACCGCACTTGCGGGTTTTGCTCTTCTTTGCTTGTCTACCACACTTGCGGGTTTTGCTCTGCTTTGCTTGTCTACCGCACCTGCGGGTTTTGCTCTGCTTTGCTTGTCTACCACACCTGCGGGTTTTACTCTGCTCGTTTACCGCACCTGCGGGTTTTGCTCTGCTCGTTTACAGCACCTGCGGGTTTTGCTCTGCTCTGCTTGTCTACCGCACCTGCGGGTTTTGCTCTACGTTGCTTGTCTACCGCACCTGCGGGTTTTAGTCTGCTTTGCTTGTCTACCGCACCTGCGGGTTTTGCTCTGCTCTGCTTGTCTCCCGCACCTGCGGGTTTTGCTCTGCTCTGCTTGTCTACCGCACCTGCGGGTTTTGCTCTGCTCTGCTTGTCTACCGCACCTGCGGGTTTTGCTCTGCTCTGCTTGTCTACTGCACCTGCGGGTTTTGCTCTACGTTGCTTGTCTACCGCACCTGCGGGTTTTACTCTGCTTTGCTTGTCTACCGCACCTGTGGGTTTTGCTCTGCTCTGCTTGTCTCCCGCACCTGCGGGTTTTGCTCTGCTCTGCTTGTCTACTGCACCTGCGGGTATTGCTCTGCTCTCCTTGTCTGCCACACCTGCAGGTTTTGCTCTGCTCTGCTTGTCTACCGCACCTGCGGGTTTTGCTCTGCTCTGCTTGTCTACCACACCTGCGGGTTTTGCTCTGCTCTGCTTGTCTACCGCACCTGCGGGTTTTGCTCTGCTCTGCTTGTCTACTGCACCTGCGGGTTTTGCTCTGCTCTGCTTGTCTCCCGCACCTGCGGGTTTTGCTCTGCTCTGCTTGTCTACCGCACCTGCGGGTTTTGCTCTGCTCTGCTTGTCTACCGCACCTGCGGGTTTTGCTCTGCTCTGCTTGTCTCTCGCACCTGCGGGTTTTGCTCTGCTCTGCTTGTCTACCGCACCTGCGGGTTTTGCTCTGCTCTGCTTGTCTACCGCACCTGCGGGTTTTGCTCTGCTTTGCTTGTCTACCGCACCTGCGGGTTTTGCTCAGCTTTGCTTGTCTACCGCACCTGCGGGTTTTGCTCTGCTCTGCTTGTCTACCGCACCTGCGGGTTTTGCTCTGCTTGTCTACCGCACCTGCGGGTTTTGCTCTGCTCTGCTTGTCTACCGCACCTGCGGGTTTTGCTCTGCTCTGCTTGTCTACTGCACCTGCGGGTTTTGCTCTGCTCTGCTTGTCTACCGCACCTGCGGGTTTTGCTCTGCTCTGCTTGTCTACCGCACCTGCGGGTTTTGCTCTGCTCTGCTTGTCTACCGCACCTGCGGGTTTTGCTCTGCTCTGCTTGTCTACCGCACCTGCTGGTTTTGCTCTGCGTTGCTTGTCTACCGCACCTGCAGGTTTTACTCTGCTTTGCTTGTGTACCGCACCTGCGGGTTTTGCTCTGCTCTGCTTGTCTCCCGCACCTGCGGGTTTTGCTCTGCTCTGCTTGTCTAGTGCACCTGCGGGTTTTGCTCTGCTCTGCTTGTCTACCGCACCTGCGGGTTTTGCTCTGCTCTGCTTGTCTACTGCACCTGCGGGTTTTGCTCTGCTCTGCTTTTCTCCCGCACCTGCTTGTTTTGCTCTGCTCTGCTTGTCTACCGCACCTGCGGGTTTTGCTCTGCGTTGCTTGTCTACCGCACCTGCGGGTTTTACTCTGCTTTGCTTGTCTACCGCACCTGCGGGTTTTGCTCTGCTCTGCTTGTCTCCCGCACCTGCGGGTTTTGCTCTGCTCTGCTTCTCTGCCGCACCTGCGGGTTTTGCTCTGCTCTCCTTGTCTACTGCACCTGCGGGTTTTGCTCTGCTCTGCTTGTCTCTCGCACGTGCGGTTTTGCACTTCTCTGCTTGTCTACCGCACCTGCGGGTTTTGCTCTGCGCTGCTTGTCTACCGCACCTGCGGGTTTAGCTCTGCTCTGCTTGTCTACCGCACCTGCGGGTTTTGCTCTGCTCTGCTTGTCTACCGCACCTGCGTGTTTTGCTCTGCTTTGCTTGTCTACCGCACCTGCGGGTTTTGCTCTGCTTTGCTTGTCTACCGCACCTGCGGGTTTTTCTCAGCTTTGCTTGTCTGCCGCACCTGCAGGTTTTGCTCTGCTCTGCTTGTCTACCGCACCTGCGGGTTTTGCTCTGCTCTGCTTGTCTACCGCACCTGCAGGTTTTGCTCTGCTTGTCTACCGCACCTGCGGGTTTTGCTCTGCTCTGCTTGTCTACCGCACCTGCGGGTTTTGCTCTGCTCTGCTTGTCTACCGCACCTGCAGGTTTTGCTCTGCTTGTCTACCGCACCTGCAGGTTTTGCTCTGCTTGTCTACCGCACCTGCGGGTTTTGCTCTGCTCTGCTTGTCTACCGCACCTGTGGATTTTTCTCTGCTCTGCTTGTCTACCGCACCTGCGGGTTTTGCTCTGCTCTGCTTGTCTACCGCACCTGCGGGTTTTGCTCTGCTCTGCTTGTCTACCGCACCTGCGGTTTTTGCTCTGCTCTGCTTGTCTACCGCACCTGCGGGTTTTGCTCTGCTCTGCTTGTCTACCGCACCTGCGGGTTTTGCTCTGCTCTGCTTGTCTACCGCACCTGCGGGTTTTGCTCTGCTCTGCTTGTCTACCGTACCTGCGGGTTTTGCTCTGCGTTGCTTGTCTACCGCACCTGCGGGTTTTACTCTGCTTTGCTTGTCTACCACACCTGCGGGTTTTGCTCTGCTCTGCTTGTCTACCGCACCTGCGGGTTTTGCTCTGCTCTGCTTGTCTACTGCACCTGCGGGTTTTGCTCTGCTCTGCTTGTCTACCGCACCTGCGGGTTTTGCTCTGCTCTGCTTGTCTCTCGCACCTGCGGGTTTTGCTCTGCGTTGCTTGTCTACCGCACCTGCGGGTTTTACTCTGCATTGCTTGTCTCCCGCACCTGCGGGTTTTGCTCTGCTCTGCTTGTCTACCGAACGTGCGGGTTTTGCTCTGCTCTGCTTGTCTACTGCACCTGCGGGTTTTGCTCTGCTCTGCTTGTCTCTCGCACCTGCGGGTTTTGCTCTGCTTTGCTTGTCTACTGCACCTGCGGGTTTTGCTCAGCTTTGCTTGTCTACCGCACCTGCGGGTTTTGCTCTGCTCTGCTTGTCTACCGCACCTGCGGGTTTTGCTCTGCTCTGCTTGTCTACCGCACCTGCGGGTTTTGCTCTGCTCTGCTTGTCTACCGCACCTGCGGGTTTTCCTCTGCTCTGCTTGTCTACTGCACCTGCGGGTTTTGCTCTGCTCTGCTTGTCTACCGCACCTGCGGGTTTTGCTCTGCTCTGCTTGTATACTGCACCTGCGGTTTTGCTCTGCTAGGCTTGTCTACCGCACTTGCGGGTTTTGCTCTGCTTTGCTTGTCTACCACACTTGCGGGTTTTGCTCTGCTTTGCTTGTCTACCGCACCTGCGGGTTTTGCTCTGCTTTGCTTGTCTACCACACCTGCGGGTTTTACTCTGCTCGTTTACCACACCTGCGGGTTTTGCTCTGCTCGTTTACCTCACCTGCGGGTTTTGCTCTGCTCTGCTTGTCTACCGCACCTGCGGGTTTTGCTCTACGTTGCTTGTCTACCGCACCTGCGGGTTTTAGTCTGCTTTGCTTGTCTACCGCACCTGCGGGTTTTGCTCTGCTCTGCTTGTCTCCCGCACCTGCGGGTTTTGCTCTGCTCTGCTTGTCTACCGCACCTGCGGGTTTTGCTCTGCTCTGCTTGTCTACTGCACCTACGGGTTTTGCTCTGCTCTGCTTGTCTACTGCACCTGCGGGTTTTGCTCTGCTCTGCTTGTCTACCGCACCTGCGGGTTTTGCTCTGCTCTGCTTGTCTACCGCACCTGCGGGTTTTGCTCTGCTCTGCTTGTCTACTGCACCTGCGGGTTTTGCTCTGCTCTGCTTGTCTACCGCACCTGCGGGTTTTGCTCTGCTCTGCTTGTCTACTGCACCTGCGGTTTTGCTCTGCTCTGCTTGTCTACCGCACTTGCGGGTTTTGCTCTTCTTTGCTTGTCTACCACACTTGCGGGTTTTGCTCTGCTTTGCTTGTCTACCGCACCTGCGGGTTTTGCTCTGCTTTGCTTGTCTACCACACCTGCGGGTTTTACTCTGCTCGTTTACCGCACCTGCGGGTTTTGCTCTGCTCGTTTACAGCACCTGCGGGTTTTGCTCTGCTCTGCTTGTCTACCGCACCTGCGGGTTTTGCTCTACGTTGCTTGTCTACCGCACCTGCGGGTTTTAGTCTGCTTTGCTTGTCTACCGCACCTGCGGGTTTTGCTCTGCTCTGCTTGTCTCCCGCACCTGCGGGTTTTGCTCTGCTCTGCTTGTCTACCGCACCTGCGGGTTTTGCTCTGCTCTGCTTGTCTACCGCACCTGCGGGTTTTGCTCTGCTCTGCTTGTCTACTGCACCTGCGGGTTTTGCTCTACGTTGCTTGTCTACCGCACCTGCGGGTTTTACTCTGCTTTGCTTGTCTACCGCACCTGTGGGTTTTGCTCTGCTCTGCTTGTCTCCCGCACCTGCGGGTTTTGCTCTGCTCTGCTTGTCTACTGCACCTGCGGGTATTGCTCTGCTCTCCTTGTCTGCCACACCTGCAGGTTTTGCTCTGCTCTGCTTGTCTACCGCACCTGCGGGTTTTGCTCTGCTCTGCTTGTCTACCACACCTGCGGGTTTTGCTCTGCTCTGCTTGTCTACCGCACCTGCGGGTTTTGCTCTGCTCTGCTTGTCTACTGCACCTGCGGGTTTTGCTCTGCTCTGCTTGTCTCCCGCACCTGCGGGTTTTGCTCTGCTCTGCTTGTCTACCGCACCTGCGGGTTTTGCTCTGCTCTGCTTGTCTACCGCACCTGCGGGTTTTGCTCTGCTCTGCTTGTCTCTCGCACCTGCGGGTTTTGCTCTGCTCTGCTTGTCTACCGCACCTGCGGGTTTTGCTCTGCTCTGCTTGTCTACCGCACCTGCGGGTTTTGCTCTGCTTTGCTTGTCTACCGCACCTGCGGGTTTTGCTCAGCTTTGCTTGTCTACCGCACCTGCGGGTTTTGCTCTGCTCTGCTTGTCTACCGCACCTGCGGGTTTTGCTCTGCTTGTCTACCGCACCTGCGGGTTTTGCTCTGCTCTGCTTGTCTACCGCACCTGCGGGTTTTGCTCTGCTCTGCTTGTCTACTGCACCTGCGGGTTTTGCTCTGCTCTGCTTGTCTACCGCACCTGCGGGTTTTGCTCTGCTCTGCTTGTCTACCGCACCTGCGGGTTTTGCTCTGCTCTGCTTGTCTACCGCACCTGCGGGTTTTGCTCTGCTCTGCTTGTCTACCGCACCTGCTGGTTTTGCTCTGCGTTGCTTGTCTACCGCACCTGCAGGTTTTACTCTGCTTTGCTTGTGTACCGCACCTGCGGGTTTTGCTCTGCTCTGCTTGTCTCCCGCACCTGCGGGTTTTGCTCTGCTCTGCTTGTCTAGTGCACCTGCGGGTTTTGCTCTGCTCTGCTTGTCTACCGCACCTGCGGGTTTTGCTCTGCTCTGCTTGTCTACTGCACCTGCGGGTTTTGCTCTGCTCTGCTTTTCTCCCGCACCTGCTTGTTTTGCTCTGCTCTGCTTGTCTACCGCACCTGCGGGTTTTGCTCTGCGTTGCTTGTCTACCGCACCTGCGGGTTTTACTCTGCTTTGCTTGTCTACCGCACCTGCGGGTTTTGCTCTGCTCTGCTTGTCTCCCGCACCTGCGGGTTTTGCTCTGCTCTGCTTCTCTGCCGCACCTGCGGGTTTTGCTCTGCTCTCCTTGTCTACTGCACCTGCGGGTTTTGCTCTGCTCTGCTTGTCTCTCGCACGTGCGGTTTTGCTCTTCTCTGCTTGTCTACCGCACCTGCGGGTTTTGCTCTGCGCTGCTTGTCTACCGCACCTGCGGGTTTAGCTCTGCTCTGCTTGTCTACCGCACCTGCGGGTTTTGCTCTGCTCTGCTTGTCTACCGCACCTGCGGGTTTTGCTCTGCTTTGCTTGTCTACCGCACCTGCGGGTTTTGCTCTGCTTTGCTTGTCTACCGCACCTGCGGGTTTTTCTCAGCTTTGCTTGTCTGCCGCACCTGCAGGTTTTGCTCTGCTCTGCTTGTCTACCGCACCTGCGGGTTTTGCTCTGCTCTGCTTGTCTACCGCACCTGCAGGTTTTGCTCTGCTTGTCTACCGCACCTGCGGGTTTTGCTCTGCTCTGCTTGTCTACCGCACCTGCGGGTTTTGCTCTGCTCTGCTTGTCTACCGCACCTGCAGGTTTTGCTCTGCTTGTCTACCGCACCTGCAGGTTTTGCTCTGCTTGTCTACCGCACCTGCGGGTTTTGCTCTGCTCTGCTTGTCTACCGCACCTGCGGATTTTTCTCTGCTCTGCTTGTCTACCGCACCTGCGGGTTTTGCTCTGCTCTGCTTGTCTACCGCACCTGCGGGTTTTGCTCTGCTCTGCTTGTCTACCGCACCTGCGGTTTTTGCTCTGCTCTGCTTGTCTACCGCACCTGCGGGTTTTGCTCTGCTCTGCTTGTCTACCGCACCTGCGGGTTTTGCTCTGCTCTGCTTGTCTACCGCACCTGCGGGTTTTGCTCTGCTCTGCTTGTCTACCGTACCTGCGGGTTTTGCTCTGCGTTGCTTGTCTACCGCACCTGCGGGTTTTACTCTGCTTTGCTTGTCTACCACACCTGCGGGTTTTGCTCTGCTCTGCTTGTCTACCGCACCTGCGGGTTTTGCTCTGCTCTGCTTGTCTACTGCACCTGCGGGTTTTGCTCTGCTCTGCTTGTCTCCCGCACCTGCGGGTTTTGCTCTGCTCTGCTTGTCTACCGCACCTGCGGGTTTTGCTCTGCTCTGCTTGTCTACCGCACCTGCGGGTTTTGCTCTGCTCTGCTTGTCTCTCGCACCTGCGGGTTTTGCTCTGCGTTGCTTGTCTACCGCACCTGCGGGTTTTACTCTGCATTGCTTGTCTCCCGCACCTGCGGGTTTTGCTCTGCTCTGCTTGTCTACCGAACGTGCGGGTTTTGCTCTGCTCTGCTTGTCTACTGCACCTGCGGGTTTTGCTCTGCTCTGCTTGTCTCTCGCACCTGCGGGTTTTGCTCTGCTTTGCTTGTCTACTGCACCTGCGGGTTTTGCTCAGCTTTGCTTGTCTACCGCACCTGCGGGTTTTGCTCTGCTCTGCTTGTCTACCGCACCTGCGGGTTTTGCTCTGCTCTGCTTGTCTACCGCACCTGCGGGTTTTGCTCTGCTTGTCTACCGCACCTGCGGGTTTTGCTCTGCTCTGCTTGTCTACTGCACCTGCGGGTTTTGCTCTGCTCTGCTTGTCTACTGCACCTGCGGGTTTTGCTCTGCGTTGCTTGTCTACCGCACCTGCGGGTTTTACTCTGCTTTGCTTGTCTACCGCACCTGCGGGTTTTGCTCTGCTCTGCTTGTCTCCCGCACCTGCGGGTTTTGCTCTGCTCTGCTTGTCTACCGCACCTGCGGGTTTTGCTCTGCTCTGCTTGTCTACCGCACCTGCGGGTTTTGCTCTGCTCTGCTTGTCTACTGCACCTGCGGGTTTTGCTCTACGTTGCTTGTCTACCGCACCTGCGGGTTTTACTCTGCTTTGCTTGTCTACCGCACCTGTGGGTTTTGCTCTGCTCTGCTTGTCTCCCGCACCTGCGGGTTTTGCTCTGCTCTGCTTGTCTAGTGCACCTGCGGGTATTGCTCTGCTCTCCTTGTCTGCCACACCTGCAGGTTTTGCTCTGCTCTGCTTGTCTACCGCACCTGCGGGTTTTGCTCTGCTCTGCTTGTCTACTGCACCTGCGGGTTTTGCTCTGCTCTGCTTGTCTACCGCACCTGCGGGTTTTGCTCTGCTCTGCTTGTCTACTGCACCTGCGGGTTTTGCTCTGCTCTGCTTGTCTACCGCACCTGCGGGTTTTGCTCTGCTCTGCTTGTCTACCGCACCTGCGGGTTTTGCTCTACGTTGCTTGTCTACCGCACCTGCGGGTTTTACTCTGCTTTGCTTGTCTACCGCACCTGCGGGTTTTGCTCTGCTCTGCTTGTCTCCCGCACCTGCGGGTTTTGCTCTGCTCTGCTTGTCTACTGCACCTGCGGGTTTTGCTCTGCTCTGCTTGTCTACCGCACCTGCAGGTTTTGCTCTGCTCTGCTTGTCTACCGCACCTGCGGGTTTTGCTCTGCTCTGCTTGTCTACTGCACCTGCTGGTTTTGCTCTGCTCTGCTTGTCTCCCGCACCTGCGGGTTTTGCTCTGCTCTGCTTGTCTACCGCACCTGCGGGTTTTGCTCTGCTCTGCTTGTCTACCACACCTGTGGGTTTTGCTCTGCTCTGCTTGTCTACCGCACCTGCGGGTTTTGCTCTGCGTTGCTTGTCTACCGCACCTGCGGGTTTTGCTCTGCTCTGCTTGTCTACTGCACCTGCGGGTTTTGCTCTGCTCTGCTTGTCTACCGCACCTGCGGGTTTTGCTCTGATCTGCTTGTCTACTGCACCTGCGGTTTTGCTCTGCTCTGCTTGTCTACCGCACTTGCGGGTTTTGCTCTGCTTTGCTTGTCTACCACACTTGCGGGTTTTGCTCTGCTTTGCTTGTCTACCGCACCTGCGGGTTTTGCTCTGCTTTGCTTGTCTACCACACCTGCGGGTTTTACTCTGCTCGTTTACCGCACCTGCGGGTTTTGCTCTGCTCGTTTACCGCACCTGCGGGTTTTGCTCTGCTCTGCTTGTCTACCGCACCTGTGGGTTTTGCTCTACGTTGCTTGTCTACCGCACCTGCGGGTTTTAGTCTGCTTTGCTTGTCTACCGCACCTCCGGGTTTTGCTCTGCTCTGCTTGTCTCCCGCACCTGCGGGTTTTGCTCTGCTCTGCTTGTCTACCGCACCTGCGGGTTTTGCTCTGCTCTGCTTGTCTACTGCACCTGCGGGTTTTGCTCTGCTCTGCTTGTCTACTCCACCTGCGGGTTTTGTTCTGCTCTGCTTGTCTACCGCACCTGCGGGTTTTCCTCTGCTCTGCTTGTCTACTGCACCTGCGGGTTTTGCTCTGCTCTGCTTGTCTACCGCACCTGCGGGTTTTGCTCTGCTCTGCTTGTCTACTGCACCTGCGGGTTTTGCTCTGCGTTGCTTGTCTACCGCACCTGCGGGTTTTACTCTGCTTTGCTTGTCTACCGCACCTGCGGGTTTTGCTCTGCTCTGCTTGTCTACCGCACCTGCGGGTTTTGCTCTGCTCTGCTTGTCTACCGCACCTGCGGGTTTTCCTCTGCTCTGCTTGTCTACTGCACCTGCGGGTTTTGCTCTGCTCTGCTTGTCTACCGCACCTGCGGGTTTTGCTCTGCTCTGCTTGTCTACTGCACCTGCGGTTTTGCTCTGCTAGGCTTGTCTACCGCACTTGCGGGTTTTGCTCTGCTTTGCTTGTCTACCACACTTGCGGGTTTTGCTCTGCTTTGCTTGTCTACCGCACCTGCGGGTTTTGCTCTGCTTTGCTTGTCTACCACACCTGCGGGTTTTACTCTGCTCGTTTACCACACCTGCGGGTTTTGCTCTGCTCGTTTACCGCACCTGCGGGTTTTGCTCTGCTCTGCTTGTCTACCGCACCTGCGGGTTTTGCTCTACGTTGCTTGTCTACCGCACCTGCGGGTTTTAGTCTGCTTTGCTTGTCTACCGCACCTGCGGGTTTTGCTCTGCTCTGCTTGTCTCCCGCACCTGCGGGTTTTGCTCTGCTCTGCTTGTCTACCGCACCTGCGGGTTTTGCTCTGCTCTGCTTGTCTACTGCACCTACGGGTTTTGCTCTGCTCTGCTTGTCTACTGCACCTGCGGGTTTTGCTCTGCTCTGCTTGTCTACTGCACCTGCGGGTTTTGCTCTGCTCTGCTTGTCTACCGCACCTGCGGGTTTTGCTCTGCTCTGCTTGTCTACTGCACCTGCGGGTTTTGCTCTGCTCTGCTTGTCTACCGCACCTGCGGGTTTTGCTCTGCTCTGCTTCTCTACTGCACCTGCGGTTTTGCTCTGCTCTGCTTGTCTACCGCACTTGCGGGTTTTGCTCTTCTTTGCTTGTCTACCACACTTGCGGGTTTTGCTCTGCTTTGCTTGTCTACCGCACCTGCGGGTTTTGCTCTGCTTTGCTTGTCTACCACACCTGCGGGTTTTACTCTGCTCGTTTACCGCACCTGCGGGTTTTGCTCTGCTCGTTTACAGCACCTGCGGGTTTTGCTCTGCTCTGCTTGTCTACCGCACCTGCGGGTTTTGCTCTACGTTGCTTGTCTACCGCACCTGCGGATTTTAGTCTGCTTTGCTTGTCTACCGCACGTGCGGATTTTGCTCTGCTCTGCTTGTCTCCCGCACCTGCGGGTTTTGCTCTGCTCTGCTTGTCTACCGCACCTGCGGGTTTTGCTCTGCTCTGCTTGTCTACTGCACCTGCGGGTTTTGCTCTGCTCTGCTTGTCTACCGCACCTGCGGGTTTTGCTCTGCTCTGCTTGTCTACTGCACCTGCGGGTTTTGCTCTGCGTTGCTTGTCTACCGCACTTGCGGGTTTTGCTCTTCTTTGCTTGTCTACCACACTTGCGGGTTTTGCTCTGCTTTGCTTGTCTACCGCACCTGCGGGTTTTGCTCTGCTTTGCTTGTCTACCACACCTGCGGGTTTTACTCTGCTCGTTTACCGCACCTGCGGGTTTTGCTCTGCTCGTTTACAGCACCTGCGGGTTTTGCTCTGCTCTGCTTGTCTACCGCACCTGCGGGTTTTGCTCTACGTTGCTTGTCTACCGCACCTGCGGATTTTAGTCTGCTTTGCTTGTCTACCGCACGTGCGGATTTTGCTCTGCTCTGCTTGTCTCCCGCACCTGCGGGTTTTGCTCTGCTCTGCTTGTCTACCGCACCTGTGGGTTTTGCTCTGCTCTGCTTGTCTACCGCACCTGCGGGTTTTGCTCTGCTCTGCTTGTCTACCGCACCTGCGGGTTTTGCTCTGCTCTGCTTGTCTACTGCACCTGCGGGTTTTGCTCTGCGTTGCTTGTCTACCACACCTGCGGGTTTTACTCTGCTTTGCTTGTCTACCGCACCTGCGGGTTTTGCTCTGCTCTGCTTGTCTACCGCACCTGCGGGTTTTGCTCTGCTCTGCTTGTCTACCGCACCTGCGGGTTTTCCTCTGCTCTGCTTGTCTACTGCACCTGCGGGTTTTGCTCTGCTCTGCTTGTCTACCGCACCTGCGGGTTTTGCTCTGCTCTGCTTGTCTACTGCACCTGCGGTTTTGCTCTGCTAGGCTTGTCTACCGCACTTGCGGGTTTTGCTCTGCTTTGCTTGTCTACCACACTTGCGGGTTTTGCTCTGCTTTGCTTGTCTACCGCACCTGTGGGTTTTGCTCTGCTTTGCTTGTCTACCACATCTGCGGGTTTTACTCTGCTCGTTTACCACACCTGCGGGTTTTGCTCTGCTCGTTTACCGCACCTGCGGGTTTTGCTCTGCTCTGCTTGTCTACCGCACCTGCGGGTTTTGCTCTACGTTGCTTGTCTACCGCACCTGCGGGTTTTAGTCTGCTTTGCTTGTCTACCGCACCTGCGGGTTTTGCTCTGCTCTGCTTGTCTCCCGCACCTGCGGGTTTTGCTCTGCTCTGCTTGTCTACCGCACCTGCGGGTTTTGCTCTGCTCTGCTTGTCTACTGCACCTACGGGTTTTGCTCTGCTCTGCTTGTCTACTGCACCTGCGGGTTTTGCTCTGCTCTGCTTGTCTACCGCACCTGCGGTTTTGCTCTGCTCTGCTTGTCTACCGCACCTGCGGGTTTTGCTCTGCTCTGCTTGTCTACTGCACCTGCGGGTTTTGCTCTGCTCTGCTTGTCTACCGCACCTGCGTGTTTTGCTCTGCTCTGCTTGTCTACTGCACCTGCGGTTTTGCTCTGCTCTGCTTGTCTACCGCACTTGCGGGTTTTGCTCTTCTTTGCTTGTCTACCACACTTGCGGGTTTTGCTCTGCTTTGCTTGTCTACCGCACCTGCGAGTTTTGCTCTGCTTTGCTTGTCTACCACACCTGCGGGTTTTACTCTGCTCGTTTACCGCACCTGCGGGTTTTGCTCTGCTCGTTTACAGCACCTGCGGGTTTTGCTCTGCTCTGCTTGTCTACCGCACCTGCGGGTTTTGCTCTACGTTGCTTGTCTACCGCACCTGCGGGTTTTAGTCTGCTTTGCTTGTCTACCGCACCTGCGGGTTTTGCTCTGCTCTGCTTGTCTCCCGCACCTGCGGGTTTTGCTCTGCTCTGCTTGTCTACCGCACCTGCGGGTTTTGCTCTGCTCTGCTTGTCTACCGCACCTGCGGGTTTTGCTCTGCTCTGCTTGTCTACTGCACCTGCGGGTTTTGCTCTACGTTGCTTGTCTACCGCACCTGCGGGTTTTACTCTGCTTTGCTTGTCTACCGCACCTGCGGGTTTTGCTCTGCTCTGCTTGTCTACCGCACCTGCGGGTTTTGCTCTGCTCTGCTTGTGTACCGCACCTGCGGGTTTTCCTCTGCTCTGCTTGTCTACTGCACCTGCGGGTTTTGCTCTGCTCTGCTTGTCTACCGCACCTGCGGGTTTTGCTCTGCTCTGCTTGTCTACTGCACCTGCGGTTTTGCTCTGCTAGGCTTGTCTACCGCACTTGCGGGTTTTGCTCTGCTTTGCTTGTCTACCACACTTGCGGGTTTTGCTCTGCTTTGCTTGTCTACCGCACCTGCGGGTTTTGCTCTGCTTTGCTTGTCTACCACACCTGCGGGTTTTACTCTGCTCGTTTACCACACCTGCGGGTTTTGCTCTGCTCGTTTACCGCACCTGCGGGTTTTGCTCTGCTCTGCTTGTCTACCGCACCTGCGGGTTTTGCTCTACGTTGCTTGTCTACCGCACCTGCGGGTTTTAGTCTGCTTTGCTTGTCTACCGCACCTGCGGGTTTTGCTCTGCTCTGCTTGTCTCCCGCACCTGCGGGTTTTGCTCTGCTCTGCTTGTCTACCGCACCTGCGGGTTTTGCTCTGCTCTGCTTGTCTACTGCACCTACGGGTTTTGCTCTGCTCTGCTTGTCTACTGCACCTGCGGGTTTTGCTCTGCTCTGCTTGTCTACCGCACCTGCGGGTTTTGCTCTGCTCTGCTTGTCTACCGCACCTGCGGGTTTTGCTCTGCTCTGCTTGTCTACTGCACCTGCGGGTTTTGCTCTGCTCTGCTTGTCTACCGCACCTGCGGGTTTTGCTCTGCTCTGCTTGTCTACTGCACCTGCGGTTTTGCTCTGCTCTGCTTGTCTACCGCACTTGCGGGTTTTGCTCTTCTTTGCTTGTCTACCACACTTGCGGGTTTTGCTCTGCTTTGCTTGTCTACCGCACCTGCGGGTTTTGCTCTGCTTTGCTTGTCTACCACACCTGCGGGTTTTACTCTGCTCGTTTACCGCACCTGCGGGTTTTGCTCTGCTCGTTTACAGCACCTGCGGGTTTTGCTCTGCTCTGCTTGTCTACCGCACCTGCGGGTTTTGCTCTACGTTGCTTGTCTACCGCACCTGCGGATTTTAGTCTGCTTTGCTTGTCTACCGCACGTGCGGATTTTGCTCTGCTCTGCTTGTCTCCCGCACCTGCGGGTTTTGCTCTGCTCTGCTTGTCTACCGCACCTGCGGGTTTTGCTCTGCTCTGCTTGTCTACTGCACCTGCGGGTTTTGCTCTGCTCTGCTTGTCTACCGCACCTGCGGGTTTTGCTCTGCTCTGCTTGTCTACTGCACCTGCGGGTTTTGCTCTGCGTTGCTTGTCTACCGCACTTGCGGGTTTTGCTCTTCTTTGCTTGTCTACCACACTTGCGGGTTTTGCTCTGCTTTGCTTGTCTACCGCACCTGCGGGTTTTGCTCTGCTTTGCTTGTCTACCACACCTGCGGGTTTTACTCTGCTCGTTTACCGCACCTGCGGGTTTTGCTCTGCTCGTTTACAGCACCTGCGGGTTTTGCTCTGCTCTGCTTGTCTACCGCACCTGCGGGTTTTGCTCTACGTTGCTTGTCTACCGCACCTGCGGATTTTAGTCTGCTTTGCTTGTCTACCGCACGTGCGGATTTTGCTCTGCTCTGCTTGTCTCCCGCACCTGCGGGTTTTGCTCTGCTCTGCTTGTCTACCGCACCTGCGGGTTTTGCTCTGCTCTGCTTGTCTACCGCACCTGCGGGTTTTGCTCTGCTCTGCTTGTCTACCGCACCTGCGGGTTTTGCTCTGCTCTGCTTGTCTACTGCACCTGCGGGTTTTGCTCTGCGTTGCTTGTCTACCGCACCTGCGGGTTTTACTCTGCTTTGCTTGTCTATCGCACCTGCGGGTTTTGCTCTGCTCTGCTTGTCTACCGCACCTGCGGGTTTTGCTCTGCTCTGCTTGTCTACCGCACCTGCGGGTTTTCCTCTGCTCTGCTTGTCTACTGCACCTGCGGGTTTTGCTCTGCTCTGCTTGTCTACCGCACCTGCGGGTTTTGCTCTGCTCTGCTTGTCTACTGCACCTGCGGTTTTGCTCTGCTAGGCTTGTCTACCGCACTTGCGGGTTTTGCTCTGCTTTGCTTGTCTACCACACTTGCGGGTTTTGCTCTGCTTTGCTTGTCTACCGCACCTGTGGGTTTTGCTCTGCTTTGCTTGTCTACCACATCTGCGGGTTTTACTCTGCTCGTTTACCACACCTGCGGGTTTTGCTCTGCTCGTTTACCGCACCTGCGGGTTTTGCTCTGCTCTGCTTGTCTACCGCACCTGCGGGTTTTGCTCTACGTTGCTTGTCTACCGCACCTGCGGGTTTTAGTCTGCTTTGCTTGTCTACCGCACCTGCGGGTTTTGCTCTGCTCTGCTTGTCTCCCGCACCTGCGGGTTTTGCTCTGCTCTGCTTGTCTACCGCACCTGCGGGTTTTGCTCTGCTCTGCTTGTCTACTGCACCTACGGGTTTTGCTCTGCTCTGCTTGTCTACTGCACCTGCGGGTTTTGCTCTGCTCTGCTTGTCTACCGCACCTGCGGGTTTTGCTCTGCTCTGCTTGTCTACCGCACCTGCGGGTTTTGCTCTGCTCTGCTTGTCTACTGCACCTGCGGGTTTTGCTCTGCTCTGCTTGTCTACCGCACCTGCGTGTTTTGCTCTGCTCTGCTTGTCTACTGCACCTGCGGTTTTGCTCTGCTCTGCTTGTCTACCGCACTTGCGGGTTTTGCTCTTCTTTGCTTGTCTACCACACTTGCGGGTTTTGCTCTGCTTTGCTTGTCTACCGCACCTGCGAGTTTTGCTCTGCTTTGCTTGTCTACCACACCTGCGGGTTTTACTCTGCTCGTTTACCGCACCTGCGGGTTTTGCTCTGCTCGTTTACAGCACCTGCGGGTTTTGCTCTGCTCTGCTTGTCTACCGCACCTGCGGGTTTTGCTCTACGTTGCTTGTCTACCGCACCTGCGGGTTTTAGTCTGCTTTGCTTGTCTACCGCACCTGCGGGTTTTGCTCTGCTCTGCTTGTCTCCCGCACCTGCAGGTTTTGCTCTGCTCTGCTTGTCTACCGCACCTGCGGGTTTTGCTCTGCTCTGCTTGTCTACCGCACCTGCGGGTTTTGCTCTGCTCTGCTTGTCTACTGCACCTGCGGGTTTTGCTCTACGTTGCTTGTCTACCGCACCTGTGGGTTTTACTCTGCTTTGCTTGTCTACCGCACCTGTGGGTTTTGCTCTGCTCTGCTTGTCTCCCGCACCTGCGGGTTTTGCTCTGCTCTGCTTGTCTAGTGCACCTGCGGGTATTGCTCTGCTCTCCTTGTCTGCCACACCTGCAGGTTTTGCTCTGCTCTGCTTGTCTACCGCACCTGCGGGTTTTGCTCTGCTCTGCTTGTCTACTGCACCTGCGGGTTTTGCTCTGCTCTGCTTGTCTACCGCACCTGCGGGTTTTGCTCTGCTCTGCTTGTCTACTGCACCTGCGGGTTTTGCTCTGCTCTGCTTGTCTACCGCACCTGCGGGTTTTGCTCTGCTCTGCTTGTCTACCGCACCTGCGGGTTTTGCTCTACGTTGCTTGTCTACCGCACCTGCGGGTTTTACTCTGCTTTGCTTGTCTACCGCACCTGCGGGTTTTGCTCTGCTCTGCTTGTCTCCCGCACCTGCGGGTTTTGCTCTGCTCTGCTTGTCTACTGCACCTGCGGGTTTTGCTCTGCTCTGCTTGTCTACCACACCTGCAGGTTTTGCTGTGCTCTGCTTGTCTACCGCACCTGCGGGTTTTGCTCTGCTCTGCTTGTCCACTGCACCTGCTGGTTTTGCTCTGCTCTGCTTGTCTCCCGCACCTGCGGGTTTTGCTCTGCTCTGCTTGTCTACCGCACCTGCGGGTTTTGCTCTGCTCTGCTTGTCTACCACACCTGTGGGTTTTGCTCTGCTCTGCTTGTCTACCGCACCTGCGGGTTTTGCTCTGCGTTGCTTGTCTACCGCACCTGCGGGTTTTGCTCTGCTCTGCTTGTCTACTGCACCTGCGGGTTTTGCTCTGCTTTGCTTGTCTACCACACCTGCGGGTTTTGCTCTGCTCTGCTTGTCTCCCGCACCTGCGGGTTTTGCTCTGCTCTGCTTGTCTACCGCACCTGCGGGTTTTGCTCTGCTCTGCTTGTCTACTGCACCTACGGGTTTTGCTCTGCTCTGCTTGTCTACTGCACCTGCGGGTTTTGCTCTGCTCTGCTTGTCTACCGCACCTGCTGGTTTTGCTCTGCTCTGCTTGTCTACCGCACCTGCGGGTTTTGCTCTGCTCTGCTTGTCTACTGCACCTGCGGGTTTTGCTCTGCTCTGCTTGTCTACCGCACCTGCGGGTTTTGCTCTGCTCTGCTTGTCTACTGCACCTGCGGTTTTGCTCTGCTCTGCTTGTCTACCGCACTTGCGGGTTTTGCTCTTCTTTGCTTGTCTACCACACTTGCGGGTTTTGCTCTGCTTTGCTTGTCTACCGCACCTGCGGGTTTTGCTCTGCTTTGCTTGTCTACCACACCTGCGGGTTTTACTCTGCTCGTTTACCGCACCTGCGGGTTTTGCTCTGCTCGTTTACAGCACCTGCGGGTTTTGCTCTGTTCTGCTTGTCTACCGCACCTGCGGGTTTTGCTCTACGTTGCTTGTCTACCGCACCTGCGGATTTTAGTCTGCTTTGCTTGTCTACCGCACGTGCGGATTTTGCTCTGCTCTGCTTGTCTCCCGCACCTGCGGGTTTTGCTCTGCTCTGCTTGTCTACCGCACCTGCGGGTTTTGCTCTGCTCTGCTTGTCTACCGCACCTGCGGGTTTTACTCTGCTCTGCTTGTCTACCGCACCTGCGGGTTTTGCTCTGCTCTGCTTGTCTACTGCACCTGCGGTTTTGCTCTGCGTTGCTTGTCTACCGCACCTGCGGGTTTTACTCTGCTTTGCTTGTCTACCGCACCTGCGGGTTTTGCTCTGCTCTGCTTGTCTACCGCACCTGCGGGTTTTGCTCTGCTCTGCTTGTCTACCGCACCTGCGGGTTTTCCTCTGCTCTGCTTGTCTACTGCACCTGCGGGTTTTGCTCTGCTCTGCTTGTCTACCGCACCTGCGGGTTTTGCTCTGCTCTGCTTGTCTACTGCACCTGCGGTTTTGCTCTGCTAGGCTTGTCTACCGCACTTGCGGGTTTTGCTCTGCTTTGCTTGTCTACCACACTTGCGGGTTTTGCTCTGCTTTGCTTGTCTACCGCACCTGTGGGTTTTGCTCTGCTTTGCTTGTCTACCACACCTGCGGGTTTTACTCTGCTCGTTTACCACACCTGCGGGTTTTGCTCTGCTCGTTTACCGCACCTGCGGGTTTTGCTCTGCTCTGCTTGTCTACCGCACCTGCGGGTTTTGCTCTACGTTGCTTGTCTACCGCACCTGCGGGTTTTAGTCTGCTTTGCTTGTCTACCGCACCTGCGGGTTTTGCTCTGCTCTGCTTGTCTCCCGCACCTGCGGGTTTTGCTCTGCTCTGCTTGTCTACCGCACCTGCGGGTTTTGCTCTGCTCTGCTTGTCTACTGCACCTACGGGTTTTGCTCTGCTCTGCTTGTCTACTGCACCTGCGGGTTTTGCTCTGCTCTGCTTGTCTACCGCACCTGCGGGTTTTGCTCTGCTCTGCTTGTCTACCGCACCTGCGGGTTTTGCTCTGCTCTGCTTGTCTACCGCACCTGCGGGTTTTGCTCTGCTCTGCTTGTCTACTGCACCTGCGGTTTTGCTCTGCTCTGCTTGTCTACCGCACTTGCGGGTTTTGCTCTTCTTTGCTTGTCTACCACACTTGCGGGTTTTGCTCTGCTTTGCTTGTCTACCGCACCTGCGGGTTTTGCTCTGCTTTGCTTGTCTACCACACCTGCGGGTTTTACTCTGCTCGTTTACCGCACCTGCGGGTTTTGCTCTGCTCGTTTACAGCACCTGCGGGTTTTGCTCTGCTCTGCTTGTCTACCGCACCTGCGGGTTTTGCTCTACGTTGCTTGTCTACCGCACCTGCGGGTTTTAGTCTGCTTTGCTTGTCTACCGCACCTGCGGGTTTTGCTCTGCTCTGCTTGTCTCCCGCACCTGCGGGTTTTGCTCTGCTCTGCTTGTCTACCGCACCTGCGGGTTTTGCTCTGCTCTGCTTGTCTACCGCACCTGCGGGTTTTGCTCTGCTCTGCTTGTCTACTGCACCTGCGGGTTTTGCTCTACGTTGCTTGTCTACCGCACCTGCGGGTTTTACTCTGCTTTGCTTGTCTACCGCACCTGTGGGTTTTGCTCTGCTCTGCTTGTCTCCCGCACCTGCAGGTTTTGCTCTGCTCTGCTTGTCTAGTGCACCTGCGGGTATTGCTCTGCTCTCCTTGTCTGCCACACCTGCAGGTTTTGCTCTGCTCTGCTTGTCTACCGCACCTGCGGTTTTGCTCTGCTCTGCTTGTCTACTGCACCTGCGGGTTTTGCTCTGCTCTGCTTGTCTACCGCACCTGCGGGTTTTGCTCTGCTCTGCTTGTCTACTGCACCTGCGGGTTTTGCTCTGCTCTGCTTGTCTACCGCACCTGCGGATTTTGCTCTGCTCTGCTTGTCTACCGCACCTGCGGGTTTTGCTCTACGTTGCTTGTCTACCGCACCTGCGGGTTTTACTCTGCTTTGCTTGTCTACCGCACCTGCGGGTTTTGCTCTGCTCTGCTTGTCTCCCGCACCTGCGGGTTTTGCTCTGCTCTGCTTGTCTACTGCACCTGCGGGTTTTGCTCTGCTCTGCTTGTCTACCACACCTGCAGGTTTTGCTCTGCTCTGCTTGTCTACCGCACCTGCGGGTTTTGCTCTGCTCTGCTTGTCCACTGCACCTGCTGGTTTTGCTCTGCTCTGCTTGTCTCCCGCACCTGCGGGTTTTGCTCTGCTCTGCTTGTCTACCGCACCTGCGGGTTTTGCTCTGCTCTGCTTGTCTACCACACCTGTGGGTTTTGCTCTGCTCTGCTTGTCTACCGCACCTGCGGGTTTTGCTCTGCGTTGCTTGTCTACCGCACCTGCGGGTTTTGCTCTGCTCTGCTTGTCTACTGCACCTGCGGGTTTTGCTCTGCTTTGCTTGTCTACCGCACCTGCGGGTTTTGCTCTGCTTTGCTTGTCTACCACACCTGCGGGTTTTACTCTGCTTGTCTACCGCACCTGCGGGTTTTCCTCTGCTCTGCTTGTCTACTGCACCTGCGGGTTTTGCTCTGCTCTGCTTGTCTACCGCACCTGCGGGTTTTGCTCTGCTCTGCTTGTCTACTGCACCTGCGGGTTTTGCTCTGCGTTGCTTGTCTACCGCACCTGCGGGTTTTACTCTGCTTTGCTTGTCTACCGCACCTGCGGGTTTTGCTCTGCTCTGCTTGTCTACCGCACCTGCGGGTTTTGCTCTGCTCTGCTTGTCTACCGCACCTGCGGGTTTTCCTCTGCTCTGCTTGTCTACTGCACCTGCGGGTTTTGCTCTGCTCTGCTTGTCTACCGCACCTGCGGGTTTTGCTCTGCTCTGCTTGTCTACTGCACCTGCGGTTTTGCTCTGCTAGGCTTGTCTACCGCACTTGCGGGTTTTGCTCTGCTTTGCTTGTCTACCGCACCTGCGGGTTTTGCTCTGCTTTGCTTGTCTACCACACCTGCGGGTTTTACTCTGCTCGTTTACCACACCTGCGGGTTTTGCTCTGCTCGTTTACCGCACCTGCGGGTTTTGCTCTGCTCTGCTTGTCTACCGCACCTGCGGGTTTTGCTCTACGTTGCTTGTCTACCGCACCTGCGGGTTTTAGTCTGCTTTGCTTGTCTACCGCACCTGCGGGTTTTGCTCTGCTCTGCTTGTCTCCCGCACCTGCGGGTTTTGCTCTGCTCTGCTTGTCTACCGCACCTGCGGGTTTTGCTCTGCTCTGCTTGTCTACTGCACCTACGGGTTTTGCTCTGCTCTGCTTGTCTACTGCACCTGCGGGTTTTGCTCTGCTCTGCTTGTCTACCGCACCTGCGGGTTTTGCTCTGCTCTGCTTGTCTACCGCACCTGCGGGTTTTGCTCTGCTCTGCTTGTCTACTGCACCTGCGGGTTTTGCTCTGCTCTGCTTGTCTACCGCACCTGCGGGTTTTGCTCTGCTCTGCTTGTCTACTGCACCTGCGGTTTTGCTCTGCTCTGCTTGTCTACCGCACTTGCGGGTTTTGCTCTTCTTTGCTTGTCTACCACACTTGCGGGTTTTGCTCTGCTTTGCTTGTCTACCGCACCTGCGGGTTTTGCTCTGCTTTGCTTGTCTACCACACCTGCGGGTTTTACTCTGCTCGTTTACCGCACCTGCGGGTTTTGCTCTGCTCGTTTACAGCACCTGCGGGTTTTGCTCTGCTCTGCTTGTCTACCGCACCTGCGGGTTTTGCTCTACGTTGCTTGTCTACCGCACCTGCGGGTTTTAGTCTGCTTTGCTTGTCTACCGCACGTGCGGATTTTGCTCTGCTCTGCTTGTCTCCCGCACCTGCGGGTTTTGCTCTGCTCTGCTTGTCTACCGCACCTGCGGGTTTTGCTCTGCTCTGCTTGTCTACCGCACCTGCGGGTTTTGCTCTGCTCTGCTTGTCTACTGCACCTGCGGGTTTTGCTCTACGTTGCTTGTCTACCGCACCTGCGGGTTTTACTCTGCTTTGCTTGTCTACCGCACCTGTGGGTTTTGCTCTGCTCTGCTTGTCTCCCGCACCTGCGGGTTTTGCTCTGCTCTGCTTGTCTACTGCACCTGCGGGTTTTGCTCTGCTCTCCTTGTCTGCCACACCTGCAGGTTTTGCTCTGCTCTGCTTGTCTACCGCACCTGCGGGTTTTGCTCTGCTCTGCTTGTCTACTGCACCTGCGGGTTTTGCTCTGCTCTGCTTGTCTACCGCACCTGCGGGTTTTGCTCTGCTCTGCTTGTCTACTGCACCTGCGGGTTTTGCTCTGCTCTGCTTGTCTACCGCACCTGCGGGTTTTGCTCTGCTCTGCTTGTCTACCGCACCTGCGGGTTTTGCTCTACGTTGCTTGTCTACCGCACCTGCGGGTTTTACTCTGCTTTGCTTGTCTACCGCACCTGCGGGTTTTGCTCTGCTCTGCTTGTCTCCCGCACCTGCGGGTTTTGCTCTGCTCTGCTTGTCTACTGCACCTGCGGGTTTTGCTCTGCTCTGCTTGTCTACCACACCTGCAGGTTTTGCTCTGCTCTGCTTGTCTACCGCACCTGCGGGTTTTGCTCTGCTCTGCTTGTCTACTGCACCTGCGGGTTTTGCTCTGCTCTGCTTGTCTACCACACCTGCAGGTTTTGCTCTGCTCTGCTTGTCTACCGCACCTGCGGGTTTTGCTCTGCTCTGCTTGTCTACTGCACCTGCGGGTTTTGCTCTGCTCTGCTTGTCTCCCGCACCTGCGGGTTTTGCTCTGCTCTGCTTGTCTACCGCACCTGCGGGTTTTGCTCTGCTCTGCTTGTCTACCACACCTGTGGGTTTTGCTCTGCTCTGCTTGTCTACCGCACCTGCGGGTTTTGCTCTGCGTTGCTTGTCTACCGCACCTGCGGGTTTTGCTCTGCTCTGCTTGTCTACCGCACCTGCGGGTTTTGCTCTGCTCTGCTTGTCTACCGCACCTGCGGGTTTTGCTCTGCTCTGCTTGTCTACTGCACCTGCGGTTTTGCTCTGCTCTGCTTGTCTACCGCACTTGCGGGTTTTGCTCTTCTTTGCTTGTCTACCACACTTGCGGGTTTTGCTCTGCTTTGCTTGTCTACCGCACCTGCGGGTTTTGCTCTGCTTTGCTTGTCTACCACACCTGCGGGTTTTACTCTGCTCGTTTACCGCACCTGCGGGTTTTGCTCTGCTCGTTTACAGCACCTGCGGGTTTTGCTCTGCTCTGCTTGTCTACCGCACCTGCGGGTTTTGCTCTACGTTGCTTGTCTACCGCACCTGCGGGTTTTAGTCTGCTTTGCTTGTCTACCGCACCTGCGGGTTTTGCTCTGCTCTGCTTGTCTCCCGCACCTGCGGGTTTTGCTCTGCTCTGCTTGTCTACCGCACCTGCGGGTTTTGCTCTGCTCTGCTTGTCTACCGCACCTGCGGGTTTTGCTCTGCTCTGCTTGTCTACTGCACCTGCGGGTTTTGCTCTACGTTGCTTGTCTACCGCACCTGCGGGTTTTACTCTGCTTTGCTTGTCTACCGCACCTGTGGGTTTTGCTCTGCTCTGCTTGTCTCCCGCACCTGCAGGTTTTGCTCTGCTCTGCTTGTCTAGTGCACCTGCGGGTATTGCTCTGCTCTCCTTGTCTGCCACACCTGCAGGTTTTGCTCTGCTCTGCTTGTCTACCGCACCTGCGGTTTTGCTCTGCTCTGCTTGTCTACTGCACCTGCGGGTTTTGCTCTGCTCTGCTTGTCTACCGCACCTGCGGGTTTTGCTCTGCTCTGCTTGTCTACTGCACCTGCGGGTTTTGCTCTGCTCTGCTTGTCTACCGCACCTGCGGATTTTGCTCTGCTCTGCTTGTCTACCGCACCTGCGGGTTTTGCTCTACGTTGCTTGTCTACCGCACCTGCGAGTTTTACTCTGCTTTGCTTGTCTACCGCACCTGCGGGTTTTGCTCTGCTCTGCTTGTCTCCCGCACCTGCGGGTTTTGCTCTGCTCTGCTTGTCTACTGCACCTGCGGGTTTTGCTCTGCTCTGCTTGTCTACCACACCTGCAGGTTTTGCTCTGCTCTGCTTGTCTACCGCACCTGCGGGTTTTGCTCTGCTCTGCTTGTCCACTGCACCTGCTGGTTTTGCTCTGCTCTGCTTGTCTCCCGCACCTGCGGGTTTTGCTCTGCTCTGCTTGTCTACCGCACCTGCGGGTTTTGCTCTGCTCTGCTTGTCTACCACACCTGTGGGTTTTGCTCTGCTCTGCTTGTCTACCGCACCTGCGGGTTTTGCTCTGCGTTGCTTGTCTACCGCACCTGCGGGTTTTGCTCTGCTCTGCTTGTCTACTGCACCTGCGGGTTTTGCTCTGCTTTGCTTGTCTACCGCACCTGCGGGTTTTGCTCTGCTTTGCTTGTCTACCACACCTGCGGGTTTTACTCTGCTTGTCTACCGCACCTGCGGGTTTTCCTCTGCTCTGCTTGTCTACTGCACCTGCGGGTTTTGCTCTGCTCTGCTTGTCTACCGCACCTGCGGGTTTTGCTCTGCTCTGCTTGTCTACTGCACCTGCGGGTTTTGCTCTGCGTTGCTTGTCTACCGCACCTGCGGGTTTTACTCTGCTTTGCTTGTCTACCGCACCTGCGGGTTTTGCTCTGCTCTGCTTGTCTACCGCACCTGCGGGTTTTGCTCTGCTCTGCTTGTCTACCGCACCTGCGGGTTTTCCTCTGCTCTGCTTGTCTACTGCACCTGCGGGTTTTGCTCTGCTCTGCTTGTCTACCGCACCTGCGGGTTTTGCTCTGCTCTGCTTGTCTACTGCACCTGCGGTTTTGCTCTGCTAGGCTTGTCTACCGCACTTGCGGGTTTTGCTCTGCTTTGCTTGTCTACCACACTTGCGGGTTTTGCTCTGCTTTGCTTGTCTACCGCACCTGCGGGTTTTGCTCTGCTTTGCTTGTCTACCACACCTGCGGGTTTTACTCTGCTCGTTTACCACACCTGCGGGTTTTGCTCTGCTCGTTTACCGCACCTGCGGGTTTTGCTCTGCTCTGCTTGTCTACCGCACCTGCGGGTTTTGCTCTACGTTGCTTGTCTACCGCACCTGCGGGTTTTAGTCTGCTTTGCTTGTCTACCGCACCTGCGGGTTTTGCTCTGCTCTGCTTGTCTCCCGCACCTGCGGGTTTTGCTCTGCTCTGCTTGTCTACCGCACCTGCGGGTTTTGCTCTGCTCTGCTTGTCTACTGCACCTACGGGTTTTGCTCTGCTCTGCTTGTCTACTGCACCTGCGGGTTTTGCTCTGCTCTGCTTGTCTACCGCACCTGCGGGTTTTGCTCTGCTCTGCTTGTCTACCGCACCTGCGGGTTTTGCTCTGCTCTGCTTGTCTACTGCACCTGCGGGTTTTGCTCTGCTCTGCTTGTCTACCGCACCTGCGGGTTTTGCTCTGCTCTGCTTGTCTACTGCACCTGCGGTTTTGCTCTGCTCTGCTTGTCTACCGCACTTGCGGGTTTTGCTCTTCTTTGCTTGTCTACCACACTTGCGGGTTTTGCTCTGCTTTGCTTGTCTACCGCACCTGCGGGTTTTGCTCTGCTTTGCTTGTCTACCACACCTGCGGGTTTTACTCTGCTCGTTTACCGCACCTGCGGGTTTTGCTCTGCTCGTTTACAGCACCTGCGGGTTTTGCTCTGCTCTGCTTGTCTACCGCACCTGCGGGTTTTGCTCTACGTTGCTTGTCTACCGCACCTGCGGGTTTTAGTCTGCTTTGCTTGTCTACCGCACGTGCGGATTTTGCTCTGCTCTGCTTGTCTCCCGCACCTGCGGGTTTTGCTCTGCTCTGCTTGTCTACCGCACCTGCGGGTTTTGCTCTGCTCTGCTTGTCTACCGCACCTGCGGGTTTTGCTCTGCTCTGCTTGTCTACTGCACCTGCGGGTTTTGCTCTACGTTGCTTGTCTACCGCACCTGCGGGTTTTACTCTGCTTTGCTTGTCTACCGCACCTGTGGGTTTTGCTCTGCTCTGCTTGTCTCCCGCACCTGCGGGTTTTGCTCTGCTCTGCTTGTCTACTGCACCTGCGGGTTTTGCTCTGCTCTCCTTGTCTGCCACACCTGCAGGTTTTGCTCTGCTCTGCTTGTCTACCGCACCTGCGGGTTTTGCTCTGCTCTGCTTGTCTACTGCACCTGCGGGTTTTGCTCTGCTCTGCTTGTCTACCGCACCTGCGGGTTTTGCTCTGCTCTGCTTGTCTACTGCACCTGCGGGTTTTGCTCTGCTCTGCTTGTCTACCGCACCTGCGGGTTTTGCTCTGCTCTGCTTGTCTACCGCACCTGCGGGTTTTGCTCTACGTTGCTTGTCTACCGCACCTGCGGGTTTTACTCTGCTTTGCTTGTCTACCGCACCTGCGGGTTTTGCTCTGCTCTGCTTGTCTCCCGCACCTGCGGGTTTTGCTCTGCTCTGCTTGTCTACTGCACCTGCGGGTTTTGCTCTGCTCTGCTTGTCTACCACACCTGCAGGTTTTGCTCTGCTCTGCTTGTCTACCGCACCTGCGGGTTTTGCTCTGCTCTGCTTGTCTACTGCACCTGCGGGTTTTGCTCTGCTCTGCTTGTCTACCACACCTGCAGGTTTTGCTCTGCTCTGCTTGTCTACCGCACCTGCGGGTTTTGCTCTGCTCTGCTTGTCTACTGCACCTGCGGGTTTTGCTCTGCTCTGCTTGTCTCCCGCACCTGCGGGTTTTGCTCTGCTCTGCTTGTCTACCGCACCTGCGGGTTTTGCTCTGCTCTGCTTGTCTACCACACCTGTGGGTTTTGCTCTGCTCTGCTTGTCTACCGCACCTGCGGGTTTTGCTCTGCGTTGCTTGTCTACCGCACCTGCGGGTTTTACTCTGCTTTGCTTGTCTACCGCACCTGGGGGTTTTGGTCTGCTCTGCTTTTCTCCCGCACCTGCGGGTTTTGCTCTGCTCTGCTTGTCTACTGCACCTGCGGGTTTTGCTCTGCTCTGCTTGTCTACTGCACCTGTGGGTTTTGCTCTGCTCTGCTTGTCTCTCGCACCTGCGGGTTTTGCTCTTCTCTGCTTGTCTACCGCACCTGCGGGTTTTGCTCTGCGCTGCTTGTCTACCGCACCTGCGGGTTTAGCTCTGCTCTGCTTGTCTACCGCACCTGCGGGTTTTGCTCTGCTCTGCTTGTCTAACGCACCTGCGGGTTTTGCTCTGCTCTGCTTGTCTACCGCACCTGCGGGTTTTGCTCTGCTTTGCTTGTCTACCGCACCTGCGGGTTTTGCTCAGCTTTGCTTGTCTACCGCACCTGCGGGTTTTGCTCTGCTCTGCTTGTCTACCGCACCTGCGGGTTTTGCTCTGCTTGTCTACCGCACCTGCGGGTTTTGCTCTGCTCTGCTTGTCTACCGCACCTGCGGGTTTTGCTCTGCTCTGCTTGTCTACTGCACCTGCGGGTTTTGCTCTGCTCTGCTTGTCTACCGCACCTGCGGGTTTTGCTCTGCTCTGCTTGTCTACCGCACCTGCGGGTTTTGCTCTGCTCTGCTTGTCTACCGCACCTGCGGGTTTTGCTCTGCTCTGCTTGTCTACCGCACCTGCGGGTTTTGCTCTGCGTTGCTTGTCTACCGCACCTGCGGGTTTTACTCTGCTTTGCTTGTGTACCGCACCTGCGGGTTTTGCTCTGCTCTGCTTGTCTCCCGCACCTGCGGGTTTTGCTCTGCTCTGCTTGTCTACCGCACCTGCGGGTTTTGCTCTGCTCTGCTTGTCTACCGCACCTGCGGGTTTTGCTCTGCTCTGCTTGTCTACTGCACCTGCGGGTTTTGCTCTGCTCTGCTTTTCTCCCGCACCTGCTTGTTTTGCTCTGCTCTGCTTGTCTACCGCACCTGCGGGTTTTGCTCTGCGTTGCTTGTCTACCGCACCTGCGGGTTTTACTCTGCTTTGCTTGTCTACCGCACCTGCGGGTTTTGCTCTGCTCTGCTTGTCTCCCGCACCTGCGGGTTTTGCTCTGCTCTGCTTCTCTGCCGCACCTGCGGGTTTTGCTCTGCTCTCCTTGTCTACTGCACCTGCGGGTTTTGCTCTGCTCTGCTTGTCTCTCGCACGTGCGGTTTTCCTCTTCTCTGCTTGTCTACCGCACCTGCGGGTTTTGCTCTGCGCTGCTTGTCTACCGCACCTGCGGGTTTAGCTCTGCTCTGCTTGTCTACCGCACCTGCGGGTTTTGCTCTGCTCTGCTTGTCTACCGCACCTGCGGGTTTTGCTCTGCTTTGCTTGTCTACCGCACCTGCGGGTTTTGCTCTGCTTTGCTTGTCTACCGCACCTGCGGGTTTTTCTCAGCTTTGCTTGTCTGCCGCACCTGCAGGTTTTGCTCTGCTCTGCTTGTCTACCGCACCTGCGGGTTTTGCTCTGCTCTGCTTGTCTACCGCACCTGCAGGTTTTGCTCTGCTTGTCTACCGCACCTGCGGGTTTTGCTCTGCTCTGCTTGTCTACCGCACCTGCGGGTTTTGCTCTGCTCTGCTTGTCTACCGCACCTGCAGGTTTTGCTCTGCTTGTCTACCGCACCTGCGGTTTTGCTCTGCTCTGTTTGTCTACCGCACTTGCGGGTTTTGCTCTGCTCTGCTTCTCTACCGCACTTGCGGGTTTTGCTCTGCTTTGCTTGTCTACCGCACCTGCGGGTTTTACTCTGCTCGTTTACCGCACCTGCGGGTTTTGCTCTGCTCGTTTACCGCACCTGCGGGTTTTGCTCTGCTCTGCTTGTCTACCGCACCTGCGGGTTTTGCTCTACGTTGCTTGTCTACAGCACCTGCGGGTTTTAGTCTGCTTTGCTTGTCTACCGCACGTGCGGGTTTTGCTCTGCTCTGCTTGTCTCCCGCACCTGCGGGTTTTGCTCTGCGTTGCTTGTCTACCTCACCTGCGGGTTTTACTCTGCTTTGCTTGTCTACCGCACCTGCGGGTTTTGCTCTGCTCTGCTTGTCTACCGCACCTGCGGGTTTTGCTCTGCTCTGCTTGTCTACCGCACCTGCGGGTTTTGCTCTGCTCTGCTTGTCTACTGCACCTGCGGGTTTTGCTCTGCTCTGCTTGTCTACCGCACCTGCGGGTTTTGCTCTGGTCTGCTTGTCTACTGCACCTGCGGTTTTGCTCTGCTCTGCTTGTCTACCGCACTTGCGGGTTTTGCTCTGCTTTGCTTGTCTACCACACTTGCGGGTTTTGCTCTGCTTTGCTTGTCTACCGCACCTGCGGGTTTTGCTCTGCTTTGCTTGTCTACCACACCTGCGGGTTTTACTCTGCTCGTTTACCGCACCTGCGGGTTTTGCTCTGCTCGTTTACCGCACCTGCGGGTTTTGCTCTGCTCTGCTTGTCTACCGCACCTGCGGGTTTTGCTCTACGTTGCTTGTCTACCGCACCTGCGGGTTTTAGTCTGCTTTGCTTGTCTACCGCACCTGCGGGTTTTGCTCTGCTCTGCTTGTCTCCCGCACCTGCGGGTTTTGCTCTGCTCTGCTTGTCTACCGCACCTGCGGGTTTTGCTCTGCTCTGCTTGTCTACTGCACCTGCGGGTTTTGCTCTGCTCTGCTTGTCTACTGCACCTGCGGGTTTTGCTCTGCTCTGCTTGTCTACCGCACCTGCGGGTTTTCCTCTGCTCTGCTTGTCTACTGCACCTGCGGGTTTTGCTCTGCTCTGCTTGTCTACCGCACCTGCGGGTTTTGCTCTGCTCTGCTTGTCTACCGCACCTGCGGGTTTTGCTCTGCGTTGCTTGTCTACCGCACCTGCGGGTTTTACTCTGCTTTGCTTGTCTACCGCACCTGCGGGTTTTGCTCTGCTCTGCTTGTCTACCGCACCTGCGGGTTTTGCTCTGCTCTGCTTGTCTACCGCACCTGCGGGTTTTGCTCGGCTCTGCTTGTCTACCGCACCTGCGGGTTTTGCTCTGCTCTGCTTGTCTACCGCACCTGCGGGTTTTGCTCTGCTCTGCTTGTCTACTGCACCTGCGGTTTTGCTCTGCTCTGCTTGTCTACCGCACTTGCGGGTTTTGCTCTGCTTTGCTTGTCTACCACACTTGCGGGTTTTGCTCTGCTTTGCTTGTCTACCGCACCTGCGGGTTTTGCTCTGCTTTGCTTGTCTACCACACCTGCGGGTTTTATTCTGCTCGTTTACCACACCTGCGGGTTTTGCTCTGCTCGTTTACCGCACCTGCGGGTTTTGCTCTGCTCTGCTTGTCTACCGCACCTGCGGGTTTTGCTCTACGTTGCTTGTCTACCGCACCTGCGGGTTTTAGTCTGCTTTGCTTGTCTACCGCACCTGCGGGTTTTGCTCTGCTCTGCTTGTCTCCCGCACCTGCAAGTTTTGCTCTGCTCTGCTTGTCTACCGCACCTGCGGGTTTTGCTCTGCTCTGCTTGTCTACTGCACCTGCGGGTTTTGCTCTGCTCTGCTTGTCTACTGCACCTGCGGGTTTTGCTCTGCTCTGCTTGTCTACCGCACCTGCGGGTTTTGCTCTGCTCTGCTTGTCTACCGCACCTGCGGGTTTTGCTCTGCTCTGCTTGTCTACTGCACCTGCGGGTTTTGCTCTGCTCTGCTTGTCTACCGCACCTGCGGGTTTTGCTCTGCTCTGCTTGTCTACTGCACCTGCGGTTTTGCTCTGCTCTGCTTGTCTACCGCACTTGCGGGTTTTGCTCTTCTTTGCTTGTCTACCACACTTGCGGGTTTTGCTCTGCTTTGCTTGTCTACCGCACCTGCGGGTTTTGCTCTGCTTTGCTTGTCTACCACACCTGCGGGTTTTACTCTGCTCGTTTACCGCACCTGCGGGTTTTGCTGTGCTCGTTTACAGCACCTGCGGGTTTTGCTCTGCTCTGCTTGTCTACCGCACCTGCGGGTTTTGCTCTACGTTGCTTGTCTACCGCACCTGCGGGTTTTAGTCTGCTTTGCTTGTCTACCGGACGTGCGGGTTTTGCTCTGCTCTGCTTGTCTCCCGCACCTGCGGGTTTTGCTCTGCTCTGCTTGTCTACCGCACCTGCGGGTTTTGCTCTGCTCTGCTTGTCTACTGCACCTGCGGGTTCTGCTCTGCTCTGCTTGTCTACCGCACCTGCGGGTTTTGCTCTGCTCTGCTTGTCTACTGCACCTGCGGGTTTTGCTCTGCTCTGCTTGTCTACCGCACCTGCGGGTTTTGCTCTGCTCTGCTTGTCTACCGCACCTGCGGGTTTTGCTCTACGTTGCTTGTCTACCGCACCTGCGGGTTTTACTCTGCTTTGCTTGTCTACCGCACCTGCGGGTTTTGCTCTGCTCTGCTTGTCTCCCGCACCTGCGGGTTTTGCTCTGCTCTGCTTGTCTACTGCACCTGCGGGTTTTGCTCTGCTCTGCTTGTCTACCACACCTGCAGGTTTTGCTCTGCTCTGCTTGTCTACCGCACCTGCGGGTTTTGCTCTGCTCTGCTTGTCTACTGCACCTGCGGGTTTTGCTCTGCTCTGCTTGTCTCCCGCACCTGCGGGTTTTGCTCTGCTCTGCTTGTCTACCGCACCTGCGGGTTTTGCTCTGCTCTGCTTGTCTACCACACCTGTGGGTTTTGCTCTGCTCTGCTTGTCTACCGCACCTGCGGGTTTTGCTCTGCATTGCTTGTCTACCGCACCTGCGGGTTTTACTCTGCTTTGCTTGTCTACCGCACCTGGGGGTTTTGCTCTGCACTGCTTTTCTCCCGCACCTGCGGGTTTTGCTCTGCTCTGCTTGTCTACCGCACCTGCGGGTTTTGCTCTGCTCTGCTTGTCTACTGCACCTGTGGGTTTTGCTCTGCTCTGCTTGTCTCTCGCACCTGCGGGTTTTGCTCTTCTCTGCTTGTCTACCGCACCTGCGGGTTTTGCTCTGCGCTGCTTGTCTACCGCACCTGCGGGTTTAGCTCTGCTCTGCTTGTCTACCGCACCTGCGGGTTTTGCTCTGCTCTGCTTGTCTAACGCACCTGCGGGTTTTGCTCTGCTCTGATTGTCTACCGCCACTGCGGGTTTTGCTCTGCTTTGCTTGTCTACCGCACCTGCGGATTTTGCTCAGCTTTGCTTGTCTACCGCACCTGCGGGTTTTGCTCTGCTCTGCTTGTCTACCGCACCTGCGGGTTTTGCTCTGCTTGTCTACCGCACCTGCGGGTTTTGCTCTGCTCTGCTTGTCTACCGCACCTGCGGGTTTTGCTCTGCTCTGCTTGTCTACTGCACCTGCGGGTTTTGCTCTGCTTTGCTTGTCTACCGCACCTGCGGGTTTTGCTCTGCTCTGCTTGTCTACCGCACCTGCGGGTTTTGCTCTGCTCTGCTTGTCTACCGCACCTGCGGGTTTTGCTCTGCTCTGCTTGTCTACCGCACCTGCGGGTTTTGCTCTGCGTTGCTTGTCTACCGCACCTGCGGGTTTTACTCTGCTTTGCTTGTGTACCGCACCTGCGGGTTTTGCTCTGCTCTGCTTGTCTCCCGCACCTGCGGGTGTTGCTCTGCTCTGCTTGTCTACCGCACCTGCGGGTTTTGCTCTGCTCTGCTTGTCTACCGCACCTGCGGGTCTTGCTCTGCTCTGCTTGTCTACTGCACCTGCGGGTTTTGCTCTGCTCTGCTTTTCTCCCGCACCTGCTTGTTTTGCTCTGCTCTGCTTGTCTACCGCACCTGCGGGTTTTGCTCTGCTCTGCTTGTCTACCGCACCTGCGGGTTTTGCTCTGCTCTGCTTGTCTACCGCACCTGCGGGTTTTGCTCTGCGTTGCTTGTCTACCGCACCTGCGGGTTTTACTCTGCTTTGCTTGTCTACCGCACCTGCGGGTTTTGCTCTGCTCTGCTTGTCTCCCGCACCTGCGGGTTTTGCTCCGCTCTGCTTGTCTGCCGCACCTGCGGGTTTTGCTCTGCTCTCCTTGTCTACTGCACCTGCGGGTTTTGCTCTGCTCTGCTTGTCTCTCGCACCTGCTGTTTTGCTCTTCTCTGCTTGTCTACTGCACCTGGGGGTTTTGCTCTGCGCTGCTTGTCTACCGCACCTGCGTGTTTAGCTCTGCTCTGCTTGTCTACCGCACCTGCGGGTTTTGCTCTGCTCTGCTTGTCTACCGCACCTGCGGGTTTTGCTCTGCTCTGCTTGTCTACCGCACCTGCGGGTTTTGCTCTGCTTTGCTTGTCTACCGCACCTGCGGGTTTTTCTCAGCTTTGCTTGTCTGCCGCACCTGCAGGTTTTGCTCTGCTCTGCTTGTCTACCGCACCTGCGGGTTTTGCTCTGCTCTGCTTGTCTACCGCACCTGCAGGTTTTGCTCTGCTTGTCTACCGCACCTGCGGGTTTTGCTCTGCTCTGCTTGTCTACCGCACCTGCGGGTTTTGCTCTGCTCTGCTTGTCTACCGCACCTGCGGGTTTTGCTCTGCTCTGCTTGTCTACCGCACCTGTGGGTTTTGCTCTGCTCTGCTTGTCTACCTCACCTGCGGGTTTTGCTCTGCTCTGCTTGTCTACCGCACCTGCGGGTTTTGCTCTGCTCTGCTTGTCTACTGCACCTGCGGGTTTTGGTCTGCTCTGCTTGTCTACCGCACCTGCGGGTTTTGCTCTGCTCTGCTTGTCTACTGCACCTGCGGTTTTGCTCTGCTCTGTTTGTCTACCGCACTTGCGGGTTTTGCTCTGCTTTGCTTGTCTACCGCACTTGCGGGTTTTGCTCTGCTTTGCTTGTCTACCGCACCTGCGGGTTTTACTCTGCTCGTTTACCGCACCTGCGGGTTTTGCTCTGCTCGTTTACCGCACCTGCGGGTTTTGCTCTGCTCTGCTTGTCTACCGCACCTGCGGGTTTTGCTCTACGTTGCTTGTCTACCGCACCTGCGGGTTTTAGTCTGCTTTGCTTGTCTACCGCACGTGCGGGTTTTGCTCTGCTCTGCTTGTCTCCCGCACCTGCGGGTTTTGCTCTGCTCTGCTTGTCTACCGCACCTGCGGGTTTTGCTCTGCTCTGCTTGTCTACTGCACCTGCGGGTTTTGCTCTGCTCTGCTTGTCTACTGCACCTGCGGGTTTTGCTCTGCTCTGCTTGTCTGCCGCACCTGCGGGTTTTGCTCTGCTCTGCTTGTCTACTGCACCTGCGGGTTTTGCTCTGCTCTGCTTGTCTACCGCACCTGCGGGTTTTGCTCTGCTCTGCTTGTCTACCGCACCTGCGGGTTTTGCTCTACGTTGCTTGTCTACCGCACCTGCGGGTTTTACTCTGCTTTTCTTGTCTACCGCACCTGCGGGTTTTGCTCTGCTCTGCTTGTCTCCCACACCTGCGGGTTTTGCTCTGCTCTGCTTGTCTACTGCACCTGCGGGTTTTGCTCTGCTCTGCTTGTCTACCACACCTGCAGGTTTTGCTCTGCTCTGCTTGTCTACCGCACCTGCGGGTTTTGCTCTGCTCTGCTTGTCTACTGCACCTGCGGGTTTTGCTCTGCTCTGCTTGTCTCCCGCACCTGCGGGTTTTGCTCTGCTCTGCTTGTCTACCGCACCTGCGGGTTTTGCTCTGCTCTGCTTGTCTACCACACCTGTGGGTTTTGCTCTGCTCTTCTTGTCTACCGCACCTGCGGGTTTTGCTCTGCGTTGCTTGTCTACCGCACCTGCGGGTTTTACTCTGCTTTGCTTGTCTACCGCACCTGGGGGTTTTGCTCTGCTCTGCTTGTCTCCCACACCTGCGGGTTTTGCTCTGCTCTGCTTGTCTACCGCACCTGCGGGTTTTGCTCTGCTCTGCTTGTCTACTGCACCTGCGGGTTTTGCTCTGCTCTGCTTGTCTCTCGCACCTGCGGGTTTTGCTCTTCTCTGCTTGTCTACCGCACCTGCGGGTTTTGCTCTGCGCTGCTTGTCTACCGCACCTGCGGGTTTAGCTCTGCTCTGCTTGTCTACCGCACCTGCGGGTTTTGCTCTGCTCTGCTTGTCTAACGCACCTGCGGGTTTTGCTCTGCTCTGCTTGTCTACCACACCTGCGGGTTTTGCTCTGCTTTGCTTGTCTACCGCACCTGCGGGTTTTGCTCAGCTTTGCTTGTCTACCGCACCTGCGGGTTTTGCTCTGCTCTGCTTGTCTACCGCACCTGCGGGTTTTGCTCTACTTGTCTACCGCACCTGCGGGTTTTGCTCTGCTCTGCTTGTCTACCGCACCTGCGGGTTTTGCTCTGCTCTGCTTGTCTACTTCACCTGCGGGTTTTGCTCTGCTCTGCTTGTCTACCGCACCTGCGGGTTTTGCTCTGCTCTGCTTGTCTACCGCACCTGCGGGTTTTGCTCTGCTCTGCTTGTCTACCGCACCTGCGGGTTTTGCTCTGCTCTGCTTGTCTACCGCACCTGCGGGTTTAGCTCTGCTCTGCTTGTCTACCGCACCTGCGGTTTTGCTCTTCTCTGCTTGTCTACCCCACCTGCGGGTTTTGCTCTTCGCTGCTTGTCTACCGCACCTGCGGGTTTAGCTCTGCTCTGCTTGTCTACCGCACCTGCGGGTTTTGCTCTGCTCTGCTTGTCTACCGCACCTGCGGGTTTTGCTCTGCTCTGCTTGTCTACCGCACCTGCGGGTTTTGCTCTGCTTTGCTTGTCTACCGCACCTGCGGGTTTTTCTCAGCTTTGCTTGTCTACCGCACCTGCGGGTTTTGCTCTGCTCTGCTTGTCTACCGCACCTGCGGGTTTTGCTCTGCTCTGCTTGTCTACCGCACCTGCAGGTTTTGCTCTGCTTGTCTACCGCACCTGCGGGTTTTGCTCTGCTCTGCTTGTCTACCGCACCTGCGGGTTTTGCTCTGCTCTGCTTGTCTACCGCACCTGCGGGTTTTGCTCTGCTCTGCTTGTCTACCGCACCTGCGGGTTTTGCTCTGCTCTGCTTGTCTACCGCACCTGCAGGTTTTGCTCTGCTCTGCTTGTCTACCGCACCTGCGGGTTTTGCTCTGCTCTGCTTGTCTACTGCACCTGCGGGTTTTGGTCTGCTCTGCTTGTCTACCGCACCTGCGGGTTTTGCTCTGCTCTGCTTGTCTACTGCACCTGCGGTTTTGCTCTGCTCTGTTTGTCTACCGCACTTGCGGGTTTTGCTCTGCTTTGCTTGTCTACCGCACTTGCGGGTTTTGCTCTGCTTTGCTTGTCTACCGCACCTGCGGGTTTTGCTCTGCTTTGCTTGTCTACCACACCTGCGGGTTTTACTCTGCTCGTTTACTTCACCTGTGGGTTTTGCTCTTCTCTGCTTGTCTGCCGCACCTGCGGCTCTGTTCCTGTATCCCAGTCTGTACTGGTCCCTATCCTGCCTGCGTTCCTACCTGCCAGTACCCACCTGTCTGCATACCAGCTGTGCCTGCCAGTATCCACCTGTCTGCATACCAGCCGTGCCTGCTAGTACCAACCTGTCTGCATACCAGCCGTGCCTGCCAGTACCCACCTGTCTGCATACCAGCCATGCCTGCCAGTACCTACCTGTCAGTATGCCAGCCTAACTTATCTGTTTCTGCATTCCCCGGTGTGGGTCAACAGCTGTGACCGGGGGTCTGACCTGGAGTAGCACCTCGTCCCTCTGCTCGGTTCCTCCCTGGTTCACGGAGTCGACTGAGCCGCCGTGCGACCTTGGTCAGACCGAGTTGATATTTAGTCGTGCCCCTCCAGACACTCCTCGGTTCATGGTCCAGTGGGATCACTAACCATGCTCACGCCAGTCAGTCCGGGCGTGTGCGTAACACCTAGTAGGAATTTTTTAAAAATGTAATCTTTACCAATTTGACGAATAGTTCAATATTGGGTTAAAAATTCCAGAGAGGACATTTCTTAATTTGAATTTAAAGTGTTTAGGATTCTACGTTCAACATTTGGAGTTTCTTGTTCCCCACTCAATTCTTCAAAAAATCGAATTGCTTGTAATTCCTGTTCTGTCCATTTGTTCCTTTGCATATCTGGTTTCTTATATATATTCTTCAAGACTAGCTTTCGTGCGAAGAGATTGAAATCCTTTATCACTGTAAATGGGTCAAAGAGAGCGGTGGGAGAGAATGTAAACCCTACACCCAGAACCTCCTCCTGAGCAGATGATAAAACCACATTTGAGAGTTGATTTCCTGTAGTAAATCCATATTACTGCCACCCGATGAGATAGAAGATAAAAAGGAACATCTATAGAATCTTTGGTCCCTAGTCTAGTCCTGATGGTATTAAAGTCATTTAGATCATGTTGAAATTTCTTGAGGTTTAACTCTTGCACCTCTTTTTCCCAAACCCGAAACTGTGTTTAAAGTTCTTCTTTAAATTGTTCCATAGACGCATCTCCAAGGTAAGTTTATTTTGGATGATATCCAATTCTTTTTCTAAATCAACCAAACTTCTTTTTATTTATCCCATTCAGAAGTTCAATCAAGGATGTTTCCTCCCACCTTGTATATGTTACTTCATCCTCTACTGGGAATGCGGGTAATACTTTTATTCTAATGCCTCTAGGGATCAGACCCTTGGAAAGATAGTTTCCAGGGAAGCTATATTCCACCAAATCCCCAACCTTTTCTTAAAGGGAACCTGTCATGTCATTTGGAGCATGTAAACTGTCCCCAGGTTGTTGTTAGTGATGCAATGTGCATCACTAACATATTTTCTTCATGAAAATCGGCGCTATAATCATTTGCAAAAAACACTTTATATACTTATATCTTACTTGCTCGTTTAGTCATAGGGGTGTTCTTCACTGCATTCAGTCCAGCTTGTCGCCACCCACTCAATTTGAATTATGCCCCCGTGTTTGCGGCGACGTCACGTGAATATTCGCCTTTAAATTCCGCGCTTGCGCACTGTGTGGTGTGAGCCATGCTTGCGCAGTGTGTATGCCAATATCCATGCTTGCGCAATGTGTATTTTGAAGCCGTGCTTGCGCATTGTTCATTGGCGAACAGCGCATGCGCCGTGACGAGCGACTCCCCACGCGTGCGCAGTGAAGCTGTGTTTACTTCCCAGCTTCACTGACTATGCGCGCATGCGCCGGTGCCACTACACGTAACAGTCTATGAGCAGTGCTCGCAATTGGGAGCCCATGCGCACACAGTCAGAAAAGCTGTGAACTAAACACAGCTTCACAGCCTTACTGAGCACGAGCGAGAAGCTGCTCGTCACGGCGCATGCGCGGATATCCAATGGACAATGAGCATGCATGGCTTCAAAATACACATTGCCAAAGCACGGATACTTCCTTATACACTGCGCAAGCGTAACTCAGACTACACAGTGCGCAAGCGCAGAATTTGAAGGCGAATAATCATGTGACCGCAAACTCAGGAGCATAATTCAAATTGAGTGGACTGTGACAAGCTGGACTGAATGCAGGGAAGAACACCCCTATGATTAAACGAGCAAGTAAGATATAAGTATACAGGGCCAGCGTCAGCACCCGGCGCACCCGTGCAAGTGCCGGAGCCCTGAGCAGGCTGGGGGGCACATTACTTACCTCTCCCCGTGCCGCCGCAGCAGCTCCGGTGTCTTCCGCGTCCTCTGGCTGTGACATCTCAGGTCAGAGGGCGTGATGACGTCTTTACACCGCGCTCTCTCCTGAGCCGTCACAGAGTTGAGCGGGAAGATGCTGGCGATACTGGAGTCCGGAGCAGCGGCAGCAGGTGAGAAGTGAGGTATTTGATTTTTTTTTTATATATGTATGGAGGCATGGGGCATTATATGGGGGGGGGATAAATGACATCCTGCATGGGGCATTATATGGTGGGGAGGAACAAGTGACATCCTGCATGGGGCTTTATATGGTGGGGGGGACAAAATGACATCCTGCATGGGGCATTATATGGTGGGGGGAAACAAGTGACATCCTGCATGGGGTACTATATTGGGGGGGTGACATCCTGCATGGGGCATTATATGGGGGGGTGACATCCTGCGTGGGGCATTATATGGGGGGGGAGAGGTGACATCTTGCATGGGGCATTATATGGGGGGGAGGTGACATCCTGCATGGGGCATTATATGGGGGGGGAGAGGTGACATCCTGCATGGGGCATTATATGGGGGGAGAGGTGACATCCTGCATGGGGAATTATGTGGGGGACAGTATTCTGTATGGAGAGTTATAAGGGGGCCAGTATCCTTTATGGAGCATTATATGGGGGCCAGTATCCTGTATGGAGCATTATATTGGGACCAGTATCCTGTATGGAGCATTATATGGGGACCAGTATCCTGTATGGAGCGTTATATGGGGACCAGTATCCTGTATGGAGCGTTATACTGTCCGGTCTGCACTGTGCGTTGGAGCGTTGTATGGGGACGTTGGAGGGTGTGGAGCGTGCGTTGGAGCGTGTGTATGGAGTGTTATATGGGGACCAGTATCCTGTATGGAGCGTTATATGGGGACCAGTATCCTGTATGGAGCGTTATACTGTCCGGTCTGCACTGTGCGTTGAGAGAATTCACCGGTTTCTGAGCTATTGTACAATTTACAATAGATATCGCTCATGTAATGTAAGAAGTGAAATCTTCGGCATTGTACTATATATATATTTCTCTGCGGTATCTGTGCATCATGAATCGTGGTATGTGTTAAAGGGGCCCACTGAGACTCTTTCGCCCGGGGCCCAGAAAAACCTGGAGCCGGCCCTGTAAGTATATAAAGTGTTTTTTGCAAATAATTATATCGCCGATTTTCATGAAGAAAACATTTACATGCTCCAAATGACATAAAGGGTTCCCTTTAAATTTGCTTGGGATAACCACGATTGGTTTTAGCTTTAATATCTATTACAGCCCAAATCAGTCTGCAAACAGAAAAAATAACAATTCAACCAAATATGAAGTGCAAAGTTCTATAGCATTGATAGTGACTCCACATACATAAATCTAGAGGAAACTATTCCAAAGTATAATAGAATATACCAACTTTTATTATGTCATAATAAAACCATAAAATACATATAAAATGTCTTGAAGACGTGCATTATACACGAAGGGGAAAAGGTCCTATTGTATGTGGTCAGAAGATGGACAAACCATCCTAACATGCATATATTTAATTACTTTTAGCTCATGTCCAAAGTATATAAAAATAATGAAATTTGAAAATATCAATCAATAAATAAATGAAATTACAAAAAAATCCTTTATGCAATTGCTATAAGGACAATTCCCAAAAGATACAAATGCTAGAGAGAAAATTCTCAAAGATCTAAATGGGAAGGGTAGTCAAATAGTTTATGTAATGTACATTGTCATTTTAACAAAAAAAATCATAAATCAATACACATGAAAAAAAAAAACTTTCAGAGAAATCTGCTTTTTTCTCCTCCAGGACTGATTTTTCATTTTCAGTATTCTCAATTCATGGGTAAAATCAGTCTTAAGTGAATGCAGAATTTCCCATTAATATGATAGAAGATGACAGTTGGTGCTCATAAAGTTCTATGGAAAACTGTAACTGTCATTTCAGAAGAAATTACAGTTGAATGTCTGTGTCTGCCTCTAGCTCCTCCTATGTCCATAGAATACGTTAAGCACCAACTGTCATCTCCTATCTCAGTAATGGAAAAAACAGTCTTCACTGAATACAGATTTTACCCATCAATTGAGAGTGAAAGATCAGTCCAGTTGGAGAGAAATTTCTCTGATAAGATATATTACAAAGTTGCTTATATTGATTTATGTTTGTGTTGATTGATTTCTGAAAAATAAATTAAAATGGTGATTATTCCTTAAAACCAGATTCATATGACTTGACAGACGTATTCCTTTTTAAAATGTATTTGTGCTTGAATCTTCAGTCGTAAAGGTTCACAGACAAGAAGAGAAGTCAATCAATGCAGATAGTGAAATGACGTTTGTAGACTGCGCTTGTTACCAGTGATGTATGTACAGTACCACAGAGATGTCTGCAGAACGTCTGTGTTGTTATTATCTTGTAGCTTTCGGTTCGAGAGACTTTAAAGGGAACCTGTCAGATGATTCATGCTGACCAAACAACGGGACACACGAATCAGAGACAGGATCTATCATGAAAAACATTCACTCTGACAAGTTGCAGCTTTTTAGAGAAAACATACTTTGAAAAGAAACCTGGGAACGGCATTACTGAGATGACTAGTTGCAGGGTTGGGTTGAGTCCCCACCGTTTCTCCACATCCAACTCTGTTTGAATGTCAGGTCTTTCCTTATATACACAAAGGTAAAGATCATAGAATCCTAGAATGTTAGAGTTGGAGGGGACCTCCAGGGTCATCTGGTCCAACCCCCTGCTCAATGCAGGAGTCACTAAACCATCTCAGACAGATGTCTGTCCAGCCTCTGAAGACTTCCGTTGAAGGAGAACTCACCACCTCTCGTGGCAGCCTGTTCCACTCATTGATTACCCTCACTGTCCAAAAGTTTTTTTCTAACATCTAATCTGTATCTTCTCCCTTGGGATCTCCCTGAGATCCCTCAGTCAAGCATAGATATTTGTCATGATGGCGTCCATCTTTTTGAGTCATGATGCTCATGGTTCTGGAAGCAAGAATCACCTGACAGGTTCCTTTTCATTTTTTAACAGTAACTGCAAGTTCGCTAAATATTGGCTGTGCACAAAGGTCATAAATAAATGAAGAGCTGGGTGTTCGAATTCTGAATATTCTTGAAAAAGTACCTGAATGTGCCTTGTCTCAAGAATAGTAATGCGAAAATAGCAAACGTTATTCATAAAAAATCAGACACAATTTTGGCTGGATAAAATGGAAAATAGTTTTTGTCTGCAATATTTTTCATATATGAGACAACCTTAAAAGACTGTGGACCTGACTTACTAAGAGCTGTTCCAAAAAATGCCCATAGATTAATCAGCTAACAAAGAAATTGTGCCTAGCCTATATGCATTGGTCTACAATTTTAGGGCGGTACAGACGACCATGTATTCTATCATCCGAGAGAATTAAGTCGATTATGCAAATCACACTCTGACCAGATTTTGATCAGAGTGTCAGCATAGTGTGATCCTATTGTCTCTGATAAGGAGAAAATGGAGAAAATAATTTCTCCATCTTCTCCTTTCTGCCTGTGGAAATCGGACGGCACTCAGATACATTGACTTGCATGGCCAAGTGCGATCTGGGCTCTGTCCAAGAAATAAATCTGCCATGTGCACGGGCCCATAGACTAACTTAGATATTTTTTCGGATCGCACTCGGACCAAAAATGTACTCATCTGCATCTGTTCTTACACTGAAAGATCATGTGAACAAGCTTTATTAAGTACGCTCGTTTCACAATAATCTTGCAATATAAACAGGCTGCCAATCGCCCAATGAACGACGAAACGCACACTTGTTCGTTGGGTGAAATGATCTTTTGTGTAGCACAAAAGATCATGGTCCTCGACAGTGAATCATCTTGTGTCCACAGGACTAGCACTGCCGAGAGCAATGGTAGCCTATGCGCACTGAGCGATCTACCACTGATCTTTGACAGATCGCTCAGTGCAGATCATTTACTGCGTTCTGCCTCGTAAAGAGGCTATTAAACGACGGACGATCAGTAAATGTTTACCGATCTGTAAATGCTTACCGATCAGCGGTCATTTAGTGCCACCAGTTGGTTCATTAAAACGGACCCTTTGGTTGTTAGCCTCAATGATAATAAGGAACAATGCGAATCAACACAATGGGATAGAAGTAGCAAGAATGACAAACTGCTCCAAATTTGCAGAGTTGCACTGGATGTTCTTTGGCTGGCATTTGCTTCTTGTTCAATTTAGTCTTCATGGTTTCTTATTTTTGAACATCAGCAGACTACAGTTTACTCATAGAGACAAGGGTTGACTTCTCCTAACAGTCTTATAAAGTAGAACAGCAGAATTATTGCACTGAAAATGCATCCGCATCCATTACATGTCATTTTTTTGTATGTAGAGTGTTTCATTCCACAATTTGAAGTACAAATAAAGGTCCGGGTAACACTGGCCTATGCTGGCCCATTAACACTTTTACAGGTATTCAAGCCTAAAATGAGTACTGATGACAGAAAAGTTACGAATGGGCTAAAAAATGAACGTTTCCACTTAAAAAAAGAAAAATGTGAAGTTAGATAAGTTTAAACTCCTCTATGCAACCAGCTACTATTTTGTTACATGTAAATCGGGTCCAACTTATCAGCCAATTTCTAGAATCGATCAGCGGATGAATTAGGACAGATTTAGTCCCAATCACATGACCCCGGCTGCAGTCGCTTCTGACATCCGCTGATGTCACATCAACTTCCGGACTCCCTTGCATCACCGAGGCATTACCCAGGTGCGCACGCTCCCCCTGATTGAAAGGGCTGTAACCAGCGTCGGACTGGTGTGCCTTGGACCCACCAGAGAAAATCATTTCTGGGGCCCACTATGTAGCTACATAGAAATAATACAAGCCCACCAATTGTATGATAAAATGTGATAATATTGTGGTGTAACATAAAAACACAATGGTTCACATTTATCAAAAATTCCGAAATTTGAGCTAAATCTTGTGTCCTCACTTCAACTCCATTATTCCATATTTATCATATTTCGTCCCTAATGATACATTTGGTGAAAATTATTTAAGCACAATATTTTAAGCATGGTAGCACACTTCTCAATGTTAAAAAAGAGCTGACGTCCAGTGTGTCAAATGTTGTATAGTTATATAATTTTGTACAAATTGCAACTTTTTGTTCATGTAAAAAAGGTTCTAATATAAATGCATTTGTTTTGTGCCTTTTTTAAGACAGCCAGTGCCGATAAGGGCGCTCCTCTCCTCATGCACATACATAAAATCAATTCAAAATATGAATCCCTTGGCACAGATGAAAATACAGTACCAGTACGTCCACAGAAGGGTCCGCATGTGTGGAGTTGGCTCAGAAATGAAACATATGACAACTGCGTTATACAGCGGGCATGTGCCTGTATGGTTACCATTCAGCTGTGCGCCCCCATCTTGATACTCCTGTGAAGTTCAGCTTTAGGCTGGATTCATATGAGATCATTATTTCCACTATATACTGTTACTGTTATATTAAAACATACAAAACAAACAGGAGTGTAATGATCGCAGTCATAGAGGGTGCAACTGGGACCAGACCCATGCTGGAGCGTGGCCGCCTACATCAATTTCATCTAAATTTGCATCCTCTGACGCACATTCTGCTGAAATGTATTGTGACGCAGAGACCCACCGGCTCCCTGCACTGCAATACACGCTGCTGACCAATCAGAGGCTGGCAGCAGATGTTGGCTTGCCAATGATGGGTTGCACATGGCAGTGACGTTGTGCGCTGCCCTTGGTGGCCCACAGAAGTCAGCTCCCAGCAGGGGGAACATTATATCAGGATGGTGGACATTATACCAGGATGCAGGAAATTATACCAGGATGGCGGACATAATACCAGGATGGGTGACATTATACCAGGATGGAGGACATTATACCAGAAGGGGAACATGGTTATAGCATGGGGCCCAGGATGGGGAACATTATACCAAAATGGGGACATTATATCAGTCAGGGGTGATACAGGGGAGCTCAGTCAGGGTTGATAACTGTTATTCAGCACAGCATGGCTCATTACCTGAGCTGTACGGTCAGCACAGGGAAGAGGCCACAAACAGAGCTAACACTGATTGGCTGCGCTGCTGCCAATCACTGTTAGACTTACCAACAGCAGCATTGCTCTCCCTGGTTGTTCCAGGTGCAGTATCACAATGACAAGGATCCAGCATTATTGATCAGCATTGTCAGTACAAGCATTGAGCTGCTGTCTGCAGCAGAAGAGATTCAGTGACCCATGAACTCTGCCGGGATGTCTAATGCTGGGAGGAGCGGTGAATAGTAATCGGTAGCACTAACACATCTGAGCTGTTGTGCTCATATATATATATATATATATATATATATATATATATATATATATATATACACAGTGCCTACAAGTAGTATTCAACCCCCTGCAGATTTAGCTGGTTTGATAAGATGCAAATAAGTTAGAGCCTTCAAACTGCAAACGAGAGTAGGTTTTATGAACAGAAGCATAAATCTTACAAACCAAAAAGTTATGTTGCTCAGTTGAATTTTATTAAATTTTAAACATAAAAGTGTGGGTCAATTATTATACAACCCCTATGTTTAATATTTTGTGGAATAACCCTTGTTTGCAATTACAGCTAATAATCGTCTTTTATAAGACCTGATCAGGCCGGCACAGGTCTGTGGAGTTATCTTGGCCCACTCCTCCATGCAGATCTTCTCCAAGTTATCTAGGTTCTTTGGGTGTCTCATGTGGACTTTATTCTTGAGCTCCTTCCACAAGTTTTCAATTGGGTTAAGGTCAGGAGACTGACTAGGCCACTCCAACACCTTGACTTTTTCCCTATTGAACCAGGCCTTGGTTTTCTTGTCTGTGTGCTTTGGGTCGTTGTCTTGTTGGAAGATGAAATTACGACCCATCTTAAGATCCTTGATGGAGGAGCGGAGGTTCTTGGCCAAAATCTCCAGGTAGGCCGTGCTATCCATCTTCCCATGGATGCGGACCAGATGGCCAGGCCCCTTGGCAGAGAAACAGCCCCACAGCATGATGCTGCCACCACCATGCTTGACTGTAGGGATGGTATTCTTGGGGTCGTATGCAGTGCCATCCAGTCTCCAAACGTCACGTGTGTGGTTGGCACCAAAGATCTCGATCTTGGTCTCATCAGACCATAGAACCTTGAACCAGTCTGTCTCAGAGTCCTCCAAGTGATCATGAGCAAACTGTAGACAAGCCTTGACATGACGCTTTGAAAGTAAAGGTACCTTACGGGCTCGTCTGGAACGGAGACCATTGCGGTGGAGTACATTACTTATGGTATTGACTGAAACCAATGTCCCCACTGCCATGAGATCTTCCCGGAGCTCCTTCCTTGTTGTCCTTGGGTTAGCCTTGACTCTTCGGACAAGCCTGGCCTCGGCACGGGAGGACACTTTCAAAGGCTGTCCTGGCCGTGGAAGGCTAACAGTAGTTCCATAAGCCTTCCACTTACGGATGATGCTCCCAACAGTGGAGACAGGTAGGCCCAACTCCTTGGAAAGGGTTTTGTACCCCTTGCCAGCCTTGTGACCCTCCACGATCTTGTCTCTGATGGCCTTGGAATGCTCCTTTGTCTTTCCCATGTTGACCATGTCTGAGTGCTGTTCACAAGTTTGGGGAGGGTCTTAAATAGTCAGAAAAGGCTGGCAAAAGAGATCTTTAATCCACACATGTGAAGCTCATTATTCTTGGTGCCTGAACTACTTCTTAATACTTTAGGGGGACCAAACAGAATTCTTGTGATTTGAGAGGTTGAATAATAAATGACACTCTGAATTAACTTTTTACGTTTAAAAAAAAAAAAAAAAAAATTTGCTGCAGTGCATTTCCCACTTCCAGACTGATCTACAGTACAAATGTCACAATGCCAAGTTAATTCCGCATGTGTCAACCAGCTAAATCTGCAGGGGGTTGAATACTACTTGTAGGCACTGTATAAATAGATCAAAAGCAGCACAAAAAAAAAAAAATAAATAAAAAAAGGTGCAAAGCCCCAAAGGTACACACCAGTCCTATGTACAGTACAGACCCAAAGTTTGGACACACCTCATTTAAAGATTTTTCTGTATTTTCATGACTTTGAACATTGTACATTCACGCTGAAGGCATCAAAACTATGAATTAACACATGTGGAATTATATACTTAACAAAAAAGTGTGAACTGAAAATATGTCTTATATTCTAGGTTCTTCAAAGTAGCCACTTTTTGCTTTGATGACTGCTTTGCACACTCTTGGCATTCTCTTGATGAGCTTCAAGAGGTAGTCACTGGAAATGGTCTTCACTTCACAGGTGTGCTCTGTCAGGTTTAATAAGTGGGATTTCTTGCCTTATAAAAGGGGTTGGGACCATCAGTTGTGTTGTGCAGAAGTCTGGTGGATACACAGCTGATAGTCCTACTGAATAGACTGTTAGAATTTGTATTATGGCAAGAAAAAAGCAGCTAAGTAAAGAAAAACGAGTGGCCATCATTACTTTAAGAAATGAAGGTCAGTCAGTCTGAAAAATTGGGAAAACTTTGAAAGTGTTCCCAAGTGCAGTTGCAAAAACCATCAAGCGCTACAAAGAAACTGGCTCACATGAGGACCGCCCCAGGAAAGGAAGACCAAGAGTCACCTCTGCATCTGAGGATAAGTTTATCCGAGTCACCAGCCTCAGAAATTGCAGGTTAACAACAGCTCAGATTAGAGACCAGGTCAATGCCACACACAGTTCTAGCAGCAACACATCTCTACAACAACTGTTAAGAGGAGACTTTGTGCAGCAGTCCTTCATGGTAAAATAGCCTAGACTTGTTTGGGCTAAAGAACACAAGGAATGGACATTAGACCAGTGGAAATCTGTGCTTTGGTCTGATGAGTCCAAATTTGAGATCTTTGGTTCCAACCACCGTGTCTTTGTGCGACGCAGAAAAGGTGAACGGATGGACTCTATATGCCTGGTTCCCACCGTGAAGCATGGAGGAGGAGGTGTGATGGTGTGGGGGTGCTTTGCTGGTGACGCTTTTGGGGATTTATTCAAAATTGAAGGCATACTGAACCAGCATGGCTACCACAGTATCTTGCAGCGGCATGCTATTCCATCCGGTTTGCGTTTAGTTGGACCATCATTTATTTTTCAACAGAACAATGACACCAAACACACCTCCAGGCTGTGTAAGGGCTATTTGACCAAGAAGGAGAGTAATGGGGTGCTACGCCAGATGACCTGGCCTCCACAGTCACCAGACGTGAACCCAATCGAGATGGTTTGGGGTGAGCTGGACCGCAGAGTGAAGGCAAAAGGGCCAACAAGTGCTAAGCATCTCTGGGAACTCCTTCAAGATTGTTGGAAAACCATTTCCGGTGACTACCTCTTGAAGCTCATCAAGAGAATGCCAAGAGTGTGCAAAGCAGTCATCAAAGCAAAAGGTGGTTACTTTGAAGAACCTAGAATATAAGACATATTTTCAGATGTTTCAAACTTTTTTGTTAAGTATATAATTTCACATGTGTTAATTCATAGTTTTGATGCCTTCAGTGTGAATGTACAATTTTCATAGTCATGAAAATATAGAAAAATCTTTAAATGAGAAGGTGTGTCCAAACTTTTGGTCTGTACTGTATATCAAAAAAGAGAATGGGGCAGCACTCAAACGAATGATGAAAAAATGTCTTTTAATAGCCCATGTGGCTGGAGCAATGTTTCGGTCCAAAAATGTGGACCTTTCTCAAGCAATGTGAAAGTGCAATGTGCAGAGTATTTAAGCCTGCTTAATCACACAAATCGATTAGCAGTAATTAATATAACATATACATTTTAGAAATGATACAGATACAATCAATACATCATTTATCATGATTCATACAATATGTGCAATATATAAAGTGCAAAAGTTCTAAAGAGACAAAAAAGTACAGATCATCATTATAAAATCCATATCTATTGGTGATTGATCATAATCACCAGCTGTACATATTTAGAAAGGCACATGACTCACCCCATAATGTAAACATGAGAAGCGCCGAAATCTCGGCGTCCCCGCTATCTCTATTGCGCATGTCCGGAAGGAATATAATGATTCTGGAGCGCAATTGCGTTCCAAAGACCGGAAATGCCGGCGCCATGTTAGAAACCCATACAAAACTGACCGCGCATGCGCGAGAAGGCACAAACACGTCCCACTCTGCGGTCACAGGCAGATTAAGCAGGCTTAAATACTCTGCACATTGCACTTTCACATTGCTTGAGAAAGGTCCACATTTTTGTACCGAAACGTTGCTACAGCCACATGGGCTATTAAAAGACATTTTTTCATCATTCGTTTGTGTGCTGCCTCCATTCTCTTTTTTGATATACATAGGACTGGTGTGTACCTGGGGGGCTTTGCACCTTTTTTTATCTTTTTTGTGCTGCTTTTGATCAATTTTTTGACTATTACCTGCTTAAGCGTGCACTGATTTTGCAAGCATGGCCACAGCTAGTGGCGATCTGGATTTGCCCAATGTGTTCTGTTACAGCATGGAGGATGAGGAGAGGATCCTGGGAGGAATAGGAGAGGCAACATTCCTGAATAAACCGTCATCTTCAGACTTGAAACGCAAGTATGGCATTGATACCAAAAGATTATTGACATTTCAACTCCATCTAATGACATTGAAAGAATACTTTTTAACCAAACGAATTCCTAGAGGTTTAAGGTCAAATATCCGCCCTAATCTATTCTTTAATAACAACATCTTTTGGGAAAAAATTTTTGCACTATCCAACAAATATACAATGGACATTTTGTTATTGAATATGGAGTACTTACAAGGTGAAATTTGTGTTTTGAATGTTAGGATTGCTGATACGGAGAAAAAATTAAAGGAACAATTGGACTCTGAGGCTTGGATTAAATGTAAGGAAATTATCGACGCCTTTTAACTAGAGATGAGCGGTGTTCGACTAGAACTGTTCGCCAATCTCAAATTCGAGCTGTTTTGGGCGGTGTTCGAGTTGTTCGACGAACCCGAACGATTTGCAAAAAATTCGGCTGTTCGAGGTTATGTTCGATAACTGTTCGTGCACCAAAAGCGTGTCCTGCATGTCTGGCGCTATTTAGAGCACCAATCATGCAGGGATTGTCTGCCACTCACTGTAATGCCACAGCCATGGTGGTTGTGGCATTACAGTGATTGCCCAAATCGATGGGAACAGTGCCAACAGTGAAACATGAAAAGCCGGCAATTCAGCAGCGGCATACACCTGTACCCGACAATTTAGAACCGAAAGAATAGAGCTTCACACATAGATTAGATAGATATAAACATGTCAGCCACATATATATGAAGTACAGTGACAGTGCTGCTTACTGTACTTGTCATTTAGCGTAAAGGATTTATCAAAAAAAATAATAGTGTTTTCATGCACCGTCTCTTTAAAAAAGCCGGCCGGCAATTCAGCAGCGGTACCCGACAATTTATAACAGACAGAATAGAGCTTCACACATAGATTAGATAGATAGAAACATGTCAGTCACATATATATGAAGTACAGTGATAGTGTTGGTTACTGTACTTGTCATTTAGTATTAAAATAAAGGATTTATTATTAAAAAAATTGGCGTGGGGTTCCCCTTAATTTTAGGCTCTAGCGGAGGTTAAGCAGACAGCTGGGGCAGATGTTTGAAGCCTGGGAAGGGGGTAATACCCACGGAGCTTCCCAGGCTACTAATATCAGCCCCCAGCTGAATACATAGCCTTTACTAGCTATTAAAATGGGGGACCCCCCAAAAAAAATGTCGTGGGGTCCCCCCTAATTTAATAGCTAGCAAAGGCTAGGCAGACAGCTGGGGGCTGATATTAATAGCCCAGGAAGGGAGCCATGAATATTGGCCCCCTCCCAGGCTAGAAACACCAGCCGTCAGCCGCCCCAGAAATGGCGCATTCATAGGATGCGCCAATTCTGGCACTTAGCCTCGCTCTTCCACGCTGCCCTGGTGCGGTGGCAGGGGGTAATAGGGTTGGGGTTGATGTCAGCTTATAATGCCAGCTGACATCAAGCCCAGGTTAGTAATGGAGAGGCGTCTATAAGACACCCCCATTACTAACCCCATAGTCAAAGTTAAAAAAAACACAAACACCCAGAATAAAGTCCTTTAATTGAAATAAAGACACAATCCTTTATTGTTCTAAATTAAACCATACTTACCGTCACGCCCATTCCAGCTGAAGCCAACGATCTCCTGCAATAAAAGAAAAATAATAAAGCAACCTCATCCTTACCTTTCCATGGTTCCCACGACAGCTTCAGCTCTGCTACATCGAGATGACAGGCTGGACCGCAGCAGAACGCTGCCATCCAGCCTCTCATCCCGCAGACACTGAGAAGCGCAGGCTTGCTTGCGCTGCTCAGCGTCTCTCTGTGACGACATCCAGATGAGCCGAGTTCATGTCCAATGAACTCGGCTCACCTCATGCACGTCACTGACAGCGTGGGAAAATTCTCACGCTGAAGCGGTGAGTGCAGGAGAATTCTCCCACGCTGTCAGTGACGTGCATAAGGTGAGCTCATGTCCAATGAACTCAGCTCACCTCCTGCACGTCACTGACAGCGTGGGAGAATTCTCCTGCACTCAGCGCTTCAGTGTGAGAATTCTCCCACGCTGAAGCGCTGAGTGCAGGAGAATTTTCCCACGCTGTCAGTGACGTGCATGAGGTGAGCCGAGTTCATTGGACATTAACTCGGCTCATCTGGATGCCCTCACAGAGAGACACTGTGGAGCGCAAGCAAGCCTGCGCTTCTCAGTGTCTGTGGGATGACAGGCTGGATGGCAGCGTTCTGCTGCGGTCCAGCCTGTCATCTCGATGTAGCAGAGCTGAAGCTGTCATGGGAACCATGGAAAGGTAAGGATGATGTTGCTTTATTATTTTTCTTTTATTTCAGGAGATCGTTGGCTTCAGCTGGAATGGGCGTGATGGTAAGTATGGTTTAATTTAGAACAATAAAGAATTGTGTGTTTATTTCAATTAAAGGACTTTTTTCTGGGTGTTGTGTTTTTTTTAAATACTTTACTAGAAATTCATGGTGGTCATGTCTAATATTGGCGTGACCCCATGAATTTCGGGCTTAGGGCCAGCTGATAATGCCAAGCTGGCCCTAACCCCTTTATTACCCAGTGAGCCACCGCATCAGGGCCCTGGATGAGTTGGGTACAGCGCCAGAAGATGGCGCTTCTATGAACGCGCCATTTTCCGGGGTGGCTGCGGACTGCAATTTGCAGCGGGGGTGGCCCAGAAAGCTTGGGCCTCCCTGCGCTGCGGATTCCAGCCCCCAGCTGCCTAGTTGTACCTGGCTGGACACAAAAACAGGGCGAAGCCCCACGTCAATTTTCTTTAAATTATTTCATGAAATAATTAAGAAAAAAAGGGCTTCCCTATATTGTTGTGTCCGGCCAGGTACAAATAGGCAGCTGGTGGTTGGGGGCAGCCCGTTCCTGCCTGCTGTACCTGGCTGGACACAAATACAGTGCGAAGCCCCACGTCAATTTTTTTTAAATTATTTCATGAATTTCCTGAAATAATTTAAAAAAATTGAAGTGGGGCTTCGCACTATATTTGTGTCCAGCCAGGTACAGCAGGCAGGAACGGGCTGCCCCCATCCACCAGCTGCCTATTTGTACCTGGCCGGACACAACAATATAGGGAAGCCCTTTTTTTCTTAATTATTTCATGAATTTCATGAAATAATTAAAAAAAATTGAAGTGGGGCTTCGCACTATATTTGTGTCCAGCCAGGTACAGCAGGCAGGAACGGGCTGCCCCCATCCACCAGCTGCCTATTTGTACCTGGCCGGACACAACAATATAGGGAAGCCCTTTTTTTCTTAATTATTTCATGAATTTCATGAAATAATTAAAAAAAATTGAAGTGGGGCTTCGCACTATATTTGTGTCCAGCCAGGTACAGCAGGCAGGAACGGGCTGTCCCCATCCACCAGCTGCCTATTTGTACCTGGCCGGACACAACAATATAGGGAAGCCCTTTTTTTCTTAATTATTTCATGAATTTCATGAAATAATTAAAAAAAAAGTACGTGGGGCTTCGCCCTATTTTTGTGTCCAGCCAGGTACAACTAGGCAGCTGGGGGCTGGAATCTGCAGCGCAGGGAGGCCCAAGCTTTCTGGGCCCCCCCCCGCTACAAATTGCAGTCCGCAGCCACCCCGGAAAATGGCGCGTTCATAGAAGCGCCATCTTCTGGCGCTGTACCCAACTCATCCAGGGCCCTGGTGCGGTGGCTCACTGGGTAATAAAGGGGTTAGGGCCAGCTTGGTATTATCAGCTGGCCCCAAGCCCAAAATTCATGGGGTCACGCCAGTATTAGACATGACCGCCATGAATTTCTAGTAAAGTATTTAAAAAAAACACAACACCCAGAATAAAGTCCTTTAATTGAAATAAAGACACAATTCTTTATTGTTCTAAATTAAACCATACTTACCATCACACCCATTCCAGCTGAAGCCAACGATCTCCTGCAATAAAAGAAAAATAATAAACCAACCTCATCCTTACCTTTCCATGGTTCCCACGACAGCTTCAGCTCTGCTACATCGAGATGACTGGCTGGACCGCAGCAGAACGCTGCCATCCAGTCTGTCATCCCGCAGACACTGAGAAGCGCAGGCATGCTTGCGCTCCTCACTGTCTCGCTGTGACGTCATCCAGATGAGCCGAGGTCATGTCCAATGAACTCGGCTCACCTCATGCACGTCACTGACAGCGTGGGAAAATTCTCACGCTGAAGTGCTGAGTGCAGGAGAATTCTCCCACGCTGTCAGTGATGTGCATGAGGTGAGCTCATGTCCAATGAACTCAGCTCACCTCCTGCACGTCACTGACAGCGTGGGAAAATTCTCCTGCAATCAGCGCTTCAGCGTGAGAATTTTCCCACGCTGTCAGTGACGTGCATGAGGTGAGCCGAGTTCATTGGACATGAACTCGGCTCATCTGGATGTCGTCACAGAGAGACGCTGAGCAGCGCAAGCAAGCCTGCGCTTCTCAGTGTCTGCGGGATGACAGGCTGGATGGCAGCGTTCTGCTGCGGTCCAGCCTGTCATCTCGATGTAGCAGAGCTAAAGCTGTCGTGGGAACCATGGAAAGGTAAGGATGAGGTTGCTTTATTATTTTTCTTTTATTGCAGGAGATCGTTGGCTTCAGCTGGAATGGGCGTGATGGTAAGTATGGTTTAATTTAGAACAATAAAGGATTGTGTCTTTATTTCAATTAAAGGACTTTATTCTGGGTGTTTGTGTTTTTTTTAACTTTGACTATGGGGTTAGTAATGGGGGTGTCTTATAGACGCCTCTCCATTACTAACCTGGGCTTGATGTCAGCTGGCATTATAAGCTGACATCAACCCCAACCCTATTACCCCCTGCCACCGCACCAGGGCAGCGTGGAAGAGCGAGGCTAAGTGCCAGAATTGGCGCATCCTATGAATGCGCCATTTCTGGGGCGGCTGACGGCTGGTGTTTCTAGCCTGGGAGGGGGCCAATATTCATGGCTCCCTTCCTGGGCTATTAATATCAGCCCCCAGCTGTCTGCCTAGCCTTTGCTAGCTATTAAATTAGGGGGGACCCCACGTCATTTTTTTTGGGGGGTCCCCCATTTTAATAGCTAGTAAAGGCTATGTATTCAGCTGGGGGCTGATATTAGTAGCCTGGGAAGCTCCGTGGGTATTACCCCCTTCCCAGGCTTCAAACATCTGCCCCAGCCGTCTGCTTAACCTCCGCTAGAGCATAAAATTAAGGGGAACCCCACGCCAATTTTTTTAATAATAAATCCTTTATTTTAATACTAAATGACAAGTACAGTAACCAACACTATCACTGTACTTCATATATATGTGACTGACATGTTTCTATCTATCTAATCTATGTGTGATGCTCTATCTTTCTGTTCTAAATTGTCGGGTACCGCTGCTGAATTGCCGGCCGGCTTTTTTAAAGAGACAGTGCATGAAAACACTATTATTTTTTTAAATAAATCCTTTACACTAAATGACAAGTACAGTAAGCAACACTATCACTGTACTTATTATATATGTGACTGACATGTTTCTATCTATCTAATCTATGTGTGAAGCTCTATTCTTTCTGTTCTAAATTGTCGGGTACAGATGCTGAATTGCCGGCCGGCTTTTTTAAAGAGACGGTGCATGAAAACACTAATATTTTTTTTAATAAATCCTTTACACTAAATGACAAGTACAGTAACCAACACTGTCACTGTGCTTCTTATATGTGTGACTGACATGTTTCTATCTATCTAATCTATGTGTGATGCTCTATTCCTTCTTGTCTAAATTGTCGGGTACCGGTGTATGCCGCTGCTGAATTTGCCGGCCGGCTTTTTTAAAGAGAATGTCTTCTGAGCAGTTTGTCAGCTTTTGGACACCTTTGCAGGTGTTTTCTATGTGTTTCTATGTGTTTTTGTTTGCCTGCCATTGGTTTTAACGGTGTTCGACGGTGTTCTAAGGTGTTCGACGAACAGTTCGACGAACAGTTCCTCGAACATCCCGGTGTTCGACGAACCGAACCGAACCCGAACACTACGGGGGTGGCTCAACACTACTTTTAACTACTAAAAACGAATTGGAGGATACAAAAAGACGAAAGTGGGATAAAGATTCTGAGGACTATCGGTTGGGGTACATTTATAATTGGCAAAAAGATGGCGGTAGAACTACCATGAATAGGGAAATTGTTACTAGGACAGGTGGTTATTTATTTCATAATTATTGTATTAATGTACATAATAATGGTTCACATCTTCAAAACCATGTTCCTAGTGGGGCTGTAGAGCGAGGTGGAGGAAGACCACAAAGAATTAGACTGGGAGGAAGGAAACACAATTGCAGAGAGAAAAGAAAAGCGGCAGAAAAATTGGGTGAATCCACCAAGGCAAATGAAAAAGAAGGCGTAAATTTGGTAGTCAATTTATCTTCTAAAACCCTTACTAATGATGAGATTAATGTGTTGGCTAAAGGTGTGTCATATAGTTATTGTACTCATATTAACTGGTTTAAGCTTGAAACTGAATTGTACAAATTATTTAGACCAATTAAGTTAAAATATTGGTTTGGTAAGAGTGACAAGAAACAAGGTACTAACATGAGTGTTTATCCATTCCTCTTACAGGTACGTCACCCAACTTTCCCATGCTGACTTCCATGCCGTCTTCTCTATACCGTTCTGTTCCCACTTTCTAATGGTACGTCACCCAACTTTCCCATGCTGACTTCCATGCCGTCTTCTCTATACCGTTCTGTTCCCACTTTCTAATGGTACGTCACCGAACTTTCCAATGCTGACTTCCATGCCGTCTTCTCTATACCGTTCTGTTCCCACTTTCTAATGGTACGTCACCCAACTTTCCCATGCTGACTTCCATGCCGTCTTCTCTATACCGTTCTGTTCCCACTTTCTAATGGTACGTCACCCAACTTTCCCATGCTGACTTCCATGCCGTCTTCTCTATACTGTTCTGTTCTCACTTTCTAATGGTACGTCACCCAACTTTCCCATGCTGTCTTCTCTATACCGTTCTGTTCCCACTTTCTAATGGTACGTCACCCAACTTTCCCATGCTGACTTCCATGCCGTCTTCTCTGTACCGTTCTGTTCCCACTTTCTAATGGTACGTCACCCAACTTTCCCATGCTGACTTCCATGCCGTCTTCTCTGTACCGTTTTGTTCCCACTTTCTAATGGTACGTCACCTAACTTTCCCATGCTGACTTCCATGCCATCTTCTCTATACCGTTCTGTTCCCACTTTCTAATGGTACGTCACCCAACTTTCCCATGCTGACTTCCATGCCGTCTTCTCTATACCGTTCTGTTCCCACTTTCTAATGGTACATCACCCAACTTTCCCATGCTGACTTCCATGCCGTTTTCTCTATACCGTTCTGTTCCCACTTTTGTAATGGTACGTCACCCAACTTACACCAGCTACCCCCCACTTTCATTTATGACCTTGTTTACTCAGTCTTTGAGTATCCAACATCTGGTTCAATCTAATCAGCTGATCAAGATGAGCACAGACCACTGACCACTGGTTCACAGCTGAATGCATTCTGTTACAAATATATTGTGGGCCAGGAGTCTGTGTCAGACTTTAGTCTGTGTCCATCACCTTAAGTGTCCATTGCTGAAGTGTCTGAAATTTGAATTAATCCTGAATTGAAACTGAAGGTAACTGGATACTTTGTCACAGTAAACAATGTTTGTCTTTGTTTTCACTCTCACCCCCTTAATCCTTCACCTTTTCCAACCATCCCTAATCCCTACACCTAGTAATGAACTCTTCATCTCTCCCTCCATTCTCCCCACCCATCCTCCTCAGAGCTATTCCTCAACATACAATCCTTTGTCTCCAAACACAGACAGCCACCTCATGCCCTCTCCTGCTCCCACCTACTAACGCTTTCTCTGCTCCTCCATACTGCCGACGACATCTCTCCACATCCCGGAGCCCTTCTCACCACATCCCTACGATCACTTCCACTTCCTACCCACGATCTATCCCAAACTCTCGAAATCCTTCTAACCTTATACCCATCCGCCCAGCCCCCGCTTCCCCAGTCCCACTAATAGGAGCTCTATGGAACGCTCGCTCCGTCTGCAACAAACTTTCCTACATTCACGATCTCTTCATCACTAACAAGCTTTCCTTCCTCGGCATCACTGAAACCTGGCTCACCCCCTCCGACACTGCCTCTCCTGCTGCACTTTCGTATGGCGGATTCCACCTCTCCCATACCCCCCGCCCCACCGGCAAGCACGGTGGAGGAATAGGTTTCCTCCTCTCAGAAAACTTCTCCTTCACCCATATCCCACTGCCGCCCTCAATTACTCTCCCCTCTTTTGAAGTGCACTGCGTGCGCATCTACTCCCCATCCAACCTCCAACTGGCTGTCATCTACCGCCCCCCAGGATCAACCACCACTTTCTTTGACCACTTCACCACTTGGCTACTTCATTTCCTCTACGTTGACATCCCCACTATCCTCATGGGCGACTTTAACATCCCCATTGACACCTCCCTCTCAGCTGCCTCTAAGCTTCTGTCCCTCACTTCCTCCTTTGGTCTTACTCAGTGGTCTTCCACACCCACCCACAAAGACGGCCACACACTGGACCTCATCTTCACCCGCCTTTGTTCCCTATCTAACCTCTCTAACTCACGTCTCCCTCTTTCTGACCACAACCTACTCACATTCTCTTCTCTCTCCTCCCCGGGGCAACAATCCCTACTCCACAAACTTGCATACCCTTGCAGAAATCTCAAACACCTTGACCTATACTCACTCTCTGAGTCCCTCCTCCCTCTTACAGACATTAGTTCCTTACATGATGCAGATGTTGCTGCCACCTTATACAACACCACAACCGCTGTAGCTCTCGATTCGGTCGCCCGCCTCACACATTCCAAGGCTCGCACAATCAACAGACAACCCTGGCACATCGCATTCAAACAGTCCCTCACTACCTTCAGGTCCACACTCACTGCAGCAAAACAAACATACTTCATATCTCTCATATCCTCCCTGACTCACAACCCCAAACAACTATTCAACACCTTCAATTCTCTCCTCCATCCCCCAGTGGCTCCTCCCTCTCCTCTTATTTCAGCCGAAGACTTTGCCCCATTCTTCAAGCAGAAGATTGACACCATCAGACAAAGCTTTTGCATAAAAGCCCCCACAGCCCCTCCCCACACCTACTCAACCCTCTTCCTCCAAAACCACCTTCTCCACCATTTCTGAAGATCAACTTTCCTCTTTACTCTCCAAATCACACCTCACCACCTGTGAACTTGACCCAATCCCGTCCCACCTCATCCCAAACCTTACCACTATCTTCATTCCAGCCCTAGCCCACCTCTTCAACCTGTCACTAACAACTGGTGTCTTCCCCTCATGCTTCAAACATGCCTCAATCACACCCATCCTCAAAATGCCCTCCCTTGACCCATCCTCTGTGTCTAGCTATCGCCCCATATCACTTCTCCCCTATGCCTCAAAACTACTGGAACAACATGTCCATTCTGAACTGTCCTCCCACCTCTCCTCCTGCTCCCTCTTTGACCGCCTACAATCTGGTTTCCGACCGCACCATTCTACTGAAACTGCACTGACTAAAGTCACCAACGACCTACTAACCGCCAAATCTAAGCGACACTACTCTGTCCTCCTCCTCCTAGACCTGTCATCTGCCTTTGACACAGTGGACCATTCCCTCTTACTACAGACTCTCTCATCTATCGTCATCACAGACTTGGCCCTATCCTGGATCTCCTCATACCTAACAGACCGGACATTCAGTGTCTCACACTCACACACCACCTCCTCATCTCGCCCCCTATCTGTCGGTGTCCCCCAAGGTTCAGTTCTAGGACTGCTGCTCTTCTCCATCTACACCTTCGGCCTGGGACAGCTCATAGAGTCTCACGGCTTTCATTATCACCTCTATGCTGATGACACACAGATCTACCTCTCTGGACCCGATATCACCTCCTTACTAACCAAAATCCCACAATGTCTGTCTGCTATTTCATCCTTCTTCTCTGCCAGATTTCTAAAACTTAACATGGACAAAACAGAATTCATCATCTTTCCGCCATCTCATTCAACCCCCCCAACTGACCTATCTATCAACGTCAATGGCTGCCCACTCTCCCCAGTCCCTCAAGCTCGCTGCCTTGGGGCAACCCTGGACTCTGAACTCTCCTTCAAACCACATATCCAAGCCCTTTCCACTTCCTGCCGACTCCAACTCAAAAATATCTCCCGGATCCGCACATTCCTCAACCATGAATCTGCAAAAACACTAGTGCACGCCCTCATCATCTCCCACCTTGACTACTGCAACCTCCTGCTCTGTGGCCTCCCCTCTAACACTCTCGCACCCCTCCAATCTATCCTAAACTCTGCTGCTCGACTAATCAACCTGTCCCCCCGCTATTCCCCGGCATCTCCTCTCTGTCAATCTCTTCACTGGCTCCCCATTGCTCAGAGACTCCAGTTCAAAACCCTAACCATGACATACAAAGCCATTCACAACCTGTCTCCTCCATATATCTCTGACCTAGTCTCCCGTTACATACCCACACGCAACCTCCGATCCTCACAAGATCTCCTTCTCTACTCCCCTCTTATCTCCTCCTCCCACAATCGCATACAAGATTTCTCCCGTGCTTCCCCCCTACTCTGGAACTCTCTACCCCAACGTATCAGACTCTCGCCTACCGTGGAAACCTTCAAAAGAAACCTGAAGACCCACCTCTTCCGACAAGCCTACAACCTGCAGTAACCACCGCTCCACCATACCGCTGCACGACCAGCTCTACCCTCACCTACTGTATCCTCACCCATCCCTTGTAGATTGTGAGCCCTCGCGGGCAGGGTCCTCGCTCCTCCTGTACCAGTCGCTGTCACACTGTGTTCAAGATTATTGTAATTGTTCTTGTATTATACCCCTTTTTCACATGTAAAGCGCCATAGAATAAATGGCGCTATAATAATAAATAATAATAATAATAATAATGAGTAGTGGTGGTGTTTAAGAATGCAAGACTATGGACTTAGAAATAAAAGTGATTTTGTACCTATCACAAATCAACCTGTTATTGTGGCTTATATCACAGCAGTGAATAAGGATGTAGAAAGGTTGAAGGAGTCACATATTAAAACTTCATTTAGCCACTTTAATCTCTCCAAAAGTGAGACTGTTGCCTTTAATTCTCTGATCCATGACGGCGGGTGGTGCGGTCGCCGTCATGGACACAATAAAATATATTGCCGAAATTGATCGGCAACTTGCCGATACGGAGGTATATGAAGAATTAAGTGGGGATCCTAAATTAGTGGTTATGCAAAGGATTAAACTGATTTTGAATGAGGCAATGGCACAGGAACAGCGATGGGCGCCAGTATGGCGCCTGCTTATGCAAATTTGGTGATGAGGATCATGGAGGAGGACCTTATCTATGGGTCCCACCACTTCCGTCATGTATGTGGGTGGTGGAGGTACATAGATGATGTCCTCCTCCTTTGGTCCGGTACCTTGGAGGAACTGTTGGATTTTCATGTCTTTCTTAATGATCTGATTGAGGGCATTGGGTTTACTTTGGTGTATTCGGATAGAGAGATACAATTTCTTGATGTATTGATTAAATATAATAACAACAGATTGAGTACAGAACTATTTGTTAAACCTACGGATAGAAACAATTTATTGAAATATGATAGTTACCATCCACGTAAAATGGTTGAGTCGCTTCCTTATAGCCAGATGTTGAGAGTTAGGAGGATTGTAAGCGAGGATAGTATGTTGGAGGCTTCTTTGGATTCAATGATTGATAAATTCAAGGTGAGGAATTACCCATGTAAACTCCTAGATAAATGGAAGGATAAAGTGAAGGGAATGGACAGCAATTGCTTGCTGAGTAAACCAGTGAAAAAAACATGGAAATTTGAATAAAATACCGTTAGTAACGTCTTTTTGTGAAGAAAGTAAGATAGTGGCTAATATCGTTAAATGCCATTGGCCAATGCTAAATAAATGTCTACCCAAAATCAAAGAATTTCAATTGCCTCCCCTGATATCTTACAAACGTGCCAGAAATATCAAGGATAGGTTGATTCGGGCAGATATCGGCTCCCGAAGGGAGACAGTTCAGAGTACATTAACAGGACAACGGAGGACAGGTTGTTTCCCTTGCCTTAATTGTATTAATTTTTCATTTTTGCAGAAAGGTAATCAGTTTCAGCTTTCCAATGATGGGGAGATTTACTCTATAAATTACTTTCTAACATGCTCATCAAATTATGTTATTTATCTATTGCAGTGTCCCTGTAATCTTTTTTACGTTGGGGAGACTACACTAGATTTTAGAATTAGACTTAATCAGAATAGATACACGATTCGGAAAAAAAAACTTGATCTACCTGTTCCAAAACATTTTACTGAGATGCAACACTCAGAGAAACATTTGAAATGCAGAATTATTGATCACATACCACCCTTGAGACGGGGTGGAGATAGGGTCTGTTTATTGAAAATCAGAGAATTGGAATGGATTAAGAGACTCAGAACTCTAAAACCTAATGGATTGAATGTTGATTATAAGTTAAATGTAACTCTTTAGGGATGTTTGCTTGCCCATTTCCTCCTTGTGATTGTCTCTTAGTCATACATGATGTGGTTATTATTTTTTAGAATTCTTACTAATACTTATATTTTTTTTCTTATTTTTTATAGATCTACCACCACTGTCTGATGTTTGAGAACATGATTCATCCCTATAAAAATTGATAGTTTGCTTCTAAAATGGCGCAATCTTTGTATAGGAATATGATGATAAAAGATATGAATTGGGCTCCATGTGATAAATCTTTTATAATATATTGAGGGGCTGCTATACAATTATATATGGGAGTATATGGACCAGTAGGTTGCCTGTGTTATGGGGGGTTGAGACTGGTGCTCCTTAAGGTACCTGTCTCCCATCCCAGTAAGGCCACTGGGTTGCCATCCCCAGCTAATGGGGGGCGTTCCCATGCCTCTTAGGCATAAATGTCTGTAACTCCCACCTTTGAATGAGTGTAAGACTCTGTCATAATGAGCACTGCAGTGTATTGCGTTTTGGTGTAGTAAGATGTGGGCGAGTTGCCCTTAATAAACATAGATGCCCAGGCTATGAATCTGCCTGTGACCGCAGAGTGGGACGTGTTTGTGCCTTCTCGCGCATGCGCGGTCAGTTTTGTATGGGTTTCTAACATGGCGCCGGCATTTCCAATCTTTGGAACGTAATTGCGCTCCAGAATCATTATATTCCTTCCGGACATGCGCAATAGAGATAGCGGGGACGCCGAGATTTCGGCGCTTCTCATGTTTATATTGTGGGGTGAGTCATGTGCCTTTCTAAATATGTACAGCTGGTGATTATGATCAATCACTGATAGATATGGTTTTTATAATGATGATCTGTACTTTTTTGTCTCTTTAGCACTTTTGCACTTTATATATTACACATATTGTATGAATCATGATAAATGATGTATTGATTGTATCTGTATCATGTCTAAAATGTATATGTTATATTAATTACTGCTAATCAATTTGTGTGATTAAGCAGGCTTAAATACTCTGCACATTGCACTTTCACATTGCTTGAGAAAGGTCCACATTTTTGGACCGAAACGTTGCTACAGCCACATGGGCTATTAAAAGACATTTTTTCATCATTCGTTTGTGTGCTGCCTCCATTCTCTTTTTTAATATATATATATATATAAATATATGTGTGTGTGTGTGTCCCTATAGTTAGATTTCCTTTCAGTGGTTGAAAAATAAATAGTTTTGGATGATTACTATTGTCCCTTCATTGTCTGAGCCATTGTATCCAAATAACCTGTTCACAAAATCAAAGTATGTCATTGGGTTGGAAGGGGTTAAACAGGCAGTTTTGATGACATCACAAAGCACATACACATCATAGACATCGTGTGACATCACAATTGGTGTAGAATGTACAGAGTGTAACACCTGAGCCATCTTGTTTTATTAGAGCCGGACAGCTTGAAGGGAACAAGTCCAGGTAGGGAACTCCTCACTTATGTCCTCACTCATACATTGTATAGATGGGGGGTTAGTGGTGGGATTCAGAACTGCATCATTCACCTGAAAATCTCAGCAGAAAGCGCTGGATCCTGTGTCCTGTGCTGTGATTGTTATAACGATTCTACGATTGAAAAAAAATGTTATTGACCAGATTCCAAGGAAAATCTGCACATTTGGGTGCTTTAGTAAGGCAGTGTGAGCCTGGCCTAACAGGGGTTACCAATCTGTACAACCCCTTCCCTAAATGAGGACTCACTGATCGATCAACTGATCATCTGTCAGAGGTCTTAAAGACCCTCAGAGCAATCGGCTGGTTTTGCCCTCTATGACACCCATGTGCTCTAATAAAAGCATATAGAAAGGGGTGGGCCAGTTGAGACCACTTCTTTGGTTCAATTTTTCGGTAGCTTTGCCATTGATGTTGTATAAACAGCATTTTCATAACATAAATGTAATTGCAGACCGCTCCAGTTCTCCATTGTCAGCTCTCTTGGTCGTGTTGGATCAGGAGTGACCGGGAACTGTCGGTTTATCGTAATCAGTATTTGCAGTATGGCGTCCGGTGTTTTCCTTTAGGTCATAGAGCAGTAGGTGATGCAGATTAGAATAAAAGGGTGGAAATGTTTAGGTTATAACGTGCGTCATGACTCAATTAATAATGAGGCCGGTGGTTATTTGCAGCCTGTGATTTTATTTTATTAATTAAACTCTTCATTGATGTTGGAAACGTGATACATAACACAGCAGTGGCAGATATTATGACATCACAGGGGACATGACATCATAGATATCACATGACATCACATTGATACAGAATGTATAAAGTTCTAATCCTGAACAATCTTGTGTCCTGGAGGCAGCAGCTTGAGGAAGACAAGTCCAGGTAGGCAGCTGTTCACTAAACACTAAGGCCCCATTCACACATTGTGTAGCTGTGGGGAGTTTGTAGTGAAGTTCAGAACTGCAACATTTACCCCTAAAAAATCTCAGCAAACATCTGAGTGAGGTGTTCTCTGTTGTGTATCAGGATGATTCCCTAAATAGGACCTATCATTGAATCCTCTTTTTTGTAATGATAGGTGTTATGTCTCATCTAGTTCAGATGAGCAGCTGTAATGAAGCACGGACAGATGATGGTGGCGCAGCAGGATGGCCAAGCAGAAACAACAGAGAACATAGTAGATTGACCAGAGGACCAGAACTGGAACCACAGGATGTCATGAGCAGAATTGAAGCAACGGCTACTGGAGTAATAGAGTCACAGACTCTGATCAGACTTTGATCAGAGTGGCATCAGTTTTTTTCGGACGTGGAGATGAGAAAAAAAGGTTTCTCACCTTCTCCCTTCTGTCAGTCAGATGTCATCAAAGTGTGGTCCAATTTTTCCGTGGACCCATAGGCTTGCATTGCCATTACCGTATTATGTGGACTATAAAACGCACCAGACCATAAGATTTTGGGGTGGAAAATATAAGTGGTGGTACTTCTTATAGTCCACTTCTTATAGTGGAGCAGGGTCACAGGAAACAGGACTGCTGCTTCAGGCGGCCGGCGGCGGCAGGAGTGGGGCGATACTGCGGGTCCTGGGCTCTCATAAGATGTCGCAGCTGGTGAGCAGAGTCCGCTTTACTATTGATTGCCCTGCAATGGGCTTTGGGAAAATGGCTGCTGGAAGCGGCACATGCGCAGATTGAGATCTCGGGAGATGCCTCCTCCAGCCAACCTCTTGTGAGAGTCCAGGGCCCGCCGACACCGGCCTCCTGACGCAGCGACATTGCCTCCTGTGACCTCGCTCCACCAAAGCCAACCCCCGGCAAGCTACATTCGGATATTGTATATTAGAGTGTAAACTCCTAGGACAGGGTGTACATTATTCTGTATGCCCTCAGGAGCAGCCTGTATATTGTATATTAGATTGTAAGCTCCTAGGACAGGGTGTAGATTATTCTGTATGCCCTCAGGAGCAGCCTGTATATTGTATATTAGATTGTAAACTCCTAGGACAGGGTGTAGATTATTCTGTATGATCTCAGGAGCGGCCTGTATATTGTATATTAGATTGTAAACTCCTAGGACAGAGTGTACATTATTCTGTATGCTCTCAGGAGCAGCCTGTATATTGTATATTATATTGTAAGCTCCTAGGACAGGGTGTAGATTATTCTGTATGCTCTCAAGAGCAGCCTGTATATTGTATATTAGATTGTAAGCTCCTAGGACAGGGTGTAGATTATTCTGTATGCCCTCAGGAGCAGCCTGTATATTGTATATTAGAGTGTAAACTCCTAGGACAGGGTGTTGATTATTCTGTATGCTATCAGGAGGAGCCTGTATACTGTATATTAGAGTGTAAGCTCCTAGGACAGGGTGTAGATTATTCTGTATGCCCTCAGGAGCAGCCTGTATATTGTATATTAGATTGCAAGCTCCTAGGACAGGGTGTAGATTATTCTGTATGCTTTCAGGAGCACCCTATATATTGTATAGTAGATTGTAAACTCCTAGGACAGGGTGTAGATTATTCTGTATGCTCTCAGGAGCAGCCTGTATATTGTATATTAGAGTGTAAGCTCCTAGGACAGGGTGTAGATTATTCCGTATGCCCTCAGGAGCAGCCTGTATACTGTATATTAGAGTGTAAGCTCCTAGGACAGGGTGTAGATTATTCCGTATGCCCTCAGGAGCAGCCTGTATATTGTATAGTAGATTGTAAACTCCTAAGACAGGGTGTAGATTATTCTGTATGCCCTCAGGAGCAGCCTGTATATTGTATATTAGGGTGAAAACTCCTAGGACAGGGTGTAGATTATTCTGTATGCTTTCAGGAGCACCCTGTATATTGTATATTAGAGTGTAAGCTCCTAGGACAGGGTGTAGATTATTCTGTATGCTCTCAGGAGCAGCCTGTATATTGTATAGTAGATTGTAAATTCATAGGACAGGGTGTAGATTATTCTGTATGCCCTCAGGAGCAGCCTGTATATTGTATAGTAGATTGTAAGCTCCTAGGACAGGGTGTAGATTATTCTGTATGCTTTCAGGAGCAGCCTGTATATTGTATAGTAGATTGTAAACTCCTAGGACAGGGTGTAGATTATTCTGTATGCTCTCAGGAGCGGCCTGTATATTGTATATTAGATTGTAAGCTCCTAGGACAGGGTGTAGATTATTCTGTATGCTCTCAGGAGCAGCCTGTATATTGTATATTAGAGTGTAAGCTCCTAGGACAGGGTGTACATTATTCTGTATGCCCTCAGGAGCAGCCTGCATATTATATATTAGAGTGTAAGCTCCTAGGACAGGGTGTAGATTATTCTGTATGCTCTCAGGAGCAGCCTGTATATTGGAAATTAGATTGTAAGCTCCTAGGACAGGGTGTAAATTATTCTGTATGCCCTCAGGAGCAGCCTGTATATTGTATATTAGAGTGTAAGCTCCTAGGACAGGGTGTAGAATATTCTGTATGCTTTCAGGAGCACCCTGTATATTGTATATTAGAGTGTAAGCTCCTAGGACAGGGTGTACATTATTCTGTATGCCCTCAGGAGCAGCATGTATATTGTATATTAGATTGTAAACTCCTAGGACAGGGTGTAGATTATTCTGTATGCTCTCAGAAGCAGCCTGTATATTATATATTAGAGTGTAAGCTCCTAGGACAGGGTGTAGATTATTCTGTATGCTCTCAGGAGCAGTCTGTATATTGTATATTAGATTGAAAGCTCCTAGGACAGGGTGTAGATTATTCTGTATGCTCTCAGGAGCAGCCTGTATATTGTATATTAGAGTGTAAGCTCCTAGGACAGGGTGTAGATTATTCTGTATGCTCTCAGGAGCAGGCTGCATATTGTATATTAGAGTGTAAGCTCCTAGGACAGGGTGTATATTATTCTACATGCCCTCAGGAGCAGCCTGTATATTATATATTAGAGTGAAAGCTCCTAGGACAGGGTGTAGATTATTCTGTATGCTCTCAGGAGCAGCCTGTATATTGTAAATTAGATTGTAAGCTCCTAGGACAGGGTGTACATTATTCTGCATTCTCTCAGGAGCAGCAAGTATATTGAATATTAGATTGTAAGCTCCTAGGACAGGGTGTAGATTATTCTGTATGCTCTCAGGAGCAGCCTGTATATTGTATATTAGATTGTAAACTCCTAGGACAGGGTGTACATTATTCTGCATGCCCTCAGGAGCAGCCTGTATATTATATATTAGAGTGAAAGCTCCTAGGACAGGGTGTAGATTATTCTGTATGCTCTCAGGAGCAGCCTGTATATTGTAAATTAGATTGTAAGCTCCTAGGACAGGGTGTACATTATTCTGCATTCTCTCAGGAGCAGCAAGTATATTGTAAATTAGATTGTAAGCTCCTAGGACAGGGTGTACATTATTCTGTATGCCCTAAGGAGCAGCCTGTATATTGTATATTAGAGTGTAAACTCCTAGGACAGGGTGTAGATTATTCTGTATGCTCTCAGGAGCAGCCTGTATATTGTATATTAGAGTGTAAGCTCCTAGGACAGGGTGTAGATTATTCCGTATGCCCTCAGGAGCAGCCTGTATACTGTATATTAGAGTGTAAGCTCCTAGGACAGGGTGTAGATTATTCCGTATGCCCTCAGGAGCAGCCTGTATATTGTATAGTAGATTGTAAACTCCTAAGACAGGGTGTAGATTATTCTGTATGCCCTCAGGAGCAGCCTGTATATTGTATATTAGGGTGAAAACTCCTAGGACAGGGTGTAAATTATTCTGTATGCTTTCAGGAGCACCCTGTATATTGTATATTAGAGTGTAAGCTCCTAGGACAGGGTGTAGATTATTCTGTATGCTCTCAGGAGCAGCCTGTATATTGTATAGTAGATTGTAAATTCCTAGGACAGGGTGTAGATTATTCTGTATGCCCTCAGGAGCAGCCTGTATATTGTATAGTAGATTGTAAGCTCCTAGGACAGGGTGTAGATTATTCTGTATGCTTTCAGGAGCAGCCTGTATATTGTATAGTAGATTGTAAACTCCTAGGACAGGGTGTAGATTATTCTGTATGCTCTCAGGAGCGGCCTGTATATTGTATATTAGATTGTAAGCTCCTAGGACAGGGTGTAGATTATTCTGTATGCTCTCAGGAGCAGCCTGTATATTGTATATTAGAGTGTAAGCTCCTAGGACAGGGTGTACATTATTCTGTATGCCCTCAGGAGCAGCCTGCATATTATATATTAGAGTGTAAGCTCCTAGGACAGGGTGTAGATTATTCTGTATGCTCTCAGGAGCAGCCTGTATATTGGAAATTAGATTGTAAGCTCCTAGGACAGGGTGTAAATTATTCTGTATGCCCTCAGGAGCAGCCTGTATATTGTATATTAGAGTGTAAGCTCCTAGGACAGGGTGTAGAATATTCTGTATGCTTTCAGGAGCACCCTGTATATTGTATATTAGAGTGTAAGCTCCTAGGACAGGGTGTACATTATTCTGTATGCCCTCAGGAGCAGCATGTATATTGTATATTAGATTGTAAACTCCTAGGACAGGGTGTAGATTATTCTGTATGCTCTCAGAAGCAGCCTGTATATTATATATTAGAGTGTAAGCTCCTAGGACAGGGTGTAGATTATTCTGTATGCTCTCAGGAGCAGTCTGTATATTGTATATTAGATTGAAAGCTCCTAGGACAGGGTGTAGATTATTCTGTATGCTCTCAGGAGCAGCCTGTATATTGTATATTAGAGTGTAAGCTCCTAGGACAGGGTGTAGATTATTCTGTATGCTCTCAGGAGCAGGCTGCATATTGTATATTAGAGTGTAAGCTCCTAGGACAGGGTGTACATTATTCTACATGCCCTCAGGAGCAGCCTGTATATTATATATTAGAGTGAAAGCTCCTAGGACAGGGTGTAGATTATTCTGTATGCTCTCAGGAGCAGCCTGTATATTGTAAATTAGATTGTAAGCTCCTAGGACAGGGTGTACATTATTCTGCATTCTCTCAGGAGCAGCAAGTATATTGAATATTAGATTGTAAGCTCCTAGGACAGGGTGTAGATTATTCTGTATGCTCTCAGGAGCAGCCTGTATATTGTATATTAGATTGTAAACTCCTAGGACAGGGTGTACATTATTCTGCATGCCCTCAGGAGCAGCCTGTATATTATATATTAGAGTGAAAGCTCCTAGGACAGGGTGTAGATTATTCTGTATGCTCTCAGGAGCAGCCTGTATATTGTAAATTAGATTGTAAGCTCCTAGGACAGGGTGTACATTATTCTGCATTCTCTCAGGAGCAGCAAGTATATTGTAAATTAGATTGTAAGCTCCTAGGACAGGGTGTACATTATTCTGTATGCCCTAAGGAGCAGCCTGTATATTGTATATTAGAGTGTAAACTCCTAGGACAGGGTGTAGATTATTCTGTATGCCCTCAGGAGCAGCCTTTATATTGTATATTAGAGTGTAAGCTCCTAGGACAGGGTGTAGATTATTCTGTATGCCCTCAGGAGTAGAGATGAGCGTTGTTCGACTAGAACTGTTCGCCAATCTCAAATTCGAGCTGTTTTGGGCGGTGTTCGAGTTGTTCGACGAACCCGAACGATTTGCAAAAAATTCGGCTGTTCGAGGTTATGTTCGATAACTGTTCGTGCACCAAAAGCGTGTCCTGCATGTCTGGTGCTATTTAGAGCACCAATCATGCAGGGATTGTCTGCCACTCACTGTAATGCCACAGCCATGGTGGTTGTGGCATTACAGTGATTGCCCAAATCGATGGGAACAGTGCCAACAGTGAAACATGAAAAGCCGGCAATTCAGCAGCGGCATACACCGGTACCCGACAATTTAGAACCGAAAGAATAGAGCTTCACACATAGATTAGATAGATATAAACATGTCAGCCACATATATACGAAGTACAGTGAAAGTGCTGCTTACTGTACTTGTCATTTAGCGTAAAGGATTTATCAAAAAAAATAATAGTGTTTTCATGCACCGTCTCTTTAAAAAAGCCGGCCGGCAATTCAGCAGCGGTACCCGACAATTTAGAATAGAAGGAATAGAGAATCACACATAGATTAGATAGATAGAAACATGTCAGTCACATATATATGAAGTACAGTGACAGTGTTGATTACTGTACTTGTCATTTAGTATAAAGGATTTATCAAAAAAAATATTAGTGTTTTCATGCACCGTCTCTTTAAAAAAGCCGGCCGGCAATTCAGCATCTGTACCCAACAATTTAGAATAGAAGGAATAGAGAATCACACATAGATTAGATAGATAGAAACATGTCAGTCACATATATATGAAGTACAGTGGCAGTGTTGCTTACTGTACTTGTCATTTAGTGTAAAGGATTTATTAAAAAAAATAATAGTGTTTTCATGCACCGTCTCTTTAAGAAAGCCGGCTGGCAATTCAGCATCTGTACCCGACAATTTATAACAGACAGAATAGAGCTTCACACATAGATTAGATAGATAGAAACATGTCAGTCACATATATATGAAGTACAGTGATAGTGTTGGTTACTGTACTTGTCATTTAGTATTAAAATAAAGGATTTATTATTAAAAAAATTGGCGTGGGGTTCCCCTTAATTTTAGGCTCTAGCGGAGGTTAAGCAGACAGCTGGGGCAGATGTTTGAAGCCTGGGAAGGGGGTAATACCCACGGAGCTTCCCAGGCTACTAATATCAGCCCCCAGCTGAATACATAGCCTTTACTAGCTATTAAAATGGGGGACGCCCCCCAAAAAATGACGTGGGGTCCCCCCTAATTTAATAGCTAGCAAAGGCTAGGCAGACAGCTGGGGGCTGATATTAATAGCCCAGGAAGGGAGCCATGAATCTTGGCCCCCTCCCAGGCTAGAAACACCAGCCGTCAGCCGTCCCAGAAATGGCGCATTCATAGGATGCGCCAATTCTGGCACTTAGCCTCGCTCTTCCACGCTGCCCTGGTGCGGTGGCAGGGGGTAATAGGGCTGGGGTTGATGTCAGCTTATAATGCCAGCTGACATCAAGCCCAGGTTAGTAATGGAGAGGCGTCTATAAGACACCACCATTATTAACCCCATAGTCAAAGTTAAAAAAAACACAAACACCCAGAATAAAGTCCTTTAATTGAAATAAAGACACAATTCTTTATTGTTCTAAATTAAACCATACTTACCGTCACGCCCATTCCAGCTGAAGCCAACGATCTCCTGTAATAAAAATAAAATAATAAAGCAACCTCATCCTTACCTTTCCATGGTTCCCACGACAGCTTCAGCTCTGTTACATCGAGATGACAGGCTGGACCGCAGCAGAACGCCGCCATCCAGCCTGTCATCCCGCAGACACTGAGAAGAGCAGGCTTGCTTGCGCTCCACATTGTCTCTCTGTGACGGCATAAAGATGAGCCGAGGTCATGTCCAATGAACTCGGCTCACCTCATGCACGTCACTGACAGCGTGGGAGAATTCTCACGCTGAAGCGCTGAGTGCAGGAGAATTTTCCCACGCTGTCAGTGAGGTGCATGAGGTGAGCTGAGTTCATTGGACATGAGCTCACCTCATGCACGTCACTGACAGCGTGGGAGAATTCTCCTGCACTCAGCACTTCAGCGTGAGAATTTTCCCACGCTGTCAGTGACGTGCATGAGGTGAGCCGAGTTCATTGGACATCACCTCGGCTCATCTTTATGCCGTCACAGCGAGACACTGAGGAGCACAAGCATGCCTGCTCTTCTCAGTGTCTGCGGCATGACAGGCTGGATGGCAGCGTTCTGCTGCGGTCCAGCCTGTCATCTCGATGTAGCAGAGCTGAAGCTGTCGTGGGAACCATGGAAAGGTAAGGATGAGGTTGGTTTATTATTTTTCTTTTATTGCAGGAGATCGTTGGCTTCAGCTGGAATGGGCGTGACGGTAAGTATGGTTTAATTTAGAACAATAAAGGATTGTGTCTTTATTTCAATTAAAGGACTTTATTCTGGGTGTTTGTGTTTTCTTTTAACTTTGACTATGGGGTTAGTAATGGGGGTGTCTTATAGACGCCTCTCCATTACTAACCTGGGCTTGAAGTCAGCTGGCATTATAAGCTGACATCGACCCCAGCCCTATTACCCCCTGCCACCGCTACAGGGCAGCGTGGAAGAGCGAGGCTAAGTGCCAGAATTGGCGCATCCTATGAATGCGCCATTTCTGGGGCGGCTGATGGCTGGTGTTTCTAGCCTGGGAGGGGGTCAATATTCATGGCACCCTTCCTGGGCTATTAATATCACCCCCCCAGCTGTCTGCCTAGCCTTTGCTAGCTATTAAATTAGGGGGGACCCCACGTCATTTTTTGGGGTGGTCCCCCATTTTAATAGCTAGTAAAGGCTATGTATTCAGCTGGGGGCTCATATTAGTAGCCTGGGAAGCTCCGTGGGTATTACCCCCTTCCCAGGCTTCAAACATCTGCCCCAGCTGTCTGCTTAACCTCCGCTAGAGACTAAAATTAAGGGGAACCCCACGCCAATTTTTTTTAATAATAAATCCTTTATTTTAATACTAAATGACAAGTACAGTAACCAACACTATTACTGTACTTCATATATATGTGACTGACATGTTTCTATCTATCTAATCTATGTGTGAAGCTCTATTCTGTCTGTTATAAATTGTCGGGTACAGATGCTGAATTGCCGGCCGGCTTTTTTAAAGAGACAGTGCATGAAAACACTATTATATTTTTTAATAAATCCTTTACACTAAATGACAAGTACAGTAAGCAACACTGTCACTGTACTTCATATATATGTGACTGACATGTTTCTATCTATCTAATCTATGTGTGAGGCTCTATTCCTTCTTGTCTAAATTGTCGGGTACCGGTGTATGCCGCTGCTGAATTGCCGGCCGGCTTTTTTAAAGAAAGCGTCTTCTGAGCAGTTTGTCAGCTTTTTGACACCTTTGAAGGTGTTTTCTATGTGTTTCTATGTGTTTTTGTTTGCCTGCCATTGGTTTTAACGGTGTTCGACGGTGTTCTAAGGTGTTCGACGAACAGTTCGACGAACAGTTCCTCGAACATCCCGGTGTTCGACGAACCGAACCGAACCCGAACACTACGGGGGTGGCTCAACACTACTCAGGAGCAGCCTTTATATTGTATATTAGATTGTAAACTACTAGGACAGGGTGTAGATTATTCTGTATGCCCTCAGGAGCAGCTTTTATATTGTATATTAGAGTGTAAGCTCCTAGGACAGGGTGTAGATTATTCTGTATGCCCTAAGGAGCAGCCTGTATATTGTATATTAGAGTGTAAACTGTAACATACCTGGCGGCGTCCTTGCATAGTGGTCCATCTTCCACTGTGCAAGAGCGCGTACTTGATCTCCAGTCCAGGGTGTCTCTCTGGCTTCCCTCCGTGCTGTCTGTTTGTGTCTGTTTCTGCTGCTTAAGGGCGGCGCCCGATCACTTCCTGCTTTTTGTACCTGCTGCAGGCACACCCCTTGTGCGTCCTCAGCCTATTGCTGTCTATCACCTGGTATTTAAATCAGCTGCCCCAATTAACTGATGCCTGAGCATCTTGCCCTGTCAGTTGGCTTTTGTCTCTGACATGCCAGGTCCTGTCTATGTTACCTGTCTTGCAGTATCTGTTCCCATGTCTGTACTGTGTCCTATCTGTGTACCTTAACCTGCAGTCTGTACTCGTTCCTTGCCTGTTCGTTCCGCCCTCCTGGAGGCTGTATTTCCAGGCCAGTCTGAACACGCTCCTTGCCTGTTCGTCCTGCCTCTCTGGGGGCCGTATTCCCAGACCCGCTCCTGTATCCCGCTGCAGTGTCGGTCTCCTCCGTACACTCAGTTCCAGTCTGAACTCTCTCCTATCTTTTACCTGTTTTTTCTCTATGTCCGTTCCATTCCTTTTTCTGCAGAGTCTGAACTCGTACCTAACTCCTGCTCGTTGTCACTGTACTTCCGTTTGTGAGTTTGTGGTCCACTCGCTACTTCCCTGCAAGTACCCTGTGGGTATCTGGTTCTGCCTTTCCCTTCTAGTCTGTTCCGTGTGAACAGAGCCCTGTTCCTCGCGTCTGCGGTTTTCGCTTTGCTCTGCTCTGTCCACCGCGTCTGCGGTTTTCGCTTTGCTCAGCTCTGTCCGCCGCGTCTGCGGTTTTCGCTTTGCTCAGCTCTGTCCGCCGCGTCTGCGGTTTTCGCTTTGCTCAGCTCTGTCCGCCGCGTCTGCGGTTTTCGCTTTGCTCTGCTCTGTCTGCCCCATCTGCGGTTTTCGCTTTGCTCTGCTCTGTCCGCCCCGTCTGCGGTTTTCGCTTTGCTCTGCTCTGTCCGCCGCGTCTGCGGTTTTCGCTTTGCTCTGCTCTGTCCGCCGCGTCTGCGGTTTTCGCTTTGCTCTGCTCTGTCCGCCGCGTCTGCGGTTTTCGCTTTGCTCTGCTCTGTCCGCCCCGTCTGCGGTTTTCGCTTTGCTCTGCTCTGTCCGCCGCGTCTGCGGTTTTCGCTTTGCTCTGCTCTGTCTGCCCCGTCTGCGGTTTTCGCTTTGCTCTGCTCTGTCCGCCGCGTCTGCGGTTTTCGCTTTGCTCAGCTCTGTCCGCCGCGTCTGCGGTTTTCGCTTTGCTCTGCTCTGTCCGCCCCGTCTGCGGTTTTCGCTTTGCTCTGCTCTGTCCGCCGCGTCTGCGGTTTTTGCTTTGCTCAGCTCTGTCCGCCGCGTCTGCGGTTTTCGCTTTGCTCAGCTCTGTCCGCCGCGTCTGCGGTTTTCGCTTTGCTCAGCTCTGTCCGCCGCGTCTGCGGTTTTCGCTTTGCTCAGCTCTGTCCGCCGCGTCTGCGGTTTTCGCTTTGCTCAGCTCTGTCTGCCGCGTCTGCGGTTTTCGCTTTGCTCAGCTCTGTCCACCGCGTCTGCGGTTTTCGCTTTGCTCAGCTCTGTCTACCGCGTCTGCGGTCTCGAATTTGTCTCCCAGTCTGTACTGGACCCTACCCAGCCTGTGCTCTAGTCTGCCTGTTCCTGTATTCCCCGGTGTGGGTCAACAGCCGTGTCCGGAGTCTGACCTGGAGTAGACCCTGGTTCCTCTGTTCGGTTCTTCCCTGGTGCACTGGCGTCGTATGCCGTCGTGCGACCTTGGTCGGATCGGGCAGATACTTAGTTACGCCCCTCCAGGCACTCTCCGGTTCATGGCACAGTGGAATCACTACATAAACACGCACACGCCAGTCAGTCCGGGCGTGTGCATAACATAAACTCCTAGGACAGGGTGTAGATTATTCTGTATGCCCTCAGGAGCAGCCTGTATATTGTATATTAGATTGTAAACTCCTAGGACAGGTTGTAGATTATTCTGTATGCCCTCAGGAGCAGACTGTTTATTGTATATTAGATTGTAAGCTCCTAGGACAGGGTTTAGATTATTCTGTATGCTCTCAGGAGCAGCCTGTATATTGTAAATTAGATTGTAAGCTCCTGGGACAGGGTGTAGATTATTCTGTATGCTCAGGAGCAGCCTGTATATTGTATATTAGAGTGTAAACTCCTAGTAAAGGGTGTAGATTATTCTGTATCCTCTCAGGAGCAGCCTGTATATTGTATATTAGAGTGTAAACTCCTAGAACAGGGTGTAGATTATTCTGGATGCTCTCAGGAGCAGCCTGTGTATTGTATATTAGATTGTAAACTCCTAGGACAGGGTGTAGATTATTCTGTATGCCCTCAGGAGCAGCCTGTATATTGTAAATTAGATTGTAAGCTGCTAGGACAGGGTGTAGACTATTCTGTATGCTCTCAGGAGCAGCCTGTATATTGTACATTACAGTGTAAGCTCCTAGGACAGGGTTTAGATTATTCTGTATGCCCTCAGGAGCAGCCTGTATATTGTATATTAGAGTGTAAGCTCCTAGGACCGGGTGTAGATTATTCTGTATGCCCTCAGGAGCAGCCTGTATATTGTATATTAAAGTGTAAGCTCCTAGGACAGGGTGTAGATTATTCTGTATGCTCTCAGGAGCAGCCTGTATATTGTATATTAGAGTGAAAGATCCTAGGACAGGGTGTAGATTATTCTGAATGCTCTCAGGAGCAGCCTGTATATTGTAAATTAGATTGTAAGCTCCTAGGACAGGGTGTAGATTATCCTGTATGCTTTCAGGAGCAGCCTGTATATTGTATATTAGAGTGTAAGCTACTGGGACAGGGTGTAGATTATTCTGAATGCTCTCAGGAGTAGCCTGTATATTGTAAATTAGATTGTAAGCTCCTAGGACAGGGTTTAGATTACTCTGTATGCTCTCAGGAGCAGCCTGTATATTGTATATTAGAGTGTAAGCTCCTAGGACAGGGTGTAGATTATTCTGTATGCTCTCAGGAGCAGCCTGTATATTGTATATTAGAGTGTAAGCTCCTAGGACAGGGTGTAAATTATTCTGTATGCTCTCAGGAGCAGCATGTATATTGTATATTAGATTGTAAGCTCCTAGGACAGGGTGTAAATTATTCTGTATGCTCTCAGGAGGAGCCTGTATATTGTATATTAGAGTGTAAGCTCCTAGGACAGGGTGTAGATTATTCTGTATGCTCTCAGGAGCAGCCTGTATATTGTATATTAGAGTGTAAGCTCCTAGGACAGGGTGTAGATTATTCTGTATGCTCTCAGGAGCAGCATGTATATTGTATATTAGAGTGTAAGCTCCTAGGACAGGGTGTAGATTATTCAGTATGCCCTCAGGAGCAGCCTGTATATTGTATATTAGAGTGTAAACTCCTTGGACAGGGTGTAGATTATTCTGTATGCTCTCAGGAGCAGCATGTATATTGTATATTAGATTGTAAGCTCCTAGGACAGGGTGTAGATTATTCTGCATGCTCTCAGGAGGAGCCTGTATATTGTATATTAGACTGTAAGCTCCTAGGACAGGGTGTAGATTATTCTGTATGCTCTCAGGAGCAGTATGTATATTGTATATTAGATTGTAAGCTCCTAGGACAGGGTGTACATTGTTCTGCATGCTCTCAGGAGCAGCATGCATATTGTATATTAGATCGTAAGCTCCTAGGACAGGGTGTAGATTATTATGAATGCTCTCAGAAGCAGCCTGTATATTGTATATTAGAGTGTAACCTCCTAGGACAGGGTGTAGATTATTATGAATGCTCTCAGGAGCAGCCTGTATATTGTATATTAGAGTGTAAGCTCCTAGAACAGGGCATAGGTTATTCTGTATGCCCTCAGAAGCAACCTGTATATTGTATATTAGATTGTAAGCTCCTAGGATAGGGCGTAGATTATTCTGTATGCCCTCGGGAGTAGCCTGTATATTGTATATTAATTAGACTGTAAGCTCCTAGGACAGGGTGTAGATTATTCTGAATGCCCTCAGGAGCAGCATGTATATTGTAAATTAGATTGTAAACTCCTAGGACAGGGTTTAGATTATTCTGTATGCTCTCAGGAGCAGCCTGTATATTGTATATTAGAGTGTAAGCTGCTAGGACAGGGCGTAGATTATTCTGAATGCTCTCAGGAGCAGCATGTATATTGTAAATTAGATTGTAAACTCCTAGGACAGGGTTTAGATTATTCTGTATGCTCTCAGGAGCAGCCTGTATATTGTATATTAGAGTGTAAGCTGCTAGGACAGGGCGTAGATTATTCTGTATGCCCTCAGGAGCAGCCTGTATATTGTTAATTAGATTGTAAACTCCTAGGACAGGGTTTAGATTATTCTGTATGCTCTCAGGAGCAGCCTGTATATTGTATATTAGAGTGTAAGCTGCTAGGACAGGGTGTAGATTATTCTGTATGCCCTCAGGAGCAGCCTGTATAGCGCAACAAAGACAACTCGGAGTCTTGGTGGTGCAGTTCAGGGTCTTTACTCACGGTTACTCGGTTACTGCTCCAGGCCACCGCTGCAGAGGTGGCCGCCTGTGTCGCGCTGTGCTCACCAGGTGAGGGGCTCGGTTAACTCCCAGGTCTTTCTGGAGTGCTTTGCAGGACCCCCTTTATGTCCCCTGTCTCTGGTCTTCAACCCCACTAGTGACCACGCTTATGTCCAGCTGCCTCGGACCTTCTTGGTGGGCAAACGTTGGCCTGCGTTTCCCAGGTCCTATGTGGTGCCTTTCTAGTGGGTGTGGTGAGGGGCTGCTCCACATGTAATGTCGCAGCCTCCGGTTCTTAGTTGAGGGTAGTTTCTCTCCTCCACTAATTTGGGATCCGGTTCCCATCTTCTTGACCTGACCCCCCTACTCAGGTAGCGGCGGGCGTGTGGTGGCTACCAGCCAGTCCACACCCCTGGGGTCCCCTCTGTCCTTCCTGGAGCCCAGTCTGCTCCTCTTCCTCCTTCTTCCCTCCTCCAGGCTCAGGCCTCCTGACAGGGCCTGCCTGTGGAGCAGAGCCCATAAAGCAGCTCTGCTCCCTGTCTTCTCCTCTCTCAACTCACTCCCTTTCCAAGATGGTGCCTCCCTTTATACTCCTGTACAGAGTGCACCCAGGATCTACTTCCCCCACGCGCACACTACCGGGTTCCCTTCTCTAGGTGTTCCCTCCCCCCACTCCAGCCAGGGACATGCTCACTCGTGCCTGCATAACTAATGGGAGCACCGTCGAGCTGTCCCCCGGAAATGTGGTGTAGTGCATGTGGGTGTTAGGGTCCTGAGCCACACTCCATCCTTACCTGGAAGTGAGATATCGCACATCTGTGTGAGATGCAATACCTCTGTAGCAACCGAACCCTCGGGGTGCTACATTCCCCCCTGGCAAAACCCAGCACGTCCGCGGGCTGGAACTGAGCAAAAGACAAGGTATACATTAGAACATGCAAATTTTTCATAAACAACAAGTATAACAGGTATCAACATTCAGTTTCCCTTTATGGGAACGGCTCTCTCTTAAACGGTATAAGTGCATATGTACTGTTCTGGAACTCTTTTTCATAGTAACACATTCTAGCATATAAATTTTTCATATAAAACATTTCTAGCAGCAGATCCACGAAGAAGTCTCTTTATAACAGGTCACAGTTTATTCTGCAACCAGGTGTCCATTTTCCTAAAACAGGGAGACGTAACCAGGTAGGGGTCTGTCCTGCCCCGAGTCCTTAACAGTCTTTTAGTCCATCCTGGGTTACGCTCCACTAACTGTACAAAGGATTCCCGGTAAATCCACCAAGGACTCCTATACATTACTAGAAACACATAATTATCTACAGGATATGGCCGCTCTCAGTCCTCGGCCAGGTAGGGGTGGCTGTTCTCAGTCCCCAGCCAGTTAGAGGGAAAAAGGGGTGGCTGTTCTCAGTCCCCAGCCAGGTAGGGGGTAAGGGAAACAGTTCTCTTTCTGTCCCAACGGGGACCACACTCTTAGTGGAAACAGTCCCACAACAGTCCTTATACCCGGTCGGGTAACTATTTACATCTCCTCTTTTACCGTTTACGATTAACGGTGTGCTCCACACGCTCCTTTCTCTTTCTCAGGTTCAGACCCGTCCGGGCCCTCTTGGTACTCGGGGTCTGAGTGGTACTGTTAATGACACCCGGGGTCAGGGGGTGCGACTTTGGGCCTGGGCGCGGGCTAGTGGTGGCAGTGCCCAGGTCTGGAGGGCTCGGCTGCAGGGCTTGTTGCGGGGTCTGGAACAGGTCTGCGTCTGCAGCGCCCGGGATCGGCGGCTCCACCGGGTGGCCCGGGAGCAGACTGACGCTGGCAGCGTCCGGGACAGGGAGACTCGTCTTACCTGCTCCCGCGACCGCTCCTGCGTCACGCGTCTTCTCCTGGTGCTGGTCGGGGCCCGCGACGGCTGGGGCGCTGCCGATGCTGGGCAGCTTAGTCTGCTGCCGGTCCGCCATCTTGCTGTCCGTTCCTGGTGTCCTCCTCCCCCCTGGTGGACCGTGGCCTACCTGGCGATGATCCTCTTCCGTAGGCCGCGGCTCCGCAGTTGATCATCAGGGTCGAGGACCTTCCGTCGCGCTCCAGTGACGTCGGCGTCTGCTGGGCTCCTTCCAGGACCTTACGCAACGTCCGGACGTGAGGCGGGGCTTCAGTTCTCGCGCGCTTTCGGAGTCCACGCCCCTCTTCTTCCCGCGCGGCATCCTCAAGATGGCGCCCAATGGCGGGAAAACTCCACAGATGGCGGGAAGAAGGCTGAAGATGGCGCCGGATGGCGGGAATATTCACGGATGGCGGGAAGAAGGCTGAAGATGGCGCCGGATGGCGGGAAAACTTCACGGATGGTAAGTTTTAAAAGTCTCTTTTTCAGGCACGCAGTACCCGGTGGTTGCGGGCACGAAATCTTGCCGACTACGCCAAAAGTTGACGCGCCCCCTGGGCCATATTCAGGGGATACCCGGAGCCGGATCTGGATAGGGGTAGTAGTCCTTGTGGCGGTGACCCGGTCCGTGCCCAGGGTGTCAAACTAAGTGGCAGTCTATGGCAGTAGATGTTAACTTGGATGTCGACTACGCCACCCGTTGAGTGCGGCTTTGCAGCCGCCGCTGCAGAACAGTCCGCTGAGGCCGGTGGTATGGGTGCAGCGATGATGTTATAACCCCCAACGGGAGGGGTATGGCCTCAGGGCAGCAGGGATAGATGATGGGGGTGATGGTGGTACACGAGCGCAACAAAGACAACTCGGAGTCTTGGTGGTGCAGTTCAGGGTCTTTACTCACGGTTACTCGGTTACTGCTCCAGGCCACCGCTGCAGAGGTGGCCGCCTGTGTCGCGCTGTGCTCACCAGGTGAGGGGCTCGGTTAACTCCCAGGTCTTTCTGGAGTGCTTTGCAGGACCCCCTTTATGTCCCCTGTCTCTGGTCTTCAACCCCACTAGTGACCACGCTTATGTCCAGCTGCCTCGGACCTTCTTGGTGGGCAAACGTTGGCCTGCGTTTCCCAGGTCCTATGTGGTGCCTTTCTAGCGGGTGTGGTGAGGGGCTGCTCCACATGTAATGTCGCAGCCTCCGGTTCTTAGTTGAGGGTAGTTTCTCTCCTCCACTAATTTGGGATCCGGTTCCCATCTTCTTGACCTGACCCCCCTACTCAGGTAGCGGCGGGCGTGTGGTGGCTACCAGCCAGTCCACACCCCTGGGGTCCCCTCTGTCCTTCCTGGAGCCCAGTCTGCTCCTCTTCCTCCTTTTTCCCTCCTCCAGGCTCAGGCCTCCTGACAGGGCCTGCCTGTGGAGCAGAGCCCATAAAGCAGCTCTGCTCCCTGTCTTCTCCTCTCTCAACTCACTCCCTTTCCAAGATGGTGCCTCCCTTTATACTCCTGTACAGAGTGCACCCAGGATCTACTTCCCCCACGCGCACACTACCGGGTTCCCTTCTCTAGGTGTTCCCTCCCCCCACTCCAGCCAGGGACATGCTCACTCGTGCCTGCATAACTAATGGGAGCACCGTCGAGCTGTCCCCCGGAAATGTGGTGTAGTGCATGTGGGTGTTAGGGTCCTGAGCCACACTCCATCCTTACCTGGAAGTGAGATATCGCACATCTGGGTGAGATGCAATACCTCTGTAGCAACCGAACCCTCGGGGTGCTACATATGCTCTCAGGAGCAGCCTGTATATTGTATATTAGATTGTAAGCTCCTAGGACAAGGTGTAAATTATTCTGTACGCTCTCAGGAGCAGCCTGTATATTGTATATTAGAGTGTAAGCTCCTAGGACAGGGCGTAGATTATTCTGTATGCCCTCAGGAGCAGCCTGTATATTGTATATTAGATTGTAAACTCCTAGGACAGGGTGTAGATTATTCTGTATACCCTCAGGAGCAGCCTGTATATTGTATATTAGAGAGTATACTCCTAGGTCAGGGTGTAGATTATTCTGTATGCTCTCAGGAACAGCCTGTATATTGTATATTAGAGTGTAAGCTCCTATGACAGGGTGTACATTATTCTGTATGCCCTCAGGAGCAGCCTGTATATTGTATATTAAAGTGTAAGCTCCTAGGACAGGGTGTAGATTATTTTGTATGCTCACAGGAGCAGTCTGTATATTGTATATTGGAGTGTAAGCTCCTAGGACAGGGTGTAGATTATTCTGTATGCCCTCAGGAGCAGCCTGTATATTGTATATTAGAGTGTAAGCTCTTAGGACAGGGTGTAGATTATTCTGAATGCTTTCAGGGGGAGCCTGTATATTGTAAATTAGATTGTAAGCTCCTAGGACAGGGTGTAGATTATTCTGTATGCCCTCAGGAGCAGTTTGTATATTGTATATTAGAGTGTAAGCTCCTAGGACAGGGTGTAGATTATTCTGTATGCTCTCAGGAGCAGCCTGTATATTGTATATTAGAGTGTAAGCTACTGGGACAGGGTGTAGATTATTCCGCATGCTCTCAGGAGCAGTCTGTATATTGTATATTAGGATGTAAACTCCTAGGACAGGGTGTAGATAATTCTGCATGCCCTTAGGAGCAGCCTGTATATTGTATATTAGATTGTAAGCTCCTAGGACAGGGTGTACATTATTCTGTATGCTCTCAGGAGCAGCCTGTGTATTGTATATTCGATTGTAAGCTCCTAGGACAAGGTGTAGATAATTCTGCATGCCCTTAGGAGCAGCCTGTATATTGTATATTAGATTGTAAGCTCCTAGGACAGGGTGTAGATTATTCTGTATGCCCTCAGGAGCAGCCTGTATATTGTATATTACAGTGTAAGCTCCTAGGACAGGGTGTAGATTATTCTGTATGTTCTCAAGAGCAGTCTGCATATTGTATATTAGATTGAAAGCTCCTAGGACAGGATGTAGATTATTCTGAATGCTCTCAGGAGCAGCCTGTATATTGTATATTAGATTGAAAGCTCCTAGGACAGGTGTAGATTATTCTGTGTGCTCTCCGGAGCAGCCTGTATATTGTATATTAGATTGTAATCTCCTAGGACAGGGTGTACATTATTCTGTATGTTCTCAGGAGCAGCATGTATATTGTATATTAGAGTGTAAGCTCCTAGGACAAGGTGTACATTATTCTGCATGCTCTCAGGAGCAGCCTGTATTTTGTATATTAGATTGTAAGCTCCTAGGACAGGGTGTAGATTATTCTGTTTGCTCTCAGGAGCAGCATGTATATTGTATATTAGATTGTAAGCTCCTAGGACAGGGTGTACATTATTCTGCATGCTCTCAGGAGCAGCATGTATATTGTATATTAGATTGTAAGCTCCTAGGACAGGGTGTAGATTATTCTGAATGCTCTCAGGAGCAGCATGTATATTGTATATTAGAGTGTAAACTCCTAGGACAAGGTCTACATTATTCTGTATGCCCTCAGGAGCAGCCTGTATATTGTATATTAGAGTGTAAGCTCCTAGAACAGGGCATAGGTTATTCTGTATGCCCTCAGAAGCAACCTGTATATTGTATATTAGATTGTAAGCTCCTAGGATAGGGCGTAGATTATTCTGTATGCCCTCGGGAGTAGCCTGTATATTGTATATTAATTAGACTGTAAGCTCCTAGGACAGGGTGTAGATTATTCTGAATGCTCTCAGGAGCAGCATATATACTGTATATTAGAGTGTAAACTCCTAGGACAGGGTGTAGATTATTCTGTATGCCCTTAGGAGCAGCCTGTATATTGTATATTAGAGTGTAAGCTCCTAGAACAGGGCGTAGATTATTCTGTATGCCCTCGGGAGTAGCCTGTATATTGTATATTAATTAGACTGTAAGCTCCTAGGACAGGGTGTAGATTATTCTGAATGCTCTCAGGAGCAGCATGTATATTGTAAATTAGATTGTAAGCTCCTAGGACAGGGTTTCGATTATTCTGTATGCCCTAAGGAGCAGCCTGTATATTGTATATTAGAGTGTAAACTCGTAGGACAGGGTGTAGATTATTCAGTATGCTCTCAGGAGCAGCCTGTATATTGTATATTAAAGTGTAAGATCCTAGGACAGGGTGTAGATTATTCTGTATGCTTTCAGGAGCAGCCTGTATATTGTATATTAGATTGTAAACTCCTAGGACAGGGTGTAGATTATTCTGTATGCCCTCAGGAGCAGCCTGTATATTGTATATTACAGTGTAAGCTCCTAGGACAGGGTGTAGATTATTCTGTATGTTCTCAAGAGCAGTCTGTATATTGTATATTAGATTGAAAGCTCCTAGGACAGGGTGTAGATTATTCTGAATGCTCTCAGGAGCAGCCTGTATATTGTATATTAGATTGAAAGCTCCTAGGACAGGGTGTAGATTATTCTGTGTGCTCTCAGGAGCAGCCTGTATATTGTATATTAGAGTCTAAACTCCTAGGACAGGGTGTACATTATTCTGTATACCCTCAGGAGCAGCCTGTATATTGTATATTAGAGTGTAAGCTCCTAGGACAGGGTGTACATTATTCTGCATGCTCTCAGGAGCAGCCTGTATATTGTATATTAGATTGTAAGTTCCTAGGACAGGGTGTAGATTATTCTGTATGCTCTCAGGAGCAGCATGTATATTGTATATTAGATTGTAAGCTCCTAGGACAGGGTGTACATTATTCTGCATGCTCTCAGGAGCAGCATGTATATTGTATATTAGATTGTAAGCTCCTAGGACAGGGTGTAGATTATTCTGAATGCTCTCAGGAGCAGTCTGTATATTGTAAATTAGATTGTAAGCTCCTAGGACAGAGTGTAGATTATTCTGTATGCTCTCAGGAGCAGCCTGTATATTGTATATTAGAGTGTAAACTCCTAGGACAGGGTGTAGATTATTCTGTATGCTCTCAGGAGCAGCCTGTATATTGTATATTAGATTGTAGACTCCTAGGACAGCGTGTAGATTATTCTGTATGCTCTCAGGAGCAGCCTGTATATTGTATATTAGAGTGTAAACTCCTAGGACAGGGTGTAGATTATTCTGTATGCTCTCAGGAGCAGCCTGTATATTGTATATTAGAGTGTAAACTCCTAGGACAGGGTGTACATTATTCTGCATGCTCTCAGGAGCAGCCTGTATATTGTATATTAGATTGTAAGTTCCTAGGACAGGGTGTAGATTATTCTGTATGCTCTCAGGAGCAGCATATATATTGTATATTAGATTGTAAGCTCCTAGGACAGGGTGTACATTATTCTGAATGCTCTCAGGAGCAGCATGTATATTGTATATTAGATTGTAAGCTCCTAGGACAGGGTGTAGATTATTCTGAATGCCCTCAGGAGCAGCCTGTATATTGTAAATTAGATTGTAAGCTCCTAGGACAGGGTGTACATTATTCTGTATGCCCTCAGGAGCAGCCTGTATAGTGTATGTTAGAGTGTAAGCTGCTAGGTCAGAGTGTAGATTATTCTGTATGCCCTCAGGAGCAGCCTGTATACTGTATATTAGAGTGTAAACTGCTAGGACAGGGTGTAGATTATTCTGTATGCCCTCAGGAGCAGCCTGTATATTGTACATTAGAGTGTAAGCTCCTAGGACAGGGCATAGATTATTCTGTATGCCCTCAGGAGCAGCCTGTATATTGTATATTAGATTGTAAGCTCCTAGGACAGGGTGTAGATTATTCTGTATGCTCTCAGGAGCAGCCTGTATATTGTATATTAGATTGTAAGCTCCTAGGACAGGGTGTACATTATTCTGCATGCTCTCAGGAGCAGCCTGTATATTGTATATTAGATTGTAAGCTCCTAGGACAGGGTGTAGATTATTCAGTATGCCCTTGGGAGCAGCCTTTATATTGTATATTAATTAGACTGTAAGCTCCTAGGACAGGGTGTAGATTATTCTGACTGCTCTCAGGAGCAGCCTGTATATTGTAAATTAGATTGTAAGCTCCTAGGACAGGGTTTCAATTATTCTGTATGCCCTCAGGAGCAGCCTGTATATTGTATATTAGAGTGTAAACTCGTAGGACTGGGTGTAGATTATTCAGTATGCTCTCAGGAGCAGCCTGTATATTGTATATTAGATTGTAAACTCCTAGGACAGGGTGTAGAATATTCTGTATGCTCTCAGCAGGAGCCTGTATATTGTATATTAGATTGTAAGCTCCTAGGACAGGGTGTAGATTATTCTGTATGCTCTCAGGAGCAGCCTGTATATTGTATATTAGAGTGTAAGCTCCTAGGACAGGGTGTACATTATTCTGCATGCTGTCAGGAGCAGCATGTATATTGTATATTAGATTGTAAGCTCCTAGGACAGGGTGTACATTATTCTGCATGCTCTCAGGAGCAGCAGGTATATTGTATATTAGATTGTAAGCTCCTAGGACAGGGTGTAGATTATTCTGTATGCTCTCAGGAGCAGCCTGTATATTGTAAATTAGATTGTAAGCTCCTAGGACAGAGTGTAGATTATTCTGTATGCTCTCCGGAGCAGCCTGTATATTGTATATTAGAGTGTAAACTCCTAGGACAGGGTATAGATTATTCTGTATGCTCTCAGGAGCAGCATGTATATTGTATATTAGAGTGTAAGCTCCTAGGATAGGGTGTACATTATTCTGCATGCTCTCAGGAGCAGACTGTATATTGTATATTAGATTGTATGCTCCTAGGACAGGGTGTAGATTATTCTGTATGCTCTCAGGAGCAGCCTGTATATTGTATATTAGATTGTAAGCTCCTAGGACAGGGTGTACATTATTCTGCATGCTCTCAGGTGCAGCATGTATATTGTATATTAGATTGTAAACTCCTAGGACAGGGTGTAGATTATTCTGAATGCTCTCAGGAGCAGCCTGTATATTGTAAATTAGATTGTAAGCTCCTAGGACAGGGCATAGATTATTCTGTATGCTCTCAGGAGCAGCCTGTATACTGTATATTAGAGTGTAAACTGCTAGGACAGGGTGTAGATTATTCTGTATGCCCTCAGGAGCAGTCTGTATATTGTATATTAGAGTGTAAGCTCCTAGGACAGGGAATAGATTATTCTGTATGCCCTCAGGAGCAGCCTGTATATTGTATATTAGATTGTAAGCTCCTAGGACAGGGTGTAGATTATTAACTATGCCCTCGGGAGCAGCCTGTATATTGTATATTAATTTGACTGTAAGCTCCTAGGACAGGGTGTAGATTATTCTGAATGCTCTCAGGAGCAGCCTGTATATTGTAAATTAGATTGTATGCTCCTAGGACAGGGTTTCAATTATTCTGTATGCCCTAAGGAGCAGCCTGTATATTGTATATTAGAGTGTAAACTCGTAGGACAGGGTGTAGATTATTCAGTATGCTTTTAGAAGCAGCCTGTATATTGTATATTAGATTGTAAACCCCTAGGACAGGGTGTAGATTATTCTGTATGCCCTCAGGAGCAGCCTGTATATTGTATATTAGAATATAAGCTCCTAGGACAGTGTGTAGATTTTTCTGAATGCTCTCAGGAGCAGCCTGTATATTGTATATTAGATTGAAAGCTCCTAGGACAGGGTGTAGATTATTCTGTATGCTCTCAGGAGCAGCCTGTATATTGTATATTAGATTGAAAGCTCCTAGGACAGGGTGTAGATTATTCTGTTTGGTCTCTGGAGCAGCCTGTATATTGTATATTAGATTGAAAGCTCCTAGGACAGGGTGTAGATTATTCTGAATGCTCTCAGGAGCAGCCTGTATATTGTATATTAGAGTCTAAACTCCTAGGACAGGGTGTAGATCATTCTGTACGCCCTCAGGAGCAGCCTGTATATTGTAAATTAGAGTGTAAGATCCTAGGACAGGGTGTAGATTATTCTGTATGCTCTCAGGAGCAGCCTGTATATTGTATATTAGATTGAAAGCTCCTAGGACAGGGTGTAGATTATTCTGTATGCTCTCTGGAGCAGCCTGTATATTGTATATTAGATTGAAAGCTCCTAGGACAGGGTGTAGATTATTCTGAATGCTCTCAGGAGCAGCCTGTATATTGTATATTAGAGTCTAAACTCCTAGGACAGAGTGTAGATTATTCTGTATGCTCTCAGGAGCAGCCTGTATATTGTATATTAGAGTCTAAACTCCTAGGACAGGGTGTAGATTATTCTGTATGCTCTCAGGAGCAGCCTGTATATTGTATATTAGAGTGTAAGCTCCTAGGACAGGGTGTAGATTATTCTGTATGCTCTCAGGAGCAGCCTGTATATTGTATATTAGATTGTAAGCTCCTAGGACAGGGTGTAGATTATTCTGCACGCACTCAGGAGCAGCCTGTATATTGTATATTAGATTGTAAACTCCTAGGACAGGGTGTAGATTATTCTGTATGCTCTCAGGAGCAGCATGTATATTGTAAATTAGATTGTAAGCTCCTAGGACAGAGTGTAGACTATTCTGTATGCTCTCAGGAGCAGTCTGTATATTGTATATTAGAGTGTAAACTCCTAGGACAGAGTGTAGATTATTCTGAATGCTCTCAGGAGCAGCCTGTATATTGTATATTAGACTGTAAGCTCCTAGGACAGGGTGTAGATTATTCTGTATGCCCTCGGGAGCAGCCTGTATATTGTATATTAGACTGTAAGCTCCTAGGACAGGGTGTAGATTATTCTGAATGCTCTAAGGAGCAGCCTGTATATTGTAAATTAGATTGTAAGCTCCTAGGACAGGGTGTAGATTATTCTGTATGCCCTCGGGAGCCGCCTGTATATTGTATATTAGAGTGTAAGCTCCTAGGACAGGGTGTACATTATTCTGCATGCTCTCAGGCGCAGTCTGTATATTGTATATAAGATTGTAGGCTCCTAGGACAGGGTTTAGATTATTCTGTATGCCCTCAGAAGCAGCCTGTATATTGTATATTAGAGTGTAAGCTCCTAGGACAGGGTGTAGAATATTCTGTATGCTCTCAGGAGCAGCATGTATATTGTATATTAAAGTGTAAACTCCTAGGACAGGGTGTAGATTATTCTGTATGCTCTCAGGAGCAGCCTGTATATTGTATATTAGAGTGTAAGCTCCTATGACAGGGTGTACATTATTCTGCATGCTCTCAGAAGCAGTCTATATATTGTATATTAGATTGTAAGCTCCTAGGACAGGGTGTAGATTATTCTGTTTGCCCTCAGGAGCAGCCTGTATATTGTATATTAGGGTGGAAACTCCTAGGACAGGACGTAGATTATTCTGTATGCTCTCAGGAGCAGCCTGTATATTGTATATTAGATTGTAAGCTCCTATGACAAGGTGCTATTTATTCTGTATGCCCTTAGGAGCAGCCTGTATATTGTATATCAGACTGTAGGCTCCTAGGACAGGGTGTAGATTATTCTGTATGCTCTCAGGAGCAGCCTATATATTGTATATTAGATTGTAAGCTCCTATGACAAGGTGCTATTTATTCTGTATGCCCTTAGGAGCAGCCTGTATATTGTATATTAGAGTGTAAGCTCCTAGGACAGGGTGTAGATTATTCTGTATGCTCTCAGGAGCAGCCTGTATATTGTATATTAGATTGTAAACTCCTAGGACAGGGTGTAGATTATTCTGCATGCCCTCATGAGAAGCCTATATATCGTATATTACAGTGTAAGATCCTAGGGCAGGGTGTAGATTATTCTGTTTGCTCTCAGGAGCAGCCTGTATATTGTATATTAGATTGTAAGCTCCTAGGACAGGATGTAGATTATTTTGTATGCTCTCAGGAGCAGCCTGTTTATTGTATATTAGAGTGTAAGCTCCTAGGACAGGGTGTACATTATTCTGTATGCTCTCAGGAGCAGCCTGTATATTGTATATTAAAGTGTAAGCTCCTAGGACAGGGTGTAAATTATTCTGTATGCTCTCAGGAGCAGCCTGTATATTGTATATTGGAGTGTAAGCTCCTAGGACAGGGTGTACATTATTCTGTATGTGACGCGCCCCTGGGCCTGTGTCGCGCTGCGATGCACACGCGGGAGCTTACCCGGAGCCGGATCCCTTGTGGGTTGTAGTCTCGTGGCGGCGACCCGGTCCGTGCCCAGGGAGTCAAACTGAGCGGCGATGTGCGAGCAGTAGATGGTTGGTGACTACGCCACCCGTTGAATGCAGCTATGGAGCTGCCGCTGCAGGGCAGACCGCTGAGGCCGGTGGAAGGATGGTGCAGCGTGGATGGTATAACCCCCAACGGGAGGGGTATGGCCTCAGGGCAGCCGACGTGGATGATGGGGGTAGCAGGAACCACTCAGAGACGGTGCGGTGTAGTTCAGGGTCTTTACTGGTGACAAAGAAAGACCCTCCCGGAGTACTTGCTAGTGATAGGGGCCTGGTCAGTCCTTGAGCAGATGGGATTTCCCCTGGCCAGGCGGAGTTGTAGGCCTTCCCAACTAACTGTACTCTTCTGGCTACCTTGCTAGAGGCGGGAATAAGTAGCCCACGTCCCTGAGTGTACCGTGTGGTGCTCACCCGTATGGCCGGTGACTCGGGGCCTTCTAATGGCTTCCGCTCCACGATGGCGGTGCTGGTCCCACTTGTGTGACCGTGCCTTCGGGCTTCTGGGCCAGAGGACCTGAAATCCTCTGCCGGACGGTTTCTGCTGCTGGGTAGGAGTTAGTCCCCACAGCCTCGGACTCCGGGTCCGGTTAGAAATCTTCTCAGTCAGGGCGAGCTCTGCAGCTGCCAGCCCCTGACTCATTGTAACACTGCTCCCCACAGAGCTCCTGATGTTTCTTGCTATGCTGCTTCTCTTCTCTACTCTTGTTCTGTCTTCTTTCTCCCTCACTCTGCCTCAGCCCCGGGTTTATATAGGGGAAGTCCTTCCCCTCCCAAGACTGGGCAGGAGGTGTGGCATGCACAGGATCCCTGACCAAAGGACCTCCCACCTGCTCTCAGACGTAATATCTCTATCACTGTGGCAACCAGACCCCTGGGGTGTCACATTCCCCCCTAGTGAAATTTAGTACTCCGGGACTAAACATATTTTTTTAGAAAAACATAACAAGGTATAGCAATAACAATACAATAAGAAAAACACATAAGACGGTTACGGCGTGTCCGCAACCGGGTGCAGTTTTGAAAAGCAAGGTGTCCATTTCACCAAAACAGGGAGACGTAACCAGGTAGGGGCCTGTCCTGCCCCGAGTCCTTAACAGTCTTTAGTCCATCCTGGGTTACGCTCCAACTATGTACAAGGATTCCCGGTAAATCCACCAAGGACTCCTAAAAATAACTGGAAACACAAAATTATACACAAGCACCAATACACAGATAAACATAAATAAAACAATTTATACACCTCAAATCCTCCAGCGTGCGGGTAACTGGCCTCTAGTGGCCCTATTGGACCTACGGAGCTGACTGTCTGGCCCTGAACTACAGGGTGTAGGAGCTGTCAAGGGTAAACTGGGCAGCTGTCTACCGGCTCTTTGTCTCACTAGGGGTACGGCAGGCTCACTATAAGCAGAGGGTTGATCCTCCTGTTCTGCTTGTGTGGAGTCTTCTGCCTCCTGGACCGGCTGTTCTTCCAGCTCTACCTGTTGCTCCGTAGGTGCTTGGGATGCTGGTTGGAGGAAGGTGAGTACGGGTACCACAACTGCACCATTGACTTGAGTCCAAGACCGAGGGAAGTCTCCGAGCACAGTACTAACCATATCTTCCCTTTCCTCTACGGGTCGAGGGTCTTCTTGTTCCTCTTCAGGGTTCCTCAGTTGTTCGGGACACTTCTTCAGGTGGTCCCGGGATACAATGGCTGTGGTTTCCCCTCCGTCTTTACTGATGGTACAAACCTTCGGGTTCTCGTGGCTTGAGGGCAGTACGGTGTACGGGTCCTTCTCCCACTGGTCATCCAACTTGTGGAGCCGTCTCTTCCTCTTCAAGACCTGCTCTCCGGGTACCAGGGGAACAGCGGGAGCATACTGGTTGTAAGTTTTCTCTTGTCTTTCCCTAGCCTGACAGAGACTTCGCTCCACGCTCTCCTGTACTCTCCGGTACTGCTGCTGCCTCTCTGTGTCCCAGTCTGTTTCTGGTGAAGTGTCCTCGGGTGTCAGGACTCCCATTTCCAGGTCAACAGGTAACTTACCAGGTCTTGCCCTCATTAGGTAAGCCGGGGTACAGTTGGTGGAACCTATCGGGATGTGGTTGTATAGGTCCACCAGATCGGGCAACTTCTCAGGCCACAGACTGCGTTCTTCCAGGGGCAACGTTTTTAGAAGATCCATTACCACCTGGTTCATTTTTTCACAAAGTCCATTAGTCTGCGGATGGTAGGGTGTCGTCCTTATCTTCCGGCAGCCATACAGATTGCAGAATTCCTGGAAGACCTCCGCTTCAAAGGCAGGTCCCTGGTCCGTCAGCACTTGGTCCGGGTACCCGTGTGGACAGCAAAAGTGCTGCTGGAAGGCTCTAGCTGCTGTTTGAGCCGTTAAGTCCTTGACGGGGACGACAACCAGAAACCGGGAGTAATGATCCACGATGGTTAACGCGTAGACGTAGCCACTTCTGCTTGGGGTCAGTTTTACATGATCCAAGGCTACCAGTTCCAACGGTTGCCGGGTGACGATGGACTGCAGGGGAGTCTTCTGGCTGGCGCGGTCCTTCCTTCTCAGGTTGCACGGGCCACAGTCTCTGCACCACTTCTCAATGGTTCCCCTCATGCCTACCCAGTGGAATCGCTCGCGCAGCAGGAACTCCAGCTTCTTCCACCCGAAGTGTCCAGCTCCGTCGTGGTATGCCTCCATCACCATGGCTGCGTCTCTTCGTGGCACCACTACTTGCCAGAGTAATTCATGCGTCCGGGAGTTAACCATTCTGCGGCACAACTTCCCTTTGTAAAGGAACAGTCGACTCTTCTCTGCCCATAGTTGTTTGGCTTCCTCCGGAGCGTCTGGTTCAAGGCGAGCCTCCGGCCGAGTCAGCATCTCCTTCACCAGTCGGACGGCAGGGTCGCTGTCTTGCGTTTCCGCCCAGTTGTAGTGAGGTAAGGGGTTCAACGTAGCAGCCTGCTTACTCCTTACCCGGTGGGAATACTGGATAGTCCCATGACGGTGGAACGCAGGGAGTTCAATCTCTTCCAGTCCCTCCGGATCTTCTCCTTCGTCCGGCAGGTTGGGCATCCTGGACAGGGCGTCCGCGTTAGTATTGGAGCGCCCTGCCCGGTATTTGATTATGAACTCGTAGTTGGACAGACGGGCCATCCACCTCTGCTCCAGGGCACCGAGTCTTGCCGTGTCCAGGTGTGTCAACGGGTTGTTATCCGTGTACACGGTGAACCGGGAAGAAGCAAGGTAATGCTTAAAGCGCTCAGTGACTGACCATACCACGGCCAGGAACTCTAGCTTAAATGAGATATAATTCTCGGGGTTCCTTTCGGTGGGTCGCAGTTTTCGGCTGGCGTAGGCGATTACTCGTTCTTTCCCCTGCTGGATCTGGGACAGTACGGCTCCTAGCCCGATGTTACTGGCGTCGGTGTAGAGGATGAAGGGCTGGCTATAATCCGGGTACGCCAAGATTTCATCCCCCGTGAGGGCCATCTTCAGCTGGCGGAAGGACTCTTCTTCTAGCTCTTCCCATTTGAAGGGCGGCTTCTGGTTCTTTGCCTTCCGGGACTGGCCTATCAGGAGGTCCTGCATAGGCGCTGCCTTTTTGGTGAAACCGGGAATAAACCTTCGGTAGTAGCCTACCAACCCGAGGAACTGCCGCACTTCTTTTACGCTGGAGGGGCTTGGCCATCCCTTAATTGCGGTGATCTTATCGGGGTCGGGAGCCACTCCGTCAGCGCTCACCACGTGTCCCAGGTACTGCACCTTTGGTTTCAGGAGGTGACACTTGGAGGGTTTCACCTTTAGGCCGTAACTCGCCAGAGCTTCGAACACCTCCGCCAGGTGTTTCAGGTGGTCCTCATAAGTTTTGGAGTATACGATGACATCGTCCAGGTACAACAGGACCGTCTCGAAGTTTCTGTGGCCCAGACAACACTCCATTAGTCGTTGGAAGGTTCCCGGTGCGTTGCAGAGTCCGAACGGCATGCAGGTGAACTCGCTAAGTCCCATCGGGGTGGTGAATGCGGTCTTCTCCCGGTCCGCCTCTGCTACAGGAACCTGCCAGTACCCGCTAGTGAGATCCAAGGTAGAGAAGAAGTTAGCAGATCTTAAAGCAGCCAATGACTCCTCTATCCTTGGTAAGGGGTACGCATCCTTGTGTGTGATACGATTGATTTTCCGGTAATCTACACACATCCTCATGGTGTTGTCTTTCTTTCGGACTAAGACTAGTGGAGCTGCCCAGGGGCTACAGCTATCCCGGATTACCCCAGCCTCCTTCATGTCTCTAAGCATCCCCTTGGCGTGTTGGTAATGTGCAGGGGGTACGGGTCGATACCTCTCTTTTATGGGAGGATGATCTCCCGTGGGGATGCGGTGTTCTACCCCCTTGACTCGCCCGAAGTCTAACGGGTGTTTACTAAACACTCTCTCATACTCTTGAACCACCCGGTAGACTCCCTGTTTCTGGTGGGAGGGAGTGGAGTCAGTTCCCAAGTGTAGTTGCTGACACCAATCCTCCATTACTTTCTTAGAGCCGTTACCTTCCTCCGGGTGAGATGGAGGCAAGGGTTCCACAGACTGTATAGAGTTTTGGTTGATGGTATATAATTTTGCTAGCGTGGCATACCGGGGCAGCTACACTTCCCTCTCCCCGATATTGATTATGCGAACGGGCACCCTCCCATGGCGTACATTGACCACCCCCCGTGCTGTCAAAATGGTGGGCCTACTGTCTGAGTAAACTGGTTCTACCATTGCCTGGTAATCTCTACCTCTCAGACCAATAGCTGCCCGGCACCAAATCATCATTTCGCTTTTTGGGGGCATGGCAATAGGGAAAGGGTCACACATTCTTACGCTACCAATCTCACCGCCGGAGAGTTCCACCTGTTGCCGTCGCATCAGTGCCCGGATCTCTTTCTGGAGCACTCGCTGCTCGCCGGAGCTGGCGTTCTTGGCAACCTGCTGTAGAAGGAAAATCACCTCTGCAAGACAATTCTCAATTACATTAGTTCCTAGAGTTATTTTTGGGTGGCTCTCATGTTTGTCAATGTCTACAATGATCAGTCCCTGTGCTGCCAGTTCGACTCTACCGATTTTGATGGTCACCTCTTTAAATCCGATCTGTGGCACGGGCTGGCCATTGCTGGCGATGATACTCAAGTCGTCGTCAGGGTAGCGGGTAATATCCGAGTCATTCCAGTACTGCTTAAAGAGCACGTACGGGATAGTGGTGACCTGTGACCCGGTGTCCAGTAGGGCACTCATGGGAATGCCATCCAGTACCACAGGCAAGACTGGACGTCCTCCCACATATCTGTCGCGCCAGTTCGATGGGCCTGGTGATCTTTTTCCTGGGGGTTGGCCCTCTACCCCAGGTTGTGCCCGTTTAAAGAACAGTACCTTTCCATATGTCCGGGTTGATTGCAGCGGCGGCAGATGGGTCGTCCGTCCTCGCTGTATCGGTCACTGGGTCTTCCTCTAGCCGGTGGGGTCCTCCTTGGTCGACGCCACGGGATGTCCTCCGGTCCGGATGCCAGCTGGATCTTCCCTGGGGTGGAAACCTGTAAAGACTGCACAGTTCGGGTTAGCGCAGCAACGCTCTTAGCTAGCTCTTGGACCTGATGGCGTAGGTCTGGAGCCGGGTCATTGTCCAAAGCCTGCGCATCAGCTCCCACAGGCCCTGCCGACAAGGGCGCCGCCTCCTGGTGGTAAGTGATAGCTGGGCGCCTGTGGGTCACAACGCCACCCGGTGCCGGTTCTCGGAGCACCCGGATGGCTCTGTCCTTGAACTGTGCAAAGTCTAGATGGGGATCCTGTAAGGCCATTGCCCGCAACTGGGTTCGGTGGGCATTGCAATATAAACCCTCTATAAATTGTTCAGTCAACAGCCTGTCCTCGTTTCCCACCCCATCAGGGTCGGTCTGCTTTATGGCCCTCAGGGCCTCTTGTAGGTTTAGTGCATAGTCCCTTATACTCTCATGCGCTCGCTGCTTGCACCCGTAGAATCTAAGCTTAATCTCGGCTGAGGTGCGGGTATCAAAGGTGTCCTTCAGCCGGGTTAGTATCCCTGCGACAGTCTTCCTCCCAGGTGGCCAGGATTTTACTTCCCTTTTGGCTGCCCCAGTTAGTTGGGCCACCAGGATGCTCACTTTTTGCTCTTCTGTGAGGGGGTACACCTGGAAGAGGCTATCCAGCTTTTCTCTAAAGTCATGCAGGGTATGTGACTCCCCTGAGTACTGGGGTAGCCAAGCTGCTCCCGGGATATAGGGCATGGTGAAGGGCATAACTGCAGCAGCGGTGGCGCTGGCGGGGGTTGAGGCAGTGAAGCTCTCCTCCGTATCCGACATCTTCCTCCCCCCTAGTGGACCGTGGCCTACCTTGCGATGATCCTGTTCCGTAGGCCGCGGCTCCGCAGTGGATCGTCAGGGTTGAGGACCTTCCGTCGCGCTCCGGTGACGTCGTCGTCTGCTGGGCTCCTTCCAGGACCTTACGCAACGTCCGGACGTGAGGCGGGGCTTCAGTTCTCGCGCGCTTTCGGAGTCCACGCCCCTCTTCTTCCCGCGCGGCGTCCTCAAGATGGCGTCCAATGGCGGGAAAACTCCACGGATGGCGGGAAGAAGGTCGAAGATGGCGCCGGATGGCGGGAAACCTCCACGGATAGCGGGAATCTTCACCACTGGTAAGTTTGAACAGTCTTTGCTTTTCAGGCACGCAGTACCCGGTGGTTGCGGGCACGAGATCCTGCCGACTACGCCAAAGTTGACGCGCCCCTGGGCCTGTGTCGCGCTGCGATGCACACGCGGGAGCTTACCCGGAGCCGGATCCCTTGTGGGTTGTAGTCTCGTGGCGGCGACCCGGTCCGTGCCCAGGGAGTCAAATTGAGCGGCGATGTGCGAGCAGTAGATGGTTGGTGACTACGCCACCCGTTGAATGCAGCTATGGAGCTGCCGCTGCAGGGCAGACCGCTGAGGCCGGTGGAAGGATGGTGCAGCGTGGATGGTATAACCCCCAACGGGAGGGGTATGGCCTCAGGGCAGCCGACGTGGATGATGGGGGTAGCAGGAACCACTCAGAGACGGTGCGGTGTAGTTCAGGGTCTTTACTGGTGACAAAGAAAGACCCTCCCGGAGTACTTGCTAGTGATAGGGGCCTGGTCAGTCCTTGAGCAGATGGGATTTCCCCTGGCCAGGCGGAGTTGTAGGCCTTCCCAACTAACTGTACTCTTCTGGCTACCTTGCTAGAGGCGGGAATAAGTAGCCCACGTCCCTGAGTGTACCGTGTGGTGCTCACCCGTATGGCCGGTGACTCGGGGCCTTCTAATGGCTTCCGCTCCACGATGGCGGTGCTGGTCCCACTTGTGTGACCGTGCCTTCGGGCTTCTGGGCCAGAGGACCTGAAATCCTCTGCCGGACGGTTTCTGCTGCTGGGTAGGAGTTAGTCCCCACAGCCTCGGACTCCGGGTCCGGTTAGAAATCTTCTCAGTCAGGGCGAGCTCTGCAGCTGCCAGCCCCTGACTCGTTGTAACACTGCTCCCCACAGAGCTCCTGATGTTTCTTGCTATGCTGCTTCTCTTCTCTACTCTTGTTCTGTCTTCTTTCTCCCTCACTCTGCCTCAGCCCCGGGTTTATATAGGGGAAGTCCTTCCCCTCCCAAGACTGGGCAGGAGGTGTGGCATGCACAGGATCCCTGACCAAAGGACCTCCCACCTGCTCTCAGACGTAATATCTCTATCACTGTGGCAACCAGACCCCTGGGGTGTCACATATGCCCTCAGGAGCAGCCTGTATATTGTATATTAGAGTGTAAGCTCCTAGGACAGGGTGTAGATTATTCTGTATGCTTTCAGGAGCAGCCTGAATATTGTATATTAGAGTGTAAGCTCCTAGGACAGGGTGTAGATTATTCTGTATGCTCTCAGGAGCAGCCTGTATATTGTATATTAGATTGTAAGCTCCTAGGACAGGGCGTAGATTATTCTGTATGCCCTCAGGAGCAGCCTGTATATTGTATATTAGAGTGTAAGCTCCTAGGACAGGGTGTAGATTATTCTGTATGCTCTCAGGAGCAGCCTGTATATTGTATATTAGATTGTAAGCTCCTAGGACAGGGCGTAGATTATTCTGTATGCCCTCAGGAGCAGCCTGTATATTGTATATTAGAGTGTAAGCTCCTAGGACAGGGTGTAGATTATTCTGTATGCCCTCAGGAGCAGCCTGTATATTGTATATTAGAGTGTAAACTCCTAGGACAGGGTGTAGATTATTCTGTATGCCCTAAGGAGCAGCCTGTATATTGTATATTAGAGTGTAAGCTCCTAGGACAGGGTCTAGATTATTCTGTATGCTCTCAGGAGCAGTCTGTGTATTGTATATTAGAATGTAAGCTCCTAGGACAGGGTGTAGATTATTCTGTATGCCCTCAGGAGCAGCCTGTATATTGTATATTAGAGTGTAAACTCCTAGGACAGGGTGTAGATTATTCTGTATGCCCTCAGGAGCAGTCTGTATATTGTATATTAGAGTGTAAACTCCTAGGACAGGGTGTAGATTATTCTGTATGCCCTCAGGAGCAGCCTGTATATTGTATATTAGAGTGTAAGCTCCTATGACAGGGTGTGCATTATTCTGTATCCCCTCAGGAGCAGTTTGTATATTGTATATTAGAGTGTAAACTCCTAGGACAGGGTGCAGATTATTCTGTATGCCCTCAGGAGCAGCCTGTATATTGTATATTAGATTGTAAGCTCCTAGGACAGGTGTAGATTATTCTGTATGCCCTCAGGAGCAGCTTGTATATTATATATTAGATTGTAAACTCCTAGCACAGTGTGTAGATTATTATGTATGCCTTAAGGAGCAGCCTGTATATTGTATATTAGAGTGTAAACTCATAGGACAGGGTTTAGATTATTCTGTATGCTCTCAGGAGCAGCCTGTATATTGTATATTAGAGTGCAAGCTCCTAGGACAGGGTGTAGATTATTCTGTATGCTCTCAGGAGCAGCCTGTATAATGTATATTAGAGTGCAAGCTCCTAGGACAGGGTGTAGATTTTTCTCTATGCTCTCAGGAGCAGCCTGTATATTGTATATTGGAGTGTAAGCTCCTAGGACAGGGTGTACATTATTCTGTATGCCCTCAGGAGCAGCCTGTATATTGTATATTGGAGTGTAAGCTCCTAGTACAGGGTGTACATTATTCTGTATGCCCTCAGGAGCAGCCTGTATATTGTATATTGGAGTGTAAGCTCCTAGGACAGGGTGTACATTATTCTGTATGCTCTCAGGTGCAGCCTGAATATTGTATATTAGAGTGTAAGCTCCTAGGACAGGGTGTAGATTATTCTGTATGCTCTCAGGAGCAGCCTGTATATTGTATATTAGATTGTAAGCTCCTAGGACAGGGAGTAGATTATTCTGTATGCCCTCAGGAACAGCCTGTATATTGTATATTAGAGTGTAAGCTCCTAGGACAGGGTGTACATTATTCTGTATGCCCTCAGTAGCAGCCTGTATATTGTATATTAGAGTGTAAACTCCTAGGACAGGGTGTAGATTATTCTGTATGCTCTCAGGAGCAGCCTGTATATTGTATATTAGAGTGTAAACTCCTAGGTCAGGGTGTAGATTATTCTGTATGCCCTCAGGAGCAGCATGTATATTGTATATTAGAGTGTAAGCTCCTAGGACAGGGTGTAGATTATTCTGTATGCTCTCAGGAGCAGCCTGTATATTGTATATTAGAGTGTAAGCTCCTAGGACAGGGTGTAGATTATTCTGTATGCCCTCAGGAGCAGCCTATATATTGTATATTAGAGTGTAAGCTCCTAGGACAGGGTGTAGATTATTCTGTATTCTTTCAGGAGCAGCCTGAATATTGTATATTAGAGTGTAAGCTTCTAGGACAGGGTGTAGATTATTCTGTATGCTCTCAGGAGCAGCCTGTATATTGTATATTAGATTGTAAGCTCCTAGGACAGGGCGTAGATTATTCTGTATGCCCTCAGGAGCAGCCTGTATATTGTATATTAGAGTGTAAGCTCCTAGGACAGGGTGTAGATTATTCTGTATGCTTTCAGGAGCAGCCTGAATATTGTATATTAGAGTGTAAGCTCCTAGGACAGGGTGTAGATTATTCTGTATGCTCTCAGGAGCAGCCTGTATATTGTATATTAGATTGTAAGCTCCTAGGACAGGGCATAGATTATTCTGTATGCCCTCAGGAGCAGCCTGTACATTGTATATTAGATTGTAAGCTCCTAGGACAGGGTGTACATTATTCTGTATGCCCTCAGGGTGTAGATTATTCTGTATGCTTTCAGGAGCAGCCTGAATATTGTATATTAGAGTGTAAGCTCCTAGGACAGGGTGTAGATTATTCTGTATGCTCTCAGGAGCAGCCTGTATATTGTATATTAGATTGTAAGCTCCTAGGACAGGGCATAGATTATTCTGTATGCTCTCAGGAGCAGCCTGTATATTGCATATTAGAGTGTAAGATCCTAGGACAGGGTGTGCATTATTCTGTATGCTCTCAGGAGCAGCCTGTATATTGTATATTAGAGTGTAAGCTCCTAGGACAGGGTTTAGATTATTCTGTATGCTCTCAGGAGCAGCCTGTATATTGTATATTGGAGTGTAAGCTCCTAGGACAGGGTGTACATTATTCTGTATGCCCTCAGGAGCAGCCTGTATATTGTATATTAGAGTGTAAGCTCCTAGGACAGGGTGTAGATTATTCTGTATGCTTTCAGGAGCAGCCTGAATATTGTATATTAGAGTGTAAGTGTGGCACCCTAGGGGTCTGGTTTCCACAGTAACAGCAATGTTATGTCTGAGAGCAGGTGGGAGGTCTCTTGGTCAGGGATCCTGTGCATGCCACACCTCCTGCCCAGTCCTGGGAGGGGAAGAACTTCCCCTATATAAACCTAGGGCTGAGGCAGGGTTAGTGAGTAGAGAAGAAGTAGAGACAGAGAAGAGAAGCAGATGTAGGAAAAGAACATCAGGAGCTCTGTGGGAGCAGTGCTATAAGGAGTCAGGAGCTGGCAGCTGCAGAGCTCGCCCTGACTGGGAAGCTATCACCGGACCCGGAGTCCGAGGCTGTGGGGACTAACTCCTAACCAGCAGCAGAAACCGACCGGCAGGGGATTTCAGGTCCTCCGGCCAAGAAACCCGAAGGCACGGTCACACGCGTGGGACCAGCACCGCCGTCGTGGAGCGGAAGCTACTAGAAGGCCCCGAGTCACCGGCCATACGGGTGAGCACCACACGGTACACTCAGGGACGTGGGCTACTTATACCCGCCTCTAGCAAGGTAGCCAGAAGAGTACAGTCAGTTTGGGAGGCCTACAACTCCGCCTGGCCAGGGGAGATCCCATCTGCTCAAGGACAGACAAGGCCCCGATCGCTAGCCAGTACTCCGGGAGGGTCTATCTTTATCACCAGTAAAGACCCTGAACTACACCGCATCGTCTCTGAGTGATTCCTGCTACCCCCATCATCCACGTCGGATGCCCTGAAGCCATACCCCTCCCGTTGGGGGTGATACTATCACGCTGCACAATCCTACCACCGGCCTCAGCGGTCTGACCTGCAGCGGCAGCTCCTTCGCTGCATTCAACGGGTGGCGTAGTCGTCCAACATCTACCGCTAATACAACGCCACTTAGTCTGACTCCCTGGGCACGGACCGGGTCACCGCCACGAGACTACCACCCTCAACAGATCCGGCTCCGGGTAAGCTCCTGCATGCGCAACGCTGTGCGACACAGGCCCAGGGGTGCGTCAACTTTTGGCGTAGTCGGCAGGATTTCGTGCCCGCAACCACCGGGTACTGCGTGCCTGAAAAAGACTGTTCAAACTTACCAGTGGTGAAGATTCCCGCCATCCGTGGAGGTTTCCCGCCATCCGGCGCCATCTTCTACCTTCTTCCCGCCATCCGGCGCCATCTTCTGCCTTCTTCCCGCCATCCGTGGAGTTTTCCCGCCGTTGGACGCCATCTTGAAGACGCCGCGCGGGAAGAAGAGGGGCGTGGACTCCGAAAGCGCGCGAGAACTGAAGCCCCGCCTCACGTCCGGACGTTGCGTAAGGTCCTGGAAGGAGCCCAGCAGACGCCGACGTCACTGGAGCGCGACGGAAGGTCCTCAACCCTGACGATCCACTGCGGAGCCGCGGCCTACGGAAGAGGATCATCGCAAGGTAGGCCACGGTCCACTAGGGGGGAGGAAGATGTCGGATACGGAGGAGAGCTTCACTGCCTCAACCCCCGCCAGCGCCACCGCTGCTGCAGTCATGCCTTTCAGCCGAGATCAAGCTTAGATTCTACGGGTGCAAGCAGCGAGCACACGAGAGTATAAGGGACTATGCCCTGAACCTACAAGAGGCCCTGAGAGCTATTAAGCAGACCGACCCTGATGGCGTGGGAGACGAGGACAGGCTGTTGACTGAACAATTTATAGAGGGTTTATATTGCAATGCCCACCGAACCCAGTTGCGGGCAATGGCCTTACAGGACCCTCATCTGGGATTTGCACAGTTCAAGGACAGAGCCATTCGGGTGCTCCGAGAACCGGCACCAGGTGGCGTTGTGACCCACAGACGCCCCACTACCACTTACCACCAGGAGGCGGCACCCTTGTCGGCAGGGCCTGTGGGAGCTGATGCGCAGGCTTTGAACAATGACCCGGCTCCAGACCTGCACCATCAGGTCCAAGAGCTAGCTAAAAGCGTTGCCGCGCTAACCCGAACTGTGCAGTCTTTACAGGTTTCCACTCCAGGGAAGATCCAGCTGGCATCCGGACCGGAGGACATCCCGTGGCGTCGACCAAGGAGGACCCCACCGGCCAGAGGAAGACCCAGCGACCGATACAACGAGGACGGACAACCCATCTGCCGCCGCTGCAATCAACCCGGACATATGGCAAGGTACTGTCCTTTAAACTGGCACAACCTGGGGTAGAGGGCCAAACCCCAGGAAAAAGATCATCAGGCCCATCGAACTGGCGCGACAAATATGTGGGAGGACTTCCAGTCTTGCCTGTGGTACTGGATGGCATCCCTATGAGTGCCCTACTGGACACCGGGTCACAGGTTACCACTATCCCGTACGTGCTCTTCAAGCAGTACTGGAATGACTCGGATATCACCCGCTACCCTGACGACGATTTGAGTATCATCGCCAGCAATGGTCAGCCCGTGCCACAGATTGGATTTAAAGAGGTGACCATTAAAATCGGTAGAGTTGAACTGGCGGCACAGGGACTGATCATTGTAGACATTGACAAGCACGAGAGTCACCCAAAGATAACTCTAGGAACTAATGTAATTGAAAATTGTCTTGCAGAGGTGATTTTCCTTTTACAGCAGGTTGCCAAGAACGCCAGCTCCGGCCAGCAGCGAGTGCTCCAGAAAGAGATCCGGGCACTGATGCGACGGCAACAGATAGAACTCTCCGGTGGTGAGATTGGTAGCGTAAGAATGTGTGACCCTTTCCCTATTGCCATGCCCCCAAAAAGTGAAATGATGATTTGGTGCCGGGCAGCTATTGGTCTGAGAGGTAGAGATTACCAGGCAATGGTAGAACCAGTTTACTCAGACAGTAGGCCCACCATTTTGACAGCACGGGGGGTGGTCAATGTACGCCATGGGAGGGTGCCCGTTCGCATAATAAATATCGGGAAGAGGGAAGTGTACCTGCCCCGGTATGCCACGCTAGCCAAATTGTATACCATCAATCAAAATTCCATACAGTCCGTAGAACCCTTGCCTCCATCTTCCCCGGAGGAAAGTAACGGCTCTAAGGAAACAATGGAGGACTGGTGTCAGCAACTACATTTGGGTACTGACTCCACTCCCTCACACCAGAGACAGGGAGTCTATCGGGTGGTTCAAGAGTACGAGAGAGTGTTTAGTAAACACCCGTTAGACTTCGGGCGAGTCAATGGGGTAGAACACCACATCCCCACGGGAGACCATCTTCCCATAAAAGAGAGGTATCGACCCGTACCCCCTGCACACTACCAACACGCCAAGGGGATGCTTAGGGACATGAAGGAGGCTGGGGTGATCAGGGATAGCTGTAGCCCCTGGGCAGCTCCACTAGTCTTAGTCAAAAAGAAAGACAACACCATGAGGATGTGTGTAGATTTCCGGAAAATCAACCGTATCACACACAAGGATGCGTACCCCTTACCAAGGATAGAGGAGTCTTTGGCTGCTTTAAGATCTGCTAACTTCTTCTCTACCTTGGATCTCACTAGCGGGTACTGGCAGGTTCCTGTAGCAGAGGCGGACCGGGAGAAGACCGCATTCACCACCCCGATGGGACTTAGCGAGTTTACCTGCATGCCGTTCGGACTCTGCAACGCACCAGGAACCTTCCAACGATTAATGGAGTGCTGTCTGGGCCACAGAAACTTCGAGACGGTCCTGCTGTACCTGGACGATGTCATCGTATATTCCAAGACGTATGAGGACCACCTGAAACACCTGGCGGAAGTGTTCGAAGCTCTGGCAAGCTACGGCCTAAAGGTGAAACCCTCCAAGTGTCACCTCCTGAAACCAAAGGTGCAGTACCTGGGACACGTGGTGAGCGCTGATGGAGTGGCTCCCGACCCTGATAAGATCACCGCAATTAAGGAATGGCCAAGTCCCTCCAGTGTAAAGGAAGTGCGGCAGTTCCTCGGGTTGGTAGGCTATTACCGCAGATTCATCCCCGGTTTCACCAAAAAGGCAGCTCCTATGCAGGACCTCCTGATAGGCCAGTCCCGGAAGGCCAAGAACCAGAAGCCACCCTTCAAATGGGAGAAGTTAGAAGAAGAGTACTTCCGCCAGCTGAAGATGGCCCTCACGGGGGATGAAATCCTGGCGTACCCTGATTACAGCCAGCCCTTTATCCTCTACACCGACGCAAGTAACATCGGGCTAGGAGCCGTGCTGTCCCAGATCCAGCAGGGGAAAGAACGAGTAATCGCTTACGCCAGTCGAAAACTGCGACCCACCGAAAGAAACTCTGAGAATTACAGCTCATTTAAGCTAGAGTTCCTGGCAGTGGTGTGGGCAGTCACCGAACGCTTTAAGCACTACCTCGCTTCTTCCCGGTTCACCGTGTACACGGATAACAACCCGTTGACACACCTGGACACGGCAAGACTCGGTGCCCTAGAGCAGAGATGGATGGCCCGTCTGTCCAACTACGAGTTCACAATCAAATACCGGGCAGGACGATCCAATACCAACGCGGACGCCCTGTCCAGGATGCCAAACCTACCGGACGTAGGAGAAGATCCAGAGGGACTGGAAGAAGTCGAACTCCCCGCGTTCCACCGTCATGGGACTATCCAGTATTCCCATCGGGTAAGGAGTAAGCAAGCCGCTACGTTTAACCCCTTGCCTCACTACAACTGGGAGGAAACGCAAGACAGTGACCCTGCCGTCCGACTGGTGAAGGAGATGCTGACTCGGCCAGAGGCTCGCCTTGACCCAGACGCTCCGGAGGAAGCCAAACAACTGTGGGCTGAGAAGAGTCGACTGTTCCTTTATAAGGGGAAGTTGTGCCGCAGAATGGTTAACTCCCGGACGCATGAACTAATCTGGCAAGTAGTGGTGCCACGAAGAGACGCAGCCATGGTGATGGAGGCATACCACGACGGGGCTGGACACTTCGGATGGAAGAAGCTGGAGTTCCTGCTGCGCGGGCGGTTCCACTGGGTAGGCATGAGGGGAACCATCGAGAGGTGGTGCAGAGACTGTGGCCCGTGCAACCTAAGAAGGAAGGACCGTGCCAGCCAGAAGACCCCCCTTCAGTCCATCGTCACCAAGCAGCCGTTGGAACTGGTAGCCTTGGATCATGTAAAACTGACCCCAAGCAGAAGTGGCTACGTCTACGCGTTAACCATTGTGGATCATTACTCCCGGTTCTTGGTTGTCGTCCCCGTTAAGGACTTAACAGCTCAAACAGCAGCTAGAGCATTCCAGCAGCACTTCTGCCGTCCACACGGGTACCCGGACCAAGTGCTGACGGACCAGGGACCTGCCTTTGAAGCGGAGGTCTTCCAGGAATTCTGCAATCTGTATGGCTGCCGGAAGATAAGGACGACACCCTATCATCCGCAAACTAATGGACTTTGTGAGAAAATGAACCAGGTGGTAATGGATCTTCTGAAAACGTTGCCCCTGGAAGAACGCAGTCTGTGGCCTGAGAAGCTGCCCGACCTGGTGGACCTATACAACTACATCCCTGTAGGTTCCACCAACTGTACCCCGGCTTACCTAATGAGGGCAAGGCCTGGTAAGCTACCTGTTGACCTGGAGATGGGAGTCCTGACACCCGAGGACACGTCACCGGAAGCAGACTGGGACACAGAGAGGCAGCAGCAGTACCGGAAAGTACAGGAGAGCGTGGAGCGAAGTCTCTGTCTCGCTAGGGAAAGACAAGAGAAAACTTACAACCAGTATGCTCCCGCTGTTCCCCTGGTACCCGGAGAGCAGGTCTTGAAGAGGAAGAGACGGCTCCACAAGTTGGACGACCAGTGGGAGAAGGACCCGTACACCGTACTGCCCTCAAGCCACGACAACCCAAAGGTTTGTACCATCAGTAAAGACGGAGGGGAAACCACAGCCATTGTATCCCGGGATCACCTGAAGAAGTGTCCCGAACAGCTACGGAACCCAGAAGGAGAGCAAGAAGACCCTCGACCCGTAGAGGAAAGGGAAGATATGGTTAGTACTGTGCTCGGAGACTTCCCTCGGTCCTGGACTCAAGTCAATGGTGCAGTTGTGGTACCCGTCCTCACGTTCCTCCAACCAGAATCCCAAGTGCCTACGGAGCAACAGGTAGAGCTGGAAGAGCAGCCGGTCCAGGAGGCAGCAGACTCCACACAAGCAGAACAGGAGGATCAACCCTCTGCTCATAGTGAGCCTGCCGTACCCCTAGTGAGCCAAAGAGCCCGTAGACAGCTGCCCAGTTTACCCTTGACAGCTCCTACACCCTGTAGTTCAGGGCCAGACAGTCAGCTCCGTAGGTCCACTAGGGCCACTAGAGGCCAGTTACCCACACGTTGGAGGATTTGAAGTGTTTAAATTGTTTTATTTGTGGTCACCTGTCTGTTACTTGTAAATAATTATGTGTTTCTAGTTATTTTTAGGAGTCCTTGGTGGATTTACCGGGAATCCTTGTACAATTGGTTGGAGCGTAACCTAGGAATGGACTAAAGACTGTTAAGGACTCGGGGCAGGACAGACCCCTACCTGGTTACGTCTCCCTGTTTTGGTGAAATGGACACCTTGCTTTTCTTCAAAACTGCACCCGGTTGCGGACACGCCGTAACCATCTTTATGTGTTTTTCTTATTGTATTATTATTGTTTATACCTTGTTATGTTTTTCTAAAAATATGTTTAGTCCCGGAGTACTAAATTTCACTAGGGGGGAATGTGGCACCCCAGGGGTCTGGTTTCCACAGTAACAGCAATGTTATGTCTGAGAGCAGGTGGGAGGTCTCTTGGTCAGGGATCCTGTGCATGCCACACCTCCTGCCCAGTCCTGGGAGGGGAAGAACTTCCCCTATATAAACCTAGGGCTGAGGCAGGGTTAGTGAGTAGAGAAGAAGTAGAGACAGAGAAGAGAAGCAGATATAGGAAAAGAACATCAGGAGCTCTGTGGGAGCAGTGCTATAAGGAGTCAGGGGCTGGCAGCTGCAGAGCTCGCCCTGACTGGGAAGCTATCACCGGACCCGGAGTCCGAGGCTGTGGGGACTAACTCCTACCCAGCAGCAGAAACCGACCGGCAGGGGATTTCAGGTCCTCCGGCCAAGAAACCCGAAGGCACGGTCACACGCGTGGGACCAGCACCGCCGTCGTGGAGCGGAAGCTACTAGAAGGCCCCGAGTCACCGGCCATACGGGTGAGCACCACACGGTACACTCAGGGACGTGGGCTACTTATACCCACCTCTAGCAAGGTAGCCAGAAGAGTACAGTCAGTTTGGGAGGCCTACAACTCCGCCTGGCCAGGGGAGATCCCATCTGCTCAAGGACTGACCAGGCCCCGATCGCTAGCCAGTACTCCGGGAGGGTCTATCTTTATCACCAGTAAAGACCCTGAACTACACCGCATCGTCTCTGAGTGATTCCTGCTACCCCCATCATCCACGTCGGCTGCCCTGAGGCCATACCCCTCCCGTTGGGGGTGATACTATCACGCTGCACAATCCTACCACCGGCCTCAGCGGTCTGTCCTGCAGTTGCAGCTCCTTCGCTGCATTCAACGGGTGGCGTAGTCGTCCAACATCTACCGCTAATACAACGCCACTTAGTCTGACTCCCTGGGCACGGACCGGGTCACCGCCACGAGACTACCACCCTCAAAAGATCCGGCTCCGGGTAAGCTCCTGCATGCGCAACGCTGTGCGACACAGGCCCAGGGGTGCGTCATAAGCTCCTAGGACAGGGTGTAGATTATTCTGTATGCTCTCAGGAGCAGCCTGTATATTGTATATTAGATTGTAAACTCCTAGGACCAGGTGTAGATTATTCTGTATGCCCTCAGGAGCAGCCTGTATATTGTATATTAGAGTGTAAGCTCCTAGGACAGGGTGTACATTATTCTGTATGCCCTCAGGGGCAGCCTGTATATTGTATATTAGAGTGTAAACTCCTAGGACAGGGTGTAGATTATTCTGTATGCTCTCAGGAGCAGCCTGTATATTGTATATTAGAGTGTAAACTCCTAGGTCAGGGTGTAGATTATTCTGTATGCACTCAGGAGCAGCCAGTATATTGTATATTAGATTATAAGCTCTTAGGACAGGGTGTACATTATTCTGTATGCTCTCAGGAGCAGCCTGTATATTGTATATTAGAGTGTAAACTCCTAGGACAGGTTGTAGATTATTATGTATGCCCTCAGGAGCAGCCTGTATATTGTATATTAGATTGTAAGCTCCTGGGACAGGGTGTACATTATTCTGTATGCTCTCAGGAGCAGCCTGTATATTGCATATTAGAGTGTAAGCTCCTAGAACAGGGTGTGCATTATTCTGTATGTTCTCAGGAGCAGCCTGTATATTGCATATTAGAGTGTAAGCTCCTAGGACAGTAGGACAGGGTGTAGATTATTCTGTATGCTCTCAGGAGCAGCCTGTATATTGTATATTAAAGTGTAAGCTCATAGGACAGGGTGTGCATTATTCTGTATGCTCTCAGGAGCAGCCTGTATATTGCATATTAGAGTGTAAGCTCCTAGGACAGGGTGTGCATTATTCTGTATGCTCTCAGGAGCAGCCTGTATATTGCATATTAGAGTGTAAGCTCCTAGGACAGGGTGTGCATTATTCTGTATGCTCTCAGGAGCAGCCTGTATATTGTATATTAGAGTGTAAGCTCCTAGGACAGGGTGTAGATTATTCTGTATGCTCTCAGGAGCAGCCTGTATATTGTATATTGGAGTGTAAGCTCCTAGGACAGGGTTTAGATTATTCTGTATGCCCTCAGCAGCAGCCTGTATATTGTATATTAGAGTGTAAGCTCCTAGGACAGGGTGTACATTATTCTGTATGCCCTCAGGAGCTGCCTGTATATTGTATATTAGAGTGTAAACTCCTAGGACAGGTTGTAGATTATTATGTATGCCCTCAGGAGCAGCTTGTATATTGTATATTAGATTGTAAGCTCCTGGGACAGGGTGTACATTATTCTGTATGCTCTCAGGAGCAGCCTGTATATTGTATATTAGAGAGTAAGCTCCTAGGACAGGGTGTAGATTATTCTGTATGCTTTCAGGAGCAGCCTGTATATTGCATATTAGAGTGTAACCTCCTAGGACAGGGTGTACATTATTCTGTATGCTCTCAGGAGCAGCCTGTATATTGCATATTAGAGTGTAAGCTCCTAGGACAGGGTGTAGATTATTCTGTATGCTCACAGGAGCAGTCTCTACATTGTATATTAGAGTGTAAGCTCCTAGGACAGGGTGTAGATTATTCTGTATGCCATCAGGAGCAGCCTGTATATTGTATATTAGAGTGTAAGCTCCTAGGACAGGGTGTAGATTATTCTGTATGCTCTCAGGAGCAGCCTGTATATTGTATATTAGAGTGTAAACTCCTAGGTCAGGGTGTAGATTATTCTGTATGCACTCAGGAGCAGCCAGTATATTGTATATTAGATTATAAGCTCCTAGGACAGGGTGTACATTATTCTGTATACTCTTATGAGCAGCCTGTATATTGTATATTAGAGTGTAAACTCCTAGGACAGGTTGTAGATTATTATGTATGCCCTCAGGAGCAGCCTGTATATTGTATATTAGATTGGAAGCTCCTGGGACAGGGTGTACATTATTCTGTATGCTCTCAGGAGCAGCCTGTATATTGCATATTAGAGTGTAAGCTCCTAGGACAGGGTGTGCATTATTCTGTATGCTCTCAGGAGCAGCCTGTATATTGTATATTAGAGTGTAAGCTCCTAGGATAGGGTGTAGATTATTCTGAATGCTCTCAGGAGCAGCCTGTATATTGTATATTAAAGTGTAAGCTCCTAGGACAGGGTGTGCATTATTCTGTATGCTCTCAGGAGCAGCCTGTATATTGCATATTAGAGTGTAAGCTCCTAGGACAGGGTGTGCATTATTCTGTATACTCTCAGGAGCAGCCTGTATATTGCATATTAGAGTGTAAGCTCCTAGGACAGGGTGTGCATTATTCTGTATGCTCTCAGGAGCAGCCTGTATATTGTATATTAGAGTGTAAGCTCCTAGGACAGGGTGTAGATTATTCTGTATGCTCTCAGGAGCAGCCTGTATATTGTATATTGGAGTGTAAGCTCCTAGGACAGGGTGTAGATTATTCTGTATGCCCTCAGGAGCAGCCTGTATATTGTATATTAGAGTGTAAGCTCCTAGGACAGGGTGTAGATTATTCTGTATGCTTTCAGGAGCAGCCTGTATATTGTATATTAGAGTGTAAGCTCCTAGGACACAGTGTACTTTATTCTGTAAGCTCTCAGGAGCAGCCTGTATATTGTATATTAGAGTGTAAGCTCCTAGGACAGAGTGTACATTATTCTGTATGCCCTCAGGAGCAGCCTGTATATTGCATATTAGAGTGTAAGCTCCTAGGACAGGGTGTAGATTATTCTGTATGCTCTCAGGAGCAGCCTGTATATTGTATATTAGAGTGTAAGCTCCTAGGACAGGGTGTACATTATTCTGTATGCTCTCAGGAGCTGCCTGTATATTGTATATCAGAGTGTAAACTCCTAGGACAGGTTGTAGATTATTATGTATGCCCTCAGGAGCAGCTGGTATATTGTATATTAGATTGTAAGCTCCTGGGACAGGGTGTACATTATTCTGTATGCTCTCAGGAGCAGCCTGTATATTGCATATTAGAGTGTAAGCTCCTAGGACAGGGTGTGCATTATTCTGTATGCTCTCAGGAGCAGCCTGTATATTGCATATTAGAGTGTAAGCTGATAGGACAGGGTGTACATTATTCTGTATGCTCTCAGGAGCAGCCTGTATATTGCATATTAGAGTGTAAGCTCCTAGGACAGGGTGTAGATTATTGTGTATGCCCTCAGGAGCAGCCTGTATATTGTATATTATAGTGTAAGCTCCTAGGACAGGGTGTAGATTATTCTGAATGCTCTCAGGAGCAGCCTGTATATTGTAAATTAGATTGTAAGCTCCTAGGACAGGGTGTAGATTATTCTGTATGCTTTCAGGAGCAGCCAGTATATTGTATATTAGAGTGTAAGCTACTGAGACAGGGTGTAGATTATTCTGTATGCCCTCACGAGCAGTGTGTATATTGTATATTAGAGTGTAAGCTCCTAGGACAGGGTGTAGATTATTCTGAATGCTCTCAGGAGCAGCCTGCATATTGTAAATTAGATTGTAAACTCCTAGGACAGGGTTTAGATTATTCTGCATGCTCTCAGGAGCAGCCTGTATATTGTATATTAGAGTGTAAGCTCCTAGGACAGGGTGTAGATTATTCTGCATGCTCTCAGGAGCAGCCTTTATATTGTATATTAGAGTGTAAGCTCCTAGGACAGGGTGTAGATTATTCTGTATGCTTTCAGGAGCAGCCTGCATATTGTATATTAGAGTGTAAGCTCCTAGGACAGGGTGTACATTATTCCGCATGCTCTCAGGAGCAGTCTGTATATTGTATATTAGATTGTAAGCTCCTAGGACAGGGTGTAGATTATTCTGAATGCTCTCAGGATCAGCCTGTACATTGTAAATTAGATTGTAAGCTCCTAGGACAGAGTGTAGATTAATTTGTATGCTCTCAGGAGCATCCTGTATATTGCATATTAGAGTGTAAGCTCCTAGGACAGGGTGTGCATTATTCTGTATGCTCTCAGGAGCAGCCTGTATATTGTATATTAGAGTGTAATCTACAAGGACAGGGTGTAGATTATTCTGTATGCTCTCAGGAGCAGCCTGTATATTGTATATTAGAGTGTAAGCTTCTAGGACAGGGTGTAGATTATTCTGTATGCTCTCAGGAGCAGCCTGTATATTGTATATTAGATTGTAAGCTCATAGGACAGGGTGTAGATTATTCTGTATGCCCTCAGGAGCAGCCTGTATATTGTATATTAGAGTGTTAACTACTAGGACAGGGTGTAGATTATTCTGTATGCCCTCAGGAGCAGCCTGTATATTGTATATTAGAGTGTAAACTCCTAGGACAGGGTGTAGATTATTCTGTATGCTCTCAGGAGCAGCCTGTATATTGTATATTAGATTGTAAGCTCCTAGGACAGGGTGTAGATTATTCTGTATGCTCTCAGGAGCAGTCTGTATAATGTAGATTAGAGTGTAAACTTCTAGGACAGGGTGTAGATTATTCTGTATGCTCTCAGGAGCAGCCTGTATATTGTATATTAGATTGTAAGCTCATAGGACAGGGTGTAGATTATTCTGTATGCCCTCAGGAGCAGCCTGTATATTGTATATTAGAGTGTAAGCTCCTAGGACAGAGTGTAGATTATTCTGTATGCTCTCAGGAGCAGCCTGTATATTGTATATTAGAGTGTAAACTCCTAGGACAGGGTGTAGATTATTCTGTATGCTCTCAGGAGCAGCCTGTATATTGTATATTAGATTGTAAGCTCTTAGGACAGGGTGTAGATTATTCTGTATGCTCTCAGGAGCAGCCTGTATATTGTATATTAGAGTGTAAGCTTCTAGGACAGGGTGTAGATTATTCTGTATGCTCTCAGGAGCAGCCTGTATATTGTATATTAGATTGTAAGCTCATAGGACAGGGTGTAGATTATTCTGTATGCCCTCAGGAGCAGCCTGTATATGACGCGCCCCCTGGGCCATATTCTTTAGGGGAATACCCGGAGCCGGATCAGATGGGGGTTGTAGTCTCCGAGTGGCTGTGACCCGGTCCGTGCCCAGGGTGTCAAACTCAGTTGTATGTGGCAGTCCTTACTGATGTTACTAAGTTCTTTTTGTCGACTACGCCACCCGTTGTATTGCGGTCACTATGGCCGCCGCTGCAGCAGGGTCCGCTGAGGCTGATGGTGTAGGTGCAGCTTGTGATGATATAACCCCCAACGGGTGGGGTATAGCCTCAGGGGGTCAGGTGCAGAGGATGGGGGTTGTGGTGGTGCAGCATAGATGGTAATGAAGACAGAGTCGGGTTATGCAGTTAAGGGTATTTACTCACTGCTGATGTTCCGGTCACTCCAGCTTCGAGTGACCTCCCGAGCCATGCTGCATCCACCAGGTCCTGGATCCAGCCAACCCCCAAGCAAGTCCGGAGCGTGACCCTGAGCTCTCCTTCTGTCCTTTCTCTGGCCGTCCCCACTAGTGATCCACCCAGGTCCAGCTCCCTCGGGCCTTCTGTTGGGAGACCCTTGGCCTTGGGTTCCCTGACCCTCCTCGTGGTATGCCTTCGTGGTGGATGTGGTGGGTGACCGTGACAAACGCTGCCCACGGTCTCCGGTCTCTGGCTGGGGAGTGTTTTTGCCCCCACCAGCTTGGGTTCCGGTACCCTGTGCCGACTCTTCACCCGGGGATTTAAGTTGGGTTCTTGGAGTCCTTTTCTTCAGTTTCCCCCTCTGGGTCTCTCTCTCTCTCTTCTCCTCTCTCTCTCTCTGGGGCTGCTCTGCTCCTCTGACTTCTCTCTGCAAAGACTCACAGCCTGACTGACTGTGGCTGACTGACCCTGTTCTTTGATGGTGCCCACCTTATATACACCCTCTATGTGTGAGCTCAGGTGACCAGCACCCAATGAGCTCCTATCTTTACCCAGGCTGCTCCCCCTATCTGCCCCTACACTACTTGGGATGTACCACCCCCCTCCCACTCCAGCCAGGAACAGACTCGGTCGTACCTGCACATTTCTAAGTGGGAGTACCGTCGGCCTGTTCCCCGGAAATGGGATGTGTGTAGTGCATGCAGCCTACCGAGCTCAGTTCCACACTCCATCCTTACCCGGGAGTGGAATATCACACCTCTGGGTTGAGGTGCAATACCCCTGTAGCAGCCGAATCCTCAGGGTGCTACATATATTGTATATTAGAGTGTAAGCTCCTAGGACAGAGTGTAGATTATTCTGTATGCTCTCAGGAGCAGCCTGTATATTGTATATTAGAGTGTAAACTCCTAGGACAGGGTGTAGATTATTCTGTGTGCTCTCAGGAGCAGCCTGTATATTGTATATTAGAGTGTAAACTGCTAGGACAGGGTGTAGATTATTCTGTATGTTCTCAGGAGCAGCCTGTATATTGTATATTAGAGTGTAAGCTCCTAGGACAGAGTGTAGATTATTCTGTATGCTCTCAGGAGCAGCCTCTACACTGTATATTAGAGTGTAAACTCCTAGGACAGGGTGTAGATTATTCTGTATGCCCTCAGGAGCAGCCTGTATATTGTATATTAGATTGTAAGTTCCTAGGACAGGGTGTAGATTATTCTGTATGCCCTCGGGAGCAGCCTGTATATTGTATATTAGACTGTAAGCTCCTAGGACAGGGTGTAGATTATTCTGAATGCTCTCAGGAGCAGCCTGTATATTGTAAATTAGATTGTAAGCTCCTAAGACAGGGTGTGCATTATTCTGTATACTCTCAGGAGCAGCCTGTATATTGTATATTAGAGTGTAAACTCCTAGGACAGGGTGTAGATTATTCTATATGCTCTCAGGAGCAGCCTGTATATAGTATATTAGACTGTAAGCTCCTAGGACAGGGTGTAAATTATTCTGTATGTTCTCAGGAGTAGCCTGTATATTGCATATTAGAGTGTAAGCTTCTGGGACAGGGTGTAGATTATTCTGTATGCTTTCAGGAGCAGCCTGTATATTGTAAATTAGATTGTAAACTCCTAGGACAGGGTGTAGATTATTCTGTATGCTCTCAGGAGCAGCCTGTATATTGTATATTAGATTGTAATCTCCTAGGACAGGGTGTAGATTATTCTGTATGCCCTCAGGAGCAGCCTACATATTGTAAATTAGATTGTAAGCACCTAGGACAGGGTTTAGATTATTCTGTATGCTCTCAGGAGCAGCCTGTATATTGTATATTAGCGTGTAAGCTCCTAGGACAGAGTGTAGATTATTCAATATGCTCTCAGGAGCAGCCAGTATATTGTATATTAGAGTGTAAGCTACTGAGACAGGGTGTAGATCACTCTGTATGCCCTCATGAGCAGTGTGTATATTGTATATTAGAGTGTAAGCTTCTGGGACAGGGTGTAGATTATTCTGTATGCTTTCAGGAGCAGCCTGTATATTGTAAATTAGATTGTAAACTCCTAGGACAGGGTGTAGATTATTCTGTATGCTCTCAGGAGCAGCCTGTATATTGTATATTAGATTGTAATCTCCTAGGACAGGGTGTAGATTATTCTGTATGCCCTCAGGAGCAGCCTACATATTGTAAATTAGATTGTAAGCACCTAGGACAGGGTTTAGATTATTCTGTATGCTCTCAGGAGCAGCCTGTATATTGTATATTAGCGTGTAAGCTCCTAGGACAGAGTGTAGATTATTCAATATGCTCTCAGGAGCAGCCAGTATATTGTATATTAGAGTGTAAGCTACTGAGACAGGGTGTAGATCACTCTGTATGCCCTCACGAGCAGTGTGTATATTGTATATTAGAGTGTAAGCTCCTAGGACAGAGTGTAGATTAATCTGTATGCTCTCAGGAGCATCCTGTATATTGTATATTAGAGTGTAAGCTCCTAGGACAGGGTGTAGATTATTCTGTATGCCCTCAGGAGCAGCCTGTATATTGTATATTAGATTGTAAGCTCATAGGACAGGGTGTAGATTATTCTGTATGCCCTCAGGAGCAGCCTGTATATTGTATATTAGATTGTAAGCTCATAGGACAGGGTGTAGATTATTCTGTATGCCCTCAGCAGCAGCCTGTATATTGTATATTAGAGTGTTAACTACTAGGACAGGGTGTAGATTATTCTGTATGCCCTCAGGAGCAGCCTGTATATTGTATATTAGAGTGTAAACTCCTAGGACAGGGTGTAGATTATTCTGTATGCTCTCAGGAGCAGCCTGTATATTGTATATTAGATTGTAAGCTCCTAGGACAGGGTGTAGATTATTCTGTATGCTCTCAGGAGCAGCCTGTATATTGTATATTAGAGTGTAAACTCCTAGGACAGGGTGTAGATTATTCTGTGTGCTCTCAGGAGCAGCCTGTATATTGTATATTAGAGTGTAAACTGCTAGGACAGGGTGTAGATTATTCTGTATGTTCTCAGGAGCAGCCTGTATATTGTATATTAGAGTGTAAGCTCCTAGGACAGAGTGTAGATTATTCTGTATGCTCTCAGGAGCAGCCTCTACACTGTATATTAGAGTGTAAACTCCTAGGACAGGGTGTAGATTATTCTGTATGTCCTCAGGAGCAGCCTGTATATTGTATATTAGAGTGTAAGCTCCTAGGACAGGGCATAGATTATTCTGTATGCCCTCAGGAGCAGCCTGTATATTGTATATTAGATTGTAAGCTCCTAGGACAGGGTGTAGATTATTCTGTATGCCCTCGGGAGCAGCCTGTATATTGTATATTAGACTGTAAACTCCTAGGACAGGGTGTAGATTATTCTGAATGCTCTCAGGAGCAGCCTGTATATTGTAAATTAGATTGTAAGCTCCTAGGACAGGGTGTGCATTATTCTGTATGCTCTCAGGAGCAGCCTGTATATTGTATATTAGAGTGTAAACTCCTAGGACAGGGTGTAGATTATTCAGTATGCTCTCAGGAGCAGCCTGTATATAGTATATTAGACTGTAAGCTCCTAGGACAGGGTGTAAATTATTCTGTATGTTCTCAGGAGTAGCCTGTATATTGCATATTAGAGTGTAAGCTTCTGGGACAGGGTGTAGATTATTCTGTATGCTTTCAGGAGCAGCCTGTATATTGTAGATTAGATTGTAAACTCCTAGGACAGGGTGTAGATTATTCTCTACGCCCTCAGGAACAGCCTGCATATTGTAAATTAGATTGTAAACTCCTAGGACAGGGTGTAGATTATTCTGTATGCTCTCAGGAGCAGCCTGTATATTGTATATTAGATTGTAATCTCCTAGGACAGGGTGTAGATTATTCTGTATGCCCTCAGGAGCAGCCTACATATTGTAAATTAGATTGTAAGCACCTAGGACAGGGTTTAGATTATTCTGTATGCTCTCAGGAGCAGCCTGTATATTGTATATTAGAGTGTAAGCTCCTAGGACAGAGTGTAGATTATTCAATATGCTCTCAGGAGCAGCCTGTATATTGTATATTAGATTGTAAGCTCCTAGGACAGAGTGTAGATTATTCTGTATGCTCTCAGGAGCAGCCTGTATATTGTATATTGGAGTGTAAGCTCCTAGGACAGGGTGTACATTATTCTGCATTCTCTCAGGAGCAGCCTGTATATTGTATATTAGAGTGTAAACTCCTAGGACAGAGTGTAGATTATTCTGTATGCTCTCAGGAGCAGCCTGTATATTGTATATTGGAGTGTAAGCTCCTAGGACAGGGTGTAGATTATTCTGTAAGCCCTCGGGAGCAGCCTATATATTATATATTAGAGTGTAAGCTCCTAGGACAGAGTGTAGATTATTCTGTATGCTCTCAGGAGCAGCCTGTATATTGTACATTAGAGTGTAAGCTCCTAGGACAGGGTTTAGATTAATCTGTATGCTCTCAGGAGCAACCTGTATATTGTAAATTAGATTGTAAGCTCCTAGGACAGGGTTTAGATTAATCTGTATGCCCTAAGGAGCAGCCTGTATATTGTATATTAGATTGTAAGCTCCTAGGACAGGGTTTAGATTATTCTGTATGCCCTCAGGAGCAGCCTGTATATTGAGTATTAGAGTGTAAACTATTAGGACAGGGTGTAGATTATTCTGTATGCTCTCAGGAGCAGTCTGTATATTGTATATTAGCGTGTAAGCTCCTAGGACAGGGTGTAGATTATTCTGTATGCCCTCAGGAGCAGCCTGTATATTGTAAATTAGATTGTAAGCTCCTAGGACAGGGTTTAGATTAATCTGTATGCCCTAAGGAGCAGCCTGTATATTGTATATTAGATTGTAAGCTCCTAGGACAGGGTGTAGATTATTCTGTATGCCCTCAGGAGCAACCTGTATATTGTAAATTAGATTGTAAGCTCCTAGGACAGGGTTTAGATTAATCTGTATGCCCTAAGGAGCAGCCTGTATATTGTATATTAGAGTGTAAGCTCCTAGGACAGGGTGTACATTATTCTGTATGCTCTGAGGAGCAGCCTGTATATTGTATATTAGAGTGTAAACTCCTAGGACAGGGTGTAGATTATTCTGTATGCTCTCAGGAGCAGCCTGTATATTGTAAATTAGATTGTAAGCTCCTAGGACAGGGTGTAGATTATTCTGAATGCTCTCAGGAGCAGCCTGTATATTGTAAATTAGATTGTAAACTCCTAGGACAGGGTGTAGATTATTCTGAATGCTCTCAGGAGCAGCCTGTATATTGTAAATTAGATTGTAAGCTCCTAGGACAGGGTGTAGATTATTCTGTATGTCCTCAAGAGCAGCCTGTATATGGTATATTAGAGTGTAAGCTCCTAGGACAGGGTGTAGATTATTCTGTATGCTCTCAGGAGCAGCCTGTATATTGTATATTAGCGTGTAAACTCCTAGGACAGAGTGTAGATTATTCAATATGCTCTCAGGAGCAGCCAGTATATTGTATATTAGAGTGTAAGCTACTGAGACAGGGTGTAGATCACTCTGTATGTGACGCGCCCCCTGGGACATATTCCTTTTTGAGGGGAATACCCGGCACCGGATCAGATGGGGGGTTGTAGTCTCCGAGCGGCTGTGACCCGGTCCCGTGCCCAGGGCGTCAAGCTCAGGGTTATGTGGCAGTCTTTACTGATGTTATTAAAGTTCGTTGTGTCGACTACGCCACCCGTTGTGATGCGGTCACTGTGGCCGCCGCTGCAGCAGGGTCCGCTGAGGCTGATGGTGGATGCGCAGCTTGGTGGGATAACCCCCAACGGGAGGGGTATAGCCTCAGAGGGGACAGGCGCAGAGGATGGGGGTTGTGGTGGTGCGGTGCAGCCGGTAATGATGACAGACTCGGGTAGTGCAGTTAAGGGTCTTTACTTACTGCAGATGTTCCTGGTCACTCTAGCTCCAAGTGACCTCCCGAGCCGTGCTGCGTCCACCAGGTCCTGGATCCGGCCAACCCCCAAACAAGTCCGGAGCGTGGCCCTGAGCTCTCCCTCTGTCCTTACTTCAGCCGTCCCCACCAGTGATTCACCTAAGTCCAGCTCCCTCGGGCCTTCTGTTGGGCAACCTTTGGCCTTAGGTTCCCTGACCCTTCCTGTGGTGTGCCTTCAGGGTGAATGTAGTGGGTGACCGTGACAGACACTGCCCACGGTCTCCGGTCTCTGGCTGGGGAATGTCTTTGCCCCCACCAGCTTGGGTTCCGGTACCCTCTTGCTGACTCCTCACCCGGTGTTCTTATTTGGGTTCTTGGGTCCCTTCTTTGTCCCCCTCTGGGTCTTTCTTCACTCCACTCTCTCTCTCTCCAGGGCTGCTGTTTCCTGCTCTCTGCATCTGACTTGTCCTCTGCAGCTGACTGACTGACCCTGATTCTAAGTTGGTGCCCTCCTTATATATCCCTCTATGTGTGAGCTCAGGTGACCAGCACCCAATGAGCTCCTACCACTACCCAGACTGCTCCCCCTATCTGCCCCTACACTACATGGGATGTTCCTCCCCCCTCCCACTCCAGCCAGGAACAGGCTCGGTCGCACCTGCACATTTCTAAGTGGGAGTGCCGTCGGCCTGCTCCTCTGGAATGGGATGTATGTAGTGCATGCAGTCTATCTGAGCTCAGTTCCACACTCCTTCCTTACCCGGGAGTGGAATATCACACCTCTGGGTTGAGGTGCAATACCCCTGTAGCAGCCGAATCCTCAGGGTGCTACATTCCCCCCTGGTAAATCACAGCACGTCCTCGGGCTGCAAAGACAAAAACACCAAAACATACAAATTTTTATAAACATATAAAACATATAAAATATTATATATATATAAACTTTTTCATATAGACATCATTATAACATTCTCGTCGTCTCGTTCTTTCTTCCTCCTCTGGTCACCGTGCAACTCGTGACCAGGTAAAGTGCGACAGTCTTTTGATAAGCAGTTTCTCATAAAACCAGTAGGGGGCGCCTTAGGAAGCGCAACTATGTACAGGGAAGTTTTGGCCGTTCTCAGTCCCCGGCCAAGTAAAGGGAATGGGATGGCTGCTCACAGTCCTCAGCCTGGTTTGGGTAGGGGACACACGGGTTAAACTGTTCACTGGTCCCAACGGGGACTAAACTTTAAAGCAGCCACGGTTACTTGTGTACCCCGACGGGTAACTATTTACATCTCCTTTGTACTATTTCAGTCATAGTACCTTCTAGCCTTGAACCCGTCCGGGTCTTCTGGCTCCTCCTCCCTACACCGCAACTCCTCCTCTGTCAGGCGATGCACGTGGAGGGCGTAAGGTCCCTTGGCACACTTGTGCCGGGTGAACGTTACCTCGTCACCGACGTAGAGGTCACGGCCTTTGTGACCCTCTGGCAGGTGAGACTCGACATCCCGTCGGGTAACGAAGACGTCACCCATGGTGTTCCGGTCCTTTATGAAGCTCCACCCATGCTGCGCATTAAACTTTATTACCGTCCCGATGGTACGGGGACGATCTGCTGCATAGGGGTCCCTTCTGGTCCGACTCTTTTGCTCCGCGCTGCGGGTCCGGGCCCATTGCTCTCTGGCCCGCCTCTCCTCCCGCTCTCTCTTGAACTCTGCCAGCTGTTGACGGCAACACTCGGTACGCTCTGCTGCAGCTGCCCGAGTCTCTCCGGTGAACCCCATCAAATCTTCTCCCGTGGGGTCCCACACGAACTGGGCTTCCTCGAGTGGAGGCGAGACCCGAGTCACGGGCTTTGGAGCCGGGATCAGGGGCTCACACAGGGGACCTAACTTCTTTTGTCGCTCCAGTTCCAAGAATTCTTTGGGCCAGATGAAAGGCCGCCCGTCCGGCCACGCTAGCTGGCTGAAGGGGTCCTCTCCCAGATTTGGCACCCTTGATGTTACGGGTGCGGGCGCGATGGTGGGGGCGCCCAGGTTGCCCAGGCCTTGCGGCCAGGCCTGGGGCATCTGGAAGGTAAATGGAACTGTTAACACGGCGGCACCCTGGGCCACCTGGCCTTGCGACCAGGCCGGAGGCTCCGCGGAGGTAGATGGCTCTGCTGGGGATGCGGCGCCCGGAAACGCTAGGCCTTGCGACCAGGCCGGAGGCTTCCCTTCCTTCGCCACGCTCCGAGTCACGACGCGTGACGTCACTGGGGTCGCAACGGCGGCTTCCGGTCGGGGCCTAGTCGGTGGCGGTGTCATGGCGGTCTCGGGTACGGCAGGGGGACTTTCGGGCTCTGCGACGGGGAGCTGGGGCAGGTGGGTGGTCTTCCGGTATGGGGTATAGGCGTCCCCCTTACCTGCTGCCATACGTCTCGCTCCCTCTTCTGCGCCGTCTCCGGCCTTGGGTCCTCCCGCGTCATCCGCAGAGGTAGTCGGTGTCTTCTTCCAAGGGAGCGGGTTCCGTGGACGGATTCCAGCTTGCTGGGCCATCTCCCGGCCCCACTCCGCCAGGATCTCCCTCTGCACTCGGGCCATCCTTCCCGCGAGGCCCTCCAGGGCACTCCGCGCGCACTCCCGATCTCGGGGAAGCTGCGCCAGGATCTCCGCTAAGCCTAGCGGGGTTGTTGACTCCAGCAGGCTCCTGACCATCGGGTCGGTGCTGCTCTGCTCTCCTCTTTCTTCCTTTTGCAGGCTCCTGGCCAGCGGGCCGGTGCTGCGCTGCTCTCGCTCCATTCCCGGGTCTACTCTTCCTCTTCTCGACTCCGGGTGCTCTCGCTCTGGACACCTTGCCTCCGGGTGCGCTCGTTCTAGACTGCTCCAAGCGACACCCATCTTTTCTCTTTTCTTTCGTCTCCTCCCCCTCCGAGGGCGGTCCCGGGGCAACTCGGTGACTGTCAGCTCCAGGGGTAGTTCTTTCACGCTGACAGACACCTCCAGCATCACAGTCTCTGTTGGTGGGGGCGGTTTCCACTTTTGGCGCCATTTTCTGTCCTGGCCCACGATGGGAGGTGGCCTCTTGCCCTCCTTTGGCACGCCCATAATGGCGTCCGCTGCTCTTCCAAGGCGGGAAATCTGCGGTTTTGGCGGGAATCGCTTCCCAGTGGCGGGAAACTCTGCAGATGGCGGGAACAAGCTGGAAATGGCGGACAATCGGCGGGAAACGACTGGTGATGGAGTCCGATGGCGTGGACCCTCCGGAACCGGCAGGAGTCTTCTTTCTGAGGTAAACTTGCACTTTTCTTCAGGCACGCAGTACCCGGGTGTTGCGGGCACGTAATCCTGCCGACTACGCCAAAGCTGACGCGCCCCCTGGGACATATTCCTTTTTGAGGGGAATACCCGGCACCGGATCAGATGGGGGGTTGTAGTCTCCGAGCGGCTGTGACCCGGTCCCGTGCCCAGGGCGTCAAGCTCAGGGTTATGTGGCAGTCTTTACTGATGTTATTAAAGTTCGTTGTGTCGACTACGCCACCCGTTGTGATGCGGTCACTGTGGCCGCCGCTGCAGCAGGGTCCGCTGAGGCTGATGGTGGATGCGCAGCTTGGTGGGATAACCCCCAACGGGAGGGGTATAGCCTCAGAGGGGACAGGCGCAGAGGATGGGGGTTGTGGTGGTGCGGTGCAGCCGGTAATGATGACAGACTCGGGTAGTGCAGTTAAGGGTCTTTACTTACTGCAGATGTTCCTGGTCACTCTAGCTCCAAGTGACCTCCCGAGCCGTGCTGCGTCCACCAGGTCCTGGATCCGGCCAACCCCCAAACAAGTCCGGAGCGTGGCCCTGAGCTCTCCCTCTGTCCTTACTTCAGCCGTCCCCACCAGTGATTCACCTAAGTCCAGCTCCCTCGGGCCTTCTGTTGGGCAACCTTTGGCCTTAGGTTCCCTGACCCTTCCTGTGGTGTGCCTTCAGGGTGAATGTAGTGGGTGACCGTGACAGACACTGCCCACGGTCTCCGGTCTCTGGCTGGGGAATGTCTTTGCCCCCACCAGCTTGGGTTCCGGTACCCTCTTGCTGACTCCTCACCCGGTGTTCTTATTTGGGTTCTTGGGTCCCTTCTTTGTCCCCCTCTGGGTCTTTCTTCACTCCACTCTCTCTCTCTCCAGGGCTGCTGTTTCCTGCTCTCTGCATCTGACTTGTCCTCTGCAGCTGACTGACTGACCCTGATTCTAAGTTGGTGCCCTCCTTATATATCCCTCTATGTGTGAGCTCAGGTGACCAGCACCCAATGAGCTCCTACCACTACCCAGACTGCTCCCCCTATCTGCCCCTACACTACATGGGATGTTCCTCCCCCCTCCCACTCCAGCCAGGAACAGGCTCGGTCGTACCTGCACATTTCTAAGTGGGAGTGCCGTCGGCCTGCTCCTCTGGAATGGGATGTATGTAGTGCATGCAGTCTATCTGAGCTCAGTTCCACACTCCTTCCTTACCCGGGAGTGGAATATCACACCTCTGGGTTGAGGTGCAATACCCCTGTAGCAGCCGAATCCTCAGGGTGCTACATATGCCCTCACGAGCAGTGTGTATATTGTATATTAGAGTGTAAGCTCCTAGGACAGAGTGTAGATTAATCTGTATGCTCTCAGGAGCATCCTGTATATTGTATATTAGAGTGTAAGCTCCTAGGACAGGGTGTAGATTATTCTGTATGCCCTCAGGAGCAGCCTGTATATTGTATATTAGATTGTAAGCTCATAGGACAGGGTGTAGATTATTCTGTATGCCCTCAGGAGCAGCCTGTATATTGTATATTAGATTGTAAGCTCATAGGACAGGGTGTAGATTATTCTGTATGCCCTCAGGAGCAGCCTGTATATTGTATATTAGAGTGTTAACTACTAGGACAGGGTGTAGATTATTCTGTATGCCCTCAGGAGCAGCCTGTATATTGTATATTAGAGTGTAAACTCCTAGGACAGGGTGTAGATTATTCTGTATGCTCTCAGGAGCAGCCTGTATATTGTATATTAGATTGTAAGCTCCTAGGACAGGGTGTAGATTATTCTGTATGCTCTCAGGAGCAGCCTGTATATTGTATATTAGAGTGTAAGCTCCTAGGACAGAGTGTAGATTATTCTGTATGCTCTCAGGAGCAGCCTGTATATTGTATATTAGAGTGTAAACTCCTAGGACAGGGTGTAGATTATTCTGTGTGCTCTCAGGAGCAGCCTGTATATTGTATATTAGAGTGTAAACTGCTAGGACAGGGTGTAGATTATTCTGTATGTTCTCAGGAGCAGCCTGTATATTGTATATTAGAGTGTAAGCTCCTAGGACAGAGTGTAGATTATTCTGTATGCTCTCAGGAGCAGCCTCTACACTGTATATTAGAGTGTAAACTCCTAGGACAGGGTGTAGATTATTCTGTATGTCCTCAGGAGCAGCCTGTATATTGTATATTAGAGTGTAAGCTCCTAGGACAGGGCATAGATTATTCTGTATGCCCTCAGGAGCAGCCTGTATATTGTATATTAGATTGTAAGCTCCTAGGACAGGGTGTAGATTATTCTGTATGCCCTCGGGAGCAGCCTGTATATTGTATATTAGACTGTAAGCTCCTAGGACAGGGTGTAGATTATTCTGAATGCTCTCAGGAGCAGCCTGTATATTGCAAATTAGATTGTAAGCTCCTAGGACAGGGTGTGCATTATTCTGTATGCTCTCAGGAGCAGCCTGTATATTGTATATTAGAGTGTAAACTCCTAGGACAGGGTGTAGATTATTCAGTATGCTCTCAGGAGCAGCCTGTATATAGTATATTAGACTGTAAGCTCCTAGGACAGGGTGTAAATTATTCTGTATGTTCTCAGGAGTAGCCTGTATATTGCATATTAGAGTGTAAGCTTCTGAGACAGGGTGTAGATTATTCTGTATGCTTTCAGGAGCAGCCTGTATATTGTAGATTAGATTGTAAACTCCTAGGACAGGGTGTAGATTATTCTCTACGCCCTCAGGAACAGCCTGCATATTGTAAATTAGATTGTAAACTCCTAGGACAGGGTGTAGATTATTCTGTATGCTCTCAGGAGCAGCCTGTATATTGTATATTAGATTGTAATCTCCTAGGACAGGGTGTAGATTATTCTGTATGCCGTCAGGAGCAGTCTACATATTGTAAATTAGATTGTAAGCACCTAGGACAGGGTTTAGATTATTCTGTATGCTCTCAGGAGCAGCCTGTATATTGTATATTAGAGTGTAAGCTCCTAGGACAGAGTGTAGATTATTCAATATGCTCTCAGGAGCAGCCTGTATATTGTATATTAGATTGTAAGCTCCTAGGACAGAGTGTAGATTATTCTGTATGCTCTCAGGAGCAGCCTGTATATTGTATATTGGAGTGTAAGCTCCTAGGACAGGGTGTACATTATTCTGCATTCTCTCAGGAGCAGCCTGTATATTGTATATTAGAGTGTAAACTCCTAGGACAGAGTGTAGATTATTCTGTATGCTCTCAGGAGCAGCCTGTATATTGTATATTGGAGTGTAAGCTCCTAGGACAGGGTGTAGATTATTCTGTAAGCCCTCGGGAGCAGCCTATATATTATATATTAGAGTGTAAGCTCCTAGGACAGAGTGTAGATTATTCTGTATGCTCTCAGGAGCAGCCTGTATATTGTACATTAGAGTGTAAGCTCCTAGGACAGGGTTTAGATTAATCTGTATGCTCTCAGGAGCAACCTGTATATTGTAAATTAGATTGTAAGCTCCTAGGACAGGGTTTAGATTAATCTGTATGCCCTCAGGAGCAGCCTGTATATTGAGTATTAGAGTGTAAACTATTAGGACAGGGTGTAGATTATTCTGTATGCTCTCAGGAGCAGTCTGTATATTGTATATTAGCGTGTAAGCTCCTAGGACAGGGTGTAGATTATTCTGTATGCCCTCAGGAGCAGCCTGTATATTGTAAATTAGATTGTAAGCTCCTAGGACAGGGTTTAGATTAATCTGTATGCCCAAAGGAGCAGCCTGTATATTGTATATTAGATTGTAAGCTCCTAGGACAGGGTGTAGATTATTCTGTATGCCCTGAGGAGCAACCTGTATATTGTAAATTAGATTGTAAGCTCCTAGGACAGGGTTTAGATTAATCTGTATGCCCTAAGGAGCAGCCTGTATATTGTATATTAGAGTGTAAGCTCCTAGGACAGGGTGTACATTATTCTGTATGCTCTGAGGAGCAGCCTGTATATTGTATATTAGAGTGTAAACTCCTAGGACAGGGTGTAGATTATTCTGTATGCTCTCAGGAGCAGCCTGTATATTGTAAATTAGATTGTAAGCTCCTAGGACAGGGTGTAGATTATTCTGAATGCTCTCAGGAGCAGCCTGTATATTGTAAATTAGATTGTAAACTCCTAGGACAGGGTGTAGATTATTCTGAATGCTCTCAGGAGCAGCCTGTATATTGTATATTAGAGTGTAAACTCCTAGGGCAGGGTGTAGATTATTCTGTATGTTCTCAGGAGCAGCCTGTATATTGTATATTAGAGTGTAAGCTCCTAGGACAGAGTGTAGATTATTCTGTATGCTCTCAGGAGCAGCCTGTATATTGTATATTAGAGTGTAAACTACTAGGACAGGGTGTAGATTATTCTGTATGCTCTCAGGAGCAGCCTCTACACTGTATATTAGAGTGTAAACTCCTAGGACAGGGTGTAGATTATTCTGTATGTCCTCAGGAGCAGCCTGTATATTGTATATTAGACTGTAAGCTCCTAGGACAGGGTGTAGATTATTCTGAATGCTCTCAGGAGCAGCCTGTATATTGTAAATTAGATTGTAAGCTCCTAGGACAGGGTTTAGATTATTCTGTATGCCCTAAGGAGCAGCCTGTATATTGTATATTAGAGTGTAAACTCCAAGGACAGGGTGTAGATTATTCAGTATGCTCTCAGGAGCAGCCTGTATATTGTATATTAGAGTGTAAGCTCCTAGGACAGGGTGTAAATTATTCTGTATGTTCTCAGGAGTAGCCTGTATATTGTATATTAGATTGTAAGCTCCTGGAACAGGGTGTAGATTATTCTGTATGCCCTCTGGAGCAGACTGTATATTGTATATTAGAGTGTAAGCTCCTAGGACAGGGTGTAAATTATTCTCAATGCTCTCAGGAGCAGCCTGTATGTCGTATATTAGATTGTAAACTCCTAGGACAGGGTGTAGATTATTCTGTATGCCCTCGGGAGCAGCCTGTATATTGTATATTAGACTGTAAGCTCCTAGTACAGGGTGTAGATTATTCTGAATGCTCTCAGGAGCAGCCTGCATATTGTAAATTAGATTGTAAGCACCTAGGACAGGGTTTAGATTATTCTGTATGCTCTCAGGAGCAGCCTGTATATTGTATATTAGAGTGTAAACTCCTAGGACAGAGTGTAGATTATTCAATATGCTCTCAGGAGCAGCCTGTATATTGTATACTAGAGTGTAAACTCATAGGACAGGGTGTAGATTATTCTGTATGCTCTCAGGAGCAGCCTGTATATTGTATATTGGAGTGTAAGCTCCTAGGACAGGGTGTAGATTATTCTGTATGCCCTCGGGAGCAGCCTATATATTATATATTAGAGTGTAAGCTCCTAGGACAGAGTGTAGATTATTCTGTATGCTCTCAGGAACAGCCTGTATATTGTAAATTAGATTGTAAGCTCCTAGGACAGGGTGTAGATTATTCTGAATGCTCTCAGGAGCAGCCTGTATATTGTAAATTAGATTGTAAACTCCTAGGACAGGGCGTAGATTATTCTGTATGTCCTCAAGAGCAGCCTGTATATTGTATATTAGAGTGTAAGCTCCTAGGACAGGGTGTAGATTATTCTGAATGCTCTCAGGAGCAGCCTGTATATTGTAAATTAGATTGTAAACTCCTAGGACAGGGTGTAGATTATTCTGTATGTCCTCAAGAGCAGCCTGTATATTGTATATTAGAGTGTAAGCTCCTAGGACAGGGTGTAGATTATTCTGAATGCTCTCAGGAGCAGCCTGTATATTGTAAATTAGATTGTAAGCTCCTAGGACAGGGTTTAGATTATTCTGTATGCCCTCAGGAGCAGCCTGTATATTGTATATTAGAGTGTAAACTACTAGGACAGGGTGTAGATTATTCTGTATGCTCTCAGGAGCAGCCTGTATATTGTATATTAGAGTGTAAACTCCTAGGGCAGGGTGTAGATTATTCTGTATGTTCTCAGGAGCAGCCTGTATATTGTATATTAGAGTGTAAGCTCCTAGGACAGAGTGTAGATTATTCTGTATGCTCTCAGGAGCAGCCTGTATATTGTATATTAGAGTGTAAACTACTAGGACAGGGTGTAGATTATTCTGTATGCTCTCAGGAGCAGCCTGTATATTGTATATTAGAGTGTAAACTCCTAGGGCAGGGTGTAGATTATTCTGTATGTTCTCAGGAGCAGCCTGTATATTGTATATTAGAGTGTAAGCTCCTAGGACAGAGTGTAGATTATTCTGTATGCTCTCAGGAGCAGCCTCTACACTGTATATTAGAGTGTAAACTCCTAGGACAGGGTGTAGATTATTCTGTATGTCCTCAGGAGCAGCCTGTATATTGTATATTAGACTGTAAGCTCCTAGGACAGGGTATAGATTATTCTGAATGCTCTCAGGAGCAGCCTGTATATTGTAAATTAGATTGTAAGCTCCTAGGACAGGGTTTAGATTATTCTGTATGCCCTAAGGAGCAGCCTGTATATTGTATATTAGAGTGTAAACTCCAAGGACAGGGTGTAGATTATTCAGTATGCTCTCAGGAGCAGCCTGTATATTGTATATTAGAGTGTAAACTCCTAGGACAGGGTGTAAAATATTCTGTATGTTCTCAGGAGTAGCCTGTATATTGTATATTAGATTGTAAGCTCCTGGGACAGGGTGTAGATTATTCTGTATGCCCTCTGGAGCAGACTGTATATTGTATATTAGAGTGTAAGCTCCTAGGACAGGGTGTAGATTATTCTGAATGCTCTCAGGAGCAGCCTGTATGTCGTATATTAGATTGTAAGCTCCTAGGACAGGGTGTAGATTATTCTCTACGCCCTCAGGGGCAGCCTGCATATTGTAAATTAGATTGTAAACTCCTAGGACAGGGTGTAGATTATTCTGTATGCCCTCGGGAGCAGCCTGTATATTGTATATTAGATTGTAAGCTCCTAGTACAGGGTGTAGATTGTTCTGTATGCTCTCAGGAGCAGCCTGTATATTGTATATTGGAGTGTAAGCTCCTAGGACAGGGTGTAGATTATTCTGTATGCCCTCGGGAGCAGCCTATATATTATATATTAGAGTGTAAGCTCCTAGGACAGAGTGTAGATTATTCTGTATGCTCTCAGGAACAGCCTGTATATTGTAAATTAGATTGTAAGCTCCTAGGACAGGGTTTAGATTAATCTGTATGCCCTATGGAGCAGCCTGTATATTGTATATTAGAGTGTAAACTCCTAGGACAGGGTGTACATTATTCTGGATGCCCTCAGGAGCAGTCTGTATATTGTATATTAGAGTGTAACCTCCTAGGACAGGGTGTAGATTATTCTGTATGCCCTCAGGAGCAGCCTGTATATTGTAAATTAGATTGTAAGCTCCTAGGACAGGGTTTAGATTAATCTGTATGCCCTATGGAGCAGCCTGTATATTGTATATTAGAGTGTAAGCTCCTAGGACAGGGTGTACATTATTCTGTATGCTCTGAGGAGCAGCCTGTATATTGTATATTAGAGTGTAAACTCCTAGGACAGGGTGTAGATTATTCTGTATGCTCTCAGGAGCAGTCTGTATATTGTAAATTAGATTGAAAGCTCCTAGAACAGGGTTTAGATTATTCTATATGCCCTCAGGAGCAGCCTGTATATTGTATATTAGAGTGTATGCTCCTAGGACAGGGTGTAGATTATTCTGTATCCTCTCAGGAGCAGCCTGTATATTGTATATTAGATTGTAATCTCCAAGGACAGGGTGTAGATTATTCAGTATGCCCTCAGGAGCAGTCTGTATATTGTATATTAGAGTGTAAGCTCCTAGGACAGGGCGTACATTATTCTGCATGCTCTCAGGAGCAGTCTGTATATTGTATATTAGATTGTAAGCTCCTAGGACAGGGTGTAGATTATTCTGTATGCCATCAGGAGCAGCCTGTATATTGTATATTAGGGTGTAAACTCCTAGGACAGGACGTAGATTATTCTGTATGCTCTCAGGAGCAGCCTGTATATTGTATAATAGATTGTAAGCTCCTAGGACAGGGTGTACATTATTCTGTATACTCTCAGGAGCAGCCTGTATATTGTATATTAGATTGTAAGCTCCTAGGATAGGGTGTGCATTATTCTGTATGCCATCAGGAGCAGACTGTATATTGTATATTAGAGTGTAAGCTCCAAGGACAGGGTGTAGATTATTCTGTAAACTCTTAGGAGCAGCCTGTATATTGTATATTAGATTATAAGCTCCTAGGACAGGGCGTAGATTATTCTGTATGCCCTCAGGAGCAGCCTTTATATTGTATATTAGAGTGTAAGCTCCTAGGACAGGGTGTAGATTATTCTGTATGCCCTCAGGAGCAGCCTGTATATTGTATATTAGAGTGTAACCTCCTAGGACCAGGTGTAGATTATTCTGTATGCCCTCAGGAGCAGCCTGTATATTGTATATTAGAGTGTAAGCTCCTAGGACAGGGTGTAGATTATTCTGTATGCTCTCAGGAGCAGCCTGTATATTGTATATTAGATTGTAAACTCCTAGGACAAGTTGTAGATTATTCTGAATGCTCTCAGGAGCATCCTGTATATTGTATATTATATTGTAAGCTCCTAGGACAGGGTTTAGATTATTCTGTATGCCCTCAGAAGCAGCCTGTATATTGTATATTAGAGTGTAAACTCCTAAAACAGGGTGTAGATTATTCTGTATGCCCTCAGGAGCAGCCTGTATATTGTATATTAGAGTGTAAGCTGCTAGGACAGGGTGTAGATTATTCTGAAAGCTCTCAGGAGCAGCCTTTATATTGTAAATTAGATTGTAAGCTCCTATGACAGGGTTTAGATTATTCTGTATGCCCTCAGGAGCAGCCTGTATATTGTATATTAGAGTGTAAGCTGCTAGGACAGGGCATAGATTATTCTGTATGCTCTCAGGAGCAGCCTGTATATTGTATATTAGAGTGTAAGCTCCTAGGACAGAGTGTAGATTATTCTGTATGCTCTCAGGAGCAGCCTGTACACTGTATATTAGAGTGTAAACTCCTAGGACAGGGTGTAGATTATTCTGTATGTCCTCAAGAGCAGCCTGTATATTGTATATTAGAGTGTAAGCTCCTAGCACAGGGCATAGATTATTCTGTATGCCCTCAGGAGCAGCCTGTATATTGTATATTAGATTGTAAGCTCCTAGGACAGGGTGTAGATTATTCTGAATGCTCTCAGGAGCAGCCTGTATATTGTAAATTAGATTGTAAGCTCCTAGGACAGGGTTTAGATTATTCTGTATGCCCTCAGGAGCAGCCTGTATATTGTATATTAGAGTGTAAACTACTAGGACAGGGTGTAGATTATTCTGTATGCCCTCAGGAGCAGCCTGTATATTGTATATTAGAGTGTAAGCTCCTAGGACAGGGTGTAGATATTCTGTATGCTCTCAGGAGCAGCCTGTATATTGTATATTAGATTGTAAGCTCCTAGGACAGGGTGTAGATTATTCTGTATGCTCTCAGGAGCAGCCTGTATATTGTATATTAGAGTGTAAACTCCTAGGGCAGGGTGTAGATTATTCTGTATGCTCTCAGGAGCAGCCTGTATATTGTATATTAGAGTGTAAACTGCTAGGACAGGGTGTAGATTATTCTGTATGTTCTCAGGAGCAGCCTGTATATTGTATATTAGAGTGTAAGCTCCTAGGACAGAGTGTAGATTATTCTGTATGCTCTCAGGAGCAGCCTCTACACTGTATATTAGAGTGTAAACTCCTAGGACAGGGTGTAGATTATTCTGTATGTCCTCAGGAGCAGCCTGTATATTGTATATTAGAGTGTAAGCTCCTAGGACAGGGCATAGATTATTCTGTATGTCCTCAGGAGCAGCCCTCTACACTGTATATTAGAGTGTAAACTCCTAGGACAGGGTGTAAATTATTCTGTATGCCCTCAGGAGCAGCCTGTATATTGTATATTAGATTGTAAGCTCCTAGGACAGGGTGTAGATTATTCTGTATGTCCTCAGGAGCAGCCTGTATGTTGTATATTAGAGTGTAAGCTCCTAGGACAGGGCATAGATTATTCTGTATGTCCTCAGGAGCAGCCCTCTACACTGTATGTTAGAGTGTAAACTCCTAGGACAGGGTGTAGATTATTCTGTATGCCCTCGGGAGCAGCCTGTATATTGTATATTAGACTGTAAGCTCCTAGGACAGGGTGTAGATTATTCTGAATGCTCTCAGGAGCAGCCTGTATATTGTAAATTAGATTGTAAGTGACGCGCCCCCTGGGCCAGTGCTGTTTGGGGGATACCCGGAGCCGGATCAAATGGGGGTTGAAGTCTCCGAGTGGCGGTGACCCGGTCCGTGCCCAGGGTGTCAAGCTCAGTGTGTGGCAGTCCTACAGATGTTGCTGGATGTTCTTTAGTGTCGACTACGCCACCCGTTGATTTGCGGTCAATACGGCCGCCGCTGCAGCAGGGTCCGCTGAGGCTGATGGTGTGTGTGCAGCTTCTGATAGTATAACCCCCAACGGGAGGGGTATAGCCTCAGGGGGTCAGTTGTGGAGGATGGTGGTTGTGAAGGTGCAGGATGAATCAGCAAGAAGACTCAGAGTCGGGCTGTGCAGTTCAGGGGTTTTTACTTACGGGTGTTCTTATGGTCACTCTGGCCTGAAGCGACCACCCGAGCCGTGCTGCGTCCACCAGGTCCTGGACTCGGCTAACCCCCAGGCAGTTCTGGAGCGTGGTCCTGAGCTCCTGTCTGACTTTCCCTCTCTTCTGGCCGTTCTCACCAGGGATCCACCTATGTCCGGCTCCCTCGAGTCTCTTGGTGGGTACACCTCCTCTGGGTTCCCTGACCCTATACTTGGTCTGCCTTCCTGGTGGATTTGGTGAGGGTCGTGGCAGATCCTGCCCACGACCTCCGGTCTCTGGCTAAGGTGTGCTTTTCTCTCGGCCAGCTTGGGATCCGGTACCCTAGGTGCCAACCCTTCACCCTGTTGCTTGTATTCTGGGGTCTTGGGGTTCCTTCTCCTTCTCTCTGGGTCCTTCTGACTCCTCTCTCTCTCTTGGCCTTGGAGCTGGGCCCAGCCGGAACCACAACTCCCTGTCAGCCCTTCTGGCTGAGCTTCTCTGCTCTGCTCCTCAGGTTACACTCTGACAGACTGACCCTGTCCTAAGATGGTGCCCACCTTATATACTCCCTCTATGTGTGAGCTCAGGTGACCAGCACCCAATGAGCTCCTAGCCTTACCCAGACTGCTCCCCCTATCTGCCCCTACACTACTGGGATATTCCACCCCCCTCCCACTCCAGCCAGGGACAGACACTGTCGTACCTGCACATAAACTAGTGGGAGTACCGTCGATCTGTCCCCCGGAAATGGGATGTATGTAGTGCATGCAGCTAACTAGCTCAGTTCCACACTCCATCCTTACCCGGGAGTGGAATACCACACCTCTGGCTTGAGGTGTAATACCCCTGTAGCAGCCGAATCCTCAGGGTTCTACATTCCCCCCTGGTAAATCACAGCACGTCCTCGGGCTGTAAGAGAATAAACATCCAAAACATACAATTTTTTTTTCATAAAACATAAACATATAAAACAATATATATATCAGCATAAACTTTTCATAAATAACATTCTTGTTCCTCCGGCCACGGTGCAACTTGTGACCGGGTAAAGTGCGACAGTCTCTTCAAGAAAAACAACAGTTTCCTATAAAACCGGTAGGGGGCGCCTTAGGAAGCGCAACTATATACAAGGGAAAGTATTAGGAAAGGAATGACCGCTCTCAGTCCTCGGTCAGTGGGATTAAGGGACACACAGGTTAACAGTTTACACTTGTCCCAACGGGGACATATTTAAAGCAGCAACAGTTCACTGTACCCCGACGGGTAACTATTTACAGTCTCTTTACCGTACTTTAACGACGGCGTCCTCCTGCTCCTTCTTTATCTTCAGACCCGTCCGGGTCCTCTTGCTCCTCCTCACACCGCAGCTCCTCCTCCGTCAGCCGGTGTACATGGAGGGCGTAGGGTCCTTTGGCACACTTGTGCCGGGTGAACGTGACCTCGTCCCCTACATATAGGTCACGACCTCTGTGTCCCTCCGGCAGATGGCTTTCTACGTCTCTGCGGGTTACAAAGACGTCGCCGGGGGTATGATGGTCTCTTATGAAGCCCCACCCATGCTGCAGGTTGAATTTAATCACAGTCCCGGTGGTACGGGGACCATGAGCTGCATGGGGGTTCCTCCTGGTCCGGCTCTTCTGCCCTGCGCTCTGTTCCTGCAGCCGCTGCTCACGGATCCGCCTCTCTTTCCGCTCTTGCTCGAAGGCTGCCAACTGCTGGCGGCAGCACTCCACTCGCTCTGCTGCGGCTGCCCGCGTTTCTTGAGTGAACCCCATGAGGTCTCCTCCGGTGGGGTCCCACTCGAATTGTGCTTCTTCTAGCGGGAGCGGGGTTCTCCTGACGGGCTTCGGAGCCGGAATCAGGGGCTCGCACAGGGGCCTTGCTCTTTGGAGTTCCAGTTGGTAGTACTCCTGGGGCCATACAAAGGGCTGCCCATCCGGGCACGTGTGCTGGGCAAATAGATCTTCGCCCAGGTGCGGCACTCGAGATGTTGAGGGCGCGTTGATGGTAGCGGCGCCCGGGTTGACCGGGCCTTGCGACCAGGCTTGGGGCACCCTAAAGGTAAAGGGCACCGTAAGGACGGCGGCGCCCGGGGGTACTCGGCCCTGCGACCAGGCCGGTTGCTCCGCAGAGGTAGGGGGCGCTGTTGGAATTGCGGCGCCCGGAGGTACTAGACCTTGCGACCAGGCCGATGGTATTTCCTGTTTCGCCGCGCTCAGGGTCGAGGCGTATGACGTCACAGGGGTCGCGGCCGCGGCTTCTGCTTGAGGCCTAGTCCGGCACGGTGACGATGCAGCAACGGGCACGGCAGGGGGAATTTCGGGCTCTGCGACGGGGAGCTGGGACAGGTACACGGTTTCTCGGCTCGGGGTAGAGACGTCCCCTTTACCTGCCTCCGTCCGTTCAGCTCCCTCCTCGGCGCCGTCTCCGGCCTTCACTCCTCTTGCACCATCCTCAGAGGCGGTCTGTCTCCTCGTCTCGGGTGGCGTGCTCCGCTGACGGGTTCCGGTCTGCTGGGCCATCTCACGGCTCCACTCCGTCAGCGTGTCTTGCTGCACCTGGGCCATCCTCCGTGCGAGGCCCTCCAGCGCGGTCTGTGCACACTCCCGGTCTCGGGGGAGCTGTGCTAGGATCTCCACTAAGCCTAGTGGGGTTGTTGCTTGCAGCAGGCTCCTGACCACTGGGTCGGTGCTGCCTGTCTCTCCCTCCATCTCCGGGTACGCTTTCTCTGGACTCCCCTCCAGACTTCTTGTCTCCGGGTGCGCTCTCTCCAGACTCCTCCAGGCTGCACCCATCTTCGCTGTTTTGTTCCGTCTCCGCCCACATTGAGGGTGGTCCCGGGGCAACTTAGTGATTGTCAGTTCCAGGGGCAGTTCTCTCACGCTGATGGACACTTCCAGCATCACAGTCTCTGTTGGTGGGCGCGGTTTCCGCTTTTGGCGCCATTCTTCGACCTGGCCCACGATGGGAGGTGGCCTCTTGCCACCCTCTGGCACGCCCATAATGGCGTCCGCTCTTCCAAGGCGGGAAATCTTTGGAAATGGCGGGAATCGTCTCCCAGTGGCGGGAAACTCCATTGATGGCGGGAAAAAGCTGCAAATGGCGGACAACCGGCGGGAAACGACCTGTGATGGGGTCCGTTGGCGGGGACCCTCCGGAACCGGCGGGAGACTTCTTTTTGAGGTAACGGTGAACTTTTCTTCAGGCACGCAGTACCCGGTTGTTGCGGGCACGTAATCCTGCCGACTACGCCAAAGTTGACGCGCCCCCTGGGCCAGTGCTGTTTGGGGGATACCCGGAGCCGGATCAGATGGGGGTTGTAGTCTCCGAGTGGCGGTGACCCGGTCCGTGCCCAGGGTGTCAAGCTCAGTGTGTGGCAGTCCTACAGATGTTGCTGGATGTTCTTTAGTGTCGACTACGCCACCCGTTGATTTGCGGTCAATACGGCCGCCGCTGCAGCAGGGTCCGCTGAGGCTGATGGTGTGTGTGCAGCTTCTGATAGTATAACCCCCAACGGGAGGGGTATAGCCTCAGGGGGTCAGTTGTGCAGGATGGTGGTTGTGAAGGTGCAGGATGAATCAGCAAGAAGACTCAGAGTCGGGCTGTGCAGTTCAGGGGTTTTTACTTACGGGTGTTCTTATGGTCACTCTGGCCTGAAGCGACCACCCGAGCCGTGCTGCATCCACCAGGTCCTGGACTCGGCTAACCCCCAGGCAGTTCTGGAGCGTGGTCCTGAGCTCCTATCTGACTTTCCCTCTCTTCTGGCCGTTCTCACCAGGGATCCACCTATGTCCGGCTCCCTCGGGTCTCTTGGTGGGTACACCTCCTCTGGGTTCCCTGACCCTATACTTGGTCTGCCTTCCTGGTGGATTTGGTGAGGGTCGTGGCAGATCCTGCCCACGACCTCCGGTCTCTGGCTAAGGTGTGCTTTTCTCTCGGCCAGCTTGGGATCCGGTACCCTAGGTGCCAACCCTTCACCCTGTTGCTTGTATTCTGGGGTCTTGGGGTTCCTTCTCCTTCTCTCTGGGTCCTTCTGACTCCTCTCTCTCTCTTGGCCTTGGAGCTGGGCCCAGCCGGAACCACAACTCCCTGTCAGCCCTTCTGGCTGAGCTTCTCTGCTCTGCTCCTCAGGTTACACTCTGACAGACTGACCCTGTCCTAAGATGGTGCCCACCTTATATACTCCCTCTATGTGTGAGCTCAGGTGACCAGCACCCAATGAGCTCCTAGCCTTACCCAGACTGCTCCCCCTATCTGCCCCTACACTACTGGGATATTCCACCCCCCTCCCACTCCAGCCAGGGACAGACACTGTCGTACCTGCACATAAACTAGTGGGAGTACCGTCGATCTGTCCCCCGGAAATGGGATGTATGTAGTGCATGCAGCTAACTAGCTCAGTTCCACACTCCATCCTTACCCGGGAGTGGAATACCACACCTCTGGCTTGAGGTGTAATACCCCTGTAGCAGCCGAATCCTCAGGGTGCTACATAAGCTCCTAGGACAGGGTTTAGATTATTCTGTATGCCCTAAGGAGCAGCCTGTATATTGTATATTAGAGTGTAAACTCCTAGGACAGGGTGTAGATTATTCAGTATGCTCTCAGGAACAGCCTGTATATTGTATATTAGAGTGTAAGCTCCTAGGACAGGGTGTAAATTATTCTGTATGTTCTCAGGAGTAGCCTGTATATTGTATATTAGAGTGTAAGCTCCTGGGACAGGGTGTAGATAATTCTGTATGCTTTCAGGAGCAGCCTGTATATTGTATATTAGATTGTAAACTCCTAGGACAGGGTGTAGATTATTCTCTACGCCCTCAGGAACAGCCTGCATATTGTAAATTAGATTGTAAGCTCCTAGGACAGGGTGTAGATTATTCTGAATGCTCTCAGGAGCAGCCTACATATTGTAAATTAGATTGTAAGCACCTAGGACAGGGTTTAGATTAATCTGTATGCTCTCAGGAGCAGCCTGTATATTGTATATTAGAGTGTAAGCTCCTAGGACAGAGTGTAGATTATTCAATATGCTCTCAGGATCAGCCTGTATATTGTATATTAGAGTGTAAGCTCCTAGGACAGGGTGTAGATTATTCTGTATGCTCTCAGGAGCAGCCTGTATATTGTATATTGGAGTGTAAGCTCCTAGGACAGGGTGTAGATTATTCTGTATGCCCTCGGTAGCAGCCTATATATTATATATTAGAGTGTAAGCTCCTAGGACAGAGTGTAGATTATTCTGTATGCTCTCAGGAGCAGCCTGTATATTGAGTATTAGAGTGTAAACTACTAGGACAGGGTGTAGATTATTCTATATGCTCTCAGGAGCAGCCTGTATATTGTAAATTAGATTGTAAACTCCTAGGACAGGGTTTAGATTAATCTGTATGCCCTAAGGAGCAGCCTGTATATTGTATATTAGATTGTAAGCTCCTAGGACAGGGTGTAGATTATTCTGTATGCCCTCAGGAGCAGCCTGTATATTGTAAATTAGATTGTAAGCTCCTAGGACAGGGTTTAGATTAGTCTGTATGCCCTAAGGAGCAGCCTGTATATTGTATATTAGAGTGTAAACTCCTAGGACAGGGTGTAGATTATTCTGTATGCCCTCGGGAGCAGCCTATATATTATATATTAGAGTGTAAGCTCCTAGGACAGAGTGTAGATTATTCTGTATGCTCTCAGGAGCAGCCTGTATATTGAGTATTAGAGTGTAAACTACTAGGACAGGGTGTAGATTATTCTATATGCTCTCAGGAGCAGCCTGTATATTGTATATTAGATTGTAAGCTCCTAGGACAGGGTGTACATTATTCTGGATGCCCTCAGGAGCAGTCTGTATATTGTATATTAGCGTGTAAGCTCCTAGGACAGGGTGTAGATTATTCTGTATGTCCTCAGGAGCAGCCTGTATATTGTATATTAGATTGTAAGCTCCTAGGACAGGGTTTAGATTATTCTGTATACCCTCAGGAGCAGTCTGTATATTGTATATTAGAGTGTAAACTACTAGGACAGGGTGTAGATTATTCTGTATGCTCTCAGGAGCAGCCTGTATATTGTATATTAGAGTGTAAACTCCTAGGGCAGGGTGTAGATTATTCTGTATGCCCTCAGGAGCAGCCTGTATATTGTATATTAGAGTGTAAACTGCTAGGACAGGGTGTAGATTATTCTGTATGTTCTCAGGAGCAGCCTGTATATTGTATATTAGAGTGTAAACTCCTAGGACAGAGTGTAGATTATTCTGTATGCTCTCAGGAGCAGCCTGTATATTGTAAATTAGATTGTAAGCTCCTAGGACAGGGTTTAGATTATTCTGTATGTCCTCAGGAGCAGCCTGTATATTGTATATTAGAGTGTAAGCTGCTAGGACAGGGCATAGATTATTCTGTATGCTCTCAGGAGCAGCCAGTATATTGTATATTAGATTGTAAGCTCCTAGGACAGGGTGTAGATTATTCTGTATGCTCTCAGGAGCAGCCTGTATATTGTATATTAGACTGTAAGCTCCTAGGACAGGGTGTAGTTTATTCTGTATGTCCTCAGGAGCAGCCTGTATATTGTATATTAGATTGTAAGCTAGTAGGACAGGGCATAGATTATTCTGTATGCTCTCAGGAGCAGCCAGTATATTGTATATTAGATTGTAAGCTCCTAGGACAGGGTGTAGATTATTCTGTATGCTCTCAGGAGCTGCCTGTATATTGTATATTAGACTGTAAGCTCCTAGGACAGGGTGTAGATTATTCTGAATGCTCTCAGGAGCAGCCTGTATATTGTAAATTAGATTGTAAGCTCCTAGGACAGGGTGTAGATTATTCTGTATGCCCTAAGGAGCAGCCTGTATATTGTATATTAGAGTGTAAACTCCAAGGACAGGGTGTAGATTATTCAGTATGCTCTCAGGAGCAGCCTGTACATTGTATATTAGATTGTAAGCTCCTAGGACAGGGTGTAAATTATTCTGTTTGTTCTCAGGAGTAGCCTGTATATTGTATATTAGAGTGTAAGCTCCTGGGACAGGGTGTAGATTATTGTGTATGCCCTCAGGAGCAGCCTGTATATTGTATATTAGATTGTAAACTCCTAGGACAGGGTGTAGATTATTCTGTATGCCCTCTGGAGCAGACTGTATATTGTATATTAGAGTGTAAGCTCCTGGGACAGGGTGTAGATAATTCTGTATGCTTTCAGGAGCAGCCTGTATATTGTATATTAGATTGTAAACTCCTAGGACAGGGTGTAGATTATTCTGTATGCCCTCGGGAGCAGCCTGTATATTGTATATTAGACTGTAAACTCCTAGTACAGGGTGTAGATTATTCTGTATGCTCTCAGGAGCAGCCGGTATATTGTATATTAGAATGTAAGCTCCTAGGACAGGGTGTAGATTATTCTGTATGCCCTCGGGAGCAGCCTGTATATTGTATATTAGACTGTAAACTCCTGGGACAGGGTGTAGATTATTCTGTATGCTCTCAGGAGCAGCCTGTATATTGTATATTAGAGTGTAAACTCATAGGACAGGGTGTAGATTATTCTGTATGCTCGCAGGAGCAGCCTGTATATTGTATATTGGAGTGTAAGCAACTAGGACAGGGTGTAGATTATTCTGTATGCCCTCGGGAGCAGCCTCTATATTATATATTAGAGTGTAAGCTCCTAGGACAGGGTGTAGATTATTCTGTATCCCCTCAGGAGCAGCCTGTATATTGTAAATTAGAGTGTAAGCTCCTAGAACAGGGTGTAGATTATTCTGTACGCCCTCAGGAGCAGCCTGTATATTGTATATTAGAGTGTAAACTCCTAGGACAGGGTGTACATTATTCTGGATGCCCTCAGGAGCAGTCTGTATATTGTATATTAGAGTGTAAGCTCCTAGGACAGGGTGTAGATTATTCTGTATGCCCTCAGGAGCAGCCTGTATATTGTAAATTAGATTGTAAACTCCTAGGACAGGGTTTAGATTAATCTGTATGCCCTAAGGAGCAGCCTGTATATTGTATATTAGAGTGAAAGCTCCTAGGACAGGGTGTACATTATTCTGTATGCTCTGAGGAGCAGCCTGTATATTGTATATTAGAGTGTAAACTCCTAGGACAGGGTGTAGATTATTCTGTATGCTCTCAGGAGCAGTCTGTATATTGTATATTGGAGTGTAAGCAACTAGGACAGGGTGTAGATTATTCTGTATGCCCTCGGGAGCAGCCTCTATATTATATATTAGAGTGTAAGCTCCTAGGACAGGGTGTAGATTATTCTGTATGCCCTCAGGAGCAGCCTGTATATTGTAAATTAGAGTGTAAGCTCCTAGAACAGGGTGTAGATTATTCTGTACGCCCTCAGGAGCAGCCTGTATATTGTATATTAGAGTGTAAACTCCTAGGACAGGGTGTACATTATTCTGGATGCCCTCAGGAGCAGTCTGTATATTGTATATTAGAGTGTAAGCTCCTAGGACAGGGTGTAGATTATTCTGTATGCCCTCAGGAGCAGCCTGTATATTGTAAATTAGATTGTAAACTCCTAGGACAGGGTTTAGATTAATCTGTATGCCCTAAGGAGCAGCCTGTATATTGTATATTAGAGTGAAAGCTCCTAGGACAGGGTGTACATTATTCTGTATGCTCTGAGGAGCAGCCTGTATATTGTATATTAGAGTGTAAACTCCTAGGACAGGGTGTAGATTATTCTGTATGCTCTCAGGAGCAGTCTGTATATTGTATATTAGAGTGTAAGCTCCTAGGACAGGGTGTAGATTATTCTGTATGCTCTCAGGAGCAGCCTGTGTATTGTATATTAGAGTGTAAGCTCCTAGAACAGGGTGTAGATTATTCTGTAAGCCCTCAGGAGAAGCCTGTATATTGTAAATTAGATTGAAAGCTCCTAGAACAGGGTTTAGATTATTCTATATGCCCTCAGGAGCAGCCTGTATATTGTATGTTAGAGTGTAAGCTCCTAGGACAGGGTGTAGATTATTCTGTATCCTCTCAGGAGCAGCCTGTATATTGTATATTAGATTGTAATCACCAAGGACAGGGTGTAGATTATTCTGTATCCTCTCAGGAGCAGCCTGTATATTGTATATTAGAGTGTAAGCTCCTAGGACAGGGTGTAGAGTATTCTGTATGCCCTCAGGAGCAGTCTGTATATTGTATATTAGAGTGTAAGCTCCTAGGACAGGGCGTACATTATTCTGCATGCTCTCAGGAGCAGTCTGTATATTGTATATTAGATTGTAAGCTCCTAGGACAGGGTTTAGATTATTCTGTATGCTCTCAGGAGCAGTCTGTATATTGTATATTAGAGTTAAAGCTCCTAGGACAGGGTGTGCATTATTCTGTATGCTCTCAGGAGCAGTCTGTATATTGTATATTAGAGTGTAAACTCCTAGGACAGGGTGTAGATTATTCTGTATGCTCTCCGGAGCAGTCTGTATATTGTATATTAGAGTGTAAGCTACTAGGACAGGGTGTAGATTATTCTGTATGCCCTCAGGAGCAGCCTGTATATTGTACATTAGAATGTAAGCTCCTAGGACAGGGTGTAGATTATTCTGTATGCTCTCAGGAGCAGCCTGTATATTGTATATTAGAGTGTAAGCTTCTAGGACAGGGTGTACATTATTCTGTATGCTCTCAGGAGCAGCCTGTATATGGTATATTAGAGTGTAAGCTCCTAGGACAGGTTGTAGATTATTCTGTATGCCCTCAGGAGCAGCCTGCATATAGTGTATTAGAGTGTAAGCTCCTAGGACAGGGTGTAGATTATTCTGCATGACCTCAGGAGCAGCCTGTATATTGTATATTAGATTGTAAGCTCCTAGGACAGGGTGTAGATTATTCTGTATGCTCTCAGGAGCAGCCTGTATATTGTATATTAGGGTGTAAACTCCTAGGACAGGGTGTAGATTATTCTGAATGCTCTCAGGAGAAGCCTGTATATTGTAATTTAGATTGTAATCTCCTAGGACAGGGTGTAGATTATTCTGTATGCCCTCAGGAGCAGCATGTATATTGTATATTAGAGTGTAAGCTCCTAGGACAGGCTGTGCATTATTCTGTATGCCCTCAGGAGCAGCCTGTATATTGTATATTAGATTGTAAGCTCCTAGGACAGGGTGTAGATTATTCTGTATGCTCTCAGGAGCAGCATGTATATTGTATATTAGATTGTAAGCTCCTAGGACAGGGTGTACATTATTCTGCATTCTCTCAGGAGCAGCATGTATATTGTATATTGGAGTGTAAGCTCCTAGCACAGGGTGTAGATTATTCTGAATGCTCTCAGGAGCAGCCTGTAAATTGTATATTAGATTGTAATCTCCTAGGACAGGGTGTAGATTATTCTGTATGCCCTCAGGAGCAGCCTGTATATTGTATATTAGAGTGTAAGCTCCTAGGACAGGGTGTAGATTATTCTGAATGCTCTCAGGAGCAGCCTGTATATTCTAAATTAGTGTGTAAGCTCCTAGGACAGGGTGTAGATTATCCTGTATGCCCTCAGGAGCAGCCAGTATATCGTATTTTAGAGTGTAAACTCCTAGGACAGGGTGTAGATTATTCTGTATGCTCTCAGGAGCAGCCTGTATATTGTATATTAGAGTGTAAGCTCCTAGGACAGGGTGTACATTATTCCGCATGCTCTCAGGAGCAGCCTGTATATTGTAAATTAGATTGTAAACTTCTAGGACAGGTTGTAGATTATTCTGTATGCTCTCAGGAGCTGCCTGTATATTGGATATTAGAGTGTGAACTCCTAGGACAGGGTGTAGATTATTCTGTATGCTCTCAGGAGCAGTCTGTATATTGTATGTTAGAGTGTAAGCTCCTAGGACAGGGTGTAGATTATTCTGTATGCCCTCAGGAGCAGACTGTATATTGTAAATTAGATTGTAAGCTCCTAGGACAGGGTGTAGATTATTCTGTATGCTCTCAGGAGCAGCCTGTATATTGTATATTAGAGTGTAAGCTCCTAGCACAGGGTGTACATTATTCTGTATGCTCTGAGGAGCAGCCTGTATATTGTATATTAGAGTGTAAGCTCCTAGGACAGGGTGTAGATTATTCTGTATGCTCTCAGGAGCAGCATGTATATTGTATATTAGATTGTAAGCTCCTAGGACAGAGTGTACATTATTCTGCATGCTCTCAGGAGCAGCATGTATATTGTATATTGGAGTGTAAGCTCCTAGGACAGGGTGTAGATTATTCTGAATGCTCTCAGGAGCAGCCTGTAAATTGTATATTAGATTGTAATCTCCTAGGACAGGGTGTAGATTATTCTGTATGCCCTCAGGAGCAGCTTGTATATTGTATATTAGAGTGTAAGCTCCTAGGACAGGGTGTAGATTATTCTGAATGCTCTCAGGAGCAGCCTGTATATTGTAAGTTAGTGTGTAAGCTCCTAGGACAGGGTGTAGATTATTCTGTATGCCCTCAGGAGCAGCCTGTATATTGTACATTAGAGCGTAAGCTCCTAGGACAGGGTGTAGATTATTCTGTATGCTCTCAGGAGCAGCCTGTATACTGTATATTAGAGTGTAAGCTCCTAGGACAGGGTGTACATTATTCTGCATGCTCTCAGGAGCAGCCTGTATATTGTAAATTAGATTGTAAACTCCTAGGACAGGGTGTAGATTATTCTGTATGCTCTCAGGAGCTGCCTGTATATTGTATATTAGAGTGTAAACTCCTAGGACAGGGTGTAGATTATTCTGTATGCTCTCAGGAGCAGCCTGTATATTGTATATTAGAGTGTAAGCTCCTAGGACAGGGTGTAGATTATTCTGAATGCTCTCAGGAGCAGCCTGTATATTGTATATTAGAGTGTAAGCTCCTAGGACAGGGTGTAGATTATTCTGTACGCCCTCAGGAGCAGCCTGTATATTGTATTTTAGAGTGTGAACTCCTAGGACAGGGTGTAGATTATTCTGTATGCTCTCAGGAGCAGTCTGTATATTGTATATTAGAGTGTAAGCTCCTAGGACAGGGTGCAGATTATTCTGTATGCCCTCAGGAGCAGCCTGTATATTGTAAATTAGATTGTAAGCTCCTAGGACAGGGTTTAGATTTTTCTGTATGCTCTCAGGAGCAGCCTGTATATTGTATATTAGAGTGTAAGCTCCTAGGACAGGGTGTACATTATTCTGTATGCTCTGAGGAGCAGCCTGTATATTGTATATTAGAGTGTAAGCTCCTAGGACAGGGTGTACATTATTCTGTATGCTCTGAGGAGCAGCCTGTATATTGTATATTAGAGTGTAAACTCCTAGGACAGGTTGTACATTATTCTGTATGCTCTCAGGAGCAGCCTGTATATTGTATATTAGATTGTAAGCTCCTAGGACAGGGTGTAGATTATTCTGTATGCCCTCAGGAGCAGCCTGTATATTGTATATTAGATTGTAAGCTCCTAGGACAGGGTGTAGATTATTCTGTATGCCCTCAGGAGCAGCCTGTATATTGTATATTAGATTGTAAACTCCTAGGACAGGGTGTAGATTATTCTGTATGCTCTCAGGAGCAGCCTGTATATTGTATATTAGATTATAAGATCGTAGGACAGGGTTTAGATTACTCTGTATGCCCGCAGGAGCAGCCTGTATATTGTACAGTAGAGTGTAAGCTCCTAGGACAGGGTGTACATTATTCTGTATGCCCTCAGGAGCAGACTGTATATTGTATATTAGAGCGTAAGCTCCAAGGACAGGGCATAGATTATTCTGTATACTCTCAGGAGCAGCCTGTATATTGTATATTAGAGTGTAATCTCCTAGGACAGGGTGTAGATTATTCTGCATGCTCTCAGGAGCAGCCTGTATATTGTATATTAGAGTGTAAGCTCCTAGGACAGGGTGTACATTATTCTGTATGCTCTCAGGAGCAGCCTGTATATTGTATATTAGATTGTAAGCTCATAGGACAGGGTGTAGATTATTCTGTATGCTCTCAGGAGCAGCCTGTATATTGTATATTAGAGTGTAAGCTCCTAGGACAGGGCGTAGATTATTCTGTATGCTCTCAGGAGCAGCCTGTATATTGTATATTAGAGAGTAAGTTCCTGTAGCGCTGGCGTCCCTGCCCTCTGCTAGGCAGGGACGCTGCTCCCCTCACCGCTCTGCTCCGTGCCCGGCGTCCTCTCCCCGCTCTGCTGTCAGCGCGCGCTCCTTCCCGGCGTCTTCCTCCCGCTCTGCTCTCAGCGCGCGCTCCTTCCCGGCCCCTGTGTTTAGGGCGCGCGCGCGCGCGCTCCCCTCCTCTTAAAGGGGCCGCGCGCGCCATCCTAAGGAGTCCCCGGCCAATGGCCGGAGGACTTCATCATATATAAGGCACCTCCTCCAAAATGGAGGTGCCCGAGCAATGTTGTTTGCACCTGTGTCTCACCTGTGCTTCAGCCCTCAGGTGCCGTTGCCAGTTACCTGCCATTTACCTGCCAGTTTCCTGCCAGTTACCTGCCTGATTCCTGCCTGAATACTTGTTACCTGTCTGCCAGTCTGAGGTCCGACGGTCTGCCTTACTACTCCTGTCAGTCTGTCTAAAGGACCAGCCTGCCCGCTCACCTGGGAGCGCACATCAGCTACCTGCCTACTTTCCTGAGGTCCGACGGTCTACCTTACAACTCCGGTCAGTCTGTCTATGGACCAGCTTGCCCGCTCACCTGGGAGCGCTTCTCCGTTACCTGCCTGCTTGCCAGCCCGGAGGCTCCGTTGTCACGTGCTGTGACCATCAGCTACTTCAGACTCTTGTCTGCTCACCTGGGAGCGCTTCTCCGTTACCTGCCTGCTTGCCAGCCCGGAGGCTCCGTTGTCACGTGCTGTGACCATCAGCTACTTCAGACTCTTGTCCGCTCACCTGGGAGCGCTTCTCCGTTACCTGCCTGCTTGCCAGCCCGGAGGCTCCGTTGTCACGTGCTGTGACCATCAGCTACTTCAGAGACTCTTGCCCGCTCACCTGGGAGCGCTTCTCCGTTACCTGCCTGCTTGCCAGCCCGGAGGTTCCGCCGTCACGTGCCGTGACCACCTGTTATTCCAGAGACTCTCGCTTGCTCACCTGGGAGCACACATCTACCATCTGCCTGCTAGCCTACCCGGAGGCTCTGCCATCACAGGTCGTACCTACCCTTTACCCAGAGACTGCCCTGATCATTTGCCGTATCTCCCTGTCCGTTCATCCAGAGACTGCCACCCGCTCCCTTACAAGGGCCGCCCCCTTGTATAGTAGCTCAGAGGTTCCGCCTCCCAGACCCGTTACAGTTTGCTCGGGCCATGGAACCCGGTGGCACCCAAGCTCCCTCGCTCTCGGACCTCTGTCTTGAACTGTCCCGTCAGAGGTCCCAACAAGAGGCCATCCTGGGTCACCTGCGGAATGTTAATACTCGCCTGAACACTCTGTCTGATCCACCAACAACCTCCGCCAGTGCCATATCTTGCAATCCGGCAGCTCCGCTGCCCACTAATACTATGGTATCCTACCCCGGACCCCGGCTTTCTGCACCTCCTCCCTTCGGAGGCGACCCCGTCCAGGCTCGGGGCTTCTTAAATCAGTGCACCCTGCATTTTGAACTTTTGTCCTACCAGTTTAACTCCGACCGGGCCAAGATTGCCTTCATCATGTCCCATCTCACCGGCGAGGCCCTGGCCTGGCTGAATCCTCTATGGGAGAGAGGAGACCCCCTGGTGTCCAACTTGCCTGCTTTTCTCACGGCTTTCCGGAAAGTCTTCGACGAACCCGGACGGAAGACCTTATCTGCATCATCGTTGCTACGCCTCCGTCAGGGGAGTCTCACCGTGGGCCAATATGCCATACGGTTCCGTACCCTTGCCTCGGAGCTGGCCTGGGATAACGACGCTCTGGTTTCCGTCTTCTGGGAGGGTCTGTCCGGCCGTATTAAAGATGAACTTGCCGGTCGGGACATTCCTACCACTCTCGATGACTTAATAACTCTTGCCACCCGGATTGACCTACGGTTCCAGGAGCGTGCCAGAGAGGTCACCCGTGAGAGGAGGTTACCACGTCTAGCTCCTACTTTTCAGAAACCCGTCACTCCTTCTGTCTCTAACCAGGTACACCCTCCTGAGCCTATGCAGGTCGACCAGACCAAGATGGTCAAGACCCGTCAGGACTTACGCCGTGCCGAGGGGACCTGCTTCTACTGTGGCAGTAAGGAGCACCGGATCCGTGCCTGCCCGGAGAGGTCGGGAAACGCCTGTGTCTAGGTTCGCTCAGAGAGGTCCACCTAGACAAGAATAAATCCTCTCCATCCCTGCTGTTGTCAGTTTCAATCGTCTATGGGGAGAACCGTTATTTCGAACTAGCCCAACTGGACTCTGGAGCAGCCGGGAATCTTATTTCACAGTCCCTGGTAGAGAAATACCGCATCCCCACCAAACCCCTGGCTGTACCTTTGTCTGTGGCTGCCGTGGATGGGGGGCTCTTACCACGCCCCATCCAACTCATCACCGAATCCATTACTCTGCAGGTGGGAATGCTACATTCTGAGAGTATCTCCTTTCATGTTCTGCCTGGACTCTCTCACACCCTCTTGCTAGGTCTGCCTTGGCTCCAGAAACATGCACCCGTGCTTGACTGGCAAACCGGAGAAGTCCTTCGCTGGGGACAAGACTGTCATAAGACCTGCCTGGTTCCCGTCCATCCCGTCCATCCCTCTCCTACCCCAGCTAATCTACCTGGACTTCCAATTCCTTATTGGTCTTATGCTGATGTCTTTAATAAAAAGGAGGCAGAGACATTACCCCCTCATAGACCATACGACTGTCCCATCGACCTGTTACCCGGTACTACTCCTCCCCGTGGACGTATTTATCCTTTATCCGCTGCTGAGACCCGGTCGATGTCCGAATATATTGAGGAGAATCTGGCCAAGGGATTCATCCGGAAATCTACTTCCCCGGCCGGAGCGGGCTTCTTTTTCGTCAAAAAGAAGGACGGCTCTCTCCGTCCCTGTATAGACTATAGAGGCCTAAACCAGATCACGGTGAAGAATAAGTACCCCCTTCCGCTCATTCCAGAATTATTTGATCGTCTGAGGGGGGCTAGAATCTTCACCAAACTAGACCTCCGTGGGGCGTACAACCTGGTTCGTATCCGTCAAGGGGATGAATGGAAGACGGCATTCAACACCCGGGACGGCCACTATGAATACCTGGTAATGCCCTTTGGTCTCTGTAACGCTCCTGCCGTTTTTCAAGAGTTGGTCAATGACATCTTCCGGGACCTTCTCTACTCCTGCGTAGTGGTGTACCTGGACGACATCTTGGTCTTCTCTCCGGATCTCCAGACTCACCGGAGGGACGTTCGTCAGGTTCTGCTCAGGCTCAGGCAGAATCACCTCTTCGCTAAATACAAGAAGTGCCTCTTTGAGCAGACCTCGCTTCCGTTTTTGGGCTACATTATTTCTCAGACCGGCCTACGAATGGATCCAGAGAAACTGTCTGCCATCGAGAAATGGCCTCGACCGGAGGGGCTGAAGGCCATTCAGCGGTTCCTGGGCTTCGCCAACTACTACCGCCTCTTCATACCACACTTCTCTTCCCGGACTGCCCCAATTTCCGCGCTCACCCGTAAGGGCACTAATCCCAAAGAGTGGCCGCCCGAAGCAGAAGAAGCCTTTCTTTCCTTAAAACAGGCCTTCTCTTCCGCCCCGGTGCTGCATCGCCCGGACGGCAACAAGCAGTTCTTCCTGGAAGTGGACGCCTCCTCCTCTGGAGCTGGAGCGGTACTTACTCAAAAATCTTCTTCCGGGAGAATGGTAACTTGCGGCTTCTTCTCTAAACTCTTCTCCTCCTCAGAGCGCAATTATTCCATAGGAGATCGAGAGTTATTGGCCATCAAACTGGCATTGGAGGAGTGGCGTTACCTGCTTGAGGGGGCTCTTCACCCGGTAATAATTTACACTGACCACAAGAACTTGGCTTACCTCCAGCATGCCCAGAGACTTAACCCGCGCCAAGCCCGGTGGTCCTTGTTTTTTGCTCGTTTTGATTTTGTCCTTCATTTTCGCCCGGCTGACAAAAACGTCAAGGCGGACGCCTTGTCTCGATCCTTTCTGGTATCTGATCTCGAGGAAGATCCGAAACACATCATCGATCCCGCCAGAGTAATACAGGTGGCTCCCGTGAGTCTAAATCGTCTCCCTCCCGGAAAGACGTTCGTATCAGTACCTGATCGGGAGAAGATCCTTCACTGGGGTCACTCGTCTAAACTGGCTGGTCACGCTGGTCAGAAGAAGACCCTCCAGCTTATTTCCCGGCACTACTGGTGGCCTACCCTGCACAAGGATGTAATAGACTTTGTTTCTGCCTGTGTGTCCTGCGCCCGCAACAAGGTTCCGAGACATCTGCCAGCCGGTCGCCTCCTCCTGCTCCCAGTACCTGCTGCCCCCTGGCAGCATATTGCAATGGACTTCATAACTGACCTCCCACTCTCTGCCGGTTGTACGGTCATTTGGGTGGTCGCTGACCGCTTCTCCAAGATGGCTCATTTCGTTCCCCTGCCAGGCCTCCCGTCTGCACCCGAGCTAGCTAGAGACTTTATTCGTCACATCTTCCGTCTTCATGGCCTGCCCCTCCACATCGTGTCGGATCGTGGGGTACAGTTCACCTCACGCTTCTGGAGAGCCACTTGTAAACTACTAGACGTCACCCTGGACTTCTCTTCCGCTTACCACCCACAGTCCAATGGTCAAGTGGAGCGGATCAATCAGAACCTGACCAGTTACCTCCGGCACTTCGTTAATGCCCACCATTCTGACAGGGTGGATCTCCTACCATGGGCCGAGTTCTCTTACAATAATCACGAGAGCGAATCCTCCTCCAAATCCCCGTTTTTTGTAGTCTTTGGTCAGCATCCTCGGATTCCTTTTCCTGTCTCCACCTCGGTGGACAACCCGGCTGCGGAATCTCTCGTTAGCAAATTTTCCTCCATTTGGGAGAGTACCCGATCCGCACTCCTTCAGTCTTCCGAGCGTATGAAAAGACACGCTGACAAAAAACGTCTGGACCCTCCTCAATTCCGTCCTGGGGATAAAGTCTGGCTCTCGTCCAAATATGTCCGACTCAAGATCCCTTCCTATAAGTTAGGGCCTCGGTTCATCGGCCCACTGGAGGTCATCAGTCAGATCAACCCGGTGGCCTATAAATTGAAACTCCCGGCCAACTTACGGATCCCTAACTCCTTCCATGTATCTCTCCTCAAACCTGTGGTACTTAACTCTTTTTCCAAGTCTACAGGTACGCCTCCTGCTCCGGTTTCTGCTGAGGACGAGTTTGAGGTAGAGAACATTCTTGCCACCAAAAGGGTAAGAGGAAAGACCTTTTTTCTGGTAGATTGGAAGGGGTTTGGTCCTGAGGAGAGAACGTGGGAGCCCCGGGAGAACATCCATGCCCCTCTCATCCTAGCTAAATTTCTGTCTGGCCTAAAAAAGGGGGGGCCTAAAGGGGGGGGTACTGTAGCGCTGGCGTCCCTGCCCTCTGCTAGGCAGGGACGCTGCTCCCCTCACCGCTCTGCTCCGTGCCCGGCGTCCTCTCCCCGCTCTGCTGTCAGCGCGCGCTCCTTCCCGGCGTCTTCCTCCCGCTCTGCTCTCAGCGCGCGCTCCTTCCCGGCCCCTGTGCTTAGGGCGCGCGCGCTCCCCTCCTCTTAAAGGGGCCGCGCGCCGTCCTAAGGAGTCCCCGGCCAATGGCCGGAGGACTTCATCATATATAAGGCACCTCCTCCAAAATGGAGGTGCCCGAGCAATGTTGTTTGCACCTGTGTCTCACCTGTGCTTCAGCCCTCAGGTCCCGTTGCCAGTTACCTGCCAGTTACCTGCCAGTTTCCTGCCAGTTACCTGCCTGATTCCTGCCTGAATACTTGTTACCTGTCTGCCAGTCTGAGGTCCGACGGTCTGCCTTACTACTCCTGTCAGTCTGTCTAAAGGACCAGCCTGCCCGCTCACCTGGGAGCGCACATCAGCTACCTGCCTACTTTCCTGAGGTCCGACGGTCTACCTTACAACTCCGGTCAGTCTGTCTATGGACCAGCTTGCCCGCTCACCTGGGAGCGCTTCTCCGTTACCTGCCTGCTTGCCAGCCCGGAGGCTCCGTTGTCACGTGCTGTGACCATCAGCTACTTCAGACTCTTGTCCGCTCACCTGGGAGCGCTTCTCCGTTACCTGCCTGCTTGCCAGCCCGGAGGCTCCGTTGTCACGTGCTGTGACCATCAGCTACTTCAGACTCTTGTCCGCTCACCTGGGAGCGCTTCTCCGTTACCTGCCTGCTTGCCAGCCCGGAGGCTCCGTTGTCACGTGCTGTGACCATCAGCTACTTCAGAGACTCTTGCCCGCTCACCTGGGAGCGCTTCTCCGTTACCTGCCTGCTTGCCAGCCCGGAGGTTCCGCCGTCACGTGCCGTGACCACCTGTTATTCCAGAGACTCTCGCTTGCTCACCTGGGAGCACACATCTACCATCTGCCTGCTAGCCTACCCGGAGGCTCTGCCATCACAGGTCGTACCTACCCTTTACCCAGAGACTGCCCTGATCATTTGCCGTATCTCCCTGTCCGTTCATCCAGAGACTGCCACCCGCTCCCTTACAAGGGCCGCCCCCTTGTATAGTAGCTCAGAGGTTCCGCCTCCCAGACCCGTTACAGTTCCTAGGACAGGGTGTAGATTATTCTGTATGCTCTGAGGAGCAGCCTGTATATTGTATATTAGATTGTAAGCTCCTAGGACAGGGTGTACATTTTTCTGTATGCTCTCAGGAGCAGCCTGTATATTGTATATTAGAGTGTAAGCTCCTAGGACAGGGTGTAGATTATTCTGTTTGCCCTCAGGAGCAGCCTGTATATTGTATATTAGAGTGTAAACGTCTAGGACAGGGTGTAGATTATTCTGCATGCCCTCAGGAGCATCCTGTATATTGTATATTAGAGTGTAAGCTCCTAGGACAGGGTGTAGATACTTCTGTATGCTCTCAGGAGCAGCCTGTATATTGTATATTAGATTATAAGATCGTAGGACAGGGTTTAGATTATTCTGTATGCCCGCAGGAGCAGCCTGTATATTGTACAGTAGAGTGTAAGCTCCTAGGACAGGGTGTACATTATTCTGTATGCCCTCAGGAGCAGCCTGTATATTGTATATTAGAGTGTAAGCTCCTAGGACAGGGTGTACATTATTCTGTATGCTCTGAGGAGCAGCCTGTATATTGTATATTAGAGTGTAAGCTCCTAGGACAGGGTGTACATTATTCTGTATGCTCTGAGGAGCAGCCTGTATATTGTATATTAGAGTGTAAACTCCTAGGACAGGTTGTACATTATTCTGTATGCTCTCAGGAGCAGCCTGTATATTGTATATTAGATTGTAAGCTCCTAGGACAGGGTGTAGATTATTCTGTATGCTCTCAGGAGCAGCCTGTATATTGTATATGAGAGTGTAAGTTCCTAGGACAGGGTGTAGATTATTCTGTATGCTCTCAGGAGCAGCCTGTATATTATATATTAGAGTGTAAGCTCCTAGGACAGGGTGTGCATTATTCTGTATGCCCTGAGGAGCAGTCTGTATATTGTATATTAGAGTGTAAGCTCCTAGGACAGGGTGTAGATTATTCTGTATGCTTTCAGGAGCAGCATGCATTTGTATATTAGATTGTAAGGTCCTAGGACAGGGTGTAGATTATTCTGAATGCTCTAAGGAGCAGCCTGTGTATTGTATATTAGAGTGTAAGCTCCTAGGACAGGGTGTAGATTATTCTGTATGCTCTCAGGAGCAGCCTATATATTGTATATTAGAGTATAAACTCCTAGGACAAGGTGTAGATTATTCTGTATGCTCTCAGGAGCAGCCTGTATATTGTGTATTAGATTGTAAACTCCTAGGACAAGGTGTAGATTATTCTGTATGCTCTCAGGAGCAGCCTATATATTGTATATTAGATTATAAGCTCCTAGGACAGGGTGTAGATTATTCTGTATGCTCTCAGGAGCGGCCTGTATATTGTATATTAGAGTGTAACCTCCTAGGACAGGGTGTGCATTATTCTGTATGCTCTCAGGAGCAGCCTATATATTGTATATTAGAGTATAAACTCCTAGGACAAGGTGTAGATTATTCTGTATGCTCTCAGGAGCAGCCTGTATATTGTGTATTAGATTGTAAACTCCTAGGACAAGGTGTAGATTATTCTGTATGCTCTCAGGAGCAGCCTATATATTGTATATTAGATTGTAAGCTCCTAGGACAGGGTGTAGATTATTCTGTATGCTCTCAGGAGCGGCCTGTATATTGTATATTAGAGTGTAACCTCCTAGGACAGGGTGTACATTATTCTGCATGCTCTCAGGAGCAGCATGCATATTGTATATTAGATTGTAAGCTCCAAGGACAGGGTGTAGATTATTCTGAATGCTCTCAGGAGCAGCCTGTATATTGTAAATTAGATTGTAAGCTCCTAGAACAGGGTGTAGATTATTCTGTACGCCCTCAGGAGCAGCCTGTATATTGTATATTAGAGTGTAAACTCCTAGGACAGGGTGTAGATTATTCTGTATGCTCTCAGGAGCAGCCTGTATATTGTATATTAGAGTGTAAGCTCCTAGGACAGGGTGTGCATTATTCTGTATGTCCTCAGGAGCAGCCTGTATATTGTATATGAGATTGTAAGCTCCCAGGACAGGGTGTACATTATTCTGTATGCCCTCAGGAGCAGTCTTTATATTGTATATTAGAGTGTAAGCTCCTAGGACAGGGTGTGCATTATTCTGTATGCCCTCAGGAGCAGAATGTATATTGTATATTAGAGTGTAAGCTCCTAGGACAGGGTGTAGATTATTCTGTATGCCCTCAGGAGCAGCCTGTATTTTGTATATTAGAGTGTAAGCTCCTACGACAGGGTGTGCATTATTCTGAATGCCCTCAGGAGCAACCTGTATATTGTATATTATAGTGTAAGCTCCTAGGACAGGATGTAGATTATTCTATATGCCCTCAGGAGCAGCCTGTATATTGTATATTAGAGTGTAAGCTCCTACGACAGGGTGTGCATTATTCTGTATGCCCTCAGGAGCAGAATGTATATTGTATATTAGAGTGTAAGCTCCTAGGACAGGGTGTAGATTATTCTGTATGCCCTCAGGAGCAGCCTGTATTTTGTATATTAGAGTGTAAGCTCCTACGACAGGTTGTGCATTATTCTGAATGCCCTCAGGAGCAACCTGTATATTGTATATTAGAGTGTAAGCTCCTAGGACAGGATGTAGATTATTCTGTATGCCCTCAGGAGCAACCTGTATATTGTATATTAGAGTGTAAGCTCGTACGACAGGGTGTGCATTATTCTGTATGCCCTCAGGAGCAGCCTGTATATTGTATATTAGAGTGTAAGCTCCTAGGACAGGGTGTAGATTATTCTGTATGCTCTCAGGAGCAGCCTGTATATTGTATATTAGAGTGTAAGCTCCTAGGACAGGGTGTAGATTATTCTGTATGCTCTCAGGAGCAGCCTGTATATTGTATATTACAGTGTAAGCTCCTAGGACAGGGTGTAGATTATTCTATATGCCCTCAGGAGCAGCCTGTATATTTTATATTAGAGTGAAACTCCTAGGACAGGGTGTAGATTATTCTGTATGCCCTCAGGAACAGCCTGTATATTGTAAATTAGATTGTAAGCTCCTAGGACAGGGTGTAGATTATTCTGTATGATCTCAGGAGCAGCATGTATATTGTATATTAGATTGTAAGCTCCTAGGGCAGGGTGTAGATTATTCTGTATGCTTTCAGGAGCAGCCTGTATATTGTATATTAGAGTGTAAGCTCCTAGGACAGGGCATAGATTATTCTGTATGCCCTCAGGAGCAGCCTGTATATTGTATATTAGAGTGTAAACTCCTAGGACAGGACGTAGATTATTCTGTATGCTCTCAGGAGCAGCCTGTATATTGTAAATTAGTGTGTAAGCTTCTAGGACAGGGTGTAGATTATTCTGTATGCCCTCAGGAGCAGCCTGTATATTGTATATTATGGTGTAAACTCCTAGGACAGGGTGTAGATTATTCTGTATGCTCTCAGGAGCAGCATGTATATTGTATATTAGGGTGTAAGCTCCTAGGACAGGGTGTAGATTATTCTGTATGGCCTCAGGAGCAGCCTGTATATTGCAAATTAGATTGTAAACTTCTAGGACAGGGTGTAGATTATTCTGTATGCTCTCAGGAGCTCCCTATATATTGTATATTAGAGTGTAAACTCTGAGGAAAGGGTGTAGATTATTCTGTATGCTTTCAGGAGCAGCCTGTATATTGTATATTATAGTGTAAACTCCTAGGACAGGGTGTAGATTATTCTGAATGCTCTCAGGAGCAGCCTGTATATTGTAAATTAGAGTGTAAGCTCCTAGGACAGGGTGTAGATTATTCTGTACGCCCTCAGGAGCAGCCTGTATATTGTATTTTAGAGTGTGAACTCCTAGGACAGGGTGTAGATTATTCTGTATGCCCTCAGGAGCAGCCTGTATATTGTAAATTAGATTGTAAGCTCCTAGGACAGGGTTTACATTATTCAGTATGCTCTGAGGAGCAGCCTGTATATTGTATATTAGAGTGTAAGCTCCTAGGACAGGGTGTAGATTATTCTGCATGCTCTCAGGAGCAGCATGTATATTGTATATTGGAGTGTAAGCTCCTAGGACAGGGTGTAGATTATTCTGAATGCTCTCAGGAGCAGCCTGTAAATTGTATATTAGATTATAATCTCCTAGGACAGGGTGTAGATTATTCTGTATGCCCTCAGGAGCAGCCTGTATATTGTATATTAGAGTGTAAGCTCCTAGGACAGGGTGTAGATTATTCTGTATGCCCTCAGGAGCAGCCTGTATGTTGTATATTAGAGTGTAAGCTCCTAGGACAGGGTGTAGATTATTCTGTATGCCCTCAGGAGCAGCCTGTATATTGTATATTAGAGTGTAAGCTCCTAGGACAGGGTGTACATTATTCTGCATGCTCTCAGGAGCAGCATGTATATTGTATATTGGAGTGTAAGCTCCTAGGACAGGGTGTAGATTATTCTGAATGCTCTCAGGAGCAGCCTGTAAATTGTATATTAGATTGTAATCTCCTAGGACAGGGTGTAGATTATTCTGTATGCCCTCAGGAGCAGCCTGTATATTGTATATTAGAGTGTAAGCTCCTAGGACAGGGTGTAGATTATTCTGTATGCCCTCAGGAGCAGCCTGTATATTGTATATTAGATTGTAAGCTCCTAGGACAGGGTGTAGATTATTCTGTATGGCCTCAGGAGCAGCCTGTATATCGTATTTTAGAGTGTAAACTCCTAGGACAGGGTGTAGATTATTCTGCATGCTCTCAGGAGCAGCCTGTATATTGTATATTAGAGTGTAAGCTCCTAGGACAGGGTGTACATTATTCTGTATGCTCTCAGGAGCAGCCTATATATTGTATATTAGAGTGTAAGCTCCTAGGTCAGGGTGTAGATTATTCTGTATACTCTCAGGAGCAGCCTGTATATTGTATATTAGAGTGTAATCTCCTAGGACAGGGTGTAGATTATTCTGCATGCTCTCAGGAGCAGCCTGTATATTGTATATTAGATTGTAATCTCCTAGGACAGGGTTTAGATTATTCTGTATGCCCTCAGGAGCAGCCTGTATATTGTACAGTAGAGTGTAAGCTCCTAGGACAGGGTGTACATTATTCTGTATGCCCTCAGGAGCAGACTGTATATTGTATATTAGAGCGTAAGCTCCAAGGACAGGGCGTAGATTATTCCGTATACTCTCAGGAGCAGCCTGTATATTGTATATTAGAGTGTAATCTCCTAGGACAGGGTGTAGATTATTCTGCATGTGACGCGCCCCTGGGCCTGCTGTGTCGCGCAGCGTCTCGCGCACGGGGGCTTACCCGTAACCGGATCAGATGAGGGTTGTAGTCTCCGAGTGGCAGGGACCCGGTCCGTGCCCAGGGAGTCAAACTCAGTGTGTGGCAGTCTTGATAGATGTTATTTGAGTGTCGACTACGCCACCCGTTGACTTGCAGCTATGGAGCTGCCGCTGCAGGGCAGACCGCTGAGGCCGGTGTAGAATTGTGCAGCGTGATAGTATAACCCCCAACGGGAGGGGTATGGCCTCAGGGCAGCCGACGTGGAAGATGGGGGTAGCAGGAACCACTCAGAGACGGTGCGGTGTAATTCAGGGTCTTTACTGGTAACAACGATAGACCCTCCCGGAGTACTTGCTAGCGAAAGGGGCCTGGTCAGTCCTTGAGCAGATGGGATCTCCCCTGGCCAGGCGGAGTTGTAGACCTCCCAAACTGACTGTACTCTTCTGACTACCTTGCTAGAAGCGGATATAAGTAGCCCACGTCCCTGAGTGTACCGTGTGGTGCTCACCCGTATGGCCGGTGACTCGGGGCCTTCTAATGGCTTCCGCTCCACGATGGCGGTGCTGGTCCCACGCGTGTGACCGTGCCTTCGGGTTTCTGGGCCTGAGGACCTGAAATCCCCTGCCGGTCGGCTTCTGCTGCTGGGTAAGAGTTAGTCCCCACAGCCTCGGACGCCGGGTCCGGTAAGAAAGCTTCTCAGTCAGGGCGAGCTCTGCAGCTGCCAGCCCCTGACTCGTAGTAGTATTGCTCCCACTGAGCTCCTGCTGTTTCTTCCTATGACTGTTTCTTGTCTCTACTCTCCTTGACTCCTAACCCTGCTTCAGCCCCGGGTTTATATAGGGGAAGTTCTTCCCCTCCCAAGACTGGGCAGGAGGTGTGGCATGCACAGGATCCCTGACCAAAGGACCTCCCACCTGCTCTCAGACGTAATATCTCTATCACTGTGGCAACCAGACCCCTGGGGTGTCACATTCCCCCCTAGTGAAATTTAGTACTCCGGGACTAAACATATTTTTAGAAAAACATAACAAGGTATAACAATAACAATACAATAAGAAAAACACATAAGATGGTTACGGCGTGTCCGCAACCGGGTGCAGTCTTTGAAGAAAAGCAAGGTGTCCATTTCACCAAAACAGGGAGACGTAACCAGGTAGGGGGTCTGTCCTACCCCGAGTCCTTAACAGTCTTTAGTCCGTCCTGGGTTACGCTCCAACTATGTACACAGGATTCCCGGTAAATCCACCAAGGACTCCTACAAATAACTAGAAACACAAAATTATATACAAGCAACAATACACAGGTAAACATAAATAAAACAATTTATACACTTCAAATCCTCCACCGTGCGGGTAACTGGCCTCTAGTGGCCCTAGTGGACCTACGGAGCTGACTGCCTAGCCCTGAACTACAGGGTGTAGGAGCTGTCAAGGGTAAACTGGGCAGCTGTCTACCAGCTCTTTGGCTCACTAGGGATATGGCAGGCTCACTGCAAGCAGAGGGTTGATCCTCCTGGTCTGCGGGTGTGGGGTCTTCTGCCTCCTGGACCGGCTGTTCTTCCAGCTCTACCTGTTGCTCCGTAGGTGCTTGGGATGCTGGTTGGAGGAAGGTGAGTACGGGTACCACAACTGCACCATTGACTTGAGTCCAAGACCGAGGGAAGTCCCCGAGCACAGTACTAACCATATCTTCCCTTTCCTCTACGGGTCGATGGTCTTCTTGTTCCTCTTCAGGGTTCCTCAGTTGTTCGGGACACTTCTTCAGGTGGTCCCGGGATACAATAGCTGTGGTTTCCCCTCCGTCTTTACTGATGGTACAAACCTTCGGGTTCTCGTGGCTTGAGGGCAGTACGGTGTACGGGTCCTTTTCCCACTGGTCGTCCAACTTGTGGAGCCGTCTCTTCCTCTTCAAGACCTGCTCTCCGGGTACCAGGGGAACAGCGGGAGCATACTGGTTGTAAGTTTTCTCTTGTCTTTCCCTAGCCTGACAGAGACTTCGCTCCACGCTCTCCTGTATTCTCCGGTACTGCTGCTGCCTCTCTGTGTCCCAGTCTGTTTCTGGTGAAGTGTCCTCGGGTGTCAGGACTCCCATTTCCAGGTCAACAGGTAACTTACCAGGTCTTGCCCTCATTAGGTAAGCCGGGGTACAGTTGGTGGAACCTACCGGGATGTGGTTGTATAGGTCCACCAGATCGGGCAACTTCTCAGGCCACAGACTGCGTTCTTCCAGGGGCAACGTTTTTAAAAGATCCATTACCACCTGGTTCATTTTCTCACAAAGTCCATTAGTTTGCGGATGGTAGGGTGTCGTCCTTATCTTCCGGCAGCCATACAGATTGCAGAATTCCTGGAAGACCTCCGCTTCAAAGGCAGGTCCCTGGTCCGTCAGCACTTGGTCCGGGTACCCGTGTGGACGGCAAAAGTGCTGCTGGAAGGCTCTAGCTGCTGTTTGAGCTGTTAAGTCCTTGACGGGGACGACAACCAAGAACCGGGAGTAATGATCCACGATGGTTAACGCGTAGACGTAGCCACTTCTGCTTGGGGTCAGTTTTACATGATCCAAGGCTACCAGTTCCAACGGTTGCCGGGTGACGATGGACTGCAGGGGAGTCTTCTGGCTGGCACGGTCCTTCCTTCTCAGGTTGCACGGGCCACAGTCTCTGCACCACTTCTCAATGGTTCCCCTCATGCCTACCCAGTGGAATCGCTCGCGCAGCAGGAACTCCAGCTTCTTCCACCCGAAGTGTCCAGCTCCGTCGTGGTATGCCTCCATCACCATGGCTGCGTCTCTTCGTGGCACCACTACTTGCCAGAGTAGTTCATGCGTCCGGGAGTTAACCATTCTGCGGCACAACTTCCCCTTGTAAAGGAACAGTCGACTCTTCTCTGCCCATAGTTGTTTGGCTTCCTCCGGAGCATCTGGTTCAAGGCAAGCCTCCGGGCGAGTCAGCATCTCCTTCACCAGTCGGACGGCAGGGTCGCTGTCTTGCGTTTCCGCCCAGTTGTAGTGAGGTAAGGGGTTCAACGTAGCAGCCTGCTTACTCCTTACCCGGTGGGAATACTGGATAGTCCCATGACGGTGGAACGCAGGGAGTTCAACTTCTTCCAGTCCCTCCGGATCTTCTCCTTCGTCCGGCAGGTTGGGCATCCTGGACAGGGCATCCGCGTTGGTATTGGAGCGTCCGGCCCGGTATTTGATTGTGAACTCGTAGTTGGACAGACGGGCCATCCACCTCTGCTCCAGGGCACCGAGTCTTGCCGTGTCCAGGTGTGTCAACGGGTTGTTATCCGTGTACACGGTGAACCGGGAAGAAGCGAGGTAATGCTTAAAGCGCTCGGTGACTGCCCATACTACGGCCAGGAACTCTAGCTTAAATGAGCTGTAATTCTCGGGGTTCCTTTCGGTGGGTCGCAGTTTTCGGCTGGCGTAGGCGATTACTCGTTCCTTCCCCTGCTGGATCTGGGACAGTACGGCTCCTAGCCCGATGTTACTGGCGTCGGTGTAGAGGATAAAGGGCTGGCTATAATCCGGGTACGCCAGGATTTCGTCCCCCGTGAGGGCCATCTTCAGCTGGCGGAAGGACTCTTCTTCCAGCTCCTCCCATTTGAAGGGCGGCTTCTGGTTCTTGGCCTTCCGGGACTGGCCTATCAGGAGGTCCTGCATAGGTGCTGCCTTTTTGGTGAAACCGGGAATAAACCTTCGGTAGTAGCCTACCAACCGGAGGAACTGCCGCACTTCTTTTACGCTGGAGGGGCTTGGCCATTCCTTAATTGCGGTGATCTTATCAGGGTCGGGAGCCACTCCGTCAGCGCTCACCACGTGTCCCAGTTACTGCACCTTTGGTTTCAGGAGGTGACACTTGGAGGGTTTCACCTTTAGGCCGTAACTCGCCAGAGCTTCGAACACTTCCGCCAGGTGTTTCAGGTGGTCCTCATACGTCTTGGAATATACGATGACATCGTCCAGGTACAACAAGACCGTCTCGAAGTTTCTGTGGCCCAGACAACACTCCATTAGTCGTTGGAAGGTTCCTGGTGCGTTGCAGAGTCCGAACGGCATGCAGGTGAACTCGCTAAGTCCCATCGGGGTGGTGAATGCGGTCTTCTCCCGGTCCGCCTCTGCTACAGGAACCTGCCAGTACCCGCTAGTGAGATCCAAGGTAGAGAAGAAGTTAGCAGATCTTAAAGCAGCCAATGACTCCTCTATCCTTGGTAAGGGGTACGCATCCTTGTGTGTGATACGGTTGATTTTCCGGTAATCTACACACATCCTCATGGTGTTGTCTTTTTTTCTGACTAAGACTAGTGGAGCTGCCCAGGGGCTACAGCTATCCCTGATCACCCCAGCCTCCTTCATGTCTCTAAGCATCCCCTTGGCGTGTTGGTAGTGGGCAGGGGGTACGGGTCGATACCTCTCTTTTATAGGAGGATGGTCTCCCGTGGGGATGTGGTGTTCTACCCCCTTGACTCGCCCGAAGTCTAACGGGTGTTTACTGAACACTCTCTCGTACTCCTGAACCACCCGATAGACTCCTTGTTTCTGGTGTGAGGGAGTGGAGTCAGTACCCAGATGTAGTTGCTGACACCAGTCCTCCATGTTTTTCTTAGAGCCGTTACCTTCCTCCGGGTGAGATGGAGGCAAGGGTTCCACAGATTGTATAGAATTTTGGTTAATGGTATATAATTTGGCTAGCGTGGCATACCGGGGCAGGTACACTTCCCTCTCCCCGATATTTATTATGCGAACGGGCACCCTCCCATGGCGTACATCAACCACCCCCCGTGCTGTCAAAATGGTGGGCCTACTGTCTGAGTAAACTGGTTCTACCATTGCCTGGTAATCCCTACCTCTCAGACCAATAGCTGCCCGGCACCAAATCATCATTTCACTTTTTGGGGGCATGGCAATAGGAAAAGGGTCACACATTCTTACGCTACCAATCTCACCGCCGGAGAGTTCCACCTGTTGCCGTCGCATCAGTGCCCGGATCTCTTTCTGGAGCACCCGCTGCTCGCCGGAGCTGGCGTTCTTGGCAACCTGCTGTAAAAGGAAAATCACCTCTGCAAGACAATTTTCAATTACATTAGTTCCTAGAGTAATTTTTGGGTGACTCTCATGTTTGTCAATATCTACAATGATCAGTCCCTGTGCTGCCAGTTCGACTCTACCGATTTTGATGGTCACCTCTTTAAATCTGATCTGTGGCACGGGCTGGCCATTGCTGGCGATGATACTCAAGTCGTCGTCAGGGTAGCGGGTAATATCCGAGTCATTCCAGTACTGCTTAAAGAGCACGTACGGGATGGTGGTGACCTGCGACACGGTGTCCAGTAGGGCACTCATGGGAATGCCATCCAGTACCACCGGCAAGACTGGACGTCCTCCCACATATCTGTCGCGCCAGTTCGATGGGCCTGGTGATCTTTTTCCTGGGGGTTGGCCCTCTACCCCAGGTTGTGCCCGTTTAAAGAACAGTACCTTGCCATATGTCCGGGTTGATTGCAGCGGCGGCAGATGGGTCGTCCGTCCTCGCTGTATCGGTCACTGGGTCTTCCTCTGGCCGGTGGGGTCCTCCTTGGTCGACGCCACGGGATGTCCTCCGGTCCGGATGCCAGCTGGATCTTCCCTGGGGTGGAAACCTGTAAAGACTGCACAGTTCGGGTTAGCGCAGCAACGCTCTTAGCTAGCTCTTGGACCTGATGGTGTAGGTCTGGAGCCGGGTCATTGTCCAAAGCCTGCGCATCAGCTCCCACAGGCCCTGCCGACAAGGGCGCCGCCTCCTGGTGGTAAGTAATAGCTGGGCGCCTGTGGGTCATAACGCCACCCGGTGCCGGTTCTCGGAGCACCCGGTTGGCTCTGTCCTTGAACTGTGCAAAGCCCAGATGGGGATCCTGTAAGGCCATCGCCCGCAACTGGGTTCGGTGGGCATTACAATACAGTCCCTCTATAAATTGTTCAGTCAACAGCCTGTCCTCGTTTCCCACTCCATCAGGGTCGGTCTGCTTAATGGCCCTCAGGGCCTCTTGTAGGTTTAGTGCATAGTCCCTTATACTCTCATGCGCTCGCTGCTTGCACCCATAGAATCTAAGCTTAATCTCGGCTGAGGTGCGGGTATCAAAGGTATCCTTCAGCCGGGTTAGTATCCCTGCGACAGTCTTCCTCCCAGGTGGCCAGGATTTTACTTCCCTTTTAGCTGCCCCGGTTAGTTGGGCCACCAGGATGCTCACTTTTTGCTCTTCTGTGAGGGGGTACACCTGGAAGAGGCTATCCAGCTTTTCTCTAAAGTCATGCAGGGTATGTGACTCCCCTGAGTACTGGGGTAGCCAAGCTGCTCCCGGGATATAGGGCATGGTGAAGGGCATAACTGCAGCAGCGGTGGCGCTGGCGGGGGTTGAGGCAGTGAAGCTCTCCTCCGTATCCGACATCTTCCTCCCCCCTAGTGGACCGTGGCCTACCTTGCGATGATCCTGTTCCGTAGGCCGCGGCTCCGCAGTAGATCGTCAGGGTTGAGGACCTTCCGTCGCGCTCCGGTGACGTCGGCGTCTGCTGGGCTCCTTCAGGACCTTATGCAACGTCCGGACGTGAGGCGGGGCTTCAGTTCTCGCGCGCTTTCGAAGTCCACGCCCCTTTTCTTCCCGCGCGGCGTCCTCAAGATGGCGTCCAATGGCGGGAAAACTCCACGGATGGCGGGAAGAAGGCCGAAGATGGCGCCGGATGGCGGGAAAACTTGCGGATGGCGGGAAGAAGGCAGAAGATGGCGCCGGATGCCGGGAAACCTCACCACTGGTAAGTTTGAACAGTCTTTGCTTTTCAGGCACGCAGTACCCGGTGGTTGCGGGCACGAAATCCTGCCGACTACGCCAAAGTTGACGCGCCCCTGGGCCTGCTGTGTCGCGCAGCGTCTCGCGCACGGGGGCTTACCCGGAACCGGATCAGATGAGGGTTGTAGTCTCCGAGTGGCAGGGACCCGGTCCGTGCCCAGGGAGTCAAACTCAGTGTGTGGCAGTCTTGATAGATGTTATTTGAGTGTCGACTACGCCACCCGTTGACTTGCAGCTATGGAGCTGCCGCTGCAGGGCAGACCGCTGAGGCCGGTGTAGAATTGTGCAGCGTGATAGTATAACCCCCAACGGGAGGGGTATGGCCTCAGGGCAGCCGACGTGGAAGATGGGGGTAGCAGGAACCACTCAGAGACGGTGCGGTGTAATTCAGGGTCTTTACTGGTAACAACGATAGACCCTCCCGGAGTACTTGCTAGCGAACGGGGCCTGGTCAGTCCTTGAGCAGATGGGATCTCCCCTGGCCAGGCGGAGTTGTAGGCCTCCCAAACTGACTGTACTCTTCTGGCTACCTTGCTAGAAGCGGATATAAGTAGCCCACGTCCCTGAGTGTACCGTGTGGTGCTCACCCGTATGGCCGGTGACTCGGGGCCTTCTAATGGCTTCCGCTCCACGATGGCGGTGCTGGTCCCACGCGTGTGACCGTGCCTTCGGGTTTCTGGGCCTGAGGACCTGAAATCCCCTGCCGGTCGGCTTCTGCTGCTGGGTAAGAGTTAGTCCCCACAGCCTCGGACGCCGGGTCCGGTAAGAAAGCTTCTCAGTCAGGGCGAGCTCTGCAGCTGCCAGCCCCTGACTCGTAGTAGTATTGCTCCCACTGAGCTCCTGCTGTTTCTTCCTATGACTGTTTCTTGTCTCTACTCTCCTTGACTCCTAACCCTGCTTCAGCCCCGGGTTTATATAGGGGAAGTTCTTCCCCTCCCAAGACTGGGCAGGAGGTGTGGCATTCACAGGATCCCTGACCAAAGGACCTCCCACCTGCTCTCAGACGTAATATCTCTATCACTGTGGCAACCAGACCCCTGGGGTGTCACACATGCTCTCAGGAGCAGCCTGTATATTGTATATTAGAGTGTAAGCTCCTAGGACAGGGTGTACATTATTCTGTATGCTCTCAGGAGCAGCCTGTATATTGTATATTAGAGTGTAATCTCCTAGGACAGGGTGTAGATTATTCTGTATGCTCTGAGGAGCAGCCTGTATATTGTATATTAGATTGTAAGCTCCTAGGACAGGGTGTACATTATTCTGTATGCTCTCAGGAGCAGCCTGTATATTGTATATTAGAGTGTAAGCTCCTAGGACAGGGTGGAGATTATTCTCTTTGCCCTCAGGAGCAGCCTGTATATTGTATATTAGAGTGTAAACGTCTAGGACAGGGTGTAGATTATTCTGCATGCCCTCAGGAGCATCCTGTATATTGTATATTAGAGTGTAAGCTCCTAGGACAGGGTGTAGATACTTCTGTATGCTCTCAGGAGCAGCCTGTATATTATATATTAGAGTGTAAGCTCCTAGGACAGAGTGTAGATTATTCTGTATGCTCTCAGGAGCAGCCTGTGTATTGTATATTAGAGTGTAAGCTCCTAGGACAGGGTGTAGATTATTCTGTATGTTATCAGGAACAGCCTGTATATTGTATATTAGAGTGTAAGCTCCTAGGACAGGGTGTGCATTATTCTGTATGCCCCCAGGAGCAGTCTGTATATTGTATATTAGAGTGTAAGCTCCTAGGACAGGGTGTAGATTATTCTGTATGCTCTCAGGAGCAGCATGCATATTGTATATTAGATTGTAAGCTCCTAGGACAGGGTGTAGATTATTCTGTATGCTTTCAGGAGCAGCCTGTATATTGTATATTAGAGTGTAAGCTCCTAGGACAGGGTGTAGTTTATTCTGTATGCCCTCAGGAGCAGCCTGTATATTGTATATTAGATTGTAAGCTCCTAGGACAGGGTGTAGATTATTCTGTATGCCCTCAGGAGCAGCCTGTATATTGTATATTAGATTGTAAGCTCCTAGGACAGGGTGTAGATTATTCTGCATGCTCTCAGGAGCAGCCTGTATATTGTATATTAGATTATAAGATCGTAGGACAGGGTGTAGATTATTCTGTATGCCCTCAGGAGCAGCCTGTATATTGTATGTTAGAGTGTAATCTCCTAGGACAGGGTGTACATTATCCTGTATGCCCTCAGGAGCAGCCTGTATATTGTATATTAGAGTGTAAGGTCCTAGGACAGGGTGTAGATTATTCTGTATGCTCTCAGGAGCAGCCTGTATATTGTATATTACATTGTAAACTCCTAGGACAGGGTGTAGATTATTCTGTATGCCCTCAGAAGCAGCCTGTATATTGTATATTAGAGTGTAAGGTCCTAGGACAGGGTGTAGATTATTTTGTATGCCCTCAGGAGCAGCCTGTATGTTGTATATTAGATTGTAAACTCCTAGGACAGGGTGTAGATTATTCTGTATGCCCTCAGAAGCAGCCTGTATATTGTATATTAGAGTGTAAGGTCCTAGGACAGGGTGTAGATTATTCTGTATGCTCTCAGGAGCAGCCTGTATATTGTATATTAGAGTGTAAACTCCTAGGACAGGGTGTAGATTATTCTGTATGCCCTCAGAAGCAGCCTGTATATTGTATATTAGAGTGTAAACTCCTAGGACAGGGTGTAGATTATTCTGCATGCTCTCAGGAGCAGCCTGTATATTGTATATTAGATTGTAAGCTCCTAGGACAGGGTGTACATTATTCTGTATGCTCTCAGGAGCAGCCTGTATATTGTATATTAGAATGTAAGCTCATAGGACAGGGTGTAGATTATTCTGTATGCTCTCAGGAGCAGCCTGTATATTGTATATTAGAGTGTAAATTCCTAGGACAGGGTGTAGATTATTCTGTATGCTCTCAGGAGCAGCCTGTATATTATATATTAGAGTGTAAGCTCCTAGGACAGGGTGTGCATTATTCTGTATGCCCTCAGGAGCAGTCTGTATATTGTATATTAGAGTGTAAGCTCCTAGGACAGGGTGTAGATTATTCTGTATGCTTTCAGGAGCAGCATGCATTTGTATATTAGATTGTAAGGTCCTAGGACAGGGTGTAGATTATTCTGAATGCTCTAAGGAGCAGCCTGTGTATTGTATATTAGAGTGTAAGCTCCTAGGACAGGGTGTAGATTATTCTGTATGCTCTCAGGAGCAGCCTATATATTGTATATTAGAGTATAAACTCCTAGGACAAGGTGTAGATTATTCTGTATGCTCTCAGAAGCAGCCTGTATATTGTGTATTAGATTGTAAACTCCTAGGACAAGGTGTAGATTATTCTGTATGCTCTCAGGAGCAGCCTATATATTGTATATTAGATTGTAAGCTCCTAGGACAGGGTGTAGATTATTCTGTATGCTCTCAGGAGCGGCCTGTATATTGTATATTAGAGTGTAAGCTCCTAGGACAGGGTGTACATTATTCTGCATGCTCTCAGGAGCAGCATGCATATTGTATATTAGATTGTAAGCTCCAAGGACAGGGTGTAGATTATTCTGAATGCTCTCAGGAGCAGCCTGTATATTGTAAATTAGATTGTAAGCTCCTAGGACAGGGTGTAGATTATTCTGTATGCTCTCAGGAGCAGCCTGTATATTGTATATTAGAGTGTAAACTCCTAGGACAGGGTGTAGATTATTCTGTATGCTCTCAGGAGCAGCCTGTATATTGTATATTAGATTGTAAGCTCCTAGGACAGGGTGTAGATTATTCTGTATGCTCTCAGGAGCAGCCTGTATATTGTAAATTAGATTGTAAGCTCCTAGGACAGGGTGTAGATTATTCTGTATGCCCTCAGGAGCAGCCTGTATATTGTATATTAGAGTGTAAACTCCTAGGACAGGGTGTAGATCATTCTGTATGCTCTCAGGAGCAGCCTGTATATTGTATGTTAGAGTGTAAGCTCCTAGGACAGGGTGTGCATTATTCTGTATGTCCTCAGGAGCAGCCTGTATATTGTATATGAGATTGTAAGCTCCCAGGACAGGGTGTACATTATTCTGTATGCCCTCAGGAGCAGTCTGTATATTGTATATTAGAGTGTAAACTCCTAGGACAGGATGTAGATTATTCTGTATGCCCTCAGGAGCAGCCTGTATATTGTATATTAGAGTGTAAGCTCCTACGACAGGGTGTGCATTATTCTGTATGCCCTCAGGAGCAGAATGTATATTGTATATTAGAGTGTAAGCTCCTAGGACAGGGTGTAGATTATTCTGTATGCCCTCAGGAGCAGCCTGTATTTTGTATATTAGAGTGTAAGCTCCTACGACAGGGTGTGCATTATTCTGAATGCCCTCAGGAGCAACCTGTATATTGTATATTAGAGTGTAAGCTCCTAGGACAGGATGTAGATTATTCTGTATGCCCTCAGGAGCAGCCTGTATATTGTATATTAGAGTGTAAGCTCGTACGACAGGGTGTGCATTATTCTGTATGCCCTCAGGAGCAGCCTGTATATTGTATATTAGAGTGTAAGCTCCTAGGACAGGGTGTAGATTATTCTGTATGCCCTCAGGAGCAGCCTGTATATTGTATATTACAGTGTAAGCTCCTAGGACAGGGTGTAGATTATTCTGCATGCCCTCAGGAGCAGCCTGTATATTGTATATTAGATTGTAAGCTCCTCGGACAGGGTGTAGATTATACTGCATGCCCTCAGGAGCAGCCTGTATATTGTATATTAGAGTGTAAACTCCTAGGACAGGGTGTAGATTATTCTGTATGCCCTCAGGAGCAGCCTGTATATTGTAAATTAGATTGTAAGCTCCTAGGACAGGGTGTAGATTATTCTGTATGATCTCAGGAGCAGCCTGTATATTGTATATTAGATTGTAAGCTCCTAGGGCAGGGTGTAGATTATTCTGTATGCTTTCAGGAGCAGCCTGTATATTGTATATTAGAGTTTAAGCTCCTAGGACAGGGCATAGATTATTCTGTATGCCCTCAGGAGCAGCATGTATATTGTATATTAGAGTGTAAACTCCTAGGACAGGACGTAGATTATTCTGCTTGCTCTCAGGAGCAGCCTGTATATTGTATATTAGATTGTAAACTCCTAGGACAGGGTGTAGATTATTCTGTATGCTCTCAGGAGCAGCCTGTATATTGTATATTATCGTGTAAACTCCTAGGACAGGGTGTAGATTATTCTGTATGCTCTCAGGAGCAGCATGTATATTGTATATTAGGGTGTAAGCTCCTAGGACAGGGTGTAGATTATTCTGTATGGCCTCAGGAGCACCCTGTATATTGTATATTATGGTGTAAACTCCTAGGACAGGGTGTAGATTATTCTGTATGCTCTCAGGAGCAGCATGTATATTGTATATTAGGGTGTAAGCTCCTAGGACAGGGTGTAGATTATTCTGTATGGCCTCAGGAGCAGCCTGTATATTGCAAATTAGATTGTAAACTCTGAGGACAGGGTGTAGATTATTCTGTATGCTTTCAGGAGCAGCCTGTATATTGTATATTAGAGTGTAAACTCCTAGGACAGGGTGTAGATTATTCTGAATGCTCTCAGGAGCAGCCTGTATATTGTAAATTAGAGTGTAAGCTCCTAGGACAGGGTGTAGATTATTCTGTACGCCCTCAGGAGCAGCCTGTATATTGTATTTTAGAGTGTGAACTCCTAGGACAGGGTGTAGATTATTCTGTATGCTCTCAGGAGCAGTCTGTATATTGTATATTAGAGTGTAAGCTCCTAGGACAAGGTGTAGATTATTCTGTATGCTCTCAGGAGCAGTCTGTATATTGTATATTAGAGTGTAAGCTCCTAGGACAGGGTGTAGATTATTCTGTATGCCCTCAGGAGCAGCCTGTATATTGTAAATTAGATTGTAAGCTCCTAGGACAGGGTTTACATTATTCTGTATGCTCTGAGGAGCAGCCTGTATATTGTATATTAGAGTGTAAGCTCCTAGGACAGGGTGTAGATTATTCTGCATGCTCTCAGGAGCAGCATGTATATTGTATATTGGAGTGTAAGCTCCTAGGACAGGGTGTAGATTATTCTGAATGCTCTCAGGAGCAGCCTGTAAATTGTATATTAGATTATAATCTCCTAGGACAGGGTGTAGATTATTCTGTATGCCCTCAGGAGCAGCCTGTATATTGTATATTAGAGTGTAAGCTCCTAGGACAGGGTGTAGATTATTCTGTATGCTCTCAGGAGCAGCCTGTATATTGTATATTAGAGTGTAAACTCCTAGGACAGGGTGTAGATTATTCTGTATGCCCTCAGGAGCAGCCTGTATATTGTATATTAGAGTGTAAGCTCCTAGGACAGGGTGTACATTATTCTGCATGCTCTCAGGAGCAGCATGTATATTGTATATTGGAGTGTAAGCTCTTAGGACAGTGTGTAGATTATTCTGAATGCTCTCAGGAGCAGCCTATAAATTGTATATTAGATTGTAATCTCCTAGGACAGGGTGTAGATTATTCTGTATGCCCTCAGGAGCAGCCTGTATATTGTATATTAGAGTGTAAGCTCCTAGGACAGGGTGTAAATTATTCTGTATGCCCTCAGGAGCAGCCTGTATATTGCATATTAGATTGTAAGCTCCTAGGACAGGGTGTAGATTATTCTGTATGCCCTCAGGAGCAGCCTGTATATCGTATTTTAGAGTGTAAACTCCTAGGACAGGGTGTAGATTATTCTGTATGCTCTCAGGAGCAGCCTGTATATTGTATATTAGAGTGTAAGCTCCTAGGACAGGGTGTACATTATTCTGTATGCTCTCAGGAGCAGCCTGTATATTGTATATTAGAGTGTAAGCTCCTAGGTCAGGGTGTAGATTATTCTGTATGCTCTGAGGAGCAGCCTGTATATTGTATATTAGAGTGTAAGCTCCTAGGACAGGGTGTACATTATTCTGTATGCTCTGAGGAGCAGCCTGTATATTGTATATTAGATTGTAAACTCCTAGGACAGGTTGTACATTATTCTGTATGCTCTCAGGAGCAGCCTGTATATTGTATATTAGATTGTAAACTCCTAGGACAGGGTGTAGATTATTCTGTATGCCCTCAGGAGCAGCCTGTATATTGTATATTAGATTGTAAGCTCCTAGGACAGGGTGTAGATTATTCTGTATGCCCTCAGGAGAAGCCTGTATATTGTATATTAGATTGTAAGCTCCTAGGACAGGGTGTAGATTATTCTGTATGCTCTCAGGAGCAGCCTGTATATTGTATATTAGATTATAAGCTCGTAGGACAGGGCTTAGATTATTCTGTATGCCCTCAGGAGCAGCCTGTATATTGTACAGTAGAGTGTAAGCTCCTAGGACAGGGCGTAGATTATTCTGTATGCTCTCAGGAGCAGCCTGTATATTGTATATTAGAGTGTAATCTCCTAGGACAGGGTGTAGATTATTCTGCATGCTCTCAGGAGCAGCCTGTATATTGTATATTAGATTGTAAGCTCCTAGGACAGGGTGTACATTATTCTGTATGCTCTCAGGAGCAGCCTGTATATTGTATATTAGAGTGTAAGCTCCTAGGACAGGGTGTAGATTATTCTGTATGCTCTCAGGAGCAGCCTGTATATTGTATATTAGAGAGTAAGATCCTAGGACAGGGTGTAGATTATTCTGTATGCTCTGAGGAGCAGCCTGTATATTGTATATTAGAGTGTAAGCTCCTAGGACAGGGTGTTGATTATTATGTATGCTCTCAGGAGCAGCCTGTATATTGTATATTAGAGTCTAAACTCTTAGGACAGGGTGTAGATTATTCTGTATGCTCTCAGGAGCAGCCTGTATATTGTATATTAGAGTGTAAACGTCTAGGACAGGGTGTAGATTACTCTGCATGCCCTCAGGAGCATCCTGTGTATTGTATATTAGAGTGTAAGCTCCTAGGACAGGGTGTAGATTCTTCTGTATGCTCTCAGGAGCAGCCTGTATATTGTATATTAGAGTGTAAGCTCCTAGGACAGGGTGTAGATTATTCTGTATGCTCTCAGGAGCAGCCTGTATATTGTATATTAAAGTGTAAGCTCCTAGGACAGGGTGTAGATTATACTGTATGTTATCAGGAACAGCCTGAATATTATATATTAGAGTGTAAGCTCCTAGGACAGGGTGTGCATTATTCTGTATGCTCTCAGGAGCAGCCTGTATATTGTATATTAGAGTGTAATCTCCTAGGACAGGGTGTAGATTATTCTGTATGCCCTCAGAAGCAGCCTGTATATTGTATATTAGAGTGTAAACTCCTAAAACAGGGTGTAGATTATTCTGCATGCTCTCAGGAGCAGCCTGTATATTGTATATTAGATTGTAAGCTCCTAGTACAGGGTGTACATTATTCTGTATGCTCTCAGGAGCAGCCTGTATATTGTAAATTAGATTGTAAGCTCCTAGGACAGGGTTTAGATTATTCTGTATGCCCTCAGGAGCAGCCTGTATATTGTATATTAGAGTGTAAACGTCTAGGACAGGGTGTAGATTATTCTGCATGCCCTCAGGAGCATCCTGTATATTGTATATTAGAGTGTAAGTTCCTAGGACAGGGTGTAGGTTATTATGTATGCTTTCAGGAGCAGCCTGTATATTGTATATTAGGGTGTAGGCTCCTAGCACAGGACGTAGATTATTCTGCATGCTCTCAGGAGGAGCCTGTATATTGTATATTAGAGTGTAAGCTCCTAGGACAAGGTGTAGATTATTCTGTATGCCCTCAGGAGCAGCCTGTATATTGTATATTAGAGTGTAAGCTCCTAGGACAGGGTGTAGGTTATTCTGTATGCTCTCAGGAGCAGCATGTGTATTGTATATTAGAGTGTAAGCTCCTAGGACAGGGTGTACATTATTCTGTATGCCCTCAGGAGCAGCCTGTATATTGTATATTAGATTGTAAGCTCCTAGGACAGGGTGTAGATTATTCTGTATGCTCACAAAAGCAGCCTGTATATTGTGTATTAGAGTGTAAGCTCCTAGGACAGAGTGTAGATTATTCTGAATGCTCTCAGGAGCAGCCTGTATATTGTAAATTAGATTGTAAGCTCCTAGGACAGGGTGTAGATTATTCTGTATGCTTTCAGGAGCAGCCTGTATATTGTGTATTAGAGTGTAAGCTCCTAGGACAGGGTGTACATTATTCTGTATGCCCTCAGGAGCAGTGTGTATATTGTATATTAGAGTGTAAGCTCCTAGGACAGGGTGTGCATTATTCTGTATGCTCTCAGGAGCAGCCTGTATATTGTAAATTAGATTGTTAGCTCCTAGGACAAGGTTTAGATTATTTTGTATGCCCTCAGGAGCAGCCTGTATATTGTAAATTAGATTGTAAGCTCCTAGGACAAGGTTTAGATTATTCTGTATGCTCTCAGGAGCAGCCTGTATATTGTATATTAGAGTGTAAGCTTCTAGGACAGGGTGTAGATTATTCTATATGCTCTCAGGAGCATCTTGTATATTGTATATTAGAGTGTAAGCTCCTAGGACAGGGTGTACATTATTCTGCATGCTCTCAGGAGCAGCCTGTATATTGTATATTAGAGTGTAAGCTCCTAGGACAGGGTGTACATTATTCTGCATGCTCTCAGGAGCAGTCTGTATATTGTATATTAGATTGTAAGCTCCTTGGACAGGGTGTACATTATTCTGTATGCCCTTAGGAGCAGCCTGTATATTGTATATCAGATTGTAGGCTCCTAGGACAGGGTGTAGATTATTCTGTATGCCCTCAGGAGAAGTCTGTATATTGTATATTAGATTGTAAGCTCCTTGGACAGGGTGTAGATTATTCTGTATGCCCTCAGGAGCAGCCTGTATATTGTATATTAGAGTGTAAGCTCCTAGGACAGGGTGTAGATTATTCTGTATGCCCTCAGGAGCAGCCTGTATATTGTATATTAGATTGTAAGCTCCTAGGACAGGGTGTAGGTTATTCTGTATGCCCTCAGGAGCAGTCTGTATATTGTATATTAGATTGTAAGATCCTAGGACAGGGTGTAGATTATTCTGTATGCTCTCAGGAGCAGCCTTTATTTTGTATATTAGATTGTAAGCTCCTAGGACAGGGTGTATATTATTCTGTATGCCCTCAGGAGCAGCCTGTATATTGTATATTAGATTGTAAGCTCCTAGGACAGGGTGTAGGTTATTCTGTATGCCCTCAGGAGCAGCCTGTATATTGTATATTAGAGAGTAAACTCCTAGGACAGGGTGTAGATTATTCTGTATGCTTTCAGGAGCAGCCTGTGTATTGCATATTAGAGTGTAAGCTACTGGGACAGGGTGTAGATCACTCTGTATGCCCTCAGGAGCAGTGTGTATATTGTATATTAGAGTGCAAGCTCCTAGGACAGGGTGTGCATTATTCTGTATGCTCTCAGGAGCAGCCTGTATATTGTAAATTAGATTGTTAGCTCATAGGACAAGGTTTAGATTATTCTGTATGCCCTCAGGAGCAGCCTGTATATTGTAAATTAGATTGTAAGCTCCTAGGACAAGGTTTAGATTATTCTGTATGCTCTCAGGAGCAGCCTTTATTTTGTATATTAGATTGTAAGCTCCTAGGACAGGGTGTAGATTATTCTGTATGCCCTCAGGAGCAGCCTGTATATTGTATATTAGATTATAAGCTCCTAGGACAGGGTGTAGGTTATTCTGTATGTGACGCGCCCCTGGGCCTGTGTCGCGCTGCGTTGCGCACGCGGGAGCTTACCCGGAGCCGGATCTGTTGAGGGTTGTAGTCTCGTGGCGGTGATCCGGTCCGTGCCCAGGGAGTCAGACTAACTGGCGCTGTTTTAGCGGTAGATGTTGGACGACTACGCCACCCGTTGAGTGCAGCCAGGGAGCTGCTGCTGCAGGGCAGACCGCTGAGGCCGGTGGTAGGATTGTGCAGCGTGATAGTATAACCCCCAACGGGAGGGGTATGGCCTCAGGGCAGCCGACGTGGATGATGGGGGTAGCAGGAACCACTCGGAGACGGTACTGTGTAGTTCAGGGTCTTTACTGGTGACAAAGATAGACCCTCCCGGAGTACTGGCTAGCGATTGGGGCCTGGTCAGTCCTTGAGCAGATGGGATCTCCCCTGGCCAGGCGGAGTTGTAGGCCTCCCAAACTAACGATACTCTTCTGGCTACCTTGCTAGAGGCAGGTATAAGTAGCCCACGTCCCTGAGTGTACCGTGTGGTGCTCACCCGTATGGCCGGTGACTCGGGGCCTTCGGGTTTCTGGGCCAGAGGACCTGCAATCCCCTGCCGGTCGGTTTCTGCTGCTGAATAGGAGTTAGTCCCCACAGCCTCGGACTCCGGGTCCGGTGATAACTTCTCAGTCAGGGCGAGCTCTGCAGCTGCCAGCCCCTGACTCCTTGTAACACTGCTCCCACAGAGCTCCTGTTGTTTCTTCCTATATTTGCTTCTTTTCTCTGCTTCTTCTCTACTCACTCACCCTGCCTCAGCCCTAGGTTTATATAGGGGAAGTTCTTCCCCTCCCAGGACTGGGCAGGAGGTGTGGCATGCATAGGATCCCTGACCAAGAGACCTCCCACCGGCTCTCAGACATAACATTGCTGTTACTGTGGAAAACCAGACCCCTGGGGTGCCACATTCCCCCCTAGTGAAATTTAGTACTCCGGGACTAAACATATTTTAGAAAAACATAACAAGATATAACAATAACAATAAAGAAACACATAAAGGTGGTCACTGCATGTCCGTAACCGGGTGCAGTCTTTGAAGAAAGCAAGGTGTCCATTTCACCAAAACAGGGAGACGTAACCAGGTAGGGGTCTGTCCTGCCCCGAGTCCTTAACAGTCTTTAGTCCGTCCTGGGTTACGCTCCAACTATGTACAAAGGATTCCCGGTAAATCCACCAAGGACTCCTAAAAATAACTAGAAACACATAATTATACACAAGCAACAATAAACAGGTAACCACAAATAAAACAATTTATACACTTCAAATCCTCCAACGTGCGGGTAACTGGCCCCTAGTGGCCCTAGTGGACCTACGGAGCTGACTGTCTGGCCCTGAACTACAGGGTGTAGGAGCTGTTAAGGGTAAACTGGGCAGCGGTCTACGGGCCCTTTGGCTCACTAGGGATATGGCAGGCTCACTGCAAGCAGAGGGTTGATCCTCCTGGTCTGCTGGTGTGGGGTCTTCTGCCTCCTGGACCGGCTGTTCTTCCAGCTCTACCTGTTGCTCCGTAGGTGCTTGGGATGCTGGTTGGAGGAAGGTGAGTACGGGTACCACAACTGCACCATTGACTTGAGTCCAAGACCGAGGGAAGTCTCCGAGCACAGTATTAACCATGTCTTCCCTTTCCTCTACGGGTCGAGGGTCTTCTTGTTCCTCTTCAGGGTTCCGTAGCTGTTCGGGACACTTCTTCAGGTGATCCCGGGATACAATGGTTTTGGTTTCCCCTCCGTCTTTACTGATGGTACAGACCTTTGGGTTGTCGTGGCTTGAGGGCAGTACGGTGTACGGGTCCTTCTCCCACTGGTCGTCCAACTTGTGGAGCCGTCTTTTTCTCTTCAAGACCTGCTCTCCGGGTACCAGGGGAACAGCGGGAGCATACTGGTTGTAAGTTTTCTCTTGTCTTTCCCTAGCCTGACAGAGACTTCGCTCCACGCTCTCCTGTACTCTCCGGTACTGCTGCTGCCTCTCTGTGTCCCAGTCTGCTTCTGGTGAAGTGTCCTCAGGTGTCAGGACTCCCATTTCCAGGTCAACAGGTAGCTTACCAGGTCTCGCCCTCATTAGGTAAGCCGGGGTACAGTTGGTGGAACCTACCGGGATGTGGTTGTATAGGTCCACCAGATCGGGCAACTTCTCAGGCCACAGACTGCGTTCTTCCAGGGGCAACGTTTTCAGAAGATCCATTACCACCTGGTTCATTTTCTCACAAAGTCCATTAGTTTGCGGATGATAGGGTGTCGTCCTTATCTTCCGGCAGCCATACAGAGTGCAGAATTCTTGGAAGACCTCCGCTTCAAAGGCAGGTCCCTGGTCCGTCAGCACTTGGTCCGGGTACCCGTGTGGACGGCAAAAGTGCTGCTGGAAGGCTCTAGCTGCTGTTTGAGCTGTTAAGTCCTTGACGGGGACGACAACCAGAAACCGGGAGTAATGATCCACGATGGTTAACGCGTAGATGTAGCCACTTCTGCTTGGGGTCAGTTTTACATGATCCAAGGCTACCAGTTCCAACGGCTGCCGGGTGACGATGGACTGCAGGGGAGTCTTCTGGCTGGCACGGTCCTTCCTTCTTAGGTTGCACGGGCCACAGTCTCTGCACCACCTCTCGATGGTTCCCCTCATGCCTACCCAGTGGAACCGCTCGCGCAGCAGGAACTCCAGCTTCTTCCATCCGAAGTGTCCAGCCCCGTCGTGGTATGCCTCCATCACCATGGCTGCGTCTCTTCGTGGCACCACTACTTGCCAGATTAGTTCATGCGTCCGGGAGTTAACCATTCTGCGGCACAACTTCTCCTTATAAAGGAACAGTCGACTCTTCTCAGCCCACAGTTGCTTGGCTTCCTCCGGAGCGTCTGGGTCAAGGCGAGCCTCTGGCCGAGTCAGCATCTCCTTCACCAGCCGGACGGCAGGGTCACTGTCTTGCGTTTCCTCCCAGTTGTAGTGAGGCAAGGGGTTAAACGTAGCGGCTTGCTTACTCCTTACCCGGTGGGAATACTGGATAGTCCCATGCCGGTGGAACGCAGGGAGTTCGACTTCTTCCAGTCCCTCTGGATCTTCTCCTATGTCCGGTAGGTTTGGCATCCTGGATAGGGCGTCCGCGTTGGTATTGGAGCGTCCTGCCCGGTATTTGATTGTGAACTCGTAGTTGGACAGACGGGCCATCCATCTCTGCTCTAGGGCACCGAGTCTTGCTGTGTCCAGGTGTGTCAACGGGTTGTTATCCGTGTACACGACGAACTGGGAAGAAGCGAGGTAGTGCTTAAAGCGTTCGGTGACTGCCCACACCACTGCCAGGAACTCTAGCTTAAATGAGCTGTAATTCTCAGGGTTTCTCTCGGTGGGTCGCAGTTTTCGGCTGGCGTAAGCGATTACTCGTTCTTTCCCCTGCTGGATCTGGGACAGCACGGCTCCTAGCCCGATGTTACTTGCGTCGGTGTAGAGGATAAAGGGCTGGCTGTAATCCGGGTACGCCAGGATTTCATCCCCCGTGAGGGCCATCTTCAGCTGGCGGAAGGACTCCTCTTCCAACTTCTCCCATCTGAAGGGCGGCTTCTGGTTCTTGGCCTTCCGGGACTGGCCTATCAGGAGGTCCTGCATAGGAGCTGCCTTTTTGGTGAAACCGGGGATGAACCTGCGGTAGTAGCCTACCAACCCGAGGAACTGCCGCACTTCCTTTACACTGGAGGGACTTGGCCATTCCTTAATTGCGGTGATCTTATCAGGGTCGGGAGCCACTCCGTCAGCGCTCACCACGTGTCCCAGGTACTGCACCTTTGGTTTCAGGAGGTGACACTTGGAGGGTTTCACCTTTAGGCCGTAGCTTGCCAGAGCTTCGAACACTTCCGCCAGGTGTTTCAGGTGGTCCTCATAAGTCTTAGAATATACGATGACATCGTCCAGGTACAACAGGACCGTCTCGAAGTTTCTATGGCCCAGACAGCACTCCATTAATCGTTGGAAGGTTCCTGGTGCGTTGCAGAGTCCGAACGGCATGCAGGTAAACTCGCTAAGTCCCATCGGGGTGGTGAATGCGGTCTTCTCCCGGTCCGGCTCTGCTACAGGAACCTGCCAGTACCCACTAGTGAGATCCAAGGTAGAGAAGAAGTTAGCAGATCTTAAAGCAGCCAAAGACTCCTCTATCCTTGGTAAGGGGTACGCATCCTTGTGTGTGATACGGTTGATTTTCCGGTAATCTACACACATCCTCATGGTGTTGTCTTTCTTTTTGACTAAGACTAGTGGAGCTGCCCAGGGGCTACAGCTATCCCTGATCACCCCAGCCTCCTTCATGTCTCTAAGCATCCCCTTGGCGTGTTGGTAGTGTGCAGGGGGTACGGGTCGATACCTCTCTTTTATGGGAGGATGGTCTCCCGTGGGGATGTGGTGTTCTACCCCCTTGACTCGCCCGAAGTCTAACGGGTGTTTACTAAACACTCTCTCGTACTCTTGAACCACCCGATAGACTCCCTGTTTCTGATGTGAGGGAGTGGAGTCAGTACCCAAATGTAGTTGCTGACACCAGTCCTCCATTGTTTTCTTAGAGCCGTTACCTTCCTCCGGGTGAGATGGAGGCAAGGGTTCCACAGATTGTATAGCATTTTGGTTAATGGTATATAATTTGGCTAGCGTGGCATACCGGGGCAGGTACACTTCCCTCTTCCCGATATTGATTATGCGAACGGGCACCCTCCCATGGCGTACATTAACCACCCCCCGTGCTGTCAAGATGGTGGGCCTACTGTCTGAGTAAACTGGTTCTACCATTGCCTGGTAATCTCTACCTCTCAGACCAATAGCTGCCCGGCACCAAATCATCATTTCACTTTTTGGGGGCATGGCAATAGGGAAAGGGTCACACATTCTCACGCTACCAATCTCACCGCCGGAGAGTTCCACCTGTTGCCGTCGCATCAGTGCCCGGATCTCTTTTTGGAGCACTCGCTGCTCGCCGGAGCTGGCGTTCTTGGCAACCTGCTGTAAAAGGAAAATCACCTCTGCAAGACAATTTTCAATTACATTAGTTCCTAGAGTTATCTTTGGGTGACTCTCGTGTTTGTCAATGTCTACAATGATCAGTCCCTGTGCTGCCAGTTCAACTCTACCAATTTTAATGGTCACCTCCTTAAATCCGATCTGTGGCACGGGCTGACCATTGCTGGCGATGATACTCAAGTCGTCGTCAGGGTAGCGGGTAATATCCGAGTCATTCCAGTACTGCTTGAAGAGCACGTACGGGATGGTGGTGACCTGTGACCCGGTGTCCAGTAGGGCACTCATAGGAATGCCATCCAGTACCACAGGCAAGACTGGACGTCCTCCCACATATTTGTCGCGCCAGTTTGATGGGCCTGATGATCTTTTTACTAGGGGTTGGCCCTCTACCCTAGGTTGTGCCAGTTTAAAGGACAGTACCTTGCCATATGTCCGGGTTGATTACAGCGGCGGCAGATGGGTCGTCCGTCCTCGTTGTATCGGTCGCTGGGTCTTCCTCTGGCCGGTGGGGTCCTCCTTGGTCGACGCCACGGGATGTCCTCCGGTCCGGATGCCAGCTGGATCTTCCCTGGAGTGGAAACCTGTAAAGACTGCACAGTTCGGGTTAGCGCAGCAACGCTTTTAGCTAGCTCTTGGACCTGATGGTGCAGGTCTGGAGCCGAGTCATTGTTCAAAGCCTGCGCATCAGCTCCCACAGGCCCTGCCGACAAGGGCGCCGCCTCCTGGTGGTAGGTGGTAGTGGGGCGTCTGTGGGTCACAACGCCACCTGGTGCCGGTTCTCGGAGCACCTGGATGGCTCTGTCCTTGAACTGTGCAAATCCCAGATGAGGGTCCTGTAAGGCCATTGCCCGCAACTGGGTTCGGTGGGCATTGCAATATAAACCCTCTATAAATTGTTCAGTTAACAGCCTGTCCTCGTCTCCCACGCCGTCAGGGTGGGTCTGCTTAATGGCTCTCAGGGCCTCTTGTAGGTTCAGGGCATAGTCCCTTATACTCTCATGTGCCCGCTGTTTGCACCCGTAGAATCTAAGCTTGATCTCGGCTGAGGTGCGGGTATCAAAGGTGTCCCTCAGCCCTGTTAGTATCCCTGCGACAGTCCTCCCCCCAGGTGGCCAGGACTTTACCTCCCTTTGGGCTGCCCCGGTTAATTGGGCCACCAGGATGCTTAATTTTGCTCTTCTGTGAGGGGGTACACCTGGAAGAGGCTATCCAGTTTTTCTCTAAAGTCCTGCAGGGTATGTGACTCCCCTGAGTACTGGGGTAGCCAGGCTGCCCCCGGGATATAGGGCATGGTGAAAGGCATGACCGCAACAGCGGTGGCGCTGGCGGGGGTTGGAGCGGTGAAGCTCTCCTCCGTATCCGACATCCTTCTCCCCCCTAGTGGACCGTGGCCTACCTTGCGATGATCCTCTTCCGTAGGCCGCGGCTCCGCAGTGGATCGTCAGGGTTGAGGACCTTCCGTCGCGCTCCTGTGACGTCGGCGTCTGCTGGGCTCCTTCCAGGACCTTACGCAACGTCCGGACGTGAGGCGGGGCTTCAGTTCTCGCGCGTTTTCGGAGTCCACGCCCCTCTTCTTCCCGCGCGGCGTCCTCAAGATGGCGTCCAATGGCGGGAAAACTCCACGGATGGCGGGAAGAAGGCCGAAGATGGCGCCGGATGGCGGGAAAACTCCACCGATGGCGGGAAGAAAGCGGAAGATGGCGCCGGATGGCGGGAATCTTCACCACGGGTAAGTTTTCACAGTCTTTTTCAGGCACGCAGTACCCGGTGGTTGCGGGCACGAGATCCTGCCGACTACGCCAAAAGTTGACGCGCCCCTGGGCCTGTGTCGCGCTGCGTTGCGCACGCGGGAGCTTACCCGGAGCCGGATCTGTTGAGGGTTGTAGTCTCGTGGCGGTGATCCGGTCCGTGCCCAGGGAGTCAGACTAAGTGGCGCTGTTTTAGCGGTAGATGTTGGACGACTACGCCACCCGTTGAGTGCAGCCAGGGAGCTGCTGCTGCAGGGCAGACTGCTGAGGCCGGTGGTAGGATTGTGCAGCGTGATAGTATAACCCCCAACGGGAGGGGTATGGCCTCAGGGCAGCCGACGTGGATGATGGGGGTAGCAGGAACCACTCGGAGACGGTACTGTGTAGTTCAGGGTCTTTACTGGTGACAAAGATAGACCCTCCCGGAGTACTGGCTAGCGATTGGGGCCTGGTCAGTCCTTGAGCAGATGGGATCTCCCCTGGCCAGGCGGAGTTGTAGGCCTCCCAAACTAACGATACTCTTCTGGCTAGCTTGCTAGAGGCGGGTATAAGTAGCCCACGTCCCTGAGTGTACCGTGTGGTGCTCACCCGTATGGCCGGTGACTCGGGGCCTTCGGGTTTCTGGGCCAGAGGACCTGCAATCCCCTGCCGGTCGGTTTCTGCTGCTGAATAGGAGTTAGTCCCCACAGCCTCGGACTCCGGGTCCGGTGATAACTTCTCAGTCAGGGCGAGCTCTGCAGCTGCCAGCCCCTGACTCCTTGTAACACTGCTCCCACAGAGCTCCTGTTGTTTCTTCCTATATTTGCTTATTTTCTCTGCTTCTTCTCTACTCACTAACCCTGCCTCAGCCCTAGGTTTATATAGGGGAAGTTCTTCCCCTCCCAGGACTGGGCAGGAGGTGTGGCATGCATAGGATCCCTGACCAAGAGACCTCCCACCTGCTCTCAGACATAACATTGCTGTTACTGTGGAAAACCAGACCCCTGGGGTGCCACATATGCCCTCAGGAGCAGCCTGTATATTGTATATTAGACAGTAAACTCCTAGGACAGGGTGTAGATTATTCTGTATGCTCTCAGGAGCAGCCTATATATTGTGTATTAGAGTGTAAGCTCCTAGGACAGGGTGTAGATTATTCTGTATGCTCTCAGGAGCAGCCTGTATATTGTAAATTAGATTGTAAGCCCCTAGGATAGGGTGTAGATTATTCTGTATGCTTTCAGGAGCAGCCTGTATATTGTATATTAGACAGTAAACTCCTAGGACAGGGTGTAGATCACTCTGCATGCCCTCAGGAGCAGTGTGTATATTGTATATTAGAGTGTAAGCTCCTAGGACAGGGTGTAGATTATTCTGAATGCTCTCAGGAGCAGCCTGAATATTGTAAATTAGATTGTAAGCCCCTAGGATAGGGTGTAGATTATTCTGTATGCTCTCAGGAGCAGCCTGTATATTGTATATTGGAGTCTAAGCACCTAGGACAGGGTGTAGATTATTCTGTATGCTTTCAGGAGCAGCCTGTATATTGTATACTAGAGTGTAAGCTCCTAGTACAGGGTGTAGATTATTCTGTATGCCCTCAGGAGCAGCCTGTATATTGTAATTTAGAGTGTAAGCCCCTAGGACAGGGTGTAGATTATTCTGTATGCTCTCAGGAGCAGCCTGTATATTGTAATTTAGAGTGTAAGCCCCTAGGACAGGGTGTAGATTATTCTGTACGCACTCAGGAGCAGCCTGTATATAAGATTGTAAGCTCCTAGGACAGGGTGTACATTATTCTGCATGCTCTCAGGAGCAGCATGTATATTGTATATTAGATTGTAAGCTCCTAGGACAGGGTGTACATTATTCTGACTGCTCTCAGGAGCAGCCTGTATATTGTAAATTAGATTGTAAGCTCCTAGGACAGAGTGGAGATTATTCTGTATGCTCTCAGGAGCAGCCTGTATACTGTATATTAGAGTGTAAGCTCCTAGGACAGGGCACAGATTATTCTGTATGCCCTCAGGAGCAGCATGTATATTGTAAATTAGATTGTAAGCTCCTAGGACAAGGATTAGATTATTCTGTATGCTCTCAGGAGCTGCCTGTATATTGTATATTAGAGTGTAAGCTCCTAGGACAGGGTGCAGATTATTTTGTATGCTCTCAGGAGCAGCCTGTATATTGTATATTAGAGTGTAAGCTCCTAGGACAGGGTGTAGATTATTCTGTATGCTCTCAGGAGCAGCTTGTATATTGTATATTAGAGTGTAAGCTCCTACGACAGGGTGTAGATTATTCTGAATGCTCCCAGGAGCAGCCTGTATATTGTAAATTAGATTGTAAGCTCCTAGGACAGGGTTTAGATTATTCTGTATGCCCTCAGGAGCAGCCTGTATATTGTATATTAGAGTGTAAACTCCTAGGACAGGGTGTAAATTATTCTCTATGCTCTCAGGAGCAGCCTATATATTGTATATTAGAGTGTAAGCTCCTAGGACAGAGTGTTGATTATTCTGTATGCTCTCAGGAGCAGCCTGTATATTGTATATTAGAGAGTAAACTCCTAGGACAGGGTGTAGATTATTCTGTATGCTCTCAGGAGCAGCCTGTGTATTGTATATTAGAGTGTAAGCTCCTAGGACAGGGTGTGCATTATTCTGTATGCCCTCAGCAGCAGTCTGTATATTGTATATTAGAGTGTAAGCTCCTAGGACAGGGTGTAGATTATTCTGTATGCTCTCAGGAGAAGCCTGTATATTGTATATTAGAGTGTAAGCTCCTAGGACAGGGTGTGCATTATTCTGTATGCCCTCAGGAGCAGTCTGTATATTGTATATTAGAGTGTAAGCTCCTAGGACAGGGTGTAGATTATTCTGTATGCTCTCAGGAGAAGCCTGTATATTGTATATTAGAGTGTAAGCTCCTAGGACAGGGTGTAGATTATTCTGTATGCTCTCAGGAGCAGCCTGAATATTGTATATTAGAGTGTAAGCTCCTAGGACAGGGTGTAGATTATTCTGTATGCTCTCAGGAGCAGCCTGTATATTGTATATTACATTGTAAGCTCCTAGGACAGGGTGTGCATTATTCTGTATGGCCTCAGGAGCAGTCTGTATATTGTATATTAGAGTGTAAACTCCTAGGAAAGGGTGTAGATTATTCTGTATGCCCTCAGGAGCAGCCTGTATATTGTATATTAGATTGTAAGATCCTAGGACAGGGTGTACATTATTCTGTATGCTTTCAGGAGCAGTATGTATATTGTATATTAGATTGTAAGCTCCTAGGACAGGGTGTAGATTATCCTGAATGCTCTCAGGAGCAGACTGTATATTGTATATTAGAGTGTAAGCTCCTAGGACAGGGTGTAAATTATTCTGTATGCCCTCAGGAGCAGCCAGTATATTGTATATTTGAGTGTAAGCTCCTAGGATAGGGCATAGATTATTCTGTATGCCCTCAAGATCAGCCTGTATATTGTATATTAGAGTGTAAGCTCCTAGGACAGAGTGTAGATTATTCTGTATGCCCTCGGGAACAGCCTGTATATTGTATATTAGATTGTAAATTCCTAGGACAGAGTGTAGATTATTCTGTATGCCCTCGGGAGCAGCCTGTATATTGTATATTAGATTGTAGGCTCCTAGGACAGGGTGTAGATTATTCTGTATGCCCTAAGGAGCAGCCTGTATATTGTATATTAGAGTGTAAGCTCCTAGGACAGGGTCTAGATTATTCTGAATGCTCTGAAGAGCAGCCTGTATATTGTATATTAGATTGTAGGCTCCTAGGACAGGGTGTAGATTATTCTGTATGCCCTAAGGAGCAGCCTGTATATTGTATATTAGAGTGTAAGCTCCTAGGACAGGGTGCAGATTATTCTGAATGCTCTCAGGAGCAGCCTGTATATTGTAAATTAGATTGTAAGCTCCTAGGACAGGGTTTTGTTTATTCTGTATGCCCTCAGGAGCAGCCTGTATATTGTATATTAGATTGTAAACTCCTAGGACAGGGTGTAGATTATTCTGGATGCTCTCAGGAGCAGCCTGTATATTGTATATTAGATTATAAGCTCCTAGGACAGGGTGTAGATTATTCTGTATGCTCTCAGGAGCAGCCTGTATATTGTATATTAGATTGTAAGCTCCTACGACAGGGTGTAGATTATTCTGTTTGCCCTCAGGAGCAGCCTGTATATTGTATATTAGAGTGTAAGCTCCAAGGACAGGGTGTAGATTATTCTGTATGCCCTCAGGAGCAGCCTGTATATTGTATATTAGATTGTAAACTCCTAGGACAGGGTGTAGATTATTCTGTATGCTCTCAGGAGCAGCCTGTATATTGTATATTAGAGTGTAAGCTCCTAGGACAGGGTGTATATTATTGTGTATGCCCTCAGGAGCAGCCTGTATATTGTATATTAGAGTGTAAGCTCCAAGGACAGGGTGTACATTATTCTGTATGCTCTCAGGAGCAGCCTGTATATTGTATATTAGAGTGTAAGCTCCTAGGACAGGGTGTACATTATTCTGTATGACCTCAGGAGCAGACTGTATATTGTATATTAGAGTGTAAGCTCCAAGGACAGGGTGTAGATTATTCTGTATGCTCTCAGGAGCAGCCTGTATATTGTATATTAGAGTGTAAGCTCCTAGGACAGGGTGTAGATTATTCTGTATGCCCTCAGGAGCAGCCTGTATATTGTATATTAGAGTGTAAGCTCCTAGGACAGGGTGTAGATTATTATGTATGCTCTCATGGGCAGCCTGTATATTGTATATTAGATTGTAAACTCCTAGGACAGGGTGTAGATTATTCTATATGCGCTCAGGATCAGCCTGTATATTGTATATTAGAGTGTAAATTTCTAGGACAGGGTGTAGTTTATTCAGCATGCCCTCAGGAGCAGCCTATATATTATATATTAGAGTGTAAGCTCCTACGACAGGGTTTGCATTATTCTGTATGCCCTCAGGAGCAGTCTGTATATTGTATATTAGAGTGTAAGCTCCTAGGACAGGGTGTGCATTATTCTGCATGCTCTCAGGAACAGCATGTATATTGTATATTAGATTGTAAGCTCCTAGGACAGGGTATAGATTATTCTGTATGCCCTCAGGAGCAGCCTGTATATTGTGTATTAGAGTGTAAGCTGCTAGGACAGGGTGTACATTATTCTGCATGCTCTCAGGAGCAGTCTATGTATTGTATATTAGATTGTAAGCTCCTAGGTCAGAGTGTACATTATTCTGTATGCTCTCAGGAGCAGCCTGTATATTATATATTAGATTGTAAACTCCTAGGACAGAGTGTAGATTATTCTGTATGCCTTCAGGAGCAGCCTGTATATTGTATATTAGATTGTAAACTCCTAGGACAGGGTGTACATTATTCTGTATGCTCTCAGGAGCAGCCTGTATATTATATATTAGATTGTAAACTCCTAGGACAGGGTGTACATTATTCTGTATGCCTTCAGGAGCAGCCTGTATATTGTATATTAGAGTGTAAGCTCCTAGGACAGGGTGTAGATTATTCTGTATGCTCTCAGGAGCAGTCTGTATATTGTATATTAGATTGTAAACTCTTAGGACAGGGTGTAGATTATTCTGTATGCCCTCAGGAGCAGCCTGTATATTGTATATTAGAGTGTAAGCTCCTAGGACAGGGTGTACATTGTTCTGCATGCTCTCAGGAGCAGTCTGTATAATGTATATTAGATTGTAAGCTCCTAGGACAGGGTGTAGATTATTCTGTGTGCTCTCAGGAGCAGCCTGTATATTGTATATTAGAGTGTAAGCTCCTAGGACAGGGTGTACATGACGCGCCCCTGGGCCTGTGTCGCGCTGCGCTGCGCATGCGGGAGCTTACCCGGAGCCGGATCTGTGGAGGGTTGTAGTCTCGTGGCGGTGACCCGGTCCGTGCCCAGGGAGTCAAACTAGACGGCAGTCCATTAGTAGTAAATGGTTGATGACTACGCCACCCGTTGAGTGCAGCCAGGGGGCTGCTGCTGCAGGGCAGACCGCTGAGGCCGATGGTGGGATTGTGCAGCGTGATAGTATAACCCCCAACGGGAGGGGTATGGCCTCAGGGCAGCCGACGTGGATGATGGGGGTAGCAGGAACCACTCAGAGACGGTACGGTGTAGTTCAGGGTCTTTACTGGTAACAACAAAAGACCCTCCCGGAGTACTTGCTAGCGGATGGGGCCTGGTCAGTCCTTGAGCAGATGGGATCTCCCCTGGCCAGGCGTAGTTGTAGGCCTCCCAAACTGACTGTACTCTTCTGGCTACCTTGCTAGGAGCTGATGTAAGTAGCCCACGTCCCTGAGTGTACCGTGTGGTGCTCACCCGTATGGCCGGTGACTCGGGGCCTTCTAATGGCTTCCGCTCCACGATGGCGGTGCTGGTCCCACGCGTGTGACCGTGCCTTCGGGCTTCTGGGCCAGAGGACCTGAAATCCCCTGCCTGACGGATTCTGCTGCTGGGCAGGAATTAGTCCCCACAGCCTCGGACTCCGGGTCCGGTAAAAAGTCTTCTTAGTCAGGGCGAACTCTGCAGCTGCCAGCCCCTGACTCCTTGTAACTGCTGTTTCTTCCTATGCTGTCTCTACTTCTTCTCTTCTTCTACTCACTCACCCTGCCTCAGCCCCAGGTTTATATAGGGGAAGTTCTTCCCCTCCCAAGACTGGGCAGGAGGTGTGGCATGCACAGGATCCCTGACTAAAGGACCTCCCACCTGCTCTCAGACATAACATTACGTTACTGTGGCAACCAGACCCCTGGGGTGTCACATTCCCCCCTAGTAAAATTTAGTACTCCGGGACTAAACACATTTAGAAAACATAACAAGGCAAAACATTAATAATACAATAAGAAAACACATAAAGATGGTTACGGCGTGTCCGCAACCGGGTGCAGTCTCTGAAGAAAGCAAGGTGTCCATTTCACCAACACAGGGAGACGTAACCAGGTAGGGGTCTGTTCTACCCCGAGTCCTTGACAGTCTTTAGTCCATCCTGGGTTACGCTCCAACTATATACAAGGATTCCCGGTAAATCCACCAAGGATTCCTAAAAACAACTAAAAATACAAAATTACACACAAGCAACTATAGACAGGTAAACATTATAAAATAGCTTAAACATTTAGATCCTCCAACGTGCGGGTAACTGGCCTCTAGTGGCCCTAGTGGACCTACGGAGCTGACTGTCTGGCCCTGAACTACAGGGTATAGGAGCTGTCAAGGGTAAACTGGGCAGCTGTCTACCGGCTCTTTGTCTCACTAGGGGTACGGCAGGCTCACTATAAGCAGAGGGTTGATTCTCCTGTTCTACTTGTGTGGAGTCTTCTGCCTCCTGGACCGGCTGTTCTTCCAGCTCTACCCGTTGCTCCGTAGGTTCTTGGGATGATGGTTGGAGGAAGGTGAGTACGGGTACCACAACTGCACCATTGACTTGAGTCCAAGACCGAGGGAAGTCCCCGAGCACGGTACTAACCATATCTTCCCTTTCTCCCACGGGTCGATGGTCTTCTTGTTCCTCTTCAGGGTTCCTCAGTTGTTCGGGACACTTCTTCAGGTGGTCCCGGGATACAATGGCTGTGGTTTCCCCTCCGTCTTTACTGATGGTACAGACCTTCGGGTTCTCGTGGCTTGAGGGCAGTACGGTGTACGGGTCCTTCTCCCACTGGTCATCCAACTTGTGGAGCCGTCTTTTCCTCTTCAAGACCTGCTCTCCGGGTACCAGGGGAACAGCGGGAGCATACTGGTTGTAAGTCTTCTCTTGTCTTTCCCTAGCCTGACAGAGACTTCGCTCCACGCTCTCCTGTACTCTCCGGTACTGCTGCTGCCTCTCTGTGTCCCAGTCTGTTTCTGGTGAAGTGTCCTCAGGTGTCAGGACTCCCATTTCCAGGTCAACAGGTAACTTACCAGGTCTCGCCCTCATTAGGTAAGCCGGGGTACAGTTGGTGGAACCTACCGGGATGTGGTTGTATAGGTCCACCAGATCGGGCAACTTCTCAGGCCACAGACTGCGTTCTTCCAGGGGCAATGTTTTTAGAAGATCCATTACCACCTGGTTCATTTTTTCACAAAGTCCATTAGTTTGCGGATGGTAGGGTGTCGTCCTTATCTTCCGGCAGCCATACAGATTGCAGAATTCCTGGAAGACCTCCGCTTCAAAGGCAGGTCCCTGGTCCGTCAGCACTTGGTCCGGGTACCCGTGTGGACGGCAGAAGTGCTGCTGGAAGGCCCTAGCTGCTGTTTGAGCCGTTAAGTCCTTGACGGGGACGACAACCAAGAACCGGGAGTAATGATCCACGATGGTTAACGCGTAGACGTAGCCACTTCTGCTTGGGGTCAGTTTTACATGATCCAAGGCTACCAGTTCCAACGGTTGCCGGGTGACGATGGACTGCAGGGGAGTCTTCTGGCTGGCCCGGTCCTTCCTTCTCAGATTGCACGGGCCACAGTCTCTGCACCACTTCTCGATGGTTCCCCTCATGCCTACCCAGTGGAACCGCTCGCGCAGCAGGAACTCCAGCTTTTTCCACCCGAAGTGTCCAGCTCCGTCGTGGTATGCCTCCATCACCATGGCTGCGTCTCTTCGGGGCACCACTACTTGCCAGAGTAGTTCATGCGTCCGGGAGTTGACCATTCTGCGGCACAACTTCCCCTTGTAAAGGAATAGTCGACTCTTCTCCGCCCATAGTTGTTTGGCTTCCTCCGGAGCGTCTGGTTCAAGGCGAGCCTCCGGCCGAGTCAGCATCTCCTTCACCAGTCGGACGGCAGGGTCGCTGTCTTGCGTTTCCGCCCAGTTGTAGTGGGGTAAGGGGTTCAACGTAGCAGCCTGCTTACCCCTTACCCGGTGGGAATACTGGATAGTCCCATGACGGTGGAACGCAGGGAGTTCAACTTCTTCCAGTCCCTCCGGATCTTCTCCTTCGTCCGGCAGGTTGGGCATCCTGGACAGGGCGTCCGCGTTAGTATTGGAGCGTCCTGCCCGGTATTTGATTGTGAACTCGTAGTTGGACAGACGGGCCATCCACCTCTGCTCCAGGGCACCGAGTCTTGCCGTGTCCAGGTGTGTCAACGGGTTGTTATCCGTGTATACGGTGAACCGGGAAGAAGCGAGGTAATGCCTAAAGCGCTCGGTGACTGCCCATACCACGGCCAGGAACTCTAGCTTAAATGAGCTGTAATTTTCGGGGTTCCTTTCGGTGGGTCGCAGTTTTCGGCTGGCATAGGAGATTACTCGTTCTCTCCCCTGCTGAATCTGGGACAGTACGGCTCCTAGCCCGATGTTACTGGCGTCGGTGTAGAGGATGAAGGGCTGGCTATAGTCCGGGTACGCCAAGATTTCATCCCCCGTGAGGGCCATCTTCAGCTGGCGGAAGGACTCTTCTTCTAGCTTTTCCCATTTGAAGGGCGGCTTCTGGTTCTTGGCCTTCCGGGACTGGCCTATCAGGAGGTCCTGCATAGGTGCTGCCTTTTTGGTGAAACCGGGAATAAACCTTCGGTAGTAGCCTACCAACCCTAGGAACTGCCGCACTTCTTTTACGCTGGAGGGGCTTGGCCATCCCTTAATTGCGGTGATCTTATCGGGGTCGGGAGCCACTCCGTCAGCGCTCACCACGTGTCCCAGGTATTGCACCTTTGGTTTCAGGAGGTGACACTTGGAGGGTTTCACCTTTAGGCCGTAACTCGCCAGAGCTTCGAACACCTCCGCCAGGTGTTTCAGGTGGTCCTCATAAGTTTTGGAGTATACGATGACATCGTCCAGGTACAACAGGACCGTCTCGAAGTTTCTGTGGCCCAGACAGCACTCCATTAATCGTTGGAAGGTTCCTGGGGCGTTGCAGAGTCCGAACGGCATGCAGGTGAACTCGCTAAGTCCCATCGGGGTGGTGAATGCGGTCTTCTCCCGGTCCGCCTCTGCTACAGGAACCTGCCAGTACCCGCTAGTGAGATCCAAGGTAGAGAAGAAGTTAGCAGATCTTAAAGCAGCCAATGACTCCTCTATCCTTGGTAAGGGGTACGCATCCTTGTGTGTGATACGGTTGATTTTCCGGTAATCTACACACATCCTCATGGTGTTGTCTTTCTTTTTGACTAAAACTAGTGGGGCTGCCCAGGGGCTACAGCTATCCCGGATTACCCCAGCCTCCTTCATGTCTCTAAGCATCCCCTTGGCGTGTTGGTAATGTGCAGGGGGTACGGGTCGATACCTCTCTTTTATGGGAGGATGATCTCCCGTGGGGATGCGGTGTTCTACCCCCTTGACTCGCCCGAAGTCTAACGGGTGTTTACTAAACACTCTCTCATACTCTTGAACCACCCGATAGACTCCTTGTTTCTGATGTGAGGGAGTGGAGTCAGTACCCAGATGTAGTTGCTGACACCAGTCCTCCATGTCTTTCTTAGAGCCGTTACCTTCCTCCGGGTGAGATGGAGGCAAGGGTTCCACAGATTGTATAGAACTTTGATTAGTGGTATATAATTTGGCTAGCGTGGCATACCGGGGCAGGTACACTTCCCTCTCCCCGATATTTATTATGCGAATGGGCACCCTCCCATGGCGTACATTGACCACCCCCCGTGCTGTCAAAATGGTGGGCCTACTGTCTGAGTAAACTGGTTCTACCATTGCCTGGTAATCTCTACCTCTCAGACCAATAGCTGCCCGGCACCAAATCATCATTTCACTTTTTGGGGGCATGGCAATAGGAAAAGGGTCACACATTCTTACGCTACCAATCTCACCGCCGGAGAGTTCCACTTGTTGCCGTTGCATCAGTGCCCGGATCTCTTTCTGGAGCACCCGCTGCTCGCCGGAGCTGGCATTCTTGGCAACCTGCTGTAAAAGGAAAATCACCTCTGCAAGACAATTTTCAATTACATTAGTTCCTAGAGTTATTTTTGGGTGACTCTCATGTTTATCGATATCTACAATGATCAGTCCCTGTGCGGCCAGTTCGACTCTACCAATTTTGATGGTCACCTCTTTAAATCCGATCTGTGGCACGGGCTGACCATTGCTGGCGATGATACTCAAGTCGTCGTCGGGGTAGCGGGTAATATCCGAGTCATTCCAGTACTGCTTGAAGAGCACGTACGGGATGGTGGTGACCTGTGACCCGGTGTCCAGTAGGGCACTCATGGGAATGCCATCCAGTACCACAGGCAAGACTGGACGTCCTCCCACATATCTGTCGCGCCAGTTCGATGGGCCTGGTGATCTTTTTCCTGGGGGTTGGCCCTCTACTCCAGGTTGTGCCTGTTTAAAGAACAGTACCTTTCCATATGTCCGGGTTGATTGCAGCGGCGGCAGATGGGTCGTCCGTCCTCGCTGTATCGGTCACTGGGTCTTCCTCTGGCCGGTGGGGTCCTCCTTGGTCGACGCCACGGGATGTCCTCCGGTCCGGATGCCAGCTGGATCTTCCCTGGGGTGGAAACCTGTAAAGACTGCACAGTTCGGGTTAGCGCAGCAACGCTCTTAGCTAGCTCTTGGACCTGATGGCGTAGGTCTGGAGCCGGGTCATTGTCCAAAGCCTGCGCATCAGCTCCCACAGGCCCTGCCGACAAGGGCGCCGCCTCCTGGTGGTAAGTGATAGCTGGGCGCCTGTGGGTCACAACGCCACCCGGTGCCGGTTCTCGGAGCACCCGGATGGCTCTGTCCTTGAACTGTGCAAAGTCCAGATGGGGATCTTGTAAGGCCATTGCCCGCAACTGGGTTCGGTGGGCATTGCAATATAAACCCTCTATAAATTGTTCAGTCAACAGCCTGTCCTCGTTTCCCACCCCATCAGGGTCGGTCTGCTTTATGGCCCTCAGGGCCTCTTGTAGGTTTAGTGCATAGTCCCTTATACTCTCATGCGCTCGCTGCTTGCACCCGTAGAATCTAAGCTTAATCTCGGCTGAGGTGCGGGTATCAAAGGTGTCCTTCAGCCGGGTTAGTATCCCTGCGACAGTCTTCCTCCCAGGTGGCCAGGATTTTACTTCCCTTTTGGCTGCCCCGGTTAGTTGGGCCACCAGGATGCTCACTTTTTGCTCTTCTGTGAGGGGGTACACCTGGAAGAGGCTATCCAGCTTTTCTCTAAAGTCATGCAGGGTATGTGACTCCCCTGAGTACTGGGGTAGCCAAGCTGCTCCCGGGATATAGGGCATGGTGAAGGGCATAACTGTAGCAGCGGTGGCGCTGGCGGGGGTTGAGGCAGTGAAGCTCTCCTCCGTATCCGACATCTTCCTCCCCCCTAGTGGACCGTGGCCTACCTTGCGATGATCCTGTTCCGTAGGCCGCGGCTCCGCAGTGGATCGTCAGGGTTGAGGACCTTCCGTCGCGCTCCGGTGACGTCGGCGTCTGCTGGGCTCCTTCCAGGACCTTACGCAACGTCCGGACGTGAGGCGGGGCTTCAGTTCTCGCGCGCTTTCGGAGTCCACGCCCCTCTTCTTCCCGTGCGGCGTCCTCAAGATGGCGTCCAATGGCGGGAAAACTCCACGGATGGCGGGAAGAAGGTCGAAGATGGCGCCGGATGGCGGGAAAACTTCGCTGATGGCGGGAAGAAGGTAGAAGATGGCGCCGGATGGCGGGAAACCTCCACGGATAGCGGGAATCTTCACCACTGGTAAGTTTGAACAGTCTTTGCTTTTCAGGCACGCAGTACCCGGTGGTTGCGGGCACGAGATCCTGCCGACTACGCCAAAGTTGACGCGCCCCTGGGCCTGTGTCGCGCTGCGCTGCGCATGCGGGAGCTTACCCGGAGCCGGATCTGTGGAGGGTTGTAGTCTCGTGGCGGTGACCCGGTCCGTGCCCAGGGAGTCAAACTAGACGGCAGTCCATTAGTAGTAAATGGTTGATGACTACGCCACCCGTTGAGTGCAGCCAGGGGGCTGCTGCTGCAGGGCAGACCGCTGAGGCCGATGGTGGGATTGTGCAGCGTGATAGTATAACCCCCAACGGGAGGGGTATGGCCTCAGGGCAGCCGACGTGGATGATGGGGGTAGCAGGAACCACTCAGAGACGGTACGGTGTAGTTCAGGGTCTTTACTGGTAACAACAAAAGACCCTCCCGGAGTACTTGCTAGCGGATGGGGCCTGGTCAGTCCTTGAGCAGATGGGATCTCCCCTGGCCAGGCGTAGTTGTAGGCCTCCCAAACTGACTGTACTCTTCTGGCTACCTTGCTAGGAGCTGATGTAAGTAGCCCACGTCCCTGAGTGTACCGTGTGGTGCTCACCCGTATGGCCGGTGACTCGGGGCCTTCTAATGGCTTCCGCTCCACGATGGCGGTGCTGGTCCCACGCATGTGACCGTGCCTTCGGGCTTCTGGGCCAGAGGACCTGAAATCCCCTGCCTGACGGATTCTGCTGCTGGGCAGGAATTAGTCCCCACAGCCTCGGACTCCGGGTCCGGTAAAAAGTCTTCTTAGTCAGGGCGAACTCTGCAGCTGCCAGCCCCTGACTCCTTGTAACTGCTGTTTCTTCCTATGCTGTCTCTACTTCTTCTCTTCTTCTACTCACTCACCCTGCCTCAGCCCCAGGTTTATATAGGGGAAGTTCTTCCCCTCCCAAGACTGGGCAGGAGGTGTGGCATGCACAGGATCCCTGACTAAAGGACCTCCCACCTGCTCTCAGACATAACATTACGTTACTGTGGCAACCAGACCCCTGGGGTGTCACATACATTATTCTGCATGCTCTCAGGAGCAGCCTGTATATTGTATATTAGGGTGTAAGCTCCTAGGACAGGGTGTAGATTATTCTGTGTGCTCTCAGGAGCAGTCTGTATATTGCATATTAGAGTGTAAGCTCCTAGGACAGGGAGTACATTATTCTGTATGCTCTCAGGAGCAGCCTGTATGTTGTATATTAGAGTGTAAGCTCCTAGGACAGGGTGTAGATTATTCTGTATACTCTCAGGAGCAGTCTGTATATTGTATATTAGAGTGTAAGCTCCTAGGACAGGGTGTAGATTATTCTGCATGCTCTCAGGAGCAGTCTGGATATTGTATATTAGATTGTAAGCTCCTAGGACAGGGTGTAGATTATTCTGTATACTCTCAGGAGCAGCCTGTATATTGTATATTAGAGTGTAAGCTCCTTGGACAGGGTGTTGATTATTCTGTATGCTTTCAGGAGCAGCCTGTATATTGTATATTAGAGTGTAAGCTCCTTGGACAGGGTGTTGATTATTCTGTATGCCCTCAGGAGCAGTGTGTATATTGTATATTAGAGTGTAAGTTCCTAGGACAGGGTGTAGATTATTCTGAATGCTCTCAGGAGCAGCCTGTATATTGTAAATTAGATTGTAAGCTCCTAGGACAAGGTTTAGATTATTCTGTATGCTCTCAGGAGCAGCCTGTATATTGTATATTAGAGTGTAAGCTCCTAGGACAGGATGTAGATTATTCTGTATGCTCTGAGGAGCAGCCTGTATATTGTATATTAGAGTGTAAGCTCCTAGGATAGGGTGTAGATTATTCTGTATGCCCTCAGGAGCAGTCTGTATATTGTATATTAGAGTGTAAGCTTCTTGGACAGGGTGTAGATTTTTCTGTATGCTCTCAGGAGCAGCCTGTATATTATATATTAGATTGTAAGCTCCAAGGACAGGGTGTAGATTATTCTGTATGCCCTCAGGAGCAGCCTGTATATTGTATATTAGATTGTAAGCTCCTAGGACAGGGTGTAGATTATTCTGTATGCTCTCAAGATCAGTCTGTATATTGTGTATTAGATTGTAAACTCCTAGGACAGGGTGTAGATTATTCTGTATGCCCTCAGGAGCAGCCTGTATATTGTATATTAGATTGTAAGCTCCTAGGACAGGGTGTAGATTATTCTGTATGCCCTGAGGAGCAGCCTGTATATTGTATATTAGATTGTAAACTCCTAGGACAGGGTGTAGATTATTCTGTATGCTCTCAGGAGCAGCCTGTATATTGTATATTAGATTGTAAACTCCTAGGACAGGGTGTAGATTATTCTGTATGCTCTCAGGAGCAGTCTGTATATTGTATATTAGATTGTAAACTCTTAGGGCACGGTGTAGATTATTCTGTATGCTCTCAGGAGCAGCCTGTATATTGTATATTAGAGTGTAAATTCCTAGGACAGGGCATAGATTATTCTGTATGCCCTCAGGAGCAGCCTGTATATTGTGTATTAGAGTGTAAGCTGCTAGGACAGGGTGTAGATTATTCTGTTTTCCCTCAGGAGCAGCCTGTATATTGTATATTAGAGTGTAAGCTCCTAGGACAGGGTGTAGATTATTCTGTATGCTCTCAGGAGCAGCCTGTATATTGTATATTAGAGTGTAAACTCCTAGGACAGGATGTAGATTATTCTGTATGCTTTCAGGACCAGCCTGTATATTGTATATTAGAGTGTAAGCTCTTAGGACAGGGTATACATTATTCTGTATGCCCTCAGGAGCAGCCTTTATATTGTATATTAGGGTGTAAACTCCTAGGACAGGACGTAGATTATTCTGTATGCTCTCAGGAGCAACCTGTATATTGTATATTAGATTGTAAGCTCCTACGACAGGGTGTAGATTATTCTGTATGCTCTCAGGAGCAGCCTGTATATTGTATATTAGAGTGTAAGCTCCTAGGACAGGGTGTACATTATTCTGTATGCTCTCAGGAGCAGCCTGTATATTGTATATTAGAGTGTAAGCTCCAAGGACAGGGTGTACATTATTCTGTATGCTCTCAGGAGCAGCCTGTATATTGTATATTAGAGTGTAAGCTCCTAGGACAGGGTGTACATTATTCTGTATGACCTCAGGAGCAGACTGTATATTGTATATTAGAGTGTAAGCTCCAAGGACAGGGTGTAGATTATTCTGTATGCCCTCAGGAGCAGCCTGTATATTGTATATTAGAGTGTAAGCTCCTAGGACAGGGTGTAGATTATTATGTATGCTCTCAGGAGCAGCCTGTATATTGTATATTAGATTGTAAACTCCTAGGACAGGGTGTAGATTATTCTATATGCTCTCAGGATCAGCCTGTATATTGTATATTAGAGTGTAAATTTCTAGGACAGGGTGTAGTTTATTCAGCATGCTCTCAGGAGCAGCCTATATATTATATATTAGAGTGTAAGCTCCTACGACAGGGTGTGCATTATTCTGTATGCCTTCAGGAGCAGTCTGTATATTGTATTTTAGAGTTTAAGCTCGTAGGAGAGGGTGTAGATTATTCTGTATGCCCTCAGGAGCAGTCTGTATATTGTATATTAGAGTGTAAGCTCCTAGGACAGGGTGTGCATTATTCTGCATGCTCTCAGGAACAGCATGTATATTGTATATTAGATTGTAAGCTCCTAGGACAGGGTATAGATTTTTCTGTATGCTCTCAGGAGCAGCCTGTATATTGTATATTAGATTGTAAGCTCCTAGGACAGGGTGTAGATTATTCTGTATGCTCTCAGGAGCAGCCTGTATATTGTATATTAGATTGTAAGCTCCTAGGACAGGGTGTACATTATTCTGCATGCTCTCAGGAGCAGCATGTATATTGTATATTAGATTGTAAGCTCCTAGGACAGAGTGTAGATTATTCTGTATGCTCTCAGGAGCAGCCTGTATATTGTATATTAAAGTGTAAACTCCTAGGACAGGGTGTAGATTATTCTGTATGCCCTCAGGAGTAGCCTGTATATTGTATATTAAAGTGTAAGCTCCTAGGACAGGGTGTAGATTATTCTGTATGCCCTCAGGAGCAGCCTGTATATTGTATATTAGATTGTAAGCTCCTAGGACAGAGTGTAGATTATTCTCTATGAACTCAGGAGCAGCCTGTATATTGTATATTAGAGTGTAAATTCCTAGGACAGGGTGTAGATTATTCTGTAAGCTCTCAGGAGCAGCCTGTATATTGTGTATTAGATTGTAAACTCCTAGGACAGGGTGTAGATTATTCTGTATGCCCTCAGGAGTAGCCTGTATATTGTATATTAGAGTGTAAGCTCCTAGGTCAGAGTGTACATTATTCTGTATGCTCTCAGCAGCAGCCTGTATATTATATATTAGATTGTAAACTCCTAAAACAGGGTGTAGATTATTCTGTATGCCCTCAGGAGTAGCCTATATATTGTATATTAGAGTGTAAGCTCCTAGCACAGTGTGTAGATTATTCTGTATGCCCTCAGGAGCAGCCTGTATATTGTATATTAGAGTGTAAGCTCCTACGACAGGGCATAGATTATTCTGTATGCCCTCAGGAGCAGCCTGTATATTGTATATTAGATTGTAAGCTCCTAGGAAAGAGTGTAGATTATTCTCTATGCCCTCAGGAGCAGCCTGTATATTGTATATTAGGGTGTAAATTCCTAGGACAGGGTGTAGATTATTCTGTATGCCCTCAGGAGCAGCCTGTATATTGTATATTAGATTGTAAGCTCCTAGGACAGGGTGTAGATTATTCTCTATGAACTCAGGAGCAGCCTGTATATTGTATATTAGAGTGTAAGCTCCTACGATAGGGCATAGATTATTCTGTATGCCCTCAGGAGCAGCCTGTATATTGTATATTAGATTGTAAGCTCCTAGAACAGAGTGTAGATTATTCTCTATGAACTCAGGGGCAGCCTGTATATTGTATATTAGAGTGTAAATTCCTAGGACAGGGTGTAGATTATTCTGTAAACTCTCAGGAGCAGCCTGTATATTGTGTCTTAGATTGTAAACTCCTAGGACAGGGTGTAGATTATTCTGTATGCCCTCAGGAGCAGCCTGTATATTGTATATTAGAGTGTAAGCTCCTAGGTCAGAGTGTACATTATTCTGTATGCTCTCAGGAGCAGCCTGTATATTATATATTAGATTGTAAACTCCTAAAACAGGGTGTAGATTATTCTATATGCCCTCAGGAGTAGCCTGTATATTGTATATTAGAGTGTAAGCTCCTAGCACAGGGTGTAGATTATTCTGTATGCCCTCAGGAGCAGCCTGTATATTGTATATTAGAGTGTAAGTTCCTACGACAGGGCATAGATTATTCTGTATGCCCTCAGGAGCAGCCTGTATATTGTATATTAGATTGTAAGCTCCTAGGACAGAGTGTAGATTATTCTCTATGCCCTCAGGAGCAGCCTGTGTATTGTATATTAGAGTGTAAATTCCTAGGACAGGGTGTAGATTATTCTGTAAGCTCTCAGGAGCAGCCTGTATATTGTATATTAGAGTGTAAATTCCTAGGACAGGGTGTAGATTATTCTGTATGCCCTCAGGAGCAGCCTGTATATTGTATATTAGATTGTTAGCTCCTAGGACAGGGTGTAGATTATTCTGTATGCTCTCAAGAGCAGTCTGTATATTGTGTATTAGATTGTAAACTCCTAGGACAGGGTGTAGATTATTCTGTATGCCCTCAGGAGTAGCCTGTATATTGTATATTAGATTGTAAGCTCCTAGGACAGGGTGTAGATTATTCTGTATGCCCTCAGGAGCAGCCTGTATATTGTATATTAGATTTTAAGCTCCTAGGACAGGGTGTAGATTATTCTGTTTGCTCTCAGGAGCAGCCTGTATATTGTGTATTAGATTGTAAACTCCTAGGACAGGGTGTAGATTATTCTGTATGCCCTCAGGAGCAGCCTGTATATTGTATATTAGATTGTAAACTCCTAGGACAGGGTGTAGATTATTCTGTTTGCTCTCAGGAGCAGCCTGTATATTGTGTATTAGATTGTAAACTCCTAGGACAGGGTGTAGATTATTCTGTATGCCCTCAGGAGTAGCCTGTATATTGTATATTAGAGTGTAAGCTCCTAGGACAGGGTGTAGATTATTCTGTATGCTCTCAGGAGCAGTCTGTATATTGTATATTAAAATGTAAGTTCCTAGGACAGGGCATAGATTATTCTGTATGCCCTCAGGAGCAGCCTGTATATTGTATATTAGAGTGTAAGCTCCTAGGAGAGGGTGTAGATTATTCTGCATGCTCTCAGGAGCAGTCTATGTATTGTATATTAGATTGTAAGCTCCTAGGTCAGAGTGTACATTATTCTGTATGCTCTCAGGAGCAGCCTGTATATTATATATTAGATTGTAAACTCCTAGGACAGGGTGTAGATTATTCTGCATGCTCTCAGGAGCAGCCTGTATATTGTATGTTAGATTGTAAGCTCCTAGGACAGGGTGTAGATTATTCTGAATGCCCTCAGGAGCAGCCTGTATATTGTATATTAGAGTGTAAGCTCCTAGGACAGGGTGTAGATTATTCTGTATGCTCTCAGGAGCAGCCTGTATATTGTATATTAGAGTGTAAGCTCCTAGGACAGGATGTAGATTATTCTGTATGCTTTCAGGACCAGCCTGTATATTGTATATTAGAGTGTAAGCTCTTAGGACAGGGTGTACATTATTCTGTATGTCCTCAGGAGCAGTCTTTATATTGTATATTAGGGTGTAAACTCCTAGGACAGGACGTAGATTATTCTGTATGCCCTCAGGAGCAGCCTGTATATTGTATATTAGAGTGTAAGCTCCTAGAAGAGAGTGTAGATTAATCTCTATGAACTCAGGGGCAGTCTGTATATTGTATATTAGAGTGTAAATTCCTAGGACAGGGTGTAGATTATTCTGTAAACTCTCAGGAGCAGCCTGTATATTGTGTCTTAGATTGTAAACTCCTAGGACAGGGTGTAGATTATTCTGTATGCCCTCAGGAGCAGCCTGTATATTGTATATTAGAGTGTAAGCTCCTAGGTCAGAGTGTACATTATTCTGTATGCTCTCAGGAGCAGCCTGTATATTATATATTAGATTGTAAACTCCTAAAACAGGGTGTAGATTATTCTATATGCCCTCAGGAGTAGCCTGTATATTGTATATTAGAGTGTAAGCTCCTAGCACAGGGTGTAGATTATTCTGTATGCCCTCAGGAGCAGCCTGTATATTGTATATTAGAGTGTAAGCTCCTACGACAGGGCATAGATTATTCTGTATGCCCTCAGGAGCAGCCTGTATATTGTATATTAGATTGTAAGCTCCTAGGACAGAGTGTAGATTATTCTCTATGAGCTCAGGAGCAGCCTATATATTGTATATTAGAGTGTAAATTCCTAGGACAGGGTGTAGATTATTCTGTAAACTCTCAGGAGCAGCCTGTATATTGTATATTAGAGTGTAAATTCCTAGGACAGGGTGTAGATTATTCTGTATGCCCTCAGGAGCAGCCTGTATATTGTATATTAGATTGTTAGCTCCTAGGACAGGGTGTAGATTATTCTGTATGCTCTCAAGAGCAGTCTGTATATTGTGTATTAGATTGTAAACTCCTAGGACAGGGTGTAGATTATTCTGTATGCCCTCAGGAGTAGCCTGTATATTGTATATTAGATTGTAAGCTCCTAGGACAGGGTGTAGATTATTCTGTATGCCCTCAGGAGCAGCCTGTATATTGTATATTAGATTTTAAGCTCCTAGGACAGGGTGTAGATTATTCTGTTTGCTCTCAGGAGCAGCCTGTATATTGTGTATTAGATTGTAAACTCCTAGGACAGGGTGTAGATTATTCTGTATGCCCTCAGGAGCAGCCTGTATATTGTATATTAGATTGTAAACTCCTAGGACAGGGTGTAGATTATTCTGTTTGCTCTCAGGAGCAGCCTGTATATTGTGTATTAGATTGTAAACTCCTAGGACAGGGTGTAGATTATTCTGTATGCCCTCAGGAGTAGCCTGTATATTGTATATTAGAGTGTAAGCTCCTAGGACAGGGTGTAGATTATTCTGTATGCTCTCAGGAGCAGTCTGTATATTGTATATTAAAATGTAAGTTCCTAGGACAGGGCATAGATTATTCTGTATGCCCTCAGGAGCAGCCTGTATATTGTATATTAGAGTGTAAGCTCCTAGGAGAGGGTGTAGATTATTCTGCATGCTCTCAGGAGCAGTCTATGTATTGTATATTAGATTGTAAGCTCCTAGGTCAGAGTGTACATTATTCTGTATGCTCTCAGGAGCAGCCTGTATATTATATATTAGATTGTAAACTCCTAGGACAGGGTGTAGATTATTCTGCATGCTCTCAGGAGCAGCCTGTATATTGTATGTTAGATTGTAAACTCCTAGGACAGGGTGTAGATTATTCTGTATGCCCTCAGGAGCAGCCTGTATATTGTATATTAGAGTGTAAGCTCCTAGGACAGGGTGTAGATTATTCTGTATGCTCTCAGGAGCAGCCTGTATATTGTATATTAGAGTGTAAGCTCCTAGGACAGGATGTAGATTATTCTGTATGCTTTCAGGACCAGCCTGTATATTGTATATTAGAGTGTAAGCTCTTAGGACAGGGTGTACATTATTCTGTATGTCCTCAGGAGCAGTCTTTATATTGTATATTAGGGTGTAAACTCCTAGGACAGGACGTAGATTATTCTGTATGCCCTCAGGAGCAGCCTGTATATTGTATATTAGAGTGTAAGCTCCTAGAAGAGAGTGTAGATTAATCTCTATGAACTCAGGGGCAGCCTGTATATTGTATATTAGAGTGTAAATTCCTAGGACAGGGTGTAGATTATTCTGTAAACTCTCAGGAGCAGCCTGTATATTGTGTCTTAGATTGTAAACTCCTAGGACAGGGTGTAGATTATTCTGTATGCCCTCAGGAGCAGCCTGTATATTGTATATTAGAGTGTAAGCTCCTAGGTCAGAGTGTACATTATTCTGTATGCTCTCAGGAGCAGCCTGTATATTATATATTAGATTGTAAACTCCTAAAACAGGGTGTAGATTATTCTATATGCCCTCAGGAGCAGCCTGTATATTGTATATTAGAGTGTAAGCTCCTACGACAGGGCATAGATTATTCTGTATGCCCTCAGGAGCAGCCTGTATATTGTATATTAGATTGTAAGCTCCTAGGACAGAGTGTAGATTATTCTCTATGCCCTCAGGAGCAGCCTATATATTGTATATTAGAGTGTAAATTCCTAGGACAGGGTGTAGATTATTCTGTAAGCTCTCAGGAGCAGCCTGTATATTGTATATTAGAGTGTAAATTCCTAGGACAGGGTGTAGATTATTCTGTATGCCCTCAGGAGCAGCCTGTATATTGTATATTAGATTGTTAGCTCCTAGGACAGGGTGTAGATTATTCTGTATGCTCTCAAGAGCAGTCTGTATATTGTGTATTAGATTGTAAACTCCTAGGACAGGGTGTAGATTATTCTGTATGCCCTCAGGAGTAGCCTGTATATTGTATATTAGATTGTAAGCTCCTAGGACAGGGTGTAGATTATTCTGTATGCCCTCAGGAGCAGCCTGTATATTGTATATTAGATTTTAAGCTCCTAGGACAGGGTGTAGATTATTCTGTTTGCTCTCAGGAGCAGCCTGTATATTGTGTATTAGATTGTAAACTCCTAGGACAGGGTGTAGATTATTCTGTATGCCCTCAGGAGCAGCCTGTATATTGTATATTAGATTGTAAACTCCTAGGACAGGGTGTAGATTATTCTGTTTGCTCTCAGGAGCAGCCTGTATATTGTGTATTAGATTGTAAACTCCTAGGACAGGGTGTAGATTATTCTGTTTGCTCTCAGGAGCAGCCTGTATATTGTGTATTAGATTGTAAACTCCTAGGACAGGGTGTAGATTATTCTGTATGCCCTCAGGAGTAGCCTGTATATTGTATATTAGAGTGTAAGCTCCTAGGACAGGGTGTAGATTATTCTGTATGCTCTCAGGAGCAGTCTGTATATTGTATATTAAAGTGTAAGTTCCTAGGACAGGGCATAGATTATTCTGTATGCCCTCAGGAGCAGCCTGTATATTGTATATTAGAGTGTAAGCTCCTAGGAGAGGGTGTAGATTATTCTGCATGCTCTCAGGAGCAGTCTATGTATTGTATATTAGATTGTAAGCTCCTAGGTCAGAGTGTACATTATTCTGTATGCTCTCAGGAGCAGCCTGTATATTATATATTAGATTGTAAACTCCTAGGACAGGGTGTAGATTATTCTGCATGCTCTCAGGAGCAGCCTGTATATTGTATGTTAGATTGTAAGCTCCTAGGACAGGGTGTAGATTATTCTGTATGCCCTCAGGAGCAGCCTGTATATTGTATATTAGAGTGTAAGCTCCTAGGACAGGGTGTAGATTATTCTGTATGCTCTCAGGAGCAGCCTGTATATTGTATATTAGAGTGTAAGCTCCTAGGACAGGATGTAGATTATTCTGTATGCTTTCAGGACCAGCCTGTATATTGTATATTAGAGTGTAAGCTCTTAGGACAGGGTGTACATTATTCTGTATGTCCTCAGGAGCAGCCTTTATATTGTATATTAGGGTGTAAACTCCTAGGACAGGACGTAGATTATTCTGTATGCCCTCAGGAGCAGCCTGTATATTGTATATTAGAGTGTAAGCTCCTAGGACAGGGTGTACATTGTTCTGCATGCTCTCAGGAGCAGCCTGTATATTGTATATTAGAGTGTAAGCTCCTAGGACAGGGTGTAGATTATTCTGTGTGCTCTCAGGAGCAGCCTGTATATTGTATATTAGAGTGTAAGCTCCTAGGACAGGGTGTACATTATTCTGTATGCTCTCAGGAGCAGCCTGTATGTTGTATATTAGAGTGTAAGCTCCTAGGACAGGGTGTACATTATTCTGTATGCTCTCAGGAGCAGCCTGTATGTTGTATATTAGAGTGTAAGCTCCTAGGACAGGGTGTACAATATTCTGCATGCTCTCAGGAGCAGTCTGGATATTGTATATTAGAGTGTAAGCTCCTAGGACAGGGTGTTGATTATTCTGTATGCTTTCAGGAGCAGCCTGTATATTGTATATTAGAGTGTAAGCTACTGGGACAGGGTGAAAATCACTCTGTATGCCCTCAGGAGCAGTGTGTATATTGTATATTAGAGTGTAAGCTCCTAGGACAGGGTGTAGATTATTCTGAATGCTCTCAGGAGCAGCCTGTATATTGTAAATTAGATTGTAAGCTCCTAGGACAAGGTTTAGATTATTCTGTATGCTCTCAGGAGCAGCCTACATATTGTGTATTAGAGTGTAAGCTCCTAGGACAGGGTGTAGATTATTTTGTATGCTCTCAGGAGCAGCCTGTATATTGTATATTAGAGTGTAAGCTCCTACGACAGGGTGTAGATTATTCTGTATGCCCTCAGGAGCAGTCTGTATATTGTATATTAGAGTGTAAGCTTCTTGGACAGGGTGTAGATTATTCTGTATGCTCTCAGGAGCAGCCTGTATATTATATATTAGATTGTAAGCTCCAAGGACAGGGTGTAGATTATTCTGTATGCCCTCAGGAGCAGCCTCTATATTGTATATTAGATTATAAACTCCTAGGACAGGGTGTAGATTATTCTGTATGCCCTCAGGAGCAGCCTGTATGTTGTATATTAGAGTGTAAGCTCCTAGGACAGGGTGTAGATTATTCTGTATGCCCTCAGGAGCAGCCTGTATATTGTTAATTAGATTGTAAGCTCCTAGGACAGGGTTTAGATTATTCTTTATGCCCTCAGGACCAGTCTGTATATTGTATATTAGAGTGTAAGCTCCTACGACATGGTGTGCATTATTCTGTATGCCCTCAGGAGCAGTCTGTATATTGTATATTAGAGTGTAAGCTCCTTGGACAGGGTGTAGATTTTTCTGTATGCTCTCAGGAGCAGCCTGTATATTATATATTAGATTGTAAACTCCAAGGACAGGGTGTAGATTATTCTGTATGCCCTCAGGAGCAGCCTGTATATTGTAGATTAGATTGTAAACTCCTAGGACAGGGTGTAGATTATTCTGTATGCCCTCAGGAGTAGCCTGTATATTGTATATTAGAGTGTAAGCTCCTAGGACAGGGTGTAGATTATTCCGTATGCCCTCAGGAGCAGCCTGTATATTGTTAAGTAGATTGTAAGCTCCTAGGACAGGGTTTAGAATATTCTTCATGCCCTCAGGACCAGTCTGTATATTGTATATTAGAGTGTAAGCTCCTAGAACAGAGTGTAGATTATTCTGTATGCCCTCAGGAGCAGCCTGTATATTATATATTAGAGTGTAAGCTCCTAGGCCAGGGTGTAGATTATTCTGTATGCCCTCAGGATCAGCCTGTATAATGTATGTTAGAGTGTAAACTCTTAGGACAGGGTGTACATTATTCTGTATGCTCTCAGGAGCAGCCTGTATATTGTAAATTAGGGTGTAAACTCCTAGGACAGGGTGTAGATTATTCTGTATGCCCTCAGGAGCAGCCTGTATATTGTATATTAGATTATAAGCTCCTAGGACAGGGCGTAGATTATTCTGTATGCTCTCAGGAGCAGCCTGTATATTGTACATTAGATTGTAAGCTCCTAGGACAGGGTATAGATTATTCTGTATGCTCTCAGGAGCAGCCTGTATATTGTATATTAGAGTGTAAGCTCCTAGGACAGGGTGTACATTATTCTGTATGCCCTCAAGAGCAGCATGTATATTATATATTAGAGTGTAAGCTCCTAGGACAGGGTGTAGATTATTCTGTATGCTCTCAGGAGCAGCCTGTATATTGTATATTAGATTGTAAACTCCTAGGACAGGGTATAGATTATTCTGTATGCTCTCAGGAGCAGCCTGTATATTGTATATTAGAGTGTAAGCTCCTAGGACAGGGTGTACATTATTCTGTATGCCCTCAGGAGCAGCATGTATATTATATATTAGAGTGTAAGCTCCTAGGACAGGGTATAGATTATTCTGTATGCTCTCAGCAGCAGCCTGTATATTGTATATTAGATTGGAAACTCCTAGGACAGGGTGTAAATTATTCTGTATGCCCTCAGGAGCAGCCTGTATATTGTATGTTAGAGTGTAAGCTCCTAGGACAGGGTGTACATTATTCTGTATGTCCTCAGGAGCAGCCTGTATATTGTATATTAGAGTGTAAGCTCCTAGGACAGGGTGTACATTATTCTGTATGCCCTCAAGAGCAGCATGTATATTATATATTAGAGTGTAAGCTCCTAGGACAGGGTGTAGATTATTCTGTATGCTCTCAGGAGCAGCCTGTATATTGTATATTAGATTGTAAACTCCTAGGACAGGGTATAGATTATTCTGTATGCTCTCAGGAGCAGCCTGTATATTGTATATTAGAGTGTAAGCTCCTAGGACAGGGTGTACATTATTCTGTATGCCCTCTGGAGCAGCATGTATATTATATATTAGAGTGTAAGCTCCTAGAACAGGGTGTAGATTATTCTGTATGCTCTCAGCAGCAGCCTGTATATTGTATATTAGATTGTAAGCTCCTAGGACAGAGTGTAGATTATTCTGTATGCTCTCAGGAGCAGCCTGTATATTGTATATTAGAGTGCAAGCTCCTAGGACAGGGTGTACATTATTCTGTATGCCCTCAGGAGCAGCATGTATATTATATATTAGAGTGTAAGCTCCTAGGACAGGGTGTAGATTATTCTGTATGCTCTCAGCAGCAGCCTGTATATTGTATATTAGAGTGTAAACTCCTAGGACAGGGTGTAGATTATTCTGTATGCCCTCTGGAGCAGCCTGTATATTGTATGTTAGAGTGTAAGCTCCTAGGACAGGGTGTACATTATTCTGTATGTCCTCAGGAGCAGCCTGTATATTGTATATTAGAGTGTAAACTCCTAGGACAGTGTGTAGATTATTCTGTATGCTCTCAGGAGCAGCCTGTATATTGTATATTAGAGTGTAAACTCCTAGGACAGGGTGTACATTATTCTGTATGCTCTCAGGAGCAGCCTGTATATTGTATATTAGAGTGTAAGCTCCTAGGACAGGGTGTAGATTATTCTGTATGCTCTCAGGAGCAGCCTGTGTATTGTATATTAGAGTGTAAACTCCTAGGACAGGGTGTAGATTATTCTGTATGCCCTCAGGAGCAGCCTGTATATTGTATATTAGATTGTAAGCTCCTAGGACAGGGTGTAGATTATTCTGTATGCTCTCAGGAGCAGCCTGTATATTGTATGTTAGATTATAAACTCCTAGGACAGGGCGTAGATTATTCTGTATGCCCTCAGGAGCAGCCTGTATATTGTACATTAGAGTGTAAGCTCCTAGGACAGGGTGTAGATTATTCTGTATGCCCTCAGGAGCAGCCTGTATATTGTATATTAGAGTGTAAGCTCCTAGGACAGGGCATAGATTATTCTGTATGCCCTCAGGAGCAGCCTGTATATTGTATATTAGATTGTAAGCTCCTAGGACAGGGTGTAGATTATTCTGTATGCCCTCAGGAGCAGCCTGTATATTGTATATTAGAGTGTAAGCTCCTAGGACAGGGCATAGATTATTCTGTATGCCCTCAGGAGCAGCCTGTATATTGTATATTAGATTGTAAGCTCCTAGGACAGGGTGTAGATTATTCTGTATGCCTTCGGGAGCAGCCTGTATATTGTATATTAGAGTGTAAGCTCCTAGGAGAGGGTGTAGATTATTCTGAATGCTCTCAGGAGCAGCCTGTATATTGTAAATTAGATTGTAAACTCCTAGGACAGGGTGTAGATTATTCTGTATGCCCTCAGGAGAAGCCTGTATATTGTATATTAGATTGTAAACTCCTAGGACAGGGTGTAGATTATTCTGTATGCCCTCAGGAGCAGCCTGTATATTGTATGTTAGAGTGTAAGCTCCTAGGACAGGGTGTACATTATTCTGTATGTCCTCAGGAGCAGCCTGTATATTGTATATTAGAGTGTAAACTCCTAGGACAGTGTGTAGATTATTATGTATGCTCTCAGGAGCAGCCTGTATATTGTATATTAGAGTGTAAACTCCTAGGACAGGGTGTACATTATTCTGTATGCTCTCAGGAGCAGCCTGTATATTGTATATTAGAGTGTAAGCTCCTAGGACAGGGTGTAGATTATTCTGTATGCTCTCAGGAGCAGCCTGTGTATTGTATATTAGAGTGTAAACTCCTAGGACAGGGTGTAGATTATTCTGTATGCACTCAGGAGCAGCCTGTATATTGTATATTAGATTGTAAGCTCCTAGGACAGGGTGTAGATTATTCTGTATGCTCTCAGGAGCAGCCTGTATATTGTATATTAGATTATAAGCTCCTAGGACAGGGCGTAGATTATTCTGTATGCCCTCAGGAGCAGCCTGTATATTGTACATTAGAGTGTAAGTGACGCGCCCCTGGGCCTGTGTCGCGCTGCGTTGCGCATGCGGGAGCTTACCCGGAGCCGGATCTCTTGAGGGTTGTAGTCTCGTGGCGGTGATCCGGTCCGTGCCCAGGGAGTCAGACTAAGTGGCGCTGTATTAGCGGTAGATGTTGGACGACTACGCCACCCGTTGAGTACAGCTAAGGAGCTGCTGCTGCAGGGCAGACCGCTGAGGCCGGTGGTAGGATTGTGCAGCGTGATAGTATAACCCCCAACGGGAGGGGTATGGCCTCAGGGCAGCCGACGTGGATGATGGGGGTAGCAGGAACCACTCAGAGACGGTACGGTGTAGTTCAGGGTCTTTACTGGTGACAACGATAGACCCTCCCGGAGTACTGGCTAGCGATTGGGGCCTGGTCAGTCCTTGAGCAGATGGGATCTCCCCTGGCCAGGCGGAGTTGTAGGCCTCCCAAACTAACGATACTCTTCTGGCTACCTTGCTAGAAGCGGGTATAAGTAGCCCACGTCCCTGAGTGTACCGTGTGGTGCTCACCCGTATGGCCGGTGACTCGGGGCCTTCTAGTAGCTTCCGCTCCACGACGGCGGTGCTGGTCCCACGCGTGTGACCGTGCCTTCGGGTTTCTGGGCCAGAGAACCTGCAATCCCCTGCCGGTCGGTTTCTGCTGCTGGATAGGAGTTAGTCCCCACAGCCTCGGACTCCGGGTCCGGTGATAACTTCTCAGTCAGGGCGAGCTCTGCAGCTGCCAGCCCCTGACTCCTTGTAGCACTGCTCCCACAGAGCTCCTGATGTTCTTTCCTATATCTGCTTCTCTTCTCTGTCTCTACTTCTTCTCTACTCCTGGCATGGCCCAGGAGCTGGGCCCAGCCGGAGCCACAGCTCCCTGTCAGCCCTCCTGGCTGAACTCTCCCTCTCAACTCTCTAACCCTGCCTCAGCCCCAGGTTTATACAGGGGAAGTTCTTCCCCTCCCAGGACTGGGCAGGAGGTGTGGCATGCATAGGATTCCTGACCAAGAGACCTCCCACCTGCTCTCAGACATAACATTGCTGTTACTGTGGAAACCAGACCCCTGGGGTGCCACATTCCCCCCTAGTGAAATTTAGTACTCCGGGACTAAACATATTTTTAAACATAACAAGGTATAAACAATAATAGTACAATAAGAAAAACATATAAAGATGGTCACGGCGTGTCCGCAACCGGGTGCAGTTTTTGAAGAAAAGTAAGGTGTCCATTTCACCAAAACAGGGAGACGTAACCAGGTAGGGGTCTGTCCTTCCCCGAGTCCTTAACAGTCTTTAGTCCGTCCTGGGTTACGCTCCAACTATGTACAAAGGATTCCCGGCAAATCCACCAAAGACTCCCATAAATTACTAGAAACACATAATTATTTACAGGATATGGCCGCTCTCAGTCCTCGGCCAGTGGGGATAAGGAATGGCTGCTCACAGTCCTCAGCCTGGTTTAAGATAGGGGCACATGGGGAACAATTCACTAATCCCAACGGGGACCATATTTTAATTAGCAGCAGTCCTTGTACCCTTACGGGTAACTATTTACAGCTCTTTATTCACGCTACTTCCCTTCAGTAGCTATGTCCTCTTTGTGCTCCCTCCTGAGGGTAGTCCTCAGACCCGTCCGGGTCCTCTTGGCTTTCCTCGTATTGGTAGTACTGCAGCTCCTCCTCGGTTAGCTGGGTTAGTATCTCTGCGACAGTCCTCCTCCCAGGTGGCCAGGACTTTACCTCCCTTTGGGCTGCCCCGGTTAATTGGGCCACCAGGATGCTCACTTTTTGCTCCTCTGTGAGGGGGTACACCTGGAAGAGGCTATCCAGCTTTTCTCTAAAGTCATGCAGGGTATGTGACTTCCCTGAGTACTGGGGTAGCCAGGCTGCCCCCGGGATATAGGGCATGGTGAAAGGCATGACCGCAACAGCGGTGGCGCTGGCGGGGGTTGAAGCGGTGAAGCTCTCCTCCGTATCCGGCATCCTTCTCCCCCCTAGTGGACCGTGGCCTACCTTGCGATGATCCTCTTCCGTAGGCCGCGGCTCCGCAGTGGATCGTCAGGGTTGAAGACCTTCCGTCGCGCTCCTGTGACGTCGGCGTCTGCTGGGCTCCTTCCAGGACCTTACGCAACGTCCGGACGTGAGGCGGGGCTTCAGTTCTCGCGCGCTTTCGGAGTCCACGCCCCTCTTCTTCCCGCACGGCGTCCTCAAGATGGCGTCCAATGGCGGGAAAACTCCACGTATGGCGGGAAGAAGGCTGAAGATGGCGCCGGATGGCGGGAAAACTCCACCGATGGCGGGAAGGAAGCGGAAGATGGCGCCGGATGGCGGGAATCTTCACCACAGGTAAGTTTGAACAGTCTTTTTCAGGCACGCAGTACCCGGTGGTTGCGGGCACGAAATCCTGCCGACTACGCCAAAAGTTGACGCGCCCCTGGGCCTGTGTCGCGCTGCGTTGCGCATGCGGGAGCTTACCCGGAGCCGGATCTCTTGAGGGTTGTAGTCTCGTGGCGGTGATCCGGTCCGTGCCCAGGGAGTCAGACTAATTGGCGCTCTATTAGCGGTAGATGTTGGACGACTACGCCACCCGTTGAGTACAGCTAAGGAGCTGCTGCTGCAGGGCAGACCGCTGAGGCCGGTGGTAGGATTGTGCAGCGTGATAGTATAACCCCCAACGGGAGGGGTATGGCCTCAGGGCAGCCGACGTGGATGATGGGGGTAGCAGGAACCACTCAGAGACGGTACGGTGTAGTTCAGGGTCTTTACTGGTGACAACGATAGACCCTCCCGGAGTACTGGCTAGCGATTGGGGCCTGGTCAGTCCTTGAGCAGATGGGATCTCCCCTGGCCAGGCGGAGTTGTAGGCCTCCCAAACTAACGATACTCTTCTGGCTACCTTGCTAGAAGCGGGTATAAGTAGCCCACGTCCCTGAGTGTACCGTGTGGTGCTCACCCGTATGGCCGGTGACTCGGGGCCTTCTAGTAGCTTCCACTCCACGACGGCGGTGCTGGTCCCACGCGTGTGACCGTGCCTTCGGGTTTCTGGGCCAGAGGACCTGCAATCCCCTGCCGGTCGGTTTCTGCTGCTGGATAGGAGTTAGTCCCCACAGCCTCGGACTCCGGGTCCGGTGATAACTTCTCAGTCAGGGCGAGCTCTGCAGCTGCCAGCCCCTGACTCCTTGTAGCACTGCTCCCACAGAGCTCCTGATGTTCTTTCCTATATCTGCTTCTCTTCTCTGTCTCTAATTCTTCTCTACTCCTGGCATGGCCCAGGAGCTGGGCCCAGCCGGAGCCACAGCTCCCTGTCAGCCCTCCTGGCTGAACACTCCCTCTCAACTCTCTAACCCTGCCTCAGCCCCAGGTTTATACAGGGGAAGTTCTTCCCCTCCCAGGACTGGGCAGGAGGTGTGGCATGCATAGGATTCCTGACCAAGAGACCTCCCACCTGCTCTCAGACATAACATTGCTGTTACTGTGGAAACCAGACCCCTAGGGTGCCACATAAGCTCCTAGGACAGGGTGTAGATTATTCTGTATGCTCTCAGGAGCAGCCTGTATATTGTATATTAGAGTGTAAACTCCTAGGACAGGGTGTAGATTATTCTGTATGCCCTCAGGAGCAGCCTGTATATTGTATATTAGAGTGTAAGCTCCTAGGACAGGGCATAGATTATTCTGTATGCCCTTAGGAGCAGCCTGTATATTGTATATTAGATTGTAAGCTCCTAGGACAGGGTGTAGATTATTCTGTATGCCTTCGGGAGCAGCCTGTATATTGTATATTAGAGTGTAAGCTCCTAGGAGAGGGTGTAGATTATTCTGAATGCTCTCAGGAGCAGCCTGTATACTGTATATTAGAGTGTAAACTCCTAGGACAGGGTGTAGATTATTCTGTATGCCCTCAGGAGCAGTCTGTATATTGTATATTAGAGTGTAAGCTCCTAGGACAGGGTGTAGATTATTCTGTATGCCTTCGGGAGCAGCCTGTATATTGTATATTAGAGTGTAAGCTCCTAGGAGAGGGTGTAGATTATTCTGAATGCTCTCAGGAGCAGCCTGTATACTGTATATTAGAGTGTAAACTCCTAGGACAGGGTGTAGATTATTCTGTATGCCCTCAGGAGCAGTCTGTATATTGTATATTAGAGTGTAAGCTCCTAGGACAGGGTGTAGATTATTCTGTATGCTCTCAGGAGCAACCTGTATATTGTAAATTAGATTGTAAACTCCTAGGACAGGGTGTAGATTATTCTGTATGCCCTCAGGAGCAGTCTGTATATTGTATATTAGAGTGTAAACTCCTAGGACAGGGTGTAGATTATTCTGTATGCCCTCAGGAGCAGCCTGTATATTGTAAATTAGATTGTAAACTCCTAGGACAGGGTGTAGATTATTCTGTATGCTCTCAGGAGCAGCCTGTATATTGTATATTAGAGTGTAAACTCCTTGGACAGGGTGTAGATTATTCTGTATGCTCTCAGGAGCAGTCTGTATATTGTATATTAGAGTGTAAACTCCTAGGACAGGGCGTAGATTATTCTGTATGCCCTCAGGAGCAACCTGTATATTGTATATTAGAGTGCAAGCTCCTAGGACAGGATGTAGATTATTCTGTATGCCCTCAGGAGCAGCCTGTATATTGTATATTAGAGTGTAAGCTCCTAGGACAGGGTGTAGATTATTCTGTATGCTCTCAGGAGCAACCTGTATATTGTAAATTAGATTGTAAACTCTTAGGACAGGGTGTAGATTATTCTGTATGCCCTCAGGAGCAGTCTGTATATTGTATATTAGAGTGTAAACTCCTAGGACAGGGTGTAGATTATTCTGTATGCCCTCAGGAGCAGCCTGTATATTGTAAATTAGATTGTAAGCTCCTAGGACAGGGTGTAGATTATTCTGTATGCCCCCAGGAGCAGTCTGTATATTGTATATTAGAGTGTAAACTCCTAGGACAGGGTGTAGATTATTCTGTATGCCCTCAGGAGCAGCCTGTATATTGTAAATTAGAGTGTAAGCTCCTAGGACAGGGCGTAGATTATTCTGTATGCTCTCAGGAGCAGCCTGTATATTGTATATTAGAGTGTAAACTCCTTGGACAGGGTGTAGATTATTCTGTATGCTCTCAGGAGCAGTCTGTATATTGTATATTAGAGTGTAAGCTCCTAGGACAGGGCGTAGATTATTCTGTATGCTCTCAGGAGCAGTCTGTATATTGTATATTAGAGTGTAAGCTCCTAGAACACGGTGTAGATTATTCTGTATGCCCTCAGGAGCAACCTGTATATTGTAAATTAGATTGCAAGCTCCTAGGACAGGGTTTAGATTATTCTGTATGCCCTCAGGAGCAGCCTGTATATTGTATATTAGATTGTAAGCTCCTAGGACAGGGTGTAGATTATGTATGCCCTCAGGAGCAGCCTGTATATTATATATTAGAGTGTAAGCTCCTAGGACAGGGCGTAGATTAATCTGTATGCCCTCAGGAGCAACCTGTATATTGTACATTAGAGTGTAAGCTCCTAGGACAGGAAGTAGATTATTATGCATGCTCTCAGGAGCGGCCTGTATATTGTATATTAGAGTGTAAGCTACTAGGACAGGGTGTAGATTATTCTGCATGCCCTCAGGAGCAGTCTGTATATTGTATATTAGAGTGTAAGCTCCTAGGACAGGGTGTACATTATTCTGCGTGCTCTCAGGAGCAGTCTGTATAATGTATATTAGATTGTAAGCTCCTAGGACAGGGTGTAGATTATTCTGTGTGCTCTCAGGAGCAGCCTGTATATTGTATATTAGAGTGTAAGCTCCTAGGACAGGGTGTACATTATTCTGCGTGCTCTCAGGAGCAGTCTGTATAATGTATATTAGATTGTAAACTCCTAGGACAGGGTGTAGATTATTCTGTATGCTCTCAGGAGCAGCCTGTATATTGTATATTAGAGTGTAAGCTCCTAGGACATTGCGTAGATTATTCTGTATGCCCTCAGGAGCAGCCTGTATATTGTACATTAGAGTGTAAGCTCCTAAAACAGGGTGTAGATTATTCTGTATGCTCTCAGGAGCAGCCTGTATATTGTATATTAGATTATAAGCTCCTAGGACAGGGTGTAGATTATTCTGTATGCTCTCAGGAGCAGCCTGTATATAGTATAATAGATTATAAGCTCCTAGGACAGGGCGTAGATTATTCTGTATGCCCTAAGGAGCAGCCTGTATATTGCACATTAGAGTGTAAGCTCCTAGGACAGGGTATACATTATTCTGTATGCCCTCAGGAGCTGCCTGTATATTGTATATTAGATTATAAACTCCTAGGACAGGGCGTAGATTATTCTGTATGCCCTCAGGAGCAGCCTGTATATTGTATATTAGAGTGTAAGCTCCTAAAACAGGGTGTAGATTATTCTGTATGCCCTCAGGAGCAGCCTGTATATTGTATATTAGAGTGTAAGCTCCTAGGACAGGGTGTAGATTATTCTGTATGCCCTCAAGAGCAGCCTGTATATTGTATATTAGATTGTAAGCACCTAGGACAGGGTCTACATTATTCTGTATGCCCTCAGGAGCAGCCAGTATATTGTATATTAGAGTATAAGCTCCTAGGACACGGTGTAGATTATTCTGTATGCTCTCAGGAGCAGCCTATATATTGTATATTAGATTGTAAGCTCCTAGGACAGGGTGTACATTATTCTGTACGCCCTCAGGAGCAGCCTGTATATTAGATTGTAAGCTCCTAGGACAGGGTGTAGATTATTCTCTATGCCCTCAAGAACAGCCTGTATATTGTATATTAGATTGTAAGCTCCTAGGACAGGGTGTAGATTATTCTGTATGCTCTCAGGAGCAGACTGTATATTGTATATTAGATTGCAAGCTCCTAGGACAGGGTGTAGATTATTCTCTATGCCCTCAAGAGCAGCCTGGATATTGTATATTAGAGTGTAAGCTCCTAGGACAGGGTGTAGATTATTGTGTATGCTCTCAGGATCAGCCTGTACATTGTAAATTAGATTGTAAGCTCCTAGGACAGGGTGTAGATTATTCTGTATGCCCTCAGGAGCAGCCTGTATATTGTATATTAGAGTGTAAACTCCTTGGACAGGGTGTAGATTATTCTGTATGCTCTCAGGAGCAGCCTGTATATTCTATATTAGAGTGTAAGCTCCTAGGACAGGGCTTAGATTATTCTGTATGCTCTCAGGAGCAGCCTGTATATTGTATATTAGAGTGTAAACTCCTTGGACAGGGTGTAGATTATTCTGTATGCTCTCAGGAGCAGTCTGTATATTGTATATTAGAATGTAAGCTCCTAGGACAGGGCGTAGATTATTCTGTATGCTCTCAGGAGCAGTCTATATATTGTATATTAGAGTGTAAGCTCCTAGGACAGGGTGTAGATTCTTCTGTATGCCCTCAGGAGCAACCTGTATATTGTAAATTAGATTGCAAGCTCCTAGGACAGGGTTTAGATTATTCTGTATTCCCTCAGGAGCAGCCTGTATATTATAAATTAGATTGCAAGCTCCTAGGACAGGGTTTAGATTATTCTGTATTCCCTCAGGAGCAGCCTGTATATTGTAAATTAGATTGCAAGCTCCTAGGACAGGGTTTAGATTATTCTGTATTCCCTCAGGAGCAGTCTGTATATTGTATATTAGAGTGTAAACTCCTAGGACAGGGTGTAGATTATTCTGTATGCTCTCAGGAGCAGCCTGTATATTATATATTAGAGTGTAAGCTCCTAGGACAGGGTGTAGATTATTCTGTATGCTCTCAGGAGCAGTCTGTATAATGTATATTAGATTGTAAGCTCCTAGGACAGGGTGTAGATTATTCTGTGTGCTCTCAAGAGCAGCCTGTATATTGTATATTAGAGTGTAAGCTCCTAGGACAGGGTGTACATTATTCTGCATGCTCTCAGGAGCAGTCTATATATTGTATATTAGATTGTAAACTCCTAGGACAGGGTGTAGATTATTCTGTGTGCTCTCAGGAGCAGCCTGTATATTGTATATTAGAGTGTAAGCTCCTAGGACAGGATGTACATTATTCTGCATGGTCTCAGGAGTAGTCTGTATAATGTATATTAGATTGTAAGCTCCTAGGACAGGGTGTAGATAATTCTGTGTGCTCTCAGGAGCAGCCTGTATATTGTATATTAGAGTGTAAGCTCCTAGGACAGGGTGTATATTATTCTGTATGCTCTCAGGAGCAGACTGTATATTGTATATTAGATTGTAAGCTCCGAGGACAGGGTGTAGATTATTCTCTATGCCATCAAGAGCAGCCTGTATATTGTATATTAGAGTGTAAGCTCCTAGGACAGGGCGTAGATTATTCTGTATGCTCTCAGGAGCAGCCTGTATATTGTATATTAGAGTGTAAACTCCTTGGACAGGGTGTAGATTATTCTGTCTGCTCTCAGGAGCAGTCTGTATATTGTATATTAGAGTGTAAGCTCCTAGGACAGGGCGTAGATTATTCTGTATGCTCTCAGGAGCAGTCTATATATTGTATATTAGAGTGTAAGCTCCTAGGACAGGGTGTAGATTCTTCTGTATGCCCTCAGGAGCAACCTGTATATTGTAAATTAGATTGCAAGCTCCTAGGACAGGGTTTAGATTATTCTGTATGCCCTCAGGAGCAGCCTGTATATTGTATATTAGATTGTAAGCTCCTAGGACAGGGTGTAGATTATATATGCCCTCAGGAGCAGTCTGTATATTGTATATTAGAGTGTAAACTCCTAGGACAGGGTGTAGATTATTCTGTATGCTCTCAGGAGCAGCCTGTATATTATATATTAGAGTGTAAGCTCCTAGGACAGGGTGTACATTATTCTGTATGCTCTCAGGAGCAGTCTGTATAATGTATATTAGATTGTAAGCTCCTAGGACAGGGTGTAGATTATTCTGTATGCTCTCAGGAGCAGCCTGGGTATTGTATATTAGAGTGTAAGCTCCTATGACAGGGTGTACATTATTCTGCATGCTCTCAGAAGCAGTCTATATATTGTATATTAGATTGTAAGCTCCTAGGACAGGGTGTAGATTATTCTGTGTGCTCTCAGGAGCAGCCTGTATATTGTATATTAGAGTGTAAGCTCCTAGGACAGGGTGTACATTATTCTGCATGCTCTCAGGAGTAGTCTGTATAATGTATATTAGATTGTAAGATCCTAGGACAGGGTGTAGATAATTCTGTGTGCTCTCAGGAGCAGCCTGTATATTGTATATTAGAGTGTAAACTCCTAGGACAGGGTGTAGATTATTCTGTATGCTCTCAGGAGCAGACTGTATATTGTATATTAGATTGTAAGCTCCTAGGACAGGGTGTAGATTATTCTCTATGCCCTCAAGAGCAGCCTGTATATTGTATATTAGAGTGTAAGCTCCTAGGACAGGGTGTAGATTATTGTGTATTCTCTCAGGATCAGCCTGTACATTGTATATTAGATTGTAAGCTCCTAGGACAGGGTGAAGATTATTCTCTATGCCCTCAAGAGCAGCCTGTATATTGTATATTAGAGTGTAAGCTCCTAGGACAGGGTGTAGATTATTCTGTGTGCTCTCAGGAGCAGCCTGTATGTTGTATATTAGAGTGTAAGCTCCTAGGACAGGGTGTACATTATTCTGTTTGCTCTCAGGAGCAGTCTGTATATTGTATATTAGATTGTAAGCTCCTAGGACAGGGTGTAGATTATTCTGTGTGCTCTCAGGAGCGGCCTGTATATTGTATATTAGATTGTAAGCTCCTAGGACAGGGTGTAGATTATTCTGTGTGCTCTCAGGAGCAGCCTGTATATTGTATATTAGATTATAAGCTCCTAGGACAGGGTGTACATTATTCTGTATGCTCTCAGGAGCAGCCTGTATATTGTATATTAGAGTGTAAGCTCCAAGGACAGGGTGTACATTATTCTGTATGCTCTCAGGAGCAGCCTGTATATTGTATATTAGATTGTAAGCTCCTAGGACAGGGTGTAGATTATTCTGTATGCCCTCAGGAGCAGCCTGTATATTGTATATTAGAGTGTAAGTGCCTAGGACAGGGAGTAGATTATTATGTATGCTCTCAGGAGCAGCCTGTATATTGTATATTAGAGTGTAAGCTCCTAGGACAGGGTGTACATTATTCTGTATGCTCTCAGGAGCAGCCTGTATATTGTATATTAGATTGTAAGCTCCTAGGACAGGGTGTAGATTATTCTGTATGCCCTCAGGAGCAGCCTGTATATTGTATATTAGAGTGTAAGCGCCTAGGACAGGGAGTAGATTATTATGTATGCTCTCAGGAGCAGTCTGTATATTATATGTTACAGTGTAAGCTCCTAGGACAGGGTGTAGATTATTCTGTATGCCCTCAGGAGCAGCCTGTATATAGTATAATAGATTATAAGCTCCTAAAACAGGACGTAGATTATTCTGTATGCCCTCAGGAGCAGCCTGTATATTGCACATTAGAGTGTAAGCTCCTAGGACAGGGTATACATTATTCTGTATGCCCTCAGGAGCTGCCTGTATATTGTATATTAGATTATAAACTCCTAGGACAGGGCGTAGATTATTCTGTATGCCCTCAGGAGCAGCCTGTATATTGTATATTAGAGTGTAAGCTCCTAAAACAGGGTGTAGATTATTCTGTATGCCCTCAGGAGCAGCCTGTATATTGTATATTAGAGTGTAAGCTCCTAGGACAGGGTGTAGATTATTCTGTATGCCCTCAAGAGCAGCCTGTATATTGTATATTAGATTGTAAGCACCTAGGACAGGGTCTACATTATTCTGTATGCCCTCAGGAGCAGCCAGTATATTGTATATTAGAGTGTAAGCTCCTAGGACAGGGTGTAGATTATTCTGTATGCTCTCAGGAGCAGCCTATATATTGTATATTAGATTGTAAGCTCCTAGGACAGGGTGTACATTATTCTGTACGTCCTCAGGAGCAGCCTGTATATTGTATATTAGAGTGTAAGCTCCTAGGACAGGGTGTAGATTATTCTCTATGCCCTCAAGAGCAGCCTGTATATTGTATATTAGATTGTAAGCTCCTAGGACAGGGTGTAGATTATTCTGTATGCTCTCAGGAGCAGACTGTATATTGTATATTAGATTGCAAGCTCCTAGGACAGGGTGTAGATTATTCTCTATGCCCTCAAGAGCAGCCTGTATATTGTATATTAGAGTGTAAGCTCCTAGGACAGGGTGTAGATTATTGTGTATGCTCTCAGGATCAGCCTGTACATTGTAAATTAGATTGTAAGCTCCTAGGACAGGGTGTAGATTATTCTGTATGCCCTCAGGAGCAGCCTGTATATTGTATATTAGAGTGTAAACTCCTTGGACAGGGTGTAGATTATTCTGTATGCTCTCAGGAGCAGCCTGTATATTGTATATTAGAGTGTAAGCTCCTAGGACAGGGCGTAGATTATTCTGTATGCTCTCAGGAGCAGCCTGTATATTGTATATTAGAGTGTAAACTCCTTGGACAGGGTGTAGATTATTCTGCATGCTCTCAGGAGCAGTCTGCATATTGTATGTTAGAATGTAAGCTCCTAGGACAGGGCGTAGATTATTCTGTATGCTCTCAGGAGCAGTCTATATATTGTATATTAGAGTGTAAGCTCCTAGGACAGGGTGTAGATTCTTCTGTATGCACTCAGGAGCAACCTGTATATTGTAAATTAGATTGCAAGGTCCTAGGACAGGGTTTAGATTATTCTGTATTCCCTCAGGAGCAGCCTGTATATTGTATATTAGATTGTATGCTCCTAGGACAGGGTGTAGATTATATATGCCCTCAGGAGCAGTCTGTATATTGTATATTAGAGTGTAAACTCCTAGGACAGGGTGTAGATTATTCTGTGTGCTCTCAGGAGCAGCCTGTATATTATATATTAGAGTGTAAGCTCCTAGGACAGGGTGTACATTATTCTGTATGCTCTCAGGAGCAGTCTGTATAATGTATATTAGATTGTAAGCTCCTAGGACAGGGTGTAGATTATTCTGTGTGCTCTCAAGAGCAGCCTGTATATTGTTTATTAGAGTGTAAGCTCCTAGGACAAGGTGTACATTATTCTGCATGCTCTCAGGAGCAGTCTATATATTGTATATTAGATTGTAAGCTCCTAGGACAGGGTGTAGATTATTCTGTGTGCTCTCAGGAGCAGCCTGTATATTGTATATTAGAGTGTAAGCTCCTAGGACAGGGTGTACATTATTCTGCATGGTCTCAGGAGTAGTCTGTATAATATATATTAGATTGTAAGCTCCTAGGACAGGGTGTAGATAATTCTGTGTGCTCTCAGGAGCAGCCTGTATATTGTATATTAGAGTGTAAGCTCCTAGGACAGGGTGTAGATTATTCTGTATGCTCTCAGGAGCAGACTGTATATTGTATATTAGATTGTAAGCTCCGAGGACAGGGTGTAGATTATTATCTATGCCCTCAAGAGCAGCCTGTATATTGTATATTAGAGTGTAAGCTCCTAGGACAGGGTGTAGATTATTGTGTATGCTCTCAGGATCAGCCTGTACATTGTAAATTAGATTGTAAGCTCCTAGGACAGGGCGTAGATTATTCTGTATGCTCTCAGGAGCAGCCTGTATATTGTATATTAGAGTGTAAACTCCTTGGACAGGGTGTAGATTATTCTGTATGCTCTCAGGAGCAGTCTGTATATTGTATATTAGAGTGTAAGCTCCTAGGACAGGGCGTAGATTATTCTGTATGCTCTCAGGAGCAGTCTATATATTGTTTATTAGAGTGTAAGCTCCTAGGACAGGGTGTAGATTCTTCTGTATGCCCTCAGGAGCAACCTGTATATTGTAAATTAGATTGCAAGCTCCTAGGACAGGGTTTAGATTATTCTGTATGCCCTCAGGAGCAGCCTGTATATTGTATATTAGATTGTAAGCTCCTAGGACAGGGTGTAGATTATATATGCCCTCAGGAGCAGTCTGTATATTGTATATTAGAGTGTAAACTCCTAGGACAGGGTGTAGATTATTCTGTATGCTCTCAGGAGCAGCCTGTATATTATATATTAGAGTGTAAGCTCCTAGGACAGGGTGTACATTATTCTGTATGCTCTCAGGAGCAGTCTGTATAATGTATATTAGATTGTAAGCTCCTAGGACAGGGTGTAGATTATTCTGTGTGCTCTCAAGAGCAGCCTGTATATTGTATATTAGAGTGTAAGCTCCTAGGACAGGGTGTACATTATTCTGCATGCTCTCAGAAGCAGTCTATATATTGTATATTAGATTGTAAGCTCTTAGGACAGGGTGTAGATTATTCTGTGTGCTCTCAGGAGCAGCCTGTATATTGTATATTAGAGTGTAAGCTCCTAGGACAGGGTGTAGATTATTCTGCATGCTCTCAGGAGTAGTCTGTATAATGTATATTAGATTGTAAGATCCTAGGACAGGGTGTAGATAATTCTGTGTGCTCTCAGGAGCAGCCTGTATATTGTATATTAGATTGTAAGCTCCTAGGACAGGGTGTAGATTATTCTCTATGCCCTCAAGAGCAGCCTGTATATTGTATATTAGAGTGTAAGCTCCTAGGACAGGGTGTAGATTATTGTGTATGCTCTCAGGATCAGCCTGTACATTGTATATTAGATTGTAAGCTCCTAGGACAGGGTGTAGATTATTCTCTATGCCCTCAAGAGCAGCCTGTATATTGTATATTAGAGTGTAAGCTCCTAGGACAGGGTGTAGATTATTCTGTGTGCTCTCAGGAGCAGCCTGTATATTGTATATTAGAGTGTAAGCTCCTAGGACAGGGTGTACATTATTCTGTTTGCTCTCAGTGTGGCACCCCAGGGGTCTGGTTTCCACAGTAACAAGCAATGTTATGTCTGAGAGCAGGTGGGAGGTCTCTTGGCCAGGGATCCTGTGCATGCCACACCTCCTGCCCAGTCTTGGGAGGGGAAGACCTTCCCCTATATAAACCCGGGGCTGAAGCAGGGTTAGTCAGTCAAGGAGAGTAGAGACAAGAAACAGTCACAGGAAGAAACAGCAGAAGCTCAGTGGGAGCAATACTACTACAAGTCAGGGGCTGGCAGCTGCAGAGCTCGCCCTGACTGAGAAGCTTTCTTACCGGACCCGGCGTCCGAGGCTGTGGGGACTAACTCTTACCCAGCAGCAGAAGCCGACCGGCAGGGGATTTCAGGTCCTCAGGCCCAGAAACCCGAAGGCACGGTCACACGCGTGGGACCAGCACCGCCATCGTGGAGCGGAAGCCATTAGAAGGCCCCGAGTCACCGGCCATACGGGTGAGCACCACACGGTACACTCAGGGACGTGGGCTACTTATATCCGCTTCTAGCAAGGTAGCCAGAAGAGTACAGTCAGTTTGGGAGGCCTACAACTCCGCCTGGCCAGGGGAGATCCCATCTGCTCAAGGACTGACCAGGCCCCGTTCGCTAGCCAGTACTCCGGGAGGGTCTATCGTTGTTACCAGTAAAGACCCTGAATTACACCGCACCGTCTCTGAGTGGTTCCTGCTACCCTCATCTTCCACGTCGGCTGCCCTGAGGCCATACCCCTCCCGTTGGGGGTTATACTATCACGCTGCACAATTCTACACCGGCCTCAGCGGTCTGCCCTGCAGCGGCAGCTCCATAGCTGCAAATCAACGGGTGGCGTAGTCGACACTCAAATAACATCTATCAAGACTGCCACACACTGAGTTGACTCCCTGGGCACGGACCGGGTCCCCGCCACTCGGAGACTACAACCCTCATCTGATCCGGTTCCGGGTAAGCCCCCGTGCGCGAGACGCTGCGCGACACAGCAGGCCCAGGGGCGCGTCAACTTTGGCGTAGTCGGCAGGATCCCGTGCCCGCAACCACCGGGTACTGCGTGCCTGAAAAAGAGACTTTTCAAACTTACCTGTGGTGAAGATTCCCGCCATCCGGCGCCATCTTCAGCCTTCTTCCCGCCATCGGTGAAGTTTCCCGCCATCCGGCGCCATCTTCTGCCTTCTTCCCGCCATCCGTGGAGTTTTCCCGCCATTGGACGCCATCTTGAGGACGCCGCGCGGGAAGAAGAGGGGCGTGGACTCCGAAAGCGCGCGAGAACTGAAGCCCCGCCTCACGTCCGGACGTTGCGTAAGGTCCTGGAAGGAGCCCAGCAGAAGCCGACGTCACAGGAGCGCGACGGAAGGTCCTCAACCATCCACTGCGGAGCCGCGGCCTACGGAAGAGGATCATCGCAAGGTAGGCCACGGTCCACTAGGGGGGAGGAAGATGTCGGATACGGAGGAGAGCTTCACTGCCTCAACCCCCGCCAGCGCTACCGCTGCTGCAGTTATGCCCTTCACCATGCCCTATATCCCGGGAGCAGCTTGGCTACCCCAGTACTCAGGGGAGTCACATACCCTGCATGACTTTAGAGAAAAGCTGGATAGCCTCTTCCAGGTGTACCCCCTCACAGAAGAGCAAAAAGTGAGCATCCTGGTGGCCCAACTAACCGGGGCAGCCAAAAGGGAAGTAAAATCCTGGCCACCTGGGAGGAAGACTGTCGCAGGGATACTAACCCGGCTGAAGGACACCTTTGATACCCGCACCTCAGCCGAGATTAAGCTTAGATTCTACGGGTGCAAGCAGCGAGCGCATGAGAGTATAAGGGACTATGCACTAAACCTACAAGAGGCCCTGAGGGCCATTAAGCAGACCGACCCTGATGGAGTGGGAAAAGAGGACAGGCTGTTGACCGAACAGTTTATAGAGGGACTATATTGTAATACCCACCGAACCCAGTTGCGGGCAATGGCCTTACAGGATCCCCATCTGGGCTTTGCACAGTTCAAGGACAGAGCCATCCGGGTGCTCCGAGAACCGGCACCGGGTGGCGTTGTGACCCACAGGCGCCCTGCTATCACTTACCACCAGGAGGCGGCGCCTTTGTCGGCAGGGCCTGTGGGAGCTGATGCGCAGGCTTTGGACAATGACCCGGCTCCAGACCTACACCATCAGGTCCAAGAGCTAGCTAAGAGCGTTGCTGCGCTAACCCGAACTGTGCAGTCTTTACAGGTTTCCACTCCAGGGAAGATCCAGCTGGCATCCGGACCGGAGGACATCCCGTGGCGTCGACCAAGGAGGACCCCACCGGCCAGAGGGAGACCCAGCGACCGATACAACGAGGACGGACGACCCATCTGCCGCCGCTGCAATCAACCCGGACATATGGCAAGGTACTGTCCTTTAAACTGGCACAACCTGGGGTAGAGGGCCAACCCCCAGGAAAAAGATCACCAGGCCCATCGAACTGGCGCGACAAATATGTGGGAGGACGTCCAGTCTTACCCGTGGTACTGGATGGCATTCCTATGAGTGCCCTACTGGACACCGGGTCACAGGTCACCACCATCCCGTACGTGCTCTTCAAGCAGTACTGGAATGACTCGGATATCACCCGCTACCCTGATGACGACTTGAGTATCATCGCCAGCAATGGTCAGCCCGTGCCACAGATTGGATTTAAAGAGGTGACCATTAAAATCGGTAGAGTCGAACTGGCAGCACAGGGACTGATCATTGTAGACATTGACAAACACGAGAGTCACCCAAAGATAACTCTAGGAACTAATGTAATTGAAAATTGTCTTGCAGAGGTGATTTTCCTTTTACAGCAGGTTGCCAAGAACGCCAGCTCCGGCGAGCAGCGAGTGCTCCAAAAAGAGATCCGGGCACTGATGCGACGGCAACAGGTGGAACTCTCCGGCGGTGAGATTGGTAGCGTGAGAATGTGTGACCCTTTCCCTATTGCCATGCCCCCAAAAAGTGAAATGATGATTTGGTGCCGGGCAGCTATTGGTCTGAGAGGTAGAGATTACCAGGCAATGGTAGAACCAGTTTACTCAGACAGTAGGCCCACCATCTTAACAGCACGGGGGGTGGTTAATGTACGCCATGGGAGGGTGCCCGTTCGCATAATCAATATCGGGAAGAGGGAAGTGTACCTGCCCCGGTATGCCACGCTAGCCAAATTATATACCATTAACCAAAATGCTATACAATCTGTGGAACCCTTGCCTCCATCTCACCCGGAGGAAGGTAACGGCTCTAAGAAAACAATGGAGGACTGGTGTCAGCAACTACATTTGGGTACTGACTCCACTCCCTCACACCAGAAACAGGGAGTCTATCGGGTGGTTCAAGAGTACGAGAGAGTGTTTAGTAAACACCCGTTAGACTTCGGGCGAGTCAAGGGGGTAGAACACCACATCCCCACGGGAGACCATCCTCCCATAAAAGAGAGGTATCGACCCGTACCCCCTGCACACTACCAACACGCCAAGGGGATGCTTAGAGACATGAAGGAGGCTGGGGTGATCAGGGATAGCTGTAGCCCCTGGGCAGCTCCACTAGTCTTAGTCAAAAAGAAAGACAACACCATGAGGATGTGTGTAGATTACCGGAAAATCAACCGTATCACACACAAGGATGCGTACCCCTTACCAAGGATAGAGGAGTCTTTGGCTGCTTTAAGATCTGCTAACTTCTTCTCTACCTTGGATCTCACTAGTGGGTACTGGCAGGTTCCTGTAGCAGAGGCGGACCGGGAGAAGACCGCATTCACCACCCCGATGGGACTTAGCGAGTTCACCTGCATGCCGTTCGGACTCTGCAACGCACCAGGAACCTTCCAACGACTAATGGAGTGTTGTCTGGGCCACAGAAACTTCGAGACGGTCCTGTTGTACCTGGACGATGTCATCGTATATTCCAAGACGTATGAGGACCACCTGAAACACCTGGCGGAAGTGTTCGAAGCTCTGGCGAGTTACGGCCTAAAGGTGAAACCCTCCAAGTGTCACCTCCTGAAACCAAAGGTGCAGTACCTGGGACACGTGGTGAGCGCTGACGGAGTGGCTCCCGACCCTGATAAGATCACCGCAATTAAGGAATGGCCAAGCCCCTCCAGCGTAAAAGAAGTGCGGCAGTTCCTCGGGTTGGTAGGCTACTACCGAAGGTTTATTCCCGGTTTCACCAAAAAGGCAGCACCTATGCAGGACCTCCTGATAGGCCAGTCCCGGAAGGCCAAGAACCAGAAGCCGCCCTTCAAATGGGAGGAGCTGGAAGAAGAGTCCTTCCGCCAGCTGAAGATGGCCCTCACGGGGGACGAAATCCTGGCGTACCCAGATTATAGCCAGCCCTTTATCCTCTACACCGACGCCAGTAACATCGGGCTAGGAGCCGTACTGTCCCAGATCCAGCAGGGGAAGGAACGAGTAATCGCCTACGCCAGCCGAAAACTGCGACCCACCGAAAGGAACCCCGAGAATTACAGCTCATTTAAGCTAGAGTTCCTGGCCGTAGTATGGGCAGTCACCGAGCGCTTTAAGCATTACCTCGCTTCTTCCCGGTTCACCGTGTACACGGATAACAACCCGTTGACACACCTGGACACGGCAAGATTCGGTGCCCTGGAGCAGAGGTGGATGGCCTGTCTGTCCAACTACGAGTTCACAATCAAATACCGGGCAGGACGCTCCAATACCAACGCGGACACCCTGTCCAGGATGCCCAACCTGCCGGACGGAGGAGAAGATCCGGAGGGACTGGAAGAAGTTGAACTCCCTGCGTTCCACCGTCATGGGACTATCCAGTATTCCCACCGGGTAAGGAGTAAGCAGGCTGCTACGTTGAACCCCTTACCCCACTACAACTGGGCGGAAACGCAAGACAGCGACCCTGCCGTCCGACTGGTGAAGGAGATGCTGACTCGGCCGGAGGCTCGCCTTGAACCAGACGCTCCGGAGGAAGCCAAACAACTATGGGCAGAGAAGAGTCGACTGTTCCTTTACAAAGGGAAGTTGTGCCGCCGAATGGTTAACTCCCGGACGCATGAATTACTCTGGCAAGTAGTGGTGCCACGAAGAGACGCAGCCATGGTGATGGAGGCATACCACGACGGGGCTGGACACTTTGGGTGGAAGAAGCTGGAGTTCCTGCTGCGCGAGCGGTTCCACTGGGTAGGCATGAGGGGAACCATCGAGAAGTGGTGCAGAGACTGTGGCCCGTGCAACCTGAGAAGGAAGGACCGTGCCAGCCAGAAGACTCCCCTGCAGTCCATCGTCACCCGGCAACCGTTGGAACTGGTAGCCTTGGATCATGTAAAACTGACCCCAAGCAGAAGTGGCTACGTCTACGCGTTAACCATCGTGGATCATTACTCCCGGTTCTTGGTTGTCGTCCCCGTCAAGGACTTAACGGCTCAAACAGCAGCTAGAGCCTTCCAGCAGCACTTTTGCCGTCCACACGGGTACCCGGACCAAGTGCTGACGGACCAGGGACCTGCCTTTGAAGCGGAGGTCTTCCAGGAATTCTGCAATCTGTATGGCTGCCGGAAGATAAGGACGACACCCTACCATCCGCAAACTAATGGACTTTGTGAGAAAATGAACCAGGTGGTAATGGATCTTCTAAAAATGTTGCCCCTGGAAGAACGCAGTCTGTGGCCTGAGAAGTTGCCCGATCTGGTGGACCTATACAACCACATCCCGGTAGGTTCCACCAACTGTACCCCGGCTTACCTAATGAGGGCAAGACCTGGTAAGTTACCTGTTGACCTGGAAATTGGAGTCCTGACACCCGAGGACACTTCACCAGAAACAGACTGGGACACAGAGAGGCAGCAGCAGTACCGGAGAGTACAGGAGAGCGTGGAGCGAAGTCTCTGTCAGGCTAGGGAAAGACAAGAGAAAACTTACAACCAGTATGCTCCCGCTGTTCCCCTGGTACCCGGAGAGCAGGTCTTGAAGAGGAAGAGACGGCTCCACAAGTTGGACGACCAGTGGGAGAAGGACCCGTACACCGTACTGCCCTCAAGCCACGAAAACCCGAAGGTTTGTACCATCAGTAAAGATGGAGGGGAAACCACAGCCATTGTATCCCGGGACCACCTGAAGAAGTGTCCCGAACAACTGAGGAACCCTGAGGAGGAACAAGAAGACCATCGACCCGTAGAGGAAAGGGAAGATATGGTTAGTACTGTGCTCGGGGACTTCCCTCGGTCTTGGACTCAAGTCAATGGTGCAGTTGTGGTACCCGTACTCACCTTCCTCCAACCAGCATCCCAAGCACCTACGGAGCAACAGGTAGAGCTGGAAGAACAGCCGGTCCAGGAGGCAGAAGACCCCACACCCGCAACCCAGGAGGATCAACCCTCTGCTTGCAGTGAGCCTGCCATATCCCTAGTGAGCCAAAGAGCCGGTAGACAGCTGCCCAGTTTGCCCTTGACAGCTCCTACACCCTGTAGTTCAGGGCTAGGCAGTCAGCTCCGTAGGTCCACTAGGGCCACTGGAGGCCAGTTACCCGCACGCTGGAGGATTTAAAGTGTATAAATTGTTTTATTTATGTTTACCTGTGTATTGTTGCTTGTGTATAATTTTGTGTTTCTAGTTATTTTTAGGAATCCTTGGTGGATCTACCGGGAATCCTTGTACAATTAGTTGGAGCGTAACCCAGGATGGACTAGAGACTGTTAAGGACTCGGGGTAGGACAGACCCCTACCTGGTTACGTCTCCCTGTTTTGGTGAAATGGACACCTTTGTTTCTTCAAAGACTGCACCCGGTTACGGACATGCCGTGACCACCTTTATGTGTTTCTTTATTGTATTGTTATTGTTATATCTTGTTATGTTTTTCTAAAATATGTTTAGTCCCGGAGTACTAAATTTCACTAGGGGGGAATGTGGCACCCCAGGGGTCTGGTTTCCACAGTAACAAGCAATGTTATGTCTGAGAGCAGGTGGGAGGTCTCTTGGCCAGGGATCCTGTGCATGCCACACCTCCTGCCCAGTCTTGGGAGGGGAAGACCTTCCCCTATATAAACCCGGGGCTGAAGCAGGGTTAGTCAGTCAAGGAGAGTAGAGACAAGAAACAGTCACAGGAAGAAACAGCAGAAGCTCAGTGGGAGCAATACTACTACAAGTCAGGGGCTGGCAGCTGCAGAGCTCGCCCTGACTGAGAAGCTTTCTTACCGGACCCGGCGTCCGAGGCTGTGGGGACTAACTCTTACCCAGCAGCAGAAGCCGACCGGCAGGGGATTTCAGGTCCTCAGGCCCAGAAACCCGAAGGCACGGTCACACGCGTGGGACCAGCGCCGCCATCGTGGAGCGGAAGCCATTAGAAGGCCCCGAGTCACCGGCCATACGGGTGAGCACCACACGGTACACTCAGGGACGTGGGCTACTTATATCCGCTTCTAGCAAGGTAGCCAGAAGAATACAGTCAGTTTGGGAGGCCTACAACTCCGCCTGGCCAGGGGAGATCCCATCTGCTCAAGGACTGACCAGGCCCCGTTCGCTAGCCAGTACTCCGGGAGGGTCTATCGTTGTTACCAGTAAAGACCCTGAATTACACCGCACCGTCTCTGAGTGGTTCCTGCTAACCTCATCTTCCACGTCGGCTGCCCTGAGGCCATACCCCTCCCGTTGGGGGTTATACTATCACGCTGCACAATTCTACACCGGCCTCAGCGGTCTGCCCTGCAGCGGCAGCTCCATAGCTGCAAATCAACGGGTGGCGTAGTCGACACTCAAATAACATCTATCAAGACTGCCACACACTGAGTTGACTCCCTGGGCACGGACCGGGTCCCGGCCACTCGGAGACTACAACCCTCATCTGATCCGGTTCCGGGTAAGCCCCCGTGCGCGAGACGCTGCGCGACACAGCAGGCCCAGGGGCGCGTCATCAGGAGCAGTCTGTATATTGTATATTAGATTGTAAGCTCCTAGGACAGGGTGTAGATTATTCTGTGTGCTCTCAGGAGCGGCCTGTATATTGTATATTAGATTGTAAGCTCCTAGGACAGGGTGTAGATTATTCTGTGTGCTCTCAGGAGCAGCCTGTATATTGTATATTAGATTGTAAGCTCCTAGGACAGGGTGTACATTATTCTGTATGCCCTCAGGAGCAGCCTGTATATTGTATATTAGAGTGTAAGCTCCTAGGACAGGGTGTACATTATTCTGTATGCTCTCAGGAGCAGCCTGTATATTGTATATTAGATTGTAAGCTCCTAGGACAGGGTGTAGATTATTCTGTATGCCCTCAGGAGCAGCCTGTATATTGTATATTAGAGTGTAAGCGCCTAGGACAGGGAGTAGATTATTATGTATGCTCTCAGGAGCAATCTGTATATTATATATTACAGTGTAAGCTTCTAGGACAGGGTGTAGATTATTCTGTATGCTCTCAGGAGCAGTCTGTATATTATATATTACAGTGTAAGCTCCTAGGACAGGGTGTAGATTATTCTGTATGCCCTCAGGAGCAGCCTGTATATTGTATATTAGAGTGTAAGCTCCTACGACAGGGTGTAGATTATTGTGTATGCTCTCAGGAGCAGTCTGTATATTATATATTAGAGTGTAAGCTCCTAGGACAGGGTGTAGATTATTCTGTATGCCCTCAGGAGCAGCCTGTATATTGTATATTAGAGTGTAAGCTCCTAGGACAGGGAGTAGATTATTATGTATGCTCTCAGGAGCAGCCTGTATATTGTATATTAGAGTGTAAGCTCTTAGGACAGGGTGTAGATTATTCTGTAGGCCCTCAGGAGCAGTCTGTATATTGTATATTAGAGAGTAAACTCCTAGGACAGGGCGTAGATTATTCTGTATGCCCTCAGGAGCAGCCTGTATATTGTACATTAGAGTGTAAGCTCCTAGGACAGGGCGTAGATTATTCTGTATGCTCTCAGGAGCAGCCTGTATATTATTTATTAAAGTGTAAGCTCCTAGGACAGGGTGTACATTATTCTGTATGCTCTCAGGAGCAGTCTGTATAATGTATATTAGATTGTAAGCTCCTAGGACAGGGTGTAGATTATTCTGTGTGCTCTCAAGAGCAGCCTGTATATTGTATATTAGAGTGTAAGCTCCTTGGACAGGGTGTAGATTATTCTGTGTGCTCTCAGGAGCAGCCTGTATATTGTATATTAGATTGTAAGCACCTAGGACAGGGTGTAGATTATTCTGTATGCTCTCAGGAGCAGCCTGTATATTGTATATTAGATTGTAAGCTCCTAGGACAGGGTGTACATTATTCTGTATGCCCTCAGGAGCAGCCTGTATATTGTATATTAGAGTGTAAACTCCTAGGACAGGGTGTACATTATTCTGTATGCTCTCAGGAGCAGCCTGTATATTGTATATTAGATTGTAAGCTCCTAGGACAGGGTGTAGATTATTCTGTATGCCCTTATGAGCAGCCTGTATAAGGTATATTAGATTATAATCTCCTAGGACAGGGTGTACATTATTATGTATGCCCTCAGGAGCAGCCTGTATATTGTATATTAGAGTGTAAGCTCCTAGGACAGGGTCTACATTATTCTGTATGCCCTCAGGAGCAGCCTGTATATTGTATATTAGAGTGTAAGCTCCTAGGACAGGGTGTACATTATTCTGTGTGCCCTCAGGAGCAGCCTGTATATTGTATATTAGATTGTAAGCTCCTAGGACAGGGTGTAGATTATTCTCTATGCCCTCAAGAGCAGCCTGTATATTGTATATTAGAGTGTAAGCTCCTAGGACAGGGTGTAGATTATTCTGTATGCTCTCAGGAGCAGCCTGTATATTGTATATTAGATTGTAAGCTCCTAGGACAGGGTGTACATTATTCTGTGTGCCCTCAGGAGCAGCCTGTATATTGTATATTAGATTGTAAGCTCCTAGGACAGGGTGTAGATTATTCTCTATGCCCTCAAGAGCAGCCTGTATATTGTATATTAGAGTGTAAGCTCCTAGGACAGGGTGTGCATTATTCTGCATGCTCTCAGGAGCAGTCTGTATATTGTATATTAGATTGTAAGCTCCTAGGACAGGGTGTAGATTATTCTGTGTGCTCTCAGGAGCAGCCTGTATATTGTATATTAGAGTGTAAGCTCCTAGGACAGGGTGTACATTATTCTGTATGCCCTCAGGAGCAGCCTGTATATTGTATATTAGATTGTAAGCTCATAGGACAGGGTGTAGATTATTCTGTGTGCTCTCAGGAGCAGCCTGTATATTGTATATTAGATTGTAAGCTCCTAGGACAGGGTGTACATTATTCTGTATGCCCTCAGGAGCAGCCTGTATATTGTATATTAGAGTGTAAGCTCCTAGGACAGGGTGTACATTATTCTGTATGCTCTCAGGAGCAGCCTGTATATTGTATATTAGATTGTAAGCTCCTAGGACAGGGTGTAGATTATTCTGTATGCCCTTATGAGCAGCCTGTATAAGGTATATTAGATTGTAAGCTCCTAGGACAGGGTGTAGATTATTCTGTATGCCCTCAGGAGCAGTCTGTATATTGCATATTAGATTGTAAGCTCCTAGGACAGGGTGTAGATTATTCTGTATGCCCTCAGGAGCAGTCTGTATATTGCATATTAGATTGTAAGCTCCTAGGACAGGGTGTAGATTATTCTGTATGCTCTCAGGAGCAGTCTGTATATTATATATTAGAGTGTATGCTCCTAGGACAGGGAGTAGATTATTATGTATGCTCTCAGGAGCAGCCTGTATATTGTATATTAGAGTGTAAGCTCCTAGGACAGGGTGTAGATTATTCTGTATGCCCTCAGGAGCAGTCTGTATATTGTATATTAGAGTGTAAGCTCCTAGGACAGGGTGTACATTATTCTGCATGCTCTCAGGAGCAGTCTGTATAATGTATATTAGATTGTAAGCTCCTAGGACAGGGTGTAGATTATTCTGTGTACTCTCAGGAGCAGCCTGTATATTGTATATTAGAGTGTAAGCTCCTAGGACAGGGTGTACATTATTCTGTATGCTCTCAGGAGCAGCCTGTATATTGTATATTAGAGTGTAAGCTCCTAGGACAGGGCGTAGATTATTCTGTATGCCCTCAGGAGCAGCCTGTATATTGTACATTAGAGTGTAAGCTCCTAGGACAGGGTGCAGATGATTCTGTATGCTCTCAGGAGCAGCCTGTATATTGTATATTAGATTATAAACTCCTAGGACAGGGTGTAGATTATTCTGTATGCTCTCAGTGTTAGAACCTTGCTGTTAGGTTTTTTTTCCTTTGCTGGTCACATGACCTTGTTGGCCTATTTAATCCTGCTCCGCCCTTCTGGCTTTGCTGGACTTCATTGTATATCTACTTTCTAGCTAGCCTGTGCTCTGTATCTAACTCTGTTAGTTTGCTTGGTCTACGGACCTCTATGTTCTATCTATTTTGTTTGTTCGTCTGTCTGCTACTATTTCTGTTAGGAGGTGTCCCATATTCCTCCCAGTCCTTAGTACTTGTAGGGATTCCCTCCCCACATCTATAGGTCTTCGTACAGACTAGATTAGGACTTTAGCAGGTCTGATCGCAGGATCAGGTTCCCTGTTACATCGTAGGGATTCAGCTGAGTCTCATAGTAGGGACAGATCTCCTCTCTTTCCTTAGCTTTGGTAGCAGAACATAACAGTAAGTCCAGCCAGCAAATTCTCTAAGGAAAGATTTTTCTGTTCCATCATGGTGTCGGTTCAGGATTTGGCTCATCGCCTGCAGGGACTCTCTCTGGAGGTGGCCGAGCTCCGTCAGCACGTGAGTAACTGTCCTGGAGCACATTTCTTGGAGCCTAAGGTATGTTTGCCGGATTTGTTTTTTGGTGAACACCGAGAATTTTTTTCATTTAAAAATGCTTGCTTATTGTATTTTCGTTTGAGACCTAAGTCCTCTGGGGATGAATCCCAGCGCGTAGGGTTCATAATGTCACTTTTGCGCAAAGAGCCTCAGGAGTGGGCCTTTTCTTTGCAACCTAGTGATTCATGCTTCAGATCAGTGGATAGTTTTTTTTCTGCTTTGGGACTATTATATGATGATCCTGACCGTGTCGCATCAGCTGAGACTGAGTTGAGACGTCTAAAACAAGGATCGGGTAATGTGGAAAAATATTGTACACATTTTCGTCGTTGGTCCACTCAAACAGGGTGGAACGATTCTGCTCTGAAAAGTCTATTTCTTGCTGGGCTCAGTGAAAGGGTTAAAGACCTGCTAATTGCTTATCCTACACCTGAAGATTTGCAACAGGCTATGCAATTAGCTATACGGGTGGATAGAAGACTGCGTGCTAGGGTTAATGAGAGCAAATCCTCTGCTATGTCAGTTTCTGGTTATGATAATGTGTGTACTAACAGTGGTGAACCGATGGAGATTGGATCGGTGGCACCTCGCTCTCAAGAAAAAGACCGTCGTTTTTCACAAGGCTTGTGTTTCTACTGCGGAAAATCTGGTCATTTGATTAAAGGCTGTGAGCTTCGTATGAAGAAAGAAAAAAAAATGGTCAGTCACGCCCGTATTGCCTGTTTAAATTCCAAGGGTATATTTTTAGCTGCTTCCACGATTGCTCAGGAAAAATTAATGGAATTTCGGGTGTTTGTTGATTGCGGGTCTACACTGAATGTAATTGATGGGGGATTCGTGGAAAAACTCAATTTAAAACCTGAACCTTTGTCATCCCCCATTGCTGTGGTTTCTGTGGATGGCTCCCCTTTGAAGAATATTACTCTCAAGGTCAGTGAATTTCCTCTCACTATTAATGGTGTTCACCATGAGAAATTGGATTTGGTAGTGTTGAATAACTTGCCTTCTCCAGTAATATTGGGTTTGCCCTGGTTAAAATTTCACAATCCTGTACTGGATTGGTCTACCAGTGAAATTAAATCCTGGAGCCATAAATGTTATGACAAGTGTTGTAACGGGCGTATTGCAGCTTTGGATAGGGGAGAATTGCCTGTTCCTATTCAGGATTTTTGGAGAGTTTTTTCTGAGAAGGAATCGCAGGTTTTGCCTCCCCATAGAGACTATGATTGTTCTATTGAATTTGTCCCTGGAGCGACTCTTCCTAAGAGTCGTTTATTTAACCTTACTATTCCTGAGAGGAAGGCTTTGGAGGAATACATACAGACAAGCTTGGCCGCCGGTCACATTAGGCCCTCTAAGTCTCCTGTGGCGGTTGGATTTTTTTTTTGTAAAAAAAAAGGACGGCGGTTTACGTCCTTGTCTGGATTTTCGTGAGATTAACAAAATTACGGTACGCAATCCTTACCCACTGCCATTGATTCCTGATCTGTTTAACCAGTTATTGAGGGCCAAGTGGTTCTCTAAAATTGACCTTAAGGGGGCATACAATCTGTTGCGCATGAAGGAGGGTGATGAATGGAAGACTGCTTTTAACACTCCTGTGGGTCATTTTGAGAATCTGGTTATGCCTTTTGGTCTCACTAATGCTCCTGCATTTTTTCAGAATCTGATTAATGACATCCTTAGACCTTTGATCGGTAAAAATGTGGTTGTGTATTTGGATGACATTTTGATTTATTCGCCAGATCTGGAGTCTCATTGGCGGAGCGTGCGTGAGGTATTACAGTTATTAATGGACAATTCGCTTTTTGCTAAGCTGGAGAAATGTGAGTTCGCTGTACAGAGAATTAGTTTTTTGGGCTACATTATCTCCAGCAAAGGTTTTGAGATGGATCCGGTTAAGGTTCAGGCTGTGCAGGAATGGCCTAGGCCTATTGGTTTGAAATCGATACAGAGGTTTTTGGGTTTCGCCAATTACTATAGAAAGTTCATAAAAAATTTTTCTAGTATTGTCAAACCTCTGACTGATCTCACCAGGAAAGGTGCTGATGCGGTTCAGTGGTCTTCTGAGGCCATTGAAGCTTTTGTGTATCTCAAGGAGAGGTTCACCTCTGCTCCCATCCTTATGCAGCCTGATGTTACTAGGCCGTTTTTGGTTGAGGTTGATGCTTCCTCTGTGGGGGTTGGCGCAGTATTGTCTCAGGATAACGGGGATGGATTACATCCCTGTGCCTTTTTTTCAAAAAAATTTTCGGAGACTGAATTGAATTACGATATTGGTAATCGGGAATTATTGGCTATTAAACTCGCATTTGAACACTGGCGCCACTTCTTGGAAGGTGCGGAATTTCCCGTTCAGGTTCTTACGGATCATAAAAATCTGATATATCTTGATGCTGCCAAGCGCCTGAATGCCCGTCAGGCTAGGTGGGCACTGTTTTTCTCGCGGTTTAATTTCTCCGTTACTTACATCCCTGGTACTAAGAATGTTAAGGCGGATGCCTTGTCTCGCAGTTTTTCTCCCATAGTCGGTGCTGAGAAAGAGGAAAACATTTTACAAGAAGGTGTTGTGATAGCTGCTTTAGACTCCGTTTTGGAAGATGAGATTCTTAAAGCTCAGGAGAATGCCCCATCTAACACTCCTCATGGGAGGTTGTTTGTGCCTGAGACCTTTAGGAGAGATTTGTTTGTTGAGTGTCACGAATCTCGGTTGGCAGGTCATCCCGGAATCTCTGAGACCAAGAGACTGGTGGGTCGCAGTTTTTGGTGGCCTGGATGGCAGAAGGAAGTCATTAAGTGGGTGCGCCAATGTACTATATGTGCTAGATCTAAGTCCTCACATACTTCTGCTGCGGGGTTGCTTTGTCCTTTGGAGGTCCCCAGTGCTCCTTGGACACATTTGGCTATGGACTTTATAACTGACCTTCCCTCCTCTGAGGGTTTTACTGTCATCTGGGTGGTCGTGGACCGTTTTAGCAAAATGTGTCACTTGGTTCCCTTCGTCAAACTGCCCTGCGCTAAAACTCTCGCTAAGGCCTTTGTCAAGGAAATTGTCAGACTTCATGGCGTTCCTACTGACATTGTTTCTGATAGGGGTCCTCAGTTCGTGGCTCGTTTTTGGCGTGCCTTTTGTGACAGGTTGGGAATTCATTTGTCGTTTTCGTCCGGATATCATCCTGAATCTAATGGCCAGACAGAAAGGAAAAACCAGGATGTTGAGCAGTTCTTGCGTTGTTTTGTGGCAGACAATCAAGAGGGGTGGTCTGAGTTTCTGCCACTTGCCGAATTTGCTCTGAACAATCATACATCTTCTTCTGCTGGTTGTTCGCCTTTTTTTTGTTGTTCTGGGAGATACCCGTCGTTTGGGTCGTTCTCCAAGTTGGGATCTGCCGTGCCTGAGGAGGAGAATTTTTCCGGTGATTTGGAAAGAGTTTGGACGGATGTGCGTGGTAATCTTCAGGAGGCCAACAGAAAATCTAAAGACTACTTTGATAGGAAACGACAGGAGGTTTTGTTCGCTGTTGGTGACATGGTTTGGTTGTCCTCTAGGAATCTGCGGTTGAGGATTCCTTCTAAGAAATTGGGTCCCAAGTTTGTAGGGCCCTTTAAGGTGCTTCAGGTTGTCAACCAATCTGCTGTTAGGTTGGAGGTTCCTACCTCCTGGAGAATTAATCCGGTCTTTCATGTCTCTCTGTTAAAAAAAGCTGTTGTGTCGGATGGTGACGCCTCTGCCTCTGTTCCTCCGGTGGTGGAGGACGGGGAATATGAAATTTCTCGCATCCTTGACTCTAGACGGTATAGAGGTAGTTTGCAGTATCTTGTGGCCTGGAAAGGTTTCGGACCCGAGGATAACTCTTGGGTGAGGTCAGATGATGTTTCCGCGTCCAGACTTATCAGAGCGTTTCACAGGAGATTTCCTGATAAGCCTGGTCCTAGGGGATCCGGAGGATCCTCTTAGAAGGGGGGGTACTGTTAGAACCTTGCTGTTAGGTTTTTTTTCCTTTGCTGGTCACATGACCTTGTTGGCCTATTTAATCCTGCTCCGCCCTTCTGGCTTTGCTGGACTTCATTGTATATCTACTTTCTAGCTAGCCTGTGCTCTGTATCTAACTCTGTTAGTTTGCTTGGTCTACGGACCTCTATGTTCTATCTATTTTGTTTGTTCGTCTGTCTGCTACTATTTCTGTTAGGAGGTGTCCCATATTCCTCCCAGTCCTTAGTACTTGTAGGGATTCCCTCCCCACATCTATAGGTCTTCGTACAGACTAGATTAGGACTTTAGCAGGTCTGATCGCAGGATCAGGTTCCCTGTTACATCGTAGGGATTCAGCTGAGTCTCATAGTAGGGACAGATCTCCTCCCTTTCCTCAGCTTTGGTAGCAGAACATAACACTCAGGAGCAGCCTGTATATAGTATATTAGATTATAAGCTCCTAGGACAGGGCGTAGATTATTCTGTGTGCCCTCAGGAGCAGCCTGTATATTGTACATTAGAGTGTAAGCTCCTAGGACAGGGTGTAGATTATTCTGTATGCTCTCAGGAGCAGCCTGTATATAGTATATTAGATTATAAGCTCCTAGGACAGGGTCTACATTATTCTGTATGCCCTCAGGAGCAGCCTGTATATTGTCATCAGTCACCCGCTCTTGCCTCCGCTGTGCCCTGCGCCACCCGGTCATCAGTCACCCGCTCTTGCCTCCGCTGTGTGTACTGCGCCCCCCGGTCATCAGTTACCCGCTCTTGCCTCCGCTGTGTGTACTGTGCCCCCCGGTCATCAGTCACCCGCTCTTGCCTCCTCTGTGCCCTGCGCCCCCCGGTCATCAGTCACCCGCTCTTGCCTCCGCTGTGTGTACTGTGCCCCCCGGTCATCAGTCACCCGCTCTTGCCTCCGCTGTGTGTACTGTGCCCCCCGGTCATCAGTCACCCGCTCTCGCCTCCGCTCTGTGTACTGTGCCCCCCGGTCATCAGTCACCCGCTCTCGCCTCCGCTCTGTGTACTGTGCCCCCCGGTCATCAGTCACCCGCTCTCGCCTACGCTGTGTATACTGTGCCCTCCGGTCATCAGTTACCCGCTCTTGTCTCCGCTGTGCACTGCGCCCCCCGGTCATCGCTGCGTGTACTGCGCCCCCCGGTCATCAGTCACCCGCTCTTGCCTCTGCTGTGCACTGCGCCCCCCGGTCATCAGTCACCCGCTCTTGCCTCCGCTGTGTGTATTGTGCCCCCCGGTCATCAGTCACCCGCTCTTGCCTTCGCTGTGTGTACTGTGCCCCCCGGTCATCAGTTACCCGCTCTTGCCTCCGCTGTGTACTGTGCCCCCCCGGTCATCAGTCACCCGCTCTTGCCTCCGCCTTGCCCTGCGCCCCCCGGTCATCAGTCACCCGCTCTTGCCTCCGCTGCGCTCCCCGGTCATCAGTCACCCGCTCTTGCCTCCGCTGCGCCCCCCGGTCATCAGTCACCCGCTCTTGCCTCCGCTGTGCCCTGCGCCCCCCGGTCATCAGTCACCCGCTCTTGCCTCCGCTGTGCCCTGCGCTCCCCGGTCATCAGTCACCCGCTCTTGCCTCCGCTGTGTGCACTGCGCCCCCCCGGTCATCAGTCACCCGCTCTTGCCTCCTCTGTGCCCTGCGCCCCCCGGCCATCAGTCACCCGCTCTTGCCTCCGCTGTGTGTACTGTGCCCCCCGGTCATCAGTCACCCGCTCTTGTCTCCGCTGTGCACTGCGCCCCCCGGTCATCAGTTACCCGCTCTTGCCTCCGCTGTGTGTACTGTGCCCCCGGTCATCAGTTACCCGCTCTTGCCTCCGCTGTGTGCACTGTGCCCCCCGGTCATCAGTAACCCGCTCTTGCCTCCGCTGTGTGTACTGCGCCCCCCGGTCATCAGTCACCCGCTCTTGCCTCCGCTGTGTGTACTGCGCCCCCCGGTCATCAGTTACCCGCTCTCGCCTCCGCTGTGTGTACTGTGCCCCCCGGTCATCAGTCACCCGCTCTCGCCTCCGCTGTGTGTACTGTGCCCCCCGGTCATCAGTCACCCGCTCTCGCCTCCGCTGTGTGTACTGTGCCCCCCGGTCATCAGTTACCCGCTCTTGTCTCCGCTGTGCACTGCGCCCCCCGGTCATCAGTTACCCGCTCTTGCCTCCGCTGTGTGTACTGTGCCCCCCGGTCATCAGTCACCCGCTCTTGCCTCCGCTGTGTGTACTGTGCCCCCCGGTCATCAGTCACCCGCTCTTGCCTCCGCTGTGTGTACTGTGCCCCCCGGTCATCAGTTACCCGCTCTTGCCTCCGCTGTGTGTACTGTGCCCCCCGGTCATCAGTCACCCGCTCTTGCCTCCGCCTTGCCCTGCGCCCCCCGGTCATCAGTCACCCGCTCTTGCCTCCGCTGCGCCCCCCGGTCATCAGTCACCCGCTCTTGCCTTCGCTGTGCCCTGCGCCACCCGGTTATCAGTCACCCGCTCTTGCCTCCGCTGTGTGTACTGTGCCCCCCGGTCATCAGTCACCCGCTCTTGCCTCCGCTGTGTGTACTGTGCCCCCCGGTCATCAGTCACCCGCTCTTGCCTCCGCTGTGTGTACTGTGCCCCCCGGTCATCAGTCACCCGCTCTTGCCTCCGCTGTGTGTACTGTGCCCCCCGGTCATCAGTCACCCGCTCTCGCCTCCGCTGTGTGTACTGTGCCCCCCGGTCATAAGTCACCTGCTCTTGCCTCCGCTGTGTGCACTGCGCCCCCCGGTCATCAGTCTCCCGCTCTTGCCTCCGCTGCGTGTACTGCGCCCCCCGGTCATCAGTCACCCGCTCTTGCCTCCGCTGTGTGTACTGCGTCCCCCGGTCATCAGTCACCCGCTCTTGCCTCCGCTGTGTGTACTGCGCCCCCCGGTCATCAGTCACCCGCTCTTGCCTCCTCTGTGTGTACTGCGCCCCCCGGTCATCAGTCACCCGCTCTTGCCTCCGCTGTGTACTGCGCCCCCCGGTCATCAGTCACCCGCTCTTGCCTCCGCTGTGTGTACTGCGCCCCCCGGTCATCAGTCACCCGCTCTTGCCTCCGCTGTGTGTACTGCGCCCCCCGGTCATCAGTCACCCGCTCTTGCCTCCGCTGTGTTTACTGCGCCCCCCGGTCATCAGTCACCCGCTCTTGCCTCCGCTGTGTGTACTGCGCCCCCCGGTCATCAGTCACCCGCTCTCGCCTCCGCTGTGTGTACTGTGCCCCCCGGTCATCAGTCACCCGCTCTCGCCTCCGCTGTGTGTACTGTGCCCCCCGGTCATCAGTCACCCGCTCTCGCCTCCGCTGTGTGTACTGTGCCCCCCGGTCATCAGTCACCCGCTCTCGCCTCCGCTGTGTGTACTGTGCCCCCCGGTCATCAGTCACCCGCTCTCGCCTCCGCTGTGTGTACTGTGCCCCCCGGTCATCAGTCACCCGCTCTCGCCTCCGCTGTGTGTACTGTGCCCCCCGGTCATCAGTCACCCGCTCTCGCCTCCGCTGTGTGTACTGTGCCCCCCGGTCATCAGTCACCCGCTCTTGCCTCCGCTGTGTGTACTGTGCCCCCCGGTCATCAGTCACCCGCTCTTGCCTCCGCTGTGTGTACTGTGCCCCCCGGTCATCAGTCACCCGCTCTTGCCTCCGCTGTGTGTACTGTGCCCCCCGGTCATCAGTCACCCGCTCTTGCCTCCGCTGTGTGTACTGTGCCCCCCGGTCATCAGTCACCCGCTCTCGCCTCCGCTGTGTGTACTGTGCCCCCCGGTCATAAGTCACCTGCTCTTGCCTCCGCTGTGTGCACTGCGCCCCCCGGTCATCAGTCTCCCGCTCTTGCCTCCGCTGCGTGTACTGCGCCCCCCGGTCATCAGTCACCCGCTCTTGCCTCCGCTGTGTGTACTGCGCCCCCCGGTCATCAGTCACCCGCTCTTGCCTCCGCTGTGTGTACTGCGCCCCCCGGTCATCAGTCACCCGCTCTTGCCTCCTCTGTGTGTACTGCGCCCCCCGGTCATCAGTCACCCGCTCTTGCCTCCGCTGTGTGTACTGTGCCCCCCGGTCATCAGTCACCCGCCGCTCTTGCCTCCGCTGTGTACTGCGCCCCCCGGTCATCAGTCACCCGCTCTTGCCTCCGCTGTGTGTACTGTGCCCCCCGGTCATCAGTCACCCGCCGCTCTTGCCTCCGCTGTGTACTGCGCCCCCCGGTCATCAGTCACCCGCTCTTGCCTCCACTGTGTGTACTGCGCCCCCCGGTCATCAGTCACCCGCTCTTGCCTCCGCTGTGTTTACTGCGCCCCCCGGTCATCAGTCACCCGCTCTTGCCTCCGCTGTGTGTACTGCGCCCCCCGGTCATCAGTCACCCGCTCTTGCCTCCGCTGTGTGTACTGTGCCCCCCGGTCATCAGTCACCCGCTCTCGCCTCCGCTGTGTGTACTGTGCCCCCCGGTCATCAGTCACCCGCTCTCGCCTCCGCTGTGTGTACTGTGCCCCCCGGTCATCAGTCACCCGCTCTCGCCTCCGCTGTGTGTACTGTGCCCCCCGGTCATCAGTCACCCGCTCTCGCCTCCGCTGTGTGTACTGTGCCCCCCGGTCATCAGTCACCCGCTCTCGCCTCCGCTGTGTGCACTGCGCCCCCCGGTCATCAGTCACTCGCTCTTGCCTCCGCTGTGCCCTGCGCCCCTCGGTCATCAGTCACCCGCTCTTGCCTCCGCTGTGTGTACTGTGGCCCCCGGTCATCAGTCACCCGCTCTTGCCTCCGCTGTGTGTACTGTGCCCCCCGGTCATCAGTCACCCGCTCTTGCCTCCGCTGTGTGAACTGTGCCCCCCGGTCATCAGTCACCCTCTCTTGCCTCTGCTGTGTGTACTGTGCCCCCCGGTCATCAGTCACCCGCTCTTGCCTCCGCTGTGTGCCCTGCGCCCCCCGGTCATCAGTCACCCGCTCTTGCCTCCGCTGTGTGCACTGCGCCCCCCGGTCATCAGTCACCCGCTCTTGCCTCCGCTGTGCCCTGCGCCCCTCGGTCATCGCTGTGTGTACTGCGCCCCCCGGTCATCAGTCACCCGCTCTTGCCTCCTCTGTGCCCTGCGCCCCCCGGTCATCAGTCACCCGCTCTTGACTCCTCTGTGCCCTGCGCCCCCCGGTCATCAGTCACCCGCTCTTGCCTCCGCTGTGTGTACTGCGCCCCCCGGTCATCAGTCACCCGCTCTTGCCTCCGCTGTGTGTACTGCGCCCCCCGGTCATCAGTCACCCGCTCTTGCCTCCGCTGTGTTTACTGCGCCCCCCGGTCATCAGTCACCCACTCTTGCCTCCGCTGTGTGTACTGCGCCCCCCGGTCATCAGTCACCCGCTCTCGCCTCCGCTGTGTGTACTGCGCCCCCCGGTCATCAGTCACCCGCTCTCGCCTCCGCTGTGTGTACTGTGCCCCCCGGTCATCAGTCACCCGCTCTCGCCTCCGCTGTGTGTACTGTGCCCCCCGGTCATCAGTCACCCGCTCTCGCCTCCGCTGTGTGTACTGTGCCCCCCGGTCATCAGTCACCCGCTCTCGCCTCCGCTGTGTGTACTGTGCCCCCCGGTCATCAGTCACCCGCTCTCGCCTCCGCTGTGTGTACTGTGCCCCCCGGTCATCAGTCACCCGCTCTCGCCTCCGCTGTGTGTACTGTGCCCCCCGGTCATCAGTCACCCGCTCTCGCCTCCGCTGTGTGTACTGCGCCCCCCGGTCATCAGTCACCCGCTCTCGCCTCCGCTGTGTGCACTGCGCCCCCCGGTCATCAGTCACTCGCTCTTGCCTCCACTGTGCCCTGCGCCCCTCGGTCATCAGTCACCCGCTCTTGCCTCCGCTGTGTGTACTGTGCCCCCCGGTCATCAGTCACCCGCTCTTGCCTCCGCTGTGTGTACTGTGCCCCCCGGTCATCAGTCACCCGCTCTTGCCTCCGCTGTGTGAACTGTGCCCCCCGGTCATCAGTCACCCTCTCTTGCCTCCGCTGTGTGTACTGTGCCCCCCGGTCATCAGTCACCCGCTCTTGCCTCCGCTGTGTGCCCTGCGCCCCCCGGTCATCAGTCACCCGCTCTTGCCTCCGCTGTGTGCACTGCGCCCCCCGGTCATCAGTCACCCGCTCTTGCCTCCGCTGTGCCCTGCGCCCCTCGGTCATCGCTGTGTGTACTGCGCCCCCCGGTCATCAGTCACCCGCTCTTGCCTCCTCTGTGCCCTGCGCCCCCCGGTCATCAGTCACCCGCTCTTGCCTCCTCTGTGCCCTGCGCCCCCCGGTCATCAGTCACCCGCTCTTGCCTCCGCTGTGTGTACTGTGCCCCCCCGGTCATCAGTCACCCGCTCTTGCCTCCTCTGTGCCCTGCGCCCCCCGGTCATCAGTCACCCGCTCTTGCCTCCGCTGTGTGTACTGCGCCCCCCGGTCATCAGTCACCCGCTCTTGCCTCCTCTGTGCCCTGCGTCCCCCGGTCATCAGTCACCCGCTCTTGCCTCCGCTGTGTGTACTGTGCCCCCCGGTCATCAGTCACCCGCTCTCGCCTCCGCTGTGTGTACTGTGTCTCCCGGTCATCAGTCACCCGCTCTTGCCTCCGCTGTGCACTGCGCCCCTCGGTCATCGCTGTGTGTACTGCGCCCCCCGGTCATCAGTCACCCGCTCTTGCCTCCTCTGTGCCCTGCGCCCCCCGGTCATCAGTCACCCGCTCTTGCCTCCTCTGTGTGCCCTGCGCCCCCCGGTCATCAGTCACCCGCTCTTGCCTCCGCTGTGTGTGCACTGCGCCCCCCGGTCATCAGTCACCCGCTCTTGCCTCCGCTGTGCCCTGCGCCCCTCGGCCATCGCTGTGTGTACTGCGCCCCCCCGGTCATCAGTCACCCGCTCTTGCCTCCTCTGTGCCCTGCGCCCCCCGGTCATCAGTCACCTGCTCTTGCCTCCTCTGTGCCCTGCGCCCCCCGGTCATCAGTCACCCGCTCTTGCCTCCTCTGTGCCCTGCGCCCCCCGGTCATCAGTCACCCGCTCTTGCCTCCGCTGTGTGTACTGTGCCCCCGGTCATCAGTCACCCGCTCTCGCCTCCGCTGTGTGTACTGTGTCTCCCGGTCATCAGTCACCCGCTCTTGCCTCCGCTGTGCACTGCGCCCCTCGGTCATCGCTGTGTGTACTGCGCCCCCCGGTCATCAGTTACCCGCTCTTATCTCCGCTGTGCACTGCGCCCCCCGGTCATCAGTTACCCGCTCTTGCCTCCGCTGTGTGTACTGTGCCCCCCGGTCATCAGTCACCCGCTCTTGCCTCCGCTGTGTGTACTGTGCCCCCCGGTCATCAGTCACCCGCTCTTGCCTCCGCTGTGTGTACTGTGCCCCCCGGTCATCAGTCACCCGCTCTTGCCTCCGCTGTGTGTACTGTGCCCCCCGGTCATCAGTTAAACGCTCTTGCCTCCGCTGTGTGTACTGTGCCCCCCGGTCATCAGTCACCCGCTCTTGCCTCCGCCTTGCCCTGCGCCCCCCGGTCATCAGTCACCCGCTCTTGCCTCCGCTGTGCCCCCCGGTCATCAGTCACCCGCTCTTGCCTCCGCTGTGCCCCCCGGTCATCAGTCACCCGCTCTTGCCTCCGCTGTGCCCTGCGCCACCCGGTCATCAGTCACCCGCTCTTGCCTCCGCTGTGTGTACTGTGCCCCCCGGTCATCAGTCACACGCTCTTGCCTCCGCTGTGTGTACTGTGCCCCCCGGTCATCAGTCACCCGCTCTCGCCCCCGCTGTGTGTACTGTGCCCCCCGGTCATCAGTCACCCACTCTTGCCTCCGCTGTGTGCACTGCGCCCCCCGGTCATCAGTCACCCGCTCTTGCCTCCGCTGTGTGTACTGCGCCCCCCGGTCATCAGTCACCCGCTCTTGCCTCCGCTGTGTGTACTGCGCCCCCCGGTCATCAGTTAACCGCTCTTGCCTCCGCTGTGTGTACTGTGCCCCCCGGTCATCAGTCACCCGCTCTTGCCTCCGCCTTGCCCTGCGCCCCCCGGTCATCAGTCACCCGCTCTTGCCTCCGCTGCGCCCCCCGGTCATCAGTCACCCGCTCTTGCCTCCGCTGTGCCCTGCGCCACCCGGTCATCAGTCACCCGCTCTTGCCTCCGCTGTGTGTACTGTGCCCCCCGGTCATCAGTCACCCGCTCTTGCCTCCGCTGTGTGAACTGTGCCCCCCGGTTATCAGTCACCCCCTCTCGCCTCCGCTGTGTGTACTGTGCCCCCCGGTCATCAGTCACCCGCTCTTGCCTCCGCTGTGTGCACTGCGCCCCCCGGTCATCAGTCACCCGCTCTTGCCTCCGCTCTGTGTACTGCGCCCCCCGGTCATCAGTCACCCGCTCTTGCCTCCGCTGTGTGTACTGCGCCCCCCGGTCATCAGTCACCCGCTCTTGCCTCCGCTGTGTGTACTGTGCCCCCCGGTCATCTGTCACCCGCTCTTGCCTCCGCTGTGTGTACTGCGCCCCCCGGTCATCAGTCACCCGCTCTTGCCTCCGCTGTGTGTACTGCGCCCCCTGGTCATCAGTCACCCGCTCTTGCCTCCGCTGTGTGCACTGCGCCCCCCGGTCATTAGTCACCCGCTCTTGCCTCCGCTGTGTGTACTGTGCCCCCCGGTCATCAGTCACCCGCTCTCGCCTCCGCTGTGTGTACCGTGCCCCCCGGTCATCAGTCACCCGCTCTTGCCTCCAGCAGGGTTCTGGCTCCTCTGGACGGTTCTCATTCTCCTGAGTTGCTGCTGTGCCTATCGCCATCGTCGCTCCAAGCTCCGCCTCCAGCATCAGCAGCGGCAGCGGGAGATCAACCTCATTGCCTACCACCGTGCCTGCCACTACCCGCCATCCATGCTGGACCTGAGTAAGTGGCAGCTGTGCCCATTGCCCACCCAAATACTACCATTGTGTTTACAGTAGTATTGTTACCCCTGGGATCTGCTCCCCCCCCCCCCCCATAGTACCCCTTGTACCTGACTCTTCAATTTCCCTGGGTGACGCCACCATAACTCCCCGCAGCACGCCCGCTGTCTTGGAGTTATATTTGACACACGACTTTCCTTTACTCCCCTTATTCAATCACTCACTCGCTCACAGGGCTGTGGAGTCGATATAAAATGGATCGACTCCAACTCCTAAAATATATAATAAATTGGGTGCAGTCGTTCAATGCAGTTTGTGGGGAATATTTTTTCATAAGAATTCTGGAAAGTTCTGAAATGTCCTATAAATGTCCGTCCTATTCCTGATCTCAGGGTCTGGAATTTACTGAGATGAATCTGTGCTGCAGAAAATGTATCACTTACACATCAGCCGTGTATGAGGGAGTCTGGGTTGTGGAAATTGAGGAGTCGGAGGTTTGGCTTAGCAATTCCACAGCCCTGCCCGCTCTTGTCACCTGCACCTTCAAAACATCTCCAGAATCCGACCTTTTCTCACCTTTGATACAGCAAAAACTCTTACTGTCTCTTATTCACTCTCGTCTGGACTACTGCAACTCTCTTCTGATCGGTCTCCCTCTTACCAAACTTTCTCCTCTCCAATCCGTCCTGAATGCAGCAGCCAGGGTCGTATTTCTGTCCAGCTGCTTCACCGATGCCTCCACCTTGTGCCAGTCATTACACTGGTTACCCATTCGCCACAGAATATAATACAAACTGATCTCTCTTGCCCACAAAGCTCTCCACAGTTCTGCACCGCCTTATATCTCATCTCTGTCTATCACCCTACACGTGCCCTCTGTTCTACAAATGACCTAAAACTGACATCCCCCATAATCTGAAGCTTGCACCTCCGTCTCCAAGACTTCTCCCGTGCTGCGCCAGTTCTCTGGAATGCTCTTCCCCAGACGATCCGACTGATGCCTAGACACCACGTCTTCAAGCGCGCTTTAAAAACACATCTGTTTAGACAAGCTGATCATCTCAACCTACCCACCTAACTCTCCCCTGTCCCCTCCTCAATGTTAATCTTAATCTGCTCCTGAGTATTCATCTGTCTCCACATCCTCCATGCTCCCAGTAGCACATGGTAACTGCCCTTAGATACTGGTTGATGACCATATTCTACCTATTGTGTCCCCCCATTTCTATATAGATTGTAGCTTGCGAGCAGCCGGACCCTCACTGTTCCTGTAACTGGTGAAATGTGATACATTGTATGGTTTATATTGTCTGTATATGTCCCTACTTAATTGTAAAGCGCTGCGGAATATGTTGGCGCTATATAAATAAAAACTATTATTATTATTATTATATTAGATTATAAGCTCCTAGGACAGGGCGTAGATTATTCTGTGTGCCCTCAGGAGCAGCCTGTGTATTGTACATTAGAGTGTAAGCTCCTAGGACAGGGTGTACATTATTCTGTATGCCCTCAGGAGCAGCCTGCATATTGTATATTAGATTGTAAACTCCTAGGACAGGGTGTAGATTATTCTGTATGTTCTCAGGAGCAGCCTGTATATTGTACATTAGAGTGTAAGCTCCTAGGACAGGGTGTAGATTATTCTGTATGCTCTCAGGAGCAGCCTGTATATTGTATATTAGATTGTAAGCTCCTAGGACAGGGTGTACATTATTCTGTATGCTCTCAGGAGCAGCCTGTATATAGTATATTAGATTATAAGCTCCTAGGACAGGGTGTAGATTATTCTCTATGCCCTCAAGAGCAGTCTGTATATTGTATATTAGAGTGTAAGCTCCTAGGACAGGGAGTAGATTATTATGTATGCTCTCAGGAGCAGCTTGTATATTGTATATTAGAGTGTAAGCTCCTAGGACAGGGTGTAGATTATTCTGCATGCCCTCAGGAGCAGTCTGTATATTGTATATTAGAGTGTAAGTTCCTAGGACAGGGTGTACATTATTCTGCATGCTCTCAGGAGCAGTCTGTATAATGTATATTAGATTGTAAGCTCCTAGGACAGGGTGTAGATTATTCTGTGTGCTCTCAGGAGCAGCCTGTATATTGTATATTAGAGTGTAAACTCCTAGGACAGGGTGTACATTATTCTGTATGCTCTCAGGAGCAGCCTGTATATTGTATATTAGAGTGTAAGCTCCTAGGACAGGGCGTAGATTATTCTGTATGCCCTCAGGAGCAGCCTGTATATTGTACATTAGAGTGTAAGCTCCTAGGACAGGGTGTAGATTATTCTGTATGCTCTCAGGAGCAGCCTGTATATTGTATATTAGATTATAAGCTCCTAGGACAGGGCGTAGATTATTCTGTATGCCCTCAGGAGCAGCCTGTATATTGTACATTAGAGTGTAAGCTCCAAGGACAGGGTGTAGATTATTCTGTATGCCCTCAGGAGCAGCATGTATATTGCATATTAGATCGTAAACTCCTAGGACAGGGTGTAGATTATTCTGTATGTTCTCAGGAGCAGCCTGTATATTGTATATTAGAGTGTAAGCTCCTAGGACAGGGTGTAGATTATTCTGTATGCCCTCAGGAGCAGCCTGCATATTGTATATTAGATTGTAAACTCCTAGGACAGGGTGTAGATTATTCTGTATGTTCTCAGGAGCAGCCTGTATATTGTATATTAGAGTGTAAGCTTCTAGGACAGGGTGTAGATTATTCTGTATGCCCTCAAGAGCAGCCTGTATATTGTATATTAGAGTGTAAGCTCCTAGGACAGGGTCTACATTATTCTGTATGCCCTCAGGAGCAGCCTGTATATTGTATATTAGAGTGTAAGCTCCTAGGACAGGGTGTAGATTATTCTGTATGCCCTCAGGAGCAGCCTGTATATTGTATATTAGATTGTAAGCTCCTAGGACAGGGTGTAGATTATTCTCTATGCCCTCAAGAGCAGCCTGTATATTGTATATTAGAGTGTAAGCTCCTAGGACAGGGTGTAGATTATTCTGTATGCTCTCAGGAGCAGACTGTGTATTGTATATTAGATTGTAAGCTCCTAGGACAGGGTGTAGATTATTCTCTATGCCCTCAAGAGCAGCCTGTATATTGTATATTAGAGTGTAAGCTCCTAGGACAGGGTGTACATTATTATGTATGTGTGACACCCCAGGGGTCTGGTTGCCACAGTGATAGAGATATTACGTCTGAGAGCAGGTGGGAGGTCTCTTGGTCAGGGATCCTATGCATGCCACACCTCCTGCCCAGTCCTGGGAGGGGAAGAACTTCCCCTATATAAACCTAGGGCTGAGGCAGGGTTAGTGAGTAGAGAAGAAGTAGAGAAGAGAAGCAGCATAGGAAGAAACAACAGGAGCTCTGTGGGAGCAGTGCTACAAGGAGTCAGGGGCTGGCAGCTGCAGAGCTCGCCCTGACTGAGAAGTTATCACCGGACCCGGAGTCCGAGGCTGTGGGGATTAACTCCTATCCAGCAGCAGAAACCGACCGGCAGGGGATTGCAGGTCCTCTGGCCCAGAAACCCGAAGGCACGGTCACACGCGTGGGACCAGCACCGCCGTCGTGGAGCGAAAGCTACTAGAAGGCCCCGAGTCACCGGCCATACGGGTGAGCACCACACGGTACACTCAGGGACGTGGGCTACTTATACCCGCCTCTAGCAAGGTAGCCAGAAGAGTATCGTTAGTTTGGGAGGCCTACAACTCCGCCTGGCCAGGGGAGATCCCATCTGCTCAAGGACTGACCAGGCCCCAATCGCTAGCCAGTACTCCGGGAGGGTCTATCTTTGTCACCAGTAAAAGACCCTGAACTACACCGTACCGTCTCCGAGTGGTTCCTGCTACCCCCATCATCCACGTCGGCTGCCCTGAGGCCATACCCCTCCCGTTGGGGGTTATACTATCACGCTGCACAATCCTACCACCGGCCTCAGCGGTCTGCCCTGCAGCAGCAGCTCCTTAGCTGTACTCAACGGGTGGCGTAGTCGTCCAACATCTACCGCTGATACAGCGCCACTTAGTCTGACTCCCTGGGCACGGACCGGATCACCGCCACGAGACTACAACCCTCAACAGATCTGGCTCCGGGTAAGCTCCCGCGTGCGCAACGCTGCGCGACACAGGCCCAGGGGCGCGTCAACTTTTGGCGTAGTCGGCAAGATCTCGTGCCCGCAACCACCGGGTACTGCGTGCCTGAAAAAGACTGTTCAAACTTACCTGTGGTGAAGATTCCCGCCATCCGGCGCCATCTTCCGCTTCCTTCCCGCCATCGGTGGAGTTTTCCCGCCATCCGGCGCCATCTTCAGCCTTCTTCCCGCCACACGTGGAGTTTTCCCGCCATTGGACGCCATCTTGAGGACGCCGCGCGGGAAGAAGAGGGGCGTGGACTCCGAAAGCGCGCGAGAACTGAAGCCCCGCCTCACGTCCGGACGTTGCGTAAGGTCCTGGAAGGAGCCCAGCAGACGCCGACGTCACAGGAGCGCGACGGAAGGTCCTCAACCCTGACGATCCACTGTGGAGCCGCGGCCTACGGAAGAGGATCATCGCAAGGTAGGCCACGGTCCACTAGGGGGGAGAAGGATGTCGGATACGGAGGAGAGCTTCACCGCTTCAACCCCCGCCAGCGCCACCGCTGTTGCGGTCATGCCTTTCACCATGCCCTATATCCCGGGGGCAGCCTGGCTACCCCAGTACTCAGGGGAGTCACATACCCTGCATGACTTTAGAGAAAAGCTGGATAGCCTCTTCCAGGTGTACCCCCTCACAGAGGAGCAAAAAGTGAGCATCCTGGTGGCCCAATTAACCGGGGCAGCCCAAAGGGAGGTAAAGTCCTGGCCACCTGGGGGGAGGACTGTCGCAGGGATACTAACCCGGCTGAGGGACAACTTTGATACCCGCACCTCAGCCGAGATCAAGCTTAGATTCTACGGGTGCAAACAGCGGGCACATGAGAGTATAAGGGACTATGCCCTGAACCTACAAGAGGCCCTGAGAGCCATTAAGCAGACCGACCCTGACGGCGTGGGAGACGAGGACAGGCTGTTGACTGAACAATTTATAGAGGGTTTATATTGCAATGCCCACCGAACCCAGTTGCGGGCAATGGCCTTACAGGACCCTCATCTGGGATTTGCACAGTTCAAGGACAGAGCCATCCGGGTGCTTCGAGAACCGGCACCAGGTGGCGTTGTGACCCACAGACGCCCCACTACCACTTACCACCAGGAGGCGGCGCCCTTGTCGGCAGGGCCTGTGGGAGCTGATGCGCAGGCTTTGAACAATGACCCGGCTCCAGACCTGCACCATCAGGTCCAAGAGCTAGCTAAAAGCGTTGCTGCGCTAACCCGAACTGTGCAGTCTTTACAGGTTTCCACTCCAGGGAAGATCCAGCTGGCATCCGGACCGGAGGACATCCCGTGGCGTCGACCAAGGAGGACCCCACCGGCCAGAGGAAGACCCAGCGACCGATACAACGAGGACGGACGACCCATCTGCCGCCGCTGCAATCAACCCGGACATATGGCAAGGTACTGTCCTTTAAACTGGCACAACCTGGGGTAGAGGGCCAACCCCCAGGAAAAAGATCACCAGGCCCATCGAACTGGCGCGACAAATATGTGGGAGGACGTCCAGTCTTACCCGTGGTACTGGATGGCATTCCTATGAGTGCCCTACTGGACACCGGGTCACAGGTCACCACCATCCCGTACGTGCTCTTCAAGCAGTACTGGAATGACTCGGATATCACCCGCTACCCTGACGACGACTTGAGTATCATCGCCAGCAATGGTCAGCCCGTGCCACAGATTGGATTTAAAGGGGTGACCATTAAAATCGGTAGAGTCGAATTGGCAGTACAGGGACTGATCATTGTAGACATTGACAAACACGAGAGTCACCCAAAGATAACTCTAGGAACTAATGTAATTGAAAATTGTCTTGCAGAGGTGATTTTCCTTTTACAGCAGGTTGCCAAGAACGCCAGCTCCGGCCAGCAGCGAGTGCTCCAGAAAGAGATCCGGGCACTGATGCGACGGCAACAGCTAGAACTCTCCGGTGGTGAGATTGGTAGCGTGCGAATGTGTGACCCTTTCCTTATTGCCATGCCCCCGAAAAGTGAAATGATGATTTGGTGCCGGGCAGCTATTGGTCTGAGAGGTAGGGATTACCAGGCAATGGTAGAACCAGTTTACTCAGACAGTAGGCCCACCATTTTGACAGCACGGGGGGTGGTCAATGTACGCCATGGGAGGGTGCCCGTTCGCATAATAAATATCGGGAAGAGGGAAGTGTACCTGCCCCGGTATGCCACGCTAGCCAAATTGTATACCATCAATCAAGATTCCATACAGTCCGTAGAACCCTTGCCTCCATCTTCCCCGGAGGAAGGTAATGGCTCTAAGAAAACAATGGAGGACTGGTGTCAGCAACTACATTTGGGTACTGACTCCACTCCCTCACACCAGAAACAGGGAGTCTATCGGGTGGTTCAAGAGTACGAGAGAGTGTTTAGTAAACACCCGTTAGACTTCGGGCGAGTCAAGGGGTAGAACACCACATCCCCACGGGAGACCATCCTCCCATAAAAGAGAGGTATCGACCCGTACCCCCTGCACACTACCAACACGCCAAGGGGATGCTTAGGGACATGAAGGAGGCTGGGGTGATCAGGGATAGCTGTAGCCCCTGGGCAGCTCCACTAGTCTTAGTCAAAAAGAAAGACAACACCATGAGGATGTGTGTAGATTACCGGAAAATCAACCGTATCACACACAAGGATGCGTACCCCTTACCAAGGATAGAGGAGTCTTTGGCTGCTTTAAGATCTGCTAACTTCTTCTCTACCTTGGATCTCACTAGTGGGTACTGGCAGGTTCCTGTAGCAGAGGCGGACCGGGAGAAGACCGCATTCACCACCCCGATGGGACTTAGCGAGTTTACCTGCATGCCGTTCGGACTCTGCAACGCACCAGGGACCTTCCAACGATTAATGGAGTGCTGTCTGGGCCACAGAAACTTCGAGACGGTCTTGTTGTACCTGGACGATGTCATCGTATATTCCAAGACGTATGAGGACCACCTGAAACACCTGGCGGAAGTGTTCGAAGCTCTGGCAAGCTACGGCCTAAAGGTGAAACCCTCCAAGTGTCACCTCCTGAAACCAAAGGTGCAGTACCTGGGACACGTGGTGAGTGCTGATGGAGTGGCTCCCGACCCTGATAAGATCACCGCAATTAAGGAATGGCCAAGTCCCTCCAGTGTAAAGGAAGTGCGGCAGTTCCTCGGGTTGGTAGGCTATTACCGCAGATTCATCCCCGGTTTCACCAAAAAGGCAGCTCCTATGCAGGACCTCCTGATAGGCCAGTCCCGGAAGGCCAAGAACCAGAAGCCACCCTTCAGATGGGAGAAGTTAGAAGAAGAGTCCTTCCGCCAGCTGAAGATGGCCCTCACGGGGGATGAAATCCTGGCGTACCCTGATTACAGCCAGCCCTTTATCCTCTACACCGACGCAAGTAACATCGGGCTAGGAGCCGTGCTGTCCCAGATCCAGCAGGGGAAAGAACGAGTAATCGCTTACGCCAGCCGAAAACTGCGACCCACCGAGAGAAACCCTGAGAATTACAGCTCATTTAAGCTAGAGTTCCTGGCAGTGGTGTGGGCAGTCACCGAACGCTTTAAGCACTACCTCGCTTCTTCCCGGTTCACCGTGTACACGGATAACAACCCGTTGACACACCTGGACACGGCAAGACTCGGTGCCCTAGAGCAGAGATGGATGGCCCGTCTGTCCAACTACGAGTTCACAATCAAATACCGGGCAGGACGCTCCAATACCAACGCGGACGCCCTGTCCAGGATGCCAAACCTACCGGACGTAGGAGAAGATCCAGAGGGACTGGAAGAAGTTGAACTCCCCGCGTTCCACCGTCATGGGACTATCCAGTATTCCCATCGGGTAAGGAGTAAGCAAGCCGCTACGTTTAACCCCTTGCCTCACTACAACTGGGAGGAAACGCAAGACAGTGACCCTGCCGTCCGACTGGTGAAGGAGATGCTGACTCGGCCAGAGGCTCGCCTTGACCCAGACGCTCCGGAGGAAGCCAAGCAACTGTGGGCTGAGAAGAGTCGACTGTTCCTTTACAAGGGGAAGTTGTGCCGCAGAATGGTTAACTCCCGGACGCATGAACTAATCTGGCAAGTAGTGGTGCCACGGAGAGACGCAGCCATGGTGATGGAGGCATACCACGACGGGGCTGGACACTTCGGATGGAAGAAGCTGGAGTTCCTGCTGCGCGGGCGGTTCCACTGGGTAGGCATGAGGGGAACCATCGAGAGGTGGTGCAGAGACTGTGGCCCGTGCAACCTAAGAAGGAAGGACCGTGCCAGCCAGAAGACTCCCCTGCAGTCCATCGTCACCCGGCAGCCGTTGGAACTGGTAGCCTTGGATCATGTAAAACTGACCCCAAGCAGAAGTGGCTACGTTTACGCACTAACCATCGTGGATCACTACTCCCGGTTCTTGGTTGTCGTCCCCGTCAAGGACTTAACAGCTCGAACAGCAGCTAGAGCCTTCCAGCAGCACTTCTGCCGTCCACACGGGTACCCGGACCAAGTGCTGACGGACCAGGGACCTGCCTTTGAAGCGGAGGTCTTCCAGGAATTCTGCAATCTGTATGGCTGCCGGAAGATAAGGACGACACCCTATCATCCGCAAACTAATGGACTTTGTGAGAAAATGAACCAGGTGGTAATGGATCTTCTGAAAACGTTGCCCCTGGAAGAACGCAGTCTGTGGCCTGAGAAGCTGCCCGATCTGGTGGACCTATACAACCACATCCCGGTAGGTTCCACCAACTGTACCCCGGCTTACCTGATGAGGGCAAGGCCTGGTAAGCTACCTGTTGACCTGGAGATGGGAGTCCTGACACCCGAGGACACTTCACCAGAAGCAGACTGGGACACAGAGAGGCAGCAGCAGTACCGGAAAGTACAGGAGAGCGTGGAGCGAAGTCTCTGTCAAGCTAGGGAAAGACAAGAGAAAACTTACAACCAGTATGCTCCCGCTGTTCCCCTGGTACCCAGAGAGCAGGTCTTGAAGAGGAAAAGGCGGCTCCACAAGTTGGATGACCAGTGGGAGAAGGACCCGTACATCGTACTGCCCTCAAGCCACGACAACCCAAAGGTCTGTACCATCAGTAAAGACGGAGGGGAAACCACAACCATTGTATCCCGGGATCACCTGAAGAAGTGTCCCGAACAGCTACGGAACCCTGAAGAGGAACAAGAAGACCATCGACCCGTAGAGGAAAGGGAAGACATGGTTAGTACTGTGCTCGGAGACTTCCCTCGGTCTTGGACTCAAGTCAATGGCGCAGTTGTGGTACCCGTACTCACCTTCCTCCAACCAGCATCCCAAGCACCTACGGAGCAACAGGTAGAGCTGGAAGAACAGCCGGTCCAGGAGGCAGAAGACTCCACACAAGCAGAACAGGAGGATCAACCCTCTGCTTATAGTGAGCCTGCCGTACTCCTAGTGAGCCAAAGAGCCGGTAGACAGCTGCCCAGTTTACCCTTGACAGCTCCTACACCCTGTAGTTCAGGGCTAGACAGTCAGCTCCGTAGGTCCACTAGGGCCACTAGAGGCCAGTTACCCGCACGTTGGAGGATTTGAAATGTATAAATTGTTTTATTTGTGGTTACCTCTTTTTCTTGTTGCTTGTAAATAATTATGTGTTTCTAGTTATTTTTAGGAGTCCTTGGTGGATTTACCGGGAATCCTTGTACAATTGGTTGGAGCGTAACCTAGGAATGGACTAAAGACTGTTAAGGACTCGGGGCAGGACAGACCCCTACCTGGTTACGTCTCCCTGTTTTGGTGAAATGGACACCTTTGTTTTCTTCAAAACTGCACCCGGTTGCGGACACGCCGTAACCATCTTTATGTGTTTTTCTTATTGTATTATTATTGTTTATACCTTGTTATGTTTTTCTAAAAAAAAATATGTTTAGCCCCGGAGTACTAAATTTCACTAGGGGGGAATGTGACACCCCAGGGGTCTGGTTGCCACAGTGATAGAGGTATTACGTCTGAGAGCAGGTGGGAGGTCTCTTGGTCAGGGATCCTATGCATGCCACACCTCCTGCCCAGTCCTGGGAGGGGAAGAACTTCCCCTATATAAACCTAGGGCTGAGGCAGGGTTAGTGAGTAGAGAAGAAGTAGAGAAGAGAAGCAGCATAGGAAGAAACAACAGGAGCTCTGTGGGAGCAGTGCTACAAGGAGTCAGGGGCTGGCAGCTGCAGAGCTCGCCCTGACTGAGAAGTTATCACCGGACCCGGAGTCCGAGGCTGTGGGGATTAACTCCTATCCAGCAGCAGAAACCGACCGGCAGGGGATTGCAGGTCCTCTGGCCCAGAAACCCGAAGGCACGGTCACACGCGTGGGACCAGCACCGCCGTCGTGGAGCGAAAGCTACTAGAAGGCCCCGAGTCACCGGCCATACGGGTGAGCACCACACGGTACACTCAGGGACGTGGGCTACTTATACCCGCCTCTAGCAAGGTAGCCAGAAGAGTATCGTTAGTTTGGGAGGCCTACAACTCCGCCTGGCCAGGGGAGATCCCATCTGCTCAAGGACTGACCAGGCCCCAATCGCTAGCCAGTACTCCGGGAGGGTCTATCTTTGTCACCAGTAAAAGACCCTGAACTACACCGTACCGTCTCCGAGTGGTTCCTGCTACCCCCATCATCCACGTCGGCTGCCCTGAGGCCATACCCCTCCCGTAGGGGGTTATACTATCACGCTGCACAATCCTACCACCGGCCTCAGTGGTCTGCCCTGCAGCAGCAGCTCCTTAGCTGTACTCAACGGGTGGCGTAGTCGTCCAACATCTACCGCTGATACAGCGCCACTTAGTCTGACTCCCTGGGCACGGACCGGATCACCGCCACGAGACTACAACCCTCAACAGATCCGGCTCCGGGTAAGCTCCCGCGTGCGCAACGCTGCGCGACACAGGCCCAGGGGCGCGTCATATGCTCTCAGGATCTGCCTGTACATTGTATATTAGATTGTAAGCTCCTAGGACAGGGTGTGCATTATTCTGCATGCTCTCAGGAGCAGTCTGTATATTGTATATTAGATTGTAAGCTCCTAGGACAGGGTGTAGATTATTCTGTGTGCTCTCAGGAGCAGCCTGTATATTGTATATTAGATTGTAAGCTCCTAGGACAGGGTGTAGATTATTCTGTATGCTTTCAGGAGCAGCCTGTATATTGTATATTAGAGAGTAAGCTCCTAGGACAGGGTGTAGATTATTCTGTATGCTCTCAGGAGCAGTCTGTATAATGTATATTAGATTGTAAGCTCCTAGGACAGGGTGTAGATTATTCTGTGTGCGCTCAGGAGCAGCCTGTATATTGTATATTAGAGTGTAAGCTCCTAGGACAGGGTGTAGATTATTCTGTATGCCCTCAGGAGCAGCCTGTATATTGTATATTAGATTGTAAGCTCCTAGGACAGGGTGTAGATTATTCTGTATGCCCTTATGAGCAGCCTGTATAAGGTATATTAGATTGTAAGCTCCTAAAACAGGGTGTAGATTATTCTGTATGCCCTCAGGAGCAGTCTGTATATTGCATATTAGATTGTAAGCTCCTAGGACAGGGTGTAGATTATTCTGTATGCCCTCAGGAGCAGTCTGTATATTGCATATTAGATTGTAAGCTCCTAGGACAGGGTGTAGATTATTCTGTATGCTCTCAGGAGCAGTCTGTATATTATATATTAGAGTGTAAGCTCCTAGGACAGGGAGTAGATTATTATGTATGCTCTCAGGAGCAGCCTGTATATTGTATATTAGAGTGTAAGCTCCTAGGACAGGGTGTAGATTATTCTGTATGCCCTCAGGAGCAGTCTGTATATTGTATATTAGAGTGTAAGCTCCTAGGACAGGGTGTACATTATTCTGCATGCTCTCAGGAGCAGTCTGTATAATGTATATTAGATTGTAAGCTCCTAGGACAGGGTGTAGATTATTCTGTGTACTCTCAGGAGCAGCCTGTATATTGTATATTAGAGTGTAAGCTCCTAGGACAGGGTGTACATTATTCTGTATGCTCTCAGGAGCAGCCTGTATATTGTATATTAGAGTGTAAGCTCCTAGGACAGGGCGTAGATTATTCTGTATGCCCTCAGGAGCAGCCTGTATATTGTACATTAGAGTGTAAGCTCCTAGGACAGGGTGCAGATTATTCTGTATGCTCTCAGGAGCAGCCTGTATATTGTATATTAGATTATAAACTCCTAGGACAGGGTGTAGATTATTCTGTATGCTTTCAGGAGCAGCCTGTATATAGTATATTAGATTATAAGCTCCTAGGACAGGGCGTAGATTATTCTGTGTGCCCTCAGGAGCAGCCTGTATATTGTACATTAGAGTGTAAGCTCCTAGGACAGGGTGTACATTATTCTGTATGCCCTCAGGAGCAGCCTGTATATTGTATATTAGATTATAAGCTCCTAGGACAGGGCGTAGATTATTCTGTGTGCCCTCAGGAGCAGCCTGTGTATTGTACATTAGAGTGTAAGCTCCTAGGACAGGGTGTACATTATTCTGTATGCCCTCAGGAGCAGCCTGCATATTGTATATTAGATTGTAAACTCCTAGGACAGGGTGTAGATTATTCTGTATGTTCTCAGGAGCAGCCTGTATATTGTACATTAGAGTGTAAGCTCCTAGGACAGGGTGTAGATTATTCTGTATGCTCTCAGGAGCAGCCTGTATATTGTATATTAGATTGTAAGCTCCTAGGACAGGGTGTAAATTATTCTGTATGCCCTCAGGAGCAGCCTGTATATAGTATATTAGATTATAAGCTCCTAGGACAGGGCGTAGATTATTCTGTATGCCCTCAGGAGCAGCCTGTATATTGTACATTAGAGTGTAAGCTCCTAGGACAGGGTGTACATTATTCTGTATGCCCTCAGGAGCAGCCTGTATATTGTATCTTAGATTATAAGCTCCTAGGACAGGGCGTAGATTATTCTGTGTGCCCTCAGGAGCAGCCTGTATATTGTACATTAGAGTGTAAGCTCCTAGGACAGGGTGTAGATTATTCTGTATGCCCTCAGGAGCAGCCTGTATATTGTACATTAGAGTGTAAGCTCCTAGGACAGGGTGTAGATTATTCTGTATGCCCTCAGGAGCAGCCTGCATATTGTATATTAGATTGTAAACTCCTAGGACAGGGTGTAGATTATTCTGTATGTTCTCAGGAGCAGCCTGTATATTGTACATTAGAGTGTAAGCTCCTAGGACAGGGTGTACATTATTCTGTATGCCCTCAGGAACAGCCTGCATATTGTATATTAGATTGTAAACTCCTAGGACAGGGTGTAGATTATTCTGTATGTTCTCAGGAGCAGCCTGTATATTGTATATTACAGTGTAAGCTCCTAGGACAGGGTGTAGATTATTCTGTATGCCCTCAGGAGCAACCTGTATATTGTATATTAGAGTGTAAGCTCCTAGGACAGGGTCTACATTATTCTGTATGCCCTCAGGAGCAGCCTGTATATTGTATATTAGAGTGTAAGCTCCTAGGAGAGGGTGTAGATTATTCTGTATGCCCTCAGGAGCAGCCTGTATATTGTATATTAGAGTGTAAGCTCCTAGGACAGGGTGTAGATTATTCTGTATGCCCTCAAGAGCAGTCTGTATATTGTATATTAGAGTGTAAGCTCCTAGGACAGGGTGTAGATTATTCTGTATGCCCTCAGGAGCAACCTGTATATTGTATATTAGAGTGTAAGCTCCTAGGACAGGGTCTACATTATTCTGTATGCCCTCAGGAGCAGCCTGTATATTGTATATTAGAGTGTAAGCTCCTAGGAGAGGGTGTAGATTATTCTGTATGCCCTCAGGAGCAGCCTGTATATTGTATATTAGATTGTAAACTCCTAGGACAGGGTGTGCATTATTCTGTATGCTCTCAGGAGCAGCCTGTATATTGTATATTAGATTGTAAGCTCCTAGGACCGGGTGTAGATTATTCTGTATGCTCTCAGGAGCAGCCTGTATATTGTATATTAGAGTGTAAGCTCCTAGGACAGGGTGTGCATTATTCTGTATGCTCTCAGGAGCAGCCTGTACATTGTATATTAGATTGTAAGCTCCTAGGACAGGGTGTGCATTATTCTGTATGCTCTCAGGAGCAGCCTGTATATTGTATATTAGATAGTAAGCTCCTAGGACAGGGTGTAGATTATTCTGTATGCCCTCAGGAGCAGCCTGTATATTATGTTAGATTGTAAGCTCCTCTTGAGCAGGGTGTATTTGTCTTTTCCTTCCCAGGGTCGGCTCTCCTGAGCTTATAATACATGTAGATATACAGCAATATGCAGCAGGACAGACAGGATCCAGGGAAATATCCGATCGCCACAACTGGGGTCAGGAAGGAATTTTTTCCCCCCCTGAGGCAGAACTCTCCGGGGGGGTTTCTTCGCCTTCCTCTGGATCTTTGGGTCCAGTGGCTCTCAGCCGGTCCTCAATGACCACAGCCAGTTCTGTGGTCTCTATGGGGCCTGACCTGAGAGTCATTGCGATCATAGCCTAATTTCTTAAAGGGCCAGTAATATTTTTTATTACAATGTTGCTTATTGCTATTCCAATAAAATATAAAAATAAAGAAAATAACAGTGTCATGTGAGGTTTTTTGTCACAATGATGGGAGTGATCCTTACTACCCTCAATATTCCACACGTAGAACAAGAAATTATGGGGGTGTCATTTACAGACGGCAGACCACATATATCTCCACCCATGGTATCATAATGTCAGCTCCTGTCCCAAGTTACATTACAAGTGTTATGGGGGCCGATCTCTGTGATGGGGGCAGGGCACTAAAATAGTGTATGGCCTACATAACAAACTACCTGATTGAAGACTAAAGACCGGACACAGAGCCGCCGAATAAAGAGACACAAGCAGTGTCGGACTGGGGAGCCAAGAGCCCACCAGTAACCAACTCCAGAGCCCCACTGTCCAGCTACATGCAAATGTGACATTATCCTAAATCACTAATTTATATAACTATGAATTGGGTAAGTTAAATAATTCATTTAATTTACCTAATTGTTAAATGAATAAGAGGCTCCTTTGTCTGTATATAGTGATTCAAGTATATAGTGCCAAGTACTGATCATATAAGAGGGTGGTGGCCCACTCCTGCACAAGGGCCCACCGGAGGATTCTCCTGTTCTCCTGTGGGCCAGTCCAAGCCTGGCTGTGGGTGGTGTTTCACCGCATGTCACAGCCCAGTATCCAGTAGAAGTTTTCCCTCTCCTCTGCTTTCATTGGTAGAGCCCCAAAAGCGCACATTCATTACAGGGCTGTGATGTGCGGTGAAACCCCACCCACAGCATAGTCCATCAGGAGGAGTTCATGAGGCTGGGTAAAGCCTGGGTGATGCAAGGGAGTCCGGAATTTGATGTGACATCAGCGGATGTCGGAGGCAACTGCAGCCGGAGTCACATGATCGGGACTGAGCGAGCAGCGATAGCGCCACTCACAGGCAAAAATGGCAACACAAGATATTTGCAAATATACTTATTTAAAAGGTTTAAATCGATGAGCAGAATATACATTGTCGTGGACCACCTCTTTAAAATAAAAAAATTCTGACATAGATATGACCACAATGCATGGCAACATTTGATTGTGTTAAAAAGGCATAGTAAAAATTGAAATGTGCGTATGTTGTAGATCTGAAAATATGATGCATGCCCTAAAATCTGCACAGACTTTTTTTTCCACTATATCTAAATGTGATTTTGTAAAAGAAAGAAAGAAATAAAAGATTGTATTGTACTGCACTTTGGGGGATCAGCATAGAAAATGTGCAGCAAAATTGCCAATCCTGAAAATTCTCTAATGAGTAAACTACAGATATGTGGCACCCCAGGGGTCTGGTTTTCCACAGTAATGTAATGTTATGTCTGAGAGCAGGTGGGAGGTCCTTTGGTCAGGGATCCTGTGCATGCCACACCTCCTGCCCAGTCTTGGGAGGGGAAGAACTTCCCCTGTATAAACCCGGGGCTGAGGCAGGGTGAGTGAGACAAGGAGAGTGGAGACAAGAAGCAGCATAGGAAACAGCAGAGTTACAAGGAGTCAGGGGCTGGCAGCTGCAGAGCTCGCCCTGACTAAGAAGATTCTTTACCGGACCCAGAGTCCGAGGCTGTGGGGACTAACTCCTACCCAGCAGCAGAATCCGTCAGGCAGGGGATTTCAGGTCCTCTGGCCCAGAAGCCCGAAGGCACGGTCACACGCGTGGGACCAGCACCGCCATCGTGGAGCGGAAGCCATTAGAAGGCCCCGAGTCACCGGCCATACGGGTGAGCACCACACGGTACACTCAGGGACGTGGGCTACTTACATCAGCTTCTAGCAAGGTAGCCAGAAGAGTACAGTCAGTTTGGGAGGCCTACAACTACGCCTGGCCAGGGGAGATCCCATCTGCTCAAAGACTGACCAGGCCCCGTTTGCTAGCAAGTACTCCGGGAGGGTCTGTCGTTGTTACCAGTAAAGACCCTGAACTACACCGTACCGTCTCTGAGTGGTTCCTGCTACCCCCATCATCCACGTCGGCTGCCCTGAGGCCATACCCCTCCCGTTGGGGGTTATACTATCACGCTGCACAATCCTACCACCGGCCTCAGCGGTCTGCCCTGCAGCAGCAGCTTCCTGGCTGCACTCAACGAGTGGCGTAGTCATCAACTATTTACTACTAATAGACTGCCGTCTAGTTTGACTCCCTGGGCACGGACCGGGTCACCGCCACGAGACTACAACCCTCCACTGATCCGGCCCCGGGTAGGCTCCCGCGTGCGCAACGCAGCGCGACACAGGCCCAGGGGCGCGTCAACTTTGGCGTAGTCGGCAGGATTTCGTGCCCGCAACCACCGGGTACTGCGTGCCTGAAAAGCAAAGACTGTTCAAACTTACCAGTGGTGAAGGTTTCCCGCCATCCGGCGCCATCTTCTACCTTCTTCCCGCCATCCGCAAAGTTTTCCCGCCATCCGGCGCCATCTTCGACCTTCTTCCCGCCATCCGTGGAGTTTTCCCGCCATTGGACGCCATCTTGAGGACGCCGCGCGGGAAGAAGAGGGGCGTGGACTCCGAAAGCGCGCGAGAACTGAAGCCCCGCCTCACGTCCGGACGTTGCGTAAGGTCCTGGAAGGAGCCCAGCAGACGCCGACGTCACAGGAGCGCGACGGAAGGTCCTCAACCCTGACGATCCACTGCGGAGCCGCGGCCTACGGAAGAGGATCATCGCAAGGTAGGCCACGGTCCACTAGGGGGGAGGAAGATGTCGGATACGGAGGAGAGCTTCACTGCCTCAACCCCCGCCAGCGCTACCGCTGCTGCAGTTATGCCCTTCACCATGCCCTATATCCCGGGAGCAGCTTGGCTACCCCAGTACTCAGGGGAGTCACATACCCTGCATGACTTTAGAGAAAAGCTGGATAGCCTCTTCCAGGTGTACCCCCTCACAGAAGAGCAAAAAGTGAGCATCCTGGTGGCCCAACTAACCGGGGCAGCCAAAAGGGAAGTAAAATCCTGGCCACCTGGGAGGAAGACTGTCGCAGGGATACTAACCCGGCTGAAGGACACCTTTGATACCCGCACCTCAGCCGAGATTAAGCTTAGATTCTACGGGTGCAAGCAGCGAGCGCATGAGAGTATAAGGGACTATGCACTAAACCTACAAGAGGCCCTGAGGGCCATAAAGCAGACCGACCCTGATGGGGTGGGAAACGAGGACAGGCTATTGACTGAACAATTTATAGAGGGTTTATATTGCAATGCCCACCGAACCCAGTTGCGGGCAATGGCCTTACAGGATCCCCATCTGGACTTTGCACAGTTCAAGGATAGAGCTATCCGGGTGCTCCGAGAACCAGCACCGGGTGGCGTTGTTACCCACAGGCGCCCAGCTATCACTTACCACCAGGAGGCGGCGCCCTTGTCGGCAGGGCCTGTGGGAGCTGATGCGCAGGCTTTGGACAATGACCCGGCTCCAGACCTACACCATCAGGTCCAAGAGCTAGCTAAGAGCGTTGCTGCGCTAACCCGAACTGTGCAGTCTTTACAGGTTTCCACCCCAGGGAAGATCCAGCTGGCATCCGGACCGGAGGACATCCCGTGGCGTCGACCAAGGAGGACCCCACCGGCCAGAGGAAGACCCAGTGACCGATACAGCGAGGACGGACGACCCATCTGCCGCCGCTGCAATCAACCCGGACATATGGAAAGGTACTGTTCTTTAAACGGGCACAACCTGGGGTAGAGGGCCAACCCCCAGGAAAAAGATCACCAGGCCCATCGAACTGGCGCGACAGATATGTGGGAGGACGTCCAGTCTTGCCTGTGGTACTGGATGGCATTCCCATGAGTGCCCTACTGGATACCGGGTCACAGGTCACCACCATCCCGTACGTGCTCTTCAAGCAGTACTGGAATGACTCGGATATTACCCGCTACCCTGACGACGACTTGAGTATCATCGCCAGCAATGGCCAGCCCGTGCCACAGATCGGATTTAAAGAGGTGACCCTCAAAATCGGTAGAGTCGAACTGGCCGCACAGGGACTGATCATTGCAGATATTGATAAACATGAGAGTCACCCAAAAATAACTCTAGGAACTAACGTAATTGAAAATTGTCTTGCAGAGGTGATTTTCCTTTTACAGCAGGTTGCCAAGAACGCCAGCTCCGGCGAGCAGCGGGTGCTCCAGAAAGAGATCCGGGCACTGATGCAACGGCAACAAGTGGAACTCTCCAGCGGTGAGATTGGTAGCGTAAGAATGTGTGACCCTTTTCCTATTGCCATGCCCCCAAAAAGTGAAATGATGATTTGGTGCCGGGCAGCTATTGGTCTGAGAGGTAGAGATTACCAGGCAATGGTAGAACCAGTTTACTCAGACAGTAGGCCCACCATTTTGACAGCACGGGGGGTGGTCAATGTACGCCATGGGAGGGTGCCCATTCGCATAATAAATATCGGGGAGAGGGAAGTGTACCTGCCCCGGTATGCCACGCTAGCCAAATTATATACCACTAATCAAAATTCTATACAATCTGTGGAACCCTTGCCTCCATCTCACCCGGAGGAAGGTAACGGCTCTAAGAAAGACATGGAGGACTGGTGTCAGCAACTACATTTGGGTACTGATTCCACTCCCTCACATCAGAAACAAGGAGTCTATCGGGTGGTTCAAGAGTATGAGAGAGTGTTTAGTAAACACCCGTTAGACTTCGGGCGAGTCAAGGGGGTAGAACACCGCATCCCCACGGGAGATCATCCTCCCATAAAAGAGAGGTATCGACCCGTACCCCCTGCACATTACCAACACGCCAAGGGGATGCTTAGAGACATGAAGGAGGCTGGGGTAATCCGGGATAGCTGTAGCCCCTGGGCAGCCCCACTAGTTTTAGTCAAAAAGAAAGACAACACCATGAGGATGTGTGTAGATTACCGGAAAATCAACCGTATCACACACAAGGATGCGTACCCCTTACCAAGGATAGAGGAGTCATTGGCTGCTTTAAGATCTGCTAACTTCTTCTCTACCTTGGATCTCACTAGCGGGTACTGGCAGGTTCCTGTAGCAGAGGCGGACCGGGAGAAGACCGCATTCACCACCCCGATGGGACTTAGCGAGTTCACCTGCATGCCGTTCGGACTCTGCAACGCCCCAGGAACCTTCCAACGATTAATGGAGTGCTGTCTGGGCCACAGAAACTTCGAGACGGTCCTGTTGTACCTGGACGATGTCATCGTATACTCCAAAACTTATGAGGACCACCTGAAACACCTGGCGGAGGTGTTCGAAGCTCTGGCGAGTTACGGCCTAAAGGTGAAACCCTCCAACTGTCACCTCCTGAAACCAAAGGTGCAATACCTGGGACACGTGGTGAGCGCTGACGGAGTGGCTCCCGACCCCGATAAGATCACCGCAATTAAGGGATGGCCAAGCCCCTCCAGCGTAAAAGAAGTGCGGCAGTTCCTAGGGTTGGTAGGCTACTACCGAAGGTTTATTCCCAGTTTCACCAAAAAGGCAGCGCCTATGCAGGACCTCCTGATAGGCCAGTCCCGAAAGGCCAAGAACCAGAAGCCGCCCTTCAAATGGGAAGAGCTAGAAGAAGAGTCCTTCCGCCAGCTGAAGATGGCCCTCACGGGGGATGAAATCTTGGCGTACCCGGACTATAGCCAGCCCTTCATCCTCTATACCGACGCCAGTAACATCGGGCTAGGAGCCGTACTGTCCCAGATTCAGCAGGGGAGAGAACGAGTAATCTCCTATGCCAGCCGAAAACTGCGACCCACCGAAAGGAACCCCGAGAATTACAGCTCATTTAAGCTAGAGTTCCTGGCCGTGGTATGGGCAGTCACCGAGCGCTTTAGGCATTACCTCGCTTCTTCCCGGTTCACCGTATACACGGATAACAACCCGTTGACACACCTGGACACGGCAAGACTCGGTGCCCTGGAGCAGAGGTGGATGGCCCGTCTGTCCAACTACGAGTTCACAATCAAATACCGGGCAGGACGCTCCAATACTAACGCGGATGCCCTGTCCAGGATGCCCAACCTGCCGGACGAAGGAGAAGATCCGGAGGGACTGGAAGAAGTTGAACTCCCTGCGTTCCACCGTCATGGGACTATCCAGTATTCCCACCGGGTAAGGGGTAAGCAGGCTGCTACGTTGAACCCCTTACCCCACTACAACTGGGCGGAAACGCAAGACAGCGACCCTGCCGTCCGACTGGTGAAGGAGATGCTGACTCGGCCGGAGGCTCGCCTTGAACCAGACGCTCCGGAGGAAGCCAAACAACTATGGGCGGAGAAGAGTCGACTATTCCTTTACAAGGGGAAGTTGTGCCGCAGAATGGTCAACTCCCGGACGCATGAACTACTCTGGCAAGTAGTGGTGCCCCGAAGAGACGCAGCCATGGTGATGGAGGCATACCACGACGGAGCTGGACACTTCGGGTGGAAAAAGCTGGAGTTCCTGCTGCGCGAGCGGTTCCACTGGGTAGGCATGAGGGGAACCATCGAGAAGTGGTGCAGAGACTGTGGCCCGTGCAATCTGAGAAGGAAGGACCGGGCCAGCCAGAAGACTCCCCTGCAGTCCATCGTCACCCGGCAACCGTTGGAACTGGTAGCCTTGGATCATGTAAAACTGACCCCAAGCAGAAGTAGCTACGTCTACGCGTTAACCATCGTGGATCATTACTCCCGGTTCTTGGTTGTCGTCCCCGTCAAGGACTTAACGGCTCAAACAGCAGCTAGAGCCTTCCAGCAGCACTTCTGCCGTCCACACGGGTACCCGGACCAAGTGCTGACGGACCAGGGACCTGCCTTTGAAGCGGAGGTCTTCCAGGAATTCTGCAATCTGTATGGCTGCCGGAAGATAAGGACGACACCCTACCATCCGCAAACTAATGGACTTTGTGAAAAAATGAACCAGGTGGTAATGGATCTTCTAAAAACATTGCCCCTGGAAGAACGCAGTCTGTGGCCTGAGAAGTTGCCCGATCTGGTGGACCTATACAACCACATCCCGGTAGGTTCCACCAACTGTACCCCGGCTTACCTAATGAGGGCGAGACCTGGTAAGTTACCTGTTGACCTGGAAATGGGAGTCCTGACACCTGAGGACACTTCACCAGAAACAGACTGGGACACAGAGAGGCAGCAGCAGTACCGGAGAGTACAAGAGAGCGTGGAGCGAAGTCTCTGTCAGGCTAGGGAAAGACAAGAGAAGACTTACAACCAGTATGCTCCCGCTGTTCCCCTGGTACCCGGAGAGCAGGTCTTGAAGAGGAAAAGACGGCTCCACAAGTTGGATGACCAGTGGGAGAAGGACCCGTACACCGTACTGCCCTCAAGCCACGAGAACCCGAAGGTCTGTACCATCAGTAAAGACGGAGGGGAAACCACAGCCATTGTATCCCGGGACCACCTGAAGAAGTGTCCCGAACAACTGAGGAACCCTGAAGAGGAACAAGAAGACCATCGACCTGTGGGAGAAAGGGAAGATATGGTTAGTACCGTGCTCGGGGACTTCCCTCGGTCTTGGACTCAAGTCAATGGTGCAGTTGTGGTACCCGTACTCACCTTCCTCCAACCATCATCCCAAGAACCTACGGAGCAACGGGTAGAGCTGGAAGAACAGCCGGTCCAGGAGGCAGAAGACTCCACACGAGTAGAACAGGAGAATCAACCCTCTGCTTATAGTGAGTCTGCCGTACCCCTAGTGAGACAAAGAGCCGGTAGACAGCTGCCCAGTTTACCCTTGACAGCTCCTACACCCTGTAGTTCAGGGCCAGACAGTCAGCTCCGTAGGTCCACTAGGGCCACTAGAGGCCAGTTACCCGCACGCTGGAGAATTTGAAGTGTAAAAATAGTTTTATTTATGTTTATCTGTGTATTGTTGCTTGTGTATAATTTTGTGTTTCCAGTTGTTTTTAGGAAACCTTGGTGGATTTACCGGGAATCCTTGTATATAGTTGGAGCGTAACCCAGGATGGACTAGAGACTGTTAAGGACTCGGGGTAGGACAGACCCCTACCTGGTTACGTCTCCCTGTGTTGGTGAAATGGACACCTTTGCTTTTCTTCAAAGACTGCATCCGGTTGCGGACACGCCGTAACCATCTTATGTGTTTTTCTTATAGTATTGTTATTGTTATACTTTGTTATGTTTTTCTAAATGTGTTTAGTCCCGGAGTACTAAATTTCACTAGGGGGGAATGTGGCACCCCAGGGGTCTGGTTTTCCACAGTAATGTAATGTTATGTCTGAGAGCAGGTGGGAGGTCCTTTGGTCAGGGATCCTGTGCATGCCACACCTCCTGCCCAGTCTTGGGAGGGGAAGAACTTCCCCTGTATAAACCCAGGGCTGAGGCAGGGTGAGTGAGACAAGGAGAGTGGAGACAAGAAGCAGCATAGGAAACAGCAGAGTTACAAGGAGTCAGGGGCTGGCAGCTGCAGAGCTCGCCCTGACTAAGAAGATTCTTTACCGAACCCGGAGTCCGAGGCTGTGGGGACTAACTCCTACCCAGCAGCAGAATCCGTCAGGCAGGGGATTTCAGGTCCTCTGGCCCAGAAGCCCGAAGGCACGGTCACACGCGTGGGACCAGCACCGCCATCGTGGAGCGGAAGCCATTAGAAGGCCCCGAGTCACCGGCCATACGGGTGAGCACCACACGGTACACTCAGGGACGTGGGCTACTTACATCAGCTTCTAGCAAGGTAGCCAGAAGAGTACAGTCAGTTTGGGAGGCCTACAACTACGCCTGGCCAGGGGAGATCCCATCTGCTCAAAGACTGACCAGGCCCCGTTTGCTAGCAAGTACTCCGGGAGGGTCTGTCGTTGTTACCAGTAAAGACCCTGAACTACACCGTACCGTCTCTGAGTGGTTCCTGCTACCCCCATCATCCACGTCGGCTGCCCTGAGGCCATACCCCTCCCGTTGGGGGTTATACTATCACGCTGCACAATCCTACCACCGGCCTCAGCGGTCTGCCCTGCAGCAGCAGCTTCCTGGCTGCACTCAACGGGTGGCGTAGTCATCAACTATTTACTACTAATAGACTGCCGTCTAGTTTGACTCCCTGGGCACGGACCGGGTCACCGCCACAAGACTACAACCCTCCACTGATCCGGCCCCGGGTAGGCTCCCGCGTGCGCAACGCAGCGCGACACAGGCCCAGGGGCGCGTCAGATATCGTCCTCTTTTACAGATATAAGATTTACACACAGCAAGCGATTCTGCAGTTTATATAACTCGTAATAATGGTGCTGTTTTCCGTAGACTAATTCTTTCAGCAATGTGGAATCAATAATGATTCCGCAATATGCTATTAAATACATCACACACAGCACCGATGGAACATAGGTATACACTCCTCGGTTTCCTCTTTTCCTACAGTCTCGTCTGCTTGTTCAGAATTACAGTATCACATGTAACTGGGAACAAAGGCTACAGGGAACAGAGTTTAATGGATTGTGATTACTGTTCTGGAACAGATTGAACCTCTTTATAGTCTATGAGAAGCTGATGTGAACTGAATTCAAACAAAAGGAAGATAATGGATTTTACTGCAAGCTACTCAGATGAAAAGGATGCTATCTCATCATTTACAACTACTGTAGATATCCAAGGTAGGATGAGAGAGAAAAGTAATAAAACACTGGCAATATTAAAATACACAAATATGTTGAATTTTTTTTTTACATTTAGCTTTGGCATTGTTTATTTCTGTGCAATAATTAACCTTGCTACTCAGTAGCAATGTGGCAATCTTCTGATCATGATTGTTATTACTCAGGCTCCTTGCCTTGGACACTTTCCAGCACTCGCCCTGACTGAAGTATAGATGAAGTGCATCTTCTTAATGTCTTCTTTGAATCCCGGCCAAGTCTTTTATAGCATATTACACAGATTGCCTCGGTGAAATGTTTTATACTCTGCAATCTTTTTTTTTTTTTTTCTTTTTCTCGCTGGAACTAAGAAATAAGTATTAGACACTACTCGTTGCATTTCTGCTGGGTTAATGCTTTTGAGACGCCATGAATAATGACAGAATAGATTGATGGCATAGAGACACTGGACGCAGTTGTAATATGTATCCTCTTATATCTCTAGACAATAATGAAATAACAACCTCATAACACAACAATAATAGGTTTGGTTTAGTAAGAAAAAACAACCAAAATAAACGATCTGATCCACACTCGAAACAGCATTTAATATGTCTGCCAGGGATTCCTGTGGCATGAAATACAATAGATAGTTACAAGGTAGCCTAAGGCACAGAAGCACATTTTTTTTAGCTCTGGAAATATAAACAATATAGACGTGAAAATGATAACATATGAAGAGAAGGAAAGAATTGTCTTCCTTTTTAGCTGATTGCTCCATCTTACGGTGGCCATACACCTTAGGTTAATGTCCAATGAACCATCTGATTCTGGCAGCTAATTGTTATGTGCTGTATAGCAAATATCAGGAAAAAAATGATCAGGCTGTTGGATTTTAACATGTCCAATCTTTTAGAGATATGCCCCCACCAGAGGTGTCCAAATTTAGATTCAGAGCACATACATACTCAACCAACCCAAGCATAAATATTTATGTGGCCTGTGGTACGCAGGGAGAGGCGGTTTTCGACTAACAGGTATAAAAAATATGTTTCCATCTTTACTTTTTCATACTTCAGGACCAAGCATTTTTTGTGTTTTTTTTTTTACATTTTTGCTATATTTTTATTCAAGCGCAATACATATTTTATCAACAAAGTGTTAGAACAGTGCCGGTGCCTCTGCACGAGTCCCTTTCCTCCACTTACCCTCCCGCGCTGCTCTGGTCCCCGCAGCGTCTTCTTCCTCCCAGTACCTGCACACAGCATGCAGGTCTCCTGGGAGTGTGCTTAGGGAGCATGCGCTCCCTACTTCTTAAAGGGGCAGCGCGTGCACTTTTGAAAATGTCCTCAGCCAATGGCTGGAAGACATCAGGTATTTAAGGCACCCTACCATATAGGGAGGTGACTTAGCTACTCTAATCCATTAGCGTAAGACACATCCATCTAAGTAGTAAGGTCCCTGTATCCATGCTGCTCTGGTCCCCGCAGCGTCTTCTTCCTCCCAGTACCTGCAGACATCATGCAGGTCTCCTGGGAGTGTGCTTTGGGAGCATGCGCTCCCTACTTCTTAAAGGGGCAGCACGTGCACTTTTGAAAATGTCCCCATATAGGGAGGTGACTTAGCTACTCTAATCCATTAGTGTAGTACACATCCATCTAAGTAGTAAGGTCCCTGTATCCATGCTCCGATTCTAATCCTGTCCACACTGTCTGTACTTGATCCTGCCTGTCCTCCTGATCCAGATCCAGTCAGTCCTGTCTGAACCCACTCCTGATCCCATTCTACCCATAACAAGCCCTGATCTTGACCAACCTGGTCCGCACCTGTTATCGCCTCCCTCATCTGTCTAGTCTCAACGAGGTCCTGTGTTCCAGTATCCGGCCCCGTCTATTCCTGTGTTCTATTTTCCGTTCTGTCTACCAGCCGTGCATTATCCATCCTCCTGCTATCCAGTTCCTGGCAGTCCTGACTCTCTGAGCCCATCCCTGCTTCCCTACACCCCTTAGGGGGTCAGCTGCTGCGGCTCTGGGGACTGTCCTGGAGTGGTACCTGGCATCCACCTGGGTCCAAGTCTATCCGCACCATCAGAGACTCTAGTGAAGAACCAGGTTGTTGCTAAATTACGCCCCTCCAGGCTCTCCCCGCACCGTGGCATACTGGTTCCACAACCACGTGCGTGACACAAAAATGTACGGTGAATTTTTTTTATGGGGGTGACCCATAGTTGTGGGACAAGTTTTTATTGGCATCATTTTAGGATGCCTAAAGTTTATTGATTATATTTTTAGAGGGGTCATGTAAAGACACTGCGGTTCTGCCATAGTTTTATGTAACTACATTTAACTTAATTTGACAAAGGCACTAAACCCCCCCCCCAATATAGTAAGCCAAACCCTTAAATGTTGGTGTTATGTTATCAGCCTACCATCTCATGTTGACTGTCTCCAGATACATGATCCTTATGTTCATGTCTATGGGGAAGTTTTGAAAGAGAACTGTTGGCTGAACAAACTAAGGCACATGAGAACCTTTAAGTGTTTTGTGGTTATATTTGTGTTCAAAAGTTCATCAGCTTGTTGAGGTCTTTAAGAAATCCCTTCCATCCGCAGTCAGTTTTCATTTAAATCAGTTTTCATTTTTGTGCTTTCGTTTTTTCCTCCCCTTCTTCCAAGAACCATAACTTTATTTTATAATAAAGCTCATTACAAAAACAATTAGGGTTTAAAAATAGGTATTTAAAAAGGACATTTTAGCTACCGGACCAACCCTTTAAAGAGAACCTGTCAGCAGGATTTTGCTATGAAAACTACAGACAGTGCCATATTAGTGCTGTAATACTGATTAAAATGATACCTGCGGTGAAGAAATCCGTTTTGTGGTTCCGGTGGCAGAGTATGCACAGTCACAAATACAATGGCTTATGAAAGTATTCACTCCCTTTGCATTTTTTGTGTTTTTCTACCTCACAACCTGGAATTTCACTGGTTTTTAGGGTTTGCATCAGTTCACATAAAGAACATGCCTACAACTGTGAAAATTTGGTTTTCTTTTTAAACAAAGAACAAATAGGACAAAATAACTGAAAATGTCAGTGTGCCTAACTATTCACCCCCTAAAGTCAGTACTTTGTAGAGCCTCCTATTGTGGCAATTACAGCTGGCAGTCGCTTTTGGGAAAGTCTCTATGAGCTTTCCACATCTTGCCACTGAGATTTTTGCCCATTTCTGCTCCTTCAAGTTAAATGGTTTCCTCTGGTGAACAGAAATCTTCAAGTCTGACCACAGATTCTCAATTGGATTAAAGTCTGGGCTTTGACTAGACCACTCCAAAACATTTACTTGTTCCCCTTAAACCACTCGAGTGTTGCTTTATCAGTATGCTTGGAGTCATTGTCTTGTTGGAATATGAACCTCAGTCCCAGTCTCAAATCGCTGACAGACTGAAACAGGTTTTGCTCAAGAATATCCCTGTATCTCTCACCATCCATCTTCCCCTTGACTCGGACCACAGCATGATGTCGCTACCACCATGTTTCACTGTGGGGATAGTGTTCTTGGGCTGATGAACAGTGTTGGTTTAGTGCCAGACATAGCGTTTACCTTGGTGGCCAAAAAATTCCATTTTGGTCTCATCTGACCACAGCACCTTCCTCCATACATGTCTTTTCGCAAACTCAAAACGAGCCTTACAATTTTTCTGTGTAAGTAAAGGCTTTTTTTCTGTCCACTCTTCCATAAAGACCACCTCTATGGAGTGTACGGTTGTGGTCATATGGACAGATACTCCAGGCTCTGCTTGGGAACTCTGCAGCTCCTTCAGGGTTACCTTTGGTCTCTGTGCTGCTTCTCCGATTAATGCCCTCCTTGCCCGGGTTGAGAATTTTGGTGGGCAGCCCTCTCTTGACAGGTTTGTTGTGGTACCATGTTCTTTCCGTTTGATGATAATGGATTTGATGGTGCTCCGGGGGATCATCAGAGATTGGGCTGCTTTTTCTTTTTTTTAGAACCCAACTCTAACCTCTGGCTTGTACTTCTCAACACCGTTGTCCCTGATTTGTTTTGCAATCTCCTTGGTCTTCATGGTGTTGTTTGGTTAGTGGTGCCTCTTGCTTATTGATGTTTCTGTGGCCTTTCATAAAAGGTGTGTATATACTGACAGACCATGTGACATTTAGTGATAAGAAGTCCACCTTTGTGCAATCTAACTATGTGACTTATGAAGGTAATTGCTTGCATCAGAAATTTGTAGGGGCTTCATAGCAAAAGGGGTGAATACATATGCACATGACAATTTTTAGTTATTTGATCTGATAAATTTAGCTTCACCAACTTAGACTATTTAGTGCTTATGCATCACACACAAATTGAATTACAAAAATATTTAAAACACAGGTTGTAATGTAACAAAATAGATAAAAAGCCAAAGGGGGTGAATCCTTTTCGCAAGCCACTTTAAAATCTTATACTAATTCTCAATCTCTGCATGCACCGCCCACCGTGCCCAGAGGACCAGCGCGGGAGCGCACAGAAGAGGAAACAGCGCAGAAGAGAAGACCATAAACATTGCGCTGGTCCTCTGGGCACGGTGAGCAGTGCATAAGCAAATTGAGAATTAGTATAGACTTTTAGATGCAACCATGCATGTGCTGCCGCCGGCGCCATTTTGTGGAAGACCTAATGTTTTGTGGAGACAAAATAAAGTACTGCGCAGGTGCACTAATATGGCCCTGTCTGTAGTTTACATAGCAAAATCCTGCTGACAGGTTCTCTTTAAGGGTTTGTCTGGGACAACAATTTAATATGGTAGGGAGTCTAACATGTGGAATCCTCACAGTGTGCAATATACTCACTGTTAGGTATCATCTGTTTCTACACTTTCAACACTCATCATGTGATGGCTCATATGCGATTTGCATACTTGAGTCCACACGAAAACTGTCCGCTTTCTCTTCTGCTTGAGACCATTGGGAGAAGTGGAAAAAAATGCGGGTGTCACATGATCGCAAGTAGGCAAATTGCACATGGGCTGTCAAGTGATGAGCTCTGGGAGTGTAGAAACAGCGGATTCCTAACAGTGAGAACATTACACACTGTTAGGATTCCAAATGTTAGACTCCCTGCCAAATGATATACATGTCCTGGACACCCCCTATTACTGCTAACAAATTAGCATTTTCTGACTTGTAACAGTATTTGTTTTTTTAATTTAGCAATGCAAACTAATGAGGTGCTTCACTCTATTTCCCTAGTAGCACCTTGTGTAAAGTATTGCTCTTTTTAATGTATTTGCAAAGTGTTTTTGAAGCACGAATTCTCCCACAGAACACCCACACTCTAGTGTCACGTGTATAACAAAGAGCTTAACTATTTAATGAAGCATACAAGTCACAATGGCGCTCCTTGCTGCGCTGCTTGTACAGATAAAGACGTGTTTTGCATGATGATTTCATTATGATTCTGCTAAGAAAATACTGCAATTTGGAAAAGCAGTGATCTGTCTGAACACTATTGTCAGCCAATTATATATATGCTAATTACCACATACAAAAAAAGTTTTCTTAATGTATTGCTTAAGCATTAGTGATATAGTAACAGCAGGGTGCAGTAACAACATAGCCGAAGAGGCCGGTGTAAGAGCAATACTTGTAAACATGAGGACGATATAAGTATGAAGCGTGAAGAGGATAATAGAGGTCCTAGTAAAGATCTGTATCTCTAGCATTGACTATGGAAATCTTTAGTTATGTTAAACGGACCATCTATAACTGGGGAAGGGAACGCATTTCTACCAAGTGCCATTTGGATATTTATACCATCATTTGCGGGCCATACAAAATTATCAACTAAAAATTAACCGGCTATGTTTGGTTAAAAGTTCAATTAACTCACCCCTAATGTGATGGCTGGAGACGCTTCTCTTTAGTGCAGCTGTGATGTTAGATGGTATCGATGATGTTTCTATTCACAAATTGCTTTTCCAGGTTTGCATTCAAATCAACAGCTCAAAACAGTAAGTTGTTCCGAACACAGATATACGTTACACTGAATTCCTCCTCACAGTGGGAAATTCATCACTGCTCACAAAACGTTTATAGAACTCAAGCAGTGGGAGATCTGCTGTGTACATCACATAGGAGACACTGAGACTGTTGTATATACATCACAAGGGAGACACGGAGACTGCTGTATATACAGTACAGACCAAAAGTTTGGACACACCTTCTCATTTAAAGATTTTTCTGTATTTTCATGACTTTGAAAATTGTACATTCACACTGAAGGCATCAAAACTATGAATTAACACATGTGGAATTATATACTTAACAAAAAAGTGTGAAACAACTGAAAATATGTCTTATATTCTTCAAAGTAGCCACCTTTTGCTTTGATGACTGCTTTGCACACTCTTGGCATTCTCTTGATGAGCTTCAAGAGGTAGTCACCGGAAATGGTTTTCACTTCACAGGTGTGCCCTGTAAGGTTTAATAAGTGGGATTTCTTGCCTTATAAATGGGGTTGGGACCATCAGTTGTGTTGTGCAGAAGTCAGGTGGATACACAGCTGATAGTCCTACTGAATAGACTGTTAGAATTTGTATTATGGCAAGAAAAAAGCAGCAAAGTAAAGAAAAACGAGTGGTGATCATTACTTTAAGAAATGAAGGTCAGTCAGCTCGAAAAATTGGGCAAACTTTGAAAGTGTCCCCAAGTGCAGTTGCAAAAAACATCAAGCGCTACAAAGAAACTGGCTCACATGAGGACCGCCCCAGGAAAAGAAGACCAAGAGTCACCTCTGCTTCTGAGGATAAGTTTATCCGAGTCACCAGCCTCAGAAATCGCAGGTTAACAGCAGCTCAGATTAGAGACCAGATCAATGCCACACAGAGTTCTAGCAGCAGACACATCTCTTCAACAACTGTTAAGAGGAGACTTTGTGCAGCAGGCCTTCATGGTAAAATAGCTGCTAGGAAACCACTGCTAAGGACAGGCAACAAGCAGAAGAGACTTGTTTGGGCTAAAGAACACAAGGAATGGACATTAGACCAGTGGAAATCTGTGCTTTGGTCTGATGAGTCCAAATTTGAGATCTTTGGTTCCAACCACCGTGTCTTTGTGCGACGCAGAAAAGGTGAACGGATGGACTCTACATGCCTGGTTTCCACAGTGAAGAATGGAGGAGGAGGTGTGATGGTGTGGGAGTGCTTTGCTGGTGACACTGTTGGGGATTTATTCAAAATTGAAGGCATACTGAACCAGCATGGCTACCACAGCATCTTGCAGCGGCATGCTATTCCATCCGGCTTGCGTTTAGTTGGACCATCATTTATTTTTCAACATGACAATGAACCCAAACACACCTCCAGGCTGTGTAAGGGCTATTTGACCAAGAGTGAGAGTGATGGGGTGCCACGCCAGATGACCTGGTCTCCACAGTCACCAAACCTGAACCCAATCGAGGTGGTTTGGGGTGAGCTGGACCGCAGAGTGAAGGCAAAAGGGCCAACAAGTGCTAAGCATCTCTGGGAACTCCTTCAAGATTGTTGGAAGACCATTTCCGGTGACTAACTCTTGAAGCTCATCAAGAGAATGCAAAGAGTGTGCAAAGCAGTCATCAAAGTAAAAGGTGGCTACTTTGAAGAACCTAGAATATAAGACATATTTTCAGTTGTTTCACACTTTTTTGTTAAGTATATAATTCCAAATGTGTTAATTGATAGTTTTGATGCCTTCAGTGTGAATGTACAATTTTCATAGTCATGAAAATACAGAAAAATCTTTAAATGAGAAGGTGTGTCCAAACTTTTGGTCTGTACTGTACATCACATAGGAGACACAGAGACTGCTGTATATATCACATAGGAGATATCAAGAGTGCAGTATACATCACATAGGAATCACTTTGCTTATGATTTCTTATGATTTGCGGTTGAACAGAAATTAAAAAAAAAAACTATTGAAAATGGCCTAGACAGGAGATTAGAGATAGATAATAGAATTAGATAAAGGTAATTTGGTTTCTAAGAACCCTCCACTTTAAGAGGTTGAGTCCCAGCTCTAACACAAAGAGGTTAACTTGCTCCTCCCCATCTCTTATCCTCAGTGTTTTTCTAAAGTACTAGACTGGCATGAATGGTCAACTTATTTATCTTGCGACACACTGCCATACTAAAGGCCCTGTCACACATAACGAGATCGCTAGCGAGATCGTTATTACGTCACGAGTTTTGTGACGCAATAGCGATTCCGTTAGCGATCTCGTTATGTCTGACAGGTAGCAACGATCAGGCCCCTGCTGTGAGATCGCTGATCGTTACAAAGCTTCCTGGACCATTCCTGGGTCGTTGCGCTCCCGCTGGGCAGTGTGCATCGCTGTATGTGACACCTAACCAAAGACCTCGTTAGCGATTCAGAACTGAGACACGTAGGCGTGTATAAATTGGACTTTTCCGCGCCCCTCGTCCCCTATTGGGGGTCGCTACAGCATTCTCATTTCCGGCCGTGCATAAAGAAGGCAACAGAATAGCGATTCCATCCTTTGTTTCTGACCTCGTGCTGGATTGCAGATCCTAGCAGAACTCTCCGGGTTGTTGATATATGTTCATTGGAATAGTCCTGATTTTGCGGATCGTTGTAGCGTTGTCCGGCTGTGACTCCACTTTGAAGAAATTAGGCATCTTTAGCGAGGTAGGTATTGTTTGGGGTCTCAAATGAGTTTCCATTTTTAATTCATTTATAGGACATGTAACAATTATCTGCTATCATTGCTCTTCAGGGAGGGAGGTCTTGGCTTCTTTCTGTATATATATATATGCTTTTGCATGGGCCGATATTTTAGGGGTCTCGTGCACACACACCCACAACAGCATGTTTTCAGACACGCTGTCCTGGCCAACCGCTTCAGAGTTTTTCTGTCACACTCACTAACAGAATGGAACACGGTTTTCCATGATATTTTGCATGTACAGTTTAAATACTTGCGTTAATTGTTTTGTTGAAAGTGTTCTCATGCTTTCATTTTGTGTTTGCAGTTTGCACATCATGAACGACGGGCAGCGTGCTATTTTGGTTGCTGCATTGCTGGTTGAGGAAGCTCGGCGTATAGATGAGGCAAGGGAGCTACAGAGGCGTTCCAAACGAAAGCGTCGCATGTGGACCAGAGAGTGGCTGCAGAAGAGGTCTGAATTGTCCCACATGCAACTTGTAAGAGAGCTTCAGGAGAAGAATCCTCATGATTTCCGCAACTATCTGAGGATGTCAGAGGAATCATTTAAAGTGTTACTGGAAAGAGTTACGCCACATATTCAACAGAAGGATACAGCGATGCGTGCTGCCAACCCGGCAGATGAGAGATTGGCAGTCACGCTGAGATTCCTGGCCACTGGACGCTCACTCCAAGACTTGCATTTTTCTGCAGCCATTTCAAGGCCCATGCTCAGCGTTCTAATTCCGGAGACATGTAATGCCATTTTCCACAGTCTACGTAGTTACATACAGTTTCCCAACACGGAGGAGGAATGGAAAAAGATTGCCTCTGATTTTGAGCAGCAGTGGCAGTTCCCTAACTGTGGTGGGGCTTTGGACGGGAAACATGTCCAGATCACTCAGCCACCAAATAGTGGATCCTATTTTTATAATTATAAGGGCTATTTCAGCATCATCCTGATGGCCCTTGTTAACGCTAATTACGAATTTATAAATGTAGATGTTGGCATGAACGGCAGGGTTTTTGATGGTGGTGTTTTAGAGCACACACATTTTGGAGAGCGATTGCACAACTGTGACCTACACTTGCCTCCCAACTCAGAGACTACAGGCAACCTTAATTTTGTTTTTGTCGGCGATGAAGCCTTCCCACTTCATCCCAATCTTATTAAACCGTTCCCCCAAAAAAGTCTTACCCAGGAAAGAAGAATTTTCAATTATCGTTTGTCAAGGGCACGTCGTGTTGTAGAAAATACCTTCGGTATCATGGCCAACCGCTTCAGAGTTTTTCATACGCCAATTAACATGAAGCTTACATCAATAGACTCAGTTGTTTTGGCCGGTTGCACGCTTCACAACTTTCTTCGCCAACGTGATGCAATTACTTACTGTGCGCCTGGCTTCGTGGACTCTGTGGACCTAGCCAATGGAGAAGTGGAGCTCGGTGAATGGCATGCAAACGATCCTGCAATTGCAGGCCTTCAACCAGTGGGATATAGCAGAAACACCCATGATGCGAAGACCTGCTGCGACAACTACTGCCAGTATTTTAACGGTCCTGGTGCTTACTTGGCAGCATCAGAACTTATAGTGGGTAACTGCTGACATTTATACACTACTTTCAGTTTTGTAATGATTTGTGTAATAAACTGTTTTACTTTGCAAAAGCTTTGTTTCACATTGTTTCAGTAGTAAGGCCCCGTATACACATACGTGTACTCCAGGGGCGTACATAGAAATCATGGGGCCCCATAGCAGAAGTTCTAATTGGGGCCCCCCCGCAAAAAAAAAAAAAAATGTTAATAATTGTTGGGGGCACAGAAGAGCAGATCTCACAACTTTCCAGCCTTTGCATAGCAATTTTCTTCCTTGCTGAACACCTGGATTCCTCTTTCATAGCCCCATAAAATGTGATGCCAACAAAAGTGTCCCCCTTAACACAGTATGATACCCCGATGGTGAATTCCTCCTCCTTAGCCTCCACATGCACAGTGTAATGACCCTACTGTCAGGGCTGTGGAGTTGGAGTGGGAGTCAGTATAAAATGGACCGACTCCTAAAAGATATAATAAATTGGGTACAGTTGCTCAATGCAGTTTGTGGGGAATGTTGAATTCTTAAGAGTTGGGGAAAGTTATGAAATGTCCTAATAATGTCTGTCCTATTCCTGATCTCAGGGTCTGGACTTTTAGCGGAGATGAATCTGTGCAGCAGTAAATTTATCACTACACATGAGCCGTGTATGAGGTGGTCGCAGTCGGAGTCGGTGTCATGGAAATTGAGGAGTCGGAGGTTTGGCTTACTGACTCAACAGCCCTGCCTACTGTACCCCACCTCAACTCCCAGGGCAAAGTATGGTGACCCCAACACAGTATAATCCACCAACTGTGACCCCCACACAGCCTTCCATGCAATATAGTGGGCCTACATACAGTATAATGGCCCCCACACCTCTCCACCCTCCACAGAGTATAATGCAGTCCCCATGGTCCTCCACACAGTATAATGCACTCATCATGATCCTCCACACAGTATAATGCACTCGCTATGGTCCTCCACACAGTATAATGTGCTTAACATGGTCCTCCACATAGTATAATGCACCAGCCATGGTCCTCCACACAGTATAATGCACTCCCCATGGTCCTCCACACAGTATATTGCAGCCCCCCATAGGGTAAAAGGCAGCCCCAGTCCTCCAGTATTATCAGTACTGACTGATTTACAAAAAAAAATAAATACATACTTACCGCTCCTCGTTCCCCGCTGCTTCAGTCTCTGCAGCGCGTCTCTCTCACCACGACAGCAGCTGCCAGCTCCATTGTCTGACACAGCGTGGTGCATCGTTGCAGCGTTGCCGCTGTTTGATTAACCGCCGCCCACCGGCACTGGACTCGGGAATGGCCGCGCGCAGTGTGCTGTGTCTTGTAGTAATGACGCAGCAGGGGCGACACAAGCACAATTAAAGGTGCAGTGCAGTGTCGCCCCTGCCGTCATTACTACAAGACACAGCCGCACAGCGCGCGGCCCTGTCTGAACACAGTGGCAGTGGGCGGCGGCAATCAAACAGCGGAGCGTGGGGTACATTAGGGGGGAGACTGCTATGGGGTCCGCTGGCTCACGGGCCCCCTATGGCCACGGGCCCCATAGCAGTTGCGTGGTCTGCCGCTAATGGCGGTACGCCACTGGTGTACTCATATGTATACAGATACATCCATATACACATACATACTCAGATACATAAAAATCTACACCCATATCCACACTTATATACAGATAACTACATATACACATACATAGTCATAGACACAAGTATGCATACCTATTTAAAAATATAGATATCCATACATAAAACCACCAAGACACCAGTGTTCCCGTGTGACCGGAGACGCTGTATTAATAATGCGTCATCTGTAGAACGCAGCAGGCATTATGGGCGACGTTAATGCGTCGTGGGTGGGGTTACGGCATTGATGCGTCGTGGGCGTGTTTTAAGACGTATTTGCGGCCTAGCTTGTTAGGAGAGGCGGCAATATGGCGGCCAGGAGGCGTGCATCTCCATGGGGGGATGCAGAAGTTCGCTACCTCATAGCACAGCTGGATGCTATGGATTATGATTGTCGTGAGCACTCAGAGCATCCAGTGCTCCATAAACAGGCAGTGCTGCGGAGTGTAAGACGGGGCCTGGACCAAAGATTTGGGGTGCAGCGCTCCGCTACCCAGATCCGGCCTCTGATAGGCCGGCGGCTGACACTGGTATTGCTATGCAGAGAGCCTGTCTCTGCGGGGCAATACACTGCACTACAGCGCTGATGTCCACGGCTGCTGGAGAGAGCCGCGATCGTTACAAGATCTGTGCCTGCGGGCCACAGGTGCAGAGTACGCTGAGGGAACGGAAGACAAGTGAGAATTTTTTTTTTTTCCCCTCTGTGATGTGAAATACAGCACAGGGAACCTGTGCTCAGTATGGGGGGGGGCACTGTGCTCAGTATGGGGGGACGGAGACCCTGAGAGCTGTATGGGGGGGTATGGGGACCCTGAGGTCTGTGTGGGGGGACGGGGACCCTGAGCGCAGTATGGGTGGGATGGGGACCCTGTGCGCAGTATGGGGGGGGTCTGGATGGGGGACATGTCTGCAACATAAGAACCTGGATGGGGGACCATATCTGCAATATGGGGGACCTGGAGGGGAGACCATGTCTGCAAGATGAGGACCAGTTCAAAAGGTGTATAGAAAATAAAATGGTATCATTAAAAATGTAACTTTGACATGCAAATAATGTGGACCCCCAAATTAAATGTTTTTCCGTGTGCGGCCCATATGCCCAGCTGAGTTTGAGACCCCTGGTATAGATGCACCCAGTCCATTACCCCGCCTAGTAGACCTGCTAATAACTTTATGCTGAAGTCAGTAAAGCAGGCTGCCAGTCTTAATTCAAAACACATTTTTATTATGAACAAATATTTTAAGAAATAAACAATAAAATAAACTATTAATTAAATAATAACTTAACAATTTAAACATTTTACTTAAACCCAACAAACAAAACAGCACTAAAGCTCTTGATACTCGTTTTCCGCATTCAAGAATCCTTGGCTGGCCGGAGAAGAGAGTTCTTCAAGGAACGAATTTGAAAACCTGGGATATTGGGGGGGGGGGGCAAGCGGCAGGTTTTGTAGAGGTACAAATTGTCGCACTGGTGTGCTACGCAGTGGTTCCGGCATTTGTGTCCATGACTGACTTGCACAAGGATCACGGACAATCCTACTATGTACTGATGATGTTTCATTTAGTTGACCGACTGCCGCTTTATTTAAAGTATCGAAAATGACCCTTTCGGCATGGATCCTCTGTGTGGCATCCAGCTTCTGAAGGCGACCAGCGGCAAAGTTAGCAAAGCTGTCCATGCCCGAGTTGGTCTGCTGGCTTAAAATTTTCTTTGCCAAAGAGAGTAGCTCTGTCGATGTTGACATGGCGGCCTTTCTCTTATTACGTGAGCTGATTATTCACCGAGGTACTGTAGCTGAGTTGAGGGTTGAGGGTGCAGGGTCTTGACTCGACCCCTCTGTAGCCTCCACCAGGCTAGGTTCATCACCCAGGATGTCGTCACTTGTGGTTGACATATCTTGCTGATGTTGCTGCGGGAACAGAAAATTAATGTTAAAGTTAAACCCAAAAATTATTTTACAACATCCAGTACCACACTACAGAAATGTGTTGGCACTGGATATATCATATAGCAGTACAGGATATAAAATGTCATTCAACGGTATGAGAACTGAGTGGGTCGAAAATAGTAAAGGAGTGTACTTATCTGAACTGGAAGGGATAACTTGTAAACTGCAGAATTAAGCAGTTAAAACCTTAGTTAATATTTTCTATTAAACTATGGCATGTACATACCAAGTTTAAATGCTATTTACAAGGAAGCAAGCAAAGAAGGTACTTACATCTCCAAAAGGGGTGTCAGTCGGGATCACAGGGTCTTCATCCAGGGTCTGCTGCATGGAAGATACTGATGTCCGCGGCAGCTCCTGGTCCCGGGTGAAGCCAAGTAAGTTGTAGTACCATAATGAGGGCACATAAACTTGATCTGTGCCGGCACCAAACTTCATTGACTTCTCGACCTTGTTCAGCTCTTTTTTATACACTGTGCGAAGACCCTGGATCTTTTTCCGAACAACTGTCTCATCCACCTTCTCGCTGGGATTATGGTGCTTAAAGAGATCTACTAGTTTGCCATATGCCTCCCTTTTTTTATTGCGATTACTGTAGTCGGCAGACTTAATCTGCCAACGGCAGGGCAGGGACCGATACATCTCAATACGTTCTCGAACAAATTCTTCGGTATTGAAAGACATCTGAAATAAAAAATAGCACACAGTGAGCATACATGGAACATTTGAAAAAAATAAAAAAATACTGTTGTAACCACACTACCGTGAGCACACGAGACCACCTAAAATGGCTGCCCAAGCTAAAGCATATGTACACAAATAGAAGCCAAGCCCGCCCTCCCTACCTCCCTCCCTCTAAAGCAATGATAGCACATAATTAGTAGGTGTCCTATAAATTAAGGAGGCAACGGGAACGCATTTGAGATCCCAAACGATACTTACCGTGAACAGAGTATAGATCAAAAGAACCGTTGAAGAATCAAAGAGTCGCAGCCCAGAGTACCCTACTACGATGTGTAAATCAGCACGCGATCAGGAACAATGGACGGAAGCGCTACTATGTCGCCTCATAAGGCAAGGCCGCCAACAATCAGAACGCAGTAGAGACCACCAATCACCTGTCGTGTGCAGTAGCGTCCTCTATTAAGCCGCGCGGGCCCAATTATGGAGACGTTGATGCGTCGTGGGCGTTCTTTACGGCGATGATGCGTTGTGGGCATGGTTTACGACGTAGTTGCGGCCTAGCTGATCAGGAGAGGTGGTAATATGGCAGCTAGGAGAAGGGCATCTCCATGGGGGGATGCTGAGGTGCGCTACCTTGTAGCACAGTTGGATGCCCTGGATTATGAGTGCCTTGAGCACTCAGAGCATCCAGTGTTCCATAAACAGGCGGTGCTGCAGAGGATCGGTCGGGGCCTGGCCCGGAGATTTGGGGTGCAGCGCTCCGCTACCCAGATCCGGAAGAAGCTGGCGGATCTGAGGTACAGATCCGCCGACCGCATCACCAGCATCCGGTCACAGAACAGTCCCATCGTGGTGAGTGGTGTTAATCAGGGGCGTACATATGAATCATGGGGCCACAAAGCAGAAGTTCTAATTGGGCCCCCCTCCAAAAAAAAAATGAAAATAATTGTCGGGGTCACAAACGAGCAGATCTCACAACTTTCCAGCCTTTACATAGTAATTTTCCTCCTGCTGAAGTCCTACATTCCTTTTGCATAGCCCCATAAAGTATGATGCAATAAAAGTGCCCCCAAACACAGTATGATACCCCCATGGTGAATTCCTCCACATGCACAGTATGATGACCCTAATGTACCCCACCTCAAATCCCAGGGCAAAGTATGCTGACCCCAACTGTCAGGGCCGGCGTCAGCACCCGGCGTACCCGGGTAAATGCCGGGGCCCTGGACCATCACCGGGGCCCACTCGTTATCGTGGCCCAGGCCGCTTCCCCGGCATCTGTGCAGGGCCACCGATGCTGTCTGAGCCCTGCCCTCCTTCATGCAGCAGCAGCAGCAGTGTCCGGTCGTCGTGCTGCTGCTGCTCCGCCAATCAGGTCCCGTGCTGTCACTTTCCAGACATGGTGTGTGTGTGTGTGTGTGTGTGTGTGTGTGCGTTCCGCCGCTGCGGAACAGACCGCTGAAGCTGATGGTATGTGTGCAGCTAGGTGATGTGACTCCCCACAGGAGAAGTATAGCTTCAGGGCAGCGTATGTAGATGATGGTGGTGTTTGTGCGCGTGAGCAGCAGTAACGACACAGAGTCCGTGCTATGCAGTCCCAGGGTCTTTACTCACAGTTGTTAGGCTGTGTGCCCACGTAGCGTATTTCAAGCATTTGAGCTGCGGTAATCCGCCCCCCATTGTCCTCAATGACAAGCCGCACTGTCAATGCCAATGCTGCGGATATTTCCGCAGCGTTTATGCTGCGCTCAAAAATCCCCAGCATGTTCATTAATTTTGCTGAAGCGCGGCATAATCGCCAACATTGACTTGCATTTAGATGCATATAATCCGTGTCAGTACATTTGTACATGCGGATTTTATGCGTTTCAACGTGCGGATGGTACCCAGGTCTGGAGGAGAGAAGACTCTCATCCAGACCTGGGTACCATTGTACCTGTGAAAAAATGAATAAAATAACAAATAAAGATTATATTTACGCCACAGGTGTTAACATAAGGTGCTAAGATAGGTTAGTACAGTATATGGCGGCACATTGGTTACAACTGTAATTACAGTGCAGTACCTTTGTTATGTATTAACTTATTTTTTCTTCAGCACCTGCAGACCCAGAGCACCAGCAGGAATCAAGTAGTGACCCAGAAGCCCAGCAGGAGTCACCTGGTGACACCTACAGGCTCGTCACCTACATCATCACTCCGTGATATGGGTGCAGCTTTGTCTCCCGGTAATTCTTTCACATAAAGTAAGGTGCATATGACTTGGAAAGTATAGGGCTGTCATGTACTATGAAGTGTTGTGTCTTTCCCTACCCGGTGATGCCAGAGGATCCGGGTGGTCCTTAAGCTCGTCATCACCCGAGCAAAACGAAAACCGTAAGTGTTAAATAACAAACATGTACCTGTTAATTAGATGAATGTACAGAATTATTAGTCTTAAGTTTTACCATTCCCTCCGTAGAAATCCCTACATTGGACGACCTCGTGGCGTCACACAGGACGATGATGGCGTCACACCGGAGAATGCTGGCATCACACCGGAGGATGGTAGCCGAACTGTCTGAAACAGTCAGACATCATGAAGTGCTGTTGGCGACATATGTGGCGGCCCAACAGAGGCGTGGCAGCCACTCATTTTTATTTTTTTTTTAGTTACCGTATATTCCGGCGTATAAGACGACCTGGTGTATAAGACGACCCCCCTACTTTCCTGTTAAAATATAGAGTTTAGGATATATTCACCGTATAAGACTACCCCTTTTCCAACGCATACCAAACACCGGTAAAAATTAAAAAAAAACAGATTTGAATTTAACATGGTCCTTTTTTAATTTAAATTCTTATGACATGCAGGTATATAGCAGGAAAACTGTCACTCATAAACATATTAAAATAGGGGGGACCCCACGTCATTTTTTGGGGGGGTCCCCCATTCTAATAGCTAGTAAAGGCTAGGTATTCAGCTGGGGGCTGATATTAGTAGCCTGGGAAGCTCCGTGGGTATTACCCCCTTCGCAGACTTCAAACATCTGCCCCAGCCGTCTGCTTAACCTCCGCTAGAGACTATAATGATGGTGGATCCCACGCCAATTTTCTTTTTAAAAAATCCTTTATTTTAACACTAAATGACAATTGAGGGGTTAATAAAGATGCAGTCCCTAAATTATTATTAATTTTGTAATTAATTTTTCCCAAAAATGTTGACGTGGGCTTCGCCATATTTTTGTGTCCAGCCAGGTACAGCAGGCAGGAACGGGCTGCCCCCAACCACCAGCTGCCTATTTGTACCTGGCCGGACACAACAATATAGGGAAGCCCTTTTTTTTTTAATTATTTCATGAAATAATTAAAAAAAAAAGACGTGGGGCTTCGCCCTATTTTTGTGTCCAGCCAGGTACAACTAGGCAGCTGGGGGCTGGAATCTGCAGCGCAGGGAGACCCAAGCTTTCTGGGCCCCCCCCGCTGCAAATTGCAGTCCGCAGCCACCCCGGAAAATGGCGCGTTCATAGAAGCGCCATCTTCTGGCGCTGTACCCAACTCATCCAGGGCCCTGGTGCGGTGGCTCACTGGGTAATAAAGGGGTTAGGGCCAGCTTGGCATTATCAGCTGGCCCTAAGCCCGAAATTCATGGGGTCACGCCAATATTAGACATGACCACCATGAATTTCTAGTAAAGTAATTAAAAAAAATACAACACCCAGAATAAAGTCCTTTAATTGAAATAAAGACACAATTTTTTAATGTTCTAAATTAAACCATACTTACCATCACGCCCATTCCAGCTGAAGCCAACGATCTCCTGCAATAAAAGTAAAATAATAAAGCAACCTCATCCTTACCTCTCCATGGTTCCCAGGACCGGTCCAGCTCTGCTACATTCACATGACAGGCTGGACCGCAGCAGAACGCTGCCGTTCAGCTTGCCATGCGGCAGACACTGAGAAGCGCAGGCATGCTTGTGCTCCTCAGCGTCTGACTGTGACGGCATCCAGATGAGCCGAGATCATGTCCAATGAACTCAGATCACCTCATGCACGTCACTGACAGCGTGGGAAAATTCTCCTGCTCCCCGCATGCGCAGTAGAAGTTTCCCACGCTGTCAGTGACGGACGTCCAGGAGGTGAGCTGAGTTCATTGTCGGCTCATCTGGATGCCGTCACAGCCAGACACTGCAGAGCGCAAGCATGCCTGCGCTTCTCAGTGTCTGCGGGATGACAGGCTGGATGGCGGCGTTCTGCTGCGGTCCAGCCTGTCATCTCGATGTAGCAGAGCTGAAGCTGTCCTGGGAACCATGGAAAGGTAAGGATGAGGTTGGTTTATTATTTTTCTTTTATTGCAGGAGATCGTTGGCTTCAGCTGGAATGGGCGTGATGGTAAGTATGGTTTAATTTAGAACAATAAAGAATTGTGTCTTTATTTCAATTAAAGGACTTTATTCTGGGTGTTTGTGTTTTTTTTAACTTTGACTATGGGGTTAGTAATGGGGGTGTCTTATAGACGCCTCTCCATTACTAACCTGGGCTTGATGTCAGCTGGCATTATAAGCTGACATCAACCCCAACCCTATTACCCCCTGCCACCGCACCAGGGCAGCGTGGAAGAGCGAGGCTAAGTGCCAGAATTGGCGCATCCTATGGATGCGCCATTTCTGGGGCGGCTGACGGCTGGTGTTTCTAGCCTGGGAGGGGGCCAATATTCATGGCTCCCTTCCTGGGCTATTAATATCAGCCCCCAGCTGTCTGCCTAGCCTTTGCTAGCTATTAAATTAGGGGGGACCCCACGTCATTTTTTTTGGGGGGGTCCCCCATTTTAATAGCTAGTAAAGGCTAGGTATTCAGCTGGGGGCTGATATTAGTAGCCTGGGAAGCTCCGTGGGTATTACCCCCTTCCCAGGCTTCAAACATCTGCCCCAGCTGTCTGCTTAACCTCCGCTAGAGCCTAAAATTAAGGGGAACCCCACGCCAATTTTTTTTTAAATAAATCCTTTATTTTAACACTAAATGACAAGTACAGTAACCAACACTATCACTGTACTTCATATATATGTGACTGACATGTTTCTATCTATCTAATCTATGTGTGAAGCTCTATTCTGTCTGTTATAAATTGTCGGGTACAGATGCTGAATTGCCGGCCGGCTTTTTTAAAGAGACGGTGCATGAAAACACTATTATTTGTTTTAATAAATCCTTTACACTAAATGACAAGTACAATAAGCAATACTGTCACTGTACTTCATATATATGTGACTGACATGTTTCTATCTATCTAATCTATGTGTGAAGCTCTATTCTTTCTATTCTAAATTGTCGGGTGCCGGCTTATGCCGCTGCTGAATTGCCGGCTTTTCATACATTGTCACAGAAGCGATGCGAACTTCCCAGCTCCGGACACAGCGCAGCGCTTCTGTGACAAGTGAAAGCTGTCGGCACAGAAGCCCTGCGCTGTGTCCGGAGCTGGGAATACGCAGCGATGTGTCCGTTTCAGCACAGAAGCGCTGACTGTCTGGACCTACCGCCGCCGTATTTTAACTCCCTCCACCTTATATTAACTCCGACATGGCAGGGATACGGCCACGGCAGCTTATTAACACCCCCAGAGTATCCCCGCATGTCAATTTCTGAAAGTTCAAAAGCATTACCGGCGTATAAGACGACCCCAGACTAGACAGAAGATTTTTCAGTCTTCAAAAGTCGTCTTATACGCCGGAATATACGGTATTTGTATTTTGTTGTTAAAAAATTTTTTTTTCAAATTTATATCTGCTGTTGTGTACGCTTTGTTAAAAACAAATCACATGTTTCATCACTCACACCCATTATATCTATGCATCTGTATAGATGCACCCAGCAGGGGTGGATTAGAGTAGCCAGGGCCCCGGGCAGTTTAGAAGGTGTGGACCCCCCCAGGTACCCGATGTATCACGTGACATGTCACATGACCCCATTTGATAGATCATGTGATAGGTCATGTGAGCAACACACAGATGTTCTGATCTGCCAAAAAAAGGACACAAAAAATGATCTCTGGAGAGGTTGTGGAGTTGCAGTTCATGCATGTGCAGTTACGAACTCCAGCGCCACACTCCGCCAGTTTGAGGATGCGCTGCAAGGGAGAAGGGAAAAGGCGAGTAGGAGTGTTTTTTTTTTTTTTTTTGTATGGATGGGTCCGGACTTTTGTGCTATAGGAAATTTATCACTTACACATGAGCCATGTATGAGGGAGTCGGAGTCGGGGAGTCGGAGTCATGGAAATTGAGGAGTCAGTTTGGCTTGCCGACTCCACAGCCCTGTATACCAGGATGGGAGAGCATATACCAGGATGGGGGGGACTGGGAGCATGTACCAGAATGGGGAACTAGGATGGTGGAGCATATACCAGGATGGGGAGAGAGCATATACCAGGATGGGGAGAGAACATATACCAGGATGGGGGAAAGAGCATGTACCAGGATGGGGGAAAGAGCATGTACCAGGATGGAGGAGCATTCGGTTTTAGTCATGGGGTCTGGCCCGGTGCAGTTTCAGTCATTACTTTGAGTATAAAAAGCAACCGCTGTAATCCTGGCCCTGACTGACAGCCGGCCTCAATGTAGAGCCAGTGTCAGTCAGTGCTGGCGGACGCTCTGTATACACAGTATATAATTCTGTATATCAGAATTCGCAGACACAGTGTCTTAAAAAAAAAAAAAAGGCCCAAGAAATGTAACACTAAAAATGCTCGTGACCCAGTTGTAGAACAGATTCAATAGCTAGTATGATATACTGTGATACAGACATTGGACGCTATATATGTAGCTCCCTGAGGGTTCGGTCGCTACAGAGCTATTGCATCTCACCCAGAGGTGTGATATCTCACTTCCAGGTAAGGATGGAGTGTGGCTCAGGACCCTAACACCCACATGCACTACACCACATTTCCGGGGGACAGGGAGACAATGCTCCCACTAGTGAGCACAACTGTCCCTGATCCCTGGCTGGAGTAGGGGGAGGGAACACCTAGAAAGGGGGAACCCGGTAGTGTGTGGGTGGGGAGAGTAGATCCTGGGTGCACCTCAAAGACTCGTGTCATTACTGTCGCCTCGCACCACCATAACCCCCATCATCTACACTCATGCTGCCCTGAGGCTATACTCCTCCAGTGGGGAGTCACAACATCTAGCTGCACACCTCATCAGCCTCAGCGGTCTGACCCGCAGCGGCGGTTCCTCATGACCGCATTCCACAGGTGGCGTAGTCGGACATTTAATTCATCATAAAAGCCCATAAACAGATCCGCCACAGGTTTGACCGCCCTGGGTCACGGACCGGGTCACCGCCACAGTGACTACAGATCCCAAAGCAATTACAAGGCCCGACAGCGGGTACCCCATGGCCCAGGGGGCGCGTCATATACTATACACATTGTTATATCCATCTGATGTCTGTACCACAGTATACCATACACTAATCAGTATACTGGATGTGACATTTTGTACATGGATATACACCGTACTGATCACACCTGGACCTGCACACAGGACCTCACATATTATATATGGAGTAATATAGTATGTGATGTCCTGCAGGTTCAGGGTTGATCAGACATTATAGGATCCTGTATGCGATGTCTGTGGTCGCTCTGCTGGGCTCAGTCTGATTTATTGCAGGACTCTGAATGGAATCACAGCTGGAGAACGCTACTAGAATCCAAAAATCAGGACGCTGACAGGGCCTTAAACCCCAGATGAACGAATCTTGCCCGGAGAACACTGCTACGATCCGAAAGCAGAGCGCAGATAGGAACCAAAGAACGATCCGAAACCAAAGCGCAGATAGGATAGGAACAAAGGAACGGAATTGCAGCAACGTGGCCTTATTTTAAACCTGCCGGCCAATCAGAACGCAGTAGCGTCCACCAATCGGAGATGAGGGGGCGCGGAAAAGTAATTTTATGCACGCCTTTCTGACACAGTACAGTCCTTATCAAGGTGTGGATCGTTGAAATAGCTGCTGTGTGAAAGCGTCCCAACGACCAACGAGATCGTTAGTTAGATCGCTGGGGAGGCCGAAATCGTTGGGAAATTCTGCATGTTTGACATCTCCCAAGCGATCGCGAAACGACTTTCCAGCGATCCCAAAACCGTGACGTAATAGCGATCTCGTTATGTGTGACGGGGCCTTTAATTCACCTTCTATGAGGTTTGAAAACCTTGAGACGCAAAATAAACGGCATTCATTGCTTCACCTTCGTGTCTGATCGTATATTTGAACTATTGGGCAGTGCAGACTCTGAACCACCGTATTCTTCATTTATTCTTGGTGGTCCTGCAGCAGCCTTTACATGCTTGTATACAAGTTGTTACTGTCACAACCCTATCAGGTGAGTGTACCTATAACATTTTATACCACTTGGTTATCAGATAAGACCCTATTCGTGCTTTTTGCTTTTCCAGTTTGATAGATAAATAATTTGTAAAACACCAAGGAATACAGAAGAAATAAAAAGGGTGGGAAATATCTGTGCTGTCGTGGAAGATTCTTAGAAACAAAATTACCAGTAAGTCTAATTCTATTTTCTCAAATCACCCTCCACGACACCACCATAGGAATAATGCCAAATGAACAAATCCGATCCATGGGGTCTTTAAACTGTGATGAATCTTCAAATGGTAAAGGTCATCTTTTTTGCTTCCTCAGCTACCTGAATATCAACTTTTGGTAATATCCTTTAGTAATTTCTTCTTCTAAAGGAAATCTATAATTTAACTCACTTGAGATACCTAAGCACTTCTCTGGGAATTGCCATTCATCCAGAATCAAATTCTGAATATATGTGTAGCGCCCCGAGGGTTCGGCCGCTACAGGGGTATTGCACCTCTGCCAGAGGTGTGGTATTCCACTCCCGGGTAAGGATGGAGTATGGACCAGGGCTCAGTTAGCTGCATACAGCACACTCACCCCATTTCCGAGGGACAGCTCAACAGTACTCCCATTAGACAGAAATGCAGGTACGACAGACCATGTCCCTGGCTGGAGTGGGGAGGGGGGAGGAATACCCGGTGATGTAGGAGCAGATAGGGGATGGTTCCTGAGCGTAGGTAGGAGCCCATTGGTTGCTGGTCACCTGGGCTCATGGCTAGAGGGAGGTATAAAAGGTTGGCACCATCTTAGGACAGTTGAGTTCAGTCTGTGCAGAGAGAGGAGAAGACAGGGGGTAGAGGCTCTGTAGGAGCTCTACTCCAGAGTGGGCCTAGAGAGAGGCCAAGGATGAGAGTGGAGAGAGAGAGGAGGTGAAGGGGAGCTGGGATTACTTCTCAGCCCAGCTCCACGAGAAAGGTGAAGAAGGAGGAACAGAGAAGGGAAAAGAAGAGAAAGAAACAGAAGGGCTCAGGAACAAGAAGGAAGAAGGGACCCTAAGAACCCACGAGAATACAGGGTGAAGGGTCAGGCAGATTAAGGGTGCCGGATCCCAAGTTGGTGGAGGAGAAACTACCCTCAGCTAAAGACCGGATGTCGTGATCATTTATTGGTGCGACACCTCATTAAACCTGCTAGGAAGGCACCATATAGAACAGCGGGGAACGGGATCCACATTTACCCGCACAAGTTCGCGGCAGCTGGACAAAAGTGGGTCACTGGTGAGGCAGGCCAGAGGAAGGATTGAAGGGGGTCCTGAGCCATACTTCCGAGCTGCCTGGGAGTTGACCGAGCCCCTCACCTGGTGGACGCAGCACGGCTCGGGCAGTCATTGCCAGCTGAAGTGACTTGGATATTAACCGTGAGTAAAGACCCTGGACTGCAGTACGTTGTCTGTGTGCTTTTTCGCTCCTCCGGCACTACCGGTACTGGGACTCTCACCACCATCACTCCCACCATCCACTACACTGCCCTGGGGCTGCAATCTTCCTGTGGGGAGTCACGCCATCTCAGCTGCATACACCATCAGCCCCAGCGGTCTGCCCTGCAGCGGCGGTTCCTAGTGACCGCAAATCCACGGGTGGCGTAGTTGGACGTTATCAACAGCACATAGCAGACTACCACTGGTCTGACCACCCTGAGCCACGGAATCGGGTTGCCACTACTATCCCTATCGTTCCCCTATTGCCCGGATCCGAGTGCCCCACGGCCCAGGGGGCGAGTCATATGCATGAATGGGGAATACCATCTTCCTTTGGGATCTTAAGTTGCTGAGTATTTCATCATGGACTGTCTGTTTTGTCTCTGCTTCCCCTACTACCATAGTACTCGGATGAAAAGTAGTATTTGGTTTTCTCTTAGACCATAAAGTGAGCATAAGTTAATTCTCCTTCTTCTATCATATCTTTGGAAACTGATACCTGCACTTCCTCAGATTCTGAATCCTCATCCCATATTATCTTCCTCTTTTTTGCTTTGGGTGGCTTTAGATCAGGGGTCTCAAACACGCGGCCCGCGGGCCGCATGCGGCCCCTGAGGCTGCTTCATGCGGCCCGCGGGCACAGACCCCTTGACGATCCCGACCTGGTCCAGGAGGAGCCGCCGACAGCAGCGCTGAATTGCCACACAGAGACTGTTTCCCAGCACTGCATTTCCAATGCCAGCCGCTGGCCAATCAGAGGCCAGCAGCTGATATCTGCGTGTCGGCGCAGCGAGTATGACGTCATTGCCATATGCAGATGTCAGCTGCTGGCCTCTGATTGGCCGGCGGCTGACATTGAAAATGCTGTGCTGGGAGACAGTCTCTGTGCGGCAATGCAGCGCTGCTGTCGGCGGCTCCTCCTGGACCAGGTCGGGATCGTCAAGGGGTCGGACTCTGTGGTGCCTGCGGGCCATATCTGCAGGAAGGACGCCGAGGGAACGGAGGACAGGTGAGAATCATCTTTTTTTTTTTCTATTTTATGTGTGTGAAGAACAGCACAGGGGGCACAGAGCCACAAGAGGGGACCTGGATGGGGCACAGAGCCACAAGAGGGGACCTGGATGGGGCACATAGCCACAAGAGGGGACCTGGATGGGGCACAGAGCCACAAGAGGGGACCTGGATGGGGCACATAGCCACAGGATGGGGACCTGGATGGGGCACAGAGCCTCAAGATGTGGACCTGCATGGGGCACATAGCCTCAAGATGTGGACCTGGATGGGGCACATAGCCACAAGATGGGGACCTGGATGGGGCACATAGCCACAAGATGGGGACCTGGATGGGGCACATAGCCACAAGAGGGGACCTGGATGGGGCACATAGCCACAGGATGGGGACCTGGATGGGGCACAGAGCCTCAAGATGTGGACCTGGATGGGGCACATAGCCTCAAGATGTGGACCTGGATGGGGCACATAGCCACAAGATGGGGACCTGGATGGGGCACAGAGCCAAAAGATGGGGACCAGAGCCACAACATGGGGACCTGGATGGGGCACATAGCCACAAGATGGGGACCTGGATGGGGCACATAGCCACAAGATGGGGACCTGGATGGGGCACATAGCCACAAGATGGGGACCTGGATGGGGCACATTGCCACAGGATGGGGACCTGGATGGGGCACAGAGCCCCAAGATGGGGACCTGGATGAGGCACATTAGTACAAGATGGGCGCCAGGATGGGGAACGTTGCCACAGGATGGGGACCTGGATGGGGCACAGAGCCACAAGATGGGGACCTGGATGGGGCACAGAGCCACAAGATGGGGACCAGAGCCACAAGATGGGGACCTGGATGGGGAACATTGCCACAGGATGGGGACCTGGATGGGGCACATAGCCACAAGATGGGGACCTGGATGGGGCACATAGCCACAAGATGGGGACCTGGATGGGGAACATTGCCACAGGATGGGGACCTGGATGGGGCACAGAACCCCAAGATGGGGACCTGGATGAGGCACATTAGTACAAGATGGGCGCCAGGATGGGGAACGTTGCCACAGGATGGGGACCTGGATGGGGCACATAGCCACAAGATGGGGACCTGGATGGGGCACAGAGCCACAAGATGGGGACCTGGATGGGGCACAGAGCCACAAGATGGGGACCAGAGCCACAAGATGGGGACCTGGATGGGGAACATTGCCACAGGATGGGGACCTGGATGGGGCACATAGCCCCAAGATGGGGACCTGGATGAGGCACATTAGTACAAGATGGGCGCCAGGATGGGGAACGTTGCCACAGGATGGGGACCTGGATGGGGCACATAGCCACAAGATGGGGACCTGGATGGGGCACAGAGCCACAAGATGGGGACCTGGATGGGGCACAGAGCCACAAGATGGGGACCAGAGCCACAAGATGGGGACCTGGATGGGGAACATTGCCACAGGATGGGGACCTGGATGGGGCACATAGCCCCAAGATGGGGACCTGGATGAGGCACATTAGTACAAGATGGGCGCCAGGATGGGGAACGTTGCCACAGGATGGGGACCTGGATGGGGCACATAGCCACAGGATGGGGACCTGGATGGGGCACATTAGTACAAGATGGGGACTTGGATGGGGAACATTACTACAAGATGTTTTCCATTATTACTATATGATGCTAATTGTAAGACAATATTACTGTATGTGGCCAATTGGGGGAAATAAAATTGTAAAAAAAATAAAAAATAAAATTAAAGCATGAAAAAATATTGGGCACTAAAAATGCTGTTTTATATGTAAACTAAAGTAAACACAAAAAAGTGCACGTTTATTATCGCCACATCCATAAGGACCCAAGCCATAAAAAAATAAACACGGCAAAAATGTTCAAAAGTTGTATACAAAAAAAATTGTATCACTAAAAATGTCACATTGAACAAAGAATGCGGCCCCCCAAATTCAAATTTTTTCCATGTGCGGCCCATATACCCAGCCGAGTTTGAGACCCCTGCTTTAGATAAAGGAATCTAGAGAAGGAAGACAGCGAGGTCTGGATTTCCTGATGAATCATGTCCTTTATGTCATCCATTAGGGAAGGCTGTTCTTCTCTTAGTATTTTTTATCAGTATAAGTCCGACACAACTGTTTTTAGAAGAAATTGGCAACGTTTTACAGCAGACGGCACATTTCCAGTTTGCAGGTTTTTCTTTAGTGTTTTATGCAGGATTTTTGTCCCCATAAGAGAGAGGGAGAGGGGGTAAAAACACCTATTCTGCCCCCAAAGAAAAAAGGATAGCTATACCAGGATATACTTACTGGGCCTGGGTTTGCACTGGGCTCTGCAGAAGTATAGCGGGAAGAAGACGTACACTCATTGTTAGGCATAAATAATATGAGAAAAAGGTCATATCCTACCTTAATTGGTTGTCTTCAGTCAGGGTTACTTATAGGTAAGTGACAAAGACCCAGCACCAGTCATTCAACGGATGTGGTCCACCTTGTCCCCCCAAACTCTTAAGGCCCCGTCACACTTAGCGACGCTGCAACGATCCCGACAACGATACGACCTGTCAGGGATCGTTGCTGCGTCGCTATGTGGTCGCTGGTGAGCTGTCAAACAGGCAGGCTCACCAACGATCAGGGGAGCAGCAACATCATGGAAAGAATCTTTCCACGATGTCCTGCTCCTGGTTACGAGCCTGCTGAAGCAGGAGCAGGCTGGTAACTATGGTAAACATCGGGTTACTAGGGGCACACGCGCTCCTAGTAACCCGTTGTTTATCATGGTTACCACTCTGCTACAGTGTGCGGGAGGTTACCGCTCACTTTAGCAGGCTCGTAACCATGATAAACAACGGGTTACTAGGTGCGCGTGTGCCCCTAGTAACCCGATGTTTACCATAGTTACCAGCCTGATCGCTGCTCCCGCTGGTCACACACAGCGATGTGTGCTGACCAGCGGGAGAGCAACGACCAAAAAATGGTCCAGGACACATTGCAGCGATCAGCGACCTCACAGCAGGGGCCTGATCGTTGCAAAGTGTCACACATAGCGACATCGCTGGTGAGGTCGCTGTTGCGTCACCAAAACCGTGACACAGCAGCGATCTCGCTAGCGATCTCGCTATGTGAGATGGGGGCTTTAGTCTGGTTCCTTGCTTTTGGGGAAATTGAAGGGGTCAACACACCCAGAGCACAATGGATGAGCCTCATCCTGGGAGAACCACCTTAGTGATTGTGGTATCTCTTCTGCCATATAAGTAGGTTTGGTGAATGCCCCTAATAATAGTCTTCCTGGAGCTGGAGTTCACAGGGAAGGCGAGATACTGGAAATCGGCGTGCATTCCACCGCATCATCACGTGGAACGCAACAAAAGAGCATGATGGAGCGGAGAGAGGCTGGGGAGCTCATTAAGGACCTCAGGCTTAACCATTCAGCATTGCCGGAACGCAGGAGGCTTTTGGATAAAAGTCCTCAGTCCAAAAGAAACAAGAACAGCCATCAGAGGAGGAAGGTCCTCAGCGATTGACCTCAGCTGGCCAATATGTAAATATGGAACAGACTCTGCTACCATAGGGACAGGAAAACCACTGAGGATAGGAGGTGGGTGGGGCTATTTAACCTCTTGTGTTTCCTGTCCCTATTAGGGCGGGGAATCAACTTCCTATGTTGATGTCATGGAGGGTGATTTGAGAAAATGATTGATAAACATGTTAAAGGTAAAGGCTATAAGATAATTTTCAAACAACTTTATGTTCCTGTTATACTACAGTTGCACATATTATTCAGAAGCTTAAGGTCTATGGGACTGTAGCCAACCTCCCAGGATGTGGCAGTTAGAGAAAAAATGATGGCAAATTGAATAGACTGATAATACGAATGGTAACCAAAGAGATTAGAAGTGAACTCCAAGGTCAAGGTACATCAGTGTCAGATTGCGCCATCCATTGCTATCTTGGCCGAAGTGGACTTCAAGGAAAACGACCGAGGAGGACTGCTGTAAGCAAATCATAAAAAAGAGAGACTGAAATTTTCCAAAATTCATAATTACAAGCGAAAAAGCTTCTAGGAGAATGTCCTTTGGACAGATAAGACAACACTAGAGCTTTTTTGGCAAGTCACATCAGCTCTATGTTCACAGATGGAAAAATGAAGCATACAAAGAAAAGAACATTGTACCTACCATGAAACATGGAGGAAGCTTGGTTATGTTTTGCTGCATCTGGCACATGGGAATCTGAAGATTATCAAGACACTCTGGAGCGAAATGTGCTGCCCATTGTGAGAAAGCTTGGTCTGAGTCGCAGATAATGGGTTCCCCAGTAGGATAATGACACAAAACACAAGGAAAAAAACATCTAAGAATGGCTAAGAGCAAAGAATTTGACTATTCTAAAGTGTTGTAAAGATAAGGTAAGAAGTCAGCTCACCGTGGGAGACACCGGAGCACGGAAGACTAGCAGAGCCGCGGGAAACCAATCGAAGGGGAAAGAGACTTATCCAGCTGTAGGAGTCCCATAAAATCACAATGGTTATTGAAACAGCTTAAAAATCAAAAAATGTGTAGGAACAGCATAAATTCACAACCCCCAATGGGGTCAAGCCAGAGCAGACGCATTTCAGACCGCGCGGTCTTTAATTATTGCTATTCCAAATGTCCGCGGTCATGGTTAAATAGTATTTCCTGTCCACATCATATGCCCTGCCTCTACCAATCAGATCCTAAATAAAATATATCCAATAAAAATAAATGATACATATGCTAAAAGAAAAAGACATCGAAATCAAAAGTCAAAATGACAAAGAAAATGCACACAGAAATGTTCAGAAATAGAAAGTGTAAAGCGGCGGAGTTCACACCATGCAGTAACTGAGGCAGTGACCCAAGCAAGTCCAACATAAGCAGCTTTTATTCAGCACTCACGGGTAAAACAAAAAGTCCTCCATTTCGCAGCCGGGTTAACATAAATCCATAACAACGGTTGCCGTGGGCAACGGCCGCGCCGGGTCGCTCAGAGCATGACGGGTGCAGAGCCTTCCCAGGCGTAGGTTCAGCTACACACAGGCCCGCCAAGCTTTCCTGCTATGTTCCTAGCAGGTCCCAACACTCAACAACACTAATCCTTAATGCAGGGTGTTAAACTCTCGCCCGGACTGTTTGGCGCGAGCCACTGGACCATGAACCGAGGAGTGCTTGGAGGGGCGTGACTAGGGGCATCGCCAGATCCGACCACGAACACACGGCGGCTTAATCGACTCCGTGGTCAGAGGAGGGACATGGGAGGTGGCCCAGGTGCTACTCCAGGTCAGACCCCGGTCACAGCTGTTGACCCACACCGGGGAATGCAGGAACGGGCAGGTTTGGCTGGTATGCAGACAGGCGGGTACTGGCAGGCACGGCTGGTATGCAGGCAGGAGGGTACCTGCAGGCACGGCAGGTATGCAGACAGGTGGGTACTGGCAGGAACAGCTGGTATACTGACAGGCCGATACTGGCAGATAGGAAAACAGGCTGGATAGGGACCAGTACAGACTGGGATACAGGAACAGAGCCGCAGGTGCGGTGGACAAGCAGAGCAGAGCCGCAGGCGCGGAGGACAAGCAGAGCAGAACCGCAGGCGTGGAAGACAAGCGGAGCAGAGCAGAACCGCAGGCGCGGAGGACAAGCAGAGCAGAACCGCAGGCGCGGAGGACAAGCGAAGCAGAGCAGAACCGCAGGCGCGGAGGACAAGCAGAGCAGAGCAGAACCGCAGGCGCGGATGGCAAGCGGAGCAGAGCAGAACCGCAGGCGCGGAGGACAAGTGGAGTAGAGCAGCAGAACCGCAGGCGCAGAGGACAAGCGGAGCAGAGCAGAGCAGAACCGCAGGCGCGGAGGACAAGCAGAGCAGAGCGGAACCGCAGGTGCGCAGGACAAGCGGAGCAGAGCAGAGTTAAGCTGCAGGTGCAGAGGGCAAGCGGAGCAGAGCAGAGCCGTAGGTGCAGGCAGACAGGACAGGGCTCTGTTCACATGGAACAGACTGGGAAACACAGGAAGATAGCTAGAACACAGGAGGTAAATACGGAGTCAGGGAAACGGGACAAGCAGAACCAGATACACACAAGGTACTTGCAATGAAGTAGCGACTGGACACAAAACTCACAAACAGAAGTACAGACACAGGAGGAAAAGGGAAGGATTGGACATAGAGACAAACAGGTAACGGACTAGGACACAGTTCAGACAGGAACTGACACTGGAACGAGATACAGGAACGAGCCTGGGTACTCAGCCCCCAGGGAGGCAGGCATAGACTAGAAGTCACAGATACAGGTAACAGGCCTGGGTACTCAGCCCCCAGGGTGGCAGAAAAAGACAAGATACAGGACAGGACCTGGCAACTCAGTTGCACAGAACACACTGAAAGAAAGTGTTGCTCAGGCACCTCCTACTGGGTGGAGGGGGTTTAAGTATCCAGTGACTCACAGCAATAAGCTGGGGACGCATTAGGACTGCGTACACTGTAACTTTAAGAATCAGGAAGTAACAGCGCCGCTGCCCTAAGCAATCAGACAAGGGACATGCACACAGCAAGTAATGGAGCAAAGTGTGCAGCCAGGACTGATAGGTAAGTTGGCGGTCTTGCATGGTGGGAGATGGTAAGCCATGCCAGCACGCCGCCAGGGATGTTACACAGGGTTTTTAAAGGACCTGTGGCAAGAGCCACTGGAAAACCCAGGTTGGAGAGAGGAGGCCGCCCCACTGCATTCCTGTAGCCTCCTCCAAGAAATGAAGGCCCTGCCGGGGTTTTACTAATCAGCCTTAGCCAGATAGCCTGACCAGGTCAATGCTCACCTTCATTCCTGCATTGCAGTCGCAGCTGTGTCTGTGACTGCAATGCACTTCAATGGGTTTAATAGGTCTCTGTACACATTCTGGGGGATATATACCGTCCCTCGTATACGATCCCAGTCACTGCCTCACAAAAGTTATTATGAATGTAAAGGTACAATTGGTGTATATGATTATACATAATGGTATATAAGATCATGTTTTATATTCATACCAAAAGCGGGTACGTGTTTGAAGCTGGCACACGTCTTTCCGGCTCACGTACCGGAAGGATTTCGCGACCATTGCTGTGCGCATGCGCACCTCTGTTTTTCGGCTTTACCCGCAGTTGGGCAAAGCATACTGCGCAGGCATGAGAAGCAATTTGTCTGCGCAGGCGCAAGATTTCTCACGGCAATGAGGATGACGCAGCAGGCGTCATCAACGTCAAGCAGCAGCCGGGGGGAGGAGTGAAGAGTCCGAAGCCACGACCATCGGACCGGACAGACCCAATTAGAATACAACGAGGGAGAAATTAAAAAGGTTTTCGGAGGTTTTTTAAGCTGATATGTGACAAATTTGGTGACAGGTTCCCTTTAAGTCCTTTTCTAGTTGAGTGATCTATAAAAATGTATAAAATCTGTGGGAGCTTCTGTCCAGTTCCACCGTCTCTTTCTGCTGTCACAGCACTGGGAAATCCGCTTGATGTGCACTACACCCAGGGACGGACTGGGAATAAAATTCAGCCCATGCATTTCAAAGCACATAGGCCCATGCTGTCCCCGCTCCCTTCCTCAGACTCAGGAATCAAGATTTACTACTATCTACAGTGCCTACAAGTAGTATTCAACCCCCTGCAGATTTAGCTGGTTTGATAAGATGCAAATAAGTTAGAGCCTTCAAACTGCAAACGAGAGTAGGTTTTATGAACAGAAGCATAAATCTTACAAACCAAAAAGTTATGTTGCTCAGTTGAATTTTATTACATTTTAAACATAAAAGTGTGGGTCAATTATTATTCAACCCCTATGTTTAATATTTTGTGGAATAACCCTTGTTTGCAATTACAGCTAATAATCGTCTTTTATAAGACCTGATCAGGCCGGCACAGGTCTGTGGAGTTACCTTGGCCCACTCCTCCATGCAGATCTTCTCCAAGTTATCTAGGTTCTTTGGGTGTCTCATGTGGACTTTATTCTTGAGCTCCTTCCACAAGTTTTCAATTGGGTTAAGGTCAGGAGACTGAATAGGCCACTCCAACACCTTGACTTTTTCCCTCTTGAACCAGGCCTTGGTTTTCTTGGCTGTGTGCTTTGGGTCGTTGTCTTGTTGGAAGATGAAATTACGACCCATCTTAAGATCCTTGATGGAGGAGCGGAGGTTCTTGGCCAAAATCTCCAGGTAGGCCGTGCTATCCATCTTCCCATGGATGCGGACCAGATGGCCAGGCCCCTTGGCAGAGAAACAGCCACCACCATGCTTGACTGTAGGGATGGTATTCTTGGGGTCGTATGCAGTGCCATCCAGTCTCCAAACGTCACGTGTGTGGTTGGCACCAAAGATCTTGATCTTGGTCTCATCAGACCATAGAACCTTGAACCAGTCTGTCTCAGAGTCCTCCAAGTGATCATGAGCAAACTGTAGACGAGCCTTGACATGACGCTTTGAAAGTAAAGGTACCTTACAGACTCGTCTGGAACGGAGACCATTGCGGTGGAGTACGTTACTTATGGTATTGACTGAAACCAATGTCCCCACTGCCATGAGATCTTCCCGGAGCTCCTTCCTTGTTGTCCTTGGGTTAGCCTTGACTCTTCGGACAAGCCTGGCCTCGGCACGGGAGGACACTTTCAAAGGCTGTCCTGGCCGTGGAAGGCTAACAGTAGTTCCATAAGCCTTCCACTTATGGATGATGCTCCCAACAGTGGAGACAGGTAGGCCCAACTCCTTGGAAAGGGTTTTGTACCCCTTGCCAGCCTTGTGACCCTCCACGATCTTGTCTCTGATGGCCTTGGAATGTTCCTTTGTCTTTCCCATGTTGACCATGTCTGAGTGCTGTTCACAAGTTTGGGGAGGGTCTTAAATAGTCAGAAAAGGCTGGCAAAAGAGATCTTTAATCCACACATGTGAAGCTCATTATTCTTGGTGCCTGAACTACTTCTTAATACTTTAGGGGGACCAAACAGAATTCTTGTGGTTTGAGGGGTTGAATAATAAATGACACTCTGAATTAACTTTTAACGTTTTAAAAAAAAAAAAAAAACTTGCTGCAGTGCATTTCCCACTTCCAGGCTGATCTACAGTACAAATGTCACAATGCCAAGTTAATTCCGCATGTGTCAACCAGCTAAATCTGCAGGGGGTTGAATACTACTTGTAGGCACTGTATATTTCCAATAATACCCCTAGATTTAATAATACTGCAATAATAATATTGCAAAATAAGTTCCCATAAGGAGTTTTTGACGCTGCGTATTTTCTTTGCACAAAAATTTCAGCATCTTACAGTTCCAGCAAAGTGGATGGGAATGATAGAAATCTCATGCCCTCTGTGCTTTTTTTTTTTCACGCTGTGTAAACTGACCTGTGGTCCGTGTTTCAGATCGACAACATGTTAATTTCTCTTGTGGATACGCTGAGTTTTATGTGCGGATTTTCCCCATAGAATTGCATTAGATCATCAGATAAAAAACTCATACTTTTTTAGTGCATTTCCACTGCGGGCAAACACTAAAAATCAGCACGACTGCATTACTAAAGTTGTGTCAAAGCCAAATACCGGGAAGTATCAAAAACAAAGTAACTTTATTTAAAGCATGACACACCAAAAAGAGACAAAAAAATGCAGCATCAAAAATGTAAGAAAAGAACAGCAAGTAACCTACTTTTCCCTAATAGGTGCAGAAAATCTACAATATCAAAAACTCACCAAATACTTATTGTGGGAATGTAGCATAAGGGTATATCCACACGTTAAGTATTTGCAGCAAATATTTCTGCACCAAAGTGTGTCTCTTGGCAGGAAAAACGCCAAAAATAAGCTCTTTGTCGTGTTTTTTTCACATTCATCTGAATGCGTTAAAAAAGCTGCAAAAATGCTAAAAATTTACATGCGGCAGATTTAAAACTGCAAAAAAAAATACATTGTCATTCACTTTTCTTGTACAGTAAATCGCTTTTTTTTTTCGCAGAAAAAAGCGGCAAAAATGCAAAGTGTTAACAAGCCATAACAGACAAATACCACAAAACCATAACCAAATATTATCAGCAGTATAAACAGTAGTGATAATACCGCCATACTAATCATTAATCAAAATCGCTTTAATAGGACTGATATTACCACCATACAATACAACCAGTGCTATAACCAGTGCCCTAGACAGTAATAATGCTCCTCTCTGCCCTGCTCATTGCCCCCTCTGTACTTCCACGTAGGAATAATGCTGCCCTGTGCCTTCTTACATTTATACAGCACCCTATATTAATAATGCCCCTGAGTAGGGGTGTACACAGAAGTCACGGAACCCGTAGAAAAAGCTCTATTAAGGTACATAGGTACAGTAACAGAAGGACATACGGTACCTCTCAACTTTTTAAGACATATAGAGGGATATGTACTGCAGCACTTACAGTTATTCAGCCTATACTGAAGCCCCTTAGTGTTCTCGCTCACTATGATACTCCTTCCATGGAGCCCATAAAGTATGATGCACCAAAAAAATGCCCTATACAGAATAATGTTCCCACATTCCTCCACCTACACACAGTATGATGCTGTCTTCCACAGCCAATCATACAGTATGATAGTACCCCCACAGCCCACCATACAATATGATAGTATTCCCACAGCCCATCATACAATATGATAGTATTCCCACAGCCCAACATACAGTATGCTAGTCCCCTCACAGCCCAACATACAGTATGATAGTGTAACGGGTCTGGGAGGCGGAACCTCTGAGCTACTATACAAGGGGGCGGACCTTGTAAGGGAGCGGGTGGCAACCAGGGATGACGGGCAGGCAGTCACAGCAGGTGACCGGGACAGTCTCTGAGAGAACGGGCTGGAGGTCACGGCAAGTGACCGGGCAGTCTCTAGATGAACGGGCAGGGGGTCACGGCAAGTGATCGGGGCAGTCTCTGGAAGAACGGGCAGGGAGTTACGGCAAGCGACCGGGGCAGTCTCTGGGTAAAGGGTAGGTACGACCTGTGATGGCAGAGCCTCCGGGTAGGCTAGCAGGCAGGTGGTAGATGTGTGCTCCCAGGTGAGCAAGCGAGAGTCTCTGGAATGGTAGGTGGTCACAACACGTGACGGCGAAGCCTCCAGGTAGGCTAGCAGGCAGGTAACAGGTGGGCGCTCCCAGGTGAGCGGGCAGGAGTCTCTGGAAAGGCAGATGGTCACAGCACGTGACGGCGGAGCCTCCAGGTAGGCAAGCAGGCAGGTAACTGATGTGCGCTCCCAGGTGAGCGGGCAAGCTGGTCCATAGACAGACTGACAGGAGTTGGAAGGCAGACCGTCGGACCTCAGGCTAGCAGGCAGGTAGCAGACGTGCGCTCCCGGGTGAGCGGGCAAGCTGGTCCTTAGACAGACTGACTGGAGTTGGAAGGCAGACCGTCGGACCTCAGGCTGGCAGGCAGGTGACTGGATATCAGGCAGGACAAAGACAGCAAGCTGGCAGGAATCTGGCAGGTAACTGGCAACGGGACCTGAGGGCTGAAGCACAGGTGAGACACAGTGCAAACAACATTGCTCGGGCACCTCCATTTTGGAGGAGGTGCCTTTTATATGGGAGGTCCTCCGGCAATTGGCCGGGGACTCCTTAGGACGGCGCGCGCGGTCCCTTTAAGAGAGGGGGAGCGCGCGCGCGCGCGCCCTAAGCACACTGCCGGGGAAGGAGCGCGCGCCGGAAGCAGCGGGGAGGGCGGCGCTGGAGGACGCCGTGCCAGGAGCGGGGAGGTGAGAGGGACGGCATCTCTGCCTAGAACGGGGCAGAGACGCCGATGCAACAGTACCCCCCCCTTTAGGCCCCCTCTTTTTTTGGCCAGAAAGAAATTTTTCAAGGAGAAGCGGGGCGTTGATGTTCCCCCTGGGTTCCCAAGTTCTCTCCTCAGGACCAAACCCCCTCCAATCTACCAGAAAAAAGGTTTTTCCTCTTACCCTCTTGGAGGCCAGAATACTCTCTACCTCAAAGATGTCATCAGCGGAAACCGGAGCAGGAGGGACACCTGGATTTTTGGAAAAGAGTTAAAGACAACGGGTTTGAGGAGAGACACGTGGAAGGAGTTGGGGATCCGTAGGGTGGCCGGGAGTTTTAATTTGTAGGCCACAGGGTTAATTTGCCTGAGGACTTCGAAGGGACCGATAAATCGAGAACCCAACTTGTAGGAGGGTATTTTGAGCCGCACATGTTTGGATGAGAGCCAAACCTTGTCTCCCGGACGGAATTGGGGCGGATCCAGACGTCTCTTATCAGCATATCTTTTCATCCGCTCAGAGGAGAGAAGAAGAGCGGACCTGGTGCTCTCCCAAATAGTAGAAAATTCGCTGACTAGAGACTCCGCAGCAGGGTTGTCCACAGAAACGGAGACAGGAAGTGGAATCCGGGGATGTTGGCCACCAACTATAAAGAACGGGGATTTGGAAGAGGACTCGCTCTCATGGTTGTTATAAGAGAACTCGGCCCACGGTAGGAGATCCACCCAGTCCGAGTGGTGAGCATCCACGAAGTGCCGGAGGTAGCTGGACAAGATCTGATTGATCCGCTCCACTTGACCATTGGACTGAGGGTGGTAAGCGGAGGAGAAATCCAGGGTAATGTCCAGCAGCTTACAAGTGGCTCTCCAGAAACGAGAGGTGAACTGAACCCCACGATCCGACACGATGTGGAGGGGCAGACCATGGAGACGGAAGATGTGGCGGATAAAGTCTTTAGCCAACTCGGGTGCAGACGGAAGACCAGGCAGGGGAATAAAGTGGGCCATCTTAGAAAAACGGTCAGCGACAACCCAAATGACGGTACAACCGGCAGAAACTGGAAGATCGGTGATAAAGTCCATAGCGATGTGTTGCCAAGGAGCAGCAGGTACGGGAAGGGGCAGGAGATGGCCGGCAGGTAGATGTCGGGGAACTTTGTTACGGGCACAGGATGAACAGGCCGCGACGAAGTCTACCACGTCCTTACGTAGGGTAGGCCACCAGTAATGCCGGGCAATAAGTTGAAAGGTCTTCTTTTGGCCAGCATGGCCAGCTAGTTTAGAAGAATGTCCCCAGCGAAGAACCCTCTCCCGATCTGGCACAGCTATGAACGTCTTACCGGGTGGAAGACGAGTTAGATCCAAGGGGGCCACATTCATCACCTTGGAGGAGTCGATGATGTGCGTAGGTTCCTCCTCTTGATCGGAGGACAGGAAGGACCGAGACAAGGCATCAGCTTTGACGTTCTTGTCCGCCGGACGGAAATGAAGAGTGAAGTCGAAGCGGGCAAAAAACAACGACCACCGGGCCTGGCGAGGATTGAGCCTCTGGGCATTTTGGAGATATGCCAGGTTTTTGTGATCCGTGTAGATAATTACCGGGTAGAGAGCCCCTTCAAGCAGATAGCGCCACTCTCCTAGTGCCAATTTGATGGCTAGCAATTCCCGGTCTCCAATGGAGTAGTTGCGCTCCGACGAGGAGAAGATTTTGGAGAAGAAGCCGCACGTTACCATTCTCCCGGTAGAAGACTTCTGGGTGAGCACCGCTCCCCGGCTCCGGAGGAGGAAGCATCAACCTCCAGGTAGAATTGTTTATTACAGTCCGGACGGTGCAGGACGGGAGCAGAGGCGAAGGCTTTTTTTAGGGAAAGGAAGGCCTCCTCGACTTCAGGCGACCATATCCTGGGGTTAGCCCCCTTACGGGTAAGTGCAGATATGGGAGCAGTCCGAGACGAGAAGTGTGGGATGAAAAGACGATAATAATTAGCGAAGCCCAGGAATCGCTGTATCGCCTTCAAACCTTCAGGACGAGGCCATTTTAGAACGGAAGAGAGCTTCTCGGGATCCATTTGCAGACCTGTTTGGGAGATGACATAGCCCAAGAATGGAAGGGAGGTCTGATCGAAGAGGCACTTCTCGTATTTGGCGTAAAGGTGGATCTGCCGAAGCCTAAGCAGGACCTGACGAACATCCCTCCGGTGTGTGGGGAGATCCGGAGAGAAGACCAAGATATCGTCCAGGTATACCACTACGCAGGAGTACAGGAGGTCACGGAAGATGTCGTTGACTAGTTCCTGAAAGACCGCGGGAGCATTACAGAGACCGAAGGGCATCACAAGGTACTCGTAGTGACCGTCCCGGGTATTGAATGCCGTCTTCCACTCGTCTCCTTGACGGATACGGACCAGATTATACGCTCCTCGAAGATCCAGCTTGGAGAAGATCCTGGCGCCCTTGAGCCGGTCAAACAATTCGGAGATGAGTGGCAGGGGATATTTGTTTTTTACCGTGATGAGATTGAGTCCTCTGTAGTCAATACAGGGACGTAGCGAGCCGTCTTTCTTTTTGACAAAGTAGAATCCGGCTCCAGCCGGGGAGGTAGATTTTCGGATAAATCCCCTAGCCAGATTCTCTTCAATGTACTCAGACATGGCTCGGGTCTCGGCTGCAGATAACGGGTAGATACGCCCACGGGGAGGAGTGGTGCCAGGTACCAGGTCGATCGGGCAATCGTATGGCCTATGGGGTGGCAACGTCTCAGCTTCCTTCTTACCGAAGACATCCGCATAGGGCCAGTAGGGAGCCGGGAGACCAGGTAAGTTAGCTGGAGTAGGCTGAGGGCGAAGTGGACGGACTGGAACCAGGCAGGTCCTATGGCAGTCAGGGCCCCATCGGAGTACTTCACCGGACCGCCAGTTCAATACGGGTTCATGTGTCTGGAGCCAAGGTAGACCTAGCAACAAGGAGTGAGAAAGTCCGGACAGCACATGGAATGAGATCTCCTCAGAGTGCAGCATTCCCACCTGTAGGGTTATAGGTTCGGTGACGAGCAGGATGGTCTCCGAGAGAAGTCTTCCATCCACGGAGGCAACTGACAATGGCTCAGCCAGGGACTTGGTGGGAATATGGTATCTCTCTACCAGAGACTGGGCGATGAGGTTTCCAGCAGCTCCAGAATCCAGATGGGCGAGTTCAAAGAGACGGTTTTCTCCCCAAGCAATAGAGACCGGTAAGGTCAGAGACGGAGAGGACTTACTTTTGTCTAGGACGACCTCTCCGAGTGGTCCTAGACACTGGCGTTTCCCGGCTTTTCCGGGCAGGAACGGATGAAGTGCTTCTTACTGCCACAATAGAAACAGCTTCCCTCGGCTCGGCGAGATTCTTGGCGAGAACCGACCATCTTGGTCTGGTCGACCTGCATAGGCTCAGGAGAGACGGAGGGAGTGACGGGTTGCTGAAAAGTAGGAGCTAGGCGTGGAAACCTCCTCTCACGGGTGACCTCTTGGGCACGCTCCTGGAACCGCAGGTCAATCCGGGTGGCAAGAGTTATCAGGTCATCGAGGGTGGTAGGAATGTCCCGACCGGCAAGTTCATCTTTAATACGGCCGGACAGACCCTCCCAGAAGACGGAAACCAGAGCGTCATTATCCCAGGCCAGCTCCGAGGCAAGGGTACGGAACCGTATGGCATATTGGCCCACGGTGAGGCTTCCCTGACGGAGGCGTAGCAGTGACGATGCGGATGAGGTCTTCCGTCCGGGTTCGTCGAAGACTTTCCGGAAAGCCGTGAGAAAAGCAGGCAAGTTGGACACCAGGGGGTCTCCTCTCTCCCATAGAGGATTTAGCCAGGCCAGGGCCTCCCCGGTGAGATGGGACATGATGAATGCAATTTTGGCTCGGTCGGAGTTAAACTGGTGGGACAATAGTTCAAAGTGCAGGGTGCACTGATTTATGAAGCCCCGAGCCTGGGCGGAGTCGCCTCCGAAGCGAGGAGGTGCAGAAAGCCGGGGTCCGGTGTAGGATATCATGGTATTAGTGGGCAGCGGAGCTGCCGGATTGCGAGACATGGCACTGGCGGAGGTTGCTGGTGGAGCAGTCAGAGTGTCCAGGCGAGTATTGACATTCCGCAGGTGACCCAGGATGGACTCCTGTTGGGACCTTTGACGGGACAGTTCATGACACAGGTCTGAGAGCGAGGGGGCTTGGGTGCCACCGGGTTCCATGGCCCGAGCAAACTGTAACGGGTCTGGGAGGCGGAACCTCTGAGCTACTATACAAGGGGGCGGACCTTGTAAGGGAGCGGGTGGCAACCAGGGATGACGGGCAGGCAGTCACAGCAGGTGACCGGGACAGTCTCTGAGAGAACGGGCTGGAGGTCACGGCAAGTGACCGGGCAGTCTCTAGATGAACGGGCAGGGGGTCACGGCAAGTGATCGGGGCAGTCTCTGGAAGAACGGGCAGGGAGTTACGGCAAGCGACCGGGGCAGTCTCTGGGTAAAGGGTAGGTACGACCTGTGATGGCAGAGCCTCCGGGTAGGCTAGCAGGCAGGTGGTAGATGTGTGCTCCCAGGTGAGCAAGCGAGAGTCTCTGGAATGGTAGGTGGTCACAACACGTGACGGCGAAGCCTCCAGGTAGGCTAGCAGGCAGGTAACAGGTGGGAGCTCCCAGGTGAGCGGGCAGGAGTCTCTGGAAAGGCAGATGGTCACAGCACGTGACGGTGGAGCCTCCAGGTAGGCAAGCAGGCAGGTAACTGATGTGCGCTCCCAGGTGAGCGGGCAAGCTGGTCCATAGACAGACTGACAGGAGTTGGAAGGCAGACCGTCGGACCTCAGGCTAGCAGGCAGGTAGCAGACGTGCGCTCCCGGGTGAGCGGGCAAGCTGGTCCTTAGACAGACTGACTGGAGTTGGAAGGCAGACCGTCGGACCTCAGGCTGGCAGGCAGGTGACTGGATATCAGGCAGGACAAAGACAGCAAGCTGGCAGGAATCTGGCAGGTAACTGGCAACGGGACCTGAGGGCTGAAGCACAGGTGAGACACAGTGCAAACAACATTGCTCGGGCACCTCCATTTTGGAGGAGGTGCCTTTTATATGGGAGGTCCTCCGGCAATTGGCCGGGGACTCCTTAGGACGGCGCGCGCGGTCCCTTTAAGAGAGGGGGAGCGCGCGCGCGCGCACCCTAAGCACACTGCCGGGGAAGGAGCGCGCGCCGGAAGCAGCGGGGAGAGCGGCGCTGGAGGACGCCGTGCCAGGAGCGGGGAGGTGAGAGGGACGGCGTCTCTGCCTAGAACGGGGCAGAGACGCCGATGCTACAGATAGTACCCCCACAGCCCACCATACAATATGATAGTATTCCCACAGCCCACCATACAATATGATAGTATTCCCACAGCCCACCATAAAATATGATAGTATTCCCACAGCCCAACATACAGTATGCTAGTCCCCCCACAGCCCAACATACAGTATGCTAGTCCCCCCACAGCCCAGCATAGAGTATGATAGTTCCCCCCACAGCCCAACATACAGTACACTAGTCCCCCCCACAGCCCAACATACAGTATGCTAGTCCCTTCCCTCACAGCCCAACATACAGTATGGAGTAAGTGAGGGAGCGCGAAACCGGTGGCTTCTAACTGCAGCACAGATGTTAATGGCACCAGCTGATACTGTTAAAGAGGTTGTCCACTACTATAGAAAATGCCTCAATGTATTTAAATGGTGGAAATAAGTGTTTTTGTAAATACCTTCTGTTGTGATTGTTGCCTGTGAGTGGCGCTATCGCTGACCGCTCACCAGGCATCACGTGACCCCCGGCTGCAGCCGGCTCTGACATCCGCTGATGTCAAGACAAGTTGCGGCTGCAGCCGGGCGTGACCTAATGACACGCTCCCTGCTGATTGATGGGCTGTGGGTGGGGTTTCCCCGCATGTCACAGCCCAGCACCCACCGCGAGCTTTCTCTCTCCTCTGCATTCATTGGGAAAGCGCGCTGTGGATGCTAGGCTGTGACACGTAGGGAAACCCCAGCCCATCAATCGGGGAGCGCGTCACTGGGTCATGCCCGGCTGCAGTCGCAACTTGACGTGACATCGGATGCCAGAGCCGGCTGCAGCCGGGTCACGTGATGCCTGTGAGCGGCCAGCTAGAGCACCGCTCACAGGCAACAATCACAACAGGGCATTATCTATAGTAGTGGACAACCTCTTTAAGTGTTGCTTTTGATGCTGCCGACGGCCAACCAACCCATCTGGCATTAGCCTGATGGTCAGTCCAGCCCTGACTATATGCATCTGTGTAACTGGCGCCCTATACTAGCCTTATCCATGTGCATTTATAATACTAGGCAACCACCCCCTCCATAAATGGTCGGTGTGTGAGGCTATGTGCCCACGATGCAGAAATGCTGCATATTTTTTACGCTTCTCCCTGGCAGGAAAAACGCATGCGGTTTTTACATGCGTTTTTCCCGCCAGGTAGAAGCGTTGGTCAAGCGTTTTTGCATGCATTTCTGCATGCGGGTTATCAAGCGCTTTTCCAAGCGATTTTAGCATAACTTGGAAAAGTGCTTGACAATTTGTTCACACTCTATAAATCTATACAACCGACATGGATTTATATAGTGTGACCAAGTTAATAGTTAAAAAAAAAAGAATAAGAATAGTAAAAAATAAAGATTATACTTACCTTCCGAAGTCCTCCCGTTGTTTTCTCCGCTCCGTCCGGTGTCTTGGGGGGCTCGCGGTGGTGTGAAGGACCTGCGGTGACGTCATTGAGTCATGTGTCAGGTCACATGATTCAATGACGTCATGGCAGGTCCTTCACAACACCACGACCCATACAGCAGACCAGATGGAGCGGAGAAAACACATCGGAAGGTAAGTATAATCTTTATTTTTTATTTTAAATTCTTTTTTTTACAGGTTCTATGGTACCCAGGTCTGGATGAGAGTCTCTTCTTCTCCAGACCTAGGTATCATCCGCACATTGAACTGTGTGATATCCGCATGTGCAGATGCAGTGATGCGGAGGTCACGCAGCCCAATGCAAGTCAATGGCGGCGATTACGCTGCGTGTCTGCAAAATTAATGGACATGCTGCGTATTTTTCCGCAATGATAATCCGCAGAGGAAATTTCCGCAGCATGTGCACAGCACATGTGGATTATCATTGGGGACCATGGGGCACGTATTACCAAGCGTTTTCGCTGCGGAAATTCCGTGGCAAAAACACTTGAAAAGCGCATAGTGGACACGCAGCCTGAGTGGTTGTTTCATCAGTATTTTGCACCTGTGCTGCCTCCGTCCTTATCTTGGGGGCATCCTGCATTGGATTAGCAATCTGACCTGGCGTTTGTAAATATGTTTGCCATTTTTCTGTGTTCTTTCTGCCCACAACCCCCTTCTCTCACTGTTAGAAATTGCAGCTGGAAGGGGGAAGGAGTTCTACATAGATCTCGAAGGCATGGTTAGGGGGAAAAGTATCTCAAGGAGGGCAAAAAAGAAAGTGTATAGAATAAGAGGGAAGTACCTGAAGTAACAATTGCAGGATAACTACTGAGCACCTCAAATACACATAGAGCTCACATCCAGCCTGTATTACTGGGAGAGTAAAATCCGAAGCTTGAATCAGGCTGCAAACTGTACGTCAGAGGGTCTGGAAATAGTATGGAAATTGTTGACTGAAACTGCATGAAAAACAAGTATTCTTTACTCAGCTTTTTGCTCTGATGTAATTGTGAAGGCTACAGCGGATCAGCGGTCAATGATTTTATGTGACATTATGTCATGAGACCACGGGGGGCCCAGGAGGTAAAAGTTTGTGTTTTTTTATGCAGCACAACGGGGGCATTAATAAGGTGATGTCTAATAGTGGGCAATCCTTTATAACTAAAAAAGAACCACTAAACTATGTAAAAAAATAGCTTTCCAATGTCAGAGGTGTCCATTAAGACCAAACCTATCTTTCTTAAATGGTTGGTTTCCTTAGGGTATGATCTGATCAGTGACGATCAGGTGCGAGACCCCATAAATCCCAACACTAGAATTGGTGCAAATTTATTTGCACGTCCCATGTTGTTGGCCAAGACCGTGGTCTGTAACCGTGGCCCGAGAACGGTCTCTTATCTGCCGCCATAGTTGTGGCAGGACGCACATTTGATGTCCCACCTGGCCGGCTACTCAGCAGAGCTGGGGATGATGGCAGGTAATAGGTGGTCCTCCGCCCCCGAGGGCACAGACCACCATCGCAGCCAATGGACGGGACATGTGGATTTCTATACTTATTTATGCATTAGTTTACAACTAAACTCAACATGAGCCTGTGCCAGCTTATGGCCACCATAGTGTGTGTGCAGCCTGGTGCAGCTCGTTGAGGTGTGTGACTATTACTACACAGCGTAACAGCCAAAACTCCTAGCGTCACTACATAACGACATCGGATCGTAAAGCGCCTCAGAGTCCCGCCGCCTCCCGCACATTGTGTCACCGCTACAGCTTCCAGCCAACCACTGCTCTTGTACTAAGCCTCCCCCACACGTTTGAGAGCTGTGATTGGTGGAACCCAACTGACAGTTACTAGCATGTCGCAGCCTGCGGCCGGAGTGTCTGCTGTTACCATGGCAGCGCTGTACTTCCGCTCCCTGGTATCCGGCCGTTACCTCCTCACTACAGCTGCTGCTGACAGCGCCAACTTTAAAGGTGGGTGACGGCGCGGTGCCCCCCAGAGCGGTGCCGTGCCCGGTGTGTACACAAGCATTGGGCAGTGAGCGGTTCTCGGTAGTCCGGCACTTGCCCCTCAGTCCTGTCATAGTAGTCCGGCACTTGCACCTCAGTCCTGTCATAGTAGTCCGGCACTTGCCCCTCAGTCCTGTCATAGTAGTCCGGCACTTGCCCCTCAGTCCTGTCATAGTAGTCCGGCACTTGCCCCTCAGTCCTGTCATAGTAGTCCGGCACTTGCCCCTCAGTCCTGTCATAGTAGTCCAGCACTTGCACGTCATATTGGGCTGAGCATCACTGCAGTGTCTGTGCGCCTCGGTGTGTGGTACAGGGCACATGCAGGGTGACCCCGTGCCATCGTGTGCCGCCACTCTGTGCTCCAGGGCGGTTTTACCATTATTAGTTGTATGTGAGTTAATTATACATATTAATTAATGAACAAAATAATTTGCAAGTAAAATTGTGGTTTATCAGCAAAACTGTGCATCTGTAAGGTCCTGTTCATTAAAGAGGTTGTCGACTACTGTTGAGACCCCTCTCACCTTCCGGGTCAGCGCCGCTGCTCCTTTCAGCCACCTGAGGTCCCCGCCAGTCTCACGGCTTTCCGTTTCCAGCGGGGGATGTCACTTGATAGCTGCTGCCAATCAGAGGCCATTGATCACCTGCAGCCTTGACGTTACATTCTGTCCTAGCCAGAAGAAGCGCGGTGTCGGTGTCGCTGGTCCGGTAGGTGTGTTTGCTGGTTTTTTTTAACATCCTGATGTACACTAGACCTATCGATAACATTTTTAAAAGTAGCAGACATCCCCTTCAAGATGATTTTACATTTAAAAAGGAAACAATAATTGATGCAGTAAATTTGCTAAAATAACGTATACTACCCGGTGCATCCTCCACTGCTGCAGCACTGCCTGTCTTTATTAGGTCCGCAGTGGTGATGTCCTGCAGGCAATCACTGGCCTCAGCAGTCTCACACGATCGTGCTAACATAACCACACAGGCCAGTGAGTGACAGTAACGTGCAGGTAGTGAGACCTGTATAAGTCATTTTTTTGTTTATTATTGCATCTACTATCTTTTTTATTTAATACTGGACCCTTTTTATTGAAATATACACCCCTCTACATTGAAATTGTAACACCAAGAAGGAAAAGTCATGGCAAGATGGAAATCACAGGATGGGTAGACATGATACTGACCTGCAAATGCTGAAAAAACGGAAACAAAAATTTCAAAACATTTCAGTTTATTCTTTATGGAGCATGAATGCCACATGCAGATATCCCCACACTTACAGTCTTGGCTATCCATGAGGTTATTAATGGTTGTCCGAGGAATGTTCTACTACACTAAATGCACTTGGGCAAATCAAGATCCGCTGCTGGCTGCTCCCTTTGCAATTTCTGACCAAAGATGTCCTAGATGTGCTCAATGTGAGACGACAAGCCTGGAGACGCTGCAGGCCATAGTAGCACGTTTAAGCTACACAGGCTGCTCACATTAGTGCGGGTGACATGCGACCTGTTGTTTGTGTTGACAAATGGCTCCAGAGACACTTTGGACAAATCGCTGTACCACTGGTTCCATAACCTAAACAAAGTGTCCCGGGAGCCATTTTCAAACACCATAATCCCAGGCCGCATGTTGCTCTTGCTAATATAAGCAGTTTGCATGGCTTAAATGAGCTTCCATGGCCTACATCGTCTCTGAACATGTCTCCCATTGAGCACATCTGGGACCTCATTGATCGGAAATTGCAAAGTGAGCTGCCAGCCGTGGATCTTGATGATTCAGTGAGGCAGAACATTCCTCAGACAAACATTAATAACCTCATTGATAGCATCCAAGACGTGTAAGTGAGGGGGTTTCTTTATGAGACGCTCATACTAGATATTGAATAAATCAAGATGTTTTTACAATTTTGGTCCCGAGTCTTCTAAGCTTTTATGCTAGAAAACTGGCGTAAAAAGCTTTTAAAAGTTCTGAAATTTTTGTGCAACTCAAGGATGTGAAAAAATGTTGCCACTTTTGATATTTTTCACATCATTTTTGCTCAATGGGACTTGGCAACCTCTGCTCCTCAAACTTACAATGAGCAGTGACGTTCCTCACGCCACAAATCACACTCCAGTCTCTGTGGTGAGGGGCAAACGGAGGCAAACGTCACTGCGCTCTGTTCGTGTCTGTTAATGAATCTGGCGCCTTGCACTCAACCTAGCTCCCTCGTCAAAACCGGCATATTTCTTTCCATTTTTTCATCATTTGCATATCATTGTGTCTATCCATCCTCTGATTTCCATAATTCCACAACTTATCCTTTTTGGTGTTGCAATTTCAATGTTGAGGTGTGTGTATATTTTATTACATGTATATTGAAAACGGGTGGTAGTTTAGGAGCGAGTTACTTGGCATCAGTAACATTAGGTTCCCAGCACCTGGGATTTGTCTGGCCCTCTCTATACCAAGTGATGAATTGTGTGCACCAGAATGTGAAGTAGTGGTCTGCTTGGAGCTGGGACCACTTACGCCTATGGTTTGTTTTTTTTGCATGAAAGAACATGATAGATTTGCTCCCTTGATCTTGCGGGGACTGATGATTGGCCTATTGGATGGTCACATCTGGTTTTGATTCTTGATTATATTCTTCCACATAAAAAGAAACATTTCTTGGCTCATGATCTGTGAACCATTTGTATCTCTTACATCTTCAGCAGCATAAGCGCCTATATCAGAATAGTGTTGTGATGTTTTGTGCAGATGTCTTCAGATGAGGAGAGCACTAGAAGTCCAGTCGTTCCAAAAGATTCAGATCACGGCAGCTCAGTCTCTTCAGATTTCCAGGTAACACAAAAGAAAATACTTGTCTCTTAAAAGTGAATTTCCAGTGATCTGATCCACAACACTCTGCACATGTCATAGAGACTGCAATAACCCATTCATAATATACAGAATTGATACCTTCCTAGTAATTAGAAGAGCTGTGGGGTTGTCAGATGAAGAAATCTACTTTTCAAAGCCCTAATTGGTGGGGGTTCCAATAGGACTCCCCAAAGAGAAGTATGAGAAGCCAGATCTGTATGGACAAAACCATGAAGACCTCCAAAATATCATAAACCAATGAAACAAGAACAATTAATGTCGCTCAACACAACTAATTACAAGTGGTTTCTCGAAATTCAGCACAAAGTGCCACTTTTAATGACAACTGCAGTTTTCCTATTACTCAACCACCTCATGACAAGTGTCTTTAGTACTAAGTAGAGCCCCTCTGGCTGTTATGACCTGCTGCAAATGTGATGCATATTCAGACACCACCTACTAGCAGCATTTTAGGGGAATCTTAGCACATTACTCATAGGCAATATCTTCCAGTTCACTAATATTTTTGGATTTGCCTGCTGCAACTGCACCCGCGCCCCCGGCACTTACTGAGAGCCGGCCCTTATGCTGCGCTGCTGTCAGTCAGTGCTGGGGGTGCTGTTACAGCCGCCGTTCTCTATATACAGAGCGGTGACTGAAACTGCGCCGGTTTCGCGCCCACAGCTGAATGCCGTATACTGCCAGGAGGAATACAGTTAATTTCCTCCGGGCAGCGGGACTCTTAAGTGCAGGTGCTGGGCAGGTTCAGGATACTAATAATCTGCAGATTAACCCCATAACTGCAGGTTAATAGCATTTTTTCATGTGACAGGTTCCCATTAACACAAGGCGGGAGGGATCTCTCTCCAATATGGAAGCTGCTAGTGATCTCTATCTGCAGGATCTTTTTTTCTCTTTATATACAAAGCACCTTGTTAAAGCAAAAGCTTCTAAAAATAAAAAATGCAAAACCAACATCAATGCTTGGAATGTAAAATCACTTGAGGTTACATTTTCTGAATTCCTTAATAAAGGTGAGTCAAGACGTTCACTACTTGTGTATCTTCGGCTGCTTGGAGCCTATTACTGCCGTCTGTCCCCACACCTGCTCCTGCACAGACCTGTACAGATTGTGTGACACAAATTTACTGGTGACATAAGTGATGTTTGTTAACACTGCACTTCTTGACCTTTTACTGTTAGATATTTGGCATTGGGTAAGTCTTAGAGACACAAACTTAAAGGGAATGTGTCACTAAGATTTTGCTACCTCATCTGAGAACAGCATAGTGTAGGGAAAGAGACCCTGATTCCTTCAATGTGTCACTTTTTTGTGACAACTGCTGCACCCAGTAAACTGAGTTTTCTCTGCTATAGACATGTAGCAAAGCTCACCCTGCCCACAACCCTAATTAGCAGATTTCTGTGTATATTGACAGTAAGCTGCTAATCAGTGCTGGGGACGTGGTTGGACCAGGAGACACATGGGAGCTAGTCTGGCAGTGACAATCTCCTGCTGATAAAACACTGTATTGAGACAGCAGCACACAGCCTAGTAAGTGATACACTGCTGAAATCAGGGTCTCAGCAGGTTTTGCCGTGTGATCTGAGGGCAGTATGAGGTAGGGGCTGATCGATTCCCTTTAAATTTGTATTCATTTTTGAAATGCTAAATTGCATGAAGGCGCCCATCAGCTGCCTCCTTTCAGAAAATATATGTCGGTATGGCAGTGCAATCTGATATTTACTCATCTTGTTTTATAATGCAGCAATTTTTTTGTTTATTTCAAAAGTGAGAAAGTGGTATAGCAGAAAAGGGGTTAATGCTTTCACTTCATAGGATTTATCTTGAGGAGCCCTGTCATTTGCAGCGAGAGGCTATGAGATGTGTGTTTCTGCTTGTCTTTTTTTTTTCTCTCCAGTCAGGGCTTCCGTCTTTCCTCCTTGTTAGGAGATGCTTTACTTTACTTGTCTCTACTTCACTAATGTGAACATGCTCTTGAAGGAAGGAACAGCCCTTTTCTTCTGCAGATCCTGCTGTCCTAGAAATGACGTCCATCTCCTGGTTTCATTACACGGTTAAGCAGCTCCTATTCTTCCGACTCTCTTGTGACAGGATGAATATGAGGAGCTTCTTCGCTATGCTGTGGTAACTCCTAAGTTTGGGCCTCATTTCCTCAGGGAGCATCAACTGACTGCTGAACAAACCACAAGTGACAGGTTTTCAAGTCCAAGGGAAGCCGCGCAAGAGACAATTCCAGGTAATATCAGGCAGGCGCGCATACTGCTATATGAACATACCTCTCGAAATATTACACGTCCATATTGTACTCATAAATATGATAGATAGCAGCAGAATCCATGTTTTTTATTATTTTTATCAAAATAATAGTTCAAACTTTTCAAAGATCATTAAGCTGGAAAAATTCCAAAGTAATACTTCCTTACAGGTAGACATGAGCTAAAAATCAGACTTAAGTAGGATACGCCAATGACCTGTGTGTATTGGGGGTCATATGATTTTGTTCTAACCGTCAATGTCTAGGAGAAGGAAGGATCAGGCATGTTGGATTTCAGTATGTCCTATAGGTTGTTTCTAATTGTTTCCGTCAGTGGCTTATTTCCCTCCCCATATTAAAATAAGCATATACTCTCAGCCAAGCCTGGCGTGCATGTTTATAATGCAGATGGAAGAAATCTGATAATCATCTCATCTATGGCCAGATTTTGTATTGGCTATTTTGGACTAGATCAATTTTTACAAAATTCCAAATTTGATTCTAGGCAATGAAAATCTCAGCAGAAACATTTGTATACAGGCTATGATATTGTATCAGATTAAACATGGCTGCCTTCTTTCAAAAACCAAAACATGCCTGGTGTAAAGATGGCACTAGAATGCAGATAACTACAGTGAGTTTGGACGTGTCGGATCCTTAACTTGACATCTTCAGTTGAGGGGAGGATTAGGGGACCCCACCCATACACACTAGACTGTCGACCAAACCCATTGATATCGGCAGATTTGGACATTGTTAGTCTAATGTGTATGGTGGTCTTAAAGGGAATCTGTGAGTAGGATCCTCCCTCATAAGCCATCTATATGGGCATGTAGGTCATAGGAAACTGAATAACATGATATCTGTAATCCGATGTCTTATTCCAGAGGCAGATTCTCATGCAGATCAGTGTCCGGCCCATAGCCTGGAACAGCTCATTTACATATAAGAAAAATATGTATTTCTCTGAAATAAGACATCGGATTGCAGATATCAAAGTATCGCTTTATTCAGCTTTCTAGAGAAGGTTGATTCTACTGACAGATTCCCTTTTAGTACGGTGCAGATATGTAGTCAGCAAAGAATGCTTTGAGATTTCAGCTTTGAAGCCTGAAGAAATTTAAATGCAGGTCTGAACATGTCCTAGTGATATATACTCAGTTGCTATGATAAATATAATCCAATAGGATATTTGTACAGGGTTTTCTTCATGAGAATTTGTCATGGACACAGGAGCTGCAATTAGTAATGGTTGAAATGACACTGTATTATACTACTATGATATACTCAACTCACTTACCCTGTAATGTTAAGATTTATAGGGATGCGTGCTCATTTCCAGTTTCTACTGTGCATTTTTTTTCTAATGATTTCTAAAGCTTGTCTTATGGCTAATATAAAATGTTCTGCTTAAATGTTTCTTTTTAGAGAGACCAGAATCTTCTTTAGAAGACAATCCCAGAAGTTCAGAGAGACCAAGTCCAAGAGAAAGTTCTTCTATTGAAATTGCTGAACATAATCCAGGTAGATATATAGGGAAATTAAAGGGATTGTTTCTTTTCATTAAAAGTTAATCACTGGCTGTAGGTTATTATAAAGAACAAACTGCTCTATATTCACCTTCACTGGGTTCCCAGACGAGGCTTGCTGCTGCTCCCGGTGTCTGGCATTGGCTGTGGCGCGGAGGTCATGCCAATCAGTTAGCTCGGCAGCTCTGGGCCCGGGGCGCTCCTGTGCGCTCGGCGGCTCTGGGCCCGGGGCGCTCCTGTGCGCTCGGCGGCTCTGAGCCCGGGGCGCTCCTGTGCGCTCGGCGGCTCTGAGCCCTGGGCGCTCCTGTGCGCTCGGCGGCTCTGAGCCCTGGGCGCTCCTGTGCGCTCGGCGGCTCTGGGCCCGGGGCGCTCCTGTGCGCTCGGCGGCTCTGGGCCCGGGGCGCTCCTGTGCGCGCTCGGCGGCTCTGGGCCCGGGGCGCTCCTGTGCGCGCTCGGCGGCTCTGGGCCCGGGGCGCTCCTGTGCGCGCTCGGCGGCTCTGGGCCCGGGGCGCTCCTGTGCGCGCTCGGCGGCTCTGGGCCCGGGGCGCTCCTGTGCGCGCTCGGCGGCTCTGGGCCCGGGGCGCTCCTGTGCGCTCGGCGGCTCTGGGCCCGGGGCGCTCCTGTGCGCTCGGCGGCTCTGAGCCCGGGGCGCTCCTGTGCGCTCGGCGGCTCTGAGCCCTGGGCGCTCCTGTGCGCTCGGCGGCTCTGAGCCCTGGGCGCTCCTGTGCGCTCGGCGGCTCTGAGCCCGGGGCGCTCCTGTGCGCTCGGCGGCTCTGAGCCCTGGGCGCTCCTGTGCGCTCGGCGGCTCTGAGCCCGGGGCGCTCCTGTGCGCTCGGCGGCTCTGGGCCCGGGGCGCTCCTGTGCGCTCGGCGGCTCTGGGCCCGGGGCGCTCCTGTGCGCGCTCGGCGGCTCTGGGCCCGGGGCGCTCCTGTGCGCGCTCGGCGGCTCTGGGCCCGGGGCGCTCCTGTGCGCGCTCGGCGGCTCTGGGCCCGGGGCGCTCCTGTGCGCGCTCGGCGGCTCTGGGCCCGGGGCGCTCCTGTGCGCGCTCGGCGGCTCTGGGCCCGGGGCGCTCCTGTGCGCGCTCGGCGGCTCTGGGCCCGGGGCGCTCCTGTGCGCGCTCGGCGGCTCTGGGCCCGGGGCGCTCCTGTGCGCGCTCGGCGGCTCTGGGCCCGGGGCGCTCCTGTGCGCGCTCGGCGGCTCTGGGCCCGGGGCGCTCCTGTGCGCGCTCGGCGGCTCTGGGCCCGGGGCGCTCCTGTGCGCGCTCGGCGGCTCTGGGCCCGGGGCGCTCCTGTGCGCGCTCAGCGGCTCTGGGCCCGGGGCGCTCCTGTGCGCGCTCGGCGGCTCTGACCCCCCCGGGCTCTCCTGTGCTCTGACCCCCGGGGCTCCTATGTAAATGGAGAACCCCACTCAGAGCATCTGAGCTCACTGACTGTCAACGTCACATCAGTGCCGCAGCCAAAACCAGACACTTGGAGCAGTGATGAGTCTCGTCGGAAGACCCGGGGAAGATAAGTACAGTGCAGTTTGTTTCTTTATTGTAGCCTGCAGATGGGGATTGGCTTTTAATAAAAAACAACTCATTTTAAAGGTAACCTGTCATGTATACAAACTCTATTAACCTTGGTGATATCTGTGAGAAAATAATATAAATAAGTGTCTAATCTTTTTTTTTTTTTTTTTTTTTATTTATGACCACAAAGGACCACTGGAATACACTTAAAAAATTGTTCCCCATTCTGTAAAAATTATATTTGTAGATTACATGTTTTTTTTGTTGTTTTTTTTTAGGGGGGGTGGGACTAGTAACAGCAATTTGGATTGACAGTGGCATTTTATTCTTTTTTTTTCATATATTTGACATATTATGACTCCAATAATGACTTAAAATACCTTTTTGCTGGGGTATTTCAAAATATAAATATTTTTATTTTAATCTTATTTGCCTTGTTACTGGGGCTGCTTTATTAGCCTCAGTTACAGGGGAAATGGAGGCCGCTGGCATAGCAGAGTTGTGTGGGTCTCCTGTGACCCAGCAGCTCCTGCTCCCTCCCTATACAGAGCCATCTCATGACTGCTGTGTATGTATTGCTGCATGCACAGTGCTTGAGAAGGCACAAACAGTAGTAATCCCCCGCTCCCGCAGCTTCATGTTCACGTGTAGCTGTGCTACTATACAGTGACATTTTAGATTGCCAGTGCAGAGTAGGAGCGGGACCTCTATGTCTGTGGGTGGTCCAGAAGCGGGTTAATTAAAATTGTAACTGTACTGTCAACAAACTTTGCATAAGTCAATGCTAGAGGTGAATATAAGAAACTGTGTAATATATCTTATTGGAGAATTCAGCTTCTTTCCACACTTATCAGCCATTTCTTCTTCTTCTGACTCCTGAACTTGTCATTCACTCTGTAACCAAACAGATCAAATTTGTCTTGCTCAGACCGGACAGACTGCAAGCTCACTGTGGTGTAAGGCTATGTTCCCATGTGTTGGGTTTTTTTTACGTCACAAATCTGCAGCAAAACTGATCTTTGGCAGGAAATAAGCTGCCTCAAAAATGCAGGTTTTGCCGCATTTTTCGATGCGTTTTTTCACTGTCCTTCTGTCTCTATTTATGCATGTACATAAAGTTCTGTGAAAAAAAAAGAAGCCCATTCTATTTTGCCATCAAAAACACTGAAAAGAAACGCTGATGCAAATTTTGGTGCATTTTTGATTCGTTTTTTTCACCACCCATTACTTCCTATGTGTGAAAAAGCGCTGAAAGAAGTGACATGCTCTATTTTACAAAAAACCCAACCAAGCCACAAAATACTCAACAAAAAACAAACATGATGTGTGAACAGAGAATTCTGGTTTCTCATAGACTGTGCTGGTACTGCAAAACGCAGCTGAAAATTTGCATAAAAATCTGCAGCAAAAAACTCTGAAAAAACACATCATCTGTGAACATAGCCTAACGTGACACAGCCCATCACACTTTGTGGAAAGGGTAGGGGGCAGGATGAGAGTGGAGCAGGGAGAGGAAGCGAGCAGAAAGACATATACAGTACAGACCAAAAGTTTGGACACACCTTCTCATTTAAAGATTTTTCTGTATTTTCATGACTATATAAATGCTACATTCACACTGAAGGCATCAAAACTATGAATTAACACGTGAAATTATATACTTAACAAAAAAGAGTGAAACAACTGAAAATATGTCTTATATTCTAGGTTCTTCAAAGTAGCCACCTTTTGCTTTGATGACTGCTTTGCACACTCTTGGCATTCTCTTGATGAGCTTCAAGAGGTAGTCACCGGAAATGGTTTTCACTTCACAGGTGTGCCCTGTCAGGTTTAATAAGTGGGATTTCTTGCCTTATAAATGGGGTTGGTACCATTAGTTGTGTTGTGCAAAAGTCAGGTGGATACACAGCTGATAGTCCTACTAAATAGACTGTTAGAATTTGTATTATGGCAAGAACAAAGCAGCTAAGTAAAGAAAAACGAGTGGCCATCATCACTTTAAGAAATGAAGGTCAGTCAGTCCGAAAAATTGGGAAAACTTTGAAAGTGTCCCCAAGTGCAGTTGCAAAAACAATCAAGCTCTACAAAGAAACTGGCTCACATGAGGACCGCCCCAGGAAAGGAAGACCAAGAGTCACCTCTGCTTCTGAGGATAAGTTTATCCGAGTCACCAGCCTCAGAAATCGCAGGTTAACAGCAGCTCAGATTAGAGACCAGGTCAATGCCACACAGAGTTCTAGCAGCAGACACATCTCTTCAACAACTGCTAAGAGGAGACTTTGTGCAGCAGGCCTTCATGGTAAAATAGCTGCTAGGAAACCACTGCTAAGGACAGGCAACAAGCAGAAGAGACTTGTTTGGGCTAAAGAACACAAGGAATGGACATTAGACCAGTGGAAATCTGTGCTTTGGTCTGATGAGTCCAAATTTGAGATCTTTGGTTCCAACCACGCAGAAAAGGTGATCGGATGGACTCTACATGCCTGATTCCCACCGTGAAGCATGGAGGAGGAGGTGTGATGGTGTGGGGGTGCTTTGCTGGTGACACTGTTGGGGATTTATTCAAAATTGAAGGCATACTGAACCAGCATGGCTACCACAGGATCTTGCAGCGGCATGCTATTCCATCCGGTTTGCGTTTAGTTGGACCATCATTTATTTTTCAACAGGACAATGACCCCAAACACACCTCCAGGCTGTGTAAGGGCTATTTGACCAAGGAAGAGAGTGATGGGGTGCTACGCCAGATGACCTGACCTCCACAGTCACCAGACCTGAACCCAATTGAGATGGTTTGGGGTGAGCTGGACCGCAGAGTGAAGGCAAAAGGGCCAACAAGTGCTAAGCATCTCTGGGAACTCCTTCAAGATTGTTGGAAGACCATTTCTGGTGACTACTTCTTGAAGCTCATCAAGAGAATGCCAAGAGTGTGCAAAGCAGTCATCAAAGCAAAGGGTGGCTACTTTGAAGAACCTAGAATATAAGACATATTTTCAGTTGTTTCACACTTTTTTATTAAGTATATAATTCCACATGTGTTAATTCATAGTTTTGATGCCTTCAGTGTGAATGTACAATTTTCATAGTCAAGAAAATACAGAAAAATCTTTAAATGAGAAAGTGTGTCCAAACTTTTGGTCTGTACTGTAGATTGTGCTGAGCTGTCTAACAAGTAATTTACCTCACCGCAGAGTTGTTCACATCCAGAGAGCTCAGTACTGCTGTATAATTTCCTCCATGCTGCTGCAGTTTGTCTCTTAATGCTTAAAAGTAAATGAAGAGCAGGAATCCTTCTGTATGTTGTTATGTGTACGGGAGAGATCACAGCAGCTAGTCTTCTTCCACCAGCTCAGAGTTGATTGGAAATTAGTGACATGGTCTGCAGAAGAGAAAACTGGTGAAAATGCAGGCTACAAGTCATATAATGGCCAGGTATTCTGTTATCCCTCATGTACATAGACAGAACAGCTTATTCTGTTAAGTTACTTGAAAGTAAAATTAACCTTTAAAGGGAATCTGTCGGTAAGCTCAACCCTCCTAAGCCATCTATATGGGCATGTAGTTCATAGGAAGCTGAATAAAACGATACCTTGATATCTGCGATCTGATGTCTAATTCTAGGAATCCATTTTTTTCTTAATGTATAAATGAGCTGTTAAGATCTATGGGCCGTACACTGATCTCCCTGAGAATCTGCCTCCAGAGCTTATAAATGAAAGAGGATGTTACCAGTGAGAGACATCTACAGTGGGGAAAATTTTCAATGTTTGCAATTTTCTCCACTGTAGGTCAGGAGAGCAGATTGTCAGTCATTACATGTCTCACACTGGTAACAGCCCATTTAATTTAAAATGGAGGCACATTATCAGGGAGATCAATGTCCGGCCCATAGATCTTAACAGCTCATTTACATATTGAAAAAATGTGGATTTCTTTGGAATGAGACATCAGATTGCAGATATCAAGGTATCATTTTTTTTCAACTTTCTATGACTTGCATGCCCATATAGACGGCCTAGGATTGATGTTACTGGCAGAAGCCCTTTAATTTCATATTTCGATAGATCAGACTTTTACGATAGCAGCTCTAATTTTTTTTAAATTGTTAAAAATGTAGGTAAAATTATTATTTATTTATTTATTTATTAATCCATTTAGATCCTGTGATCGTTACATCACTTGTTCTTTAGGCTATGTGCCCACGATGCAGAAATGCTGCGTATTTTTTACGCTTCTCCCTGGCAGGAAAAAACGCATGCGGTTTTTACATGCGTTTTTCCCACCAGGTAGAAGCGTTTGTCAAGCGTTCTTCACTTGCATTTCTGCATGCGGGTTATCAAGCGCTTTTCCAAGCGATTTTAGCTTCACTTGGAAAAGTGCTTGACAACTTGTTCACACTATATAAATCCATGCAACCGGCATGGATTTATAGTAGTGTGACCAAGTTAGTTAAAAAAAAAGAATAAGAATGGTGAAAATTAAAAAAAAAAAAAAGTTTATACTCACCTTCCGATGTCTTCCCGGTGTTTTGTCTGCTCCGTCCAGTGTCTTGCACTGCTCGCGGTGGTGTGAAGGACCTGCGGTGACGTCATTGAGCCATGTGATGGGTCACATGACTACCCGCGACATCCCCGTAGCCTCTGCTGATTAGTGGTCACCTGACGTCATTAGATTTGGCACAATGCCTGCATGACATCCTGGGGCCTACTAATCATAAGAGATGCTGAGGATATGACCAGTAGTAGGAGGCTCGCATTGCTCTGGACCTGCAGATCTTTTTGCTCAACTCTGATGATATTGCATCAATATTACAGATACTGATAGTAATACTGATCAGGGCTGTGGAGTCGGTAAGCCAAACTTCCAACTCCGACTCCCTCATACACGGCTCATGTTTAAGTGATAAATTTACTGTAGCACAGATTCATCTCAGCTAAAAGTCTAGACCCTTAGATCAGGAACAGAACAGACATTTATAGGACATTTCATAACTTTCCCAAATTCTTATGAAAAAATATTCCTCACAAACTGCATTGAACTACAGTACCCAATTTATTATATATTTTAGGAATTGGAGTTGGTCCATTTTATACCGACTCCGACTCCACCAAAATGGACTCCGACTCCACAGCCCTGATGGGTCTGTTCTAGCGAGGAAGTGACAGCCTGCTTGAAAATAGGTTGTTATACCAATGCAATGCACCCTGCGTACACGCCAGTATTTTATACATTTAGTGTAGACTTCAGTTGGTGCCTTCTAGCTCCAAACCTGAAGGAAATAGTGCAACCTGTGTTTTTAGGATGCACACGTTTTTTTTTTTACTCCTTACACCTGATAAATTCACATTCTACTGGTGATGAATTGTCCTTTCCCATTTATTACATATGCAATCATTTGCATTCACTCTATGGGCAGACAAAGATCTACAATGATATCCTTATTGACACTGAGAATACTTTTTTTTCCTATTCTAGTTGAAGAACCTGCATTCCCAAGAACCTTTGCATCGGGTATGGAGGCGTTTTCTCCTGTTCACACAGATGAACTGTCTCTCCATGGCTCATCCTCTTCTGCGTCTGGTAGATCCCAGACAGAACGGATCCAAGTAACACAGCTGCCTGTCTCTTCTGAAAGCATGCAGCAGGTTGAAGACTTACTTGATCTATGGAGCGGTAACCTAAAGGTGGATAGATTTATGCCTAATGTGGGGGTGCTTGTAGTCTGCACAGACTTATTTTTACTTTAGACCTTCAGACTTTATTTGTTAACATCATCATCATTAGCATTTCTAGGCATCTTTATAACCTTGCACACCTTGTATAACATAGCTGTTCAAGGCCACTAACTTAGGCTGCTTTGCCTGCTGAATAGTATAACTTCTCATGGTTACAGATATATTAACCCCTTAATGCTCTTTCACGTATTATTATGTCATGGATTGTTTCAGGGTGTTTGTTAAACAGGGCCGATGTTGGCCATGTTGCATAGCTTGCATCTGCCTTTAGCAGCAGAGATCAGTTCTACATCCAGTCACTTCTGTTAACGTCTTAAATGCCGCTGTCAATGACTGATAGTGGCACTTATGCACTGTGATCCGGCCATGACATTTGTTCAGGCATTCATCTCTTCCATTGCAATGTGATCACTTTGACAGCCTGGGGCCGGCTGAAAGCCCCTGTGCCTATCACGTGATTTTCCCTGTGACTTCCAGTTTGTGGTGGGCATCATAGGAGATTTGTTATTTTACTATAAACCGCAATACTGGGCCAAGAAATATCTGAAGACACATTTTTCAAATAATTTATGCACTGATAAGATGAGCTACTCTTCACAGACCAGAAGGATGGGCCCGTGGCTTGATCAGTAACAGGCACAGACCTCCACTTCCACTCGCCAACAAGGTGGAGGTGGGTACTGCTATGGGCTGATATTAAAGATGAGCTAGTTAGACCTTTTCTGGGTGAAGATAAACTCAAAATAAACTCCCAAACCTACTGCCAGTTTTTAGAAGACAGGAACTGGAAAAACTACATCTTTCAAGAACACCATGAATGTTATGCAGGACAATGGTCCATCGCATGCACCGAAGTCTCCACTGCTTGACTGCCAGTAAAGGCCTTAAGAGGAACCTATCATGTCTGATAACGCTATTTACCTTCAGATTTAGAGTTAATAGCATTATGGTGGTTCCCGACTGCAGTACTGAAAGTGCAACACCCAGGAGCTTTCAGTCATGCACGAGTGCTCAGAGCAATTACAGTAACCGCTCACAGCACTGAGAGGGGACTGTGATCTGGGCACTCCTGCATGACTGAAAGCTGGTGACTCCTGGGAGAATTAAAATTAATTTTCTCCCATGTGCCGCACTTACAGTACTGTGGCCGGACACCTTCATAATGCTACTAACCTGCTGATTAACCCATGCAGTTTAATAGCATTATTGGACCTGGCAGGTTCCCTTTAACCCCTTACTGACATCTGACGTACTAATACGCGTCTGTGCCCTGGGACTTAATACCCAGACCCGTATTAGTACGTCATGGCGATCGCGCGCGCACACAGGCTGTGCGGGCGCGATCGCCGCCGGGTGTCAGCTGATTGTCACAGCTGACACCCGGTACTATGTGCAGGGAGCGGTCCTGCACCGCTCCCAGCACATTAACCCCCGCGATGCTGCGATCGAAGTCGATTGCGGGGGCAAGGGGAGGTGATCGGCGATACTCACCTCCTCTTCCGGCTTCCAGCGCAGTCTGCAAAGGCTTCCCGGGTGTTGCCATGACGACCCGATGTCGTCATGACAACATCCGGGTCACCAGAGAGCAGGAAGATTGCTTGGACATGCGCAGTGCATCTCCAAGCAATCTTCACACTGTGCACTTCTGACAGCCTTCATGGCATAGGGATGGTGCTCCATTCCTGTGCCATGCAGGCGATCAGAAAAAAAAAGTGAAAGTCCCAGAGTGGGACAAAGTAATAAAGTGTATAAACTGTGTGAAAGTGGGAAAAAAAAAAAAGTGCAAAAATATTATAAAAAAAAAAAAAAAATAATACACCAAAAATAAAAATATAATGTACCCATCAATAAATATTATTATAAAAAAAATTTAAAAAAAACAATAAAAGTACACATATTTGGTATCGCCGTGTCCGGAACAACCTGACCTATAAAACTGTCCCACTAGTTAACCCCTTCAGTGAACACGGTAAAAAAAAAAAAAACGAAGCAAAAAACAATGCTTTATCACCATACCGCCAAACAAAAAGTGGAATAACACGCGATCAAAATGACGCATATAAATAAAAATGATACCGCTGAAAACGTCATCTCGTCCCGCAAAAAACAAGCCACCATACAGCTCCATCAGCCAAAAAATAAAAAAGTTATAGCTCTCAGAATAAAGCGATACTAAAAAATATTTTTTTCTATAAAATAGCTTTTATTGTGTATAAGCGCCAGAACATAGAAAAATGATACAAATGTGGTACCGCTGTAAACGTACTGACCCGAAGAATAAAGCTACCTCATCAATTTTACCACACGCGGAACAGAATAAAAAAAAAAAAAAAAAAACAATTCCTGAATTGTTGGTTTTTGTTTATTCTGCCTCCCAAAAATCGGAATAGAAAGCGATCAAAAAATGTCACGTGCCTGAAAATGGCACCAATAACAACGTCAAGTCATCCCGCAAAAAACGAGCCGTCACATGACTGTCTGCCAAAATCTTGAAAAATTATAGCTCTCAAAATATGGCGATGCAAAAATTAGATTTTACAAAAAATGCGTCTTTTAGTGTGTGACAGCTGTCAGTCATAAAAACCCCATATGATTCTGGCATTGATGTAATCACACCGACCCGAAGAATAAAGTCGTCTAATCACTTATACCGCACAAGGAACGGCGTCAAAAATAAACTCTTGGGTTAGGATTGGGCTAGGGTTAGGGCTGGGTTTGGGGCTAGGGTTGTGCTAGGGTTAGGGCTGGGGTTGGGATTTTTTTCAAAAGTAAGAAAAAAAGATGACGATATGGCGACTAGTGTTGAGAGCAAGTGCTCGCTACTTGAGTTTGCATCGGGTGCTCTGGTATGCATTGAGTATCGTGGGTATTTGAGTGACATGCTCGAGTCTCTGCCCCATATGCTTCGCGGCCAAAAAACTTTACGGGGATTGCCTGCCATGCACGAGCGATCCCCGCATATTTTTTTTTGGGTGTCTAATAACCGTGAAACATGCGGAGCAGGGACTCGAGCATGTCACTCGAGCACACGCTGTACATGGTGCATACCTGAGTACCCGATGCAAACTCAAGTAGCGAGCACTTGCGCTCAAGAATAATGACAACTTATTCAATATGATGACCTAATGTAAACAAATAATGTGCCGTACCTCTGGGTTCAAAATGTTCACTATACACCTTAATAAAATCCTTGAGGGGTATAGTTTCCAAAATGGGGACACTTGTGGGGGAGCTCCACTGTTTAGGCACATCACGGGCTCTCCAAACGCGACATGGTGTCCGCTAACAAATTGAATGGAAAATCGGCTCAAATTGTTAGCGGACGCCATGTTGCGTTTGGAGAGCCCCTCTGTGCCCAAACTTTGGAGCTCCCCCACAAGTGACCCCATTTTGGAAACTAGACCCCCCAAGGCACCTTTCTAGATGCATAGTGAGCACTTGGAACCCCCAGGTGCTTCACAAATTGATTCGTAACAATGAAAAAGTGAAAAAAAAAATACTTTTTCATTTTTATGAATCAATTTGTGAAGCACCTGGGGTTCCAAGTGCTCACTATGAATCTAGATAGGTGCCTTGGGGGGTCTAGTTTCCAAAATGGGGTCACTTGTGGGGGAGCTCCAATGTTTGGGCACACAGGGACTCTCCAAATGCAACATGATATCCGCTAACAAATTGTTGGCTCAAATTGTTAGCGGATATCATGTTGCATTTGGAGAGTCCCTGTGTGCCCAAACATTGGAGCTCCCCCACAAGTGACCCCATTTTGGAAACTAGACCCCCCAAGGCACCTATCTAGATGCATAGTGAGCACTTGGAACCCCCAGGTGCTTCACAAATTGATTCATAAAAATGAAAAAGTGTTTTTTTTTTTCACTTTTTCATTGTTACGAATCAATTTGTGAAGCACCTGGGGGTTCCAAGTGCTCACTATGCATCTAGAAAGGTGCCTTGGGGGGTCTAGTTTCCAAAATGGGGTCACTTGTGGGGGAGCTCCAAAGTTTGGGCACAGAGGGGCTCTCCAAACGCAATGTGGCGTCCGCTAACAATTTGAGCCGATTTTCCATTCAATTTGTTAGCGGATACCATGTTGCATTTAGAGAGTCCCTGTGTGCCCAAATATTGGAGCTCCCCCACAAGTGACCCCATTTTGGAAACTAGACCACCCAAGGCACCTATCTAGATGCATAGTGAGCACTTGGAACCCTCAGGTGCTTCACAAATTGATTCATAAAAATGAAAAAGTGTTTTTTTTTTTTCACTTTTTCATTGTTACGAATCAATTTGTGAAGCACCTGGGGGTTCCAAGTGCTCACTATGCATCTAGATAGGTGCCTTGGGGGGTCTAGTTTCCAAAATGGGGTCACTTGTGGGGGAGCTCCAATGTTTGGGCACACAGGGACTCTCTAAATGCAACATGGTGTCCTCTAACAAATTTAACGGAAAATCGGCTCAAATTGTTAGTGACACCATGTTGCGTTTGGAGAGCCGCTGTGTGCCCAAACATTGGAGCTCCCCCACAAGTGACCCCATTTTGGAAACTAGACCCCCCAAGGCACCTATCTAGATGCATTGTGAGCACTTGGAACCCTCAGGTGCTTCACAAATTGATTCATAAAAATGAAAAAGTGTTTTTTTTTTTCACTTTTTCATTGTTACGAATCAATTTGTGAAGCACCTGGGGGTTCCAAGTGCTCACTATGCATCTAGAAAGGTGCCTTGGGGGGGTCTAGTTTCCAAAATGGGGTCACTTGTGGGGGAGCTCCAAAGTTTGGGCACACATGGGCTCTCCAAACACAACATGGCGTCCGCTAATTATTCAAGCAAATTTTACAATCAAAAAGTCAAATGGCGCTCCTTCCCTTCCGAGCCCTGCCGTGCGCCTAAACAGTGTTTTTTCCGCAAATATTGGGTATCTGCGTGCCCAGGGGAAATTGCACAACAAATTTTGGGGTCCATTTTTTCTTGTTACCCCTGTGAAAATAAAAAAAAATTGGGTCTAAAGTAACATTTTTGTGAAAAAAGTTAAATGTTCATTTTTTTCTTCCACATTCAAAAAATTCCTGTGAAGCACCTGAAGGGTTAATAAAGTTCTTGAATGTGGTTTTGAGCACCTTGAGGGGTGCGGTTTTTAGAATGGTGTCACTTTTGGGTATTTTCTGTCATACAGACCTCTCAAAGTGACTTCAAATGTGATGTGGTCCCTAAAAAAATGGTTTTGTAAATTTTGTTGGAAAAATGAGAAATCGCTGGTCAACTTTTAACCCTTATAGCTCCCTAACAAAAAAAAATTTTGGTTCCAAAATTGTGCTGATGTAAAGTAGACATGTGGGAAATGTTATTTATTAACTCTTTTGTGTGACATATCGCTCTGATTTCAGGGCTTAAAAATTCAAATTCTGAAAATTGCAAAATTTTCAAAATTTTCGCCAAATTTCCGTTTTTTTCACAAATAAACGCAAGTGATATCGAAGAAATTTTTCCACAATCATGAAGTACAATATGTCACGAAAAAACAGTCTCAGAATCAGGGGGATCCGTTGAAGCGTTCCAGAGTAATTACCTCATAAAGTGACAGTGGTCAGAATTGTAAAAATTGGCCCGGTCATTAACGTGCAAACCACCCGCGGGGCTTAAGGGGTTAAAGGGTATATCCGGGACTTTATGAAAAACAAAAAATGTGCCTAAACGCTAACAGACAGGTAGTTGCCTCATACCTGTCTGTTGTGCACGGCGCCGTTGCCTTTGCTGATGTCATGTCGACAGAGCGGTGACTTCTTCTCCTCCCTGCTCTGTTGATGGGGCATGACTTCCAATGTCATGCTGATTGACTGTCTGCTCCTCCAGGTAGGCAGCGGGAATCCTGCTGTCAATCAGAATGATGTCGGCAGTCCTGTCGTGTCAACAGAAAAGAATCCGCCGTTCTGTCAGCATAACGTCAGCTGAGGCAGCTGAATCGCTGGCAGGAGCGGTCTGTTCCGGTGAAGAACGGCACCAAACACAACAGGTAGGTAGAAACTACCTGCCTGTTAGTGCTTAGGCACATTTTTTTTGTAAAGTCCCAGATATCCCTCTTAAATATTAAAGAAAAATGACACTGACTCTTCCTGACCTAAAACCTATTAAGAACTTGTGGGCCCTTCTGAAACTGGAAATTTACTTTTTAGTTACCTCACTGAGCAGTGCCTGGGAGGCTGTGGTTGGTGCTGCCTAGAAAGCCTCCATGGTGGAGCTTATGACCGTTAGTGAAGAGAAGGGGGCTATATTCACTTAGACTATTTTTTAAATGTCAGAAATGTATTTTTTACACTTTCAGTTATTTAGTTATTCTTCTCACTTTAACAGAAGAAACTTAAACAATTGAGATGGGAAAATTTACTTTCAGCTGTCCAATAATTCTGCACAAATAGATGTACTAATAAAGACAAAACCTCACTTTTACTTTCTGAAATATTCAGGTTTATTAACCTTTTGGATTGAGTGACTGTAGACAGTTTACACGCATTTAACATGTCATTCTTCATAGTTAACGATCAAAGAGTGTAGGAAAGCTTTCTCTTGCTCTCACAACCGATCCTTCACTAGGTGTCGGATGTGTTTTTAGGTTTTTTTTTTAATCTTTTCTTCACTATTGTGATGACAGCTAATTAAAAAAACCAACCTTATAATTGCCACATAAACAAGACGAGTGTAAATAAATAGAAATGAATCAGTTAAAAAATAATTAGAACAACTAAATTGATAAATACTTTATATTCCCAAGGAACCCCTTTAACCTTTTTCTGGACGCCTTACAGGCTTCTTCTTTTTGAGGTATTCGACCGTGTTTCTTTGAAACTTCTTTTTTGGAAGGTGGCCTTCCTTGTAGCCATCTCTTTTATTAACATGGTTTTGGAGCGGGCTGCTTTCTCTATCAAATCCCCCTTTCTAATTCTTCACTAGGATAGACTACATTATGTCTCGTGCCATCCTTTTTCCAAAAACTTGTGTCAGCCATCCATATCATTATGGATTGATGTAGAAGATGACGTGCTGCCTTATTTTTGCCCTTCACCCTCCAGTCCCCGGGGGCACTGCCTACGTCGTTTGGATCTGTTCAGGGCAGTTTGTGCTTACTTAACCAACAACAACCTCCATTCATAAGAAAGATCCCCTCCAACCTGAATATGTCCAATCACGAAAAATAGAGGGAGCAACAGATCTAAATAATTTTATATAGCAAATTTTATTAGAAAAATATGTTAAAAGTAGTTATACAAATATTGAAGTATACATGAAAATAGGACGTGGCACAGCACAAAAGCAGCCGGAGACCAGTGAGCAAACCTATACAGCGGTGTAACCTCACCCCTAAGTCTCAGATATGGAAACAGTAAATGATAATGTCAGTTCTATAATCTGCCCTATGATCACCATAATAGATCAGAATATGTAAGTATGGATAATAGGAGTATAAACAATGTAGTTATATGAATACATCAATAGGCATAGTTAAGGAATTCATTACCTGTAGACATGGTGGGTGGCCGTGAATAGGATACTCACTTGCAAGTGCTGAAACAAAGAGATTTTTTATTACTGATGCAATATTTAATTAAAGGCTGCATATGTGAATGGCCAGTCATTTTTTGTGCATGTAGCTTCTTTATATGGTGTGTTCGTGCAGGAAGCACAACAGACTCTAATCCTTATTTTGGGCACATAGGGCCGGGGTACAATCCTATCACCTGCTCTAAGAGCTATGATGCTGGATCACACTAAAATGCTAAGTGTGTGTGTGCGCGCACGCGTGTGTATAAATATTTATTTAATTTTTTTTTTTTTTTTTTAGACAAACGTGTTGGCGGAACTGAAAAAATGGCGGCTAACAATAATCGAGAAGCACCAGCTGGAGATGAAAAAGCAGAACGAAAAGCATACAGAGCATATTAACCACATGAGCAACCAGATAGACAGCCTGCAGGCTCTTAATCAGACTTATGAAGCCTCTGTACATAGAAAAGATGAGGTAATTTTTTTTTTTCTAAATTATTAGGACCTCCATACACATTAGGTAGCTGTGGAATGAACAATCTTTCACCTGACTGCGGTCTCTCCAGCTCCCCCCCCCCACACACACACAGGATCCCTGTGCTCGGCGCCCCCATGTAGAGACACTACAGACCTATATGACAGCAGCTTATCTTTGACGTCACAATTCATAAAGCCAGCTTTATTTGAACTATTTGACGAGGGCAGTGTAAAATCAGAGTTGCAAAAGTGAAGTGGAAGAAAACTTGCTAATTTTTGATGCCAGAAAACTAGCACAGAGGCCTTGCTAAATCCCCTCCTTTATATTTCTATACTCACATATATACATATCTAATGTAAACCAAAATGTATTGACGCTGTTATTAGGTAGACATACTTTTACATGAATGGTACAAGGTGATGTGGACGCGGGCGGCTCATTTATCTTAGTCTTGACATGGCACTGGTGATTAATGTGTTCTCAGTGCGATCTGTCTCTGGATGAGCACATTTGCAGTGAGTGTCTAGAACATTTCACATTCTCATAGACACCTGGGGATGACACTTGCTTTGTGTTTTCTTTAAATATTTGAAGAAAATAAAACATGATTTTTATACACTATTTGATCCGCAACATTGATACACTCTACTCGAGTGCAGTGATTTCATATTTTGATATGGTAGATAATTGTCAATGTATTTTTTTCGTGTGAAAATAAATAAAATGCATATACACACATACAGTGGTGTGAAAAAGTGATTACCCCCTTCCTGATTTCTTATTCTTTTACCTGTCTGTCACACTTAAATGTTTCAGTTCACAAAACACATTTAAATATTAAACAAAGATAACACAAGTAAACACAAAATGCAGTTTTTAAATGAAGGACTTTATTATTAAGGGAAAAAAAATCCAAACCTACAGGGTCCTGTATCAGGAAGATATCAGGAAGGGGGCAAACACTTTCACACCACTGTACATATATACATTAATAACAGGTGTTGGCAACTTTTCTAAAAACTGTAACAGTGACTGGGGCAAAAGAGCACAAAGTCACAAACTTATTACACAAATACAGTTTGCACCACATTTTGCACCTTTTGATATAAACTGGAATAGAGGGAGGGATGAATTCTCCATATAGAGTACAATCAAAGGGTATTAGGAGTTATAGGCAAAAAAGAGAGGGATAGGTCATGTGAAACTGCCCAGCACCCAGGTCTTAGAGGGGTTGTCTTTTTTTTTTTTTTACATACTATAGTCCCCAGTAGGAAATAAAAATACATATTCCCTCTCACACTGGCAATATTCCAGCGATGTCTCCACCGAGTTTCCTGGGCTCGTGTAGCATTGCCTGCAGTACTCATGTAGCATAATAATCAATGGTCGCTAATGGCCTGCTTCACTCACACTTCCTGCAAATGAACCTTGGACGTCCTAAGGAAGTGTGAGATCTGCAGCTCTTTAGTGGTTGATGCTTTATTTTTTTTCCCCCTGTGTTCACTGCAGCCAATGTCATATGAGCCCTTGGAAAGCCGACGCCGATATCGCTGTAACCGCACTAATGCTGGAGACAAGTATGTGCAATGTTTATATTACTCTGGGGAATATAGTATTTAAAGAGAACCTGACAGCTCACACATGCTGCTCGATCCCCGGGCCGGGTGTATCAGGCACTAGCTGTATGATCTCAGCCAGGTATTTTTTACTTTGAAACGCTGCGGGCTTTCAGAGAAAGACAAACTTTTGAAGGGGTTGTCCGGTATAAATCAATAAGTCTGCACTCGCTCTGTGTGACTGCAGACTTATGAATCCCCCCAGTGTACATACTGTGTTCTGCTGGGATTCGCCAATTTTTTACCCGGGACTTGATGGTATGTATAAGTTATACATACCCCTGGCCAATGGGCGCAGCCTCGCTTCCATACACTTGTACGGAGCAAGGCCTTTCCCTCTAGTCGGCCATGCCCACTGGCCGGCCGTGTCATTAGTGTATGGAGCGAGGCCACACCCACTACATGGGCCCTGGCCGGGAGTATATATAACCTCATACACACACCCCGGTCGCAGGTCAGAAACCAGTGAATCCTCACAGCGTATAATGCATGTGCTGGAGGGAGTCTTAAGTCTGCAGTCATACAAGGTTATTGCAGACTTATCAATTTGGACCGGACACCTTTTAAAAGCCGTGCTGGAGACTAGTCGGAAAGGAGGGTCACCGGCGGCTTCATCCCTTGCTCTGCCGTGGAGTTACAGGTCTCTCCCTATTCGTGCACTTAGAGACCAATCTATCCAGGGCAGCAATTGTGGAGAAGTTGCCGGGGACTCGCCTGTCCTACTAGTCTGCAGCATGGCTCAGGCATCATGTATCAGCTGTCAGGTTCACTCTAAGAAGGGACTGTTGGAGTAGTGGACAACCCTTTTTAATTGCTTAGTATCTTCTCACATGATCTGGAGTTGTAAGAGCCTTATTCGTTTCTGGTGGAGAATAGAAGTGAGATTTTATGGATTGCCTCCTCCTTCTTGCTCTTTAGCATAGTAGTCTTCTCTCTAGGTCAGATCATTGAGCTGTCCTCCATAATTACTGCAGAGTACCCTTGTATCATGTCTGCTTCAGCTGTTTTTCATCATTACCTGTTTCCAGACAGTCCAGTAATACATTTGTTAAACACACAAGTCGTTAATAAACAGACAGCTGATAATTATGCCTTATGCTATAATAACTATGCGCTTTATTATTAAAGAATCATCATTTAGAAGGAATATTTTCAGCATAGACATTAACCACCTGACCTGTTCTTTTTTCTTACCTTTCTCCTATATATAACACATTGAAGCCTGCTGTGTACAGCGTTTGGCATCTACATGTAAACCAGCTCAAATGCCATTCCATCTAATGATAGTTTAATGTACTTTGATATGGCTGAGCACATACTCGCTAAATGATCTTATTTGCTTCATGAAAAGATAAATGTGCTTTTGTGTAGCGCTCCCGCTGTCTGCGTGGGAACATCAGCGATGTGCGCAGCAGCAGAAAGACTACAGAGGTGATTGATTAGCTGAGCCATGTTCCTGCAGCCTATAATTATATCATGTAGTCATTGTGCTTTATTACAGTGTTTTTGTTTTCCCAATCAGTCGCTCATTATAATAATTCTAATTCCTCAATAACCACAGCTTAATCATGCTACCACAAACTCCGGCTCAGGCTTCCTCTAACATGGCAACCAGTGCCCTGAACTTCAAGTATCTATGGGCTGGCACTCCAAAAACTGAATGTTATTGTGCACAGGAATATAAAATAGTGCATATAATAAGTCTACACATTACGATTAAAGTTACAGGTTTTTGAAATGTAAAAAAAAAAAATCATACCAAGAAGAATCCTTTCAAAACTTTTTCCACCATTAAAGGGATTGTCCGGTCCAAATCGATAAGTCTGCAGTCACTCTGTGTGCGCTGGGGGGATTCAAAAGCCTGCAGTCACACAGACTAAAGGCCCCGTCACACTTAGCGACGCTACAGCGATCCCGACAACGATACGACCTGTCAGGGATCGTTGCTGCGTTGCTATATGATCGCTGGTGAGCTGTCAAACAGGCAGGCTCACCAGCGATCAGGGGAGCAGCAACATCGTGGAAAGAATCTTTCCACGATGTCCTGCTCCTTGTTACCAGCCTGCTGAAGCAGGAGCAGGCTGGTAACCATGATAAACAGCGGGTTACTAGGGGCACACGCGCACCTAGTAACCCGCTGTTTATCATGGTTACCACTCTGCTACGGTGAGCGGGAGGTTACCGCTCACTTTAGCAGGCTCGTAACCATGATAAACAGCGGGTTACTAAGTGCGCGTGTGCCCCTAGTAACCCGCTGTTTATCATGGTTACAAGCCTGATCGCTGGTCACACACAGCGATGTGTGCTGACCAGCGGGAGGGCAAAGACCAAAAAATGGTCCAGGACATTTTGCAGCGATCAGCGACCTCACAGCAGGGGCCTGATCGCTGCAAAGTGTCCCACATAGCGACATCGCTGGTGAGGTCGCTGTTGTGTCACCAAAACCGTGACTCCTCAGCGATCTCGCTATGTGAGACGGGGGCTTAACTGCAGACTTATCAGTTTTGACCGGACAACCCCTTTAATGTCACCCATAATTTGTACAAATCCATTGAGAAACAAACTGAAATATTTTCGGGTGGAAACCGAAAAATAAAGAACTAAAGTAATGTACTACTTTGCTGTCATAAATTCAAAGGTTACTTCAACATTTAGTCTTATGGGGTTAACAGTCTATCAGCACGGCAGATCTAGAATTGGCAATCTGTTGCCAATCTTCCTTCCAGTAGCTCCAAATCTGTCACATTGCGAGGGCATCTCCTGTGTACGGCACCCTCTTCAGGTCACCCACAGATTTTTAATTGGATTCAAGTCAAAACTAGCATCTTCTTTTGGTGAAGCCATTTTTTTGTGGATTTTGGAGGTATTTTTTGGGTCTTCTCTTTTCTTCAGCTTTTTAGCAGAGGCCTGAAGATTATATTGCAAAATTGACAAATATTTGGAAATGTTCATAACTCCCTCCACCTTGACTAAAGCCCCAGTTTCCTCTGCCGAAAAACAGCCACAAAGTATAATGCTGTCTCCACCAGGCTTCACCTGATGGCTGACTGAGCACATCGTCTTTTTTTTTTTTTTTTCATGCTCTGTTAGCCATGATAAGATTTATTTCTTCTATCAAACACTTCTCCAGCAGCTTCAGTATGTATGTTTATGATACAGATCCTGTCAGTTGAGACATAGGTCTCGGGAGCTGTGTCTCTTCAGACTGCAGCCTGTCCTGACGTGACTAGAACGGGTTGCCGTTTGAATTATGAGATGGGACAAGTTTCTTACATTCATGGAGAACGCCTAAAAAGTATTTAGATGTGCTGCATGCACATCTAAATAGTTATCTTCATTGGGGGACACAGGACCATGGGTGTATGCTGCTGTCGCTAGGAGGTTGACACTAGGCAAAAGAAATAGCTCCTCCTGTGCAGTATACACTCGCCTACAGGCACCAAGCTCACCGGATTAAGCTTGGTGTCTGTAGGAGGTAGACCTGGATCCTAACTGATCCAACCCTGTTGTGTTTTATTAATCTTTGTTCTTTATTTTTCAGATACACAGCTCGTCCCCTGTTATCCCCATTCTTAAGCGACCGAGAGAGCAGTGTGGCATTTCCCACATCGCCCACTCTCTGACCCGCTGGGCAGGACCTATCCCCTGTCACCTCCAGGTGTCTCAGGGTGATTCCCGGTGGCCAGTCCTTGCCTATTCCCCACCCCAGCCCCCTCCTCTGAGCAGCCTGGGAGGGAGACGGTGGTCACTGCTGTGACCTTCTCCCAGATTCTGGGGTCGACACCATCTCCTGCACTGTCCAGGACCGGTCAGTGCGGGAAGGAGGAAGAGCAAGGATCCCCCCTATCCACGGAGGACCTCCTGTGACCATCCTCAGAAGGGGAGAGGAAGAAGAGGCATCGGGACCTCTAACAAAGGTAATCCCTCCCACTCCTGCTGCCTTACAACACTCAGCCCCCCAGGTCCCTCAGAACACTGGATATGGCACAGAGTTGCCTGCCAGCGGGTCCTGTAAATCCCGTGGATTATTAATGGGGGCATCACATCTCCACCGACGCTCACGGACAGCAGCACTTCCCTGGCCACGCCCCCTCTCCTCGCGTCTTCATGGCATCTCCCGCAGCATGGCGTCCCCCACAACCCACCCTCCCTTCTTTTTCCTTTTTGCGCGGCAAATCTGCCCACGCTTTCTCCGTCGGGGGCGTCTCGGGTGGGGCGTTCCTCTTACTGGCGGGTATACGCCCCCTCCGGCAATCGGCCAATCAGGACCGAGGAGCAATGTGACGCTTCCGCCACGCCCACAGTTCTCCCGGGGACCTATCAGCGGCTGGGTTCTTAAGCCCGCCCCCATTCCTTCTGCCTATCAGAGCCTCGGCTCCCCTAGGTTACTCAGGGCAGCACGCTCTGCTCCTGCCCCACCCCTCTGCGCTGCTCTCTGTTCTGGCTCCGGCAGCATCACTCTGTCTGACTGCCTCATCACCGCAGCCCTGCTCCTGTCTCCGCAGCTCCGGAGTTTCTGACTGGGGATACCGGACCGTGGACATTCCAGACCGGGTAGGCCCTGCTTTGGCACCTACACACACCCTTTCCTGTCCACAGGCTCCCTCCTCTGCAGTATTCCTGGTTAGGCACATATGCCCAAACCCAGGGAGCTTTCTGTCCGTCCCACTCACACAGTCGCATATTACGCCTGTGCTCTGCGCAGTACTAAGTGGCCCGTAGGTCTGACAACGGCTTTCTGCTCGACCTGCAAGCCTCCCACCATGCTGGCACCCCAAGATCCCCCTGCCGCCCAGGACGAAGTAACTCTCCCTCCTCCGGAGTGGGCTGTTGCTATGTCCCAGTCTGTCTCTGACCTCACCAAGGTATCTCAATCTCTAGAACGCTTGCCCATGCTATCCACAGCCACCAGTGCTCCGAACGTTCCGACGGACGATTCGCAGACACCCTTGCCCCCTCCTCCTAAGGGCAGACCGAGAGCATATTCTCAGAAACGGACTCCCACAAGTTCATCTTCCAGCTCTCCAGACTCCAAATTGCTCCCTGCACCTCACACCTCTTCCCCAGAGGTCGCTCCGGGATCAGACACGGCATCAGATTCTGACTCTGGATCCGACACGGACCAATATTCTTGAATCCAGGACATGGTTGAGAGCCTTATATCGGCCGTCAATCAGACTCTGCATGTTAAAGAGGATGAGAGCCTTTCTCAGGACTACTCCGTTTCCTTCAGGAGAATCAAGCGCCCGGCACGCACCTTTTCTAACCATTCAGAATTTGATGGTGTCTTTCAGAAACAGTGGGAGCATCCAGAAAAGCGCTTCACTGGAAAGAAACAGTTAGACATGCTATACCCCTTTAACCACGACCTCGTCAGCAGATAGACGGAGTCCCCTTCTGTGGATCCTCCTGTCTCTCGGCTAAGACGGTGCTGTCTCTTCCAGACGGTCCCTCCCTCAAGGACACCACGGATAGACAGATTGAGGCCTTGGCTAAGTCAGCCTTCGAGGCTGCTGGCACCTCCCTGTGTCCTTCCTTCGCCTCAAACAGCTTAGGCAGGGCATCCTAACGGGGGCTTCCCCATACGATCTGGCTGACCTAGCGGATCAGATCGCCCACGCAGGGAAATATCTGCTCACGACGTCGCTTGACGCCGCTACCTGTTCTGCCCGGGTCTCTGGCAATATCATCGCTATATGTAGAATTCTTTGGCTGAAGGCTTGGAACGCCGACCCGGCCTCCAAAAAATCACTAACAAATCTCCCGTTTCAGGGCTCCAGGCTGTTTGGGTCTAAGTTAGACCAGATCATCTCTGATGCCACTGGGGGCAAGAGCACTTCCCTTCCCCAGCCGAGACCTAATCGCCCCTTTCCTAGGAGACGTTCCCTTCAGTTCTGGTCCTTTCATCGGTTCGCTCAACCGGGACCCTCCTCTCAACAGGACCATACCCCAGCACAGCAGGAGACGTAAACCTACCTTTAGGCCCACTCCCAACTGGCACGCAAAGGGTCGCTCTTCCAAGCCCTCTGGTTCCCGATCACGATCCAACAGATTTTCCTCAGCATGACGGGTCACTCCCACCTGGGATTTCTCCCAGGGTGGGCGGCCGTCTACTTCTGTTCCGAGACCTTTGGGTCTTGGCAATAGAGGATGCCTGGGTCAAGGAGATTGTGACCTCCGGCTACAAGATTGAGTTCAACGCCATACCAGGAGCATGATTTCTCAGGTCCCGCATCCATCTCTGCTTCCCGGTTTCCTTCAGGCCATTGCATCCCTTCTGCGCTCAGGAGTCATGGTTCCAGTCCCCCCCGTTTTTACTCCAATCTTTTCGTTGTTCCAAAAAAGGACGGCTCACTACGTCCGATCCTAGACCTCAAACAACTAAACCGACAGGTACGCGTACGGCACTTCAGAATGGAGTCCCTCAGGTCGGTAATCGCCTCGATTGAGGCCGGGGAATATCTATGTTCAGTGGACATTCAGGATGCGTATCTTCATATCCCAATCTGCGCACCACATCAGAAGTTCCTTTGATTTCCCTTCCAGAATGCACATTACCAGTTCACTTCTCTCCCCTTCGGGCTTGCCTCCGCCCCGAGGGTTTTCACAAAGGTAATGGCGACGGTCATGCCCATTCTACGAGCCAGGGGGATTGTAATTATCCCCTACCTCGATGACCTATTGATCAAGGGTCCCACATTCAGGGACTGCCTCCACAGTCTCCAAATCACCCTGAACACGCTCTCTCGGTTAGGCTGGCTGATCAACACAGACAAATCCTCTCTGGTCCCATCTCAACGCTTAACCTTTCTAGGGATGCAGTTCGACACGACCCATGCCCGGGTCCTTCTCCCGAGGGAAAAGATAAATTCTCTCCGTCGGGGGATTCACCTTCTCTCCGACCCAAGTCCACGCCGTCTTCGCCTGTGCATGAGTGTCTTGGGAAAAATGATGGCAGCTATGGAAGCAGTGCCGTTTGCCCAGTTCCATACCCGGCCTCTTCAACTGGCCCTTCTGTCGGCATGGCACAAGAACCCGTCGTCTCTAGATCGACGCATCAGGTTACCTCTTCATGTGAGAAGGTCATTAATATGGTGGACTCGCCCTTCGTCCTTCAGACCCGGGAGGTCATTCCTACCGCTTCGCTGGCAGGTGGTCACGACCGATGCCAGCCTCATCGGTTGGGGGGCAGTCTTCCTTCACAACACGGTGCAGGACCGTTGGAGTCCCCACGAAGTCTCCCTACCGATCAATATATTGGAGATTAGGGCGATCTACCTGGCGTTGCATCACTGGCAGGATATTCTTGCAGGGTTCCCAGTCCACGTACAATCGGACAACGCCACGGCTGTGGCGTACATAAACCATCAGGGAGTAACGCGCAGCAAGTCCGTCCTGAAAGAGGTGGCAAGAGTGCTAGTTTGGGCCGAGAACACAGTTCCGGCAATCTCAGCAGTCCACATTCCGTGGGTCGACAATTGGGCAGCCGACTTCCTCAGTCGGCAGGGCCTTGCCTCAGGAGAATGGTCTCTCCATCCCGAGGTGTTCCATCAGATTTTCTTACGATGGGGCACGCCAGACGTTGACCTCATGGCGTCTCGGTTAAACCACAAGGTTCCATCCTTTGTAGCCCGGTCCCGCGATCCCCTTGCGATCGCTCAAGACGCGCTAGTCATTTCATGGTCTCAGTTCCAGCTGCCCTATCTTTTTCTCCCTCTCCCATTGATCCCTCGAGTCGTCAAAAAGATCAAGACAGAAGGAGTACCCGTAATTCTAGTAGCCTCGGATTAGCCCAGACGCGTCTGGTACGCAGATCTAGTAAACCTGCTCGTCGACTCCCCCTGGAGACTACCGGACCTCCTCAGGGGCCTATTCTTCATCAGAGTTCTCGTTCTCTGAATTCAATGGCATGGCCGTTGAGGCCGCAGTGTTGAAGAAGGCGGGTTTTGCGGACAACGTCATCCAGACCCTAATTAGTGCCAGGAAACCCGCAACCTCGCGCATATACCACAGAACCTGGAGAGCCTTTTTTTGTCACTGCGAGAAGGATCAGCTAGCTCCCATTTCCTTTTCGCTACCGGTCATTTTGGCCTTTCTTCAGTCTGGCCTGAAAGCGGGACTCTCTAAGCACTCTCAAAGGCCAAGTTTCCTCCTTGTCCATTCTATTCCAACATAACTTGGCTTCCCGTCCTCAGATCAAGACGTTTCTACAAGGGGTGGCTCACCTGGCGCCGCCTTATCACCCCCCAGTGGATCCATGGGACCTTAATATGGTCCTGAGCGTCCTTCAACAGCCCCCGTTTGACCCCATTCAGGACATCTCAGCCTCTCTTCTCTCCTGGAAGGTGGCTTTTCTGGTGGCTGTTACCTCTATTAGGAGGGTTGCAGAGGTCGCAGCCCTCTCTTGTCGGTCACCTTTTCTGGTCTTCCATCAAGACAAGGTAGTGCTCAGGCCAGTGCCTTCTTTTTTGCCAAAAGTAGTCTCCTCTTTCCACATCAATGAGGACATTGTTTTGCCTTCCTTCTGCCCAGCCCCAGTGCATCCACGGGAGAAATCCCTGCTCAAACTGGATCTGGTCAGAGCTTTACGTGTGTACCTTTCTAGAACGACTTCCCTTCGGCGTTCGGAGGCCCTGTTTGTCATCCCTGGGGGCGTCGCAAGGGTCTTCCTGCTTCCAAGTCAACAATCGCCCGTTGGATACGTTCGACCATTTTGGAGGCATATCGCTTCTCGGACAAACCTCCCCCTCCAGGGGTAAGGGCTCACTCCACCCGGGTGGTGGGGGCCTCTCGGGCTGTTCGCCATCAGGTTTCAGCTTCTCAGATCTGTAAGGCCGCAACATGGTCTTCACACCTTTTCAAGGTTTTACAAGGTCCACACTTATTCCTCGGCTGATGCCAGTCTTAGACGGAAGGTTCTGCAGGCAGCGGTTGCCCACAGTCAGATCTAGTCTGTGGCTATCGTTTGTTCTCCCACCCTAGGGACTGCTTTTGGACGTCCCATGGTCCTTTGTCCCCCAATGAAGCGATAAAAAAAGAGGGATTTTTGGTACTCACCGTAAAATCTCTTTCTTGGAGCCTTCATTGGGGGACACAGCACCCTCCCTGATTTTGGGTATAGGTATAGTTGGCCCTGTTGGGCATTTAATTTAGTTTTCACGGTCGTGCCCCGTTGGGCATTGCATAGTTAATTGTTTTACGTTCCTCCTACTGCTTTAGCCACTAACTGGTGAGCTTGGTGCCTGTAGGCGGGTGTATACTGCGGAGGAGGAGCTATTTCTTTCTTTTTTCTTTTTTTTTTGCCTAGTGTCAACCTCCTAGCGACAACAGCATACACCCATGGTCCTGTGTCCCCCAATGAAAGAGATTTCACGGTGAGTACCAAAAATCCCTTCTTTTTTTTTGGAGGGTTGGGGGAATCATGCTGACAAATTCCCTTTAATGGTCCCCCTAACCTGTCTTATTTAACTACTTCTGGACTATCCATATACTATAAATGATCGGGTGGTCAACGCTTTACACTGCACTGATGATCTAAAATGTCAGTGCAGAGTAAGCTGCCTGCATGAGATTGTGCAGCTGTGGAATGAGGAGCCGGCTGTTAGATTTAACCAGACTACCAACAGAGAATATAAACATTGTTTATTACCATGTTTGCCTTCTCTATCACTTTATAGATAAAGCTGCACTAGCACTTGTGTATACAGGTTAGGAGGCACTGAGTATGCTTTCTCCAGACAAAGCAAGTCATTTGATCGTAGGGAGCGAGCAGGAGCTGCTGGGTCCTAGGAGATCCTGCAAGTTTTACTATGTAGGCAGGAGGCCAAAATTTTCCTGTAACTGGGAGTAATTTATTATCCCTAGTTACAGGGAAAATTGGCAAGAAAAATAATTTATTAACCCCTTCATGACCGGGCTATTTTCTGTTCTTCGAACATCCATAACCTTCTTTTATTTTTTCGTCCACATAAGTGTATGAGGGCTTGTTGTTTCCGGGACTAGTTGCACTTTTGAATGACACCAATCATTTTATTGTGATGCACTGGAAATCTGGAAAAAAATTCTAAGTACATTGAATTTGCAAAAAAGTGCAATTTCCACAATTGTTTTTTATTTACAATATTCGTTATATGGTAAAACTGACCTGGCAATATCATTCTCCAGGTCAATTAGATTACGCAGATACCAGCGTATAGGTTTTTTAGGTTTTCTTTTTATTTAAGTGGTGAAAGATATTCGGAAATATTTGTAAGAAAAAAAAAATTTTTTTTGCTTGTAAACATTTTCAGAGACCCGCGACAGTTTAAATTTTCAGGCTATGGAGGCCTGTGAGGGATAATTTTTTGCGTCCTGAGCAGACATTTTAACTGATACCATTTTGGGGTAGATACGTTGTTTTGATCGCCTCTTATTGCGATGTTGCGATGGCCGAAAAAAAAAAACATAGTTCTGGCATTTCGATTACTTTTTCTCGTTAAGCCATTTACCGATCGGATTAATTTATTTTATATTTCCGTAGATCAGACTTTTATGAACGCAGCGATACTAAATATATGTATTTTTAATGTTTAATTTTTAATGGGGCACAAGGAGGGTGATTTGAACTTTATGTATTTTTTTTTTCATATTTTTAAAAAGTTATTTTTCACTTTTAAAGAAGCATTCCTCGCATCAAATGTTTTATCCTCTTAATACATTGCAATCCTCACATTACATAGCACTGTGTCTTTACAATTGCTCATTTCAGACCCTTCTACCCAGCTAATTCTTCTCTTTTCCATTAGGTCTATGACATCACATGATTAAAAACTGACTAGCTGAATCCTTCTAAGCGCTATGTAGAAACACGAGGTCAATTTTTCCTGTATGAGTCATGGGTCACTGCAAAAGTCCCTGGCAGGGGGGGAGCAGCTGGGTCAGGAGTTGTAGAGGGGAATGATAAATGCAGGGAACGGAGACTTCCTATTTCTACATAGAGCAGAGAAAAGAGAATTATCTGGGTAGAATGGCCAAGTGAGCAATTGTAAGTACACAGTGCTATATAATATGATGACTGCAATGTATTAAAGAAGCACTCCCATCAAAGTTTTTATCCTTTTAACTGTATTTGTTAGTCCCCTTAGTAGACTTGAAGCTATGTATAGAGAAAATCTTAATCTCCTATGAACGCCAGCTAAACACTGGCTTTCACAGGAGAATCTTCATGACAAGAACAGAGGTCTTCAGCAGACCGACTCCCAGCTGTCAAGGCAATCCATCGGTGCCCCGCGATGACGGGCGTGCCGATGGGCATGTGGAATGATGCGCCTTTTTCCCCGCACATGTTTAATGTTGCTGTCAGAGATTGACAGTGGCATTTAACAGGTTAACAGCTGCGGGTGGAGCTCCACCCATGTCTGTTAGGTCGGAGTCACATTAGCATGTGGTGTCCTATGCTAACACATTGGATGCGATATGCTAATGACATTCGGCTCCTTCTCTGCTGCGAGAGGGAGCCGAGTGTCAGTTCTCCGATCCTCTCCCATGACAGAATTGGAGGAGACCGAGAAAGTAATTTCTCCATCTCCTCTGTTGCTGGCGTCTGTGGGAATCGCACTGCACTCGAGTGACATCCGAGTGCAGTGTAATGTTTTACACACACCCACAGAGTTATATGGGTGCGTACGATCCAAATCCAGAATGCTGCAGGTTTTTTTTTCAGTCCAATCGGAGCTGGGGAAAAAAAAAAAATGCAGTTGAGCACACAATCCTAGATTAACATTGGTCCTAATGCAGTCCGATTTTACTTTAACGGATTGCATTCATCCGATTTATTCACAAGTGTGCGCGAGCCCTTAGAGGCAGATGATGGTCATCATCAGCCAGAAAAGATGCGCATCAAAGTCAAGGACACAACATATGACGTAAATGTACATTATATGTCATGAAAGACTTTTATGTTAAAATGCCCATAAATATATTTTAAAGACCCTATTGTGGGCACAGTGTGAAATAAATGAAGAATAAAATTAAAAAAGCAAAAATAATCTAGAAAAAAAGCATAAAAAAACACTGCCAGGCTGAATCGTTGTTTCTTAGCCCTGCTCCCGTCGAAAAAGAAATATGTCCAATATATAAAAATAGTTTCTACGAAAAGGGGAACAATTTTAAATATCTCGAGTATGACACATCCTATTGAATCTTATCTGTTGGATTTCTTCAAGTCTGTTTGTATCACTACCATGCAGAAATCCTGCCAGCTGACATATAGTGTGGACAAGTCATTATTCTGTTTACTTTTATCATTTCTAAGTCTGATTCCTTTAATGGTCAGAATATTAGATTCCTTCCTTTTGGCACAAATGAATGCAGACATCCTTTGTTAATTCCAGTAATAAAGCCTTTATGTGCCATTCACAAGGCTTCAATGCTTCTCTCTACACTTATGATTCATTCATGTCTTGCAATCTTGTGATATTTTAGTGCAAACTCTGACATCACCAAGTACAATGTTCTTTTACCCCCAGGTGATTTCTAACCTGACCCGTGCGCTGGAGAAGCAGAAAGAAAAGAATGAACTAATGCGAACATTTTCCCACTGGCGTCTTCAGCAAATAGAAGCCAGACAAGAGGTGAATGGCATGTGAATCATTCACAGGGATCCTTCTGCATCATTCCTCTACTAGTGTCCTTGTGACTAGTACTAAGAAGTGACCTTCTCGGAGCCTGGACTGGCTCAGAGATGTGAAGTATTATCATATCATTCAGGACTATTAGGTTATTTTAATGATCATTTCCAGAGCGAGCCAGTAAATTGCAAGGTTACCTACATGTAAAAATGGACAGAACATGATAGATAATCAGAATTGGTTAAAGAAGTTTACATAGCTTTAAAAGTAAATATCTAAATGTGTCTGAATACGGCCCATACGTTACCACCATATCTCAGGAGTTTTTCCAGGCAGGGTTATCACTGGTATTGCAAGGTTTAACCCATTTATGATTGGGCTTCTTTTTTTTTTTTTGCATTTACTTTCCCTTCCACACTAGGTGACTTGAACCTGCGATCGTTTATTTCTACTATATAGTGCACAGTATATAGAACAAGTAATCCGTTTACTATGGAGTCCCGCCCTCAGCTGGGCTTAATGGTAGTGCAAAAAATGGCAGCGACAGGCCTTGATTAAAACCCTAGCTGCCATGGTGACCCTGCTGCACCCCACGATTATATTGTGGGTGACGGTAGGAGCCAGGAACAGTTGCGCCACGTGATCACGCCAGTTAAATGCCACAGTCAGTGGATGACAGCGGCTCAGTGATTAAAGAGCAGCAATGAATTTAGTTCCTGTTGCTGCTTTTAGAGGCAGAATAACACAGCCGGCACCCACCATGTATGGAGCAGGCTCAGCTTTGAAGCCCTCCCCATACAGCCCATGCACCCATATAATGTATATTTGTTATATGGTTGAGGAGGAGTTAAGAAAGGGCTTCAATTACTTAATGTATTCCCAGTATACCTATCTGTGCTACAAGAAGCTGTACTTCTGCTCACTGCACATTCTGCTGCCCAACATATGAAACCTGCCCCTCCAGAGACCGAGGAAGCAGGAGAGCAATTGTAGATGGCAGGAGAAGAACGAGACCAGGATGTATGCCCCCTGTAAACTGGTGTCTGTGCATTAAATATGGAGGAATTTGTCTGCTCACTTAATAAATGTTCCTTTAGGATTATGTGTGCAGCATGGCCGACAAACATTACAAAAGAATGGTATTAAAGAATATGTGGAGAACGTGGCGCTCAGTTATGGAGTCCAACTGGAAGGATAAAGTGGAGCAGGCGTGCCGAGCCAGAGCTGAAGAAGTTTGCATTGAGCTGTCTAGTGATTATGAGACAAAGGTTGCTCAGGTATGTAAACCCTGACCAGTATCTGTCCATCTAATGGTGACTGTAGATAATGAAGGCTTATCACACCATGGAAAGTAATGTATAGCACAGCCTCCACTAGCTAAGGTCAGTTAGGTACCTTATATCATTCACATTAATGGTCAGCAGGACATCCTAAAGTTATTGAGTCCTCCTCACTGACAGTATGAGCGCTGGACAGAAGCCTGCTGATGTATGAAATCATTAGGTCCATCCATACAAAACAGATACTCAAGTTGGGTCTTTTTTTTTTTTTCCGGTGATTTGCATACAGAAACTCGACAGTGTATTATAGTGCTAGTAAAAGGTATGAGATTTTGAGAAATGCATCTGGGGAAATCTACAGAAACTTAGCAATGGAAAATTTATGTGTGTGAACGTAACATCTAAAAATATTCCTCTTAAAATTTCCTGTGAGATCTTAGACTGAAAAAGTGTTTGGATTCCTATGGAAATCTTGAAGCCTCAGGGTGCCCATACTCATAGCATATAGCACGCGAGACTTAACACAAATGGTTTTACTGTGACTTTGTACAAGCAGAGCACAAGCTGCCAACCAACCGCTCAGACACTCACCAAAAAGGCCATCAATTCAAAGAACATCGCTGAAAATAGGCAGCTGAATTTCCAACACTAGGTCACGATATTAATGCACTACCGAATGCTGCGGGCTCAGCAATAAGAGGAGTGCTTGTGTCATCTGTATTTTGTCCCTGTGCTGCCTCCACCTTTTATTATGGGGGGCTGCTGCATCCTACAGTGCATTAGTATTGTGACCAAGTGATGGTAAATAGTATAAATGTGTTTTCTTCTGATTTACCCATGTTATTTTGATAAATGATCACTAATATGCCATGTAAGGCAACCAACCTTTACCAATTCCTTCATGCCATTTTTAGCTGAGCAATGCTCTGGAAGACTCTAGAGCAGAAGTTTCAAGACTTCATGCAGAGAGGGGACAGTTTGAGGGATCTATGAAGAAAGCATTTATGCGCGGTGTCTGTGCATTAAATATGGAGGCTATGTCCATGTTTCAAGGGAGAGAAAGTCGAGCAGAGCAAGGTAGGTAACAAAGTTTAAGACACATTGTTGGAAAAGTTCCATTCTTAGAAATGATCACCTATGCAAATTTCTGTTTCTTTAAGGTCTCATTACTTACACATTTCTTAAAGGTTTTTAAATATTTTATTAAAAATGCCATGAGTTTGAAGAGTTTTACAGTTTTAGGTTTGTTTGTTTGTTTTTTGCCAGACAAAAAGAACTATATGTGAGCTATTCAATAATCTGTAATTGTCTTTGTCAAAAATGCTGGAGCCAGATCTTACTTGAAAGATTAAAATGTTTTTTTTGTTTATTTTTAAATCTCCAAATGCCACAAAAATAGCAATGTAGCCTTTGTGAGTCCAGAGGACTGCAGGTCCGCACGCTTTTACAATTCCATTCAACATTATTCAACCTCCATGGCAAATTGAATTTACTAGCAAAAGTGATAAGTGCTTGGCTATTTGCAAAAAACAATCAAACACAAACCATGTAAATAGCTCGACAAAAAATATATAACAAATTTGTTTCTCCAAATTCATCTCAAAATGCAACAATTACTGACAGCTGCAGTCTCCAAATTATTCATTCCCTTCCACAGAACACAATCACCAAACTTCATTGACTGCTTTATATGGTTTTGAGCTTAGAGCCGACTTTTCTTGTGCTTTTGGGTCAGTACAGGTGCATGTCTTGGAGTTGGCCATGGAGACAGTCAGGGTTTAGTATGCACCCTTTATGGTAGGTAGGTAGAAAAATGTGGACTATTATTTATTTTTTTTTTTTTTACTCTTTAGCTGTATGCAATCTGTTTGTTTGTTTTTGTTTTTTTTACGGCAGCCTCATTAATGGAAACCTGTCAGGTCCCCCATACCCTCCAACCCAGCAGCATAGCAGCATTCTTATGTGTATTACTAAATTCCCTGCCTAACCAGCCCTGTATAATGTTATTCACTTAAATACTTGTTTTAAAAATAAAAGTATTTATAACCTCTGATTTTCTTATGCTAATTAGTCCTTTGACTAGTCGATGGGGTGTTAGTTTCCACAGACTAGTTGGCCCTCTTTGCAAAAGCCAACATCATCGCCAGCTCGCACATACGCGCCGATTTCTTTAGGCATGTCATTGCACTTCTGAACCTGGGGTACGCTTCCCAGCTTCAGGGGCGCACTGCGCATGAGCAGAAGTGCAGAAGACAGCTCACATATATCTTCTGCAACTTCGGTCATGTGCAGTGCGCCTCTGAAGCCGGGAAGCGTACCCCCAGGTTCAGAGGCGCAATGACGCTGCTGAATAAAAAATTGGAATTTTGCAATTTTCAAACTTTGAATTTTCATGCCCTTAAATCAGAGAGATACAGTACAGACCAAAAGTTTGGAGACACCTTCTCATTTAAAGATTTTTCTGTATTTTCATGACTATGAAAATTGTACATTCACACTGAAGGCATCAAAACTATGAATTAACACATGTTGAATTATATACTTAACAAAAAAGTGTGAAACAACTGAAAATATGTCTTATATTCTAGGTTCTTCAAAGTAGCCACCTTTTGCTTTGATGACTGCTTTGCACACTCTTGGCATTCTCTTGATGAGCTTCAAGAGGTAGTCACCGGAAATGGTCTTCCAACAATCTTGAAGGAGTTCCCAGAGATGCTTAGCACTTGTTGGCCCTTTTGCCTTCACTCTGCGGTCCAGCTCACCGGAAACCATCTCGATTGGGTTCAGGTCTGGTGACTGTGGAGGTCAGGTCATCTGGCGTAGCATCCCATCACTCTGCTTCTTGGTTAAATAGCCCTTACACAGCCTGGAGGTGTGTTTGAGGTCATTGTCCTGTTGAAAAATAAATGATGGTCCAACTAAACGCAAACCGGATGGAATAGCATGCCCCTGCAAGATGCTGTGGTAGCCATGCTGGTTCAGTATGCCTTCAATTTTGAATAAATCCCCAACAGTGTCACCAGCAAAGCCCCCCCACACCATCACACCTCCTCCTTCATGCTTCACGGTGGGAACCAGGCATGTAGAGTCCATCCGTTCACCTTTTCTGCGTCGCACAAAGACACGGTGGTTGGAACCAAAGATCTCAAATTTGGACTCATCAGACTAAAGCACAGATTTCCACTGGTCTAATGTCCATTCCTTGTGTTCTTTAGCCCAAACAAGTCTCTTCTGCTTGTTGCCTGTCCTTAGCAGTGGTTTCCTAGCAGCTATTTTACCATGAAGGCCTGCTGCACAAAGTCTCCTCTTAACAGTTGTTGTAGAGATGTGTCTGCTGCTAGAAGTCTGTGTGGCATTGACCTGGTCTCTAATGTGAGCTGCTGTTAACCTGCTATTTCTGAGGCTGGTGACTCGGATAAACTTATCCTCAGAAGCAGAGGTGACTCTTGGTCTTCCCTTCCTGGGGCGGTCCTCATGTGAGCCAGTTTCTTTGGAGCGCTTGATGGTTTTTGCAACTGCACTTGGGGACACTTTCAAAGTTTGCCCAATATTTCGCACTGACTGACCTTCGTTTCTTAAAGTAATGATGGCCACTCGTTTTTCTTTACTTAGTTGCTTTTTTCTTGCAATAATACAAATTCTAACAGTCTATTCAGTAGGACTATCAGCTGTGTATCCACCAGACTTCTGCACAACACAACTGATGGTCCCAACCCCATTTATAAGGCAAGAAATCCCACTTATTAAACCTGACAGGGCACACCTGTGAAGTGAAAACCATTTCTGGTGACTACCTCTTGAAGCTCATCAAGAGAATGCCAAGAGTGTGCAAAGCAGTCATCAAAGCAAAAGGTGGCTACTTTGACGAACCTAGAATATAAGAAATATTTTCAGTTGTTTCACACTTTTTTGTTAAGTATATAATTCCACATGTGTTAATTCATAGTTTTGATGCCTTCAGTGTGAATGTACAATTTCCATAGTCATGAAAATACAGAAAAATCTTTAAATGAGAAGGTGTGTCCAAACTTTTGGTCTGTACTGTATGTCACACAAAATAGTTAATAAATAACATTTCCCACATGTCTACTTTACATCAGCACAATTTTGGAACCAACATTTTTTTTTGTTAGGAAGTTCTAAGAGTTAAAAGTTGACCAGCGATTTCTCATTTTTCCAACAAAATTTAGAACACCATTTTTTTATGGACCACATCTTATTTGAAGTGACTTTGAGGGGCCTTTATGACAGAAAATACCCAAAAGTGATACCATTCCAAAAACTGCACCCCTCAAGGTGCTCCAAACTACATTCAAGAAGTTTATTAACCCTTCAGGTGCTTCACGGGAATTTTTGGAATGTGGAAGAAAACAATGAACATTTAACTTTTTTTCACAAAAATGTTACTTTAGACCCAATTTTTTTTATTTTCACAAGGGTAGCAGGAAAAAATGGACTACACAATTTGTAGTGCAATTTCTCCTGAGCACGCTGATACCCCATATGTGAGGGAAAACCACTGTTTGGGTACACTGCAGGGTTCGGAAGGGAAGGAGCGCCATTAGACTTTTTGAATGTAAAATTTGTTTGAATAATTAGAGGACGCCATGTCACATTTGGGGAGCCCCTGATGTGCCTAAACAGTGGAAACCCCCCACAAGTGACACCATTTTGGAAACTAGACCCCTTAGGGAACTTATCTAGATGTGTGGTGAGCACCTTGCACCCCCAGGTACTTCACAGAAGTTTATAATATTGAGCCCCAAAATAAAATTTTCACATTTTTCCCACAAAAATGTTTTTCATCCCCTAATTTTGCATTATCATAAGGGTAACAGGAGAAATTGCACCATGAAATTTGTTGTGCAATTTCTCCTGAACACACCGATACCCCATATGTGGGGGAAAACCACTGCTTTGGTGTACGGCAGGGTTCGGAAGAGAAAGGAGCGCTATGTTGGCTGGGATAGGTTGCAGACACCATGTCACATTTGAAGAGTCGCTGACATGCCTAAACAGCAGAAACCCGCACAAGTGACCCCATTTTGTAAACTACACCTCTCAAGGAATTCATCTAGGGAAGTAGTGAGTATTTTTTAATTTATACCATTGGGCAGTGAAGAAAACATTAATTATATTTTTACCACAAAAAAATGTTTTACCCTCAGATTTTACATTTTCACACAGGGCAATGGGTAAAAATGGTGCCGAAATGTGTCACACAATTTCTTCTAAACGTGGCCATACCCTATATGTGGCTGTACCGTACCGCTTAGCCATACGGCGAGATCCGGGAGGGATGGAGCGCTATTTGACTCTTGGAGAACAAATTATTATAGAATAGTTTGCGGACTCCATATTCACAGCCCCTAAGTGCTAGAAGAGCAGAATCCCCCCTCAAGTGACCCCATTTTGGAAATTATACCCCATTGGGAATTTACCTACAGGTGTATTGACAATTTTGACTCCATGGGTCTTTTCCAGAAACAAGCAGCAGTGGATGTTGCTGAGTGAAAATTTCAAACTGCTGTTGAAGTGACCAGTACGCTGTAGTGACCAGTACGTTGTGCCCAGCTCGTGCTTCTGGAGACATGCACCTGTAAATTAGGCAAGCTCTTATTGCTACAGGAATGCCAAACATGTGGACCCTAAATGTAGTTTAGGCACATTCTGGGGCTCAGAAGGGATGGGGCATTTGGATTTGGGAGCACAAAATTTTCTGGATTTCTTTTGTGGGGCAAGGGCCATTTCGCTTTTCCAGAGCCTTTCTGCTACCAGTAACTTGGAAGTCCCTTATATTTTTAACAGATCACGGACCTGAGTCGGGACTAGCTTTTTTTGAGGACTAAGTTGAAGCTTTTATTGGGAACATTTTACATAACATTTATCCGGCGCTCTAGGCTGAGCACTTACATCGGGGTTTCCATCTAAATTTCCAAGTGATATAATTCAGATGAAACCCCTGCGGGATCTATTCACTATAATGAGGCAGCAGAGTTACTCTGGACTCCTTCTGGCCTTTGTTTAGCGGTGTCCTTTTTTTCAGAAGTGCACAAAACTGTGGCCAACCGCACTTTTATGCACGCCTTAAAAAAACTGACACCATGGTATCACAGGCCAGATGGCATCCACAGTTCCTCCATCTGCCTCATTACAGGGAATCTTCCGTCATGGGTTCCGTCTAAATCACGTATTTCAGAGATTTACACGGAAACTGGTGTAAGTGCTCAGCGCAGAGCGCAGGATAAATGTGCGCCGAGCCTTGCTGCGATCTTTGGGAGACATAATAAACAAATCAGTAGCAGGTGAAGAATTGGTTTTATTTATTTTTTACGCCGTTCCTCGTGCGGTATAAGTGATGAGATTACTTTATTCTTCGGGTCGGTGCGATTACAGCGATACCAGATTTATATCGTGTTTTTAGGATTGACAGCTGTCACACACTAAAAAACATTTTTTTTTTGCAAAATCTAGTTTTTGCATCGCCATATTTTGAGAGCTATAATTTTTCCATATTTCGGCCGACAGAGTCATGTGACAGCTTGTTTTTTGCGGGACGAGTTGACATTTTTATTGGTACCATTTTTGAGTACGTGACATTTTTTGATCGCTTTCTATTCCGTTTTTTGGGAAGCAGAATAAACAAAAACCAACAATTCAGGAATTCCATTCTGCGTGTGGTAAAAGTGATAAGGCAGCGTTATTCTTCGGGTCAGTACTTTTACAGCGATACTACACTTATATAGTTTTTTTATGTCTTGGCGCTTTTACACAATAAAACTATTTTATAGAAAAAATTATTTTTTTGCATCGCTTTATTCTGAGAGCTATAACTTTTTTATTTTTCGGCTGATGGAGCTGTATGGCGGCTTTTTTTTGCGGAACAAGATGATGCTTTCAGCGGTACCATTTTTATTTCCATTTGGCTTTTTGATCGCATTTTATTCCACTTTTTGTTTGGCGATATGATGAAAAAGCATCGTTTTTTGCTCAGTTTTTTTTTTTTTTTTTTTTTTACAGTATGCACAGAAGGAGTTAATTAGTGGGACAGTTTTATAGATCAGGTTGTTTCGGACGCGGCAATACCAAACTATGTGTACTTTTTGTTTTAGCATAAATATACTGCTTTATTGGTTTAATATTTTATTTATTTTGTGATTTTTTTTTTTTAACAGTTTGAAAACATTTTTTAGACTTTTTTTTTTTTTTTTTACTTAGTCCTGTATGGGACATTAATTTTTATTTTTCTAATCACTGTTCTCATGCAATGCAATAGACATGTATTGCATTGCATGAGAGCTCTACTGACAGTGTAAAACTGTCATTATCTCCTGCTAGACTCAGCTGCAGGCTGAGCCTAGCAGAACACCGTACATGGCAGACCCGGAGGCTTTCATGTGACCTCCGGCTGCCATGACAACGCCAGGTCCTCTCAGACATCAGGGGGGCAGTCGGAGAGGTAAGTGAACGACCCCCTCTCCTCTCACTATCTTCTAAATGCCGAGATTACTATGGATCGCGGCATCTAGAAGATAGCAAAGGGTTAACATCTTTGGGACCTGATACAATCAGGTCCCGGTGATGTCCCCTGTCACTGCTACTGATCTGCACCGCACCCGCAGCGCTTGCAGGACCACTGACCGTTTATAAACGTCGGCGCTGCACAGAGTCCAGGCAGCGCCGATGTTTATATACAGTGGGCGGTCGGGAAGCGGTTAAGAAACATATCCTATACTATGGCATATGGGGGGTTTTTTTGCACACCTATAGATTTGAATGAGCAAATCTCATCCGTTTTTGTTTTGTTTGTTTGTTTTTTTCACATTATTTTTTACACACAGATTCAGTCAGCGAAAAAAAAATCGCTTATCTGCACTGTCCCATTGAATAACATTGGTCCGAGTGTTTTTTGTTTTTTTTTCCACCGACACACTCAGATCGAAAATAGTCATGTGAACGAGCCCTCACTGTGCAAATTTAAATCTCGTTGCCTGCTGCCACCGATTCCTGGCGCTGATCTTGTTCAGTCTCTAGAGTTTTTGTGCAGGAGTTTTCAAAGTCTCACCATTACAATTGGCTGCACTGCCAATCGTGGATGACCCAGTTGCCTGATTACATAAAACATTACAATAAGTGTTGAGCGAGCGTGCTCGTTTAACTCTTTAAACGAGCACGTCCGGGTACTCGCCGAGTAGTTTCGGCGTGCTCGGCATCTAGGTGTCAGCCGCTGCGGCTGCATGTGTCGTGGCTGTTAGACACATGCAGGGATTACCTTTTTATCAGGCAGTCCCTGCATGTGACACAGCTGTCTTAACAGCCGCGACACATGCAGCGGCTGACACCTAGATGCCGAAAATACTCGGCGAGTACCCGAGCGTGCTCGTTTAAAGGGTTAATCGAGCACGCTCGCGCATCACTAATTACAATCTTTCATTCATGATATTTACATCTACACATTTTAGGGTCAAACTGTTCTCTTAACTGACAAGTCAAAAAAAACTATATAGGAAGGTGCCAGAGGCACATGACGTCGTGTTCCATTGGCAGAAACCTCTAGTTCACTTATATTCTTGGGTTATCAAGAGACTGGTCAAAAAAGTTTAGATCTTTGCCATGGACAAACAAGGAAAAGGATGCACAAAGATGGCAAAGGATGGTTCCTAGAGATAGAGTTCTAGGAACACACCGGTTACGCTGCCTGGATGTGGCATAAAAAGGAAACCATCACTGGCCGCCACCAGATTCCTGAGGAGGCAGATGGTCAAAAACCCATGAGTAAAGAAACTTGAGTTTGTAGACGCTGATTGCAAATACATTTTCTTCTTATAACTGTGACAGATGCTACCAACACTAGTGACAAAACCTGTATTTCTCAATTGTAAAAAATCTTTTATTGTAGCTGTGCTTATTTTCTCATGTTATCCACTAACTACTCTTGGAAATAATTGGGTGCTAAGCATGTACCGAAGCGTATAGAATTGGTGTACGTGTAATAATAATCTGAACACAAGGTGGCACTGTAACACAATGCAGCTGCTGCTTTCCACGACTGTAACACTGAGACGATCCACGTACACAGTATATTGGATGAAAATGCGAATGTATTGAACACAGGGCCAAATTAATATATTATTGATATTCTGATTCACCCTAATGTGCAATCCACTGCAATACTTTTTTTTTGTTTTTAAAAAGTGACTTTTTATCCCATTAGTTTTTTTTATGTAGGGTTTTTTGCGGTCATCAAAATTTTCATAGTTGTGTCTCTTGTACAGATCATCCTCCTAGGAGAGAAGACCCTGGCTGCGGTCCCGCTGTAACATTTCAGCAGGTGCCTATGAGCCCTTCACAGCCCGATCTTCCCTCATCCGTCCATATTCCTGCAGCTACATCAGAGCCAAATGTGAGTAAGAAGGGAACTTGTTCTTCTAACATCAAATTTTTCTGTACATTGAAGTTATATATTGGGAGTATATCACCTTGATTGTTTGTTTTGTTTTTTTTATATATATCTATATATCTTTTCTTCCACTGTATAGGAAAGTGTAGTCTGTATGCTTTCCAATACAGAGGGGCACACATAAAGGGGAATTAGTCACAACCTTCCATAGGGGGTGTGCATTGCATCCTCTCATCATATACAGTGCCTACAAGTAGTATTCAACCGCCTGCAGATTTAGCTGGTTTGATAAGATGCAAATAAGTTAGAGCCTTCAAACTGCAAACGAGAGTAGGTTTTATGAACAGAAGCATAAATCTTACAAACCAAAAAGTTATGTTGCTCAGTTGAATTTTATTAAATTTTAAACATAAAAGTGTGGGTCAATTATTATACAACCCCTATGTTTAATATTTTGTGGAATAACCCTTGTTTGCAATTACAGCTAATAATCGTCTTTTATAAGACCTGATCAGGCCGGCACAGGTCTGTGGAGTTATCTTGGCCCACTCCTCCATGCAGATCTTCTCCAAGTTATCTAGGTTCTTTGGGTGTCTCATGTGGCCTTTATTCTTGAGCTCCTTCCACAAGTTTTCAATTGGGTTAAGGTCAGGAGACTGACTAGGCCACTCCAACACCTTGACTTTTTCCCTATTGAACCAGGCCTTGGTTTTCTTGGCTGTGTGCTTTGGGTCGTTGTCTTGTTGGAAGATGAAATTACGACCCATCTTAAGATCCTTGATGGAGAAGCGGAGGTTCTTGGCCAAAATCTCCAGGTAGGCCGTGCTATCCATCTTCCCATGGATGCGGACCAGATGGCCAGGCCCCTTGGCAGAGAAACAGCCCCACAGCATGATGCTGCCACCACCATGCTTGACTGTAGGGATGGTATTCTTGGGGTCGTATGCAGTGCCATCCAGTCTCCAAACGTCACGTGTGTGGTTGGCACCAAAGATCTCGATCTTGGTCTCATCAGACCATAGAACCTTGAACCAGTCTGTCTCAGAGTCCTCCAAGTGATCATGAGCAAACTGTAGACGAGCCTTGACATGACGCATTGAAAGTAAAGGTACCTTACGGGCTCGTCTGGAACGGAGACCATTGCGGTGGAGTACGTTACTTATGGTATTGACTGAAACCAATGTCCCCACTGCCATGAGATCTTCCCGGAGCTCCTTCCTTGTTGTCCTTGGGTTAGCCTTGACTCTTCGGACAAGCCTGGCCTCGGCACGGGAGGACACTTTCAAAGGCTGTCCTGGCCGTGGAAGGCTAACAGTAGTTCCATAAGCCTTCCACTTATGGATGATGCTCCCAACAGTGGAGACAGGTAGGCCCAACTCCTTGGAAAGGGTTTTGTACCCCTTGCCAGCCTTGTGACCCTCCACGATCTTGTCTCTGATGGCCTTGGAATGCTCCTTTGTCTTTCCCATGTTGACCATGTCTGAGTGCTGTTCACAAGTTTGGGGAGGGTCTTAAATAGTCAGAAAAGGCTGGCAAAAGAGATCTTTAATCCACACATCTGAAGCTCATTATTCTTGGTGCCTGAACTACTTCTTAATACTTTAGGGGGACCAAACAGAATTCTTGTGGTTTGAGGGGTTGAATAATAAATGACACTCTGAATTAACTTTTTACGTTTTAAAAAAAAAACAAAAAACAAAAACAAAATTTGCTGCAGTGCATTTCCCACTTCCAGGCTGATCTACAGTACAAATGTCACAATGCCAAGTTAATTCCGCATGTGTCAACCAGCTAAATCTGCAGGGGGTTGAATACTACTTGTAGGCACTGTATCTCTGGATATAGGATATGTCAACAGTCTTACCCTGGGCATGTATTAGGGTTGTAAAAAATAAGGTGTCATTAAAATAGCCCTGATACCCAATGGTTACCTTCATTTAATAGATATCGATGGCAACATGAGGTTTGTATTCAAGAAAATAAAAAGTGTAATATATTTGCTTGTACTAAAGGTCCATATTCTGTATCATATTTTATTTAAAGGCATAATCTCCTGCCTGATATGACAGTATGTCTGTCTGTACAAGTCTTTTTAAAGCGGACCTTTCCCTAGATTTAGCATGTTAAATTGGCCACATCATGGAGTAGTGACTGCAGAGCTGATCTTTTTTATTTCATTTACTCCTGTCCGTTGCAGTTTAGGTTGTACCGTAATTTATGATAAGTCCAAGGGAGTGTTACAAGAGGCTAGTGTCTTCTCGGGGGACGTGCTCTTTCAACCCTATTCACAGACATTGCCAGTTACTGGTCGACAGCGTCTGAAAGTGCTAAACTTCTAGATCAGCTTGCGAGCTGTGAGGGGGGAAAGCACACATCTCCAGAGGAGACTGAAGAAGCACCCAGTTGGACTACAAGCTTAGATTTCACATACTGCGCCCCAAAAGCAGCAAATGTGAATATCTCTGTAATGAAGGGACGCAGCACAAAATGGAAAAGTGCAGCAGAATCAGGGGAGCTCAGGGATTTTTACAAGGTCTTGAACTTTAAATTTTTTTGAGCAAATAACAGTTCCTCTTTAAAGTGTACCTCCAGTTTCACAAGAAAAGCATTATAGAGAAGGACTCTGCAGTGCAATCATTTTCCTCTATCGCTCTATTACTGATTTTTGCTTATTACCCGCTACATGTACCGTAAGTCTGTGCTGCAGGTTGAACTAAAATAAGCTGCGTCCTTCCGCTGCTAGGATTCATCTTCAGTGCAGGAGCGAGGGCATAGGATTCTGCAGCTCTGATTCCCGCACCTCAGATGGTGATGGTCATTTTGCAGTAGCAGAAGGAAGCTACTTAGTTTAGTGTAGCCCACAGCACCAACTTCTGATGGTCCGTACTGCTGGTTATTAGCAAAAAAACACTAAGAGTGGGTTAGCGAAATGATTGCTCTGTGCTGTAATTATTTTCTTATGAAGCTGGGGGGTACACTTTTAATGTTAGTAAAATATCACAAACGCTGTCTTTACCCCACTTGCTACTCCAACTTGTGGAAGGTGCACCTTAAATTGACTGTATGTGCAATATCCTATGAGAATACAGTCATATAGATTCTTATACAAACTATACAAGTCTGTAATGTGACGGCAACAATCCTGTGATAAGAAATAATCTGACTGTTGTACTATATGCTGCAATCAGATTCCTGAAAGTCATGCATGTCCTGGGTTGTTATAAATCTCATGCTGTAGATTATATTGTTTGTTTTACCTTTTTTAATATTCATTTGAATTGTTTAATCATTGGCCTCCAGTTTCGATCACACTTGGCTCCTTCAGGTGTTTCTGAGTCCAAAGATGATTTGATCACTCCAGTGGTAATATCGGCTACTGCGTCAGGATCAAGCATGTTAGCAACACAGAAACTGGTAATTGCAAACCTTGATTTATAACTGTGCTCTTCCATTGCAATGCTTGACATTAAGAGATCAGTCTGGGCTATGGACAACTTTGACATGGAAAGAATTATTTTAGCGGTTTCCTTTAGCTAAAGAATTGCACCAAATTTCAGTCTGGAGTCTTCAGTCCTTCATTTATTTTCAGAACCACTAATATGCCATTTGCAGACTGATCCAAGTTTCAGATTTTTCACACGTGGGAGTGGTTCTCCCAGTAATATAAGCTCAATGTGAGCTCTGGGTGTATCCTGGGTCATGCTGACTTCACTTGCTTTCATGTATAAAGACAGCTGCTATCTTGCACTTATACTATGTGCTTTCCTATTTTTCTATAGCCTATTTTCTCTGCCCTTTTTGAGACTGTACATGCTTTCCACTCACCACTGCTGATCTGTGTCCAACCCAGATGCTGCTATCTATAACATTGAAAGAAGGGAGTGGAGAGTAGAGGAGGAGAACTGATCAGGGGCTAAAGGATTTTGTAGGTCACTTGGCTAGATAAAGGATATAGAGACACTGCAGTAGAAAAGTGGTAGAATTTTTTTTTTAATGAAGACTGTTTAGAAAGTTGCCTAACTTTACAGTTAGGAAGTAAATGGGCAATAAAATGTTATTCGGTGCGAATGTGTACTTGACCTTTTTTGAAGAGAATCTGTCAAGTCCATTATGGAGCCCTAGTTCATTTCAATGATCTATCACTCATGTGAGTTTCCGCAGTAGTGAAATAGATCTTGCATCTTACACTTTGCAGTTCACGGGCAGCATGGAGTCCGCTGTGCGGGAAAAGTCCAACGATATTCATGCAATTCAGGAGGTTGCTCCAAACCTCCAGCCACTGATTGACAAATTTGTCGCTATCTGCAGCAATACAAAACTGGAGCACAGAAATGACAGATTGCTGATATATCAGCGTCTGTCACTACTATATGCTGCCCTTAAAGAACACAGCATAACAGACCTGACGGGTTCACTTCAACATGAGTGGCAAAACAGTTTTCCCATAAGAACATGTTATATCTGAGCACCAAAGTTTAAAATCCATTTTTTTTTCCAGTTCAACCCCAATACTTTAGTCTGCTGTTGTTTCAGGAAATCTACCTGTACATTAACAGCAGTGAGCAGACTCTGACCCTGCCTTGTATTGAAGCATCTAAGGAGCGTGTGCAAGGGAGTAGCAGGGTCAGCTGTGAGGTCACATGTGATCAGTGGATCCAGTTATTGTCCTGTCATTGTAACTATGCCTGTGATGATAATGAGACTGCTGAAAACTCTTGCAAGTTCAGGAAGTATAAGCCTAAAATAGCCCCAGTGACCTGTGTGAAAATTGCAAAATTACTAATATTGTTTTTTCTTTAATGAAAATACGTAGAATTTTTTTTTTCAAAATTGAAAAAAATACATGTAACACAAAAACCTTGGCCATTTTCTAACAACACATTCCTTTTTACATTCACAAATGTGCGCCCAGTCTGATTTGATCCCATCTGCAGTGTTTTTCTCTGATTCTTCAGTATCAGAATAATTGCTTTTATATGTTGAGAAGTTTTCCTGCAACAAAACAGAAGCGTATCTGCTTCTTCTGTAGGACTGAACAGGGCTTTGTAGGTTCCATCTGGAGTATAACTAGTGTAGAATCAGACATTGTATATCTCCATGACTTGACATGATGCATTACATGTGCAGAGTCCTGTATTATGATTTGCATAGTACGTGTCGTAAAGGAAATATTGCAGCAAATTTTCACCCTGAGAAGAAAAAGATTTAGCAAACAGACTGAGATACCGATCACAGGGTGCAGCGTTCAGTGGAAACTTCGGGAGGAAAGGCTACATTTTTTTACAAGGTGTTCTTTGTATATTTTGGAGGTAGTTCTGTCCAGTGCAGCTTTAAACCTTTACCCCTTTCATGACCTGACTATTTTCCATTTTTGTATTTTTTTTCCTCCCCTTCTTCCAAGAGCTATATCTTTTTTTTCCACTCCCATAGCCGTATGAGGGCTTGTTTTTTGCGAAGCAAGTTGTACTTTTGAGTGACACCATTTATCTTATGATCTGATGCACTGGAAAGTGGGAAAAAAATTCCAAGTGCATTGAAATTTAAAAAAAAAAAATGGAAATTCACAATTGTTTTTTGGATTTTTTTATTTACCATGTTCACTATACGGCAAAACTGACCAGACAATATGGTTCTCCAGGTCAGAACTAGTACACAGATAACAAACATGTATTGTATTGTATTGTATTGTATTGTATTGTTTTTTATTTAAGTAGTGAAAAAAAATTCTGACATTTGTAAGAAAAAAAAAAAATGTTGTTTACCAGACTATAAGACGCACCGGACCATAAGACGCACCCCAAATTTTGAACATTTATAAAAAGAATAAAAAAAAATGTATAAGATTGGGGTCCATCTTATAGTCTGAATAGGTATCTTACCTGGGGGCAGTGGAGTGAGGGTCACAGGAGGCAGGGTCCGTCAGGAAGCCAGCGGAAGGGAGGAATGCTGCGGATTCTTGGTGCAAGAAGCTGGTGCTCCAGCAGCGGGGCGTTGCGGTGGTGCTGGAGCAGGGTCGCAGTGCCCTCCGTTTCCTCCTGCAGCAGAGGAGGTGAGAGGCTGGGGCTGGGCTCTGAGCGGTGTGCACGGCTTTCCGGTGGCCGCGGCCATCTTCCTGAAGCTGTGCTCTACAGGAAAATTTCCACCCGAGCTCCCAGACTGCTCATGCGGGGGAAAAAAGTGCATCTTATGGTCCTAAAAATACAGTACTTGTGTCATTATTTTCCATGTTTTCGTGATCTGGGGCTGTGTGAGGGCTTATATTTTGCTCCCTGAGCTGATATTTTTATTGATACCATTTTGAGGTAGATATGATGATTTGATCTCCTGCTATTGCATTTTATTGCAATGTTGTGGCTGCCAAAAATAACCCTGTAAGTCTAGCGTTTTGATTTTTTTTTTTTTTCCCTCGTTATGCCGATTACCAATCAGATTAATATATTTTATATTTTGATAGATTGTAAGAGTCCAAACACTGTGATGCCACATATGTGTATTTTTAAATGTATTTATTTTTTGTTAATGGAGCAAAAGGGATGATTTGAACTTTTTGTATTTTTTTTCTCTGTATTTTTAAAAATATTTTTTTTACCTTTACTGTATTTGTTAGTCTCCTTATGGGAGCCTGCGATCACCCGATCGCTTGTACTAGACATAGCCGTATCATCATCATCACTGCTATGTATAGCGAAAATCTCGGTCTCCTATGAACGCCAGCTAACTATTTTTGTTTTTTGCATCCTGAGTGGTTTTATTGTATCCAATTTGAGACACATACTTGGTTTTGATTGTTTGTTTGTTTTTTATTGCATTTTTTAAAGGAGGTGAGGTGACCAAAACCAATATTGTGGGATACTGATTTTTTTTTTTCCTCTTTGCAGTGTTTACTGTATGGGTTAATTAATTATATATTTTGACCAACTCCTTTTTAAAGGCTTTACATTGACTTTTAGGATTGCTACGTTCAGTAGGTGGCACTGGAGCTTTGGTTCTCTGCCTCTCTTTGCTACTTGCAAATCCTAAGTGCTTGCCTGAAGTCGGCAGGTTCGGCCAGCTTTTATCTAATGTGCTTTTACTGCCTCCCTCTTCCCCCGCTAATTTCTCCATGTTTGGATTACTAGAGTATGGAAAGCCTTGTTTGCACTAAGGTAAGCAGAGCTACATGACTGCCCACATACATACAGAAGTGTTTACTATATGGACGCTGAATACCATTACTCGTATTACAATCACTTGTTGAAGAACTCACTATTTTTTTGTGTTTCTAGCCTGTGACCAGAGTTATAACTTCAGGCCAGCAAAAGGCTGGAAAGACGATAACGGCCCGTGTCACTGCTCGTTCTGATCTGGCACAGAAGATCACCAGGACTGGAGGAAGTGTCACTTCTATGGGAGTTTCACCACCAATGAGCTCCATAGTGGTGGAAAAGCATCATCCAATCACTCAGGTAGCTTCAGATGTCACGTTTCCCCATTGTAATAAGTCAACAGCATGGCTAATTGTCTGTTGAGATGTTATAATATGTAAGTCACTACATCACCCATCATTTGCACTACAACCTGACACCTATAGTGAACATCCCATTTTCAATAAAACCTGTAGTCCTGCAGGTCTTCCGTAAGCATTGTCCAACAATGTGTCACCTGCGGGAATTGCACCTCTGAGATCTTGGCAATTAGCAACGTGGATCCTTTATTCTGCTGTCGCCCCTTTACCCCAGTAGCAGTAATAAATCTTGGAAGGTCTAACTAGAACAGGGTAAGACAATAAATCGGCCCAGTCAGTTATAAATCTTTATTTTAATCTTCCTGGAAATGTATGAATAAACTGACTTGACAATAGGGTGTTTCGTTGCACAGTGAGATACGATCAGCACCGATTGGCCAGATGTTATAGGGACACACCTTATTGACAAAAGGGGATTGGTAACAACCATTTGTCAGTTTATTTATACACTTCCAGGTAGAATTACAAAGCAATGACCTTGTGCAGAAGTCTAAGAAAAGATGCTCCAGGCTGTTCAGTAGAGCTGGCAGGTCCTCTTTAATCTGTACTAAGATATTGATTATTTCTGCATGAAGTCTTTGGTTTCTCCATAGCACCACTGACTGCTAACGCCATGAGGATTTTGAGATATGTATCATCAATCTGTTTTACTGCTAGACTGAGACAGCTTTATTCAGTCACAGACAGAGTCCCACACCTCCTCCTGTGGGGTCCTCTGCCCTCCAGCGGGGTCCTCTGCCCTCCTGCTTCTGTTAAATGGCAGTGTTTCTCATTGGCATAGTGTGGCAGGAGAGGTAAGGATCATTATGCCATCTTGGTAGATGATCATGCCAAACAGCCTGGTAATGACCCATCTATCGCATTTCCCAATAGCTAACAAGGTTGCTGCCGGGTCACAGAGGCATTGTTCTAATCTTTTCATTATGGAGCTTTATGTAATTCTGTTACTAAATGTCCTTTTTCTAAATATTTATATCTTTAAAGCAAACCATTTCTCAAGCCATAGCTGCAAAATACCCTCGATCTGCATTGCCCAGTGCCAGGGGTACTGGGCAAAGTGCCCGAACATCTCACGTCCACTCCGGAGTCCATTCAATCAAAGTCGTTGACTGACCTTCAGTTCGTGTGTCTTCAAAGTCCATGAGCAAATCCACAAGAAGACCCTCAGTAAATAATAAAATACCGGTTCTGACGTGATACAACGTCTTGATTCTGGATGGAGCATATCTACCTCTGGATGAATTTTACCTGCTCATGGCTGTAGATGTATCGGAGTCCTGCTTCTCCTGATCGATCCTGACGTTTCCCTTGTATGTGGCTATAGGGTATTTACCGAGGTGCCTTATGTGTGTTGTATAGTATTTATCAAGTCTAATTTATGTCTTTCATTTAATACTTTTCTATGGTTCAGAGTTTTGTGGGCCACATTGACCTTAAATGAGAATATCTACAGCTGCTGTGTTTTTATAATTTACTATTTTGTAATAAAGCAAATTTTCATTTACAATTTCTGAGTGTTTTAATTAAGTGGGCAGAAATGTAAGGGTAAAGGACTAGAGGTTATGGTTTTGTTGGAAAAAATAAACATGAAATCAGCACTGCCAACTGTACGGATGCCGTAGCACAAGTTACCTCAGTCTTATCCAATGTACAATATGGTTAGGACACTGGCTCAGTGGTTAGGACTGATGCTTTGGGGTCCTGGGTTCAAATCCACGGACAACATCTGCAAGGAGTTTGTATGTTCTCCTCGTGTTTGCGTGGGTTTCCTCCGGGTTCTCCGGTTTCCTCCCACACTCCAAAGACATACTGATAGGGAATTTAGATTGTGACATTCTGAAAACTATGATAATGCCTGTAAAGCGCTGTGGCACCTTGCGATCATAATTCCTCGGATGTATGCAGAATCATTCTCGATTAGCTTGAGCGAACTAATTCTTGGAGGGAAAAATCAGAAGCTTTTTGTCCAATGCTGTGGACTCAACAAAGGCAAGAAAGCGTCTAAGAATACTATTTTTAACCTGATTTAAGAAAGCAAGCTATTTATGAAGCCTATGAGACTCAAGATTTCCAGAAAACTAAAACACTAACAACCAGCCAAAAGGTTCTGTACCTAGATATTATGTTATAAGAAAAATCTGTTTAGTGAAGGCTGAAACCTGCACCAGGATCAGTATAACCCTGAAAGCCACAAATGAAAACTTATGGAATAACTTAATACACTAAGTTAATGTCATGGCCCTTGTAATAGTTTTTTTGACATATTTGTCACCTTGTGAGGATTTATTTGGGACGACTTGGAGTTTCAGTTGGTAAGTTTGGAGTGTGTGTTGGAAAAGAACAAAGTGGAAAGAACAAATAAAAACAGTAATTCTATTGGGCAAACCTCCAGTAAATCCAATAGAATTGGTGTATTTATTCAGGAATGATGAACAGTATACAGAGATCCCTTAAGGTCTACTGACGCATTACCACTTTAACCCCTTTACCCCTGAGGGTGGTTTGCACGTTAATGACCAGGCCAATTCTTACAATTCTGACCACTGTCACTTTATGAGGTAATTACTCTGGAATGATTCAACGGATCCCGCTGATTCTGAGACTGTTTTTTTCGTGACATATTGTACTTCATGATAGTGGTAAAATTTCTTCGATATCACTTGCGTTTATTTGTGAAAAAATCGGAAATTTGGCGAAAATTTCGCAATTTTCAAAATTTTAATTTTTATGTCCTTTAATCAGAGATACAGTACAGACCAAACGTTTGGACACACCTTCTCATTTAAAGAGTTTTCTGTATTTTCATGACTGTGAAAATTGTACATTCACACTGAAGGCATCAAAACTATGAATTAACACATGTGGAATTATATACTTAACAAAAAAGAGTGAAACAACTGAAAATATGTCTTATATTCTAGGTTCTTCAAAGTAGCCACCTTTTGCTTTGATGACTGCTTTGCACACTCTTGGCATTCTCTTGATGAGCTTCAAGAGGTAGTCACTGGAAATGGTCTTCCAACAATCTTGAAGGAGTTCCCAGAGATGCTTAGCACTTGTTGGCCCTTTTGCCTTCACTCTGCGGTCCAGCTCACCCCAAACCATCTCGATTGGGTTCAGGTCTAGTGACTGTGGAGGCCAGGTCATCTGGCGTAGCACCCCATCACTCTCCTTCTTGGTCAAATAGCCCTTACACAGCCTGGAGGTGTGTTTGGGGTCATTGTCCTGTTGAAAAATAAATGATGGTCCAACTAAACGCAAACCAGATGGAATAGCATGCCGCTGCAAGATGCTGTGGTAGCCATGCTGGTTCAGTATGCCTTCAATTTTGAATAAATCCCCAACAGTGTCACCAGTAAAGCACCCCCATACCATCACACCTCCTCCATGCTTCACGGTGGGAACCAGGCATATAGAGTTCATCCGTTCACCTTTTCTGCGTCGCACAAAGACACGGTGGTTGGAACCAAAGATCTCAAATTTGGACTCATCAGACCAAAGCACAGATTTCCTCTGGTCTAATGTCCATTTCTTGTGTTCTTTAGCCCAAACAAGTCTCTTCTGCTTGTTGCCTGTCCTTAGCAGTGGTTTCCTAGCAGCTATTTTACCATGAAGGCCTGCTGCACAAAGTCTCCTCTTAACAGTTGTTGAAGAGATGTGTCTGCTGCTTGAACTCTGTGTGGCATTGACCTGGTCTCTAATCTGAGCTGCTGTTAACCTGCGATTTCTGAGGCTGGTGACTCAGATAAACTTATCCTCAGAAGCAGAGGTGACTCTTGGTCTTCCTTTCCTGGGACGGTCCTCATGTGAGCCAGTTTCTTTGTAGCGCTTGATGATTTTTGCAACTGCACTTGGGGACACTTTCAAAGTTTTCCCAATTTTTCGGACTGACTGACCTTCATTTCTTAAAGTAATGATGGCCACTCGTTTTTCTTTACTTAGAATTTGTATTATGGCAAGAAAAAGCCGCTAAGTCTATTCAGTAGGACTATCAGCTGTGTATCCACCAGACTTCTGCACAACACAACTGATGGTCCCAATCCCATTTATAAGGCAAGAAATCCCACTTATTAAACCTGACAGAGCACACCTGTGAAGTGAAAACCATTTCCGGTGACTACCTCTTGAAGCTCATCAAGAGAATGCCAAGAGTGTGCAAAGCAGTCATCAAAGCAAAAGGTGACTACTTTGAAGAACCTAGAATATAAGACATATTTTCAGTTGTTTCACACTTTTTTGTTAAGTATATAATTCCACATGTGTTAATTCATAGTTTTGATGCCTTCAGTGTGAATGTACAATTTTCATAGTCATGAAAATACAGAAAAATCTTTAAATGAGAAGGTGTGTCCAAACTTTTGGTCTGTACTGTATGTTACACAAAATAGTTAATAAATAACATTTCCCACATATCTACTTTACATCAGCACAATTTTGGAACCAAAATTTTTTTTTAGTAGGAAGCTATAAGGGTTAAAAGTTGACCAGCGATTTTCTCATTTTTACAACAAAATTTACAAAACCATTTTTTTAGAGACCACATCACATTTGACGTGACTTTGAGGGGCCTTTATGACAGAAAATACCCAAAAGTGACACCAATCTCAAAACTGCACCCCTCAAAGTGCTCAAAACCACATTCAAGAAGTTTATTAACCCTTCAGGTGCTTCACAGGAATTTTTGGAATGTGGAAGAAAAAAATGAACATTTAACTTTTTTCATAAAAATGTTACTTTAGACCCAATTTTTTTTTATTTTCGCAGGGGTAACGGGAAAAAATGGACCCCAAAATTTGTTGTGCAATTTCCCCTGAGCACGCGGATACCCCATATGTGAGGAAAAAACACTGTTTGGGCGCACTGCAGGGCTCGGAAGGGAAGGAGCACCATTTGACTTTTTGAATGTAAAATTTGCTTGAATAATTAGCAGACACCATGTTGCGTTTGGTAAGCTCCTGATGTGCCTAAACAGTGGAAACCCCCCACAAGTGACACCATTTTGGAAACTAGACCCCCCTCCTCCAGGGAACTTATCTTGATGTGTGGTGAGCACCTTGAACCCCCAGGTGCTTCACAGAAGTTTATAACATTGAGCCGTAAAAATAAAATTTTCACATTTTTCCAACAAAAATGTCTTTCAGTCCCCAATTTTGCATTTTCACAAGGGTAACAGGAGAAATTGCACCATGCAGTTTGTTGTGCAATTTCTCCTGAGTAAGCCGATACCCCATATGTGGGGGAAAACCACTGTTTGGGTGCACGGCAGGGTTCGGAAGGGAAGGAGCGCCATTTGACTTTTTGAATGTAAAATTTGCTTGAATAATTAGCGGACGCCATGTTGCGTTTGGGGAGTCCCTGATGTGCCTAAATAGTGGAAACCACCCCCCCTCCCTCCAGGGACTCCATTTTGGAAAGTACACCCCTCCAGGATTTTATCAAGGGGTATAGTGAACATTTTGAACCCAGAGGTACGACAGAATTTGATAACATTAGGTCATCATATTGAATAAGTTGTCATTAGTCTTGAGTGCAAGTGCTCAGTATTTGAGTTAGCATCGGGTGCTCAGGTATGCACCAAGTATCGCGGGTGCTCAAGTGACATGCTCGAGTCCCCGCCCCGCATGTTTCATGGTTATTAGACACCCCCAAAAAAAAACATGCGGGGATCGCTCATGCATGGCAGGCAATCCCCGTGAGGTTTTTTTGGCTGTATAACAGCTGCAAAACATTTGGGGCGGAGTCTCAAGCATGTCACTCAAGCACCCGCTATACTCGGTGCATACCCGAGCACCCGAGGCAAACTCAAGTAGCAAGCACTTGCGCTCAACATTAGTCGCAATATCGTCGTCATTTTTTTTATTTACTTCTGTAAAAACCCCAACCCCAACCCTAACCCTAGCCCAACCCTTGCGCAACTCTAACCCTAGCCCAACCCTAGCTTAACCCTACCCTAACCCTAGCCCTACCCTAACCATAGCAGAACCCAAACCCTAGCACAATCTTAACCCTAGCACTACCCTAACCCTAGCACAACCCTAACCCTGAAGTTTATTTTTTACGCCGTTCCTCGTGCGGTATAAGTGATTAGATGTGTTTATTCTTCGGGTCGGTATGTTTACAGTGATGCCAGATTCATATTGAGTTTTTATGATTGACAGCTGTCACACACTAATAGACGCATGTTTTTGCATTGCCATATTTTGAGAGCTATCATTTTTCCATACTTCGGTCGACAGAGTCATGTGATGGCTTGTTTTTTGTGGGACAAGTTGACGTTTTTATTGATACCATTTTCGGGCACGTGACATTTTTTCATCGCTTTCTATTCTGATTTTTAGAAGTCAGAATAAATAAAAACCAACAATTCAAGAATTGTTTTTTGAGGTTTTTTTTTAAGCCGTTCTGCGTGTGGTAAAATTGATAAGGCAGCTTTATTCTTCAGGTCAGTACGTTTACAGCGGTTTCGCATTTATATATTTTTTTTATGTTTTGGCGCTTTTACACAACAAAAACTATTTATAGAAAAAGAATTGTTTTTGCATAGCTTTATTCTGAGAGCTATAACTTTTTTATTTTTTGGCCGTTGGAGCTGTATGGCGGCTTGTTTTTTGCAGGACAAGATGACGTTTTCAGCGGTACTATTTTTATTTACATTTTTGATCGCATTTTATTCCATTTTTTGTTTGGTGGTATGATGATAAAACATCGTTTTATGTTTCGTTTTTTATTTATTTTTTTACCGTGTTCACTAAAGGGGTTAACTAGCGGGACAGTTTTATAGGTCAGGTCGTTCCGGACGTGGCGATACCAAATATGTGTACTTTTATTGATTATTTATTTATGGGTACTATATATATATATATATATATATATATATATATATATATATATATATATATATATATACAGTACAGATCTAAAGTTTGGACACACCTTCTCATTTAAAGATTTTTCTGTATTTTCATGACTATGAAAATTGTACATTCGCACTGAAGGCATCAAAACTATGAATTACCACATGTGGAATTATATACTTAACAAAAAAGTGTGAAACAACTGAAAATATGTCTTATATTCTAGGGTCTTCAAAGTAGCCACCTTTTGCTCTGATGACTGCTTTGCACACTCTTGGCATTCTCTTGATGAGCTTCAAGAGGTAGTCACCGGAAATGGTCTTCCAACAATCTTGAAGGAGTTCTCAGAGACACTTAGCACTTGTTGGCCCTTTTGCCTTCACTCTGCGGTCCAGCTCACCCCAAACCATCTCGATTGGGTTCAGGTCTGGTGACTGTGGAGGTCAGGTCATCTGGCGTAGCACCCCATCACTCTCCTTCTTGGTCAAATAGCCCTTACACAGCCTGGAGGTGTTTGGGGTCATTGTCCTGTTGAAAAATAAATGATGGTCCAACTAAATGCAAACCGGATGGAATAGCATGCCGCTGCAAGATGCTGTGGTAGCCATGCTGGTTCAGTATGCCTTCAATTTTGAATAAATCCCCAACAGTGTCACCAGCAAAGCCCCCCCACACCATCACACCTCCTCCTCCATGCTTCACGGTGGGAACCAGGCATGTAGAGTCCATCCGTTCACCTTTTCTGCGTCGCACAAAGACACGGTGGTTGGAACCAAAGATCTCAAATTTGGACTCATCAGACCAAAGCACAGATTTCCACTCGTCTAATGTCCATTCCTTGTGTTCTTTAGCCCAAACAAGTCTCTTCTGCTTGTTGCCTGTCCTTAGCAGTGGTTTCCTAGCAGCTATTTTACCATGAAGGCCTGCTGCACAAAGTCTCCTCTTAACAGTTGTTATAGAGATGTGTCTGCTGCTAGAACTCTGTGTGGCATTGACCTGATCTCTAATCTGAGCTGCTGTTAACCTGCGATTTCTGAGGCTGGTGACTCAGATAAACTTATCCTCAGAAGCAGAGGTGACTCTTGGTCTTCCTTTCCTGGGGCGGTCCTCATGTGAGCCAGTTTCTTTGTAGCGCTTGATGGTTTTTGCAACTGCACTTGGGGACACTTTCAAAGTTTTCCCAATTTTTCGCACTGACTGACCTTCATTTCTTAAAGTAATGATGGCCACTCGTTTTTCTTTACTTAGCTGCTTTTTTCTTGCCATAATACAAATTCTAACAGTCTATTCAGTAGGACTATCAGCTGTGTATCCACCAGACTTCTGCACAACACAACTGATGGTCCCAACCCCATTTATAAGGCAAGAAATCCCACTTACTAAACCTGACAGGGCACACCTGTGAAGTGAAAACCATTTCCGGTGACTACCTCTTGAAGCTCATCAAGAGAATGCCAAGAGTGTGCAAAGCCGTCATCAAAGAAAAAGGTGGATACTGTGAAGAACCTAGAATATAAGACATATTTTCAGTTGTTTCACACTTTTTTGCTAAGTATATAATTCCACATGTGGTAATTCATAGTTTTGATGCCTTCAGTGTGAATGTACAATTTTCATAGTCATGAAAATACAGAAAAATCTTTAAATGAGAAGGTGTGTCCAAACTTTTGGTCTGTACTGTATATATATATATATATATATATATATATATATATATATATATATATATATATATATATATTTTTTTTTTTTTTATTATTATTATTATTATTATTATTTATTTCATTTTTTTTATATATATATTTTTACAATTTTTTTTATTTTATTTATTTTTTTCACATTCTGATACTTTTGTTACTTTTACACTTTGTCCCACTATGGGACTTTCACTTTTTGCAGCCTGATCGGCTGTATAGCACAGGAATGCAGAACCATCCCTGTGCTATGCAGCCTGTCAGCGCTGCACAGGGAGAAGTTACTTTGGTCGTGCACTGCGCATGACCAAATCAACTTCCTGGTGACCCGGATGTTGTCATGATGACTGACGTCGGGTCACCATGGCAACCTCCGGGACCAGACTCAGACGCCGGGAGAGAAGGTAAGTATCGTGCTTACCTCCTCTTGCCACCGGAATGCTGCGATCTATTTCGATCGCAGCATTTCGGGGGTTAATGTGCCGGGAGCGGTGCTGGATCGCTCCTGGCCCATGAGCAGTGCGGGACCACTCCTGGCACATTGTTACAGCTGACACCCGGTGCTATCAGCTGACACCCGGCGGCGATCTCACCCGCACCGCTTGTGTGCAGGCGAAATCGCCAGGGTGTACTAATATGTATAAGGCCCAGGGCACAGATACGTATTAGTACGCCTTGGGCCGGAAAGGGGTTAAGGAGTGGTTTTACACAAAGCATTTTTAGGGGGGAAAAAAGGGTTTTCCTATACGAATATTTTTTTTAATGCGATTTTTGTTTTTTATGCTGTAGACAACTCTTGTATGAACACAACAAAAATTTTCCCTTACTTTACACACTTTTTAGTGCATTGTTTTTTTTTTGGGAGGGGGGGGCAGGGGGGTCAATAGAATTAATACTGGAGATACCAGGAGTGCTGAGGTAAGAAGACACTGCTCACACTGCTGTCCATCAGATCTAATAGTGGAGATACCAGTGGTGCTGAGGTAAGAAGAGACTGCTCACACTGCTGTCCATCTGATCTAATACTGGAGATACCAGGAGTGCTGAGGTAAGAAGAGACTGCTCACACTGCTGTCCACAGTGTCTATCTGATCTAATTTACTAAATATACCACTTACTGTATCTAATTTACCACTGGCTGTGTTTACCAAAACAGACACATTTGTAGAACTAACAAGTCCTCCAGAGTAATGCTAAAAAAAAGAATTCTTAATATAAAATAAATGTTTATTATATTAAAAGTGCATTATTTACATAATTACTTTAAATGGTCACTGTTGTTTTAGCATACTTTGCATAAATCAAAGTCCAGATAAAAAAAAACAACTTTTGTTACTGGATAAATATGCTTCTTTCACCACTTACAAGATTCCTCTCCAAGCATACTCATGAAATCACTCTGAAGAACAGCAAAAATTAATCTGTCTCAAAACAGGACAGACTTCCAGTCTATTGAAGTATCAGATGACAGATGCCTATTGAAAACTATGAAGGGGGAGCAGAGTGAGAAACAGAGGCAGAGAGACACACACAGATTGGGTAGCTTCTTTATACAGTTTAGTTTTTTTTGTCCATATAATGTATGTATCTTTGTACCTACATTTTGGGATTTAATAATACATAAATCTGTTAATAACAATTAAAGTAAGTCAGCAATGTAATAGATGTAGAAGCAGAAGATAGTTTGGGAATCTAAAATCTGTGTCTTCACCTCTCAGCAAGCGGCAGTTTGTATATATATTATTTCTCAATTATTTTTCCTGAAACCTGAGACATTTTAATACAAGTCTTAAGACCATGTCATTCATGCATTATTCCGAGAGAAGTCATATGGTTGTTCACAACTAGAAATGAAAGCAAGATGCAGAGCCATTTGTAGGATGTGAGGTCTAATGTTTGTTTTCTTGTCCTCATCTCATATACACTGTATGTGCCAGGAACAATCTGAGATGGTATCAGTTCATTGGTTTGATGGTTTTACTTAGTCCTTATGTTGTATAATTTTTTTAGTTCCATCCAGTATTAGGAAATCGTGCATTTCTTGGGCTGCACACCATCACTGCTCGCTACTCGGAAGGTTTCTGTAAAGAAAGGAAGACCGAGAAATGTTAGCTAGGGAGGTAGTGTGTCCATAGTTTTGAATTACTCCAATTCTAAAGATCCACCTGATCTTACTATTGAAGATAATAATCTGTGGTTCTCCATATGTTCAACTTTCTGGAATTCATAGCGGCCAGTCTTTTTGGTGGTTGACTACAATTAACCTACGGACCATACATACATACTCTTCTCCAGCTATACAAAGGTTTCTTGTACCAAAATAAGAAGTGTCCTAGGTTGTACATGTATATATGTATCTGCATGCTAGCCATGTTTGCAGATAAGTATACATGTATATATTGGCCCCCATCTCCTTATGTGTTTCTGTCTGTTTACTGCTGTTGGGGGCAGGATCAACAAAATGTCCAGCCATGTACTAAAACAGGTTTTGCGAGTATGGTTGGACATGAACAAAGACCTTAGCCAGTGAGCCGGGAATAATACATTTCCTGTGCTGGACTTAAAACCCCAGAGCACTCATGTTCTAGCCCTTTTTTTTGGACTCTTGGAGACATGGATACAACACATGGCTGAGTATCTCTCTTTCCTTGTAACTCTTTACTTACTAGCCCTACATACCCTGTACTAACCCTCCTAGATATTGATATCCTTGTATCTATACTGTATATATAGGGAAAGTTAGTATAGTTGGGTGGGCATTGTATATTGTTATTATTATTGTGTACTGTGTTAGTGGGATAAATAGTAGTATATTAACTGTAGACTTTTGTGTAATAAATACCTTTTATTAGCACACTGTTTTGTCTCAGTTGGTGTATAGTATAAGGCACAGATAACGTTAGTGGATATTAATTATTAATAGTCAAGTTTGATGTTAATAGTTAATATCGGACCTGAATAGAGGTGTAGGAGAGTTCCCCCATTAATTACTGATATTTTTGGAGGGAAACCTCGTCCTTTAACAATAAGTATCACTGCAATTATTAAAACTTCATAAACTTGCACTTGGGAAACATAACCTGCCCTTGTACCTACACCACACACCCATATTCTGCCATCTGTAACACAATCATGAGGTTGCGATCACACAGCAGCCATAGTGTGGCTGAAATCCAAGAAACCCTGAGCCCATGTGATGTTTTAATGGCTCTACAAAATCTCATAAAGGGGTGGACACGTTCTCTCTATTATGGAGCACACCTCTCCTCTGCCTCTTGGTTTACTGCTTACTGGGTAGCGGTGTGCGCCTAAAGACTGAAAGTTTGCACAGTTCAGCCCAAGATTGGGGCCACACAGTCAGTCCATTCTCCAATGCTGCAAGCAGAGGCAGCTTTACCTCTGCAGCATCGGAAAAGTCCAGGAGCACTGAAGTTGCCCAAATCCAGCAATCTGGCAGGCTTCAGAACAGCACTTGCAAACTTTTGTAGCAAAGATCCTAGAAGTGCTGCACTCCTTGCCTAGGGCACCGGCCATCTTTGTAGTAGGCAACGAGCAGCAAACAATTAAGTTTAAAAATCCCTCAATTCTTTAGAAAGTAGATTTTTAATAAGAGGTTAATTATTAGAGATGAGCGGTGTTCGAATCGAACTGTTCGCCAATCTCAAATTCGAGCTGTTTTGGGCGGTGTTCGAGCCGTTCGACGAACCCGAACGATTTGAAAAAAATCCGGCTGTTCGAGGTTATGTTCGATAACTGTTCGTGCACCCAAATCGTAACTGGATTTTTTCACAGTAATGCTGATAATCAATGTTAATACACAGTTTGAGTGTACAGCGGGGCGGGGGGAGGGGCATGGGATGGATCTCTGCAGAAATAATGAAGATCTCCATTTTTTTTTCTCTTTCCCGCATTTACAGTGGGGAGGTGCAGTCTGTCAGCCTATCAGCAGCGCACACACGGAGCGAACTGCTTTTTTTCACACAAGCAAGGGCATGTGTCATTGGCTGTGCATGTCCCATGTCCTTGCGCTATAAGACCCAGCCATTTTCCCTGTCGCAACCATTTTCTCACTGCTGCAGCTGAGTGTTAGACGGCACTGCTGCTGCTGTTAGCGCTATATTGTGTAACTGAATTGCAAGCGAATTTTCTCTTAAATAGACAGAAAGGTTTAGGGAGTAGGGACTAGTTTGTAATTGCAGCCCTTTTGAGGGCTAGGTTACAGCAGTTCCTAGCACTTTTAGCAGGCAGGTCTGTGCTCTTAAATCGACAGATAGGTTGGGAGTAGTGACTAGTTGTAATTCCAGCCCTTTTGAGGGCTAGGTTACATCAGTTCCTATCACTTTTTGCCAGGCAGGTCTGTTTTAGTGCTGTGCAAGTGTTTTTCACAGCATTTGGCTAAATCTAGCTAAGCAAATCCTTTTGGGCCTCTTGCAGTGTGTGTTAGTCAGTGGAGTAGCCTATCTGTGTTGCAAGCTACACCACCTGTGTATGTAATACAATTTTTTTACTGCACTTAGCCAAGTAAAACCTTTTGGGCCTGTAGCAGTGTGTGGTACTCAATCTATTAGGCCATCTATACCAAGCTCTACCAGCTTTGAAATTAATAATAATTTTTAGCTGCATCTAGCCCGGAAAATAATTTTGGGCTTAGTAGCAGTGTGTAGTACTCATTGTATTAGGCCATCTATACCAAGCTCCACCAGCTTTGAAATTAATAATATTTTTTAGCTGCATCTTGCCTGTAAAATAATTTTGGGCATATTAGCAGTGTGTGGTACTCATTCTATTAGGCCATCTATACTAAGCTCCACCAGCTTTCAAATTACTAATAATTTTTAGCTACATCTTGCCTGGAAAATAATTTTGGGCATAGTAGCAGTGTGTGGAACTCATTGTATTAGGCCATCTATACCAAGCTCCACCAGCTTTGAAATTAATAATAATTTTTAGCTGCATCTTGCCTGTAAAATAATTTTGGGCATATTAGCAGTGTATGGTACTCATTCTATTAGGCCATCTATACTAAGCTCCACCAGATTTCAAATTACTAACAATTTTTAGCTGCATCTTGCCTGGAAAATAATTTTGGGCATAGTAGTAGTGTGTGGTACTCATTGTATTAGGCCATCTATACCAAGCTCCACCAGCTTTGAAATTAATAATAATTTTTAGCTGCATCTAGCCCGGAAAATAATTTTGGGCTTAGTAGTAGTGTGTAGTACTCATTGTATTAGGCCATCTATACCAAGCTCCACCAGCTGTGAAATAAATAATAATTTTTAGCTGCATCTTGCCTGTAAAATAATTTTGGGCATATTAGCAGTGTGTGGTACTCATTCTATTAGGCCATCTATACTAAGCTCCACCCGCTTTCAAATTACTAATAATTTTTAGCTGTATCTTGCCTGGAAAATAATTTTGGGCATAGTAGCAGTGTGTGGTACTCATTGTATTAGGCCATCTATACCAAGCTCCACCAGCTTTGAAATTAATAATAATTTTTAGCTGCATCTAGCCCGGAAAATAATTTTTCTTCCCAATAGTGGTAGCAATAGAAATATGGCACGCGCGCCTGGCTAACAAAAATATACGCTTCATAACAAAAAACACCAGCCTAGCGCACTGCATTAATAAGATGGCATCATCATCTCTCCCAGTGCTAGGCCTACTATGCCGGCTAGCATTCCTGTGCCTAAAACACAATGTATGGGTCCGCGCTAGCCACGAAGCTGCTGCTTTATCACAATTCAATTGGCAGATTTTCACAGAGCTCCTCCCCAACGCCCACCCATCGGTCAACAGTTGCCCACCCTCCCTATGGGATCTAGTGGCGAATAGTTGATGCCATTAATCAGAGCGTCAGTTGCCCCGTCGACATGGCAAGCATACGGTAAGGCATGGGAAGAGAGGACACGACTAGTAGCAGGCAGACGGGTTGACCAATGTGAACAAGCCAGATTACAAGTCACCATAGAATTTCTCCACCAGATAATGATGAGGGGCATATCAGGGGCGTCAGCGCAGCGGTGTCTGACCGGAGTAGCATTTCACTTCCAACTACTGAATTGGGGAGATGTGACAAAGAGATTCATCATCAGACAATCCATAAAAGGGTGGAAAAGGGGTCAGCCAAGTCAGGAGTGTAGACGTCCCTTCCCGTGTCACTAAAACTGATTTCTCACATCATATCCCTAACACCATTAACATGACACTCACAATTTGAAGCAACACTACTGTCTACTGCATTTGCGATCGCCTTCTTCGGGGCGCTATGCATAAGCAAATTAGTCCCTTAATCCAAAATTACCACCAGTGGAGGCTTAATACACCAGAACGTAGTCATAGCCAATAATGCAATACGTCTACCCATACGCCAATCGAAAACGGTTCCAGCGGGCAGGGGCACTTGGGTATTTCTACAACCCACAAACGGTACACTGAGTCGGGTAACAATAGTAAAAACATATATAACCATCAGATCACAAAGTAATTTCTTCCTATCACACATTGATGGAACGCCATTATCAAGATACCAGTTCCAAGCTATATTTAATAAATGCATAACATCAGCAGGGAACCACCCCAAAGATTACAGGACACACTCATTCCGCATAGGCGCGGCCACGGAAGCAGCAAGAGCAGGACTGTCAGAAACGGAAGTTCAGAGGATAGGGAGATGGCGATCCACGTGTTTGGCGAGATACATAAGACCGGACTTGTTATCCTAACGTGGTTTGTTTCTTTTACAGGTGACGCTAAGCCAACAGTGTGGGTGATAGGCCACTCGTATATATATTGGGCAGAAAAATGGGCGAAAGTCCGCCCAGGCGGGAAGAAATTAGAGTTTCATAACACATATTTCAACTGGAGAGGTATTAGAGGCTTGCTATGGCCACAGGTACTAATGGAGGTAATCAAGGTAGGGAGAGAGGCAAGAGGTCCGGTCATCTTAGTTATACAGGCCGGGGGAAACAACGTAGGTCATCACAAGAGCGCATAACTAATGGCAATAATGAAACTAGACACTGAGCACTTCAGAGAATTTTTCACAAAACTAACTATAGTATGGTCAGAAATTGTGCCGATAGCGGTATGGCAAGGTGCGCAAGACATCACGGCCATCGAACGGACAAGGCAGGTAATAAATATTCGGATGGCAAAATTTAGAAGAGACAGAGGCGGTGTAGTGATACAACACCGACAACTGGAAGGAGATAAAGCAGGCCTCATATGGCCCGACGGTGTTCACTTAATGGATATTGGACTGGACATATTCCTGTCAGGACTCCAGGACGGAGTGGGACAAGTGTTAAGAGTGATGGATGGGGGTCAGAGTCCTGCATACGAGTACGTAGGATCCTCCGTGGCCTGGAAATAGAAAGGACATGTTGGAGAGTTACACTTGTTGGCCAACTTGCCGGTGTGGAGACCCAGGGCATGCTGCAACAAGCTGAATTATTTTAGAAATAAAATGCCTTTCTAATGGAATGAGTATAAAGAGTTAATAAAGCTGTGACCGATCCTCACCCATCCAGTTGTAAGAGTTACATTATTGTATTGTCAAGGAAAGGGGGGCTGAGCATCAGGGTTTGGTTGGGGGTCCCCTCAGTCTGCCTAGGCTAGATGCATTTAATTCTTATTAGATACACAGGTGGTGCTGCTTGCTTTGCAGCTGGGCTACTACGCCCAAAGTATTGCCTAGGCTAGATGCAGTTAAAAATTCTACGCTGACTAGCAGACACTGGAGCTTTGGAGCAGACCTCTAAGTAAACAGCTCTTCAGACTCAACCATCTGTGTTACACCAAGCCTTAGTGTATGTAGTTTCTCACAGTTAAAAGGGGGGGGGAGTGACCCAACCCACCTGGAATTGACAATGCCAACGTCACGTAAAACACAGCAAGGGGACTCCAAAAAGAGTCTCCATTTTTTCCAAAAATGGAGATCAAGTGGAATCAATTGCCCCAGAGTTGCTTAAAACGGTTGGTGAGGTGATTTTACCAAATCCTCAAGCTTTTAGTCTCCCCAGGATGACACAGGGGTAGAAAAGTCCTTACGGAACCATGATTCGTTCATCTTTATGAACGTGAGTCTGTCTACATTCTCAGTGGACAGCCGCGTGCGCTTATCTGTCAGCACACCACCAGCAGCGCTGAACACACGTTCAGAGGGAACGCTGGCTGCAGGGCATGACAAGATCTCCAAGGCGTGAGTGGCGAGCTCCGGACATTTTTCCGGATTGGAATCCCAAAATGAGCAAGGGTCCAGTGACACAGTCATGGCTTCGATGTTCACTTGGAGATACTCCTGTACCATCCTCTCTAGGCGTTGACTATGTGTCAGACTTCTTGTCTCCTGTGGCCTTGCAAAGGATGGTCTAAAAAAGTGGTGAAACGATTCCACAAAATTGCTGTTACCAGCAGATACTGTGTTACTGTTATGGTTTGAGTGATGAAGACTCGACAGTTCCACGGTTGGCAAGTTAGAACTGTGAGATTCACTACGTGCACCACTGGTGTTTTGTGGAAAAGCACATGTAAGATTCTGCAACAGCCTCTGCTGATACTCCTGCATGCGTGAATCCCTTTCTATGGCAGGAATTATTTTGGCAAATTTACTTTTGTACCGGGGATCTAAGAGTGTGGCAACCCAGTAGTCGGGATTACTTCGAATTCTGACAATCCGAGGGTCATGTTGCAGGTAGTGCAGCAAGAAGGCACTTCCTCAACAGTTTAGCTGCTACCATGCGCCCTGGTTAATCCCTCTCCCCCCACCCTTCCATGCCTGCCGCCTTGGTGCTGCCGACAGTCTGGACCTTGGAGATGTTATCCCTTCCGCATACGACTCCTCTACTTCCTCCACCTCCTCTTGTCCCACCACCTGACTCTGAATTCTGTTTAACGTGTGCTCCAGCATGTAAATCACCAGAATAGTCATGCTGATAATGGCATCATCGTCAGCACTAAACATCTTCGTCTCCATTTCAAAACTGTGCAGAAGGGTGTGTGGCGCCCCTGAGGGTTCAGTCGCCACAGAGGTACTGCATCTCACCCAGAGGTGTGGTATCTCACCCGCAGGTAAGGAAGGAGTATGGCTCGGTACCCTAACACCTGCATCCAACACATACCCGCAGTGGGGGTAGGGCGAGATTGCTCCTAAGGGAGAGCACAGTCCCATGTCCCTAGCTGGCGGGAGGGTCCTATGTAGTGGGTGTGGGTGGAGAAAGCAGCTTAGGGGAGCACATGACAGGGAGAGTATAAATAGGAAGCCATCTTAGAAAGAGCAAGCCAGTCAGAGGAGGAGAAGTGACAGGAGCAGAGGCTTCCTATGGAGAGTAATAATACCATTGCTGCAAAACCACCAGCTTCAGAGGACAGTTCCGCAGCGGCGGCCCCTTTGGCCGCACTCCACAGGTGGCGTAGTCGGACATTATAAAACCCATATATATGACGCGCCCCTGGGCCTACTTGGTGTAGCGTTGCGCACGCGGGGACTACCCGGAGCCGGGCCTGTTGGGGGTAGTAGTCTCGTGGCGGTGACCCGGTCCGTGCCCAGGGAGTCAGACTAAGTGGCGGTATATTAGCAGTAGATGTAGGACGACTACGCCACCCGTTGAATGCAGCTATGGAGCTGCCGCTGCAGGGCAGACCGCTGAGGCCGGTGGTAGGATAGTGCAGCGTAGATGGTATCACCCCCAACGGGAGGGGTATGGCCTCAGGGCAGCCGACGTGGATGATGGGGGTAGCAGGAACCACTCAGAGACGATGCGGTGTAGTTCAGGGTCTTTACTGGTGACAAAGATAGACCCTCCCGGAGTACTGGCTAGCGGTCGGGGCCTGGTCAGTCCTTGAGCAGATGGGATCCCCCTTGGCCAGGCGGAGTTGTAGGCCTCCCCAACTAATTGTACTCTTCTGGCTTCCTTGCTAGAGGCGGGTAAAGGTAGCCCACGTCCCTGAGTGTACCGTGTGGTGCTCACCCGTATGGCCGGTGACTCGGGGCCTTCTAGTGGCTTCCGCTCCACGACGGCGGTGCTGGTCCCACGCGTGTGACCGTGCCTTCGGGTTTCTTGGCCAGAGGACCTGAAATCCCCTGCCGGGCGGTTTCTGCTGCTGGGTCTGGGTTAATCCCCACAGCCTCGGACTCCGGGTCCGGTGGTAACTCTTCAATCAGGGCGAGCTCTTCAGCTGCCAGCCCCTGATTCCTTTTAGCACTGCTCCCACAGAGCTCCTGATCTTTCTTTCCTATGCTGCTCCTCTTCTTCTCTCTACTCTTCTCACTAACCCTGCCTCAGCCCCAGCTTTATATAGGGGAAGTTCTTCCCCTCCCAGGACTGGGCAGGAGGTGTGGCATGCATAGGATTCCTGACCAAGAGACCTCCCACCTGCTCTCAGACATAACATTGCTATTACTGTGGAGACCAGACCCCTGGGGTGCCACATTCCCCCCTAGTGAAAGTTAGTACTCCGGGACTAAACATATTTTTGTAACATAACAAATTACAAACAGAAACAACGCAATAAAGAAAAACATTAGGATGGTCACGGCGTGTCCGCAACCGGGTGCAGTTTTTCAAGAAAACAAGGGTGTCCATTTCACCAAAAACAGGGAGACGTAACCAGGTAGGGGTCTGTCCTGCCCCGAGTCCTTAACAGTCTTTCAGTCCGTCCTGGGTTACGCTCCAACTATATACACAAAGGATTCCCGGTAAATCCACCAAAGACTCCTATAAATAACTAGAAACACACAATTATACACAAGCAACAATAAACAGGTAAACATTAATAAAATAGCTTGAACATTTAGATCCTCCACCGTATGGGCAGCTGGCTTCTAGTGACCCTAGTGGACCTACGGAGCTGGTTGATTGGTCCTGAGCTACAGGGTATAGGGGCTGTCAAGGGTAAACTGGGCAGCCGTCTACGGACTCTTTGGCTCACTAGGGGTATGGCAGGCTCACTATAAGCAGAGGGTTGATTTTCCTGGTCTGCTTGTGTGGGGCCTTCTGCCTCCTGGACCGGCTGTTCTTCCAGTTCTACCTGTGTCTCCGTAGGCACTTGGGATGCTGGTTGGAGGAACGTGAGGACGGGTACCACAACAGCACCATTGACTTGAGTCCAAGACCGAGGGAAGTCTCCGAGCACAGTACTAACCATATCTTCCCTTTCCTCTACGGGTCGAGGGTCCTCTTGTTCCTCTTCAGGGTTCCGTAGCTGTTCGGGACACTTTTTTAGGTGATCCCGGGATACAATGGCTGTGGTTTCCCCTCCGTCTTTACTGATTGTACAGATCTTCGGGTTGTCGTGGCTTGAGGGCAGTACGGTGTACGGGTCCTTCTCCCACTGGTCGTCCAACTTGTGGAGCCGTCTTTTCCTCTTCAAGACCTGCTCTCCGGGCACCAGGGGAACAGTGGGAGCATACTGGTTGTAAGTTTTCTCTTGTCTTTCCCTAGCTTGACAGAGACTTCGCTCCACGCTCTCCTGTACTTTCCGGTACTGCTGCTGCCTCTCTGTGTCCCAGTCTGCTTCTGGTGAAGTGTCCTCGGGTGTCAGGACTCCCATCTCCAGATCAACAGGAAGCTTACCAGGTCTTGCCCTCATTAGGTAAGCCGGGGTACAGTTGGTGGAACCTACAGGGATGTGGTTGTATAGGTCCACCAGGTCGGGCAGCTTTTCAGGCCACAGACTACGTTCTTCCAGGGGCAATGTTTTCAGAAGATCTATCACCACCTGGTTCATTTTCTCACAAAGTCCATTAGTTTGCGGGTGATAGGGTGTTGTTCTAATCTTCCGGCAGCCATACAGGGTGCAGAACTCCTGGAAGACTTCCGCTTCAAAGGCAGGCCCCTGGTCCGTCAGCACCTGCTCCGGGTATCCATGCGGACGGCAGAAGTGCTGCTGGAAGGCTCTAGCTGCTGTGTGAGCCGTTAAGTCCTTGACGGGGACGACAACCAAGAACCGGGAGTAGTGATCCACGATGGTTAATGCGTAGACGTAGCCACTTCTGCTTGGGGTCAGTTTTACATGATCCAAGGCTACCAGTTCCAACGGCTGTCTGGTGATGATGGACCGCAGGGGAGTCTTCTGGCTGGCACGGTCCCTCCTTCTTAAGTTGCATGGGCCACAGTCTCTGCACCACCTCTCGATGGTTCCTCTCATGCCTACCCAATGGAACCGCCCGCGCAGCAGGAACTCCAGCTTCTTCCATCCGAAGTGCCCAGCTCCGTCGTGGTATGCCTCCATCACCATAGCTGCGTCTCTTCTGGGCACCACTACTTGCCAGATTAGTTCATGCGTCCGGGAGTTAACCATTCTGCGGCACAACTTTCCCTTATAAAGGAACAGTCGACTCTTCTCAGCCCACAGTTGCTTGGCTTCCTCCGGAGCGTCTGGGTCAAGGCGTGCATCTGGCCGAGTCAGCATCTCCTTTACCAGTCGGACGGCAGGGTCACTGTCTTGCGTCTCCACCCAGTTGTAATGAGGTAAGGGGTTGAACGTAGCGGTTTGCTTACTTCTTACACGGTGGGAATACTGGATAGTCCCATGACGGTGGAACGCGGGGAGCTCAACTTCTTCCAGTTCCTCTGAATCTTCCCCTACGTCCGGTAGGTTTGGCATCCTGGACAGGGCGTCTGCGTTGGTATTGGAGCGTCCTGCCCGGTATTTGATTGTAAACTCATAGTTGGACAAGCGGGCCATCCATCTCTGCTCTAGGGCACCGAGTCTTGCAGTGTCCAGGTGTGTCAACGGGTTGTTATCCGTGTACACGGTGAACCAGGAAGAAGCGAGGTAGTGCTTAAAGCGTTCGGTGACTGCCCACACCACTGCCAGGAACTCTAGCTTAAATGAGCTGTAATTTTCAGGGTTTCTTTCGGTGGGTCGCAGTTTTCGGCTGGCGTAAGCAATTACCCGTTCCTTCCCCTGCTGGATCTGGGACAGTACGGCTCCTAGCCCGATGTTACTGGCGTCGGTGTAGAGGATAAAGGGCTGGCTGTAATCCGGGTACGCCAGGATTTCATCCCCCGTGAGGGCCATCTTCAGCTGGCGGAAGGACTCTTCTTCCAGCTTCTCCCATCTGAAGGGCGGCTTCTGGTTCTTGGCCTTCCTGGACTGGCCTATCAGGAGGTCCTGCATAGGAGCTGCCTTTTTGGTGAAACCGGGAATGAATCTTCGGTAGTAGCCTACCAACCCGAGGAACTGCCTCACTTCCTTTACGCTGGAGGGGCTTGGCCATTCCTTAATTGCGGTGATCTTATCAGGGTCGGAGCCACTCCGTCAGCACTCACCACGTGTCCCAGGTACTGCACCTTTGGCTTCAGGAGGTGACACTTGGAGGGTTTCACCTTTAGGCCGTAACTTGCCAGAGCTTCAAACACTTCCGACAGGTGCTTCAGGTGGTCCTCGTAGGTCTTGGAGTAGACGATGACATCGTCCAGGTATAACAGGACCGTCTCAAAGTTCCGGTGTCCCAGACAGCACTCCATCAATCGCTGGAAGGTTCATGGTGCGTTGCAGAGTCCAAACGGCATGCAGGTAAACTCGCTAAGTCCCATCGGGGTGGTGAATGCGGTCTTCTCCCGATCCGCCTCTGCTACAGGAACCTGCCAGTACCCGCTAGTGAGATCCAAGGTGGAGAAGAAGTTAGCAGATTTTAAAGCAGCCAAAGACTCCTCTATTCTTGGTAAGGGGTACGCATCTTTGTGTGTGATACGGTTAATTTTCCGGTAATCTACACACATTCTCATGGTGTTGTCTTTCTTTTTGACCAAGACTAGTGGAGCTGCCCAGGGGCTACAGCTATCCCTGATTACCCCAGCCTCCTTCATGTCTCTAAGCATCCCCTTGGCGTGTTGGTAGTGTGCAGGGGGTACGGGCCGATACCTCTCTTTTATGGGAGGATGGTCTCCCGTGGGGATGTGGTGTTCTACCCCCTTGACTCGCCCGAAGTCTAACGGGTGTTTACTAAACACTCTCTCGTACTCTTGAACCACCCGGTAGACTCCCTGTTTCTGGTGGGAGGGAGTGGAGTCAGTACCCAAATGTAGTTGCTGACACCAATCCTCCATTATTTTCTCAGAGCCGTTACCTTCCTCCGGATGAGATGGAGGCAAGGGTTCCACAGACTGTATAGAATTTTGGTTGATAGTATATAATTTGGCTAGCGTAGCATACCGGGGCAGGTATACTTCCCTTTTCCCAATATTTATTATGCGAACGGGTACCCTCCCATGGCGTACATCAACTACCCCCCGGGCTGTCAAAATGGTGGGCCTACTGTCTGAGTAGACTGGCTCTACCATGGCCTGGTAATCTCTACCTCTCAGACCAATAGCTGCCCGGCACCAAATCATCATTTCACTTTTCGGGGGTATGGCAATAGGGAAAGGGTCACACATTCTTACGCTACCAATCTCACCGCCGGAGAGTTCCACTTGTTGCCGTCGCATCAGTGCCCGGATCTCTTTCTGGAGCACTCGCTGCTGGCCGGAGCTGGCGTTCTTGGCAACCTGCTGTAAAATGAAAATCACCTCTGCAAGACAATTTTCAATCACATTAGTTCCTAGAGTTATCTTTGGGTGACTCTCACGCTTGTCAATGTCCACAATGATCAGTCCCTGTGCTGCCAGTTCGACTCTACCGATTTTAATGGTCATCTCTTTAAATCCGATCTGCGGCACGGGTTGACCATTGCTGGCAATAATACTCAAGTCGTCGTCAGGGTAGCGGGTTATATCCGAGTCATTCCAGTACTGCTTGAAGAGCACGTACGGGATGGTGGTGACCTGTGACCCGGTGTCCAGTAGGGCACTCATAGGAATGCCATCCAGTACCACAGGCAAGACTGGACGTCCTCCCACATATTTGTCGCGCCAGCTCGATGGGCCTGGTGATCTTTTTCCTGGGGGTTGGCCCTCTACCCCAGGTTGTGCCAGTTTAAAGGACAGTACCTTGCCATATGTCCGGGTTGATTGCAGCGGCGGCAGATGGGTTGTCCGTCCTCGTTGTATCGGTCGCTGGGCCTTCCTCTGGCCGGTGGGGTCCTCCTTGGTCGACGCCACGGGATGTCCTCCGGTCCGGATGCCAGCTGGATCTTCCCTGGAGTGGAAACCTGCAAAGACTGCACAGTTCGGGTTAGCGCAGCAACGCTTTTAGCTAGCTCTTGGACCTGATGGTGCAGGTCTGGAGCCGGGTCATTGTTCAAAGCCTGCGCATCAGCCCCCACAGGCCCTGCCGACAAGGGCGCCGCCTCCTGGTGGTAAGTGATAGCTGGGCGCCTGTGGGTCACAACGCCACCCGGTGCCGGTTCTCGGAGCACCCGGATGGCTCTGTCCTTGAACTGTGCAAAGTCCAGATGAGGATTCTGTAAGGCTATGGCCCGCAACTGGGTTCGGTGGACATTGCAATATAGTCCCTCTATAAATTGTTCGGTCAACAGCCTGTCCTCGTTTCCCACGTTGTCGGGGTCGGTCTGCTTAATGGCTCTCAGGGCCTCTTGTAGGTTTAGTGCATAGTCCCTTATACTCTCATGTGCTCGCTGCTTGCACCCATAGAATCTAAGCTTAATCTCGGCTGAGGTGCGGGTATCAAAGGTGTCCCTCAGCCGGGTTAGTATCCCTGCGACAGTCCTCCTCCCAGGTGGCCAGGACTTTACCTCCCTTTGGGCTGCCCCGGTTAGTTGGGCCACCAGGATGCTCACTTTTTGCTCTTCTGTGAGGGGGTACACCTGGAAGAGGCTATCCAGCTTTTCTTTAAAGTCATTCAGGGTATGTGACTCCCCTGAGTACTGGGGTAGCCAGGCTGCTCCCGGGATATAGGGCATGGTGAAAGGCATGACTGCAGCAGCGGTGGCGCTGGCGGGGGTTGAGGCAGTGAAGCTCTCCTCCGTATCCGACATCTTTCTCCCCCCTAGTGGACCGTGGCCTACCTTGCGATGATCCTCTTCCGTAGGCCGCGGCTCCGCAGTGGATCGTCAGGGTCGAGGACCTTCCGTCGCGCTCCTGTGACGTCGGCGTCTGCTGGGCTCCTTCCAGGACCTTACGCAACGTCCGGACGTGAGGCGGGGCTTCAGTTCTCGCGCGCTTTCGGAGTCCACGCCCCTCTTCTTCCCGCGCGGCGTCTTCAAGATGGCGTCCAACGGCGGGAAAACTCCACGGAAGGCGGGAAGAAGGCTGAAAATGGCGCCGGATGGCGGAAAACTTCATGGATGGCGGGAAAAAGGCTGAAGATGGCGCCGGATGGCGGGAATCTTCACCACAGGTTAGTTTAAAAGTCTCTTTTTTTTCAGGCACGCAGTACCCGGTGGTTGCGGGCACGAGATCCTGCCGACTACGCCAAATGTTGACGCGCCCCTGGGCCTACTTGGTGTAGCGTTGCGCACGCGGGGACTACCCGGAGCCGGGCCTGTTGGGGGTAGTAGTCTCGTGGCGGTGACCCGGTCCGTGCCCAGGGAGTCAGACTAAGTGGCGGTATATTAGCAGTAGATGTAGGACGACTACGCCACCCGTTGAATGCAGCTATGGAGCTGCCGCTGCAGGGCAGACCGCTGAGGCCGGTGGTAGGATAGTGCAGCGTAGATGGTATCACCCCCAACGGGAGGAGTATGGCCTCAGGGCAGCCGACGTGGATGATGGGGGTAGCAGGAACCACTCAGAGACGATGCGGTGTAGTTCAGGGTCTTTACTGGTGACAAAGATAGACCCTCCCGGAGTACTGGCTAGCGGTCGGGGCCTGGTCAGTCCTTGAGCAGATGGGATCCCCCTTGGCCAGGCGGAGTTGTAGGCCTCCCTAACTAATTGTACTCTTCTGGCTTCCTTGCTAGAGGCGGGTAAAGGTAGCCCACGTCCCTGAGTGTACCGTGTGGTGCTCACCCGTATGGCCGGTGACTCGGGGCCTTCTAGTGGCTTCCGCTCCACGACGGCGGTGCTGGTCCCACGCGTGTGACCGTGCCTTCGGGTTTCTTGGCCAGAGGACCTGAAATCCCCTGCCGGGCGGTTTCTGCTGCTGGGTCTGGGTTAATCCCCACAGCCTCGGACTCCGGGTCCGGTGGTAACTCTTCAATCAGGGCGAGCTCTTCAGCTGCCAGCCCCTGATTCCTTTTAGCACTGCTCCCACAGAGCTCCTGATCTTTCTTTCCTATGCTGCTCCTCTTCTTCTCTCTACTCTTTTCACTAACCCTGCCTCAGCCCCAGCTTTATATAGGGGAAGTTCTTCCCCTCCCAGGACTGGGCAGGAGGTGTGGCATGCATAGGATTCCTGACCAAGAGACCTCCCACCTGCTCTCAGACATAACATTGCTATTACTGTGGAGACCAGACCCCTGGGGTGCCACATATACAAATTACCCTTGGATTGACCGCCCTGGGTCACGGACTGGGTCACCGCCACAGTGACTACAACCCCCAGCGTCTACCGGCCCGGCTTTGGGTACCCTACGGCCCAGGGGGCAGGTCAACTTCATAGGTCCCTGATCTGAGACCACTCCTGCAGCGTGATTTGCCCCACCTCTGGATCTCGTTGGCCCAGGCTATACGTCAGAACATATTGCACCAGGGCTTGTCGGTGCTGCCACAGTCGCTGCAACATTTGCAGAGTTGAATTCCGCCATGTCGGCACATTGCATTTCAGCCGGTGAACTGGCAGGCCCAACGACTTCTGTAGAGATGTAAGTCGTTGAGCTGTGGGATGCAAACGGTGGAAGTGAGCACACAGCGACCGTGCCCTCTTCAGAAGGCCATCTAGTCCGGGATAGTGGGCTAAAAATTCAACACGTGAGCCATACAAGGCCCGTGTGTGACATTGCCCCGGCGAAGGGCCGCACCCAGGTTTGCAGCATTGTCGCACACGGCCTTCCCTGGTTGCAGGTCCAGTGGAGACAACCATTCATGAAACTGGGTCTCCAGAGCTGACCACAACTCCTCAGCTGTGTGACTCACATTTCCCAGACATTTCAAAGTAAACACCGCCTGATGCCATTGAGCCCTGCTGCCAGCATAGTAAGGAGGTGTGCAGGATTCCTTCTGCGCAGTTAGAAAGCGGGTGGCATTACCAGACAGACTTTGGGTGCAGGTGGAGGACCGAGAGGAGGTTGAGGAGGCAGAAGCAGTGGAGGAACTTCTAGATAAAGAGGATTGACGCACAACTCATGGGGATGGCAAGACTTGGACAGCAGCCCCTTGTCCTGCTGTCACAATAGTTACCCAGTGCCCAGTCAGCGACATGTAACGCCCCTGTCCATGCCTACTCGTCCAAGTGTCTGTGGTGAAATGCTCCCTGTGACACACAGAGTTTCTCAAAGAAGCGGTGATGTTGTGTGCGACATGCTGGTCTAGCTCAGGCGCAACTTTCTTTGAGAAGTAGTGCCGACTGGGCATCTGGTACTGGGGCACTGCGACGGACATAAGGTCTAGAAAATCCTCTGTGTCCACCAGGCGGAAAGGCAGCATTTCTGTAGCCAACAGCTTGCAGATGGTGAAATTCAACCTCTTAGCTTTGTCATGGCTAGGAGGAAATGGTCTTTTGCTTGTCCACATCGGAGGGACCGAGGGCTGGCTGTTGTGCTTAGACGGGGTTGAGTAGGGTGTCCTCGGCAAACTGCCGGTCTGTGAGGAAGATGCAGGCGGAAAAGTTAGGTTGCCTTGATCCAAAGGTGGTGCTCTCGATGTCGGAGAGCGCTCAACACCAGCTGGTGTTTTCACTTCCAAATGAAATGATGACCTGCCAATCACACTGGCTGTTGCGGGTAAAGAGGTGGCAGGTCTGCGTCCAAAAACATGTGTGACTGCTGTCCCCCCAGTCGCAGAGGATGAAGAGGCCGCGGATGCACAAGATGGGGCAGACGGTGGTTGGCCCGGCCCCCTAGGCCGCATTGTAGCACAGTGAGCTTCCCACTGCAACTTATGCTTCATATCCATGTGATGGTTCATGCATGAAGTACTCAAACTATGGATTTTTTGGCCTCTACTTAGCTTTTGGTGACAAATATTAAAGATAACACGAGTTGGGTCATCCTTATCGATCTGAAAAAATGCCCAGGCTATGCAAAGCTTAGAGCCCATGCGACCTGAAGAGCCACCACGACTTGTGGTCAGAGGCAGAGTTGTGGTTGAGGATGCAGTTGTTGACGTGCTTCCAGTACTCTGTCTCTGTCCAGGAAGGCGCAACCTAACCTCGTCGTCAATAGCATCTGTGACGCCCAGCTGCGCTTGGTATCACAGATTCTAGAAGAGTGCATTGATGGAATCCTCCACAAGAGGCCCCCATAAACATTCACACATCTCCACCTTCCACCTCAGACCAGCAGAGGGAGCCCGTTAGGGATATAAATAGGGAAGGTGGAGCTAGGCAGTTCAGTTCCTCTGAAGAGTTCCTGCAGTAGAGAAGCCTAAGAGAGGTCAGTCTACATTGGAGCTCAGTCTAGTTTAGAGAACTCAGTTAATATTTCAGCAGTGGAGCACGAGGCTCCTGCTAGATAGATTCAGGGAGCCAAGTTAGAACTTAAGGTGTGCCGGCGCCATAAGATCGGTAAAGCGCAGCAAGCTGCCGTTAGTGTGTATAGTCTAGTGAGGGCCAGAGTAGGCTGAAGGCGAGTGGAGAGTTAGTACATAGGGGGCAGAGAAGCTTAACCAGCTCACCCCGAAGCATTTACCGGACACCGGATCTGAGCTTACCCGGATCTCTATGACCCAGTAAGGCATAACCGGAATCCCTGGAGAACTACAAGTCCCAGGATCGCTAAGGTGCTGATACGTAACAGAGCCAGGAGACGCTTAGGCCCCGCATACTGGGAGCGTGAACTCCAAGACAAGGCCCTACCACAAGGTCAGCCAGCGCAGGACAGAGACAAAGTTAGGCCTAGCTCCAGGCAGGTCAGAAACTTACTACGCAGAGGCAAGAAACAGGAGGCCCTACACCCGCTCATTGGGGAGGATCCTGATATGCACCCTTCACCCTACAGTGCTCCGGGATGTGGCTGAATTTTCACCAGTAAAAGGTACTGAAGTGACTACCGTGTCCGTTTCCGTTCTTGCTCTGACCCAGCTGGGTCTCGCCTGTCCTGCATTCCCCCTGCATACGCTTTTCTGAGGCCTAGCTCCACCTGTGGGGAGCTATACCATCGAGCTGTCTTATCACCGGCCTCAGTGGACTGCTGCAGCGCTGGTGCTTCTCACCAGATACCACAGGTGGCGTCACGAACTCTTATAAAATTAACAATTATCCACCCTTTTAAAGAGTGACCCCAGGGTACGGGTCCGGGAGCCGACCACCGCAACATCCCAAAGGCCAGGCAAAGGCCCGGGTATCGAGTCATGCCCATCCCCTGGGCTAGTCACATCCTCCTCCACCTCCTCTGCTGACCTCATCGACTGGCTGACTGTCGGTTGACAGTAAGTGGGATCTCCAACCTCGTCATCATCACCCTGTGTGTTCTCACACCCTTCGTCCTCAGAGCCAACCTCTTCCTGCCCTGACTGAAAAGTCAAGTTGTCGCTCCAATCAGGTATTTGAGTCTCATCATCGTCTTCATCATTGTCTCCACCAACAGGAGTTACAGTTTGGGAACGAGGGTCTACATTATGCTCAGAACCTTCTTCATCTGGTCCTGGATCTGACTCATAAGGATTCTGGGCATCAGTGCAGATCATTTCCTCGTCCGGATTAACAGAAGCTCTGGAGCAGACCTCCGTTTCCCAGGCTATAGTATGAGTAAACAGCTGTGCAGACTCAACCATCTATGTTACCCCATACTCAGACGGGCAGCTGGAGACTTGGGAGCTGTGAGGAAGCAAGTGTGATTGGGCTGACACCTCTGAGGACTGGAGTATTTGTGATGTTGAAGTTGAGGTGGAGGAGAGCCCACTTGAAGGAGCACTTGATATCCGTTGAAGCACCTGCTGTTTTTATGCCTCATCTGGAATTTGTAGCGATGGGCGTGTCTGTAAGAAAGGGATCGTATCACATTGTCCACGAAAAGAAGTAGACATCTTAGTTTAGCTGGAAGATGGTCTTTCTTCTGCAGATGTTACCCCTCCCCCCCACCGCGGGGGGGCTCGACCCACCAGCGGACAGGCACCAGTATTGAGAGAGGGGGGCTGGCCATCAGGGTCCACTGCGGCTCTGGCACAAACCCAGCGACATGGAGGTCGCACGGGCAGGAACGGACTGGCCGTGTCGGCTTCGCACTCCAGCGTAGTCCCTCTGCCCGCTCGCGCCCGTAACCTCAAAGGGATGCGCAAGCGGCTTTTCTTCCCAGGGCTGTTCCCCGCCCAGCAGGAACGTGGGGGAGCTCAGGTCGGCCTTCCACTGTACTCCCTTACCTCCCTCGCCCTCTTTCCTTCTTCCGTTCTCCATCTAACCCCTCGGCTCTGTGGTGTCCGCTCTCCCTCCAGCTCTCTCCTTCTCACAGGTGGACTACCGCGTGTATTCACACTGTGGCAAATCTTTTGGGCCCAGGCATAAGAAGTTGTCGAGGTAATGGATAATATGTGCCCCCTTAGAAACGTCCATTACAACCCATTCGAGGAAGCAACTAAGCGCTTCAAATAGTGAGCTGGATCTGGAGCACCCCATGGGCAAACAGCGATCTATATAGTATGCTCCTTCCCAGAAGCAGCCCAATAGGTGGACACTATTCGGAGGCACAGGTAGTAAGTAACCGGAACGCCGCATCAATGTCTGTTTTGGCCATTAGGGTGACCCTTCCAACTTCTTGATCCGCCTGATTGCCTTGTCAAAGGATGTACAGTATATACTACTGTACTTGGTTCCGCGTCGATGTTGTCGTTTACTGACCTACCCCTTGGATATGACAAATGGTGGATTAGTCCGAATGTATTGGGTTCCGTTTTTGGCACAACTCACAACGGGGATACCACTACGTCTTGTAAGGAAAGTGTTCTGAATGGAACCGCCATTCTACCTAATGATATTTCTTTTTTTAATTTTCTTGTCACGACGTCTGTGTGTTGGCTAATTTTAGATTTTTACTCCAGCCTTTCTTGATTTTAGAAGGGCATGACATGCCTATATCTGTGTCTCCCCCTCCTTTTATTCCTCCACCTCTTTTCTTTTCGCTTGACTACATGTACTTGTCACTTTTCCATGTGTTAGTTGTGTCTTCTGAGCAGTTTGTCAGCTTTTGGACACCTTTGAAGTGTTTTCTATGTGTTTTCTATGTGTTTCTATGTGTTTTTGTTTGCCTGCCATTGGTTTTAACGGTGTTCGAAGGTGTTCGACGAACAATTCGACGAACAGTTCGGCGAACATACGGTTGTTCGACGAACCGAACTCGAACACTACGGGGGTGGCTCAACACTATTAATTATAAAGCTGTCTTTCAGGTGATGGTGTAAAAAGCAATTAAAAGACATAGGGAGCGCAGTGCTACCACATTTTTCAGCATTAGTATGTTCTGTGTGTGAACATAACATAAGGCTTTCTATGCTAATTTGATGATGGATCATTAAAGGTTCCCGAGAATGGTGGGGTCAAAGCCATAGATGTGATATAACATTTGCTTAACTCCATTAATAAAGGTGTCATAATAGACAATCTTTAGTTTTAAATTAAGAATAACTATGTAATTATATAGTTAAGCATCTGAAAAGTGCATAGCCTTCATCAGCAAGAGAACCTCAATATTTTCTTTCATGGAAAAAAGGAATGGGTGGTATATAATGTTACTTTCATCCATGAGTGACTTTTTTTTTTTTTTTTTTATCCCCAGGGCAAAATGTTAGAACCACAGTGGTGATAGGTAACTGATGTCTGAAGAGGGAAACCCCTTTAAAACAACAGTTATCAACTAAGTGGACAGTCCCTTTTATAAAGAAGTATTCCCCCTTGCCGAATAAAATAAATAAAGGAATGTCACCTACCGCATCTGCGTCATTCCAGTGATGTCAGCGCTGAGTCGCCCGTGACTCACTTGACATTGTTATGCCATGTGAGCCCTGCAGCCACTCAGTGTCCGCTATTGGGCTGCTGCACTCTCACTTCTTCCCTTTGTCAGACATTTGCCCTTGGGAAGTGAGAGCACAGGAGCCCAATAGCGGACACTGATTGCCTTCAGGATTCACATTATATTACAATGTCACGCAAGCACCTAGAGACCCAGGACCGACATTGCAGGAGTTGAGTATATACTGTATATCTGTTTTTTATTTAACAAGGAGGGATTACTTACTTTAAAAAGGGCTTGTCCAGGTAGTGGAAAACCTCTTTAATATCTGAAGACCTATAAATTGGATATGCTATAAACGTCTGCATGGTGGATGTCCGAGTCAACACGCTTAGCAGCTTTCGTGTCTGACAACTTTTTTCCAGCAGCACAGAACCTGGCCTCATCATTCTCTGGATTAGTTTCATATCAAAAGTGTTAAAAATCCCTTGTCGTAGATAAAGCACTGTGACTGAACGCCATCAAACAAATAAGCAGTGACTAATAGGCAATAAAAAGGAAACCGTAAAAAAATGTCATGTTCTTTGTATGCCTGGCTCATGTTGAGAAGAACAATTAACAGGAAACGGGAATAAATATTTTTCTAAATCTACAACGTATCTGCTACCTCATCTGTTACGCTGATGGCTCATGCTGATATTTTCATGTTGTTTTGTTAGTCTATCACTTTCCTATTACAAGTTTTCCTAGTCTTGTTTTATATGACAATTTTTTATGTTTTGGAAATACATATAGCTCATTAAAGGGATCCTCATGCGTTATGTGAATAACACGTGAAGCGTATGCTACCTTTTGATCACGGTTAACACCTCACACATGAAATTAATCTGCATAAAAAGTTATTTAGCTTTTTAAACACATTCTATTAAATTTGTGCTGATCCTGGGTTAGTCTGTATTATACAGTTAGGTCCATATATATTTGGACAGAGACAACATTTTTCTAATTTTGGTTCTAGACACTACCACAATGAATTTTAAACAAAACAATTCAGATGCAGTTGAAGTTCAGACTTTCAGCTTTCATTTGAAGGTATCCACATTAAAATTGGATGAAGGGTTTAGGAGTTTCAGCTCCTTAACATGTGCCAACCTGTTTTTAAAGGGACCAAAAGTAATTGGACAATTGACTCCAAGGCTATTTCATGGACAGGTGTGGGCAATCCCTTCGTTATGTCATTCTCAATTAAGCAGATAAAAGGCCTGGAGTTGATTTGAGGTGCGGTGCTTGTATTTGGAAGGTTTTGCTGTGAAGTAAACATGCGGTCAAAGGAGCTCTCCATGCAGGTGAAACAAGCCATCCTTAAGCTGCAAAAACAGAAAAAAACCATCCGAGAAATTGCTGCTGTATTAGGAATTGCAAAATCTACAGTTTGGTACATCCTGAGAAAGAAAGAAAGCACTGGTGAACTCATCAATGCAAAAAGACCTGGGCGCCCACAGAAGACAACAGTGGTGGATGATCGCAGAACAATCTCCATGGTGAAAAGAAACCCCTTCACAACAGCCAACCAAGTGAACAACACTCTCCAGGAGGTAGGCGTATCAATATCCAAATCTACCATAAAGAGAAGACTGCATGACAGTAAATACAGAGGGTTCACTGCACGGTGCAAGCCACTCATAAGCATCAAGAGTAAAAAGGCTAGACTGGACTTTGCTAAAAAAACATCTAAAAAAAACAGCACAGTTCTGGAAGAACATTCTTTGGACAGATGAAACCAAGATCAACCTCTACCAGAATGATGGAAAGAGAAAAGTATGGTGAAGGTGTGGTACAGCTCATGATCCAAAGCATACCACATCATCTGTAAAACACGGCGGAGGCAGTGTGATGGCTTGGGCATGCATGGCTGCCAGTGGCACTGGGTCACTAGTGTTTATTGATGATGTGACACAGGATAGTTAAGAGTAGCATTCACTGTTCTCCTGGCTTCACAGCTGAAATTTGCCAGCATTCCTTACTTATCAGTGGCGTACCACCAATAGCGGTCGCTATGAGGCCTGTGAGTCGGAGAGGGGGGGCAGTGCCAGCTCCGACGTTGGCCCTTCACCCACCCGGCATCGCACTTTCAAGGCTGTATCGGCATCCTGGATTTTATTAGGAAAACTCATCTATAGTGCACATAATCCTGTTTTTTCCACTTCTTTTTCAGTAAGCCAATTTTCAAAGCCAATTCTTGAGGCATTTATGTCTGAAGAAAAGCTCTAAATTTTCCCACTGAATAAATGAAAAGTAAGAAAAACACACCCCTTAAACAAAAACATCTTTAAACTCACTCTAAGACTGGAAGAGGTTCCCCCATTCAGAACCCTTAGGCCATGTTCACACGTTCAGTATTTGGTCAGTATTTTACATCTGTATTTGTGAGCCAAAATCAGGAGTGAGGAAAAAATGCAGAAGTGGTGTCGTGTTTCAATTATACTTATTATACACCCACACATATATGTGTGTATATCTGTATATATATATATAGTACAGACCAAAAGTTTGGACACACCTTCTCATTTAAAGATTTTTCTGTATTTTCATGACTATGAAAATTGTACATTCACACTGAAGGCATCAAAACTATGAATTAACACATGTGGAATTATATACTTAACAAAAAAGTGTGAAACAACTGAAAATATGTCTTACATTCTAGGTTCTTCAAAGTAGCCACCTTTTGCTTTGATGACTGCTTTGCACACTCTTGGCATTCTCTTGATGTGCTTCAAGAGGTAGTCACCGGAAATGGTTTTCACTTCACAGGTGTGCCCTGTCAGGTTTAATAAGTTGGATTTCTTGCCTTATAAATGGGGTTGGGACCATCAGTTGTGTTGTGCAGAAGTCAGGTGGATACACAGCTGATAGTCCTACTGAATAGACTGTTAGCTGCTTTTTTCTTGCCATAATACAAATTCTAACAGTCTATTCAGGAGGACTATCAGCTGTGTTTTGATGCCTTCAGTGTGAATGTACAATTTTCATAGTCATGAAAATACAGAAAAATCTTTAAATGAGAAGCTGTGTCCAAACTTTTGGTCTGTACTGTATATACCCACACACAGATACAGTACAGACCAAAAGTTTGGACACACCTTCTCATTTAAAGATTTTTCTGTATTTTCATGACTATGAAAATTGTACATTCACACTGAAGGCATCAAAACTATGAATTAACATCTGTGGAATTATATACTTAACAAAAAAGTGTTAAACAACTGAAAATATGTCTTATATTCTAGGTTCTTCAAAGTAGCCACCTTTTGCTTTGATGACTGCTTTGCACACTCTTGGCATTCTCTTGATGAGCTTCAAGAGGAAGTCACTGGAAATGGTCTTCCAACAATCTTGAAGGAGTTCCCAGAGATGCTTAGCACTTGTTGCCCCTTTTGCCTTCACTCTGCGGTCCAGCTCACCCCAAACCATCTCGATTGGGTTCAGGTCTGGTGACTGTGGAGGCCAGGACATCTGGCGTAGCACCCCATCACTCTCCTCCTTGGTCAAATAGCCCTTACACAGCCTGGAGGTGTGTTTGGGGTCATTGTCCTGTTGAAAAATAAATGATGGTCCAACTAAACGCAAACCGGATGGAATAGCATGCCGCTGCAAGATGATGTGGTAGCCATGCTGGTTCAGTATGCCTTCAATTTTGAATAAATCCCCAACAGTGTCGCCAGCAAAGCACCCCCACATCATCACACCTCCTCCTCCATGCTTCACAGTGCGAACCGGGCATGTAGTGTCCATCCTTTCACATTTTCTGAGTCGCACAAAGACACGGTGGTTGGAACCAAAGATCTCAAATTTGGACTCATCAGACCAAAGCACAGATTTCCACTGGTCTAATGTCCACTCCTTGTGTTCTTTAGTCCAAACAAGTCTCTTCTGCTTGCTGCCTGTCCTTAGCAGTGGTTTCCTAGCAGCTATTTTACCATGAAGGCCTGCTGCACAAAGTCTCCTTAAAACAGTTGTTGAAGAGATGTGTCTGCTGCTAGAACTCTGTGTGGCATTGACCTGGTCTCTAATCTGAGCTGCTGTTAACCTGCGATTTCTGAGGCTGGTGACTCGAATAAACTTATCCTCAGAAGCAGAGGTGACTCTTGGTCTTCCTTTCCTGGGGCGGTCCTCATGTGAGCCAGTTTATTGTAGCACTTGATGGTTTTTGCAACTGCACTTGGGGATACTTTCAAAGTTTGCCCAATTTTTCGGACTGACTGACCTTCATTTCTTAAAGTAATGATGGCCACTCGTTTTTCTTTACTTAGCTGCTTTTTTCTTGCCATAATACAAATTCTAACAGTCTATTCAGTAGGACTATCAGCTGTGTATCCACCTGACTTCTGCACAACACAACTGATGGTCCCAACCCCATTTATAAGGCAAGAAATCCCACTTATTAAACCTGACAAGGCACACGAGTGAAGTGAAAACCATTTCCGGTGACTACCTCTTGAAGCTCATCAAGAGAATGCCAAGAGTGTGCAAAGCAGTCATCAAAGCAAAAGGTGGCTACTTTGAAGAACCTAGAATATAAGATATATGTTCAATTGTTTCACACTTTTTTGTTAAGTATATAATTCTACATGTGTTAATTCATTGTTTTGATGCCTTTAGTGTGAATGCACAATTTTCATAGTCATGAAAATACAGAAAAATCTTTAAATGAGAAGGTGTGTCCAAACTTTTGGTCTGTACTGTATGTTCCTTCATGTATATATTTTATGGCTGAAAATATTCGGGATGGAGAGCGGAAATGGGGACTAGACCTTCCGATATGCTCCGGGGGTCACTGTAGCAGAAGTCTCAGTGACTCCCCGGCGCTTGCGTAATGCGAGGCTGCGCCAGCATCACACAAGTACGCAGCCAAACTGTGCCGGAAGGGAAACAAAGCGCACTCCAAGGGAGCCGGGTTTTGCGCATGCGCGGGAGGGGTGGCAGAGCAGGGCCTGTCACAGCGCCCTGTGATGTGCCGGGGAGGGGGGGGGATATGCTAATTTACAGCAGATGCGGCGATTTAGCTGTATAATAAGCAGATAGGAAGGGATTGCTTGGCGTCCCCCGGACGCCAAGCCTCTGCAAAACGGACTTTATTAAAGAAGATTTCACTGCAATCAGACCTCTACTATGCGCCATACAGGTGTTAGAACCTTGCTCTTAGGTTTTTTCCTTTGCTGGTCACATGACCTTGTTGGCCTATTTAATCCTGCTCCGCCCTTCTGGCTTTGCTGGACTTCATTGTATAACTACTTTCTAGCTAGCCTGTGCTCTGTATCTACTCTGTTAGTTTGCTTGGTCTACGGACCTCTATGTTCTATATATTTTGTTTGTTCGTCTGTCTGCTACTATTTCTGTTAGGAGGTGTCCCATTTTCCTCCCAGTCCTTAGTACTTGTAGGGATTCCTTCCCCATATCTATAGGTCTCCGTACAGACTAGCTTAGGACTTTAGCAGGTCTGATCGCAGGATCAGGTCCCCTGTTACATCGTAGGGATAAAGCTGAGTTCTATCGTAGGGACAGATCTCCTCTCTTTCCTTAGCTCTGGTAGCAGAACATAACAGTAAGTCCAGCCTGCAAATTCTCTAAGGAAAGATTTTTCTGTTCCATCATGGTGTCGGTTCAGGATTTGGCTCATCGCCTGCAGGGACTCTCTCTGGAGGTGGCCGAGCTCCATCAGCACGTGAGTAACTGTCCTGGAGCACATTTCTTGGAGCCTAAGGTATGTTTGCCGGATTTATTTTTTGGTGAACACCGAGAATTTTTTTCATTTAAAAATGCTTGCTTATTGTATTTTCGTTTGAGACCCAAGTCCTCTGGGGATGAATCCCAGCGCATAGGGTTCATAATGTCACTTTTGCGCAAAGAGCCTCAGGAGTGGGCCTTTTCTTTGCAACCTAGTGATATATGCTTCAGATCAGTGGATAGTTTTTTTTCTGCTTTGGGACTATTATATGATGATCCTGACCGTGTCTCATCAGCCGAGACTGAGTTGAGACATTTGAAACAGGGATCAGGTAATGTGGAAAAATATTGTACTCATTTCCGTCGTTGGTCTACTCAAACAGGGTGGAACAATTCTGCTCTGAAAAGTCTATTTCTTGCTGGGCTCAATGAAAGGGTTAAAGACCTGCTAATTGCTTATCCTACACCTGAAGATTTGCAACAGGCTATGCAATTAGCTATACGGGTGGATAGGAGACTGCGTGCAAGGGTTAATGAGAGCAAATCCTCTGCTATGTCAGTTTCTGGTTATAAGAATGTGTGTACTAACAGTGGTGAACCGATGGAGATTGGATCGGTGGCACCTCGCTCTCAAGAAAAAGACCGTAGATTTTCTGAAGGCTTGTGTTTCTATTGCGGAAAATCTGGTCATTTGATTAAAGGCTGTGAGCTTCGTATGAAGAAAGAAAAAAAAATGGTCAGTCATGCCCGTATTGCCTGTTTAAATTCCAAGGGTGTATTTTTAGCTGCTTCCACGATTGCTCAGGAAAAATTAATGGAATTTCGGGTGTTTGTTGATTGTGGGTCTACTCTGAATGTAATTGATGGGGGATTCTTGGAAAGACTCAATTTAAAACCCGAACCTTTATCATCCCCCATTGCTGTGGTTTCTGTGGATGGTTCCCCTTTGAAGAATATTACTCTCAAGGTCTGTGAATTTCCTCTCACTATTAATGGTGTTCACCATGAGAAATTGGATTTGGTAGTTTTGAATAACTTGCCTTCTCCAGTAATATTGGGATTGCCCTGGTTAAAATTTCACAATCCTGTACTGGATTGGTCTACCAGTGAAATTAAATCCTGGAGCCATAAATGTTATGACAAGTGTTGTAACGGGCGTATTGCAGCTTTGGATAGGGGAGAATTGCCTGTTCCTATTCAGGATTTTTGGAGAGTTTTTTCTGAGAAGGAATCGCAGGTTTTGCCTCCCCATAGAGACTATGATTGTTCTATTGAATTTGTCCCTGGAGCGACTCTTCCTAAAAGTCATTTATTTAACCTTACTATTCCTGAGAGGAAGGCTTTGGAGGAATACATACAGACAAGTTTGGCCGCCGGTCACATTAGGCCCTCTAAGTCTCCTGTGGCGGTTGGATTTTTTTTTGTAAAAAAAAAGGACGGCGGTTTACGTCCTTGTCTGGATTTTCGTGAGATTAACAAAATTACTGTACGCAATCCTTACCCACTGCCATTGATTCCTGATCTGTTTAACCAGTTAGTGGGGGCCAAGTGGTTCTCTAAAATTGACCTTAAGGGGGCATACAATCTGTTGCGCATGAAGGAGGGTGACGAATGGAAGACTGCTTTTAACACTCCTGTGGGTCATTTTGAGAATCTGGTTATGCCTTTTGGTCTTACTAATGCTCCTGCATTTTTTCAGAATCTTATTAATGACATCCTTAGACCTTTGATCGGCAAAAATGTGGTTGTGTATTTGGATGACATTTTGATTTATTCGCCGGATCTGGAGTCTCATTGGCGGAGCGTACGTGAGGTATTACAGTTATTAATGGACAATTCGCTTTTTGCTAAGCTGGAGAAATGTGAGTTCGCTGTACAGAGAATTAGTTTTTTGGGTTACATTATCTCCAGCGAAGGTTTTGAGATGGACCCGGTTAAAGTTCAAGCTGTACAGGAATGGCCTAGGCCTATTGGTTTGAAATCGATACAGAGGTTTTTAGGTTTCGCCAATTATTACAGAAAATTCATAAAAAATTTTTCTAGTATTGTCAAACCTCTGACCGATCTCACCAGGAAAGGTGCTGATGCGGTTCAGTGGTCTTCTGAGGCCATTGAAGCTTTTGTGTATCTCAAGGAGAGGTTCACCTCTGCTCCCATCCTTATGCAGCCTGATGTGACTAAGCCGTTTTTGGTTGAGGTTGATGCTTCCTCTGTGGGGGTTGGCGCAGTATTGTCTCAGGATAACGGGGATGGATTACATCCCTGTGCCTTTTTTTCAAAAAAATTTTCGGAGACTGAACTGAATTACGATATTGGTAATCGGGAATTATTGGCTATTAAACTCGCATTTGAACACTGGCGCCACTTCTTGGAAGGTGCGGAATTTCCCGTTCAGGTTCTTACGGATCATAAAAATCTGATATATCTTGATGCTGCCAAGCGCCTGAATGCCCGTCAGGCTAGGTGGGCACTGTTTTTCTCGCGGTTTAATTTCTCCGTTACTTATATCCCTGGTACTAAGAATGTTAAGGCGGATGCCTTGTCTCGCAGTTTTTCTCCCATAGTCGGTGCTGAGAAAGAGGAGAACATTTTACAAGAAGGTGTTATGATAGCTGCTTTGGACTCCGTTTTGGAAGATGAGATTCTTAAAGCACAGGAGAATGCCCCATCTAACATTCCTCATGGGAGGTTGTTTGTGCCTGGGACCTTTAGGAGAGATTTGTTTGTTGAGTGTCACGAATCTCGGTTGGCAGGTCATCCCGGAATCTCTGAGACCAAGAGACTGGTGGGTCGCAGTTTTTGGTGGCCTGGATGGCAGAAGAAAGTCATTAAGTGGGTGCGTCAATGTACTATATGTGCTAGATCTAAGTCCTCACATACTCCTGCTGCGGGGTTGCTTTGTCCTTTGGAGGTTCCCAGTGCTCCTTGGACACATTTGGCTATGGACTTTATAACTGACCTTCCCCCCTCTGAGGGTTTTACTGTCATCTGGGTGGTCGTGGACCGTTTTAGCAAGATGTGTCACTTGGTTCCCTTCATCAAACTGCCCTGCGCTAAAACTCTCGCTAAGGCCTTTGTCAAGGAAATTGTCAGACTTCATGGCGTTCCTACTGACATTGTTTCTGATAGGGGTCCTCAGTTCGTGGCTCGTTTTTGGCGTGCCTTTTGTGACAGGTTGGGAGTTCATTTGTCGTTCTCGTCCGGATATCATCCTGAATCTAATGGCCAGACAGAAAGGAAAAACCAGGATGTTGAGCAGTTCTTGCGTTGTTTTGTGGCAGACAATCAAGAGGGGTGGTCTGAGTTTCTGCCACTTGCTGAATTTGCTCTGAACAATCATACATCTTCTTCTGCTGGTTGTTCGCCTTTTTTTTGTTGTTCTGGGAGACATCCGTCGTTTGGGTCGTTCTCCAAGTTGGGATCTGCCGTGCCTGAGGAGGAGAATTTTTCCGGTGATTTGGAGAGAGTTTGGACGGATGTGCGTGGTAATCTTCAGGAGGCCAACAGAAAATCTAAAGACTACTTTGATAGGAAATGACAGGAGGTTTTGTTCGCTGTTGGTGACATGGTTTGGTTGTCCTCGAGGAATCTGCGGTTGAGGATTCCTTCTAAGAAATTGGGTCCCAAGTTTGTAGGGCCCTTTAAGGTGCTTCAGGTTGTCAACCAATCTGCTGTTAGGTTGGAGGTTCCTACCTCCTGGAGAATTAATCCGGTATTTCATGTCTCTCTTTTGAAAAAAGCTGTTGTATCGGATTGTGACGCCTCTGCCTCTGTTCCTCCGGTGGTGGAGGACGGGGAATATGAAATTTCTCGCATCCTTAACTCTAGACGGTATAGAGGTAGTTTGCAGTATCTTGTGGCCTGGAAAGGTTTCGGACCCGAGGATAACTCTTGGGTGAGGTCGGATGATGTTTCCGCGTCCAGACTTATCAGAGCGTTTCACAGGAGATTTCCTGATAAGCCTGGTCCTAGGGGATCCGGAGGATCCTCTTAGAAGGGGGGGTACTGTTAGAACCTTGCTCTTAGGTTTTTTCCTTTGCTGGTCACATGACCTTGTTGGCCTATTTAATCCTGCTCCGCCCTTCTGGCTTTGCTGGACTTCATTGTATAACTACTTTCTAGCTAGCCTGTGCTCTGTAACTACTCTGTTAGTTTGCGTGGTCTACGGACCTCTATGTTCTATATATTTTGTTTGTTCGTCTGTCTGCTACTATTTCTGTTAGGAGGTGTCCCATTTTCCTCCCAGTCCTTAGTACTTGTAGGGATTCCTACCCCATATCTATAGGTCTCCGTACAGACTAGCTTAGGACTTTAGCAGGTCTGATCGCAGGATCAGGTTCCCTGTTACATCGTAGGGATTAAGCTGAGTTCTATCGTAGGGACAGATCTCCTCTCTTTCCTTAGCTCTGGTAGCAGAACATAACAACAGGTATGTATAGATTTACTTTTCTATACCCTGTATGCCCATAGCAGTGTTCTGATATTGCCCTTGTGGGTGACAGATTCCTTTTAAGTTATGTGTAATAATGAGAAATGACACAGGAAAAAAGTATTAGACACTCTTAATGAAATGTATTTAATACTTCGTACAAAAGCCTTTGCTGGAGATGACAGCTTCAAGACACCTCCTGTATGGAGAAACTAGTCGCATGCATTGCTCAGGTGTGATTTTGGCCCATTCTTACACACAAACGCTCTTCAAATCATGAAGCTTCCTTGGGCTCCTATGAATTCTGAGATTTAGTTCCTTCCATTAATTTTCTGTTGGATTCAGGTCAGGTGATTGGCTGGGCCATTCTAGCAGTTTTATTTTCTTTCTCTGAAACCAATTGAGAGTTCCCTTGGCTGTGTGTTTGGGGATCATTGTCTTGCTGAAATGTCCATCCTCGTTTCATCTTCATCATCCTGGTAGACGGCTGCAGATTTTTATCAAGAATGTCTATGTATATTTGTTCATTCATCCTTCCTTCAATTATTTGAAGTTTGGCAGTGCCGTATGCTGAAAAACAGCCCCACACCATGATGTTCCCATCCAAAGTGCACTGTTCATAAACATGGTGTGTATTATGGCATCCAAAGAGTTCAATTTTAGTCTCATCTGACCACACTATGTTCTCCCAGTATTTCACAGGCTTGTTTAAATGTTGTTGAGCAAACTTGAACATGATTTTTGTTCAGCAATGGAGTCTTGCGTGGTGAGCGTGCATACAGGCCATGGATATTGAGTGCATTACTTATAGTTTTTTTTTTGAAACAATTGTACCTGTTGATTCCAGGTCTTTCTGTAGCTCTCCACAGGTGGCCCTTGTCTCTTGGACAACTCTGATAATTCTTTTTACTCCTGAAATCTTGCGGGGAGCACCTGATCGTGGCCGGTTTATGGTGAAATTAAGTTCTTTCCACTTCTGGATTATGGCCCTAACATTGCTCACTGGAACCTTAAGTAGTTTAGAAATTCTTCTGTAACCAATGCCATCAGTATGTTTTGCAATAATAAGATTGCGAAGGTCTTGAGACAGCTCACTGGTTTTACCCATCATGAGATTTTTCTTGTGTGACACCTTGGTAATGAGACATCTGTTTATATTCCATCAGTTGGACCAGCTGATACTATTTTTCACTAAGCGGCAGGATTGCTTTCTAATTATTGATAGATTTCAGCCGGTGTCATGACTTTCCATGGCTTTTTGTACCTCTCTTTCTTCATGTGATCAATACATGTGTCATTTCTCATTTTTACACATTACTTAATTTATAGACATCTATGGTTTGAATTCTTTGACTGTGGATTGGATGGGTTGTTACCGACATCTGGTGAGAATTTCTGGTGAGAATTTCATAATAATTGCATCTTTAGAAATATATTTACCATATTTTTCGGACTATAAGACGCACTTTTTTCCTACAAAAGTTTGGAGGAAAGTGGGTGGTGCGTCATATAGTCAGACATATATATATATATATTGTGGCTGTGAGTGGTGGGGAGTGCAGGGGGAGCGGAAGTGGAGGAGGAGAGGGGCACAGGAGGCAGGAGCCGCCTGCTGCAGGCTACACTGTGCCCCCTACTAAAGAAAATGAATATTCACTGCTCCCCACGCCTATTATTTACCTGCAGCGCGGCTCCTGGTAAGTATGGCACCCCTCTTCCTGGTATGTATAGCCCCCCTCATCCCTCTTCCTGGTATGCTTGGCACCCCTCCATCCTGGTATGCTTGACACCCCCGATCCCCATCACGCTGCACACAAAAAAAAAAAACAATTATACTCCTCTCCTTTCTCCTCCAGCACTGCATCCTACTCTGCTGCCAACAGGGATATCACTACCATATCATTACTGCCATGCGCCCTCAACCTGTGAGATGCTGTGCCAGAATAGTCACTGCTCTCAACGCCGGGACTGTACGTGGGGAGCAGTGACCATTCACTCACCAGGATGAAGGGTGCCAAGAATACCAGGAAGAGGGATGGGTGGACCATACATACCAGGAAGAGGGATGAAGGGCGCCATACATACCAGAATAAGTGATGAAGGGTGCATTACATACCAGGATGAGGGATGAAGGGTGCTATACATACCAGGAAGAAGGATGAGGGGTGCCATACATACCAAGAAGAGGGATGACTGGTGCCATACATAACAGGATGAGGGGTGCCATACATACCAGGAAGAGGGATGAGGGGGGGCCATACATACCAGGATGAGGGATGAAGGGTGCCATACATACCAGGATGAGGGATGAAGGGTGCTATACATACGAGGAAGAGGGATGAGGGGGGGCATACATACCAGGATGAAGCGCGCAATACATACCAGGATGAGGAGAGAAGAGTGCCATACATACCAGGATGGGGATGAGGGGGGCCATACATACCAGGATGGGGATGCCATGCATACCAGGATGGGGATGAGGGGTGCCATGCATATCAGGATGGGGATGAGGGCCACGTATAACAGGAAGGAAGGGGCCATATACCAGGATGGGGGATATGAACAGAATTGGGGGACATTACCCCTATAACAGTGTCAGCAGCTGACCTCCTCCCACTTAACAGGGCATCATGACCACATTTTTTGCTTACATTTTTTTTCTATTTTCCTCCTCTAAAACCTAGGTGAGTCTTATGGTCCGGTGCGTCTTATAGTCCGAAAAATACGGTACTTAGAAAATTGATGACGTGTTCAATACTTATTTTACTCACTGTAAATAGTTTGGGGGATGAAATTTTGTTGACAGATTTCCTTTAAAATTTACTTTTAATTGACTTGGGGAGTTCATGGAAAGAGACACTGTGTTGTTAGCCAAGCATAACTCCTTTAAATATCACTTGTTTTCTAGATTCTTAAAATTGCATAGCGCCAAAATGTTCTGGAGCAATTAACTGCACTGAGATGGATTATTCAAAAGTGGAAGTTTTATGTTAATAGTGGAAAAAAGTGTGAATTACCAGCAAGCTGTGGGTGCCCCAACTCCACCAGATCCTCGTATAAAGATTTAATTGGATTTTCTTTTTTCAGTAAGGCACCATGTAGCCATATGAGTAACATCCGGTGGCCATGTTCCTTGTAGCTGAATTTATCTGTTAATAGAAGAAAATTGCAATTTTTTTAACACTATAAATTTATGAAAATTAACCACAATGTAAAATCGCGGCGAATCAAGGTAAAAAGAATGCAACTTTAGAGCACTCTCCTAGAGAAAGGATTGTGTTTGGTATAAGCCAAGATGGACAATGTCATGGATTGACTTCAACCAGCTGAAAGCTAGTCCTGATATAAAATGTAATTTTACAAAAACTGAATACTAAGAATACACAGCCCAGCAGCTAGTCTTCTATAGGAGTCCATCAGGGAGCACGTCTGTAATAACCAGTTACTCAGATTGCATCCCCATCAAAACAATGGCTCCAATTATTATTATTTATTTTTACCAATGCATCATTTGCATTTTTTGGAAGTAACTTTTCTTTCTCATCTTGTAGTATTCAATGCCATTTTTTTGTGCCAAATTCATCACAATGGTGCACGCGGTTTCACAAATATTGGGCAAAGTCAAAACTGGTCTTTATTTTTGTCCTTATCCTTTTTTGTGCAAAAAGATTTCATGAAAATATAATATGCACTTAAAACCACTCCAAGGGATGAAGTGGAGTACCTTTACAACAAATTTTGCAACTATTTGAAAAGATGATGAGGTGAAGATATCTGGAAACCTCAAACTCTGACCCAAGGGCCAACAAAAGAAAGACCAGGCGAACACATAAAATATAAAAAGATACGAAAAACAAAAAACAGGCATACATGCAATCGGGCCCAATATATTTTATTACAAGATTATGGGTCCATTGGGCAGGGGTGATGTAAATGGAAGCTATGATGCCTAACCAGGTCTTTAGCTCTGAGATGGTTGAAAAGGAGAAAGATTGGTAATATCCAATTACACAATAATCTATCCCTTCCTGCCTTTGAATCTAACCATAAAAAAATGTTGGTATTTGGAACAAATCATAACAGGATGACTTCCTAGTGGACGTACTACTAATCTCAGAGGATATTGGAAATGTGCTGTGACAGCGACTAGTGTCGGTCGTATAGTTGGTGCTTCCCAGGCATTTATGGTGTAAAAACCAAATTGTAATTATAACACTAAAGAAAAGTTGTCATTTTGTGGTTGATGTTTTGAGGATTGGTTCACATGAAGTGTAGCTTGTATGGAAAGCTACAATTGTGCTACTGCATCAAAACCACACCAAATATTGTACAGCACAATAGATAGGGAAAGTTGAAAACTACACTTTTGCCCCTTTTTTTTAGTAAATTGGATACTATTCACACAAAGTGATATCAGGTCACCTCAGTATTTATCAACCAAATCAACAATTAAAGGGCTTTTCTGGGTATAAACATATCGTTCCCATAGGCTTCTGCTAGGTATAAATAATAAACTCACCCTCCCTTGGGTCTAGCACTGCCTCTCTGCCACTGTTCCGATATTTGTTGACATCCTGCAGTGGTGATGTCATGTGTACAAGCACACAAGACCGCTGCAGGCAATTACTAGACACAGCAGCTTATGTCATTTATACTGACAGTCAGTGAGCCTAGTGATAGCTGTAGTGGCCACGTCTGCTTACTAGTAACGTTATCACTACACTCCGCAGCTTGTAACGTCTATATTGACAGAGTCACTGAGCCCAGTGATTAGCTGTAGTGGTCACGTCTAGGGATGAACGGACCTGTTGAAGGTCCAGTTCGATCGAAATCAATGGGGACCCGAACTTTGGAGTTGGAAAAAAATCTCTATCTCTTTCCTTCTGTCTCTGTCTCCTCTTGAACTGTAGAACGGACTTCCTAGACAAGTCCGTGTTCGGAGTTCAGCATCGTCCGGTACGAACCCCAAACTTTACAGTTCGGGTTCGCTCATCTCTAGTCACGTCTGCTGAACTAGTGACGATACTGCTTCAGCTTGTAAACAATTAACTCGAGTAGCAGCTGAGAGGCAGTGCTGGACCTGGGGAGGGTGACTTTATTATTTTAACTGGGTAAAAACCTATACCTGGAAATTCTATAGATACCAATGGTGCCTCTCATACCAAATTCAAGGGCAAGTTACCCATCAGGCCGCTAAGCCCATTAGATAAAGCAAAAATGACGAAATTACTTAAAAAAGTAAGAAAAAATAACATTTCATAGGACATTAGCCAACCACGTATTTGTGGCACCCCAGGGGTCTGGTCTCCACAGTAATAGCAATGTTATGTCTGAGAGCAGGTGGGAGGTCTCTTGGTCAGGAATCCTATGCATGCCACACCTCCTGCCCAGTCCTGGGAGAGGAAGAACTTCCCCTATATAAAACTGGGGCTGAGGCAGGGTTAGAGAGAAGAAGAGTAGAGAGAAGAGGAGCAGCTTAGGAAATAAAGATCAGGAGCTCAGTGGGAGCAGTGCTAAAAAGAATCAGGGGCTGGCAGCTGAAGAGCTCGCCCTGATTGAAGAGTTACCACCGGACCCGGAGTCCGAGGCTGTGGGGATTAAATCTTGACCCAGCAGCAGAAACCGACCGGCAGGGGATTTCAGGTCCTCTGGCCAAGAAACCCGAAGGCACGGTCACACGCGTGGGACCAGCACCGCCGTCGTGGAGCGGAAGCCACTAGAAGGCCCCGAGTCACCGGCCATACGGGTGAGCACCACACGGTACACTCAGGGACGTGGGCTACTTTTACCCGCCTCTAGCAAGGTAGCCAGAAGAGTACAGTTAGTTGGGGAGGCCTACAACTCCGCCTGGCCAAGGGGGATCCAATCTGCTCAAGGACTGACCAGGCCCCGACCGCTAGCCAGTACTCCGGGAGGGTCTATCTTTGTCACCAGTAAAGACCCTGAACTACACCGCATCGTCTCTGAGTGGTTCCTGCTACCCCCATCATCCACGTCGGCTGCCCTGAGGCCATACCCCTCCCGTTGGGGGTTATACCATCCACGCTGCACCATCCTTCCACCGGCCTCAGCGGTCTGCCCTGCAGCGGCAGCTCCATAGCTGCATTCAACGGGTGGCGTAGTCGTCCTACATCTACTGCTAATATACCGCCACTTAGTCTGACACCCTGGGCACGGACCGGGTCACCGCCACCAGGACTACTACCCCTATCCAGATCCGGCTCCGGGTATCCCTTGAACATGGCCCAGGGGGCGCGTCATATTGGTGCGTTGGTGCTATGGAAAGCTTTGACACAACTCATGTATTCCAATGCTTATGTCATGTGTATGCATGTATGAAAATCCTCCTCTGTATTCACTATTTCAGCTTAAATTGGCCCATTTATCAACATAAAGCTTTGATGAAAGCCTCAGTTAACACTGAAACTTGGGTGAATGACAAAAAATAAAGACGAGGTTTTCTGCATAATCTCCAGGGCTGCCATTCTTTTTTAATGTTAGGTTAAATCCATACATAGTAGATAAATATCCGCCAAACGTTCATTCAGCAGACCGTCATCTCTCCCAATCCCCCCCACATGTAAGTTCTTGACTGGGATGAGCACTTATGTATTTTTAGTGGAAAGAGAGAAAGCTGCTGCGCGACACTTCAGCAACTGGCTTATCTTCCCTAAAAACAAAATGTTCCAGTGTTCTAACAATTCAGTCCTTCTCTTTCCAACTCTCATTCAGATGATTTTTTGCTGATGATTGTTTCAGGAGCATGTGAAAGATATTTGTTAAAATCTCATTCACTGTACTCATCTCTGTCATATACCAGCTTGGTCCACCCTCAGAGAATTCTCTAGATGGATGGAAATTGAGAAACTCTAGTTGGCCCCAATTCACCCGAATTCATGCCTTTGGGCTACCGCATCAAATAAGTTGATTCCCCTATGCTGGGCCCAATAAATTTTACTAATATGAAATGGGATACAAGTTCGAATTAGTCTCCACTAATGTCTGAACACTCCCCCATGACCTCTTTTCTAGGGATGAGCGGACCCGTGGATGTTCTAGTTTGTTGTGTCTGACCGAACTTGATTTCAAAGTTTGGATCGGGTACCAGAACTCTACCCAAACTTGAACCTGAACCACATAGAAGTCAATGAACTTTGGTGCTGTAAAATGATCGATGTAAGGGCTAGGGGGCTGCCAAATGAAGCAGAGCAACCCCATAGAGTTCACTCTCTCCTAAAACGGACTTCCGGAAGAAGTTCGTGGTCGGAATTCAGCACCGGACAATGAACCCCAATCTTTAAAGTTCAGCTTTGCTCATCTCTACTCTATTCTATTTAACCCTGCAATACCTGTTGGTTTGAAAAACAACTTCATTAGACTGTGGTTTAACAAGCAACTTTTTTGTTTTGCCGATATAGTCGACTTAAATTCTATGCTCTTATTAAAGATGTTGTCCACTACTAGGACAACTCCTTCTCATCCCCCACGCTTGGCCCCAATAAAATAAAAAAACTTATACTCACCTCCTGTGCTGGCGTCATTCCAGAGGTGTCAGCGCTCGCTCACTCCAGGGCTTCCATGCTGTTGTTGTGACGCCGGTGCCCAATCAGCGCTGGCGTCACTGTCACCGCCTCCTGTCGATTTGAACGTGAAGAGGACTTCTAACATCAGCTGCAGCCCGGACTTTCTCTTCATGTTCGATTTATCCGAAGACGGGGACAGTGACGCCAGCGTTGATTGGGCTCCGGAGTCAAGTGTCACAACAACAGCACGGGAGCCCCGGATAGAGCGAGTGCTGACACCGCTGGAACAGCGCCAGCACAGGAGGTGAGTATAAGCTTTTTCTTATTTTATCAGGGCTAAACATTTAGATCAAGAAGGGGTTTGTCCAAGCAGTGACTTTTGAGACTCTACAATCTCACTATAACATTCCAGTAAACTCCTATTACCGATATTTGCAAATTAGACACTATATGCATTCCCTCTTCTCCTCCCTTACGGTCTCCCAACCTACATATTTCAAAAAGTTATGTAGAGCGGGCGTCTCCACTAAAGGACTTATATCTGATATCTATCGATTACTTAACCCATATGTAGAAGATCACCTGAATCACCCATATATGATTAAGTGGGAGAGATTTCTGGGGGAAACCTTGTCACCTAATACCTGACAGGGAGTCTGGAGGTGTGCAGCTAAGACTTCCACATGTTTCATCTATATGGAAAATCAATATAAACTCCTCATGTTTTGGTATCTCTTCAGTGTGTCATCTGTTTTGCATTGCTTCCCAGGGCCGGCATCAGCATCCGACGCACCCGGGCAAGTGCCGGGGCCCTGAGTAGGCGGGGGGGCCCACTCACCATCAGGCACCCCGGCGTGCTATGGGACCCGTGAGCGGTGCGGTGCCGGTATCAGTGCCCGCTCCCCCCGCTTGCTCAGGGCCCCGGCAGCCGGCACAATACTTACCTCTCCCCGTGCCTCCGAAGAAGCTCCGGCCTCTTCCGCTGATGCTGCACTGTGACGTCTTTACACCGCGGTCTCTCCTGAGAAGTCACAGGCAGCGCAGAGCGGGAAGACGCCGGCGTGGGTGAGGAGTCCGAAGCAGCGGCAGCAGGTGAGAAGTGAGGTAAGTATTTGTTTTTGTTTTTTTTATATGTATGGAGGCATGGGGCACTATATGGTGGGGGTGGAACAAGTGACATCCTGCATGGGCCTTATATGAGGGGGGAACAAGTGACATCCTGCATGGGGCATTATATGGGAGGGGGTGACATCCTGCATGGGGCATTATATGGGGGGGAGAGGTGACATCCTGCATGGGGCATTATATGGTGGGGTGGGCAAGTGACATCCTGCATGGGGCATCATATGGTGGAACAAGTGACATCCTGCATGGGGCATTATATGGTGGGGGGGAGTGACATCCTGCATGGGGCATTATATGGGGGGGAGAGGTGACATCGTGCATGGGGCATTATATGGGGGGGAGGGAGAGGTGACATCCTGCATGGGGCATTATATGGGGGGGAGAGGTGACATCCTGCATGGGACATTATATGGGGGGAGAGGTGACATCCTGCATGGGGCATTATACGGGGGGCAGAGGTAACATCCTGCATGGGGCATTATGTGGGGGGGGAGGTGACATCCTGCATGGGGCATTATATTGGTGGTGACATCCTGCATGGGGCATTATGTGGGGGCCAGTATTCTGTATGGAGCGTTATAAGGGGGCCAGTATCCTCTATGGAGCATTCTATGGGGGCCAGTATCCTGTATGGAGCGCTATATGGGGACCAGTATCCTGTATGGAGCGTTATATGGGGACCAGTATCCTGTATGGAGCGTTATATGGGGACCAGTATCCTGTATAGAGCGTTATATGGGGACCAGTATCCTGTATGGAGCATTATATGGGGACCAATATCCTGTATGGAGCGTTATATGGGGACCAGTATTCTACATGGAGCAATATATAGGGCCCATAATACTGTATGGAGGACTATATTGTCCAGTCTGCACAGTGCGCTGCGAGGATTCGCCGGTTTCTGAGCTATTGTGGAATTTACAATAGATATCGTTCATGTAATGTAAGAAGTGAAATCTTTGGCATTGTACTATATATATATTTCTCTGCGGTATCTGTGCATCATGAATCGTGGTATGTGTTAAAGGGGCCCACTGAGACTTTTTTGCCCAGGGCCCACAAAAACCTGGAGCCAGCCCTGACATCCTGCATGGGGCATTATATGGGGGGGAGGTGACATCCTGCATGGGGCATTATATGGGGGGGTGAGAGGTGACATCCTGCATGGGGCATTATATGGGGGGGGAGGTGACATCCTGAATGGGGCGTTATATGGGGGGGAGAGGTGACATCCTGCATGGGGCATTATATGGGGGAGGTGACATCCTGCATGGGGCATTATATGGGGGGTGACATCCTGCATGGGGCATTATGTGGGGAGGAGAGATGACATCCTGCATGGGGCATTATATGGGGGGGAGAGGTGACATCCTGTATGGGGCATTATATGGGGGGAGAGGTGACATCCTGCATAGGGCATTATATGGGGGGGAGGTGACATCCTGCATGGGGTATTATATGGGGGGGGATGTGACATCCTGCATGGGGCATTATAAGGGGGGGTGACATCCTGCATGGGGCATTATGTGGGGGCCAGTATTCTGTATGGAGCGTTATAAGGGGGCCAGTATCCTCTATGGAGCGTTATATGGGAGCCAGTATCCTGTATGGAGCGTTATATGGGGACCAGTATCCTGTATGGAGCATTATATGGGGACCAGTATCCTGTATGGAGCATTATATGGGGACCAGTATCCTGTATGGAGTGTTATAAGGGGACCAGTATTCTGTATGGAGCATTATATGGGGACCAGTATTCTGCATGGAGCAATATATGGGACCCATAATACTGTATGGAAGACTATACTGTCCGGTCTGCACTGTGCGCTGCGAGGATTCGCCGGTTTCTGAGCTATTGTAGAATTTACAATAGATATCACTCATGTAATGTAAGGAGTGAAATCTTCGGCATTGTACTATATATACATTTATATATATATATTTCTCTGCGGTATCTGTGCATCATGAATTGTGATGTATGTTAAAGGGGCCCACTGAGACTCTTTCGCCCAGGGCCCACAAAAACCTGGAGCCGGCCCTGCTGCTTCTTATTGTTAGAACCCTCCTGTTTTGCGGTCACATGACCATCTGCCTTTATATTCCCTCTCCGCACTTCTGGCTGTGCTGGACTTCAGTGTTTGACTGTTTCTCTAGCCTGGTGCTTCGGTGCCTTTCTCTGTCAGTTCGCTTGGTCCTTCTGGCACCTCTAGTACCTTTTGTCAGTTTGTCTTTTTGTGTTCTGCAACAACTTCTCTGTTTAGGAGGTGTGCCATTTTTGTCCCAGTCCTTAGTTCTTTTAGGGACCCCTCCCTTAATGCTATAGATCTTCGTTCAGACTAGCCAAGGACTAAGGTGGGTCTGTTCGCTAGGAACAGGCAGCCCGCTACATCGTAGGGATTCAGCTTAGTCTTACTGTAGGGACAACTTTCCCCTATCTTTCCTTAGTACATGTTGCAGATCATAACAGTAAGTCCAGACCAAAAAACTAAAAGGAAAGAAATTCGGGGATCAGTATGGTGTCCGTCCAGGATTTGGCTCAACGCCTGCTGGGATTGTCTCTGGAGGTGGCCGAGCTTCAGCAACACGTAAGTAGCTGTTCTGGAGTGCATTTTGTCGAACCCAAGGTAGGACTGCCTGATGTTTTTTATGGTAAACAGCAAGATTTTTTTTCCTTTAAAAATGCTTGTTTGTTATATTTTCATTTGAGACCAAGGTCCTCTGGGAATGAATCACAGCGCATTGGTTTTATTATGTCACTTTTGCGCAATGAACCACAGGGGTGGGCCTTTTCTCTCCAACTAATGATCCGTGTTTAAGGTCTGTTGAAGAATTTTTTTCTGCTATGGGGCTATTATATGACGATCCTGATCGAATCTCATCTGCGGAGGCCGAACTCAGGCGTTTGAATCAGGGGTCAGGTGATGTTGAAAATTATTGCGCCGAAATGTTTATTTCTTGCTGGTCTGAGTGAAAGGGTTAAGGATCTGCTAATTGCATTCCCTGCACCTGAGACTCTGCAGGATGCCATGCAATTAGCTGTTCGTGTGGACAGGAGGCTGAGGTGCAGGCTGAATGAGGTAAAGACTCCTGTAATGTCAGTTCCCCAGAAAATCTGCTCAGATGGCGGAGAACCAATGGAGGTTGGGGCGATGTCACTCCGCTCTCAGGAAAGAGACCGGAGGTTCGCCGAGGGATTGTGTCTTTATTGTGGTAAAGCTGACCATTTGATTAAGTATTGTGAGCGTCGTTTAAGTAAAGAAAAAAAAAGGTCAGTTACACCCGTATAGCTTGTTTACACTCTGCAGGAGTATTTCTTTCTGGGAGTACTACTTTGTAGGGAGATTTGATTGAATTTCAGGTATTTGTGGATTGTGGTTCTGTGTCACCCTACCTGGATGCCACAAGTGTAATTAAAGCTGTGTCTGAGAGCAAGGGGGAGGTTCTCTGGTCAGGGGAACATTAGCATGCAATGCCTCCTGTCTCAGGCCAGTAGGGGGAGCAGGCTGCCCCTATAAAAGCTGGTACTGGGGACAGGGTTAGGGAGAACTGGATTGCCTGTCTCAGCTCTGAGACGTGTCCCAGAGTGGAGCAGGGACAGAAAGTTGCATTGCACCTAAGAGGAAGTGTGGCAGAAGGAGAGAGCCACAAGCCAGAGACAAGAGGCGAAGAGAGCCTGTCTTGGCAGAGAAAGACTTAGCTTTACCAGACTTTGGTGTCTGAGGCTGGAAGGATTCCACATCCCCCAGCAGAGAACCAGTTCGCAAGGGACTGTACTTTCCTTGGCCTAAGAAGCCTGGAGGCCCTGCCACAACCGAAGGGACCAGTAAAGCCGTACAAGGCTGGGAGCAGAAAGGAACCCACGTCGCAGGCCATACAGGTGAGAATACACGGAAAGCTCGGAAACGTGGGCTGTTACCCTATCAGGAGGAGATAGCCAGAAGGAGCGTAGAAAGCACGGTAGGCCTACACCCTCACCCTGACCAGGGCCAATTTCCCCGTTGCTCTCAGACATCCAGGTCCCCTCCTAGCTGGGACTGTTTGTGGGTCAGTTTACCTGTTCAAGTAAAGACCCTGGACTGCAACCTGTTGTCTGCGTGATCCTTGCTCCTCCAGCAATATCATCACTGAGACTCTCACTACCATCACTCCCACCATCCACTATACTGCCCTGGGGCCGCACTCTTCCCGTGGGGAGTCACACTACCCTAGCTGCACACCTCATCAGCCCCAGCGGTCTGCAAGCAGCGGCGGTTCCTAATAACCGCAATCCACGGGTGGCGTAGTCGGACATAATTAATATAACGAACTACCATTGGCCTGACCACCCTGAGCCACGGAACCGGGTTGCCACTACTACTCCCATCGCTCCCTATTGCCCGGATCCGAGTGCCCCACGGCCCAGGGGGCGAGTCAGTTCAACACTTAATGTGATTGATAAAGGGTTTTTGGAAAACCTTAAATTGAAATCCAAACCTTTGTCATCACCTATTTCTGTGATTGCAATTGATAACACTCCCTTGAAATGTATTACTCACAAGGTTGCAGCATTTCCCCTCACTATCAATGGAGTTCACCAAGAAATTTTGGACTTGGTTGTTTTAGATAATTTACCCTCTCCGGTTGTTCTAGGATTGCCTTGGTTAAAACTGCACAATCCTTTACTGGACTGGTCTACTAATGTAATTAAGTCTTGGAGTCCAAAGTGCTATGATAAATGTTGTAATGGTCGCATTGCGGCTGTGGAAAAAGGGGAATTACCTATACCTATCCAAGATTTTTGGAGGGTTTTTTCAGAGGAGGAGTCGCAAGTTTTACCTCCTCATAGGGATTATGATTGCGCCATTGAGTTTGTTCCTGGAGCTATTCTTCCCAAGAGTCGCTTGTTTAATCTGACTATCTCTGAAAAAAAGGCCTTGGAGGAATACATACAGACTAGGCTGGCTGCTGGTCACATTAGACCTTCTAAGTCGCCTGTGGCAGTTGGATTTTTCTTTGTTAAAAAAAAGGACGGGGGTTTACGTCCAAGTCTGGATTTTCGTGAAATTAATAAGATTACCGTACGCAATTCCTACCCATTGCCGTTAATTTCTGACTTGTTTAACCAGTTAGTGGGGGCCAAGTGGTTCTCTAAAATTGATCTCCAGGAGGCATACAATTTGTTACGAGTGAAGGAGGGTGATGAATGGAAAACTGCTTTTAACACTCCGGTAGGTCATTTTGAGAATCTGGTGATGCCTTTTGGTCTTACCAATGCATCTGCATTTTTTCAGAACCTTATTAATGACATCCTGAGACCTTTGATTGGTAAGAATGTGGTTGTATATTTGGATGACATTTTGATTTACTCACCAGATCTAGAGTCCCATTGGCAGAGTGTACGTGAAGTTTTGCCGTTATTGAGTGATAATTCGCTCTTTGCTAAGCTGGAGAAATGTGAGTTCGCTGTGCAGAAAATTAGTTTTTTGGGCTACATTGTCTCCAGCGAGGGCTTTGAGATGGACCCTGTGAAGGTTCAGGCTGTGCAGGAATGGCCTAGGCCTATTGGTTTGAAATCTATACAGAGATTTTTGGATTTTGCCAATTATTACAGGAAATTCATTAAGAATTTTTCTGTAATTGTTAAACCTCTAACCGATCTCACCAGGAAAGGTGCGAATACGGCCCAGTGAGGCCATTGAAGCGTTTGAGTATCTCAAAGAGAGGTTCAGTTCTGCCCCTATCCTTATGCAGCCTGATGAGACCAAGCCTTTTTTGGTCGAGGTCGATGCTTCATCAGTGGGGGTCGGAGCAGTTTTGTCTCAGGAGAACAAGGGTGGAGTACATCCTTGTGCCTCCTTTTCAAAAAAAATTTCGGAAACCGAACTGAATTATGTTGTTGGAAATCGGGAGTTGCTGGCTATTAAACTCGCGTTTGAACATTGGCGTCCGTTTTTTGGAAGGCGCTAGATTTCCTATTCAGGTTTTCACAGATCATAAGAATTTGATCTATCTGGATGCTGCCAAGCGCTTGAATGCCCGTCAAGCTAGATGGGCACTTTTTTTTTCTCGGTTTCATTTTTCTATTACTTATATCGCTGGTACTAAGAATGTTAAAGCCGATGCTTTATCTCGCAGCTTCTCTCCTACGGTCGGTGCCGAGGAGGAGGAGAGCATTTTACAGAAAGGAGTTGTGGTGGCGGCATTGGACTCCGTTTTGGAGAATGGGATTCTGAAAGCTCAAGATGATGCTCCATCTAACACTCCCCATGGGAGGTTGTTCGTGCCTAGAGCCTTTAAGAGAGATTTGTTCATGGAGTGTCATGAGTCTCGGTTGGCAGGTCATCCAGGAATTTCGGAGACTAAGAGACTTATCAGTCGTCGTTTTTGGTGGCCTGGATGGCAGAAGGAAGTCATCAAGTGGGTGCGTCAGTGTACTGTGTGTGCTAGGTCAAAGGCTTCACATACTCCTGCTGCAGGGTTGCTTTTCCCTCTGGAGGGTCCTAGTGCGCCTTGGACGCATCTCACAGTGGATTTTATTACTGATCTTCCTGTGTCCAAGGGTTTTACTGTCATCTGGGTGGTCGTGGACCATTTAAGTAAGATGTGTCATTTGGTTCCATTCATTAAGTTGCCCTGCACCAAGACACTCGCTAAGGCGTTTGTTAAGGAGATTGTCAAGCTCCATGGTGTTCCCATGGATATTTTTTCTGATAGAGGACCTTAGTTTGTGGCTCGCTTTTGGCGTGCTTTTTGTGGCAGGTTGGGAGTCCATTTGTTATTTTCGTCTGGTTATCATCCTGAGTCTAATGGACAGACTGAAAGACAGAACCAGGATGTTAAACAGTTTTTGCGTTGTTTTGTGCCGGACAATCAAGAGGTATGGTCTGAGTTTCTGCCTCTCGCAGAATTTGCTCTTAACAATCATACATTCTCCTCTGCTGGGTGTTCTCCTTTTTTTTGTTGTACTGGGAGACATCCGTCTTTTGGTTCGTTCTCCAAATTGGGGTCGGCGGTGCCATAGGAGGAGAATTTTTCCGGTGATTTGGAGAGAGTTTGTACTAATGTACGTTGCAACCTTCAAGAGGCTAACAAGAAGTCAAAGAAGTATTTTGACAGGAAACGTAAGGAGGTTTTGTTTACTGTGGGTGACATGGTTTGGTTGTCCTCGAAGAACCTGCGGTTGAGGATTCCCTCTAAAAAACTGGGTCCTAAGTTTGTGGGTCCATTAAAAGTGCTTCAGGTTGTTAACCCGTCTGCTATTAGGTTGGATGTCCCTACTTCCTGGAAGAATAATCCTGTGTTTCATGTTTCCTTGTTGGAAAAGGCTGATGTATCTGATAGGGACGCCACTGTCACAGTTCCTCCTGTAGTGGAAGACGGCGAATATGAAATTTCTCGTATCTTGAATTCTAGATGGCATAGAGGGAGATTACAGTATCTTGTCTCCTGGAAGGGTTTCGGTCCCGAAGACAACTCCTGGGTAAGGACAGATGATGTCTCTGCTCCTAGGTTTGTTAAAGCTTTCCACAGGAGGTTTCCGGATAGGCCCGGGCCTAGAGGATCCGGAGGATCCTCATAAAAGAGGGGGAACTGTTAGAACCCTCCTGTTTGTTTTTTCCATCTTGTGTTTTGCGGTCCTGTGACCATCTGCCTTTATATTCCAGCTCCGCCCTTCTGGCTGTGCTGGACTTCAGTGTTTGACTGTTTCTCTAGCCTGGTGCTTCGGTGCCTTTCTCTGTCAGTTCGGTTGTTCCTTCTGGGACCTCTAGTACCTTTTGTCAGTTTGTCTTTTTGTGTTCTGCAACAACTTCTCTGTTTAGGAGGTGTCCCATTTGTGTCCCAGTCCTTAGTTCTTTTAGGGACCCCTCCCTTAATGCTATAGGTCTTCGTTCAGACTAGCCGAGGACTAAGGTGGGTCTGTTCGCTAGGAACAGGCAGCCCGCTACATTGTAGGGATTCAGCTTAGTCTTACTGTAGGGACAGCTTTCCCCTGTCTTTCCTTAGTACGTGTTGCAGATGATAACACTTATAGACTTTAATGACTGAGTCTGATCAGCAAGACAGGTAAGAATAAGACATGCTTTGAGTCTCATGGACTGGAGACATGGATCCATTTTTTAAATTGATGTGTGTATGGCTCAATGAAACTCTGTAGGCCAGTGTGCTGTTTGAGAAAAACAACAGCATTAGGATGTGTCACACGGATGTATGAACACGTTCAAAAAATGCAAAAAATGCATCCATGTCTCCATAGATAGGAAGAACCACAACCAATTATGCACAATGGTTATCCAAGCACTGAAGCCAGAAATGTACTCCAGTCTGGGATTGACATACATTTCTGGAGTAAATTACGCAACTGGTGTAACTTATTCTGTATTTGACATGCCAAAAGTCGCATGACATGATTTTTTTGTTCAACTTGCCAGTTGAGACAGCTGTGAGCTGGTGTTATTATTCTGGGAAGAGGCCAATATCCATAAAGGTTTCCAGCCTATTAATAAAAGCTCACAGCTGTCTGCATAGCCTTTACTAGTTATTAAAAAGGGGGGACCCAAAAAAAATGATGTGGAATCCTTCTTATTTTTAATAACCAGCTGAGGGAAAGCAGACAGCTGAGGGCTAGTGTTATTAGTCTGGGAACGGGCCAATAACCATAAAGGTTCCCAGCCTATTAATATCAGCTCACAGCTGTCTGTTTAGCCTTTACTGGTTATTAAAAACGGGGACCCCCCCCAAAAAAATTATGTGGGGTCCCCCTTATTTTTAATAACCAGCAAAGGCTAAAAAATCAGGTGCGGGCCGATCTTAATAGTCTGGGGAAGGGACTGTGGATATTGGCCCCTTCCCAGACTAATAACACCAGCCTACAGCCGCCCCAGAAATGGTGCATCCATTAGATGCGACAATTCTGGCCCTTAGCCTCAGCTCTTCCCGGTTGCCCAGGTGCGTTGGCAAGCTGGGTAATAGTTTATGGGGTTGATGTTAGCTTTGTAATGTCCGCTGACATCAAGTCCAGAGGTTAGTAATGGAGAGGCATCTATCAGACACCCCCATTAATAACCCACTAAATTAAAAGAAAAAAATACACTAAGCACCAGAATTGGCACATCTAATGGATGCGCCATTTCTGGGGCACCTGAGGGCTGTTGTTATCAGGCTGGGAGGGGTCTATTTACCTGGCCCTTTACAAGCCTATCAGTATCAGCCTGCAGCTATCTGCTTTGCATTAGCTGGTTATTAAAAATAAGCGGGACCCCACGTCATTTTTTTAGGGTCCCGCTATTTTTAGAAACCAACTAACTTAAATAAGACAGTTACAGGCTGATAGTAATAGGCTGGGCAGCTCCAGGGATATTGGCCTTTTCTCAGTCTAAAAATACCAGCCACCAGCTATCTGTTTTCCTTCTGAATATTTTTTTTATTATTATTATTTACTTATTTTAACTGTCTGGCCAATCAATGCAATGCCATTACTTGATATGGCTGTGATGCAGCCGGAAGTGCCCACGGCCTTAAAGTTTGTTGATTGGCTGCACTGCTGCCTTCCAACAAGCTTTATTAGACTTCCACACCCACAGTTAAAAGTCAGTGTTCGGAGTCCAGTACTGGACTCTAGAAGTTCGGTACGAACTCGATCAGGTTCGCTCATCCCTAAACATAGCCTTAGAGTGCCAATGCAAGACATATGTGAAACCATAAAACATTTTTGGAAAAAAGGGCAAATTATTTAGTGGAAAAAGATTTTTATGTCTGAAAAAATAGTGATTATTCTGAACAAAAAAAGTTCATGAATAAATATATAATTACAAATGTGACAACAGCAGGGGTTGTTGAATTGGTCTGGTATAGCTTACCTAAGACATTGGTAGAGCATTTTGTAGGGCAGACACTGTTTACTTTGACACATTGGTTGGTTGAGTTAGTTGGGCATTGTTCAATTTTACACATTGGTCAGGCAATGTTTAGTTTTACACATCACTAATTAAATTGTACTAATCCTAACTGCCATTCTCATGTGAGGAGACCAAGACATTTTGTTTTAAACTTGTGAAAATCACAAAAATAAATGGGTTTCACATCCTGCTGTAACTGCTTTTTTTCACTAAAAACACAGCAAAAACTGATGCCAAAGTTTTTTGCTGTGTTTTTTGCTGCTTTTTTGCACTTACTTATTGCTTAGTATGGGTGAAAAATTGTGCAAAAGCACTGAAAGAAGTGACATGCTGTAGTTTTCAAAAAAGCAGCAGTTTTCCAATTCACTCAGGAAAAAAAACCAATGTGTGTGCATGAGATTTCTGAAATCTCATAGCTTTTGCTGGTACTGTAAAAAGCAGCTTTAATTTGCATAAAAAAGCATCTAAAACATCTAAAAAAACAGCAGCAAAAACGCAACGTGTGAACATAGGTTTAAAGTGTTTAGGTTAGATTTCTATGTAAATGCCTTAATGATTTGCCCCCCATACTTTTTACTTTACAGTTCCATCTGTTTTTTAACTGATACATTGCTTAGAGTCAGTGGCTAAAAGAAAGTTCAGACAGTCTACCTGTTTTGGTAAAGAAAAATGTGGTAAGAGTCACATGGATGGGTGAATGTAGCCTAAGATGTGAACAGAGTAGAAATTAATAAATGGAAAACAAAAATTAAAAGAGATATAAGTCTACAACTTTACTGAGCTATTCACATGGCCCTTGACTGTAACTGGTTGTGACAATGAATTATTCCAAAAAGTGACAGTTACTATAATGAATCATCATTCTGTACCTGTCCACTGCATCTCAATGGCTTTAATCTGCTGTTCAGAGAAATTCCACATCTGAGCCAACCTCTTCCATTCATCAGTCTTCAGCTGTTGATACGCTAAATTCCAGAGAGCTGAGCGGATCTGACTGGTCTTCGACAAGTGATCTTGTTTGAATGTCACAGTTTGCTCATGGCTAACCTCTTCATTAAGGCTCTAACCAAAGCAATGGAGACAATCAGACATCAACCAGGACTTAGAAAAAATTGAGAAATTATGGCAAAATCAGTAAATAAAAATCCATGGGATGCTCCATTGGTTAGATCTCTTTCTGGAGTAAAGTGAATGTAATCACAATTGCGAGCAAATTTTCTTGGACTTGTGAACGGTAAATCATTCTAACTACGTATAAAGCAAATTTATCGTGCAAGAGTCTGAGAAAGGAGAATGACAACTCCTATGAAGTTTTAAGGGCTCATACTCATTTGCGAGAAAAACTGTTATTCAAGGGGTTACATCTCATCTGCGATTTTTTTTCTCAGCTGAAATCGGACTGAGAAAAAAATCTCAGCATGCTGTGATTTGCCGCGTATAGTTGTGCTCAAAAGTTTACATACCCCGGCAGAATTTTTCCTTTCTTGGCATGGTTTTAGAGAATATGAATGATAACAAAAAAACTTTTTCTCCACTCATGGTTATTGTTTGAGTGAAGCCATTTCTGGATGAGGTTCTTTATTTTCTCAGATGGTAAAGCTGCCCATTCTTCTTGGCAAAAAGCCTCCAGTTCCTGTAAATTCCTGGGCTGTCTAGCATGAACTGCGCATTTGAGATCTTCCCAGAGTGGCTCAATGATATTGAGGTCAGGAGACTGAGATGGCCCCTCCAGAACCTTCACTTTGTTCTGCTGTAGCCAATGACAGGTCGACTTGGCTTTGTGTTTTGGATCATTGTCATGTTGGAATGCCCAAGTACGTCCCATGCGCAGATTCCGGGCTGATGAGTGCTAATTTGCTTCCAGTATTTGCTGATAATGTGCTGCATTCATCTTTTCTTCAACTGTTACCAAATTTCCTGTGCCTTTGTAGCTCACACATCCCCAAAACATCAGTGATCCACCTCCATGCTTTACTGTAGGAATGGTGTTCCTTTCATCATAGGCCTTGTTGCCCTCACTCCAAATGTAACGTTTATGCTTGTGGACAAAAAGTTCAATTTTGTTCTAATCACTCCAAATTACCTTGTTCCAGAAGTTTTGAGGCTTGTCTCTGTGCTGTTTGGCGTATTGTAGGCGAGATACGTTGTGGCATTTGAGCAGTAATGGCTTTCTTCTGGCAACTCGACCATGCAGCCCATTTTTCTTCAAGTGCCTCTTTATTGTGCATCTTGAAACAGCCACACTGATAATTTTCAGAGAGTCCTGAATTTCAGCTGATGATATTTCTGGGTTTTTCTTTGCATCAAAAAAATTTTCCTGGCAGTTGTGGCCGAAATTTTTGCTGGTCTACCTGGCCGTGGTTTGGTTTTTACAGAGCCCCTGATTTTCCATTTGTTAATTACAGTTTGAACGCTGCTGACTGGCATTATCAATTCCTTGGATATTTTTTTGTATCCCTATTCTGTGTTATACAGTTCAACTACCTTTTCCCTTAGATCCGTTGACAATTCTTTTGCTTTCCCCATGACTCACAATCCAGAAACATCAGTGGCTGGATGAAAGATGCAAGAGTGTCTGGATCCCAGAAACTCACTTAGCTTTTATGCACACACACTGATTACAAGCAAACAGGTCGCAGGTGAGGATGTTACCTTTAGTAGCCATTCAAACCCATTTGTGTCAAATTCTGTGCATGTTATCAGTCCAAAATCACCAGGGTATGTGAACTTTTGATCAGGGTCATTTGGATGTTTTTGGTTGTCATTAAGATTTAAAAAGAGAAAACACAGAAGTTTGACACTAAATGGCTTCACCCAACCAATAACAATGAGTGGAGAAAAAGGTTTTTTTGTTATCATTCATATTCTCTGAAACCATGCCAAGAAAGGAAGAATTCTGCCGGGGTATATAAACTTTTGAGCACAACTGTATGTCGGGTGAGACTCGCCAATGCAAGTCAATGGGTGCAAGAGAAAAAACGGACGGCATATGGACCATCCATATGCCATCTGATTTTTGCAGATGCATTACCGTTCTGTAGCATAGAACACTGTAAATGGTCCTGTAAATGATTGCAGAATAATAGTTGCAGAGAAAAAAAACGCATAGAAATTCAGGAAAGCCAAGGCACCAAACAGCAGGTTCCTGATATAAAAAAAAAATTGTTCTTTATTCCCTGTCAATTAAAAAAAGAATTGCTGTATGAATTTTTTGGGGCTTGAAAAAGGCCAATTTTGGACAAAAAGTTCCCAGCTGTGTCTTCTGTGATGTTTTTTTTAATTGACATGGAATAAGGAACGAGTTGTTTTATCAAGAACCTGCTGTTTGGTGACTCAGATTTCCTGAATTTCTATACTCCATAATGATACTATAACATTGTGCTAACATTTTGGGTGATTTCACTATCATTCACAACATACTTCATTATGGCTACTGTACTAGATCTCACTATATCTTACCTCCATCCACGTGTAATATCTTTCAGCTTTGATGATCATATCCACGATGAGCGTGTGATTGCTTCTTGCCGCTGTATCAAGTGCTGTTTTGTTTTGCTGCAAACCCAGTTATAATATTTAGCAAAAATATAATAGTAGGAAAAAATTATAATGCCGTAGTTATGTGTCTACCTTTCCGGGAAAAATATACCCAAGTTAGTTGCCATGAAGGAGCAATGTGTTGACTGAGCGAAGTAACTATCCCCCCAGCCTCAGCCACCCATCGCATCCTCTACTGTAGAAATATTTATATGTAAACGCTGCTTTGGTGCCACATAGATGGTTGCCGCCGAATAGGTGCTGTACTTGGAGCAGCCAATATTCCGCCACTTGGCACTCCTGATATGACAGGCTTTTACTTTCTAAATTGGGATAACTCAAGTGACTTCACTTCAATGACATGGAATATGCAAAGTGCTGTGAAAAGTATCTCTCTCTCTCTCTCTCCCGGAACTCCGAACATTGCACCGGAAAGAACATCAAACTTTTAAGATTGGGTTCGCTCATCTCTAATGAGCGGCACTACATAGACTATTTTTTGCAGAAGCAACCTGTCATAGAATGTTTTTGTGGGAAGTTCCTTCTCATGACTGAGTAATTGACTGATGAAAAACTACTCAGAGTGAATAATTGGTATTCTGGGCACTGTATGGTGGTAAACTATGTATGCGTTATTTGGGCACAATATGTTTTAGGCACAGTACAAGAGTACCTGGGAATAGTATGGCTGCATTATTTTAGAGTCATGTGGCATTATTTTGGCTTGGAATATGGTAACATTAATTTGTGCTGGTATTTTTTGAGTGGCTATCAGCATTACCTGGATAGTATTTGGAGAAAGTCCTAATGAATAGTAAGGGGCCTAAACCACTCTCATTGCTTTGAATTTCAATTATTATCTTGTTACATGTACCAGAATTCTGGCTTAATTTGCAATAAAAAAAACTGTCTTACCTGCCTTGCACCACATTTTCTATATGTTTCAGACACATTTTTGGACACAGTCAAATAGGTGTGTGGCCTATTAAAAAGGTTGTATTTTGACTATAAAGAGGACGTAGCCAAATTATAATCGAAATTGAGCCAAAATTTGGTGCAACTTATTGGACCAAACTGTGCCAACTAGAGGCTTAGATAGTGAAAATTTAAGCCACCCATATACTTTAGGTTGCTGTTGGCCGATTGATGGTTCACCTGGCAGCTATTACGCCTAACTCTCCTATACACAGGAGCGCTTGCTCTGCGAGCGCTTCTACGTTCTCTATGATAGAGTCACTGACAGACTCCTCTGGCGGCAGCTTATCTCTTAGAAAACAAAAGGATCGGTAATCCAAAATCAAACTTGCAAGATCCTTGACTGCCCCAATATCATCTGTAGGGGATTAGACTATCGCCCGAGTCCATCGACATCAATGGGTTCGGCCAGGGCCGGCGTCAGCACCCGGCGCACCCGGGCAAGTGCCGTGGCCCTGAGCAGGCGGAGGGGCCCACTCACTGTCGGGGTCCCCTGCGCGCTATGAGACCCGTGAGCGGTGCGATGCCAGCGCCCGCTCCCCCCTGCTTGCTCAGGGCCCCGGCACAATACTACAATACTTACCTCTCCCCGTGCCTCCGCAGCAGGTCCGGTATCTTCCGCGGCTGCTGCACACTGACGTCTCAGGTCAGAGGGCGCGGTGATGTCTTTACACCGCGCTCTCTCCTGAGCCGTCACAGTGCAGAGCGGGAAGATGCCGGCGCGGGTGAGGTGTCTGGAGCATCGGCAGCAGGTGAGAAGTGAGGTGAGTATTTGTTTTTTTGTTTTTTAATATATAGAGGCATAGGGCATTATAAGGGGGGGAGAGATGACATCCTGCATGGGGCATTATAAGGGAGGGGGGTGTGTGACATCCTGCATGGGGCATTATATGAGGGGCGACATCCTGCATGGTGCATTATATGAGGGGCGACATCCTGCATGGGGTATTATAAGAGGGGGTGACATCCTGCATGGGATATTATAAGAGGGGGTGACATCCTGCATGGGGCATTATATGGGGGGGAGAGGTGATATCCTGCATGGGGCATTATAAGAGGGGGTGACATCCTGCATGGGGCATTATATGGGGGGGGGAGGTGACATCCTGCATGGGGCATTATATGGGGGAGGGAGAGGTGACATCCTGCATGGGGCATTATATGGGGGGGAGAGGTGATATCCTGCATGGGGCATTATAAGAGGGGGTGACATCCTGCATGGGGCATTATATGGGGGGGGGACAGGTGGCATCCTGCATGGGGCATTATATGGGGGAGGGAGAGGTGACATCCTGCATGGGGCATTATATGGGGGGGAGAGGTGACATCCTGCATGGGGCATTATAAGAGGGGGTGACATCCTGCATGGGGCATTATATAGGGGGAGAGGTGACATCCTGCATGGGACATTATATGAGGGGTGACATCCTGCATGGGGCATTATATGAGGGGTGACATCCTGCATGGGGCATTAAATAAGGCAAGACATCCTGCATGGGGCATTATAAGGGGGGTGACATCCTGCATGGGGCATTATGTGGGGGGAAAAGCCTGCATGGGGCATTATAAGGGGGGTGACATCCTGCATGGGGCATTATGTGGGGGGAACAGCCTGCATGGGACATTATAAGGGGGGTGACATCCTGCATGGGGCATTATAAGGGGGGTGACATCCTGCATGGGGCATTATTAGGGGGGTGACATCCTGCATGGGGCATTATAAGGGGGGTGACATCCTGCATGGGGCATTATAAGGGGGTGACATCCTGCATGGGGCATTATAATGGAAGGGAGAGGTGACATCCTGCATGGGGCATTGTGTGGGGGGAACAGCCTGCATGGGGCATTATGTGGGGGGAACAGCCTGTATGGCGCGTTATGTGGGGGCAACAGCCTGCATGGGGCATTATGTGGGAGAACAGACTGCATGGGGCATTATGTGAGGGGAACAGCCTGCATGGGGCATTATTTTGGGGCCAGTATTCTGTATGGAGCATTATAAGGGGGCCAGTATCCTGTGCAGAGCATAATATGGGGGCCAGTATCCTGCATGGAGAATTATTTGGGGGCCAGTATTCTGTATGGAGCATTATAAGGGGGCCAGTATCCTGTGCAGAGCATAATATGGGGGCCAGTATCCTGCATGGAGAATTATTTGGGGGCCAGTATTCTGTATGGAGCATTATAAGGGGGCCAGTATCCTGTGCAGAGCATAATATGGGGGCCAGTATCCTGCATGGAGAATTATTTGGGGGCCAGTATTCTGTATGGAGCATTATAAGGGGGCCAGTGTTCTGTACAGAGCGGAATATGGGGGTCAATATCCTGCATGGAGCATTATTTGGGGGCCAGTATTCTGTATGGAGCATTATAAGGGGGCCAGGATCCTGTACAGAGCGTAATATGGGGGCCAGTATCCTGCATGGAGCATTATTTGGGGGCCAGTATCCTGCATGGAGCATTATTTTGGGGCCAGTATTCTGTATGGAGCATTATAAGGGGGCCAGTATCCTGTACAGAGCATAATATGGGGGCCAGTATCCTGCATGGAGAATTATTTGGGGGTCAGTATTCCGTATGGAGCATTATAAGGGGGCCAGTGTTCTGTACAGAGCGTAATATGGGGGTCAGTATCCTGCATGGAGCATTATTTGGGGGCCAGTATTCTGTATGGAGCATAATAAGGGGGCCAGTATCCTGTACAGAGCATAATATGGGGGCCAGTATCCTGTATAGAGCATTTTATGGGGGCCATTATTCTGTATGGAGCGATTCACCGGTTTCTGAGCTGTTGTGGAATTTACAATATATATCGGTCATGTAATGTAAGAAGTGAAATCTTTGGCCTTGTACTATATATATATTTCACTGCTGTATCTTTGCATCATGAAGCGTGGTATGTGTTAAAGGGGTCCACAGAGACTCTTTCGCCCGGGGCCCACAAAAACCTGGAGCCGGCCCTGGGTTCGGCTGACATTAGTCTGATGTGTAAGGGGGCTTTAGACTGAAGAATTTATAGATGTGCCAAATTTATCAAACAGCATCAATAACTTTGATAAATTTGGTGGTTTTAAAACAGTCTATTCAAGTTTGTATTGTCTAAGGGCTCATTCACACCTCAGTATTTTGTTCATCAGTGTTTGTATTCCAAAAGCATCAGTGGAATTTACAGAGAGAAACTTTAATCAAAAGATTAACTCCTGTTCCGTATTTCGGAGACACTCTTGGTTGTGGCATAGAAATACTGGTAAAATACTGATCAAAAATACTCATGTGTGAATAAAGCCTAAAAGTAAGATATATGTAACAAATCAGCCCACTGACCATTACCTTATCTGCAATCCTGAAATCACAGCCAGCAGTAAGAAGCTTTTCCACCAAATCAATGTTCTTAAGTTCAGAAGCCAAATACAAAGGAGTCTGTTGCCTCTATATTTAACAGAAACAGAATGATATAATTTAAAAGAGAACTTCATCTAAACAAGACGATCATTACTGGAGAAAGGCATGGAGGGTTTCTTATGTGTGCCACTGCTGAAACAATTAGAATCAGTGAATCAAATAACCTAAAAGGGCAAAGCCTTCACTAGCAGGTTATAAAACTTAACATTTAATTCATATTGCTAAAAATAAATATTTCTAACATTCTGACATTTTTCTATTCATGCCATTGTCCCATTCCCTGATGAAGCCACGTATGCAGTGAAACATGTCGGGGGAATATGTGCTTGCTGTCTAAGTTTTATGTTCCTAATATTTGCCTAATATCTTTAGATGGTACCCCGGGGTGCCATCTATCATATCTATGATAAGTAATTGCTACCTATAATAATCTAAATACTATCAATCTCATCATAGGGCAACTATTTTTATTTTATATTCATACTATTCTAGAAATTATATATTGTGTATATAATGATTTGATATACCCTTCCCAAGTTAGCTTATCTCTCTAGGTTTTCTATAGTGTTCAATAATTGATGAAGGCTTCTTTCTTAAAAGGGGAGATCTACTAATAAATTGACCTTATTACAAGATTCTAAACTCAAAATCTTGTAAGACTTGAACTCACCACTGAAGATGTTGTGCTCTGTATAGCACTGGCTGCACAGAACTGTTTCTGTGAAACAAATTTACTCTTTGTTCTCTCACACTACTATTAATCCTAGATCTCCAAATTGGCAAAAACTATTGTTGGAGGAGCTTTGTTCAGGCTGAGCTGTGGCAGCATTGTTTGCATGGTGCAGCGAGCTGATGGTTGTTGCATTACTTAGAACAGTTGTTATAACAAATAAATTAGAAGGTTGAGCCACTTATGGCAAACTGTAAATCGCTTTATGAGGACCTGTCACATCTCTTGACACGTCTTAGTATTAAAGTTGTATCAAATTTGTATTACCCCTAATTCTAGAGCATCCTTTCTTAGAACTCTGTGCCGCACTATTCTCCTGTTACTCCCACTAGAAAAAAAAATAATTGACAGCTAAATGTCACTAGTTCAGGTGTGTCCAAGCACAATCTGCAAATTGCCTCTTCAGAGAGGAAGAGGACTTGAACACTAGTGCCACCTATTGGAAGCAGAAATCCTAAAAGTCAATATTGACCCTTTAACGAGCCTTGCCATATGAGTAAGGATGAAGGCAAGGCTTGTTATAGGGTCGATACTGATTTCTAGGATTGCTACTTGCAATAGGAGGCACTAGAGTTCAAGTCCTCTTCCTCCCTGAAGAGGCAATTTGCATATGTAATTTCCTAGAAGAGTATTGCATGACCTATAAGGGTAAGTTCCCATGATCAGTGTTTGTTAAGCCTTTCACATAGCTGAATTTTTGCATGAATCCCGCACATCAGTTCATTTGCATTTTTCTTTGCGTTTTTGTATGCATTTTTGCTAAATGCATTTTTGTCTCTATGTGCACAGATAAAGATATGGGGTAGTTAGATATGGGATAGATAGATAGATAGATAGATAGATAGATAGATAGATAGATAGATAGATAGATAGATAGATAGATATCCGTGAGATATATTATTAGTGTCTTGTGTGTAGTTTAATGTACTTGTATTAACCTAATAAATAATTTTAAAAAATGACATGAGGTCTTCCCCCCTATTTTTGATAACCAGCACAGGTAAAGCAGACGGCTGATATTATCAGGCTGGGAAGGTCCATGGATATTGGCCGCTTCCCAGCCTAAAAATACCAGCCCAAAGTTGCCCCAGAATTGGCGCATCACATTAGATGCACCAGTTTTGGCGCATTGTCCGGCTCTTTCATATTGCCCTGGTGCGGTGGCAATCGGGGTAATATTTTTTGGGGTTGATGTCAGCTGGCATAAACCACAAAAGTTAGTAATGGAGAGGAGTCCATCAGACGCCTCCATTACTAACCCAGTAAGTACAAAAATTTTAAAAAAAGACAGACAAAAACAGTTTATAGTAATAAAGACTCCCCACACTATCCCTTATTTTCCAATTTATTAAAACAAATGTTCTTTGATGTCTCCAGCGTCTCTGAATAGCAGTAAAGTACTGCCATTCACAGGCACTGTGTAGTGACGACAACTCTTAGCAGAGCTGCTGGCTCTCGTTTAGAGAAGCATTTAGGTAGCGGCTCTGATGAGAGTTGTTCTCACTACCCAGTGCCTGTGAATAGCTGCACTTTACTGCTATTCAGAGATGCTGGAGACATTGAGGATCATGGATTACGTCGGAGGAGCTTCGTGGGAACATTATTTTAAAATAAATTGGAGAACGATGAATAGTGTGGGGGGAGTCTTTATTAAAATGAAGGTTTTATTCTGTGTGAATGTTTTTGTCAAATAAAGTTGTTGTTTTTTCTGTGTGTGTGTTTTTATTTTTAATTATTACTGAGTTAGTAATGGGTGTGTCTCATAGACACCTCTCCATTACTAACCCCAGGGCTCAATGGGAGCTGTGATTCTTGACAAATCACAGTTGTCACCCACCCCAATTATTACCCCAATTGTCACCGCACCAGGGAGTCGGGAAGAGAAGAATGTGATGCGCCAATTCTGGGGTGGCTGCAGGCTTGTATTTTGGGGTTTAGATGGGCCCAATAACCAGGGACCTTCCCAGTCTGACAATATCAGCCCGCAGCTGTCTGCTTTACCTGGTTTGGTTATCTAAAATAGGGGGGATCCCACGTCATTTTTAAAAATTATTTATTTATTAATGTTTAGCTGCACTTTTTGGGTGTGTTTATGTTGCAAAAACGCACTTTAGAACGTATGTGGTTTTTTTAACTGTACATTTACCGCAACTAATGCAAGTATGCAAGGAGTTTATAGGTTTTCCCAGTGTTTGCGTGGGTTGCCTCCGGGTACTCCGGTATCCTCCCACACTCCAAAGACATACTGATAGGGAATTTAGATTGTGAGCCTCAATGGGGACAGCGCCCATAATGTCTGTGAAGCGCTATGGAAATAATGACGCTATATAACGAAGTAAAATAAATACAATAAATAAATGAATAAAAAATAAGTCTATAGGGCAATTCCACACAGAAGACTGAGCGTTCCTGCAAAAGAAATTGACATGCTGCGGCTTGGAAACCCGCACCGCAGGTAAGTTTACGCAGTGTTAAAAAGAAGCACAATGGGCATGAGATTTCAATTAATCCCATCCACTGTGCTTGTACTGTACAACGCAGCTTTTGGACGTAGAAAATATACGCTGTGTCCAAAACGCTTTTATTCCTGACTGTGGACACGCAGCCTAAGTTTCCTTACACTGGCATGTCGGGCATGTCACTCTCCACAAGGAAAGATTTTACCCCTTAGGGTATGTGCACACGATGCAGAAATGCTCAGGATTTTTTCCTGAGCGTTTCTGCATCTCCCTGGCAGGAAAAAACGCATGCGGATTGTACATGCATTTTCCTGCCAAGGACATGCGGATGTGAAGCGGTCTTCACTTTCATTTCCGCATGCGGGTTGACAAGCGCTTCCCAAGCGATTTTAGCATCACTTGGAAAGTGCTTGTCAACTTCACACTATATAAGTCCATGCAACCAGCATGGATTTATATAGTGTGTGAATGTCAAAAAATAAAAAAATAAATATATCCTTACCCTCCGATGGCCCCCGGTGTCCTGCTTCCCTCCGTCCCGGCTGCCGGCAGTGTAAGACTGAAGGACCTGACGTCAGCGTAGGTCCTGCATTCAACCGCGAAGTGCCCGGGAAGCCAGGAGGACGCAGCGCGGGACGCCGGAAGGTAAGTATATATATATTTTTTATTTTATTCTTTTTTTTTTAATGGTACCTGGGTCTGGATGAGAGTCCTCTCATCCAGACCCGGGTACCATCCACACATTAGAACGCATGGAATGCGCATCTACATATACAGTGATGCGGATTCCATGCGTTCTAATGCAATTCAATGGCGGCGAAAAAGCAGCGTTTCCGCAAAATTAATGGACATACTGTGGATTTTTGATCACAGCGTTTACGCTGCGGAAAAATCCGCATCATGGGCACAGCACATGCGGATTTCCATTGGGGAACATTGCTGCCCTTCTACCATGCATTTTTAATGCGTTTCCGCGGCGTTTCCGCAGCTGCAGAAACGCCACGGAAACGCATTAAAAACACATCGTGTGCACACAGCCTTAGACTTATGTAGCATCCCGAGGGCTCGGCTGCTACAGGGGTATTGCACCTCAAACCAGAGGTGTGGTATTCCACTCCCGGGTAAGGATGGAGTGTGGACCAGGACTCGGTAGGCTGCATGCACCACACACACCCCATTTCCGAGGGACAGCTCAACGGTGCTCCCACTAGACAGAAGTGCAGGCACGACAGCATCTGTCCCTGGCTGGAGTGGGGCGGGGGGGTGGAATACCCAGTGGTGTAGGAGCAGATAGGGGTGGGTCTCTGGGCATAGGTAGGAGCCCATTGGTTGCTAGTCACCTGGGCTCGGGTGTTAGAAGGAGGTATATAAGGTGGGCACCATCTTAGGAGTGAGTTCAGTCCAGCCAGTTCAGAGAGGAGGAGAAGAAGACAGGAGCTCAGCCAGAGAGGGCTGACAGGGAGCTGTGGCTCAGTCTGGGCCCAGCTCCAGAGGCAGGCCTGGAGTGGAGGCCAGAAACAGCAGAAAGAGAGAGGAGAAGGAATGGAAAGGAAAGTAAGAAAGGAACTGGAACAGAGGAGAAAGGAAGCAAGGAACACAGAGAAAGGCCCAGAGACACGAGGACCGAAGGAACCCCATATGCCCAGAGGAGATACAGGGTGAAGGGTTGGCAGAAAAGGGTACCGGAACCCAAATTGGTGGAGGCAACAGATTCCTCAGCCAAAGACCGGAGGTTGTTACCACATCTTGGTGCGACCCCTCACTACATCCACCAGAAAGGCATACCGTATAGGGTCAGGGAAACCGGGAGAGGTTTCGCCAACAGAAGGCCCGAGGAAGCTGGACAAAGGTGGGTCACTGGTGGGGACGGCCAGAGAAAGGTAGAGAAGAGAGCTCTGAACCACACTCTGGAATTACCTGGGAGTTGACCGAGTCCCTTGCCTGGTGGACGCAGCACGGCTCGGGCAATCATCGCCTGCAGCATTGACATGAACAACAACTGTGAGTAAAGCATTGAAAACTGCAACCGCACGTCTCTGTGGTTCCTCGCCGCACCAGCACCATTAGCACTGGGACGCTCACACCATCACTCCCATCATCTGTCACATGAGCTGCCCTGAGGCAATACTTCTCCCGTGGGGAGTTATCCCATACTCAGCTGCGCAAACAACATCAGCCTCAGCGGTCTGCAGCGCGGCGGCGGTCCCCACTGACCGCAATCCACGGGTGGCGTAGTCGGACATTTGCTATACATTAAGACTGCCACTGGTTTGACCACCCTGGGCACGGACCGGGTCACTGCCACACGGTGACTACAACCCCCAGCATTCTACAACAGGTCCGATTCCGGGTTCCCCTGCACAACACAGGCCCAGGGGGCACGTCACTTACACAGTCTGACACTGTCCAACCAGTGCAGCTATTTTCAGATTATGAAGGGACACAGCCTATTGATAAGGAAAATGAGAACACCCAGTTGAGTTTATCTTATATTTCTAGGAGTTATAGCCGAGGAATAAGGAATGCTAAGTCACAGAGAAAGCAGAATTATTACAAAAAAAAAGATATATCAGGAGAGGTGACTTTTGCTTGCAATCTTTATCCCGCTGAAGAAGACCTCTAAAATTAAAAATGACACTATATTGCAACAAGTACTGAGTTAAAAATATGTTGGTATTTGCTTATACAGCTCCTGTGAAGACCTGTGTGTCTCCATGGTTACAGACTGCAAACAAATGTTTAGTGTAGTCTGATCATCTTCTATCTACACCCTCTTCTTTCTAACGTACAGACAGTAAAATAACTGTAGGATCCGACTTTACCAAGGAACACCATAAATCAAAGTTTTAAGAAAAGATGGTCCAGAATATTAATATCAAAAGAAAGGTAAGTGTTTACAAAAGTAGACATGTCAGGGGAGCAGACAGGCCCTCTTTATGTATAACAATTAGAATTTATCTATCTAGTGTAATTTAGAAAACTAAAGCCAATTGATAAGGATTCTAAACATGAACAACACATGTTAACCTGGATGAGAGAATACTTACCACATTGATGGCGTTAATGTCATATCCACTCTCCATGAGAACATCTACAATATCCATATGATCATTGAGAATGGCTAAATGGATGGGGGTATTCTTATCCTGAAAGTGCAAATAACACACAGATAGATGAAGTCAATCATACCTTTCTAAAGACCACCATTTTTTAAACCACTTCCGATTCGCACTATATTTTGCCAGGATACAACTTTAATTCCCTTTTCTCCCATGCATTCTGCCCACCTATATGAGAGGGCCACGCCTCATTTTTTAACTTCAATTTGGGGTGGTTATCTCAAGGAGGTTTAACTTATTTGTCTTCAGAAGTAATTCAGAGTGAGACACCATAGAATTCCTCAAATCAGCAAGAAAAGTTGCTTTGTTGGGGCAAAATGAGCTTTCCATTGCCTTTGGCTAATTTTGTCATTCACTTCAATATTCCATGAAGTGTAGCTGTATCTAAGCCTCCTATTGATCTGAAGGGAAGAAATGTACAGAAAACACAAGGATGTTAAATGTTGGAGGAATGTGCAAAGGAACTATTTAGTGACGATACAAGGACAACATGAAGATTACGGTGTAGATATGAATCCCCTGTTATAATGTTGTTATAATTAATATTTACTTTAAAGACATATTCCCATCTTAAACATGTATGGCCAAATATGCCTATGTTAAGAGGGTCTAATCTCTTGGACTTGCATCTTTTTCTAGAACAGGAGTCCTCCCAACCTCCCAAAGAATAAGCAGTTGGCTACTCATTTGTTACTCTATTTATTCACTTATATGGGGGTCAAGGAAGTAGCCAGGCATAGCTCAGTATATTTATGAAAGGCTGTGACTAGTATTACCATTTAGCACATCTTCATCCCACTAAAGTAATGTAGCACTCAGTGGAACATAGGGGTGCCTTTAAATAGCTGATCGAAAGGGTGCAGAGACTAGAAGATCAATTAATCAAAATTCACGCTAGGCTAGAAGAGGTGCCGAATTCATTAAGAGGCGCATGCCACTTAATGAATTCAGCACTCCTCCTGAGTGGTAAGTACCTCCATGCTCTATGTCAAAAATGCTACTCGAGTCAGGGAATGGTGTAGCATTTTGAGCATAAAAACCTGCACCACTTTAAATCAATTTGACATGCAGGCATGGCCATGCCCCACCCATGCTTCTTGCCAGCTACGCTCATTTCGGCAGAGCTGATCCAATGTTGCATGACATCTCAAAAAGTTGTAAACTTTTGGGGCAATTCTGCGTTTTGTGGCATAAAGTCTATCCAGACCAAGAATCCAGGAAATTATAAATTATCTTGTATCAAATTCTGGAATACAACTAATAAATGAAAAATGTCAAAAAAGTGCTAAATAAATAAATACATATACATAGTTACAATTCCGATATAAACACGAATACTAATAGTTACTTACATTGGGATTTGGAGTCATATCAAAGTTGTTTTTAAGGAGAAAGTTGACCAGGGATAAGTAACCTTTCTCTGTAGCTAAATGTAAAGCCGTGTATCCTTCCTAAAGATGAATTAGATTGTAAAGATCAAGTACATTTTAATGAAAAAGTATTATATTACACATTAGATTGGTATGAAAATTAAATATATGCCTAGAATATAGTATAATATAATGTACATCTGCAATCGGGGCCCAAGTCTATGAGCCAGGCTACTAAAAGAGAGCTAAAACAGTAGCCCAAATTCTGCTGGAAGTTGGCCATGTTTGTGTTTTGTCTTGTGAGATTGCAGGAAAATTATGGAATTTTTTTTCTACTGCCAGGTCCAGATTTGTTTTGAGTTAAATAAAATATATGGAGAAAAAAAGCTACAAATGCAGCTGTGCAAAAAAAAGTTCTACGCGTATGCTTTATACACTCTGGGCCGAAAATGTTGGCACCCTTGAAATTGTTTTGTTATACACATTTTTATTTCCTTTGTGTGTATTGTAACAGCACAAAAAAACTGAAAAAAGGCAAATTGGACATAACTTCACACAAAACCCCAAAAATGGGCCAGACACAATTATTGGCACCCTCAATTAATAATTGGTTGCACACCCTTTGGAATACATAACTGCAATCAATCGCTTATTATAACCATCAACCAGCTTCTTACACCTCTCAACTGGAATTTTGGACCACTCTTCTTTTGCAAACTGCTCCATGTCTCTCATATTTGAAGGGTGCCTTCTCCCAACAGCAACTTCCACTGGTGTTCAATGGGATTTAGATCCGGACTCATTGATGGCCATATCAGAACTCTCCAGCACTTTGTTTCCATCCATTTCTGGGTGCTTGTTGAAGTATGTTTAGGGTCAATGTCCTGCTGGAAGACTCATGACCTAGGATGCAAATCCAGCTTTCTGACACTGGGCACTACATTGCGTCCCAAAATCCTGTGCTAATCTTCAGGTTTCATGATGCCTTCCACACAAACAAGGCACACAGTGCCAGAGGCAGCAAAACAACCCCAAAAGATCTTTCAAGCTCCACCATATTTGACTGAAGGTTCTGTGTTCTTTTCTTTGTAGGCCTTATTCTATTTTCAGTAAACTGTAGAATGATATGCTTTACCAAAAAGCTCTATCTTGGTCTCATCTATCCACAAGACGCTTTTCCACAAGGATTTTGGCTTACTGACGTACATTTTAGCAACCTTTCATCAATTTTTCTCTGCTGTCCATGTCCAGGGAGATTAGTTACAGTGCCATGGGTTGTACATTTTTTGATTATGTTGCGCACCATGGACAAAGGAACATCAAGATCTCTGGAGATGGACTTGTAACCTTGAGATTGTTGAACAGCACATCCACATTGAACTTTCCTCCCGCCTCTCATCCAACATAACCCCGTATCTACAAAAATGTTAGTGCATGCCTTCATCATCTCCTGCCTCAACTGCTGCATTATCCTCTGATCAACTAACAGTCTCACACCTCTCCACTCCATCTTTAAAGGGAATCTGTCAGCACAGAATGACTGTTCAAACCAAGTACAGGCGCTCGGTGTTTAATGGTGGAGTTAATCATTTAGATAAACCTTCCCACCTGCTTGGTTTCCATCTATCTCCACCCTTCTCTGGCTCTATGAAGCCAGAGCTGTCAGTCAAAGAAGAGGGAGGTGGAGAGAGAGAGAAAACTAGCAGGAGGGAAGGTTTATTTAAATGATTGGCCAGAGCATGATGCACCGAGCGGCGGGACATACAAGTAGTTCTCACTAAATTAGAATAAATTAGACTCCATATAATATATGAGTTTCACTTTTTGTATTGAAGAACTGAAATAAATTAACTTCTTGATGATATTCTAATTTAGTGGGAAGCACTTGTAGTTTGAGAAGTCATTCTGTGCTGATAGAGTCGGTCCGATTAATATAGAGTCCGATGCCCGATTAATCCACCTCTCCCCTCGCTACTCCTCTGCTTCTCCCAATCCCTTCACTGACTTCAAATTCTCCACTCAATCCAGTTTAAACTAACAATGACTTACAGGACTGTCCATTATCTGTCTCCTGCATACATCTCCAAACAGACCTACCGATACTTCCCCACACGTAATCTCCAGTACTCACAAGACCCCTTTCCCTCCTTTGCTATCGTGCATTCCTCACCCAATCACCTCCAAGATTTTTCCCAAACATTCCTCATACTCTGAAATTTAGTGCTCAGCACGTCCACTTGTCCCCCACATTTGGAAACTTCAAACGCAACCTGAAAACTCACCTCTTCAGGAAAGCCCATGCCTGCAATAACCCCGCTGTCACCTTACTACCAATAGAGCTGCTGCAACCCCCCACGGCTTATTGTTTCCTTACCCATTGCCCTGTAGATTGTAAGCCATGAGGGCAGGGTTCTCTCCCCTCCTGTACCCATCGTTCAGTTTACTTCATTTTATGTATGTAATATGTATGTAAACCCTTTTTACATGTACAGCACCATGGAATTAATGGTGCTTTAAAAATAATAATACTGACACTTTGTCAGAAAGTGGACGCAGCTCTGCAATGGAGGCATCCCCCACAATATGTCAGGCTGACCGGCATTGTGAATGGAAATACTCATTGGAATGATTTTCATGCTGTGGCCACTGAAAGGGAAATTTCTGCCTGACTGCAACTTCCTCCGGTAACGTCACCGGTTTGCCGAACCCTTTGCAATCAGCTGATTGTGGCGTTTACTTCATTTGAAAAATGAAGTAAAAAAAAAAAGGAGCGTAACAAGTTTTTGAAGCCGCTCAAAAAAACACGTTTGTATTGTGAATAACTACAGTTTTTATCATACAGTTTTGAACAGATAAAAAAAAACCTAGGAAGCATAAAAGTTGCACTTGTTTGTTCCTGGACCTAGAGCCTCTGACCAATGGTCTCCAATCTGTAGGTCTCCTCCAGCTATTACAAAACTACAACCAGCAGGAAAGTTGGAGTTTTGCAACTGATGAGGAGCAATAAATTGGAGAATCCTACTCTATAAATATACAAATCTAGAACCTTTATGAAGCCTTTTGAGCCAAAACATTGTGATCTGTTTGATCAATAAAACCCATTGATACATGACTTTCTTTAATGTTTTCAATCTACTTAGCACCATAATTTCTCAATAAATAGAAATACAATAAAAATGAAATACATACACGGTTCATAGTGTCGATATCGCTTCCATCTTCCAGTAATAGATAAGCACAAGCCTGATGTCCTTCTTCAACGGCCAAGTAAAATGGCGTGGCCCCTGACTAGTGAATAATCCAATAATTATAATAATTATTAAGAAGGCAGAACTGTGTATTCACATATTATTATTACAGCTTATCATGAGGGTTGTCAGTGCCGGACTGAGGTGCTGGGGCCCACCAGTAATACTGACTCTGGGGCCACTATTCAGCTACATCGAAATATTACATTGCATTCATTCATAACTTTCCCTCTGCTTCTACATAATAATATACTGGGTAGTTTGTTAATTGAATGATGAGATGATGCTCTTATCTGTACATAGAGAATTAAGTGTGTTGCACAAACTACTGCTCATATAAAGGATGGGGGTCAACTCCGACACAGGGGTCTACCGGAGGATCTTTCTGGAGTTGATCCCTATGTTCTGCATGTTGTAGTTCTCTTTATTTTGGATTTTAGGCAGGAGTAGTAATTGATACTTCTTATTATTGCTCAAATATATTCGTGCGCACACATCCAACCATACACTGCTGTTTGCACACTATACGGACAAAACTATTGAGACGCCTGCACATTACACCTACAGGAGCTTTATAACATCCAATTCTACGTAAACATTAATATGGAGTTGATTCCTTCTTTGCAATTATAACAGCTTCCACTTTTCTGGAAAGACTTTCTATAAGGGCTCACTCACCAGCTTATAACATGGCTGAGTGCTATCTGATGTTTTATCGGACAGCATTAGGACCAATGTTATACTATGGGGCAGTGCAGATCTGCGAGTAGCTCCAGAATTTGGATCATGCACCCATTCAAGTCTATGGGTGTATGTAAAATATCGAACTGCACTCAGATGTCATCCAAGTACAGTCCAATGTACGCGCACAGAGACAATGGAGAAGATGGAGAAATTAAGTTCTCCATCTTCTCCACACCTGTGCTGCAATTCTCTCATGAAAGAGAATCGGAAATACAGTAGGGTGACATTCGGATCAATCTCTGACAGAGTTTGATCCGAGTGTCATTAGCATAATCAGCCCTATTCTCTCGCACAAGAGAACATATGCTCGTGTGACCCAAGCCTAAGAATTTGGAGGTAACTGTGGGAATTTTTGCCCATTCATCCAAAGACCATTTGTTTGTAAGGTCAGACGCTGATGTTGGAGGAGTGCGGTTTAATAAAGTATAATTAGCCTTACTCATGATTATATTATTATGTGATGAGGCTATGTTTGAGTGCCAAAAGAACCCTAATTAACACTTTGTATCCCATATGGAATTGCTATGCATGAAAAGGCTTGGATAGAGCCGAAAAGCGGCATTTTCTGTCTTATTTGATGCTTTGATGGAATAAACTTTGAAAATTGCTTCTACAATGTGAGTGCTGGTCTTCACACCATTGCTTTATAATGGAACGCCTCCCTTCGATACGAGAACCACAACTTTATGAATGATGACTGAATTTTTCTTTGTGCCTTGGCATTGTGCTTGGTGATATAAGGTTTGATTGCAGCTGCTGGGCCATGGAAACCCAGGCCATGAAGCTGATAGAGCACAGTGTTTATGCTGATGTTAATAGCAGAGGAGGTTCGGACTCTGCGGTTATGGAGTCAGCAGAGTGTAGGCTACTTTTGCACTATGCACCTCAGCACTCGGTGACCCCAATCTATAACCGTACATGATCTTTACTTCCTATTAGTGTTGAGCGAGTATGTTCTATTAACCCTTTCGCCAAGTACGCTCGGGCCGAGCTCCGAGTATTTATAGCTGCTCGGTGATAAGGTTAAATCGCTCCCGTGTGCATGATTTGTGACTGTTTGACAGCTTTATTACATGTGAGGAATGTCTATTTCTTACACATTCCTCACATGTAATAAAACTGTCAAACAGTTGCAAATCACGCACACGGGAGCGATTCAACCATATCACCGAGCAGCTGTAAATACTCAGAGCTCGGCCCGCGCATACTCGGACAGAACATACTCGCTCAACACTACTTCCTATGTGAGTTTCTTCATCTTTTCCATAATAATACTCACAGGTGATTATTGAATATTTAGGAGGGAAGAAATTTCCCAAACTGACTTGTTACGTCCTATTACAGGACCACACTGGTATCAATGAGCGCTATAGACGACCCATTCTGTCACAGATACTAGTAAAGGCAGACGACATGGCGAGGGTCCGGAAATTATACACTATGGTAATGGACCTGAATGAAAAAACTAAACTCAATGATAAAGATGTGTCCCACTACTTATGTCCATCCATGTAGTGTATGTTATTAGGGCTATCCTTCTTCAGTTTTATGTAATCTTTTATTGCTTTGATTTCTGATTTTCATCTAAAGTAGAAACAAACTGATATGGTATACATATGTGCAATCACTATATACAAGGTCATTAGATTAATAATAATTGAGGGGTAACTTTTTTTCTTGAACATTTGAACATTTTATTGTACAGTTTGGACCGGATAAAAAAACACTAGGAAACATAAAAGTTGCACTTGTTTGTTCCTGGACCTAGAGCCTCTGACCAATGGTCTCCATTCTGAAGGTCTCCTCCAACTATTATAAAACTACAACCAGCAGGAAAGTTGGACTTTTGCAACCGCTGAACAATCAGTTGGAGAATCCACTATATAAATATACAAATCCAGAACCTTTATAAAACTCATGAAGCTTTATGAAGTGCTCATTCTGCAGGCCAAATCTTTCCAAACTCCCCCACAAAAATGTAAGGTCAACTGGGCCAATCATGCATGTGTCCTCCATGGGGAGAGGAGAGTACAGTAAGTTGCTGCCAGACACTTCCAGAGTCTGTGACGCACCCCTGGGCCTGTGTCGCGCAGCGTTGCGCACGCGGGAGCTTACCCGGAGCCGGATCTGTTGAGGGTTGTAGTCTCGTGGCGGTGACCCGGTCCGTGCCCAGGGAGTCAGACTAAGTGGCGCTGTATCAGCGGTAGATGTAGGATGACTACGCCACCCGTTGAATGCAGCTATGGAGCTGCCGCTGCAGGGCAGACCGCTGAGGCCGGTGGTAGGATAGTGCAGCGTAGATGGTATAACCCCCAACGGGAGGGGTATGGCCTCAGGGCAGCCGACGTGGATGATGGGGGTAGCAGGAACCACTCAGAGACGATGCGGTGTAGTTCAGGGTCTTTACTGGTGACAAAGATAGACCCTCCCGGAGTACTGGCTAGCGGTTGGGGCCTGGTCAGTCCTTGAGCAGATGGGATCTCCCCTGGCCAGGCGGAGTTGTAGGCCTCCCAAACTAACGATACTCTTCTGGCTACCTTGCTAGAAGCGAGTATAAGTAGCCCACGTCCCTGAGTGTACCGTGTGGTGCTCACCCGTATGGCCGGTGACTCGGGGCCTTCTAGTAGCTTCCGCTCCACGACGGCGGTGCTGGTCCCATGCGTGTGACCGTGCCTTCGGGTTTCTTGGCCAGAGGACCTGAAATCCCCTGCCTGACGGACTCTGCTGCTGGGTAGGAGTTAGTCCCCACAGCCTCGGACTCCGGGTCCGGTAAGAAATCTTCTCAGTCAGGGCGAGCTCTGCAGCTGCCAGCCCCTGACTCTTTGTAACACTGCTCCCACAGAGCTCCTGTTGTTTCTTCCTATGCTGCTTCTCTTCTCTACTTCTGGCATGGCCCAGGAGCTGGGCCCAGCCGGAGCCACAGCTCCCTGTCAGCCCTCCTGGCTGCACTCTCCCTCTGAACTCTCTAACCCTGCCTCAGCCCCAGGTTTATACAGGGGAAGTTCTTCCCCTCCCAGGACTGGGCAGGAGGTGTGGCATGCACAGGATCCCTGACCAAGAGACCTCCCACCTGCTCTCAGACATAACATTGCTTGTTACTGTGGAAACCAGACCCCTGGGGTGCCACATTCCCCCCTAGTGAAATTTAGTACTCCGGGACTAAACATATTTTTTTGTAAAACATAACAAGTAAAAACAGAAACAGTACAATAAAGAAAACACATAAAGATGGTTACGGCGTGTCCGCAACCGGGTGCAGTCTTTGAAGGAAACAAAGGTGTCCATTTCACCAAAACAGGGAGACGTAACCAGGTAGGGGTCTGTCCTGCCCCGAGTCCTTAACAGTCTTTTAGTCCATCCTGGGTTACGCTCCACTAACTGTACAAAGGATTCCCGGTAAATCCACCAAGGACTCCTATAAATTACTAGAAACACATAATTATTTACAGGATATGGCCGCTCTCAGTCCTCGGCCAGTGGGGATAAGGATTGGCTGCTCACAGTCCTCAGCCTGGTAAGGGATAGGGACACACGGGGAACAATTCACTAATCCCAACGGGGACCATATTTTAATTAGCAGCAGTCCTTATACCCTAACGGGTAACTATGTACAGCTCTTTATTCACGCTACTTCCCTTCAGTAGCTATGTCCTCTTTGTGCTCCCTCCTGAGGGTAGTCCTCAGACCCGTCCGGGTCCTCTTGGCTTTCCTCGTATTGGTAGTACTGCAGCTCCTCCTCGGTTAGCTGGGTTAGTATCTCTGCGACAGTCCTCCTCCCAGGTGGCCAGGGCTTTACCTCCCTTTGGGCTGCCCCGGTTAATTGGGCCACCAGGATGCTCACTTTTTGCTCCTCTGTGAGGGGGTACACCTGGAAGAGGCTATCCAGCTTTTCTCTAAAGTCATGCAGGGTATGTGACTCCCCTGAGTACTGGGGTAGCCAAGCTGCTCCCGGGATATAGGGCATGGTGAAGGGCATAACTGCAGCAGCGGTGGCGCTGGCGGGGGTTGAAGCGGTGAAGCTCTCCTCCGTATCCGGCATCCTTCTCCCCCCTAGTGGACCGTGGCCTACCTTGCGATGATCCTCTTCCGTAGGCCGCGGCTCCGCAGTGAATCGTCAGGGTTGAGGACCTTCCGTCGCGCTCCTGTGACGTCGGTGTCTGCTGGGCTCCTTCCAGGACCTTACGCGACGTCTGGACGTGAGGCGGGGCTTCAGTTCTCGCGCGCTTTTGGAGTCCACGCCCCTCTTCTTCCCGCGCGGCGTCTTCAAGATGGCGTCCAACGGCGGGAAAACTCCACAGAAGGCGGGAAGAAGGCTGAAAATGGCGCCGGATGGCGGGAATCTTCACCGATGGCGGGAAGAAGGCTGAAGATTGCGCCGGATGGCGGGAATCTTCACCACTGGTAAGTTTGAACAGTCTTTTTCAGGCACGCAGTACCCGGTGGTTGCGGGCACGAAATCCTGCCGACTACGCCAAAAGTTGACGCACCCCTGGGCCTGTGTCGCGCAGCGTTGCGCACGTGGGAGCTTACCCGGAGCCGGATCTGTTGAGGGTTGTAGTCTCGTGGCGGTGACCCGGTCCGTGCCCAGGGAGTCAGACTAAGTGGCGCTGTATCAGCGGTAGATGTAGGATGACTACGCCACCCGTTGAATGCAGCTATGGAGCTGCCGCTGCAGGGCAGACCGCTGAGGCCGGTGGTAGGATAGTGCAGCGTAGATGGTATAACCCCCAACGGGAGGGGTATGGCCTCAGGGCAGCCGACGTGGATGATGGGGGTAGCAGGAACCACTCAGAGACGATGCGGTGTAGTTCAGGGTCTTTACTGGTGACAAAGATAGACCCTCCCGGAGTACTGGCTAGCGGTTGGGGCCTGGTCAGTCCTTGAGCAGATGGGATCTCCCCTGGCCAGGCGGAGTTGTAGGCCTCCCAAACTAACGATACTCTTCTGGCTACCTTGCTAGAAGCGAGTATAAGTAGCCCACGTCCCTGAGTGTACCGTGTGGTGCTCACCCGTATGGCCGGTGACTCGGGGCCTTCTAGTAGCTTCCGCTCCACGACGGCGGTGCTGGTCCCATGCGTGTGACCGTGCCTTCGGGTTTCTTGGCCAGAGGACCTGAAATCCCCTGCCTGACGGATTCTGCTGCTGGGTAGGAGTTAGTCCCCATAGCCTCGGACTCCGGGTCCGGTAAGAAATCTTCTCAGTCAGGGCGAGCTCTGCAGCTGCCAGCCCCTGACTCTTTGTAACACTGCTCCCACAGAGCTCCTGTTGTTTCTTCCTATGCTGCTTCTCTTCTCTACTTCTGGCATGGCCCAGGAGCTGGGCCCAGCCGGAGCCACAGCTCCCTGTCAGCCCTCCTGGCTGCACTCTCCCTCTGAACTCTCTAACCCTGCCTCAGCCCCAGGTTTATACAGGGGAAGTTCTTCCCCTCCCAGGACTGGACAGGAGGTGTGGCATGCACAGGATCCCTGACCAAGAGACCTCCCACCTGCTCTCAGACATAACATTGCTTGTTACTGTGGAAACCAGACCCCTGGGGTGCCACATCTGCTTATCTCCAGGATTAGACATTTACATTCAACACGCACAGACCTTCTGTCTCCACACACATTAGATCAATGTCTCCACACACATTAGATCATCAACCGGTCTTGTCAACATTAATCCATTGTGTATGGAGGCATTAAAGCACTAGCACAACCGGAACTTTTCAGATGTTTGGGAATTTTAATCTATATATATATATATATACAGTACAGACCAAAAGTTTGGACACACCTTCTCATTTAAAGATTTTTCTGTATTTTCATGACTATAAAAATTGTACATTCACACTGAAGGCATCAAAACTATGAATTAACACATGTGGAATTATATACTTAACAAAAAAGTGTGAAACAACTGAAAATATGTCTTATATTCTAGGTTCTTCAAAGTAGCCATCTTTTGCTTTGATGACTGCTTTGCACACTCTTGGCATTCTCTTGATGAGCTTTGTACTTTGTACAGAACAAAGTATTCAATGAGAATATTTCATTCATTCAGATCTAGGATGTGTTATTTGAGTGTTCCCTTTATTTTTTTGAGCAGTGTATACATATATATATATATATATATATATATATATATATATATACACATACAGTATATATATGGTATGGGAAAGAAGTATCATATGTCCTGTAAAAATGGTATGAATAACCTATATAGTCTGATAACAGCTATATAATTAAAACCATGTGCACACAATACTACATAGATATAAATACATAATAAAAATCTTTATTTTTATATAGCATTAACATAATCCGCAGCGCTTTACATACATTATCATCGCTGTCCCCATTGGGGCTCACAATCTAGATTCCCTATCAGTATGTCTTTGGAGTGTGGGAGGAAACTGGAGAACCCGGAGGAAACCCACACAAACACGGGGAGAACATACAAACTCCTTGCAGATGTTGTCCCTGGTGCGATTTGAACCCAGGACCCCAGTGTTGCAAGGCTGCAGTGCTAACCACTGAGCCACTGTGCTGCCCATATACATAATCCAAAATTATATTTTGTTCTAAACCTAAAAGACATCCAGTCATAAGAGAGTTTATATATAAAGTGTTTGACTAAATGTGTGAATCGTTTTACTTGCGCACTTATGTTGTATTTAATAGCAGGACTATATGGTATAATAGCTTCAGAAACCAAATTTCTAATATACTTTCTGTATTAATTCCTCATGGAGGAGAAGTAGTGTAAGGGTGGTGGACTGGACTGTTGCATTCCTACCCTTGAAGACACCAATCGCGTCATGTGTATTGTGTAATGTGTATTATGTCATGCGTCTTTGTATATATCGTGTCATGTAATATAAAGGTAATGCGTAATGTTAGTAGTGTACAGTGTAGAATGTATAAGGTAGGTAGTATTAGATAGTTGACTGTAGTTTAGGAAATGACGTTAGGGTAAGATAGGAAAAAGTTAATGCTTGGGACTAGCTCATAGTAGGATAAGCTTAGTGTTAGGGAAGGAGACTGTTTCCTGGTAGTTAGTCAGTTGTAGTTGGAGTTAAAGTGCGAGTAGGAGGGGCAGAGTGAGCAGAGCTGCTTTAAGGGTGAACCGGGGTGAGAGGAGACTAAGGACAGGGGAATAGCGAGATCCTGAAGTAACGGACGAGACAGAGTAGCCTTTTAAGGAAAGGGGGCCTTAGTTAAGACGACGAGTCACAAGAATCTCTGAGCTTTCAAATTCTGAAGGTAACGGACCTAAACAGGACTGAGTTTGTGGGACTAGTAAGGGTCCAGTGCGCCAGTAGTGGAAGAAATAGGACATGGAACTGCTGAGTGAGTTGAGAGACTTGCTGATCCGGACTGTGGCCTAGAAGCTGGGTTGTGACGAAGTAGGGCGAAAGAGTGTGCTTTACCGGCCATGTAGTAGACTACAGAGGAAGGATACTGTGTAAATGAAAACACTTTGTACTGTAAAGGAAACACCCATAAGACTTTGTACCCGCTATCCTTTGATCTTAAACCTTACTAAGTTACTGTTCAGTAAAGGCTTTATTTTTGAACTGGAGTCTCCTTTATTGAACTTTATTGAACTTATGGTCCTGGTGTCAGAGGTGACAAACAGTCACCCTGCAGTGGTCTGCAGGAGATCTCCACATTTGGCAATGCAGACAGCTGCTTAGATAGGAGGCTGTATTTAAGACCCAGCAACTACTTCCCTTTAGTCTAGGTGTATATATACCTGGTGTGTCTAGGTGGGCATCGCCGGTTATATTCATTCCTACTTGGAACTTGGCTGAAGTAGCATCACATCCTCTTTGGAGTCTTGAGGCTGTGTGCCCTGTTGGAATTTCTTCTAAAGCTAAGTTGTAATTCCCCTGTGTTGTTTTCCCCTTTTGTCTTTAGAGTGCTAGTGGAGGTTGACTAGTGCTCATCTCCTTCCACCCCCAGTTGTAGCCTTTCGCCAGGGATAGTATGGCAAGGCACGTGATCGGCGACAGCTGTGGAGGCTGTATAGGGATGGTAGAGGAAGACATGGTGACGCTAGTCCAGTTTAGGAAGTCACCACTTCCCCTTTCCCTAGTGTCTGGGCTCCCTTTACCTTTCCCTCCTGTATTGCACCCACTCCTGGCATGACACCTGGCCAGCCAACACCACCGGCTACAGGCAGCCTGTACGGGCGTAAGGCCCTCACAGAACGAGTACCTACACCCCACCAGGACCTACACTTTCATATAGCTAGTCGGGGCATAAAAAGAGGAGACGAGTGCCTCACCGCGGCTGCCATCCCACACCATGGTACAGTAGCAAGGGAAGATCTTTAGAAATGGAAATATATTTTTTAACAGTACACACATTAATGCCTACTGTTGGCATATTTTTTAACAGTGGGCACATTAATGGATTTTCAAGATTCACTGTAGTCTCAAAAGCTCCCTTGGGGTATGTGCATGCAACTTCTTTTTGCTAAGATTTTTGAGCAGAAATGGAGATGAAACTCCAACTTTTTATAGAGGATTTGGAGAGTTTCCACTCAGTTTCTGCTTGAAAAACTCCTAATAAAACCTCTATGTGCATATACCCTTAAAGGGAACCTGTCATGTCGGATAAGGCTTTTAACTTGCAGATATTGGGTTAATCTGCAGGTTAATAGCATTAGAAAGAGTGGCTCCCGGGAGAAAATCAACTTTTTTCCTCCCTGTAGCCTTTTTCAGTCATACAGATGTGCCAGTGCGGCTACAGTCACTATGCACAGCGCAATGGGCAGCGGCTGTAATTAAAACCCGGCATTTTGATTGACAGACAGTACTGCAATGCATCAGTGCAGATTGGTCTTTATCTTGGCATCTTGAATGCTGGATGATGTACTTCCTTCTAAAATTAACTAAAAGTCAATCTAAACAATGATCTCCATTATACCCGTTCTGCACGGGAATTATAGCTGGCTTGATATTAGCTATATGTTGTACATACTAATCAAAGGGGGGTTGTCCAGAACTTAGATATTGATGGCGTATCCTTATCCTTTGGATAAGTCATCGATATCAGATGATTTGGAGTCTGATGCCCCATGTTCAGCTATATGCAGGTATCTCTGTAGACAGAAGTGAAGCAGATCACAGCTCCATACACCGTGTAGGTGTAAGGGGGAAGACCGGGGTGTAAGTACTTTCAGAACAAGGGATTCGGAACTGCCGGGGCCATACCTCTGGTTGCAGGGGGAAGACAGACTGCGAGCACAGGAGTCAGGTGACTGGGAAGCTGGGGGCGTGACCAGAGTGAGAGCTGGGAGGTCAGGTAACTGGAAAACTGGTGGCGTGGCTAGACAGAGGGGGAGACGAGGACTTTTGCGCGGGAAAGCGGCAGGAGAGTCCCGCTCAGGAGAGCAGTGTGAGAGGGTCCAGGCTCCTGGCTCCAGTACTTGGAGCAATATCCGAGTGCAGTGAACCGGAGGAGTCAAGCCGACTAGAGGAAGAAGAGACCCAGGTTCCGTGGAACTGAGCACGTGAGGTGCCGTGTTATGGACTAGGGGCTCAGCGGGTAAAACTGGAGAGCGCCCGCTGCCGCCAGAAGACGGAGCATTGTTTGGGCGGGGAAGCCTGAAGAAAATTACACCAGCATCAGCTGGCAACTGCCTTGTGGAGGATAAGAGTCAGCTAAGTGTAATAACTGTCGATTACAACCAGTTTGACTCTGCTATATCTAGTTAAACTGTGAACTGTCAGTTATAGACTTTTACCTGCTACTTCCCTTGTTCATCCCCATATTTTCCCCTGTTATTCCCTGCGTGCAGATTGACCCTGTTATTGTGGCACCCCAGGTCTGGTCGCCACAGTGGCAGCAATGTCATGTCTGAGAGCAGGTGGGAGGTTCCCTGGTTGGGGACAATTAGCATGCAGCACCTCCTGCCTCAGTCCAGGGAGGGGAGAAATCTGCCCTTTATAAACTGGATCTGGGGCGGGGTTAGAGAGACAAGTTCCAGACAAGGTTCCAGTGAAGTTGCAGATAGGGACAGGTCAGCAGCAGGCTGAGGAGTCCCTGTAGGCAGAGGAGGAACACAAGGCCAGGAGGGGAGCTAGCAGAGCTCGTCCTGGCTAGAGACTTACAAAGCCGGACACTGGAGTCCGAGGCTGTGAGGGTTATAAGCCCAGCAGCAGAAAACCACCACGCAGGGGACTTCAAGTCCTTTGGCCCAAGGAAGCACGGAGGCTCAGCCACACGAGAGGGATCACTACTGCCCCGCAGGGGTGAGAAGTACGGAAGGCCCGAGTCGCCAGTCATACGGACGAGAACAACACGGTACACTCTGAGACGTGGGCTACCACCACACTACAGCGGGATAGCCAAGAAAGAGTGAAGTCAGCACGATAGGCCTACAAATTCCCCCTGACCAGCGGGATTTCCCAGTTGCTCTCAGACTGACCAGGCCTCCATTGTTAACCTGTATTCCAGACGGGTCCCTTAATGCCGCCAACAGTAAAGACCCTGAATTGCGTGACAGACTCCGTGTGGTTACTGCTGCTCCCGCGTGCCATCACCACCAACATCCCTATTTACTGCCCTGAGGCTATACTCCTCCCGTGGGGAGTTATACTGCCCTCTGCTGCACCCACAACACCAGCCTCAGCGGTCTGACCTGCAGCGGCGGTTCACTCTGACCGCAATCCACGGGTGGCGTAGTCGGACATTTAATCACAAAACCCTATAAACAGACTGCCATTTGGGTTGACCACCCTGAGCCACGGGACCGGGTACCCGCCACGCAAAGACTACAACCCCCAGCATCCACAAAAGGTCCGGTTCCCGGGTATCCCCACACACACACGGCCCAGGGGGTGCTTCAACTTTTGGCGTAGTCGGCAGAATTTCGTGCCCGCCACCAACGGGTACTGCGTGCCTGAAGAAAGACTGTAATACTTACCTTGGTGGAGTTTCCCGCCATCCGCAGCCGTTTCCCGCCATCCGCAGCCATTTTCCCACCATCGAGCGCCATCTTTGGGACACAGTGCGGGAAGAAGAGGGGCGTGGATGACGAAAGCGCGCGAGAACTGGAGCCCCGCCTTACGCACAGACGCTGCGCAAGGTCCTGAAAGGAGCCGAGCGAATGCTGACATCACCAGGACGCGACGCAAGGTCCTCAACCCCGACGGTCGCCTGCGGGGCCGCGGCCTACAGGAGAAAAGCAATGGAAGGTAGGCCACGGTTGACTTAGGGGGGAAGAAGATGTCGGAAACGGAGGGAACTGCCACCGCCAGCGTGGCCGCTGCCGCAGTGATGCCGTTCAAGATGCCTTATAACCCCAGAGCGGCCTGGTTGCCCCAGTACTCAGGGGAGTCGCATACCCTGAGCGACTTTAAAGAGAGACTGTATAGCCTATTCAAAGTATACCCCCTGACGGAGGAACAAAAAGTGAGCATACTGATAGGCCAGTTAACCGGCGCGACCCAACGAGAAGTAAAGTCCTGGTCAGTCAGGGACAAGGGGACCGTGAAGGAGATTTTAGCCCGTCTAAAGGACACTTTTGATACCCGCACCTCAGCAGAGATCAAAATGAGATTTTATGGGTGCAAGCAGTGGGCCCAAGACAGTATAAGAGACTATGCTTTGAATTTGCAAGAGGCCCTTAAGCAGGCAGACCCTGACAGTGTGCGGAATGCAGATAAACTGCTGACTGAACAATTCATTGAGGGTCTGCTGTCCAGCGCCCACCGAACGCAGTTACGCCTAATGGCCCTGCAGAACCCTGAGTTAGACTTTGCACAGTTTAAGGACAGAGCCATCCGGGTACTCCGAGAACCCGCACCCGGTGGCATTGCGGCCTCCAGGCACCCTGCTATCACTTATTACCAGGAGGCGGTGCCCCAGTCTATAGAACCTGCAGGAGCCAATGCACAGACTATGAATAGTACCCCGTCTACAGACCTGCACCATCAGGTCCAAGAACTGACCAAAAGCGTTGCCGCACTAACCAGGACTGTGCATTCGTTACAGGTATCCTCTCCAGGAAAGATCCAGCTGGCTACCAGTCCGGAGGACGTCCCGGGGCGCCGACAGAAGAGGATCCCACCGTCCAGAGGGAAGCCAACAGACCGCTACGACCAGGATGGACAACCCATCTGCCGCCACTGCAGCCAGCCAGGACATATTGCGAGGTACTGTAATTTAAACGAGCCCAACCTGGGGCAGAGGGCCAGCCCCCAGACGTAAGATCATCAGGCCCGTCAAACTGGCGTGACAAGTATGTGGGGGGGCAACCAGTCTTGCCTGTGGTACTGGATGGCATTCCCATGAGTGCACTGTTGGACACTGGGTCACAGGTAACCACCATCCCCTATGTACTTTTCAAGCGGTACTGGAATGACACGGATATTACCCGCTACCCAGATAATGACTTGAGCACCATCGCCAGCAATGGTCAGCCCGTGCCGCAGGTGGGGTTCAAGGAGGTGACCATCAAAATTGGTAAAGTTGAATTGCCGGCGCAAGGACTGATTATTGTGGACAATGACCGTCGAGAAAGTCACCCTAAGATAACCTTGGGTACTAACGTTATTGAAAATTGTCTTTCAGAGATAATTGTTATATTACAGCAGGTTGCAATGAATGCCTGCTCCAGCCAGCAGCGTGTCTTACAAAAAGAGATCAGAGCCCTGATGAAGCGGCAACAGGTAGAACTGTCTGGTGGTGAGATTGGTAGCGTTAGGATGAGTGACCCGTTCCCTATCGCCATGCCCCCAAAAAGTGAAATGATGATCTGGTGCCGGACTGCAATCGGGTTAAGAGGTAGAAACTACCAAGCTATGGTAGAACCCGTTTACTCAGACAGTAGGCCCACCATTTTGACAGCACGGGGGGTGGTTGATGTCCGCCATGGGAGGATACCCGTCCGCATCCTAAATATTGGGGAAAGAGAAGTACACTTGCCCCGGTATGCCACTCTAGCCAAATTGTTCACCATTAACCAAAACTCTGTAAAAGCCGTGGAACCCTTGCCTCCATCTCCCCCAGAGGAAGGTAACGGCTCCGAAAAACAAATGGAGGACTGGTGCCAGAAGCTGCACGTGGGCACTGACTCCACTCCCCCATGCCAGAAACAGGGAGTCTACCGGGTGGTTCAGGAGTACGAAAGAGTCTTTAGCAAACACCCGCTAGACTTTGGGCAAGTAAAGGGGGTGGAACACCAAATCCCCACAGGAGACCATCCACCCATAAAAGAGAGATACCGAGGGTATGTTGCGAGAAATGATGGAGGCTGGGGTGATCAGGGATAGCTGTAGCCCCTGGGCAGCTCCTCTAGTTCTTGTAAAAAAAAAAAGATGGCACGATGAGGATGTGTGTAGATTATAGAAAAGTCAACAGAATAACACACAAAGATGCGTACCCGTTACCTAGGATAGAGGAGTCTTTGGCTGCATTAAAATCTGCTAACTTCTTCTCTACTTTGGATCTCACTAGCGGGTACTGGCAGGTTCTTGTAGCAGAGTCAGACAAGGAGAAGACCGCCTTCACCACTCCGATGGGTCTCAGTGAATTCAACTGTATGCCATTCGGACTCTGCAACGCACCAGGGACCTTCCTGAGGCTGATGGAGTGCTGTCTGGGGCACAGAAATTTCGAGACGGTCCTACTCTACCTGGACGATGTCTTCGTGTATTCCAAGACCTATGAGGACCATCTAAAGCACCTGGCAGAGGTGTTCGATGCCCTGGCAGGCTTCGGCCTAAAGGTGAAACCCTCCAAGTGTCATCTACTGAAGCCAAAAGTACAGTACCTGGGACACGTGGTGAGTGTTGACGGAGTAGCCCCAGACCCTGACAAGATCACGGTGATTAAGGACTGGCCAAGACCCTCCAGCATAAAGGAAGTCCAGCAGTTCCTCGGGTTGGTAGGCTACTACCGAAGATTCATCTCCGGGTTCACCAAAATGGCAGCCCCTATGCAGGACCTCCTGTTAGGTCAGTCAAAGACTAAAAGTCAGAAGCCGTCCTTTAAGTGGGACAAGCTGGAGGAGGAGTCTTTCCGCCAGCTGAAGATGGCCCTCACGGTGGATGAGATCCTGGCCTACCCTGATTACGGCCAGCCTTTTATCCTCCACACTGATGCCAGTAACGTGGGGCTAGGAGCCGTACTGTCCCAGATCCAACAGGGCAGAGAACGGGTAATTGCTTATGCTAGCAGAAAGCTGAGACCCACAGAGAGAAACCCCGAGAATTATAGCTCCTTCAAGCTAGAGTTCCTGGCAGTGGTGTGGGCGGTCACCGAACGCTTCAAGCATTACCTGGCTTCTTCTAAGTTCACTGTGTACACGGACAACAACCTGTTGACACACCTGGACACTGCAAGACTTGGTGCCCTAGAGCAGAGATGGATGGCCCGGCTGTCTAATTATGAATTTACTATCAAATACCGGACAGGGCGTGCAAATGCCAACGCAGATGCATTGTCCAGAATGCCTCACTTGCAGGACGGGGAAGAGGATCCAGAAGAACTGGAAGAAATTGAACTCCCTGCATTCCACCGTCATGGGATCACCCAGTGTTACCACTGCGTAAAGGAGAGGTGCTCTGCCACCACTACGTTCAATCCCTTACCCCACCACGGTTGGGCAGAGACACAAGATAGTGACCCTGCAGTCCGCCTGGTAAAAGAGATGCTGACCCAGGCTGATGCCCACCTTGCTCCGGATGCTCCAGATGAGACCAAACAAGCTGTGGAAGGAGAGGAGCAAGCTGTTTCTCTACGAGGGGAGGCTGTGCCGCAGAACCGTCAACTCTCGAACACACGAGCTGACCCTGGCGGGATGCGGCTATGGTCCTAGAAGCATACCATGATGGAGCAGGGCACTTTGGATGGAAGAAGCTGGAGTTCCTGTTGCGTGAGCGGTTCTTCTGGGTAGGCATGAGAGGGGCTATAGAGAGATGGTGCAGAGACTGTGGCCCGTGCAACCTAAGGAGGAAGGACCGCGCCAGCCAGAAGACTCCCCTGCTGCCCATCATCACAAAGCAGCCCCTTGAGCTGGTGGCCCTGGACCACGTAAAGCTGGCTCCAAGCAGATCAGGATACGTCTACGCCCTCACAATCGTAGATCACTACTCCCGGTTCCTAGTGGTGGTCCCTGTCAAAGACTTAACAGCTCAGACGGCCGCCAGAGCCTTTCAGCAGCATTTCTGCCGCCCACACGGGTATCCAGAGAAAGTGTTGACTGATCAAGGTCCAGCGTTCGAGGCTGAAGTCTTTCAGGAATTCTGCAACCTGTATGGCTGCAAGAAGATAAGGACAACGCCTTACCACCCCCAAACCAACGGGATGTGTGAGAAAATGAACCAGGTAGTAATAGACCTGCTCAAGACATTGCCCCCGGAGGAACGCAGCCTGTGGCCTGAGAAACTGCCGGATCTGGTGGACTTGTATAACCATATCCCAGTAAATTCTACCAACTGCACCCCAGCTTACCTAATCAGAGCAAGACCTGGTAAGCTGCCAATTGACCTGGAGATGGGAGTCCTGACACCCAAGGACACCTCACCAGAAGCAGACTGGGACGCAGAACAACAGCAGCAGTACCGGAAAGTACAGGAAAGTGTGGAGCGAAGTCTGCCTCAAGCAAGAGAGAGGCAAGAGAGGAATTACAACCAGCATGCTCCTGCTGCCCCCCTGGCACCTGGAGAGCAGGTCTTGAAGAGGAAGAGACGGCTCTTCAAGTTGGATGACCAGTGGGAGAAAGACCCGTACAACGTACTGCCTTCAAGCCATGAAAACCCAAAGGTATGTGTTATCAGTAAGGATGGAGGAGAGACCACAGCCACTGTCTCCAGAGACCACCTGAAGAAGTGTCCCGAGCAGCTGCAAAGCGCTGATGAAGACCAAGATAGCCCTCAACCCGCAGAGGAAAGGGAAGAAATGGTCAGTACAGTGCTCGGAGAATTTCCCCGAACCTGGACAAAAATCAACAACGCTATAGTGGTACCCGTCCTTACCTTTCTCCAGCCAGCCCCTCAAGGGCCTGCAGAGGAGCAAGTAGTGTTGGAAGAGCAAGTGGCCCCGGAGGCTGAAGAGTACATACCAGCAGCTCAGGAGAATCAACCCTCTGCTAGTAGTGAACCTGCCATGCCCGTGGTGAGCCGAAGAGTACGCAGAAAGCTGCCCAACCTACCCGTAACATCTGCAAATACCTCTAGTGCAGACACGAGCACATCCAGTACACAGGGGGTGGAAACAGGGGACCCGAATAGAGTACCACCAGACAGTGGGTTACGTAGGTCCAACAGGAGCACTAAAGGCCAGGTACCCGCTCGCTGGAGAATCTAATATGTTGTATTTACCTGTATAGATGCAAAAGTTGGAAATGTTTAATGTCTGTGTTACCTGGTTATTAATTATGTTTTTCTAGTTCAATGGACTAACAGGTTATGGACAATGAATAACCGGAACTGTACCTTGTACATAGTTGCACAGAACACAAAACCCGTCGAGGTGGCTGAAGACGTGGTCCAGCTCTGGATCATCAAAGCCCTGTAGCCACCCGAGGGCCTACATGGAGGGTTTGGGACGGGTCCCTCAAAGTGCATCTTGGGTGACAAGGACACCCGGTCACGGAAGTGCCATGACCTATAAAAACTAAATGTACTTGTATATATGTTTATGTTATTGCTTATTCTCTGTTATGCTGTGTTTTCCTTAAAAAAAAAAATTGGTTAGTCCCGGAGTACTAAATTTCACTAGGGGGAAATGTGGCACCCCAGGTCTGGTCGCCACAGTGGCAGCAATGTCATGTCTGAGAGCAGGTGGGAGGTTCCCTGGTTGGGGACAATTAGCATGCAGCACCTCCTGCCTCAGTCCAGGGAGGGGAGAAATCTGCCCTTTATAAACTGGATCTGGGGCGGGGTTAGAGAGACAAGTTCCAGACAAGGTTCCAGTGAAGTTGCAGATAGGGACAGGTCAGCAGCAGGCTGAGGAGTCCCTGTAGGCAGAGGAGGAACACAAGGCCAGGAGGGGAGCTAGCAGAGCTCGTCCTGGCTAGAGACTTACAAAGCCGGACACTGGAGTCTGAGGCTGTGAGGGTTATAAGCCCAGCAGCTGAAAACCACCATGCAGGGGACTTCAAGTCCTTTGGCCCAAGGAAGCCCGGAGGCTCAGCCACACGAGAGGGACCACTACTGCCCCGGAGGGGTGAGAAGTACGGAAGGCCCGAGTCGCCAGTCATACGGGCGAGAACAACACGGTACACTCTGAGACGTAGGCTACCACCACACTACAGCGGGATAGACAAGAAAGAGTGAAGTCAGCACGGTAGGCCTACAAACTCCCCCTGACCAGCGGGATTTCCCAGTTGCTCTCAGACTGAGCAGGCCTCCATTGTTAACCTGTATTCCGGACGGGTCCCTTAATACCGCCAACAGTAAAGACCCTGAGTTACATGACAGACTCCGTGTGGTTACTGCTGCTCCCGCGCACCATCACCACCAACATCCCTATTTACTGCCCTGAGGCTATACTCCTCCCGTGGGGAGTTATACTACCCTCTGCTGCACCCACAACACCAGCCTCAGCGGTCTGCCCTGCAGCGGCGGTTCACTCTGACCGCAATTCACGGGTGGCGTAGTCGGACATTTAAGCACAAAACCCCATAAACAGACTGCCATTTGGGTTGACCACCCTGAGCCATGGGACCGGGTCCCCGCCACGCAAGGACTACAACCCCCAGCATCCACAAAAGGTCCGGTTCCGGGTATCCCCACACACACACGGCCCAGGGGGTGCGTCATTATCATAAACCTCCCCTGTTTATTAACCCTGTATTGGCTGCTCTTTGTTTCTGTGTCACTGCATCTAAAGTACCCGTGTTACATAGGGTTCCTGTCATATACAAACATGTACGCTGATGTGCTCTAAGTACACAAACAATGAGGTGGGGGCACCGAAGAGCATTTTTGCACCATTTAGCCTAATGCCAGCCCTAGCTACAGTCATCCCCTAAACTCTCAGCTTTAGAAATCTATGATGACTGTACTGATGTACTTGCCTTATTCGGACAGTCCTTTTCTTTAAAATGTTGCAACAGAACTCTCACAACTGTTTCATGACCATTAGCAGCAGCCAAATGTAGAGCCGTGTTACCATCCTGTGACAAATACAAAAATATGGGACGTAAAGACGTAATCAATGATCTGATCTACTTACAAGCCATGATCTCGACAATAAGAATATTGCGTGAAACATTCAATCCAGTTCTAGCAATCTATTACTTAAAGGGAACCTGTCATGTTGAACATGGTTTCTGATCTGTAGACTGGATGCTATAGAGCAGGAGGAGCTGATCAGATTAATCTACATTTTAGTTGGAAAAGTTTCGGTAAAACTTGCATTTTATTCATTGAAATCCCTGTTTGTATGGATATGAGTCCAGTGGGCGGTCTTACTCAGTGAGTGACAGTCTTCCCTGTGTGTCTGTGCATGCAGAAATGCAGAGACATCTGTCAATCACTAGTAGGACCGCCGAGTGGACTCATGCATACAAACATCAAGGATTTCAATTAATAAAATATAAGTCCTACTGAATCTTTTCTAACAAACCTATATACTGTACTATTCTCCTCAGCTTCTTTTTCTCTATACAGTGCTGTCCACGGAACAGCCTGCATGTACAATGTGGCAGGCTCCCTTTAAATACTAGATATTTTAGAATTATTTCTTGTTCCCAGGTTCCCAGCTTGTATGCAGTATTGCAGTCCTAATCACTTTAATGGAGATACAACTCATGGACAGAAGTGATGCTATTTCTGGAAGAAAGTAGCCAGGTTTTTCAAATCCAGAACAACCCCCTTAAGAAATTGATAGTTATATATGCTGACACTTTTAACTCCTTTCCGACATCTGCCGTATGTATAGGCTTCTACTATTACATGTTTTCTGGACATAGCGGGGCTGCTGTGTTTTAGCAGTTCAGGGGGTTGTTTTCCTTGTAACACTTGTGGATGTCCCAGTTACAGTGACAAACATTATATTTCTTGACCCCTTGGGGACATATTATGTGACAAATATAATATTCTATATATTTCTGTAAGAAAAAAATGAAAGTCAAAAGGAGCTGAGCTGCAATACCTGGGAACGTCCATTCACTGTTTACATTAGGCTGCCACAGGTACTGATGCAGGCTCGGACTGTCACACAGGGAAACTGGTGAATTCCCCGGTGGGCCCCCAGCCCATATGTGAGTAGTAATTGTCAGAATACACTTGATTCTCTATGTACAGACAAAAGCAGCATCTCCTTATTCATTTAACAAACTACCTAATTTATTATTATAGAGAAGCATAGATATATTTGTGAATGAAAATAATGTAACATTGTAGCTGAACAGTGGGCCCTCAGAAACAATATTACCGGTGGGCCATTGGTACCCCAATCCAACACTGTACAGATGGGTGGGGTGTCCAGTGTGGAACTCCCCACTTATCCGATATTGATGACCTGTCCAAAGGTCAGCAACTCATGGTGACCAGGCAAACCATTTAGATTATGCTATATTCTTTATAGCTGTTCATAGCAAATGAACACACACCGACATTACTGCTGGTAAATGGTCATGGAAGAACCTGAAAAACTTGTTTTCGAAGAATGTAATCTCCAAAATCAACGGTACACATTGCGCTGTCACCATGGTGTTTGTCATTTACTTTTATGGCAATTAAAAAAAAGCAAGGCCAAGCTGAGCTGTACTGCACCTTGTCTTCCTGAGATGTGAATAATCCCATAGAAAGTAGATTATTGATCATGTTAATATGTCCATTCTCAGCTGCTAGATGAAACGGTTCTCTGCCTCTCTGGAAAAGACAAAACATTCCCGCTTTATAGAAGTTTAATATGTCAAACCCATAAGGAACATGAAGCTTCTGAGCCCCAATGTAAAATGTGTAACAGGTACATTTGTAGGTTACCTCTGCACACCCTATGGCTATACCCTTGACCTTTAAGGTGGATATTACTCACTAATATCAGAACTTCAGTGAATGCAGTAATTCTCTAAAATACTGCGGCTTCTGGAATTCTTTCTCTTCTCTTATAAGTGTGAACATGCAATTAAAGAAAGGGGAAACTGTCATTCTGCAGTCACACAGTCCCTATTTTGCTGATTGATATGTTGAGCAATGACGGGATATCAGATACCTCTGTCATTCCCTTATCAGATTAAAGGGATAATTCATTACTTTTATATTTCTGATGTCTTTAGTGTCCACTGAATAGAAAAAGAGGTGACCGGCAGCAGCCACTAAACAGTGTACACGGCTGTGGTGTTCTGCTCCGTACACTGTTTACAACCAGCTGCCACCGGAGGTGATAACAGTTGATAGGGGTTTTACGCTCCCCAGGTCCAGAGCCGGCTCTATGTTGCCTATTCTCTGTTGTGCTATGTTGACTGCAGTGGTGATGTCCTATTGACAGCACTGCAGCCAATCACTGAGCTCAGTGCTCTTTACTCCTTAAAATACAGTCATGCGAAAAACTAAGTACACCAGTCTGAATTCTATGAACATAATACAAACACATCAAGTCCTTAGAAAAACTTAAAATTAGGTAAATTAGGTAAATACAACCTCCTATGAGCAACAGCACATGACAAATTATACTATGTCATTATTTATTTGGCAAAAACTTAGCCAAAATGTAAATACAGTGAGTGAAAAATTAAGTACACCCTTATTGATTTCATAGCAATTAAGAGGGCACTGGTAGTCAAATGCCCTTTTAATTAATTGTTTGAAAAGCAAGTGTGATCACCTCTATAAAAGCTGAAGTTTGGGCACTTTGCTGATCTGAAGCATGCAATGTTGTGGTAACACAATGCCAAGGAGGAAGGAAATTAGCAATGATCTTAGAGAAGAAATTGTTACTGCCTGAGATGGGTTATAAGGACAGTTCTAAGCAATATGGAGTCCATCATTCTACAGTGAGAAAGATTATTCACAAGTGGAAAAGACAGTTGACAATTTTCCAATGAGTGGTTGTTCCAGCAAATTCACACCAAGGTCAGACTGAGTAATGAAAAGAGAATTGCAACAAAAAAAAAGAGCTACAGCTTAGACTATAAAGGCCTAAGTTAGTATCTTAAAGTGAACTTGACAGCTGATCCATGTTGCTTGATCCATGGATATTATGTATTACACACTGGCTGGATGATCTTAGTCATATATTTTATTTATTTTCCTCAGTTATATAACGTCTTTCATACCACGGCACTTTACAGACATTATCGGAACTGTCTCCATTGGGGTTCACAATCAAGATTCCCTATCAGTATGTCTTTGGAGTGTGGGAGGAAATGAAACAACCCAAAAGAAACCCACACAATCATGGAGAGAACATACAAACTCCTTGCAGATGTTGTCCTTGGTGGAATTTGAACCCAGGACCCCAGCGCTGCAAGGCTGCACTGCTAACCACTGTGTGCTTAACTCTAAAACTCTGGGGCATTTCCAAGAAAAACATAATTTAATAGGTGAAGGTGATTGAGACTATTCTGACAGGTTGGTTCCCGACGGCGTTTTCACACCTACTGCCTTGGAGTGGCAAGTCTCTCCCTATACATGCATGGAGGAAGAGACCTGTCAGTCACAGGCAGCGTGCAGGGAGAAGCCGCCAGGGACCTTCTTGTCTGACTAGTCTCCTGTTCGGCTTGGTCCCTAGCGGCTATAAAATTACGGTATGTTTTCCTCTGAAATGCTGCAGTGTTTCAGAGTTGAGCATACATGGCTGAAATCATACAGCCAATGTCTGCCACATGCAGCCAATGGATCGGGCAGCATGTATCAGCTGTCAGGTTCCCTTTAAAGGAGATCTGTCAGCAAGATTTCACTCCCCAAACTATTAATATGGCAAGTAGCTCTTTTAAAGAAAAGTCCAGCAATACTTATACATGGCCAGTCTGTTTCTCTGTTAGTGAGAAATCAGCATTTTAATTGAACTGCAAATGAGGCTGAAAAGCTATTTGTAGATTTGAAGCCTCTGTCACTCCAGCTCTATACCCCACCTAGCACCGCCTCCTCCTGCTTGACTGACGGCTCATTTGACTGAATTCACATAGCATAGAGGCTGCCAGTCAAGCAGGAGGAGACAGTGTGATGGGTGTGATAATATTCTCCACATTACTCTGTGCTTAATTGTATATTTGCCACCAACTGCACCTTCGATATGATGATACATAACTCATTTTATGCCTAGTCACCCAAGGATTATCTGCAGAATAAACCACAAGGACTTTTCATAGATTGTACCTGGCTGCTATTTCACAAAGGAGCCAGGCACACCTCACAGAACCAATATTGGAAGACTTTTACATTCAGCCGACCCAGTTCTTACTAAAGAAATGCATTGTGTCGTGTTTACAAGAGGGGAGGCTGATATATAATCCGCATAGTACATAGAATAAACGACTGAATCTACAGTAAATCAGCAGGAGCAGTCCCTGGGAGGATGTCGCAATACATGTGTAGAAAATAACATGCATGCCTTCATATGAGTCAAAGGTTGATCCTAATATAGTCCATGTAAGTTTTTTAGTTTTTCTAAAGTAACACATTTTTCAAGTGAAAAGGCTCCTTTTTTGGAAAATTTTTGGAGGAGTTTTTCTTATTTGAAGCGAGTCCAGAAGCGGGTTTTGAAGAGTGCCGGAAGAGTTTTTCTTGCCCTTTTTGCAGTCTTTTGATTTGACATTGCCAGCTTGGAGCAGATTTCATTAAATGAATGAAATTAAATAAATGATAGTATTTCCTATTGCCAAGTCTGTAAAATTCTGATCTATCAAAATCTAAAATTAATTTTCTTGTATCGCATACGTTGCCTTTTTCAATCATCACACCGCCCCAAAAAATACAATAAAAATAGGATACAACATTGTATGTATCCAAAAATTGTATAAATAAAACCATCAGCTTACTATGCTCTAAAGAAGCCCTCACACAGTTCCTTTGACAAAAGAATAAAAAGGTTACAGACTTTGGAAAATGGCAACAGCAAAAAAAAATTTTGTTTTTTTTACAAACTGCAGAATTTTTTTTACCATTAAATGATAAATCAATACAAGTTTCATATTTGCCATAAGTGTACTGACCTGGGAAATCATGTTGTCAAGTCATTTTACTGCACAATGAACACCGTAAAAACAAAAAACAATGGTGGAATTCCTTCGTTTTCTTTCATTTCACTGGGATAATTTTTTTCTGCTTTCAGTACATTTTATGAAAAAAAAGAATGGTATGATTCAAAACTACAACAAGAAAAAAGCACGCATATGGCTATGTGACAGAAAAATAAAAAAAAGTATTGTTCTTGTAAGAAGGCGAGGAAAAATGAAAAATCGTCCTATTATTAAGGGGTTTAAGCGGTTTTTAAGAAGGATTTCGAGTAGCCACTCAAAAAAAAAAAAGAAAACTCCTCAAAAGACTTCAGGTGAACATATTAGTATGTCACACTTCTACAGGCTACAGAGCCAGAAACGTAACAGCTTTTCACATTACAGAACGTGATGGCATCACCAGGACTTGACGTCACTTTCTGGTCAGTGGTGGTTCACCTTCATAGACCCCTGTGGATATTAAGAATGAATGGGCTCACTGCTGGCTTAGTGTTATGACCCCTTCGCGGCTTTTTCCGTCATACCGGTGCATCTTCGAAACTTGTCGTACAAGAAACTGCAACACATTTCCATTCATGAGAACCACACTTGACATCATGTCATCACTTTCTAGGATAGGAAAACTCCTTAAGTTCCCACGAAGAGTTTTTGATGTTGTGGAATTTCTGCAGCTATTATATAAATAAGGTTTCTTGCGTCTTTTCATTGCATTTTTTAGTGCGTTTTTGGCTCTTTTTCGTGTGTCATGATTCAAATAAATCTGCTTTGTTTTTGATACATCCTGGTACTTGACTTTGACAAAACTTTACTGATACAGTGACGTGCGGATTACATGCATTTCCACTGTGGAAATGCACTAAAAACACATGGGCGTCGTGCATGTTAGTTTTCCTGCAAATTTTCTGCACTTAATGTAAGTCTATGGGAAAAATCTGCTAGAAAACTCAGCGTACCCACGAGAGAAATTGACATGCTGCGGATTTGAAACACGCACAGAAGGACTGTTTACACTGAATAAAAAAGAAGCACAGCGGGCAGGAGACTTCTATAAATCCCATCCACTTTGCTGGAGCTGTAAGATTGTGTAGTTTTGAGAAGACGAAAATGTGCAGCCTCAAAAGCGCACTAAAAACTCATTGTGGGCACACCGCCTTAGATGCTGCGTATTTTCGTTGCGTCAAAAACGCAGCGTCTTACAGTCCCAGCAAAGTAGATGAGATTTATAGAAATCTCATGTCCACTGTGCTTTTTTTTTACTCAGCGTAAACTGACCTGCGGTGCATGTTTTAAATCTGCAACATGTCAATTTCTCTTGCAGGTACGCTGCGTTTTATGTGCAGATTTTTCCCCATAGAATTTTATTAGATGCGGAAAATCTGCAGGTAAAAAACGCACATGCGTTTTTAGTGTCTTCCCGTGGTAGAAATGGATAAAAAAAATGCATGTAATCCACACATGACTATTAATAAAGCTTTGTCAAAGCCAAATAACAAGTATCAAAATCAAAGCAGCTTTATTTAAAACATGACACACCAACAAGTGACAGAAAACACAGCATGAAAAACATAATAAAAACACATGTAAAAAATGCAAGTAACCTAAATTACTTAATAGGTGCAGAAATGATGCAGAAAATCTGCAACGTCAAAAACGCATCAAAAGCTCTTTGTGTGATCGTAGCCTCAGGCTATGTGTCCATCATGAGCTTTTGGTAAGTTTTTGACACTGCGTATTTTTGCTGCTCCTAAATCGCAGTATCTTAGGCTACGTTCCCACAATGAGCTTTTGATGAGTTTTTGATGTTGCAGATTTTCTGCACTATTTCTGCATCCATTAAGTAAAATAGGTTACTTGCATTTCTTTGTAAATACGCAGTGTAAAAAACTCACCGTGGGAACGCAGCCTTACAGTTCCAGCAAAGTGGATAATATTTAAAGAGATCTCATGCACACTGTGCTAAAACATGACACAACAACAAAAGACAAAAAAAGCAGCGTCAAAAACGCAATAAAAACACATGTAAAAAAAGCACTAAAAAACGCTAGTAACCTAATTAACTTAAAAGGTGGAGAAAATCTGCAACATCAAAAGCTCACCAAAAGCTCATCATAGGAATGTGGCCCTAATGTCTGCATCGTCCATGCCCTTCTGATTTGCATTGTCAGAAGACACAGTACTCAGAAATCTAAAGGAAAAAATTAAACTGGCTTTCTGCTTCTGTATGTCCAGCCTTTATAGAAGGTCAGCTGTGTGTCTGTATCTGACAAGCATGTTGACAGTTTCCAGTGACTAGCAGAAGTTTGAATACAGCTCTTGACTGTAAGTACTGACCAATACCAGGAGTTTTCTGTGATATAAAATGCTGGCAACACAAAATGTACGAGTCACCTATAGATAAAATGGTAAGAAACATATTTTGCAATATAGAGGATGTTATTTCTTGCCACTTCCCAACTTTACAAGAAGTTGTCCACTACTTTTACATTGATGCCTAATCCGTAGGATAGGGCATCAATGTCTGATCAGCCGGCACCCCCGATCAGCTGTTATTGGTGCCGTGGTGGCGGCCAGAAGAGCTTACTTGTGGCGCTTGGTCGTCTACTTGTAGTGGCTGCCGCAGGGTACTCCATATCCGCCTCCCATTGAATGGAATAGGGGGCATCAATGTAAAAGTAGTGGACAACTTCTTTAAGGCAAAAGAGCTGTGTCAATAAATATAAGGCCTATAATACATACAGTTCTAGGAAGTCTCCTTCCTTTTAACTCCTAAAATACAATATATAAAGTGGGACACTTACCTTATCCTTGATGTTTAACTCTTTCAGCTGCAGCTCCTTCAGCAAATAATCCACTATGTCGTTCTTATCATTCTGGGCAGCAAAATGCAGAACGTTCATTCCATCCTGTGAAACACAATCCAGTTTACATTTTATATTCTTATCCATTCTTTTAGTCTTTTATTAATATGACCAGTCAAGTGAAAGATTAGGGATAAAAACATCAGAAACATAAAATTACTTCTGTCTGTCGGAAAATACAATAAAATTCCTTTTTTCTTTTTTTTTAATTTGGTCTTTTAATTAAAGTGGATATCCAAGAATAGACAATGAGATCACACAATTAGTCCCAATAACAATCAATTATAGAGATATTAATCAAGTAAAACTGAGATTTACTAAGCGATATACATGACAACTTTTACCATAAAATTGGAATACATGCAGCATGCGAAATGTATTTTGTGTTCTAGACTATTTTTCTACACATTTTGACAGTTTCATAAACATAGCGTAGCTAAGAGAAGCTGTGAAAAACGCCAAATTTATAAAAAACTTTGTCATCTTTTTATAGTAAAAAACTGTTTATGTGCATTAGAGGTATCTGATATACCAAGCCAACATCTTCACGCCATATGCGCCATTTTTACTAACTTGTAACTGCCTGAATTCCTGTGCTTTCCTCAATATTTAGTGTTCTCACAAGGAAATAAGATACAGTGGGGAAAGTAAGTATTTGATACACTGCAGATTTTTCAAGTTTTCCCACCTACAAAGAATGGAGAGGTCTGTAGTTTTTATCGTAGGTACGCTTCACCTGTGAGAGATAGAATCTAAAAATAAAAACAGAAAACAGTAAAAACAGAACTTATAATAGTAAAACTGAACTTAATATTTGGTACAGGAATCCTTTGTTTGCAATTACATAGGTCAGACGTTTCCTGTAGTCCTTGACCAAGTTTGCACACACTGCAGCAGGGATTTTGGCCCACTCCTCCATACAGATCTTCTCCAAAACTTTCAGGTTTCAGGGCTGTCACTGGACAACATGGAGTTTCAGCTCACTCCATGACCTTCTTACGGAGCCACTCCTTAGTTGCCCTGGCTATGTGTTTCAGGTCACTGTCATGCTGGAAGACCAAGCCACAACCCATCTTCAATGCTCTTGCTGACGGAAGGAGGTTGTTGGCAAAAATATCACGATACATGACCCCATCCATCCTTCCTTCAATGCGGTGCAGTCGTCCTGTCCCCTTTGCAGAAAAACACTCCCAAAGTATGATGTTTCCCCGACTATGCTTCACAGTTGGGACGGTGTTCTTGGGTTCTTCTTCCTCCAAAAATGGCGACTGGAGTTGATACCAAAAAGTTCTATTTTGTTCTCATCTGTCCACGTGACCATCTCCCATGCCTCCTCTGGATCATCCAGATGGTCATTGGCGAACTTCAAACGGGCCTGGACACGTACTGGCGTGAGGAGGAGGACCTTGCGTGCCATGCAGGATTTTAATCCATGACGGCGTAGTGTGTTACTAATAGTAATGTTTGAGACTGTGGTCCCAGTTCTCTTCAGGTCATTTACCTCCTGTGTAGAATCAAAGATTCATAGAATGTTAGAGTTGGAGGGGACCTCCAGGGTCATCTGGTCCAACCTCCTGCTCAATGCAGTGTAGTTCTGGGCTGATCCCTGACCTTTCTCAGAATCATTCTTACCCCACGAGGCAAGATCTTGCATGGAGCCCGGACCGAGGAAGATTAACAGTCATCTTATGTTTTTCCATTTCCTAATAATTGTGCCAACAGTTGTTGCCTTCTCACCAAGCTGCTCGCCTATTGTCCTGCAGCCTATCTCAGCCTTGTGCAGGTCTACAATTTTGTCCCTGGTGTACTTAAACAGTTCTTTGGTCTTGCCCATAGTGGAAAGGTTGGAGTGTGATTGATTGAGTGTGTGGACAGGTGTCTTTTATACAGGAGGTAATGAGTTCAAACAGGTGCAATTAATACAGGTAATGAGTGCAGAGTAGGAGGGCTTCTTAAAGAAAAACTAACAGGTCTGTGAGAGCCAGAATTCTTGCTGGTTGGTAGTTGATCAAATACTTATTTCATGCAATAAAATGCAATCTAATTATTTAAAAGTCATACAATGTGATTTTCTGTTCTTCCTTTTTAGATTCTGTCTCTCACAGTTGAAGTGTACCTACGATAAAAATTACAGACCTCTCCATTCTTTGTAGGCGGGAAAACTTCCAAAATAGGCAGTATATCAAATATTTATTTTCCCCACTGTATATATGTATATGACATGAGTAATAAATGATACAGACCTGATTTGTCAGCTTCTGACTTGCTCCTGCTTTGATAAGCATCTGCACAATTGTCAGATCTGCTGACCACGCGGCCAGGTGAAGGACAGTGAGGCCATGCTGAGAAAAGAGCAACTTGGTTATAGGGGGTTTATGCAAAATTACAGCTGACTTCAATAAGGAAATATAAGAAGCAAATGTTACAAAAAGGAGGAAACTAGTTCATGCCATAAAAGCATAATGCCATGCTGGGGTCCATGGAGAGAAGGTGCTCAGTCCTAATTTGTCCAGTCACCTTACTTAATAGATGAAAACTTGTGCAGGACTCACCTCCGTAGAGGAGCTGCCTTGTAAGAAAACAAGATGGTGATGAATTGGTCCTAGAGTCATGGACAGGGGTATTAATACTAGACCTTCTGTCTACCAAAATAAGGACCTAGTTTGAACTTTTCTATGGGTCCTTCTTCCCTGAGCAGTGCCCATGCATCCATTACTAATAAATCATTAAAGCAGTACTTCAGGGTTTTTTTTTAATGCAGCGCTGGAGTGGTATAACTTATGTTCCCTGCAACAAATATCATACCTACCATCTGCCATCTTCAGCTGTTCCCAGTGCTGCTCCGGTCATCTTCTACAGTTTGTGACCTGCCGGCTCTCTCCATTGTTTGCTGGATGATCCAGAAGTCACAACTCAAGGTAAGTCTATGAGAGCCAGAACGAGGCCAGAACTAGGCTCTCATAGACTAACACTGAGAGCTTGTGACTCTTACCTCTGACTTCCGATCAGTTAGAAGCTGAGGTCACAAGATGAGGGATCGGGACCAGAGCGGCGCTGAGAAGACCTGAAGACGCTAACTGGTAAGTGTACTGCTACAGGCAGGGAACTTAGTAGCTCCACATAATATTTTATAAAACTATTCAATTCTCCAGACCCATCATAGAGAAAGCCCTGTATATTACTCGTCTGATGTTCATAGATGATTCTGAGGGACCTCCAACCAGCTATACAGAAATAGGGCATGTTCACTTATTTGTGCATTCATTTCTTTAACAAATGGTAAACCTGCTGCTTTTCAGGTGGCATGTTATAATCTCAAAGCCTGGCACTACGGGATAATCTCATCCTCTGCTGTGTCAGTCCAACCATAATACTTTAGTAGTATGAAATGTAGCCCCATTTGGTCTGTACACCATAACTAAAAACCACAAAACCACTGCCCACATGGCAGACCTCATGGTAACTACAGCAGATTAAAAATATTTTTTTTAGCAATTTGCAGACTTAATGCAGTATTTTTTTCTATGATATTAATAAGTGTAGTAGTTTTGCATATTTTTAACCTCTTCTTGAATTTTTCACAGAAAATAGGATTAGAAACAGGCCATGTATATGATCAGTATCAAATGTCTCATAGGATTGTAAGATCAAATAACCACAAATAGCATCTATAAAATGTGTAAAATAATGAATATGCATTTAGTAAAGTCACCATCAAAGGGGTTCTCCAACAATGAGATAAAATGGAGTCTTGATGTAATTCAAACTGCAGCCGGTCGTAATCCCGTGTCAGTATGGGCTGCAGACTGAAGACCTACAGCTCCCCAGACCTGTGAATCATCTGACAAGAGCTGTCACACATACTCCGTCAGCGGCCTGGAACAGGGCTGTGATATGTGAAGAAATATGTTTAACCCACGTTGTGCTCGGACAGGATATCTCAAGTTTTGTCCTCCTTTTGCTCCATTAGTCTGACAGCTTTATAGCAGTGCACAGACACTGAGTGCATCCAACTGGAAAACAAATAACATTGAGGAGGATGAGACTGGAAATCATCCCCTTGTGGTCAGCAAGGAAGGGATATATTTCTTCACATATGACAGCCGTGCTCCCGGTCACCGATGGGGTGTGTGATACAGCTCTTGTCAGTTGAGACACAGGTCTCGGGAGCTGAAATCTTTAGTCTGCGGCCCATACTGACATGTAACAAGAATGGGCTGCAGTTTGAACGATATCTGGTACTCCAACTTACCTCACTCTTGGAAAACCTCTTTAAGCTGCAATACAATATAGTGGTGCTGCTTTTGGGTGAAAGGAACAAACCCTCTTTTTTACTAACCTCATATAATCCCTTTAAATTATGATCAAGAAGCAAGACAAATATTGCAGTTTTCCCCTTACCTTATCCACAACGTCAACTCGTGCTTTATGGTTAAGAAGAAAAGATACAGCTTCATAATGTTTTCCTGCAACTGCAAAATGTAGAGCCGTGCGATCGAGCTAAGAAAAGAATGAACAACAGGTTTTATATCATGTGCATTAGTAGATAGCTGTACACACAAGCTCACAGAGCTAGAAGACAATGATGTATGACATTTGCCCTTTACTGTTCATGCAGGTTTACAAAATTGTTTTTGAATTTAAAAAAAAAATTGTTAAAGGAAATCTGTCAGCAGGTTTTTGTTATGTAATCTGACTGCAGCAAGAGGTAGAGACTGAGCCCCTGATTCCAGCGATGTATCACTTAGTTTGCTGGGTGCAGCAGTTGTGATAGAGTCACAGTTTTCTCTGTTGCAGTTATAGTAGGTTGAGCTGTGTATAACCCTGTCCACACAACAGCTTACTGTGTACATTGTATAGTGACAGAGAGCTGCTAATCAGTGGTGGGGGGATGGACTAGAAGGCACAAGACACTTAGTCATGTAGTGATAATCTTCTTCTGATAAAACACTGATTGTATTGATATAGCAAAACACAGTCCAGTAAGTGACACATCCCTGTAATCAGTCTCTCTTCCAATACATTATGGTACACTCAGATTACATAGCAAAAATTTAATGTAATGATTCTGAAACATGTTTTCTTAAAGGGGATATCAGGGACTTTGTAAAAAAAAAAAAAAAGTGGGCCTAAGCACTAACAGGCAGGTGGTTATGCCCGGCACCGTTCTCCGTCGGCACAGAGCGCTCCTGCTCGCGATTCAGCTGCCAACCTGTCAACAGAGCAGTTCTCCTCTTCCAGGCTGCACTGCTGACAGGACGGGACTGGTGGCGCCATGCTGATTGACAGCCGGTTCCCCCAGTTAGGCAGCAGGGATCTTGCTGTCAATCAGAATGACGTCGACAATATCGCCCTGTCAACAGAGCAGAGCGGAAAAGAAACCGCCGCTCTGTCGACGTGACGTCAGTGGAAGCCTGTGAATTACCGGCAGGAGCTGTCAGTGATAGCTCCGCGGCGGTGGAGAACGGCGCAGGACACAACAGGCAAGTAAGTCACAACCACCTGCCTGTTTTTTTTTGCAAAGTCCTGGATATCCCCTTTTAATGACTACATTGTGATGTTCCTCATTTGAAGAGTACTATAATAAAGAAACATGATCCTCTTCAATCAAAGGACAAAAGAAAGAAGTCTGCATCATTTTTCGTGTCCTGATTCACTTCCTTCAAAGGTAAATTTGCCCTCTAAAAAGCGTCTATCAACAGGATGCAACAAGTATATGTGACAAGAGCCTTCACTGTTTAGGATCAAACATGACCGGTCACCACTCAATATCTGATAATATAACAATTACTGGAGCATATTTCTTAGACGTCTACATTGTTACGTTCCTCAGTTATTTCTTCTTAATATATATGAATAAACTGACAGCTGAGTATTTGTATTTGGGGGGTTTGCATCCTTACACACTCTGACATTGTCCAGTGTTGGTAATGCTTAGGACACATATCTTTGATCAAGAGAATAGTAACACCTAGTTTTTAATTTATTAATTCATTTCTAGGAGGAATAACAGAGGAACAGTACAATGCTGAGTTCCAACAATATGACTTCAAGAGTAGAATTGTATGTTACAAAAGTAACCCACTTTTACAGAACTGGCTCCTATAGTCTAACAGCTATATGTTCTCCTATAGCATTTAGACATGATTTTATGCCATTGAAAAAATGCTTCTTCAAATTCGGCATAAAAAAACACAGCAAAAATGTAATAATCACCCAACAGTTATTGCTTATTTTACTTCGGATACCTGCAGAAAACATACTAATAAAAAGAAACGTAAGTGCTACATGTGAACACAGCCTAGTGTTTAGGTCCTGAACCCGTGTGAGATGCTTATTCCTGTGCTCATGGTTGTCCTCGAAGTAACACAATATTTTGTATGGCCTTTGAAGAAGAGGGTCATTTGCTTTGAAGATATTTCTGGGCCAAAAAGTAATGTTGACTTTTATGATCCATCTCGCCGTTGCCTGCCCAGCACTATAACACTTCAGCTTACCACATTTCTAGAATTGATGTTCACTCTCTTTTCTTTGAGTAAGGTCATTGTCTCCACATCATTTTTCTTTGCTGCCTTATGAAACTCCATCTCATTTTTTAGCACTGGAAAAACATAATATTAGGATAAATGGAAGTAATGTCAGTGGGATCACCAAGTGCAGAAAAAGTAGGAAGACTAACAAATATTATCAGCCTGCAAAAAAGAAAAAAAAAAGGAAGAAAACGTGGGAAGGAAAAAAAATTGTTGGACTAGGTTTAAACCTTGCTTACCTTGAGTCGACATGCCATCTACAGGCTAGCTTTCACAGGAGGATCGTCATGACAAGCATGGAAGTCTTCAGCACACCGCCAGATGTCATGGGAACCCATCGGCGCCAATGCATGTTAAGGGTCGGTCAGAAATTGACAGGTTAACAGCCATGTGCGGAGCTGTTAAAGGCACATGATGGCTGAATAACATCTTCCAGAAAAGATGCAGGCTCAGCATGGTTAGGGCCACGTTCACACGTTTAGTATTTGGTCAGTATTTTACATCAGGATTCGTAAGTCAAAATCATGAGTAATGCTCAAAACCACATTCAAGAAGTTTATTAACTCTTCAGGTGTTTCACAGAAACTGAAGCAATGTGGAAGAAAAAAATGAACATTTAACTTTTTTCCACAAAAATTACATTTTAGCACCAATTTTTTTTATTTTCACAAGAGTAACAGGAGAAACTAGACCCCAAAAATTGTTGTGCAATTTCTCCTGAGCACACAGATACCCCATGTGTTGGGGAAAACCACTGTTTGGGCACACGGCAGGGCTCGGAAGGAGCACCGTTTGACTTTTTGAACGCAAAATTGGCTGGACTCGAGGGTGGATGCCATGTCGCGTTTAGGGAGCCCCTGATGTGCCTAAACAGTGGAAGCCTCCCACAAGTGACCCCATTTTGTAAACTAGATGCCTCAAGGAACTTATCTAGATGTGTGGTAAGCACCATGAACCCCCAGGTGCTTCATAGAAGTTTGTAACGTAGAGTCATGAAAATAAAAAAATCACATTTTTTTCCACAAAAAAAAAATATTTTCACAAAGGTAACAGGAGAAAATAGATCCCAAAAATTGTTGTGCAATTTCTCCTGTGCGCCAATATCACATGTGTGGTCGAAAACTACTTTTGAGGCACAGTGCAAAGCTCAGAAGGGAAGAAGTGCCATATTGGAGTTCAGACTTTGCTGGAATGGTTTGAGGGTGCCATGTCACATTGTCAGAGCCCCTGAGGTGGAAGAACAGCAGAAACCCCCCATAAATTACCTCATTTTACAAACTGCACCTTTCAATGAATTCATCTAGGGGTGCAGTGAGCATCTTGACACCACTTGTGTAGAAAGAATAATTACATTTTTTTCCACTGAAATGTTGTTTTAGTCCCACATTTTACATTTTTAAAAGGGCTAAGAATAAAAAATGGACTGCTCAGTTTGTTGTGCAATTTCTCCTGATTGCGCCAATACCCTACATGTAATCGGGAACTACTTTTGAGGCACAGTGCAAAGCTCAGAATGGAAGAAGCACCATATTATAGTGCCGATTTTACTGTTATGGTTTGTGGGTGCCCTGACCTACTGAAAGAGCCTCTGATGTGCCACAGCAGAATACCCAATAAGTGCCCCATTTTACAAACTACACCTCTCACTGAATTAATCTAAGGGTGCAGTGATCATATTGACACCAAAGGTGGGTCACAGAATTTTATACCATTGGGCAGTGCTGAAAATATAATTACATTCTTACCACAAAAATTTTGTTTTAGCCACAGATTTTGCATTTTCACCCAGGGGAAATGGGTAAAAAGTGTCACCAAAATGTGTAACACAATTTTTGCTGAACGTGGCAATTCCCCACATATGTACAGTACTGCTTAGCCACACAGCGAGATTCTGCAGGAACGGAGCGCTATTTGCCTCCTAGAGCGTAGATTTTCCTAGAATAGTTTGTAGACTCCATATACAGAGACTCTAAGTGCTAGAAGAGCAGAATCCCCCTCATGTGACCCCATTTTGGAAATTATACCCCTGCCAAATATGTGAATGCTAAATGTGGTTTAGACACACTGTGGGGCTCAGAAGGGAAGGAGGGCATTTGGATTTGGGAGTGAAGAATTTGCTGAATTTCTTTTGGGGAGAGAGGAGCCATAGCGCTTTTCCAGAGCCTTTGTACTACCAGTAACGTGGAAGCCTCCTATATTTCCGTTAACCAATGACAGACCTGAGTGGGGACTTCAGTGGATTGAGTAGAAGCTTTAATTGGGAACATTTTACATAACATCTGAGATCACATTTATCCTGCGCTCTACACTGAGCACTTACATCGGGGTTTCCATCTAAATCTCCGAATGACATGATTCAGATGAAACCCCCGACAGTTCCATTCACTATAATGAGGCAGCAGAGTTACAGTGGACACTGTCTGGCCTCTGTTCAGCAGTGTCCTTCTTTTCAGAAGTACACAAAACTATGGCGAACCACTCTTTTATGCACGCCTAAAAAGACAGACACAGGTCAGACGGCATCCACAGTGACGCCATCTGCCTCATTATAAGGAATTTTCCGTCTGAATCACATATTTCAGAGATTTACACGGAAACCCCGGTGTAAGCGCTCGGCGCAGGATAAATGTGTGCCGAGCGTTACTGCGATCTTTGGGAAGCAGAATTCTTCATGCGGTATAAGTGATTAGACGACTTTATTCTTCCGGTCAGGACGATTACAGCGATACCAGATTTATATTGGGTTTTTATGTTTGGCTGCAGTCACACACTAAAAGATGCTTTTTTTTGCAAAAACTAGTTTTTGCATTGTCATATTTTGAGAGCTATAATTTTTTCCTTACTTCAGCCGTCAGAGTCATGTGAGGGCTTGTTTTTATTGGTACCATTTTTGGGTAAATAACAGTTTTTGATCGCTTTCTATTCCAATTTTTGGGATGCAGAATGAACAAAAACCAGCAATTCAGAGATTGTTTTTTGGGGTCTTTTTTATGCCATTTCGCATGTAGTAAAACTGATAAGGCAGCTTTATTCTTCGGGTCAGTATGATACCTCATTTTTGTCATTTTTTACGTTTGGCTCTTTTACACAGTAAATTTTTTTTATAGAAAATAGTTGGTGGTTCTGGACGGGACTGGAATAAAATCTCCAAAAGTTTTGCGTAGCTTCAAAATGAACGAAAATGTTTCAGCTTTAAGCCAGAAATTTTGCAAAATCTTCTTGATGAATTGTCCGCTACATTCTATATTTCTAAGCAATAAGGGTATGTGCTCACATTCCATATGGCAGAGATTTGGCAGGAAAAAACACTGCATTTAATATGCTTTTTTTTTGTCTGTGTTTTGGATACGTTTTAACTTGCATTTTTATCCCATTCATTTGAATGGATGAAAAGCAATGCAAAAAAATGCTTAAAAAGTGGACATGCTGCAGATTTGAAAAGCACTTTGGTGGTTCAAATCTGCAAGGAAAAAATAAGCAGCGTGTGCATGAGATTTCAAAAATCTCATTCACTGTAAAACGCTGCATTTTTTTCCTGCAAAAAAATAAAAATGTGGCAAATTGCAACATGTGAACAAGCCTTAATCTTCCAAAATATTACATCAGTGACTGTACAATCCTCGCAGAGCATCTTCACCTACAATATACAATATGCATAAATATATCTTTCTGTCTAGTGGTTGTACTAGTTCCTCTGATCTCTGTCGATCATTACACCTGGTTACTTGTTGCTTTTTAGAATTGACGTCAAAACTCTCCTCATCTACAAAGCTCTCCACATGGCTCCTCCATCAGACATTTCTGCTCTCATACCCAATGCCAACACATTTGGCTCTTGGCTGATCCAATGACCTATAATGGTCATCCTCCTATATTACATCCTCACTATTGTCTGCAGGATTTTATGCTTCTTCATTCCATGAATTCTTTAAAGAAGTCTAAGTCACAAAGTTATTATCAATGAACGCCATGTATTTGTGGTGACATTTGGGCAATGGCATTTCTCTTTTTGTCTCACTCTTTGGGCATTGGTTTTGTTTACTTGTCATTTTATTTGTACTTCATTAGATCTTAACCAGATAAGGATTCAATATCCGTCATATGGTGTGAATAATGGTCTAAATACATTGTCAATATAAAGAATATAAACATTTATATTGTTTTCTTCTGTCCTTAAATATTTTTCTTGGCAATGCACAATCTGATGATCCCGCCAATAGGGAAGAAATAACAAGCAGTTCCCACATCAGGAACATCCCGCAAAATCACTATGCACTGATTATTATCGTAGCAAAATATGGGCTCATGCACCAGCTATATTCCAGCTCCACTTTGTACAGAGCAGTAACGGGACTGCAATAGGGGTGCATGAGGCTCCTACTGAACCTCTGCACGCCTCTAATCTCATACATAGACAAACAAGTGTTTTGTTATGATGGAAAATTGTGCCATGTTCTATAAAACTCTGTATATATTGTATATCTTAGTGTACAGAGGGGCAGATTTACATCAATACCGGCTAATTCTTAGACAGTACAAACTTGGACTAGACAGGGTTAAAAATATGAAAGTGGTGTTGGATAAATCTGGGCAAAGTTCACACCACCTATTGGCAGACGTAATTTGTACCAAAAATTTCTAACAAAATATTTGTGCATTTTTTGATACATTTGGAGATCATCACACCCTTTTTGCGATATACCTTGTTCCTTCTTGTCAGATAAGATGCAGAAAGTGTCAAAAACAGTAATGAAAGACAGTTTTAGGCACAAATTATGTCACAAATCTGGCTAATTTAGTTTCATAAATATCCCCTATTACTTGACTTAACTTTGTTCATGACTTTACAGGTTAACAGTGGGGTACCACAGGGTTCAGTATTGGGCCCTCTTCTTTTTAACATATTTATTAATGACCTTGTAGGGGGCATACAGAGTAGTGTTTCAATATTTGCAGATGACATTAAACTCTGCAGGGTAATCAATACAGAGGAAGACAATTTTATATTACAGGAGGATCTATGTAAACTAGAAGCTTGGGCTGATAAATGGCAAATGAGCTTTTATGGGGATAAATGTAAGGTAATGCACTTGGGCAGTGGAAATAAAATGTATAATTATATGCTTAATTGTAAAACACTGGGCAAAACTGTCACCGAGACCTCCGTGTATTGGTGGACGACAAGCTCACGTTTGGTGGCCAGTGTCAGGCAGCTGCTGCAAAGGTAAATAGAATAATGGGATGCATTAAAAAGGCATAGATGCTCATGAGGAGAACATAATTTTACCTCTATACAAGTCACTAGTGCGACCACACTTAGAATACTGTGTACAGTTCTGGTCTCCGGTGTATAAGAAAGACATAACTGAACTGGAGCGGGTGCAGAGAAGAGCATATTATTAGAGGACTAGGGGGGTCTGCAATACCAAGACAGGTTATTACACTTTGGGTTATTTAGTTTGGAAAAACAAAGGCTTAGGGGTGATCTTATTACTATGTGCAAGTATATGAGGGGACAGTACAAAGACCTTTCTACAGATCTTTTTACTCTGAGGCCTGAGACGGGAACAAGGGGGCATCTTCTACGTCTGGAGGAAAGAAGGTTTAATCATAATCACAGACGCGGATTCTTTACTGTAAGAGCAGTGAGACTATGAAACTTTCTGCCGCATGATGTTGTAATGAGTGATTCACTACTAAAATTTAAGAAGGGCATGGATGCCTTTCTTAAAAAGTATAATATTACAGGTTATATATACTAGATTCCTTGATAAGGGCATTGATCCAGGGAACTAGTCTGATTGCCGTATGTGGAGTCAGGAAGGAATTTTTCCCTAATGTGGAGCTTAGTGTTTGCCACATGGTTTTTTTTTGCCTTCCTCTGGATCAACATGTTAGGCTATGGGTAGAACTAGATGGACTTAGTCTTCCTTCAACCTTAAAAACTATGTTACTATGTTACTATGTAAAGGTAAAGCCGTGCTCGGAGGTAAAGCCAGGCACAGAGGTAAAGCCAGGAGGCAAAGCTGTGCTTGGAGGTAAAGCAGGGCACAGAGGTAAAGCCATGTTCAGAGGTAGAACAGGGAACAGAGGTAATGCCGTGCACACAGGTAAAACCATGCTCAGAGGTAAAGCAGTAGACAAAGCTGTGCTCGGAGGTAAAGCAGGGCACAGAGGGAAAGCAGTGTTCATAGGTAAAGCAGGGCATGGAGGTAAAGCAGTATGGGGACTGTATGGCTCTATACAGAAAAAGTAAGAAGTCATGCAGTGATGCAGGGTTGCTGTGTACATGGGTCCTAAGACTGAGGATGGCACGTGTTATATTGATTTGGTTATCACATGGCACCACATAGTACTGAAGAGTATTTAATAAATGTGTAGGGTGTACAGTGCCCACATATGTGCAACTACCTTAAAGGGGTTGTACTGTTTTAATCTTTCTTACTCCTTACACTCAAAATTGAATCCAAACTGAGCTTTTACTTACCCTCACCAGCCCAGTGATGCCTCTCAGCAGCTGCTCTGGACCGGAGGACGAGTAATAAGGCTATTTGTTATTTTATCAGTTTCTGAGCCTAAGAAATAATAAATGTATATGCACGACAGCCCCTTTAATACATCTGTATTTATTCACATTGGTGGTACTTTCTGGTGCATTTGGCATACGTTGAAGAGTAAAGAAATATGGAATTTAATTTGAAACATCTGCTAAAAACGTACATTGTAAGATTCACACATTTGCTGTGACTTACATAGCTGATGATCCTCAGTTGGGCTCGGAGGGGTATTTTTATTCCGTACAGTCTGAACCATTCCATTGACAGTACCAAGCATCTTCTGCGCTCCATTTCTTCCCAGTGCAACCAGCTTTGCTTTCCTATCATCTTTCTTGTTCTCATCTTCTTGCTCCCTCATCTCTGTGCCGTTTGTTCCCTTTTTCACTATAATACTTGTATACGACTATCAGAAAGTCATCAGTAGATTTCTATTCAGGATTCCCTCCATGCAGTAACTGCATGCACTCTGATGTGTTTCTACTTTTTGAACACTACGTGAGAGACTTGGGCTGGGCTGTAGATCAGGTCTTTCCTCTGTCGCTGTCAGTGATGGGAGTCCCCTCAGGTGTAATACAACCAGCCCTGGGTGACTCATACCTGAAGGCACTCATGACCTAGAAAGTTATAAAGTTCTCTCCAAACAAAGTGTCATCAAGGTAAGAACTGAACTAGAAGAAAATCGCAAGGCAATAAAAGATTTACGTATATACAGAAAGTGTTACATTGTGTAAAGAAAGTAGACACTAGGAAAATAGAAATATACACATTCCTCAACATTGTAATTGCAACACCAAGAAGAAAAAGTTGTGAGGTTATAGAAATCACAGGTTGGGTAGACATATTACTGATATGAACATGATGACAAAATGGAAACAACATTTTTCAAAACATCTCGACTTATTGGGTATTGAGTATAAGAGCCACGTGCAGAAAACATAAACTTACATGTCTTGGCTGCTATCATTGAGGTTATTAATGGTTGTCTGAGGAATGTTCTACCACACTGTGTAACGGGTCTGGGAGGTGGAACCACAGAGCAACTATACAAAGGGGCAGTCCTTGTAAGGAAGCGGGTGACACCCAGGGAAGGCAGGCAGGCAGTCACGGCTAGTGACGGGAACAGTCTCTGGGTAAGAGGGCAGGAGGTCACGGCAAGTGACGGGGACAGTCTCTGGGTAAGAGGGCAGGAGGTCACGGCAAGTGACGGGGACAGTCTCTGGGTAAGAGGGCAGGAGGTCACGGCAAGTGATGGCTAAGACTCCAGGTAGGCCAGCAGGCAGGTAACGGGTGGACGCTCCCAGGTGAGCGGGCGAGAGTCTCTGGACAAGCGGGTGATCACAGCAAGTGACGGCTGAGCCTCCAGGTAGGCAAGCAGGCAGGTAGCAGGTGAGTGCTCCCAGGTGAGCGGGCAAGAGACACTGGACGGGCAGGTGGTCACAGCACGTGACGGCAGAGCCTCCAGGTAGGCTAGCAGGCAGGTAGCAGGTGAGCGCTCCCAGGTGAGCGGGCAGACGGATCCATAGACAGACTGGCAGGGCTGGTAGGCAGACTGTCGGACCGCAGGAATAACAGCAGATAGACACGAGTCAGGCAGGTATCAGACAGGAAACTGGCAGGTAGCTGGCAGGTAACTGGCAGGTAACTGGAAACTGGACCTGAGGGCTGAAGCAGAGTGATGAACTATGCTACAACATTGCTCGGGCACCTCCATCTTGGAGGAGGTGCCTTATATATGGAGAGGTCCTCCGGCCATTGGCCGGGGACTCCTTAGGGCGGCGCGCGTGGCCCCTTTAAGAGAGGGGGAGCGCGCGCGCCCTAAGCACAGTGACCGGGGAGGAGCGCGCGCTGCCAGCAGAGCGGGAGGAAGACGCCGGGCACGGAGCGAAGAGGTGAGGAGAACAGCGTCCCTGCCTAGCAGGAGGCAGGGACGCCGACGCTACAGTACCCCCCCCTTTAGGCCCCCCCTTTTTTAGGCCAGACAGAAATTTACCAAGGATGAGAGGGGCATGTATGTTCTCCCGGGGCTCCCACGTTCTCTCCTCAGGACCAAACCCCTTCCAATCTACTAGAAAAAAGGTCTTTCCTCTTACTCTTTTGGTGGCCAGAATGTTCTCTACCTCAAACTCGTTTTCAGCGGAAACCGGAGCAGGAGGCGTACCTGTAGACTTGGAAAAAGAGTTAAGTACCACGGGTTTGAGGAGAGATACATGGAAGGAGTTAGAGATCCGCAAGTTGGCCGGGAGTTTCAATTTATAGGCCACCGGGTTGATCTGTTTGATAACCTCCAGTGGGCCGATGAACCGAGGCCCTAACTTGTAGGATGGAATCTTGAGCCGGACATACTTGGACGAGAGCCAGACTTTATCTCCAGGACGGAATTGTGGAGGATCCAGGCGTTTTTTGTCAGCGTGTTTTTTCATCCGCTCGGACGACTGAAGGAGTGCGGATCGGGTACTCTCCCAAATTGAGGATAATTTGCTAACGAGAGATTCCGCAGCCGGATTGTCCACCGAGGTGGAGACGGGAAATGGGATCCGAGGATGCTGACCGAAGACTACAAAAAACGGGGATTTGGAGGAAGATTCGCTCTCGTGATTATTGTAAGAGAATTCGGCCCATGGTAGGAGATCCACCCAGTCTGAATGGTGGGCCTTAACGAAGTGCCGGAGGTAACTGGTCAGGATCTGATTGATCCGCTCCACTTGACCATTGGACTGTGGGTGGTAAGCGGAGGAGAAGTCCAGGGTGACGTCTAGCAGCTTACATGTGGCTCTCCAGAAGCGTGAGGTGAACTGAACCCCACGATCCGACACGATGTGGAGGGGCAGGCCATGGAGACGGAAGATGTGGCGGATAAAGTCTTTAGCCAGCTCGGGTGCAGACGGGGGGCCTGGCAGGGGAATGAAATGAGCCATTTTGGAAAAGCGGTCAGCGACCACCCAAATGACCGTACAACCGGCAGAGACAGGGAGATCTGTTATGAAGTCCATAGCTATATGCTGCCAGGGGGCAGCAGGTACTGGAAGAGGAAGGAGGCGACCGGCTGGCAGGTGTCTCGGAACCTTGTTGCGGGCGCAGGACACACAGGCAGAAACAAAGTCTATTACGTCCTTGTGCAGGGTAGGCCACCAGTAGTGCCGGGTAATAAGCTGGAGGGTCTTTTTCTGACCGGCGTGGCCAGCTAGCTTAGACGAGTGACCCCAGTGTAGGATCTTCTCCCGATCAGGTACCGTTACGAACGTCTTACCGGGAGGGAGACGATTTAGACTCACGGGGGCCACCTGCATTACTCTGGCGGGATCGATGATGTGTTTAGGCTCCTCCTCAAGATCAGACACCAGGAAGGATCGGGACAAGGCGTCAGCTTTGATGTTTTTGTCAGCTGGGCGAAAATGAAGAACGAAATCAAAGCGGGCAAAAAACAAGGACCACCGGGCTTGGCACGGGTTAAGTCTCTGGGCGTTCTGGAGATAGGCCAAGTTCTTGTGGTCTGTGTAAATTATTACCGGGTGAAGAGCCCCCTCGAGCAGGTAACGCCACTCCTCCAGTGCCAGCTTAATGGCCAATAATTCTCGGTCTCCTATAGAATAATTGCGCTCAGAAGAGGAGAAGAGTTTGGAGAAAAAGCCGCAGGTTACCATTCTTCCGGAAGATGATTTTTGGGTAAGTACCGCCCCAGCTCCGGAGGAGGAAGCGTCAACTTCTAGGAAGAATTGTTTGTTGCCGTCCGGACGATGCAGCACCGGGGCGGAGGAGAAAGCCTGTTTTAAGGAAAGAAAGGCTTCCTCTGCTTCGGGCGGCCATTCTCTGGGATTAGTACCCTTACGGGTGAGCACAGAGATAGGGGCAGTCCGGGAAGAGAAGTGCGGTATGAAGAGGCGGTAATAGTTGGCGAAGCCCAGGAACCGCTGAATAGCCTTCAACCCCTCTGGTCGGGTCCACTTCTGGATGGCAGACAGTTTCTCAGGATCCATTTGTAGGCCGGTTTGAGAGATTATGTAGCCCAGAAATGGAAGAGAGGTCTGCTCAAAGATGCACTTCTCATATTTAGCGTAGAGGTGGTTCTGCCTGAGCCTGAGCAGGACCTGACGAACATCCCTCCGGTGAGTAGGAAGGTCCGGAGAGAAGACCAAGATGTCGTCCAGGCACACCACCACGCAGGAGTAGAGAAGGTCACGGAAGATGTCATTGACCAACTCTTGAAAGACGGCAGGAGCGTTACAGAGACCGAAGGGCATTACAAGGTACTCATAGTGGCCGTCCCGGGTGTTGAATGCCGTCTTCCACTCATCCCCCTGACGGATACGGACCAGGTTATACGCCCCACGGAGATCCAGTTTGGTGAAGATTCTAGCCCCCTTCAGACGGTCAAATAATGCAGGAATGAGCGGGAGGGGGTATTTATTCTTCACTGTAATCTGGTTAAGGCCTCTATAATCTATACATGGACGGAGTGAGCCGTCCTTCTTTTTGACGAAGAAGAAGCCTGCTCCCGCCGGGGAGGTAGATTTCCGGATAAATCCCCGGGCCAGATTCTCCTCAATATATTCTGACATGGACCGGGTCTCTGCAGCGGACAAAAGGTAGATACGCCCACGGGGAGGAGTAGAGCCGGGTATCAGGTCGATTGGGCAGTCGTATGGTCTATGAGGGGGTAATGTCTCTGCTTCTTTTTTATTGAAGACATCCGCATAAGACCAATAGGGAACCGGTAGACCGGGTAGATTGACTGGGGTAGGAGAAGGACGAGCAGGATGAACGGGAACTAGACAAGTCTTATGGCAGTCCTGTCCCCAGCGAAGGACTTCTCCGGTCTGCCAGTCAAGCACGGGTGCATGTTTCTGGAGCCAAGGTAGACCTAGCAAGAGTGCGTGAGAGAGTCCAGGCAGAACATGAAAGGAGATGCTCTCAGAATGCAGCATTCCCACCTGTAGAGTTAGAGATTCGGTGATGAGTTGGATGGGATGTGGTAAGAGGCCCCCATCCACGGCGGCGACAGATAAAGGTATGGCCAGAGGTTTGGTGGGAATGCGGTATTTTTCTACCAGGGATTGAGAGATGAGATTTCCAGCAGCTCCTTAGTCAAGTTAAGCCAGTTCAAAATAGCGGTTCTCTCCGCAGATGATAGAGACTGACAGCATCAGGGATGGAGAGGGTTTACTTTTGTCTAGGGCGACCTCTCTGAGCGATCCTAGACACAGGCGTTTCCCGACCTCTCTGGGCAGGAACGGATCTGGTGCTCCTTACTGCCACAGTAGAAGCAGCTCCCCTCGGCACGGCGTAAGTCTTGACGGGTTTTGACCATCTTGGTCTGGTCGACCTGCATAGGCTCAGGTGAGTGTGCCTGGGGAGTAACGGAGGGAGTGATGGGTTTCTGGAAGGTAGGGGCTAGACGTGGAAACCTCCTCTCACGGGTGACCTCTTTGGCGCGCTCCTGGAACCGGATGTCAATCCGGGTGGCAATTGTTATTAAGTCGTCGAGAGTGGTAGGAATGTCCCGACCGGCGAGTTCATCTTTAATACGGCCGGACAGACCCTCCCAGAAGAAAGACACCAGGGCGTCGTTATCCCAGGCCAGCTCCGAAGCAAGGGTACGGAACCGTATGGCATATTGACCCACGGTGAGATTTCCTTGATGGAGGCGTAGCAGAGATGATGCGGATGAGGTCTTCCGTCCGGGTTCGTCGAAGACTTTCCGGAAAGCCGTGAGAAGGGCTGGCAGGTCGGACACCAGGGGGTCTCCTCTCTCCCATAGAGGATTTAGCCAAGCCAGTGCCTCCCCCGTGAGATGGGACATAAAGAAGGCTACTTTGGCCCGGTCGGAGATAAACTGGTGGGACAGGAGTTCAAAGTGCAGGGTGCACTGGTTTATGAAGCCCCGAGCTTGAGCGGGATCGCCTCCAAAGCGAGGAGGTGCAGAAAGCCGGGGTCCGGGGCAGGATACCATGGTATTGGTGGGCAGCGGCGCTGCCGGGTTGCGAGTCATGACACTAGCGGTGGTTGCTGGTGGAGCAGTCAGAGTGTCCAGGCGAGAGTTGACATTCCGCAGGTGACTCAGGATGGACTCCTGTTGGGACCTCTGCCGGGACAGTTCATGACATAGGTCCGAGAGCGAGGGAGCTTGGGTGCCACCGGGTTCCATGGCCCGAGCAAACTGTAACGGGTCTGGGAGGTGGAACCACAGAGCAACTATACAAAGGGGCAGTCCTTGTAAGGAAGCGGGTGACACCCAGGGAAGGCAGGCAGGCAGTCACGGCTAGTGACGGGGACAGTCTCTGGGTAAGAAGGCAGGAGGTCACGGCAAGTGACGGGGACAGTCTCTGGGTAAGAGGGCAGGAGGTCACGGCAAGTGATGGCTAAGACTCCAGGTAGGCAAGCAGGCAGGTAGCAAGTGGACGCTCCCAGGTGAGCGGACGAGAGTCTCTGGACAAGCGGGTGGTCACAGCAAGTGACGGCAGAGCCTCCAGGTAGGCTAACAGGCAGGTAACAGGTGGACGCTCCCAGGTAAGCGGGTAAGAGTCTCTGGACGGGCAGGTGGTCACAGCACATGACGGCAGAGCCTCCAGGTAGGCTAGCAGGCAGGTAGCAGGTGGACGCTCCCAGGTGAGCGGGCAAGATTCTCTGGACGGGCAGGTGGTCACAGCACGTGACGGCAGAGCCTCCAGGTAGGCTAGCAGGCAGGTAGCAGGTGAGCGCTCCCAGGTGAGCGGGCAAGAGACACTAGACGGGCAGGTGGTCACAGCACGTGACGGCAGAGCCTCCAGGTAGGCTAGCAGGCAGGTAGCAGGTGAGCGCTCCCAGGTGAGCGGGCAGACGGATCCATAGACAGACTGGCAGGGCTGGTAGGCAGACTGTCGGACCGCAGGAATAACAGCAGATAGACACGAGTCAGGCAGGTATCAGACAGGAAACTGGCAGGTAGCTGGCAGGTAACTGGCAGGTAACTGGAAACGGGACCTGAGGGCTGAAGCAGAGTGATGAACTATGCTACAACATTGCTCGGGCACCTCCATCTTGGAGGAGGTGCCTTATATATGGAGAGGTCCTCCGGCCATTGGCTGGGGACTCCTTAGGGCGGCGCGCGCGGCCCCTTTAAGAGAGGGGGAGCGCGTGCACGCGCGCCCTAAGCACAGTGACCGGGGAGGAGCACGCGCTGCCAGCAGAGCGGGAGGAAGACGCCGGGCACGGAGCGGAGAGGTGAGGGGAACAGCGTCCCTGCCTAGCAGGAGGCAGGGACGCCGACGCTACACACTGCATGCACTTTGGCACACAAATCATCAATATCCACTGCTGACAGTTCCTTTGCAATTGCCGACCAATAAATCAAGATGTTTTGAAAATTTTGTTTCCATTTTTCATCATTTGCAGATCAGTTACATGTCTATCCTGTGATTTTATTAATTTCATGACTTTTTCTTCAATGTTGAGAAGAGTACATAGGCCTCATTTTCTTTCAATAGTAATTTTTGTTTTTGTGAAAAAGACATTCAGTATTGAGTATCTCGGTAAAGACCATAAGTATTAGCTCTAAATAAAAAAGCTCATATCTCAGGAACCAAATGGTGGATTTAGAAAAAACAAAATGAATGAAGGGGGATATACGGCTATCCTGGTGAGAGAATAAGGTGCTCAAATAGGGTTCCAACCTGCAATCGTATAAATGTAGAAACTTGGCACTCAGAATTTGTAGAAAGTGAAACAAATTTATTGGCAATCCATATGGTAGTTAACGTTTCGGTCTTCTCCGACCTTCATCAGATCATCAATATGGGATACAAGGATTATACCCCATATACCCCTGTGCCGATAGAGGTAGCTCTCTGGTGGAGGGCTTGCCGTGTCCTTTTAGGACAGCTCTCCCATCTTTGGTCCTCATCTGGGACTCAACTCTCACCTGTAACTTCAAGTAACTTCTAGCATGAGGCAGTGGGTACACCTTAGAATACCTCCTCCAGAGGCAGCCCAAACCAGGTGAGGGTAGCCGTCGGTTTTGAGCCCCATTGTGACTTTAAGAGTTTGCCTATCTATGTATGTGAAGGCTGGATTTGGTGGACTGTGCAGAAGAAACCATCTAAGATTCATCGGACAAAAAAGCGATATCCAGCGAAGCATTATAGAGCTTTGAGAGGGCACAGGGAGGCACATGTAGGACACTTCTGGCATTCCATTGCATCCTGACCTATCTCCAGCTGTCTCGACTAGCTTTTGCCAGTGGGACTTGATAGGCATGAATTAAAGGGTGAGGCTGATGACCGGCGCAACTCTTCCTCACTTTAATCTAAGTGAAGTGCAAGTCATGACTAGTGTTGAGCGATATCTTCCGATATTGGGAAATATCGGATCGGATTGGATCTGACCGATACCCAAAAAATATCTGATATCGCCGATTCCGATACCGGAAAGCAATGCAAGTCAATGGGACACAAATATCGGAATGAAAATAAACCCTTTCTTTCCTTGTAGGTTAATTCTACATGAAGGAAAACAACTAATAATAATGTAGAATGTATTGGGGGAGGTGGAGGAGACATTAAAGGCATAGAGGTTTAGCACAATCAAATGGAGAGCAGGAATTAATATATTTTTTAAGACGTTCAGAGTTACAAAGATATTGACTATGTTAAGCTTTTTTATATTTGGTCAGATATTTATGTTTCACTACTTCCATGCTCTTCACCTTCTTTTTTACTTCTACAACACTTTCTCCTTCGTCATCCTCAGCAGCAACATCTTTTTCATCAACTTCTTCACCTTATTCATCTTCTTCTTCTTCACCTTCTTCCTATTATTCTTTTTTTTTACATTCTTCATATTCTTCTTATTCAACTATTATTCTTCTTCATATTCTACTTCTTCATCTTCTTCATATTCTTCTTCTTCATCATCATATTCTTATTTGTGACAGGCATTCCTGTAGTTGTTATCTATAAAAGTTTGAAGATTACACCTTCCGTTCTGCCTGTCACAAAAGATTTACAACAGGATTTGTCCGCGTTCAGTTTGGCCTGCAGCAGCAGGTATTTTCCTGGGGCACCACGAGGAGGAACGGACTCACCCCCATACACTGCTTAGTCTTCTTCTGCTTATAATTTAGATAATATCTTTTGCTCTGATTTTTAGTCTTATGCTTAATGTTCTTCTGCTTTTTGTTCTGCAGCTTCTTGTTCTTCTGTATCTTGGTGGTTGTCTTCTTGTTCTTTGTCCTCTTGGTCATCTTCTTCAGGGTCATCTTCTTGGTCTTCTTTGGGGTGGTCTTCAGGGTCGTCGTCTTCAGGGTCGTCGTCTTCGGGGTCGTCGTCTTCTTCTGGGTGTTCTTCAGGGTCGTCGTCTTCAGGGTGGTCATCTTCAGGGTCCTCGTCTTCTTCGGGGTGGTCTTCAGGGTCGTTGTCTTCGGGGTCCTCGTCTTCGGGGTCGTCGTCTTCTTCGGGGTGGTCTTCAGGGTCGTTGTCTTCAGGGTCGTCGTCTTCGGGGTCTTCGTCTTCTTCGGGGTGGTCTTCAGGGTCGTCGTCTTTGGGGTCGTCGTCAGGGAGATCCAGAGTGATTACCAAAAACCATTTCAAAAAGCTTGAACTTGGAAATGTAGCAGAAGGTACAAGAAGGCTGAGGAACTGCCGAGAACCAGCTGACGGTACTGGAACCCGGATGGGTAGCAGAAGGTACAAGAATGGAACTACGGAGGACAAGCTGATGGTACTGGAACCCGGTTACTAAGCAGGAGGTACCTGTGCCAGAAAGCACTACCAAGGACCAGCAGACGTTGGTGGAACTCGGATACCGAGAAGGAGGCTCCTAAGCCAAAGGCACTGCCTGGAACTAGCTGATGTTACTGGAACCCAGGGGGACATATTCAAGATTGACTTCCAAAGAACCAGCTAATGGTACAGGAACTCAGATAGGCAGCAGAAGGTACACATGAAAAAAAAAGTTGCAAGGCCGTGAGCCGGCCGGAGTTACCGAAACCCACAGTCCTACAGGGGGTGCTTGTCCTATTGGCACTATGGAACCAGCCTTCATTGCCAGATCCCGCAGCCCACATAGGAGTCACCTAAACTGCAGGCACCATAGGGTCGGCTAACCCGACCGAAACACGACAGGACAACGTATTGGAGGCAAAGTGACGTTGACACTACCCGGAAACAGCTGGCGTGCTGGAACCAGGCTGGGCAGGAGGGAGTACCCGTGCTGGAACCCAGGGTAAATACTAAAAACAGAGTGGAGCCAGAGGCCTAATTGCAGTAAGTTTAAAATCAGTAGTAGTGTGAATGTGGACAGAGCAGGAGAAATTGCCGGGCCCACAGCAGGGGATCAGCTGACGTTACTGAACCCCAATAACACTGGAGCAAGTGTTGACTGTGAAGACGGCACTTCTGAGCAGCAACTAGCGGTGTTGGAGCCCAAGGTAAATGCTAAAAACAGAGTGGAGCCAGATGCCTAATTGGAGCAAGTTTAAAATCAGTAGTAGTGTGAATGTGGACAGAGCAGGAGAAATTGCCGGGCACACAGCAGGGGATCAGCTGACGTTACTGAACCCCAATAACACTGGAGCAAGTGTTGACTGTGCAGACGGCACTTCTGAGCAGCAACTGGCGGTGTTGGAGCCCAGGGTAAATGCTGAAAACAGAGTGGAGCCAGAGGCCTAATTGGAGCAAGTTTAAAATCAGTAGTAGTGTGAATGTGGACAGAGCAGGAGAAATTGCCGGGCACACAGCAGGGGATCAGCTGACGTTACTGAACCCCAATAACACTGGAGCAAGTGTTGACTGTGCAGACGGCACTTCTGAGCAGCAACTGGCGGTGTTGGAGCCCAGGGTAAATACTAAAAACAGAGTGGAGCCAGAGGCCTAATTGGAGCAAGTTTAAAATCAGTAGTAGTGTGAATGTGGACAGAGCAGGAGAAATTGCCGGGCACACAGCAGGGGATCAGCTGACGTTACTGAACCCCAATAACACTGGAGCAAGTGTTGACTGTGCAGACGGCACTTCTGAGCAGCAACTGGCAGTGTTGGAGCCCAGGGTAAATGCTAAAAACAGAGTGGAGCCAGAGGCCTAATTGGAGCAAGTTTAAAATCAGTAGTAGTGTGAATGTGGACAGAGCAGGGGAAATTGCCGGACACACAGCAGGGGATCAGCTGACGTTGCTGAACCCCAATAACACTGGAGCAAGTGTTGACTGTGCAGACGGCACTTCTGAGCAGCAACTGGCGGTGTTGGAGCCCAGGGATTACAGTTCAGGTGGTAGAAACATGAACACAACAGGAGACCTGGATACTGTTGCCAACCAATTATTTAATCTGGAAGAGGACTGGCAAATTCATGCGAGATCCAGGACTTGTTCCTTTTTAGAAAAGAAAGCTGGTCAACGTTTTCGGAGGATAGTCGGATACGACGGTCTGTTAGTACACCACCTGTGGCACTAAAGACGCGTTCCGATAATACACTAGCAGCAGGGCAAGCCAGCACCTCCAATGCATACTGGCTAAGCTCTGGCCATGTATCCAGCTTAGAGACACAAAACTTGAAGGGGGAAGAGCCGTCTGGGAGTACACTGACAGGGCAAGACATGTAGTCTGTCACCATCTGACGGAAACGTTGCCTCCTGCTGACTGGAGCCGTCTGTGATGGTGTAGATGACTTGCCCCCTGGGCCGTGGGGCACTCGGATCCGGGCAATAGGGAGACGATGGGGGTAGTAGTGGCGACCCGGTTCCGTGGCTCAGGGTGGTAAGGCCAATGGTAGTCTGCTACGTTCTGCTGATAATGTCCGACTACGCCACCCGTGGATTGCGTTTATTAGGAACCGCCGCTGCATGCAGACCGCTGGGGCTGATGAGGTGTGCAGCTAGGGTAGTGTGACTCCCCACGGGAAGAGTGCGGCCCCAGGGCAGTATAATGGATGGTGGGAGTGATGGTAGTGAGAGTCCCAGTGCTGATAGTGCTGGAGGAGCAAGGAGCACACAGACAACAGGTTGCAGTCCAGGGTCTTTACTAGAACAGGTAAATTGACCCACAAACAGTCCCAGCTAGGAGGGGACCTGGATGTCTGAGAGCAACGGGGAAATTGGCCCTGGTCAGGGTGAGGGTGTAGGCCTACCGTGCTTTCTGTGCTCCTTCTGGCTATCTCCTCATTATAGGGTAACAGCTTTCCGTGTATTCTCGCCTGTATGGCCTGCGACGTGGGTTCCTTTCTGCTCCCAGCCTTGTACGGCTTTGCTGGTCCCTTCTGTTGTGGCAGGGCCTCCAGGCTTCTTAGGCCAAGGAATATAGAGTCCCTTGCGGACTGGTTATCTGCTGGAGGATGTAGAATCCTCCCAGCCTCAGACACCAAAGTCTGGTAAAGTAAGTCTTTTATCTGCCATGACAGGCTCTCTTCGCCTCTTGTCTCTGGCTTGTGGCTCTCCTCCTGCCACACTTCCTCTTAGGTGCAGTGCAACTGTCTGTCCCTGCTCTGCTCTGGGACAAGTCTCAGTGCTGAGATAGGCCATCAATTTCTCTCTAACCCTGCCCCCAGTACCAGCTTTTATAGGGGCAGCCAGCTCCCCCTACTGGCCTGAGACAGGAGGCATTGCATGCTAATGTTCCCCTGACTAGAGAACCTCCCCCTTGCTCTCAGACACAGCTTTAATTACACTTGTGGCATCCAGGCCAGGGTGACACATAGACATTTGTGGCGGGGACACAAAACTTTGCCACATTTGGGCCATACTGGTCTTGCCTTGTGCTGAGGAGCTGCTTCTGCTCCCTCTTTGTGCAGAGCTTCCTCCGCTGCCTCGACGCACTGAGCTGCTTTGTAAAGCACTAGCAGCACTGCTCTCGGGTGGAATGGAGAACATGATGGAATGCACCAGTGTGTCTTGGTACTCCCGCATTTTATGCTCCCGGTTCAACGGTGTTATGAGGCCTTGTAAGTTGTCCCAGTAGCAAGGATCTAGGAGGGTGGACACCCAATAATCAGCCATGTTGAGAATGTGGGCGATGCGGCGGTCGTTTCTCAGGCACTGCAGCATGAAATCAACCATGTGCTGCAGACTGCCAACTGGCCAAAAAACGCTGTCCCCTGCTTGAGGCGTGATCTCTGCCTGCTCTGCATCACCCCACCCTCGCTCTAGATACTGACTACTAGAGCATTGTGTACCTACCTCCTCTGGACAGATGTCTTCCTCCTCCATTGACTCCTCCTCATCTTCCTCACAAAGTGTCCCCTGCCTAGGCCTTTGTGAGGAACCACGTTGCGCAGACTGTAGAGAAGCAGATGGCATTTGTGACTCCTCATCCTCAACCTCTTCCAAAACCTTCTCCCTTAGTGCTTGCAGTGTTTTTTCAAGCAGGCAGAAAAGGGGGATAGTCATGCTGACTAGTGCATCATCTGCACTCGCCATCCGCGTGGAATAATCGAAGGCACATGTCCTTCATAGAGGCCCATTCAGTGGTAGTGAAGTGTGAACGGCGCGCAGTGCGACTTGTTTGCGCCTGCTGCAGCTGGTACTCCATTACTGCTGCCTGCTGCTCACACAACCTCTCCAACATATGTAACGTTGAATTCCACCTGGTGGGTAGGTCACATATGATGCGATGTTCCGGAAGGCGTAATCGGTGCTGCAGAGCTGCAATGCGCGATCTTGCGATGCTGGAACGCCGCAAGTGAGCGCACTCTATGCGGACCTTGTGCAGCAGTGCATCAAGATCCGGATAGTCCCTCAAAAAACTCTGCACGACCAAGTTGAGCACATGTGCCAGACATGGGATGTGAGTGAGGTTGCCTAGGCCCAGAGCTGCCACCAGATTTCGGCCATTGTCACACACTACCATGCCTGGCTGGAGATTCGCTGGCACAAACCATATGTCGCTCTGCTGCTTGATGGCATTCCAGAGCTCCTGCGCTGTGTGGCTTCGATTCCCCAAATAAATTAATTTCAATACGGCCTGTTGACGTTTGGCCACGGCTGTGCTCATATCGGTCGTAACAGAGAACCGTTCATGGGTCGATGTGGAGGTAGACCGTGACGGCTCCTGCAGCGCTGATTCAGAGGAACTGGAGTATGAAGAGGAGTCAATGTGTACAGACTGGATTCCTGCAATCCTTGGAGTTGGCAGAACACGTACAGCGACACTCTCAAGATCTGAACCCGGCTCCACAAGATTTACCCAATGGGCAGTGAGGGAAAGGTATCTTCCCTGTCCAAGCTTACTGGTCCACGCATCGGTGGTCAGGTGGACCTTGCTACTGACGGCGTTTTGTAGCGCATGTTTAATTTTTCCCTCCACATGCTGTTGCAGGGCAGGGACGGCTTGCCTGCTGAAATAAAAGCGGCTGGGCCCGTTGTATTGTGGGACTGCCAATGCCATCAAGTTACGGAAGGTGTCAGTCTCCACCAGCCTGAATGATAGCATTTCAAGGGCCAGTAGTTTTGCAATGCCAGCATTCAGAGCCTGTGCTCGGGGGTGGTTTGCCGAGTATGGGCGCCTTTTCTCCCATGCCTGTGCTAACGATGGCTGTAGACTGGCCTGGGAGTGTGAGGATGACAGGGACCGTGGTGCTGTGGGTGGAATGACACTGTGTCTCTGTACAACAGTGCCAGAGGTTCTTCCATGGCGATCCTGTGAGGAAGCCGAACCAGCTGTGTGTGAGCTGGAGGAAGAGGCTACAACACGAGCTGAAGAGGTGGTAGGTGGCGCTGTAGGTTGGCCTAGGTCTTCAGTGTGTCTTTGTAACTCCACCACGTGCTTGGTCCGCACATGTTTCCACATATTTGTGGTATTGAGGTTGCTGACACTTTTCCCTCTTTTCACTTTCTGATTACACAGCTTGCATTTGACAAAGCAAATGTCCTCTGCAACTGTGTCAAAAAAGGACCAGGCACTGCAAGTCTTGGGAGCGCCCGTTTTGGGTTTTGGAAGAGGCATGCTCCTAATGGGTGCCGAAGTGGAGGCTACAGGCAACCAAGTCTGCCCCCTCCCTCTCCCTCCTTTTTGGGCCGTTCGGGGAATCTCTTTCTCAGAGCTGCTCCCACCACCTTCCTGTACCTCATGCCATGATGGGTCAAGGACCTCATCATCTACACCACCCTCTTCAAACAACTGCTTCTCCTGGGTAGTCTCGACAGCACAGTACGCACCAGAAAGTGGCACCTGAGTCTCATCATCAGATGAGTACTGAGGTGTGCTGACCATAGGCACTGGGCCACCCGCCTCTTCAGATTCAGAGAGACAAAACGGTTGCGCATCACTGCTGTAAGGCAGCACTAGTCATCATAATGGGGGATACTCGCTGCACCGGGTAAATTAAGCACACGTGCAATGTCCTTCCGGTATTTTCTCAATACAGCAGTTTATTATATTATCATAAACCGCATATCACACAGTCCTTCTTAGTTTATCACCGGCATGTTTACACACTTAACATCTGGGAGTCTCTCAAGTAGCAGACAGGCCCTATTGGCCCAAGTTACAGCCTTCAGCAAGGTAACACTATAGCAATGTCTATATAAGTGTCTATATAACAAAGTGTATTACCTTTGCCGGGTTTAGTTGCTGCAGTCCATTTAATCCGCCACCAATGTGGCTTTAAGGCTTTCCCAGGTGGGGGTCTCTGGCCGTCGTCCCGTCTAAGGCTACTGGAATGTTTCACTCACACACATCCAGTCTGCGCCTTTCCGGACTCTTCACCAAGCCGCTGCCTTCCAAGGTCACTGGCATCTACACAAGATCCAGCCTCGACCTTTCAGGCTGCCAGGCTTCACGGTATCACGGTGTGCCACACACACGGGGAACAGGCCTCACGCCCAACACACCGAACACACCCGTCTCCCATCAAGCAGGGTTTATATATCCATCCCGTGCACACACACAGACAGGACCTTGCTGATGTCACAGTCATGTGATCAGACAGACATTCTGTGCGCGCAGGACCTGTGCTATGTCACAGTCATGTGACCAGTCACCTGAGGGGGAAGGTAGATGGTCAGGTAAAATACATCCTGGACCATTACTGCAATGCCAGCAAGTCGCTGCATTACATATCCCCCCCCTCTGTTCAAACTTGTGGGGTTGAACACATAATATACAAAATCACTATAACCCCCAGCTCTGTTCAAACTTGTGGGGTTGAACACATAATATACACAATGACATTATAACTCCCAGTTCACTTAGAGACCATGTACTTTACAATTGTGCTACTCAGCCCCTGGAACATTAGTCAACGACATTAGCCATTCCTTAGGGACCTACCATTTGTCACTGTCACTGACTTCGTCAGGTCACCTTTCCAGGTCGTAACCTTGTCAGGTCTCCCCCGCTCCCAGCGGTCAGTCGTAACCTTGTCAGGTCTCCCCCGCTCCCAGCGGTCAGTCATACAGTGGTGTGACTCACATGCCCTGGTATCTAAGGTCCGGTTCGACTCCGTACTGTCCCGTCCTCTATTGGGTCGTTTGTATGGGCTGCTCAAACCTGAGTTACTGGAGGTCTCACTACCACTAAACCCACGCCCACTACTCTCAGGACATCGTGAAAGGTCCCTAACTCCAGCTATAGCTGTTCTGTTATTTAGGGGGCCCTTTCTCTGTCTGGTCTCATAATTTCTAGACGGCTGCCATCTTCTGCTACTCAGATGATGCTGTCTATCCACTCGCAGTCTAGCGAGATTCAACTGTTCTACCTCTCGCAGGTAGGTCACTCGGTACTCCAACAGCATGCGCATATATCCCAGGCTTTCTTCTGTTCCTACAGCGGAGAATGATACCATGCCGTCTTCGTCTGGTATCCAGTCCTGACAATCATGTGGACTGCTTACTTTCACCACACCAGACTTCTTGACCATCATCTGCATGTCTCAACCATTTCTCCCAACGAGCTTCCTCACCAGAACATGAGGCACCCGGATGACCTCTTCAAGCATACTGTGAGCTTTCCTCATCAACTCCAGTTGTCGAACGGCTTGTTCCGTCTTCAACCGGAGAAACCGCTTCGTGCGATTACATCGCCAGTGCATGTCACTTAGGATAGCCACCCTCTTCACTGTGACTTCGGTCGTGGACAGGACCACCAGCTGTTTAGCTTCTGAGGTCAAGTACACCTTACAGGCTCCCACGGCTTTCTTAAACTCCTCATGCACGGACTCACTGGTGCATTCTTCCCTCAAATCCTCGGGTACATCTACGAGACACTTGTACCGAGACGTTTCGGTCTCACCAGTGGTTTCCAGACGATCAACCAGCTCAGGTTTCAGGGACAACTGACCTCCAGCTTCTTCACCCTGTATGCTTCCCCTGAACTGACTCACAGCTGCAAATTCACGAATTTCCGTCTTGACCACTTCCATCTCATATTTATCTGTGGTTAACACTCTCTTAGCTCTCCTCAGGTCCACCTTCTCATGGTATAAGGGAGTGAGTGCAACGTGTTCGCCCTTTACCTTCTCCAAGAAGGCCTCGTTCACTGAGTGATACTTTGTCAGGCGACTTTTGAGCCCGGAAACTTCTTCCTCTAGCTCCGCCACTCGCCTCTCAGCGGCCCGTTTCTGAAGCTCCTCTTGCTTCCAATGGGTTTGTAGCGACTCCTTGAGCTCCTTGATCTCGGCTCCTACATCCACCGAATCATCCGAGCTCACATCACTCGAGGAGGTATCTGCTTCATACCTCCCATCACCAGCAGCCAACTCCTGACCCTGGTCTGTGGCTTCTCCGATAGACTCCTCCATCTGCTTCTGCTCAGCCTCCATCTTGCTGAGCCTTTCCTTAAGGCACATCTCTGCCCTCTGGAGATTATCACAGAACGTCTGCAGCTCCTTCACCTGAGCTTCCAGACCTAAGGTCTTTCTGCGGAGATCACCATTTTCATTACGGGTGTCCTGCAGAGTGGTCTCAACCACTTGGCGTATGTGCTCTGCATCCACCTTATCATCCTCTAGTTTTCCTTTAACCCTGAGGAGATCCTCATAGTCTCTCTTGATTTGTTGCAGTTCCCTATTGAGCTTTTCACCATATTCCTTCTTGGAGTCACATAGCTCCCGGTTGAACTGTTCGAGCAGTCGTTTTAGGTTTTGGTCACGTCCGGAAACATCAACCTGCAGCGCCTCTTTTAAGGCAGACAGCTCTCTATCCCTCTGGTGTAGTCCCTCATCCAGCTTTTGCTTCACTTGTACCAGCTCTACGTGTACCAGGGAGAACCTATCTTTCAACTCGCACAGCTCATCTTCAAACTCCGCTTTATTTCTCTGGAACTTTTCCTTCCAATTGTTGACTTCCTTGCTGTTTTCCTCCAGTTCTCGCTGCAAGTTCCTCACAACCTGGTTTATTTTCTGCCTTTCAGACTCCAGGTTCTACTGGTCTGAGGACACGATCTCCAGGTTTCCACATAGTTGCTGCACGTCACTCTGACACTGCTGGCTGATAGGCTCCAGCTCTTGGTCACGACTGGCTGCCTCCTCTTTCAGGGCTGTCAGATCCTTCTGACTCGGTACCGTACCGGAGGTTGCTACTGGCAACGTCACCTCCTCTTCTGCCTCGGAAGGAGGATCCATCCTTGAAATAAAGGCACACAATACTACATTTTCCTTATTTTCACTTTCAGCCAAGTCTACAGGAGCAACCTTTTTGTGGCCCTTGCGCCGTCTACGCGATGGAGACTTTCTCACCTCGTCTAGCCCCTCCTGACTGACCTCTCCTTCTACTTTCGTAGTGTCACCGTCAGCTACGGGGTCTGTGTCACTCCCCATGGTGTTGTGGACTAACAGGTCACCTCCCACTTTGACGTCACCCCCTTCTACTGGAGCTACCCCATTATCAACGGTCACATTGTCACTTTTAGGAGGTACCAACCCACCACCAGTAATTTTTTTTGATTTTCTATCCTCCACGCTGTTTTGAACAACCGCCCCTTTTTTAGACTCCGCCCCCTTTTTAACAACCACACCGGCAGGGGAATTTTTACAAGAAAAATCAATAATAGTCTTAGGACTCAGTTCACAACAGCTCTTACCACCTCCCCGGGCACTCTGGGACAACACTGGTGCCCCCGGAGAGTTCATAGAATGGTCCACTGCCGCCATTCCATATGGTGCCCACAGCTCCTGTGGTTCCTGCACCATGTCCAGTTTCATGTCCAGTAGACGTTTCTCAAATACCTGCTCTGGTTTTAACAGGCACTTTAATTGCTCTAATCGCTCAATAGCTTCAGACTCAGTTGCTGCTCCTTTCACAGCCATTTTTATCTGCTCCGGCATTTCCTCAGGACACTATTCACACACAACTCTCCCCGGAAAAATTTTCGTGGCCCCGCCGAGCCACAGCAAAACCAGATTTGAGTGCGATGACAACCTTCGCAACCCCGCCGAGTTGCAGCCAGATGCTTTAAACTTCGTGAGCCCCGCCGAGCCACAGCAAACCAGGTTTGAGTGCGACGACAATCTTCGCAACCCCATCGAGTTGCAGCCAGATGCTTTAATCCACACTCGTCGTCCTGTGCCTAGCAACCGGGCTGCAGTTGCCCCTAGCAACCGGGTTGTCGTTGCCGCTAGCAACCGGGCTGCAGTTGCACCTAGCAACCGGGTTGTCGTTGCCACTAGCAACCGGCTGCAGTTGCCCACATTCTCGAACCATATGTAAGGCAGCATTAGTCATCATAATGGGGGATACTCGCTGCACCGGGTAAATTAAGCACAAGTGCAATGTCCTTCCGGTATTTTCTCAATACAGCAGTTTATTATATTATCATAAACCGCATATCACACAGTCCTTCTTAGTTTATCACCGGCATGTTTACACACTTAACATCCGGGAGTCTCTCAAGTAGCAGACAGGCCCAATTGGCCCAAGTTACAGCCTTCAGCAAGGTAATACTATAGCAATGTCTATATAAGTGTCCATATAACAAAGTGTATTACCTTTGCCGGGTTTAGTTGGTGCAGTCCATTTAATCCGCCACCACTGTGGCTTTAAGGCTTTCCCAGGTGGGGGTCTCTAGCCGTCGTCCCGTCTAAGGCTACTGGAATGTTTAACTCACACACATCCAGTCTGCGCCTTTCCGGACTCTTCACCAAGCCGCTGCCTTCCAAGGCCACTGGCATCTACACAAGATCCAGCCTCGACCTTTCAGGCTGCCAGGCTCCACGGTATCACGGTGTCCCACACACACGGTGAACAGGCCTCACGCCCAACACACCGAACACACCCGTCTCCCATCAAGCAGGGTTTATATATCCATCCCGTGCACACACACACACACAGACAGGACCTTGCTGATGTTACAGTCATGTGATCAGACAGACATTCTGTGCGCGCAGGACCTGTGCTATGTCACAGTCATGTGACCAGTCACCTGAGGGGGAAGGTACATGGTCAGGTAAAACACATCCTGGACCATTACCGTAATGCCAGCAAGTCGCTGCATTACACTGCATACTACCTCTTCTTCAAATTCTAGAATTCTGCTTAACTGGCCCCCTCTTTCCAAGCCAAGAGATTCAGAGAACAGAAGTAGAGATGGCTCCTGTCCAGGGCTCTCTGACTGCCTGGGTAATTTGGCAGGTGGTGAAGAGACAGATGGGTGCTCTTCAGTGCTCAGGACCTGAGAGGATCTGGAACTAATTGAAGTCGATGCGTTAGCTGCCATCCATCCGACAACGGCTTCAATTTGGTCCTCCCGCAACAGTGGGGTATGGCAAGCTCCTACAAAGCTGCGCATAAACGACTGTTCCCTGGTAAAACTGTGGGATGCTGAGTCACTGGTGCCCGCAGGAGGCACAGAATCCCCACGTCCTCTCCCTGCAGGCACAGAATCCCCACGTCGTCTCCCTGCAGAAACTCCACGCCCACATGCCTTACTCCCTGCCTTCTTCATCTTGGTAGACTGATAAAGATAGGCAGAAAAGTACTAAGGGCTTAGTGTGCCTATTCCTGAACAGCTGCTAACAGGTATAAGAAACACTAATTTTATAAAGTGTGGACTAGACTTTAATATGAGCTAATGTGGCCTACACAACTGTAAAGTGGAGCGTTTGGTGAACTTTATTTAGGTTTTTTTTGTCACAAAAAGACACTGGATGTGCCCAAAGATGTAATACCGATAGTATCACAAACTTTTTGTAGCTATTACAATGTAGGAAGGTAACCTACAATGCAATAGATGAGGCTACAAAAAATAGGCTAATACTAATCTGGCTGGGGCTGCAGGGCACAAGGCTGCAGACAGGCTCCTCTATCTACTCCTATATAGTGTGTTTGGAAGCAATCTAGCTGGATACGGATGGAACCACACTAATAGGAGAAATCAGGAAAAAAGAGCAACACTAATGCAAAAAAGCACAATGTATGAGGCAGTGACGCACGCTGAGCGGACTGCAACCGGGCGTGGCTGAAGCACACACTACAGCGTGAGCTGCACTCACACACAGAGACCTCGCAGACCGCCATGAACAGTGCAGAGAACTGTGCACTAGCGCTGCAAGGCAAAAGAAAGCTTTATAAAGTAGCCTGGCTAAAGCACAATAAAGCAAATCGGTAGCTAAAACTGTCCCTCAGAACAGCAGCGTCCTGTCCCTAACTGAATTCACAGCAGAGTGAACCCAAAATGGCGGCGGCGGCTTTTATAGTGCATCATGACATCATTTCAGCAGCCAATCACAGCCATACCATTAGTTAACATGCCTAACGGGATGTGCCCACACTTCTTAGGATCCTCATTGACTGAATAAAATCAAACTGGCTCATTGCATTATGGGAACTTCCGATTCCAGTATTCGATATTCTAAAAGTATTGGAACTCAGTATCGGAACTCCGATACCGCGAATATCAGTCGATACCCGATATTTCAGTATCGGAATGCTCAACAGTAGTCATGACTTCAATCACCACGCTTCAAAGCCCTGTGGCGATGGGGGAGCGGTGAAGCAGCAGGTATGGAATCACTGGAAGCTGTAGTCATGAACCTGCACACAGGTAGCCCAGGGCATAGGGTCGCTCCCAACTGAATCAAAGCAGCGGTGGAGTTCGGCAGCCCCCTGGGTGTCTGAGCAGCCCTTAGTTGTGATTGTGTAACAACTCACATGGGAAAATAGGTAAAACACTAAAAAACTGCAACTGACCCTGCCAGTTCCTGTACAAACTAGAAATTCTGACCCCGCAGTCCCTAGTGGAACCTATGTGGGCTGGAATAGCCCTAACAATAGACCAAATGATGGCAGCTCGGACTTATGCGGCCTAAAAAGACCGTCGAGCGCGTCACGATCCTCCGAATGAACCAGAGGCCAGAGCATAGTCCGATTTACCTTCAGAAGGGAAGGAGTGCTGAAATAGAAAGTGATTCCAGAGTGAGTTAAAACAAACACGAAATACAAAATGAAAATATAAGGTATGTACTGTTAAAGAGTATGCCGCCTACTTCCTAAACAAGAAACGGAAGATAGGTGCAGGGTGAAAAGCATATCAGCAGAGAGATAAACCCTAGCTGGTCTTTCACTGACTGGCATAAACAATGGCCATTTTGCTGGACATCCAAATTAGATTATTACCAGCAGGAAATACCAGCAGGGGGAAAGGTGATTTGGCAGACAAATGAATAGATCAAAACACCTGTTCACCAAAAAAGACAAAAGCCAGGATAGCAGACAATAAGCACCCAGAGAAAGGGTGTAACTACTGTGACTGAGCAGATAGAGAAGCTGACCATAAAGCACAGGCTCAAGGGTTTGAACCCAGACGCATGACACCCTTTTTAGGACCACTCTGCTCACCTTCGTTGAGGAAGGGGCTAGAAAAGGTGCCCTAAACATAGTCTGTTTCACCTTGACCTGGCCGGCAGGTATCGCTCATAGAGGTCAACACACAAAGAAGAAAATGATGGTATTCAACATTGGTATGTGGAATGTGAGAACTCTGCTAGATAGTATCAAGGCAGACAGACCAGAGAGGAGAATGGCACTGGGTGCTAAGAAGCTAGCTCACTACAACATGGACATAGCAACGCTTAGCTAAGCAGATAAGGGCCAAATAACAGAATGTAGTGGTAGATACACGCTTTTCTGGAGTGGTCAAGGCAGCATTGAATGACGAGAAGCAGGTGTAGGATTTGCTTTCAAATTTCACCTTGTTCGTAAACTTGCCAGCTTTTGGAGGGCATCAACGACTGCCTGATGACACTTCAGCTCCCACTTACAAACAAGAAGAGTGCTGCGCTAATTAGTGCCAATGTTTCCATCATGACAAATCTAAATGACATTAAGGATAAGTTCTGTGATGAACTTGACACACTTAGCTCAGTAATCCCACAGTCAGACAAGCTCATTATAATCTGAGACTTTAATACCAGAGTAACATAGTAACATAGTTTTTAAGGTTGAAGGAAGACTAAGTCCATCTAGTTCAACCCATAGCCTAACATGTTGATCCAGAGGAAGGCAAAAAAAAAAAACATGTGGCAAACACTAAGCTCCACATTGGGGAAAAAAATTCCTTCCCGACTCCATACGACAATCAGACTAGTTCCCTGGATCAACGCCCTATCAAGGAATCTAGTATATATAACCTGTAATATTATACTTTTCAAGAAAGGCATCTGACGCGCCCCCTGGGCCATGTTCAAGGGATACCCGGAGCCGGATCTGTATGGGGGTAGTAGTCCTTGTGGCGGTGACCCGGTCCGTGCCCAGGGTGTCAAACTAAGTGGCAGTCTATGGCAGTAGATGTTAATTTGATCGACTACGCCACCCGTTGAGTGCGGCTTTGAAGCCGCCGCTGCAGAGCAGTCCGCTGAGGCCGGTGGTATATGTGCAGCAGTGATGGTATAACCCCCAACGGGAGGGGTATGGCCTCAGGGCAGCAGGTGTGGATGATGGGTGTAGTTATGTTGTAGAAAGGAGAGTCAGAGACTTGAGGTGCAGTTTCAGGGTTTTTACTCACAGGTGTTCTCTCAGTCACTCTGGCCTTGAGTGACCACCCGAGCCGTGCTGCGTCCACCAGGTCCTTGACTCGGCCAACCCCCAGGCAGTCCGGAGCGTGGTCCTGAGCTTCCCTGTCTCTCTCTCTTCCTCCTGGCCGTTCCCACCAGGGATCCACCTTTGGCCGGCTCCCTCGGGTCTCTTGGTGGTCAAACCTCCTCTGGGTTCCCTGACCCTATGCTTGGTGTGCCTTTCTGGTGGATTTGGTGAGGGTCGTGGCAAATCTTGACCACGACCTCCGGTTTCTGGCTGAGGATTAGTGGCCTCCACCAGTTCGGGTTCCGGTACCCGTGTTCGCCAACCCTTCACCCTTTCTGGTCTGTTTCTGGGTTCTTGGGGTTCCCTCTGTCTTTCTCTCTGGGTCCTTCTTACTCCTCTCTCTCTCTCTCTGCAGGCCTTGCTCTGGAGCTGGGCCCAGCCGGAGCCACAGCTCCCTGTCAGCCCTCCTGGCTGAGCTCCTCTGCTCTGCTTCTCCTCAGGCTCTCTGACAAAAGACCCTATTCTAAGATGGTGCCCAACTTATATACTCCCTCTATGTGTGAACCCAGGTGACCAGCACCCAATGGGCTCCTAGCTTTACCCAGACTACTCCCCCTATCTGCCCCTACACTACTGGGATGTTCCACCCCCCCTCCCACTCCAGCCAGGGACAGACGCTGTCGTACCTGCACATATACTGGTGGGAGTACCGTTGTTCTGTCCCCCGGAAATGGGATGTATGTAGTGCATGCAGCCTACTAAGCTCAGTTCCACACTCCATCCTTACCCGGGAGTGGAATACCACACCTCTGGCTTGAGGTGTAATACCCCTGTAGCAGCCGAATCCTCAGGGTGCTACATTCCCCCCTGGTAAATCACAGCACGTCCTCGGGCTGTAAAAGAATAAACATTCCAAAAACATACAATTTTTTTCAAAACATCATAAGCATATAAAACACTATATATATATATTATCAGCTGCATAAAACTCTTCATATAAAACTTTTCATTATAAACATTCTTGTTCCTCCGGCCACGGTGCAACTTGTGACCGGGTAAAGTGCAACAGTCTCTTCTGGAAAAACACAGTTCCTTATAAAACCAGTAGGGGGCGCCTTAGAAAGCGCAACTATATACAAGGGGAGGTGGCCGCTCTCAGTCCTCGGCCAGTGGGATGAGGAAAGAATGACCGCTCTCAGTCCTCGGCCAGTGGGATAAAGGGACATACGGGTAACAGTTTAATTTGCTGGTCCCAACGGGGACTATAATGGTAACAGTTCCTGTACCCTGACGGGTAACTATTTTACAGTTCCATTTACCGTACTTTAGTAGCGGCGTCCTCTTGATGCTTCCTCCGTGTACCCTTCAGACCCGTCCGGGTCCTCTTGCTCCTCCTGACACCTCAGCTCTTCCTCTGTCAGCCGGTGTACATGAAGGGCATAGGGTCCTTTGGCACATTGGTGCCGGGTAAAGGTGACCTCATCACCCAGGTAAAGGTCACGACCTCTGTGTCCCTCCGGCAGGTGGGACTCGACATCTCTTCTGGTCACGAAGACGTCGCCGGGGGTGTGATGATCTCTGATGAAGCCCCAACCGTGCTGCAGTTGGAATTTAATTACAGTCCCGGTGGCACGGGGACCGTGGGCTGCACGGGGGTTCCGTCGGGTCCGGCTCTTTTGTTCTGCACTCTTTACTTGCAGCTGCTCCTCGCGGACCCGTCTCTCTCTCCGTTCTCGCTCAAAGACTTCCAACTGCTGGCGGCAGCACTCCGCACGCTCAGCTGCGGCCGCCCGGGTCTCCTGAGTGAACCCGATGAGGTCTCCTCCTGCGGGGTCCCACTCAAACTGCGCCTCCTCTAACGAGAGCGGGGTCATTTTGACGGGCGCCGGAGCCGGGATCAGGGGTTCGCACAGGGGTCTTTCTTTCCGGAGTCGGGGATGGTGGTACTCCGGTGGCCACACAAAGGGCTGCCCATTCGGGCAAGTGTGCTGGGCAAACAAGTCCTCACCCAGGTGCGGCACAGTGGAAGTTGAGGGCGCGGTGGTGGTAGCGGCGCCCAGGTTTACCAGGCCTTGCGACCAGGCTTGGGGCACCCTGAACGTAAAGGGCACCGTGAAGACGGCGGCGCCCGGGGTTACTTGACCTTGCGACCAGGCCGGTGGCTCAGTGGAGGTAGAGGGCGCTGTTGGTACTGCGGCGCCCGGGGGCACTCGGCCTTGCGACCAGGCCGGTGGCGTCTCCTGCTTCACCGCGCTCAGGGTTGAGGCGCGTGACGTCACAGGGGGCGTGGCCGCGGCTTCTGTTTGAGGCCTAGTCGGGAGCGGTGACGGTGCAACGACGGGCACGGCAGGGGAAATTTTGGGCTCTGCGACGGGGAGCTGGGGCAGGCTCACGGCTTCTCGGCTCGGGGTAGTGACGTCCCCTTTACCTGCCTCCGTTTCTTTAGCTCCTTCCTCGGCGTCGTCTCCGGCCTTGATTCCTCCTGCACCATCCTCAGAGGCGGTCTGACTCCTCGTCTCGGGTGGCGTGCTCCGTTGGCGGGTTCCAGCCTGCAGGGCCATCTCTCTGCTCCACTCCGTCAGCGTTTCTCGCTGCACCTGGGCCATCCTCCGTGCGAGTCCCTCCAGCGCGGTCTGTGCACGCTCCCGGTCTCGGGGGAGCTGTGCCAGGATCCCCACCAGGTCTTGTGGGGTGGTAGCTTGCAACAGGCTCCTGACCACAGGGTCGGTGCTGCCTGACTCTCCCTCCATCGCCGGGTACGGCTTCTCCAGACTCCTCTCCAGACTCCCCCAGGCTGCACCCATCTTCTCTCTTTTGTTCTGTATACGCCCATACTGAGGGCGGTCCTGGGGTAACTTGGTGATTGTCAGTTCCAGGGGCAGACCCCCCACGCTGACGGACATCTCAATCATTGCAGTCTCTGCTGGTGGGGGCGGTCTTCGTTTTTGGCGCCATTCTTGGTCCTGGCCCACGATGGGAGGTGGCCTCTTGCCACCCTCTGGCACGCCCATAATGGCGTCCGCTCTGCCAGGGCGGGAAATCTTCCCAGATGGCGGGAATCGTCTCCCAGTGGCGGGAAACTCTGTGGATGGCGGGAAAAGACTGCAGATGGCGGGCAAACGGCGGGAAACGATCCGAGATGGCGCCCGATGGCGGGGACCCTCCGGAATTGGCGGGAGACTTCTTTTTGAGGTAAATGTGAACTTTTCTTCAGGCACGCAGTACCCGGTGGTTGCGGGCACGTTATCCTGCCGACTACGCCAAAAGTTGACGCGCCCCCTGGGCCATGTTCAAGGGATACCCGGAGCCGGATCTGTATGGGGGTAGTAGTCCTTGTGGCGGTGACCCGGTCCGTGCCCAGGGTGTCAAACTAAGTGGCAGTCTATGGCAGTAGATGTTAATTTGATCGACTACGCCACCCGTTGAGTGCGGCTTTGAAGCCGCTGCTGCAGAGCAGTCCGCTGAGGCCGGTGGTATATGTGCAGCAGTGATGGTATAACCCCCAACGGGAGGGGTATGGCCTCAGGGCAGCAGGTGTGGATGATGGGTGTAGTTATGTTGTAGAAAGGAGAGTCAGAGACTTGAGGTGCAGTTTCAGGGTTTTTACTCACAGGTGTTCTCTCAGTCACTCTGGCCTTGAGTGACCACCCGAGCCGTGCTGCGTCCACCAGGTCCTGGACTCGGCCAACCCCCAGGCAGTCCGGAGCGTGGTCCTGAGCTTCCCTGTCTCTCTCTCTTCCTCCTGGCCGTTCCCACCAGGGATCCACCTTTGGCCGGCTCCCTCGGGTCTCTTGGTGGTCAAACCTCCTCTGGGTTCCCTGACCCTATGCTTGGTGTGCCTTTCTGGTGGATTTGGTGAGGGTCGTGGCAAATCTTGACCACGACCTCCGGTTTCTGGCTGAGGATTAGTGGCCTCCACCAGTTCGGGTTCCGGTACCCGTGTTCGCCAACCCTTCACCCTTTCTGGTCTGTTTCTGGGTTCTTGCGGTTCCCTCTGTCTTTCTCTCTGGGTCCTTCTTACTCCTCTCTCTCTCTCTCTACAGGCCTTGCTCTGGAGCTGGGCCCAGCCGGAGCCACAGCTCCCTGTCAGCCCTCCTGGCTGAGCTCCTCTGCTCTGCTTCTCCTCAGGCTCTCTGACAAAAGACCCTATTCTAAGATGGTGCCCACCTTATATACTCCCTCTATGTGTGAACCCAGGTGACCAGCACCCAATGGGCTCCTAGCTTTACCCAGACTACTCCCCCTATCTGCCCCTACACTACTGGGATGTTCCACCCCCCCTCCCACTCCAGCCAGGGACAGACGCTGTCGTACCTGCACATATACTGGTGGGAGTACCGTTGTTCTGTTCCCCGGAAATGGGATGTATGTAGTGCATGCAGCCTACTAAGCTCAGTTCCACACTCCATCCTTACCCGGGAGTGGAATACCACACCTCTGGCTTGAGGTGTAATACCCCTGTAGCAGCCGAATCCTCAGGGTGCTACACATCCATGCCCTTCTTAAAGTTTAATAGTGAATCACTCATTACAACATCATGCGGCAGAGAGTTCCATAGTCTCGTACTTGTACATAGTAATAAGATCACCCCTAAGCCTTCTTTTTTCCACAGTAAATAACCCCAAGTGTAATAACCTGTCTTGGTATTGCAGACCCCCCAGTCCTCTAATAACCTTGGTCGCTCTTCTCTGCACCCTCTCTAGTTCAGCTATGTCTTTCTTATACACCGGAGACCAAAACTGTACACAGTATTCTAAGTGTGGTCGCACTAATGACTTGTATAGAGGTAAAATTATGTTCTCCTCATGAGCATCTATGCCTCTTTTAATGCATCCCATTATTTTATTTGCCTTTGCAGCAGCTGCCTGACACTGGCCACTAAACGTGAGCTTGTCGTCCACCAATACACCCAGGTCTTTTTCAGTTACAGTTTTGCCCAGTGTTTTACAATTAAGCATATAATTATACATTTTGTTTCCTCTGCCCAAGTGCATTACCTTACATTTATCCATATTAAAGCTCATTTGCCATTTATCAGCCCAAGCTTCTAGTTTACATAGATCCTCCTGTAATATAAAATTGTCCTTCTCTGTATTGATTACCCTGCAGAGTTTAGTGTCATCTGCAAATATTGAAATATTACTCTGTATGCCCCCTACAAGGTCATTAATAAATATGTTAAAAATAAGGGGGCCCAATACTGACCCCTGTGGTACCCCACTGTTAACTGAGACCCAGTCTGAGTGTTTTCCATTAATAACCACCCTTTGTTTCCTATCACTGAGCCAGTTCTTAACCCACATACATATATTTTCCCCTATCCCCATTGTTCTCATTTTATGTATCAACCTTTTGTGTGGAACCGTATCAAAAGCTTTTGAAAAGTCCATATACACAACATCCACTGCATTTCCTTGGTCCAGTCCAGAACTTGCCTCCTCATAAAAACTGATCAGATTAGTCTGACAGGAACGGTCCCTCGTAAACCCATGTTGATATTGGGTCATGAGGTTATTGTTCTTCAGATACTCTATTATAGCATCTCTTAGGAAACCCTCCAGTATTTTACCCACAGTAGAGGTTAAGCTTACTGGCCTATAATTTCCAAGTTCAGTTTTTGTCCCCTTTTTGAATATTGGCACCACATTTGCTATACGCCAGTCCTGTGGTACAGACCCTGTTATTATGGAATCTTTAAGGATTAAAAATAATGGTCTATCTATGACGTTACTTAATTCCTGCAGTACTCGCGGGTGTATCCCATCCGGGCCCGGGGATTTGTCAACTTTAGTGATTTTTAGACGCCGCCGTACTTCCTGCTGGGTTAAGCAAGTGACATTTAATGGAGAATTTTTGTTATCACTAATCATGTTTTCTGTCATGCTATTTTCTTGTGTAAATACGGTTGAAAAAAAATCATTTAGCATATTGGCTTTTTCCTCATCCTCATCCACCATTTCACCCAGACTATTTTTAAGGGGGCCAACACTATCATTTTTTAGTTTTTTACTATTTATGTAGTTAAAGAATATTTTGGGATTATTTTTACTTTCTCTGGCAATGATTCTCTCTGCCTTAATCTTTGCTGCCTTGATTTGGTTTATACATAATTTATTTAATTTTCTATATTTATTTAATGCCTCATCACTACCTACTTGCTTTAGTTCTCTAAATGCTTTCTTTTTGTCACTTATTGCGCCCCTTACAGCTCTATTTAGCCATAGTGGTTTCATCCTATTTCTAGCATGTTTATTCCCAAAGGGTATATATTGTGCACAGGTCCTATTCAGGATGTTAATAAATGTCTCCCATTTGCTTTGTGTAGCTTTATGTCTCAGGATATCGTCCCAGTTTATTGCACTAAGATCATCTCTCAACCGTTGGAAATTTGCCTTCCTGAAGTTTAGTGTCCTTATAACCCCTCTACTACACATCTTATTAAAAGTTACATGAAAACGTATTATTTTGTGATCACTATTACCTAAGTGACCCCCAACTCGTATATTTGATATGCGGTCTGGCCTATTGGTTAATATTAGGTCTAGCAGTGCACCCCTTCTTGTTGGGTCCTGAACCAGTTGTGAAAGGTAATTGTCTCTCATAGTTGTCAAAAACCTATTACCTTTGCTTGAACTACATGTTTCTGTCCCCCAATGTATTTCAGGGTAGTTGAAGTCTCCCATAATAATGACTTCTCCTTGAGTCGCTGCTTCATCTATTTGCTTTACGAGGATATTCTCCGCTACTTCCATTATTTTTGGAGACTTATAACAAACCCCTATCAGTAATTTATTATTTTTTCCCCCTCCCCTTATCTCCACCCACAGGGACTCTACATTTTCATTAGATTCACCTATATCCTCCCGCAAGACAGGTTTTAAGGATGATTTTACATATAAACACACACCCCCCCCTCGCTTGTTTGTATGGTCATTTCTGAACAGACTATAGCCCTGTAAATTAACTGCCCAGTCATGGCTCTCGTCCAGCCACGTCTCAGATATCCCTACCATGTCATAATTATTTTCCAACAAAATTAATTCTAATTCCTCCATTTTGTTGGTGAGGCTTCTGGCATTAGTGTACATGCATTTTATGTATCTCTCTGTACCTCTATTCCTTCTTACTTTATTGACTGTTCTAACCCCACCCCCAATTTCTTTATTTGTGCCCAGGTCACTATCTGCACTATCTTTCCCACCTATAAAATGAATACCCTCCCCCCCAATCCCTAGTTTAAACACTCCTCCAATCTTCTAGCCATTTTCTCCCCCAGCACAGCTGCACCCTCCCCATTGAGGTGCAGCCGGTCCCTAGCGTAGAGTCTGTAGCCAACTGAGAAGTCGGCCCAGTTCTCCAGGAACCCAAATCCCTCCTTCCTACACCAGTACTTGAGCCACTTATTTATCTCCCTAATCTCCCGTTGCCTCTCTGGCGTGGCACGTGGTACCGGTAGTATTTCAGAGAATACCACCTTGGAGGTCCTTGCTTTCAGCTTGCAGCCTAATTCCCTGAAATCATCTTTAAGGACCTTCCATCTACCTCTAACTTTGTCATTTGTGCCAATGTGCACCATGACCGCTGGGTCCTCACCAGCCCCTCCCAGTAATTTGTCAACCCGATCAGCGATGTGACTCGCCCCCTGGGCCGTGGGGTACTCGAGACCGGGTCTCTAGGTTGCGCGGTGCTGATGGGGGTAGTAGTGGCAGCCCGGTCCCGTGCTCAGGGTGCCAGGCTTAAATGGTGGCAGTCTCTTTATGTATATATTCATGTGAAAGTTCGACTACGCCACCTGTGGATTGCTGTCAGGGATAACCGCCACTGCAGGACAGACCGCTGGGGCTGGTGTTGGTGAGCCGCACAGGAATGGTATAACTCCCCACGGGAGGAGTGTAGCCCCAGAGCAGGGTAGGTGGATGTTGGGGGTGATAGTTCCGGCCGCGATAGTCAGAATGCAGAGTCCACCTAAACAGTTCAGGGTCTTTATTATAACAGATGGTAATGACCCAACAACAGTACCGGCTAGAAGGGGGCCTGGATGTTTGAGAACACTCGGGAAGCCCCTCTAGTCAGGGCGAGGGTGTGGGCCTACCGTGCTCTCTATGCTCTTTCTGACTATTCCCCTCTTAGTGGTAAAATAGCCCACGTCCCTGAGCGTGCCGTGTATTCTCACCCGTATGGCTTGCAACTTGGGCTCCTTTTACCTCTGGCCTCTCTTGGCTTTGCTGGTCCCTTCTGTTGTGAAGGAGCCTCCGGCTTTTTAGGCCAAAGGACATGAAATCCCTCGCGGATTGGTTCTCTGCTGCCGGACTTAGAGTCTTTACAGCCTCGGACCCCAATGTCCGGTAGGTAATTCTCCCTTTCTGCCAGGACAGGCTCTCAGCGCCATACGTCCCTGGCTAGCAGTTCCTCCACTGCCTCACGACCTCCTCAGGCTGCTGCTGACCCTTACTCTCTGGGCCTAGACTCCGTCACGGTCCCAGGTCTCCCAGGTCTCTCTGATCTCTCTGGTCTCTCTAACCCTGCCCCCAGTTCCAGCTTTTATAGGGCAGCCTGCTCCCCCTACTGGCCTGGGACAGGAGGTGCTGCATGCTAATTGTCCCTAACCAGGGAACCTCCCTCTTGCTCTCAGACACAGCCTTTATTATTTGTGGCATCCAGACCTGGGGTGACACAGATGTGCCGGACTCGAGCGCCAGGTAGGCAGCACACTGTTCGACGATACCTGTCTTTGTGACAGATTGCCCTATCTGTTCCCCTAATAATTGCGTCCCCCACTACCAGCACCTGCCTGGCCTGCCCTGCTCTCCTATTTCCCTCTTTACTGGAGCTGACACTCCTCCGGCTTTCAGGGGACATGCCTCGCTACAGCAGTGCTACCCCTGTACCGTCACTCCCCTCATCTGCCAACTTTGCAAAATTATTGGGGTGTGCCAGATCAGGACTAGCCTCCCTGGCACTCTTCCCTCTACCCCCCCTACTAACTGTCACCCAACTAACGGCCTCACTATCCTGCAGCTCCCGACTACCACCCTCCCCCACATCTACCCCAGTGAGCTGCTGCTCAGTGAGCAGCAGACTCCTTTCCATATTGTCAATGGATCTCAGTGTTGCCAGCTGCTCATTTAGATCCAGTACCTGGGCTTCCAAACGCACAATGTGCACACATCTCGCACAGCAGTAAGCAACCCCGACCGGCTGTTCAAGGAATGCATACATGTGGCAAGATGTATACTGGATAGCATTGTCAATAATGGAGCTCATTTCCTAATGGGGATTGCAATAGACAGAATGTTAAGTAAAAAGAAAAGTAAAGAATTAATAAAATACGGACAACAATTCAGTCCAAAGTCCTCCCTTCCAAACTCCCTGAATCCAAGTCACTGAAAAACAAGTCACACACTTACTTTCGTTCGCACTTATGCTCCGGTCACACTCAGCTCGTTCACCCTACAGCTCAATGCACTTCCAAAGTGGGAACAGACTATTAAAACTGTGAAGTAGTCATTGGGAGACATGACATTGACAAGTATAACAGCAATGGCCTTCTGCTCCTCAAGACGTGTACCACACATGACCTAGTCATCACCAACATCCTGTTTCATCTACTCACTTGGAAGAAGACATCATGGATGCACCCACACTCGAGGCACTGGCATTTCATTGACTACGTCATTGCCAGGAAGAGGGATAGGATGGACTTTGGCTTAATGAGAGCCATGTGTGGTGCTGACTGCTCCTTATTGTGTCTAAGTGCAGGCTTTGCATTCTGCTGTCAAGGAGACCCTAAGGGCAGAAGACTACAAAGAGGCTGAATTTTTTAAGTTGCAAAGCAGAACAGTTGCAGGGGAATTTGCCAATGAACTTGATGTTTAGCTGTCAGACACAATGCAGCTTGACAAACAGTGGACAATTCTTAAAGATGCTATTTACAATACTGCCCTGCAGCATCTCAGACCAGTAGCCCGAATTAACCAAGATTGGTCCAATAAAAATTATGAAAAATTAAAGGCACTCCTAGAAGAGAAACATCAGCAGTACAAAGCACATCAAATTGGCCCCATGTTGCTAGCCAAGAAGGATACCTTTATCAACACAAAAAGAAAGGTGCAGATAAAGCAACACAAGATGCAGGACACCTGGTTTAGCAAGAAGGCTGACGAAATCCATGGCTATGCAGACAGCCACGACCTGAAGAGCTTCTATGATGCGCTAAAGGCGGTATATGGACCTCAATCATCCCACTCCTCATCTCAACTCAAGGCGAATGGAAATAAACTGCTGACAGAAAAAAACTGATTCTAGAACTGTGGGCTGAGCACTTCAACAGTGTCCTTAATCGCCCTGCCAAAATCAATGATGAGGCCATTGCTCGGATGCCCCAAGTAGAAGCCAAAAAGGGCCTCGATGTTCTTCCCAGGGAAGATGAAGGTAGGAAGGCAGTAAAGCAACTCTCATGTGGCAAAGCGCCAGGCTACGATGCTATACCTGCCGAGGTATACAAAGCAGGCGGCCCTGTCCTGATGCAAATGATGACTAAACTATTCCAGTCCATGTGATAAAAGGAACAAATTCCGCAACAGCTGAAAAGTGCCAACATAATCCACATCTACAAGAGAAAAGGCAACCATCAATCTTGCAAGAACCATTGAGGCATCTCTTTTATCCACTGCTCAACCGCCTCCTCGAACATCTTGACAAGGTTTACTACCCGAACGTCAGTGGAGCTTCCATGCTGAACCTGGGACAGCAGATATGGTCTTTGGCGTGACAACTCCCGTAAAAGTGCCAGGAGCAAAGCAGCTACTTTTTTGTGACCTTTGTCAATTTGACCAAGGCATTCGACACAGTCAGCAGAGACGGCCTGTGGAAAATCATGGCATCACAACTGTCCAGCAGCTCCATGATGGTATTGTGGCACCCCTGCAGGGGATTACCACAGGATCCATAGGTGCAGGGAGAGATGTACACTTGGGCACACACAACACCTTCCACCCCAGGTCTGAGGGGAGGAGTCAGTTTCCAGGGAGACAGCACAGCGGCAGTTGGTCTTGAGAGACGGGTGAAGGAGGAGAGAGACACAGAGCTGTTGGCTGAGGACCAGTTAAGCCCTGAACAAGGAAACAGGTCTGTGTTGTGAAGTGCCCTAGAGAGAGGGACGGAGGCTAGAAGGAGAAAGAAAGAGATAAAACTATTATCCCTTTTGCTCACCCGGACACCGGAGACCGAGATTGCTATTAATTCAGGAATAGCATAGAAAACCCGGACAGATCAGGAGGATCTACTCCCCCTGAAGAAGAAGGGGAAAGAGTTGCCAAACTTGACCAAGTATAGGACCAGGGGCCCAGAAAGAGAATTGGTAGCCCCAAGGAAAGTTCCTCATTGTCAGTTGTGGAGAAGGAACCCAAGGAAAGTAAAAGGTGGCAGGTTCAGCTTAAGGCAGGACTGATCCCAAGCAACGCACACATTGTTAAAGGAGGCCTCACAAATCTCCAGAGTGAATATCTCTACCTGCACCGAAAACCTGGTTACCCTCCTGAACTGTACCTGTTACCGAACATCAGTAAAAGAAAGGTACTGAAACAAAGACTTAATGTGTGTGTGTGCCTACTTTGACATTACTGCCTATAGCGTTCGTACAAGCCATATGCCGGTCACCTCAGCAACCATACACAGCGCTGGTAACCGATTTTACTAGTTACCATAGGAGGCGTCAGGACACAATACTCCCATCATCCTGACCCCCATCCCTTTACTGACGATCCAGGGCACGGAACCGGGAACCGACCAACTGTGATCCCCACAGAAGTAACCCATCCATCCCGGTATCCGAGTACCCCTACCCCTGTCGACTGACTCAGTTTGGCGTCACGAACAGGATACCGGGCCCGGTAGAACCGGGTACTGTGTGCTTAAATTGGACTTTATTGAAAGTTTGTGTACTGTAAAACGGGCCATCATTACTGCGTCATAGAGAAATTAAACTGCGTCACAGAGCGGAGAGAGTCGCGGGGGCGCGGCTAAAGGAGCGCGAGGATAGCCCCGCCGTTTTTGGTTTTTTTAGTCACCGGTTACTGAAGGAGTTAATCGTAGCGACTGGCAACGGTTAACTAGGGGGGCACCATCATGAGTGAAAGAGATGATGTCCGAGACCTTGAGGGAGGGGATGCCCAAGACGCAGCAGTCGGTTCCTCAGCTGGTGAGGGAGCCGCAGCATCTGGAGCGATGGCCCCGATAATGGCAATTGCCTTGCCGTATGTACCGGGGGCCAAATGGTTACCGACGTATGAAGGTAAACCTGGTACCTTAGCAGCTTTCAAACGTAAAATGTGTGCGGTGCTGGACATGTTTGCGATGACAGGAAAGCAGCGAGCCTCCGTTGTGCAGGGACAATTAATAGGTGCAGCGGAGCTAGAAGCTGAGACTTGGAGCGATGCTGATGGAGACTCTATAGAAAATGTGTTTGATAAGCTCAAAGCTGCTTTTGAAAAACGCACACAGTCTGAACTAAAGATGCTATTCTACCAATGCAAGCAGAGACCGCAAGATACCATCAGAGACTTTGCCCTACGTTTACAAGCGGCACCCCGGTCCATAAAACAGGTAGATCCAGCAAGTGTGCAAGACGAAGATAAATTGCTTGCAGAACAGTTTATGAATGGCTTGAGGTCAGACTTTCACCGTCAGCAGGTGCACATGTGGGTCCTAGATCATCCAGATGTGGATTTTAATACCTTAAAGGACCGTGCTATAACTGTACTACGAGACCCATTACCTGCAAAACCTGCAATCCCATCCTGGCAGGTTAATACCTCTCACATGAACTTAGAGCCTACCCTTAAAAACTCTGTAGAAGCGGTAGGAAAAGCTGTCGCACCCAAATCTGCTGATGACCTACGTAATCAGGTGTTACAACTAACCAAAAACATGGACTACGAGTTAAAACTCTTGCAAGCCAGACCGGAGGCACAACCACCAAGCAAAATCCAGTTAGCTGAGTCCCCTGAGGATGTCCTGTGGATGAGGAGAAAGCTCATGTCGCCCGTGCAGGGGACCAACGCACCATTCTGACGCAGAGCCATGTCGCCCTTGGAGGGGATAAACAAGTCGCCCGTTCAGGGGACCAACGCACCATTCCGACGCAGAGCCACCGACCACACGGATTCTTCAGGATAACCTGTTTGCCTTCGTTGCAACAAATCGGGCCACTTTGCAAGAGGATGTCGTTTAAACCCGAGATTCCTGGGTCCGCGGGCCAATCCCCAGGAATAAAATGGCAGGGCCCATATGACTGGCGTAGTCGGTATGTGGGAGGCCGCCCGTACCTCAACATTACGCTAGAAGGAATCCCCACATCGGCCCTATTGGACACTGGGTCACAAGTCACCACCATCCCACATATCCTTTACAAGCAATTTTGGTCTGATGCTGATCTTAGCCCCCCAGACTCTAGTCTTGTCATTTTAGCAGCTAATGGTCAGCCACTGAATCAGGTGGGGTTTAGAGAAGTGACAATAAAGCTGGGGAGGGTGGAGTTGAGAGGCCAAGGGTTATGTGTGGTAGAAGATGACCCCAATAACAAATGTCCTTACATGGTGCTTGGTACTAATGTGATTGAAAACTGCCTTGAAGAAGTGATGTTTTTACTCCAACAGATTACAGAGACTGCTGGCATTGGGCAGAGGAGAGTCCTTCAAAGAGAAATCCGTGCCTTAATTCACAAGCAACAGGTAAATCTGTCTGGGGGGGAGATTGGCAGTGCGCGCGTAACAGACCCATTTCCCATTGCATTACCACCAAACAGTGAAATGATGATATGGTGTCGAGCAGCTATGGGTATCAGAAGAAAGGAATACCAGGCAATTGTAGAACCGGTATATTCAGAGCATAGACCTACACTGCTGACAGCTAGAGGGGTGGTGGATGTACGCAGGGAAGAATACCAATCCGTGTGTTGAATTGTGGTGAGGAAGAAGTGAAATTACCCCGGTATGCTACTGTAGCAAAGCTGTACACTGTCAGTAATAACAACATACAGACATTAGAGCCCTTGCCCCCGTCAAGTCAGGCAGAGGACAACAACCCCAAGGGACAGCTGGAGGAGTGGTGTCAGCAGTTACACATAGGGACTGATGCCACTCCCAACCACCAGAAGCAAGGAGTTTACCGGGTAGTACAAGAGTTTAGCCAAGTATTCAGTAAGCATCCATTAGATTTTGGGAGGATAAAAGGGGTACGCCATCACATACCCACAGGAGATCATCCCCTGATTAAAGTGAGACATAGACCCATCCCACCAAACCACTACCAGTGTGCTAAAGAGATGCTGCAGGACATGAAGGAGGCCGGGGTTATAAGAGATAGCTGTAGTCCCTGGGCGGCCCCCTAAGTCTTAGTCAGATAGAAGGATGGCACTATGAGGATGCGTGTGGATTACAGGGAGGTCAATAAGATCACTCACAAAGATGCTTACCCGTTACCCCGGATAGAGGAGTCTCTTGCTGTATTAAAGACTGATAAGTATTTCTCCACATTAGATCTCACTAGTGGGTATTGGCAGGTCTCCGTTGCAGAAGAAGACCGGGAGAAAACAGCATTCACAACACCAATGGGTCTATGCGAATTCAATAGCATGCCATTTGGGTTATGCAATGCACCGGGGACGTTTCAGAGACTCATGGAGTGCTGCCTGGGACACCGGAATTTTGAGACGGTACTTTTATACCTGGATGACGTCATAGTGTATTCCAAAACCTATGAAGAACATCTGGAACACCTGGTGGAGGTATTTACAGCTCTAACAAAGTATGGAATGAAACTCAAACCATCTAAATGTTACCTGCTGAAGCCAAAAGTTCAATACCTAGGGCATGTGGTCAGTGCGGATGGCGTAGCACCAGATCCGGAAAAAGTGACAGCGATCCAGGACTGGCAGAGGCCGACCACCGTCAGGGAGGTGCGTCAGTTCTTAGGTTTGGTTGGGTATTACAGAAGATTTATTAAGGGCTACACGAAGATGGCAGCGCCCCTACAAGATCTTCTAGTAAGCCAAGCTAAGAAGAGAAGGTCTGCAGAGCCGCCGTCGGAATGGGGAAAGAAACAAGAAGACTCCTTCCAACAAATGAAACAGGCCCTGACCGGTGAGGAAATCTTGGCGTACCCAGATTATAACCTACCATTTGTCCTCTACAAAGATGCAAGTAATGTAGGCCTGGGAGCAGTACTGTCCCAAATACAAGAAGACAAGTAAAGAGTAATTGCTTATGCCAGTAGAAGACTTCGACCCACCGAGAGGAACCCGGAAAATTACAGCTCTTTTAAGTTGGAGTTCCTGGCCTTGGTCTGGGCAGTCACAGAGAGGTTCAAGCATTACTTAGCAGCTTCAAAATTGACTATCTTTAAGGACAATAATCCGCTAACACACTTGGATACTGCAAAGCTTGGTGCATTGGAAAAGCGCTGGATGGCCCGGCTATCGAACTACGACTTTACCATCAAGTACCGAACAGGCTGTGGAAATGCAAATGCTGATGCCCTCTCCAGAAACCCTCAAGTACATTTGCAAGGGCTTGAAGAAGAAACAGATGACTTGGAGGAAATAGAACTTCCAGCTTTCCATAAAAGTAGAAAATGGAAAATGACAGAAACCCATATCCACCAGAACCGTCAGGATGTTGCACTAAACCCGCTGCCTCATTATGGATGGAATGAAACCCAAGACAGCGATCCGGCAGTGAGCCTAGTGAAGAGGCTGGTAACCCAACCGGATTCCAAAATTGAGAAGAATGCTCCCCCAGAGGCCCAATACCTGTGGAAAGAAAGAAGCAGGTTATTTATCTATAAAAACCAATTGTGCAGACGGTATATCAATCCAAGGACATATGAAATGGTATGGCAAGTTGTGGTTCCAAAGAGAGACGTCCAAATGGTATTGGAAGCGTACCATAATGGAGCAGGACACTTTGGATGGAGAAAACTGGAAATACTGTTACGTGAGAGGTTTTATTGGATTGGCATGAGGTCTTCCATAGAAAAATGGTGTAAAAATTGTGGCCCATGCTCATTAAGAAGAGGAGATCGTAACAACCAGAAAGCACCACTCCAGCCTATCATAACCAAACAGCCCTTGGAACTAGTAGCCTTGGATCATGTCAAACTCGCACCCAGTAGATCAGGCTATACTTATGCTCTTACCATGGTGGATCACTATTCCAGATTCCAAGTGGTAGCTCCTGTGAAGGACTTGACAGCTCAGACAGCAGCAAGAACCTTTCAAGGTTATTTCTGCAGGCCACATGGATATCTAGAACAGGTATTGACAGATCAGGGTCCTGCCTTTGAAGCGGAAATATTTCAAGAGTTCTGTAGCTTGTATGGATGCAAGAAAATTCGTACCACGCCTTACCATCCCCAAACTAACGGAATGTGCGAAAAAATGAATCACGTGGTAATAGAACTGCTGAAGACTCTGCCCTTGGAAGACAGAAACAGATGGCTAGAGAAATTACCAGATCTTATTGACATCTATAACAACTTCCCAGTAAGTTCAACTAATTGCACCCCGCGATACTTGATGAGAGCGAGGCCAGGAAAATTGCCAGTGGACTTTGAAATGGGCATTGTAGTTCCTGAGGAAGACCACTCAAGTGCAGATTGGGATACTAGAAGAACAGAACAATACAAGAAAATACAGGAGTGTGTTGAGAAAAGTCTAGCAAAATCCAGAGAAAGACAAGAAACCAATTTCAATAAAAACGCACAAGGAATCCTGTTAACCCCCGGAGAATTGGTTTTGAAAAGGAAAAAGAGACTTCATAAGCTAGATAATCAATGGGAAGAAGAACCATACACTGTATTACCATCCAATTTTGATAACCAGAAAACCTGTCTAATCAGCAAGGATAACGGAAGTCCCGGAGGACTGAAATTAACTAGGGGGGAATGTGGCACCCCTGCGGGGGATTACCACAGGATCCATAGGTGCAGGGAGAGATGTACACTTGGGCACACACAACACCTTCCACCACAGGTCTGAGGGGAGGAGTCAGTTTCCAGGGAGACAGCACAGGGGCAGTTGGTCTTGAGAGACGGGTGAAGGAGGAGAGAGACACAGAGAGCTGTTGGCTGAGGACCAGTGAAGTGCCCTAGAGAGAGGGACGGAGGCTAGAAGGAGAAAGAAAGAAAGAGATAAAACTATTATCCCTTTTGCTCACCCGGACACCAGAGTCGGAGATTGCTATTAATTCAGTAATAGCATAGAAAACCCGGACAGATCAGGAGGATCTACTCCCCCTGAAGAAGAAGGGGAAAGAGTTGCCAAACTTGACCAAGTATAGGACCAGGGGCCCAGAAAGAGAATTGGTAGCCCCAAGGAAAGGTCCTCATTGTCAGTTGTGGAGAAGGACCCCAAAGAAAGTAAAAGGTGGCAGGTTCAGCTTAAGGCAGGACTGATCCCAAACAACGCACACATTGTTAGAGGAGGCCTCACAAATCTCCAGAGTGAATATCTCTACCTGCACCGAAAACCTGGTTACCCTTCTGAACTGTACCTGTTACTGAACATCAGTAAAAGAAAGGTACTGAAACAAAGACTTAATGTGTGTGTGCCTACTTTGACATTACTGCCTATAGCGTTCGTACAAGCCGTATGCCGATCACCTCAGCAACCATACACAGCGCTGGTAACCGATTTTATTAGTTACCACAGGAGGCGTCAGGACACAATACTCCCATCATACTGACCCCCATCCCTTTACTGACGGTCCAGGGCACTGAACCGGGAACCGACCAACCGTGATCCCCAGAGAAGTAACCCATCCATCCCGGTATCCGAGTACCCCTACCCCTGTCGACCGAATCAGTATGATGGTGAAGATCCTGAATGATGAAGAAGAATTGGAGGCCTTCACAGTTACAAACGGCGTAAAACAATGCTGTGTGCTCGCCCTGACACTGTTCAGTATGCTATTTTCTGCCATGTTGAGAGATGACTTTAGCAACTGCAAAGATGGAATCCATGTCAGGTATAGGACTGACTGCAAGCTATTCAACTCCAAACACCTGAAGGCTGTTAGAAAGGTGCATGAGACTGTTATCCGTGATTTCTTGTTTGATGATGACTGTACACGTAACACCAGCACAGAGCAGCAGATGCAACATGAACTGGACTTTTTTTCACAAGCCTGTGACAACGTCGGTCTCTTTATCAATACTAGAGACCACAGTTTTGTACCAGCCTGCTCCACGAAAACCATACCAGCAGCCATGCATTACGGTGAATGAGCACAACCTCAAAGCAGTTCTATTGTCCTCTATAAATAACTCTGTCTCTCTTTTCCTATTTCTTCATGGGATCACGCTATCTGTCCTCTCAGGTCTCCTCTCACTTTAGGGACACCCACGTCATGTGACTCTGCTGAGCAATCAGACCAGAGGTCTGCTCTAGCTGCAAGTTAGGCCTGTCTAATTCCTTACAAGAAACTCTCTCTCTGTTTCTTCACTTTATCCCCTCCCACTCTTGTCTACTCCCAACTGTTAACCCTAACTGTCCCTGTTAACTACCTGTTGCTGGGCAGAATACCGCTTCATCAATAACAATACAGATTATTAGACATACAAACATCATAACTAGTGTTGAGCGAACAGAGTATCTTCAGCGTGCTCAAAAAATATGCTGTCGCGGCTGCATGTCTCGCGGCTGTTGGACAGCCGCAATACATGCAGGGATTGCGTAACAAACAGGCAATCCCTGCATGTGTTGCGACTGTCTAACAGCCGCGAGATATGCAGCCGCGGGGATGCAAACATATTTTTTGGGCACGCCAAAGATGCTCTGTTAGCACCCGATCCAAGCATGTTCACTCAACAGTAATCATAACACATTGAAACATTACACACGTCTTTAAGAGGGGAACGTGGGCAGCATTTCAATCTCCTTACATTTCACCCGTCTTCCGAAACCTAAAAGACATCAAACATTTCACCATACAAAACATAGACAACAGTGCAGTGTCCTCTTAGTCTTGTAGGGTATAGCCAACCAGGTCCTTTTCGACCTGAACTGCAACTGACCAAGTCCTTGGTAACCGGCACCAATCCCTCGTGTTATCTTTGGCCCCTCTTTGTAAGGGCCCTCCAGCCACACAACACGGCACAATCCATCCCTGTAAGGGTAGCCCTTCATGTTAAAGGCACAGTCCATTGTCCCCCCCATCGCTCCTTAGGACAGGGATACATTACTTAAATTCCACTCCTATCCACGAGACAGGCAACCACAAAGTCCCTTAAGATGACGTCCATAAATAGAGGGAGAACACATTTCTGCCATCTACTACCAATAATGCAGCGGATTCCCGGATACATTCGGTTGCTAGACTCGCTAAACTGTGGCCTTAAGGAATCTGGAAGCTTCCCGATGATTAGTTGCAATGAGCACAACTTGGCCTGCTTCAGCCTCAGACTGTTTCTTTTTCAGTGTCCTTTCTCGTTCTCTTGAGAACCCAGAGACAGATCCTCTCCTTCCCCTGTACCTTTCCTTCCTCTTTTTGTCCCGGATCACATCCACGATGCACCACATCTTGGTTGTAGGGAGTGCCTATACAGGGGTGGGGACCATTCTTGGGGTCAGTGGAGAATCCACTGGCGTCTGGGTCCATAGGGCCTCCAGGCACTTGGTCATTCTGCGGGCCATGAACCAAGCCGTAGTCAGAGGCTCAGTCTCCTCTATCAGGCTGATCGGCCTCACCTCTCCCTCTCCTCCGACAGCTCATTCTGTGGCAAGTTTTCCTTTGCCAACAACTTCCACTCTGCCATCATTACTGCACTGCACTGCACTATCTTCATTTTCCAACCTACAAATGGCGCCGTCTCTTCCGCCGCTTGGTGCTCGTCACAGCCCTAAATCTCTTGTTAGGTGGGGTTCTCTTTGTCTCACCATCCTGTTTCTTTAACTCCTTCACCCGTTATCTTGAGTCACACCTTACTGGGCGAGCCTTTTCCTTCCACTTTGTTTTCCTGTAGCGGCTATTCCTCGCTGAAGGCTGGCACTTCCAGCTACAACACCTTGTTCGGTAGGCATAACATATGGAGAGCTGGACACCAATTGTCCTTTCATTCCTCCTACGCCCACGATGGGCGGGCCCTTCTTGTTGTTCTGCACCACTAACCGACATTACCTAGTTCATGTTCGGCGCCATCTTAAACGATGTAACGGTCGCCATCCTCCTCGTAACTCGTTTCTTTCCCACATCACTCTGCTCTCCCAGCTGCAAGACTCAACCCTGCTGACTATGCCAAGTGCAACATGGTACGGGGCGGTAGTCATGGACGAGGTACTCGTATCTTGCGCCTCAGCACGTTACATGAAGGTGGGGGTCCTTGCTGGGTGTATGGACTTGAGCTGAGAGGGAATACACCTGTGCAGGCCGCATGTAACCCAGGTTGTTGCTTTGCCAGGACCAGATGTTTTACAGTTCAATGAGGGAGACCACCGTTCAAAAATAAAGTTTTTACTGAATGGATACTTGGTAGGGAATATATACAGAAGATAGTGGGTACATTTCTTTCACAACTCTGAGCATTTTCTAACCAGTTTCCTTCGTCTTTTCTCTCTTGTCCTCTATCTTCACCTTTCCTCTTTACTCTATTTACTTGTCCTCTATTTCCACTGTTTCTCACTACTTCACCACAACCCAGCTTGACACTACATTTCCGTTCTGTACTCTTCTTTCACCCTAGAGGAGCAATATTGCTGGTACTTATCTTCGCTAATGCTGACTCACTGGAACTCCCGCCCGGGGCATTCTATTTGTCTTGCGTACTCAGTCTTGTCTAGGCCCATTACCTTCAGGAGTTATAAACTCTGGGCCTTACTACTAGGTGTCATCTCCGAGGACCTGTCTCCAGTAAATCCCTCTGTCTCTCAGTCACTCTTCTTCTTTCTTCATGGGATCATGCTATCCATCCTCTTAGGTCTCCTCTCACTTTAGGGACACCCCTGTCATGCAGATCTGATGAGAAATCAGACCAGAGGTCTGCTCTAGCTGCAAGTTAGGCCCTGTCTAACTCCTGACAGGAAACTCTCTCTCTGTCCCTTCACTTTAGCCCTTCCCACTCTAGGCTACTTCTAACTGTCCCTAATAACTACCTGTTGCTGGGCACAATACAGATTCATCACTAACAATGCATATTATTACACATACAAAAATCTTAACTCATTGCAACATTACACACGTCTTCAAGGGAGAATGTAGGCAGCATTTCCATCTCCTTACACACTCTCCCGGGTAGTGACCATAGATGCTGAGGTCAACAACAGAATTGCCAAAGCCAGCACTGCCTTCTGGAGACTGCATAAGAACGTCTGGAAACGAAGGGGACTCAGCCTTATCACCAAGTTGAAGGTCTACTGCGCGGTGGTCCTTACCACACTTCTCTACAGCTGGACTGTATACCACCGGCATGCCAAACAGCTCAATCAGTTTCACATGAGCTGTCTCCGTAGAATTCTCCACATCAGGTGGTAAGATAATGTCCCTGACACAGCAATCTTCAGCGTTTACACTCTCCTGCAGAAAACCCAAGCCAGGTGGGCCGGACATGTTGTCAAAATGCTAAACAGCTGATTGCCTAAACCAGGGATCCTCAAACTATGGCCCGCGGGCCACATGCGGCCCGCCGAGGATTTTTATCCGGCCCGCCTGGTGTTTTTGTCACCACTGCCTGTCCTGCTTAGCAGACGACAGTTCAATGCAGGCAGGCCCTGTAATCGTGGGCAGAACGACGAGGTGGCGAGTAAAGGCGATGCGCTTCCACTCCGGAAGACTTGCGGCCCTCTGTATACAGCACAGACAACGTGATGGCGTCACGCGCCTGTGCCAGAAGTAGACGGAATCGAACGGGCGCCTATTCAGAGCAGTGGGGTACATAGGTGAGTACTGGTATTTTTTTTATTTTTAACGCTGGGTCTGGTCTACCATGCATATTGGGGACATCTACTTACCTATTGGAGACCTATGCTGCCTATTGGGGACATTTACCTGCCTATTGGAGACCTATGCTGCCTATTGGGGACATTTACCTGCCTATTGGGGACCTATGCTGCCTATTGGGGACATTTACCTGCCTATTGAAATACCGGTAAGTTTGCTGATTTAGCTTTACTTGTTCTTCATTTTAAATATTGTATTTGTTCCCGTTTTGTTTTTTTACTTTAAAACAAGATATGTGCAGTGTGCATAGGAATTTGTTCATAGTTTTTTTAAAACTATATTCCCGCCCTTCAATGGTCTGAGGGACAGTGAACTGGCCCCCTGTTTAAAAAGTTTGAGGACCCTGGCCTAACAACTGCTGTATGGAGAACTGTGTCAGGGAAAGCAAGCAGACAGGGGGCAGAAAAAACATTGCAAAGACTACTTTAAAGCATCTCTCAAAAACCTGGGAGTTGACATTAATGTATGGGAGAAGCTTACCCTAGACCGTCCAGTTTGGCGAAGCAAGATCACCTCAAGAGCTTGGGCAGCTGAAGATAGGAGAATCTTTGAGGTAAAAATAAAGTGAGCAGAGCTCAAGGCACAAATGGTATCTACTGTCCTGAACACATCTACTTACTTATGTCACGTATGTGGGCAAGCCTTTAGTGCCCTAATTGGCCTCATCAGTCACCTTCAGATCCACCACCACTGATCCTCCTCTAAACCCTGAAGTCATTGTCATCTTTGACTGCGAAGGTACGAACGACAAACAGCACACAGAGCAGAAGTCTTAGCGCTGCTACATCTACTTCAGACAAAACATGTATTCTATGAAAACTATACCAAGCAGCCCAGTAAACAATGCAGTTATGTGCAAAATAATAGCAGTGTGTTTAAAACAACTGAAAAAAGCTCAATCCTCATAATACCATATATTTCTGACTCGGTACCCGGGCCTATGGATGCTGGGGGGATATGTCACAGTGGCTGGCCCGGTCCATGGCCCAGGGCGGTCAACCAAAAAGGGGATTGTAACTTGGATAGAGATAAAAATAAAATAAATAGTTTGTGATGCCACCTGTGGTACCTGGTAAGGTTTACCAGCGCTGCTGCAGACCTCCGGGGGGTGATGGGATGGCAGCTGAGGTGTTTCTGCTCCCCGCAGGTGGAGCGGGCCCCCGGGGCAGTATGGAGTTTGATGGTGGGTGGTGATGCTGGGGCTTGTAGTGCAGGCGGGATGGCGCAGCAGGAGTAACTGACAGAGACAGGGTATTCGCTTTCCATACCTTTACTGGTGCGGATGTCAGGTACGGTCCAGGGTACTCAGTAGGATGGGTGCACTTCAGGACTTCTACCCAGTGAGCGGGTATAAGGCCTCCTGGTCCATGTCTGCCTCTCTGTATGCTCCTGGCCAGTCTGCAACTGGGTCTAGCTTATGTGTCGTGCTGTTCCTTCACCTGTCGCTTGGTAGTAGGACCTTCTGCTGGCAACCACTATCCCTGGTAACGCTGGGGCCTTCGTGGTTCCTGGTCCTGTTAAGGGTTTAGCTTCAGGTCTGCCAGGGACTTGTAGTCCTCCTGGTATGCCGGTGATCCCTACTGGGTATGAAGGACCCTGTAGGCACGGACCCGGTGTCCGGTTTATATACTGGGGTGAGCCTATGATGCTCCTCTGCCCCCTTAACTCCTCTCTCCTCTCCTCCTTGCCGTCAGTCACACTCGGGGCCCTCAGAACTCAGTAGCAGAGTCAGCGTCAGCACGCTCTCAGACTCTCTAACTTTGTCTGACTCACTGACTGAACTGCCTGGCTCCACCCTCCATATATATATCCCTATCAGGGCTCCCTCTGGTGGTTTGAGGTGGAAGGGTGTAGGTGTCTGTTTGTAATGAGGGCCTCTTGTGGAGAAGTCCATCCATGCACCCTTTTGGGTCCTGTGGTACCTGTGAACAGCAGGGTGCCACATTCCCCCCTAGTACAATTCAGTACTCCCGGACTGAAGCATTTTGTAAAATAGGTTAACAACAATAACAACAATAATAATTATAACAACAATTAAGTTACAGTATGTCCCGTAACCCGGTGTCCATTTCACCGATGATGTAACAAGAGTAACATGAGGGACCCGCCTGAAAACCCTCAACGTAGGCCCTGGGCGTGGCTACAGGGCATAAGTGATCCAGGTGCTAGACCAAGTCTTCGGCCACGCCAAACGGTTTTTGTTCTGTGGTCAAATAAGGGGCACTTTGATAAGTGCAAACTATATACATAGACAGTTTTTGGCTGCTCACAGTCCTCAGCCTACAAGTCTTTGTAACCTGACGGGTAACTAAATGCACACATATTATTGACAGTTTACATAGCAAACAATAGGCAATACCCAACTGGGTAACTATTTACAATTTAGGCACTTCATGCTTATTCCCTAAAGCTGGCAGGGATTTGTCCTTGTGTGCTGCGTCTGGACCTTCATAGCACTGGGGTGATACTGGTGTCTGTGCATGCACTCTCTGCTAACCTATCAGGTGTACGTGCTGGTAGATTATAAAACTGCCTCAATCTCTCTATGGGACTGGCAAGTGCACTGATTACTGGGCCTTCAGGCTCTGCTTCAACGGGTGATCCTCCTCTGACTGGGGACTCTTCCTGTTCTTGAGCAGGTTCCTCTAGGGCGCTCACAGGTTCTTCTTGTGGTTGATAGAAGTGTATTACTGGTATAATAATTGCTCCATCAAGTTGAGGCCAGTCCGCAGGGAAATCTCCTAGAACTGTGTGAAGCACGTCTTCCTTGGGTTCTTCCAGTGCTATAGGAGGTACTTCTTCTTCCGGTGTCTTTAGTAGACCTGGGCACACCTTCAAGTGGTCTCTTGAGACTGTTGAAGTTGTCTTACCTCCATCCTTACTAATCAGGCAGGTTTTACTGTTGTCAAATCTGGAGTTTAGCACAGTGTAGGGCTCTCTTTCCCACTGGTCATCGAGCTTGTGACCTCTTCTTTTCCGCTTTAGCACTATCTGTCCAGGTGCCAAGGGTTCTGCTGGTGCATGTTTGTTATACTGCTCTTCCTGTCTTTCCCTCACCTTGTTTAGACTGTCTTTGACACAGGCCTGTATCTTCCTGTACTGCTCTTGCCGACTTGTGTCCCAGTCTTCAGTGGACGTATCTGCAGCAGGTTCTACCACTCCGAGCTCCAGGTCCATGGGCAATTTTCCAGGTCTTGCTCTCATAAGGTACGCTGGGGTACAATTTGTAGAACTCACAGGTATGTGGTTATACAGGTCCACTAGGTCAGGTAGCTTTTCTGGCCACTGGTTCCTTTCTTCCAAAGGTAGGGTTTTCAGCAGGTCTATGACGATGTTGTTCATTTTCTCACACAAACCATTGGTCTGAGGGTGGTATGGCGTAGTCCGGATCTTTTTGCACCCGTACAGGTGGCAGAATTCTTTAAACAGCTCGGCTTCAAAGGCAGGGCCTTGATCCGTCAGCACTTTGTCCGGGTATCCATGGGGCCTGCAGAAGTATGCTTGGAACGTTCTTGCTGGAGTTTCTGCTGTCAGATCCTTGACAGGGGCTACCACCAGGAACCGGGAATAGTGACCCACCATGGTCAGGGCATAGGAGTAGCCTGACCTGCTGGGTGCCAGCTTGACGTGATCCAGAGCGACGATCTCCAGGGGCTGGGTTGTCTTGATGGACTGTAAGGGTGCTTTCTGGCTGCCGTAGTCTTTTCTTCTGAGGCTACAGGGCCCACAATTCCGGCACCACCTCTCTATGGAGCTCCGCATTCCAGCCCAGTAGAACCGGTCCTTCAGCAGGGTTTCCAGTTTCTTCCAGCCAAAGTGACCTGCTTGATCGTGGTAGGCTTCCAACACCATCTGGATATCCGTCCTAGGTACAACAATCTGCTACACCATTTCATGGGTCTTGGGGTTGACATATCTTCTGCACAGCTTCTCTCTGTAGATGAACAGCCGGCATCTTTCATTCCACAGTTGCTTGGCTTGTGGAGGAGCATCCTTCTCCAGGTGAGAAGCTTCCTGGGTGATCAGTCTTTTGATAAGGCTGACAACCGGGTCACTGTCCTGGGTCTCCTTCCAACTGTGGTGGGGTAGAGGATTCAGCGTCCTTCCCTGACGTCTTCTGGTGACGTGTTGCCCATGGACCACTCCGCTTTGGTGGAAAGCAGGTAATTCAACTTCCTCTAAATCATCCACTTCATCCTCGGTGTCTGACTGGTGAGGCATCCTTGACAGGGCATCAGCATTGGTGTTCTTGTGACCTGCCCGGTACTTGATGGTGAACTGATAATTTCACAGTCTGGCCACCCAACACTGTTCCGTGACTGCCAACCTGGCTGTCTCCAGGTGTGTCAAGGGATTGTTGTCAGTAAAGGCTGTGAATTTCGTTGAGGCTAAGTAATGCTTGAACCTTTCAGTGATAGCCCAGACCAAGGCCAGGAACTCCAGCTTGAAGGAGCTGTAATTCTCCGGGTTCCTTTCAGTAGGGCGAAGCTTCCTACTGGCATACGCAATTACCTTCTCTCTGCCATTTTGCTTCTGGGACAACACAGCTCCCAGTCCCTCATTGCTGGCGTCGGTGTACAGCAGGAAAGGCTGGCTGTAGTCAGGGTAAGCCAGGATTTCTTCACCAGTCAGGATTTCCTTCATTACTGCAAAGGATTCAGCCTGTTCTTGGCCCCACTGGAATGGGAGACTCTTTCCTCTTTTGGACTGTCCTACCAGGAGGTCTTGTAGAGGTGCTACCTTTTTGGTATAGTCCTTTATGAACCTCCTGTAGTACCCGACCAGTCCCAGGAATTGCCGTACTTCTTTGATGCTTCTCGGCTCAGGCCACTTCTGGATGGCAGTGACCTTCTCCGGGTCTGCTGCTACTCCCTCCGAGCTGACTACGTGCCCCAGGTACTGAACCTTCTGCTTGAGCAAGTGGCATTTAGAAGGCTTTAGTTTCATCCCATACCGGGACAATGCTTCAAATACCTCCGCCAGGTGCTTCAGATGGTCCTCATACGTTCTCGAGTACACGATAACGTCATCCAGGTACAGCAGCACTGTCTCGAAGTTCCGATGTCCCAAGCAACACTCCATCAGCCTCTGGAACGTTCCGGGTGCATTGCAGAGTCCAAACGGCATCCTTTTGAACTCGCACAGTCCCATCGGGGTGGTGAAGGCCGTCTTCTCCTGGTCTTCCTCAGCAACAGAGACTTGCCAGTACCCACTAGTGAGATCCAGTGTAGAGAAGTAATTGGCAGATTTTAGTGCAGCCAGGGATTCCTCTATACGGGGCAAAGGGTATGCATCTTCATGTGTTATGTGATTAATTTGTCTATAATCTACACACATCCTCATGCTACCGTCCTTTTTCCTGACCAGGACCAGGGGAGCTGCCCAAGGGCTACAGCTATCCCTTACTACCCCTGCCTTTTTCATGTCACGCAACATTTCCTTGGCTTTCTGATAATGTGCTGGTGGTATGGGTCGGTAACGCTCCTTAATGGGTGGATGGTTACCGGTGGGTATGTGCTGTTGTATCCCTTTAACCCTTCCAAAGTCAAGTGGGTGTTTACTAAACACTTGTTCATATTCCTGAACCACTCTGTAAACACCGTGTTTCTGATGGACAGGAGTGGCGTCAGTCCCAACATGGAGCTGTTGACACCAATCCTCCAGCTGAGCTTCGGAGTCGTTGTCCTCCACTGCATCTGGTGGGGTCAAGGATTCCACTGTGTGTATGGCATCATCCATAGGCGGATTATAATGAGGGCAATCCGGGCTACCGCCCGGGGCCCCGAACCTCCAGGGGGCCCGGGGCTCAGGGGTGTCTATGGCCAGATTGCCCTCATTATATGTGCGGCGCCGCGGCACATACCGGCAGACAGTGGCGGGGTGGCCCCCCGGACCGCTTCCCCAGCAGCGGCGCATGGCCGCTGCTTCTTCTTCGGCCGGGCCAGCACTGCGGCAGTTAACTTCCCTGTGCTGGCCCGGCCGCGTCACTGCTTGAGACCTATTGCTGCCCTACACCAAATCAGCATCTCACTCATTGGGGGAATCACAATGGGTATCGGGTCTGTCACCCGTACATTACCAATCTCACCACCTGTTAGCTTTACCTGTTGCTGGTACAGGAGGGCTCGAATCTCTCTCTGGAGCACCTTGCTCTGCCCTGGTTTGGCAGTGTCAGCAATCTGTTGGAGTAAAAACAACACTTCTCCCAAACAGTTACCAACAATATTTGTACCAAGTATCATATACAAGTCTGTATCACCAGGGTTAGATTCTATAACAATCAGTCCTTGGTCCTTTAGTTCTACTCTCCCCACCTTCACTGTCACGTCCTTAACCCCTACTAGGTTAAGAGGAAGGCCGTTAGAGGCATACACAGAGAGGTTCGGGCCTGGCGGGTGGAGTTCATCTATGGACCAGTACCTTTTGTAGAGGACATCAGGTATGATGGTTACCTGTGAGCCGGTGTCCAGTAACGCAGGTGTTGCTATGCCGTCCAGCACGATGGACAGGAAAGGCCTTCCTCCGACGATCCAGTGGTACCAGCTTGATGGGCCTGGTTGATTTACTCCTGGGTGTCGGCCCTCAGCCCCAGGGTTTGCCCGTTTAAAGGACAGTTCCGCGCGGTGTGGCAGCGGTAGCAGATGAAGTCTCCTGGAGGGCGACGTTGGTCGTTGGTCTTCCCACGGGGTGGCGTTGTCCTCCTACCGGGTGGTGTCGTCCTCCTACGGGGTGGTGTTGTCCTCCTTCTTCTCCTCATCCAGGGGACATCCTCAGGACTGTCAGCGAGTAGGATCCTTCCTTCCGGCTCGGGCCCCATCTGTAGCTGCAGGGTGCTCAGGACAGTGGCCAGGGTTTTACTCAGCTGACGCACTTCACAGCGCAGGCTGTCCAGCTCGCTAAGGGGCACTGTTTGCATCTTTGTTTCAGCTGTTAATGAAGGAGCAGTGGGTGCCGTGGGCACTGGGGTGGCCCCACCCTGGTAACGCTGGATAGCAGTCCCTGATGTTTCCAGAGGCTGAAGGCCCTTAATAGCCATGTCCTTCAGGGTGTCAAAAGTGGCATTTCGATGATCTAAGGCCCACCACCGTATGGTTCTGCTCTCCTCCTGGGACCTCAACCCCCGGATGAATTGTTCTGTCAGCATTTTATTCTCATCTTGTATGCTGGCTGGACTAACCTGTTTCAGGGCCCGCAGGGCTTCCTGTAAGCGCCAAGCATAGTCCCGGATACTGTCCTCAGGTTTCTGGGTGCAGTGGTAGAATCTCATCTGGAGATCTGTCTCAGTGCGGTTTTCAAAGACAGCTTGCAGTCTCTTAAAGATAATGGATACTGATTCCTGGTCTGCGGCTGGCCAGGTTTCAACTTCCCGCTCCGCGGCACCAGTCAATTGTCCCAGCACAACAGCGGCTCTCTGTTTACCAGTCATTGAGTACATATCCAGTACACCGCATATCTTCCTTTTGAATCCAGACAGGGTGTCTGGTTTGCCGTCATACTGGGGAAGCCATTTTGCTCCAGGGATATACGGCAGGGCCATGGGTATCAACGGAGTCACGACCCCTGCTGGTGGGGAGGCCGCTCCGGCCTTAGTGGCGCCGGGTGCAAGTTGAGCATCGGGAGCATTATCCGGTGCTCCGGCAGCTTGCTGGTCGTCGGCCATGGTTGCGCCCCCCTAGTGAACCGTAGCCTACCTCCTGTTTCTTTAATCGGGTAGGCCGCAGCTCCGCAGACGACGGTCTCCTTCCAGGACCTGACGCTTCCTGGTGCTGCGTCAGAGCGCGAGGTGTGGCTTGAGCTTCGCGCGCTTCCAGCAGTCACGCCTCTCTGATTCCCGCGGTTACGCCCCTCTGCTTCCCGCACGGCGACTCGAAAATGGCGGACAATGGCGGGAAACAGCGGCAATTGGCGGGAAAACTTCACCACGGTATTCAACACAGTTCTTTAAGGCGCACAGTACCCGGTGGCAAGGGGCACGCAATCCTGTTCATGACGCCAGAAGTTGACGCGCCCCCAGGGCAGTGGGGTACTCGGTGCCCGGGTCTATGGATGCTGGGGGGATATGTCACAGTGGCTGGCCCGGTCCGTGGCCCAGAGCGGGCAACAAAAAAGGGGATTGTAACTTGGATAGAGATAAAAATAAAATAAATAGTTTGTGACGCCAGCAGTGGTACCTGGTAAGGTTTACCAGCGCTGCTTCAGACCTTGCGGGGGGTGATGGGATGGCAGCTGAGGTGTTTTTGCTCCCTGCAGGTGGAGCGGGCCCCCTGGGCAGTGTGGAGTTTGATGGTGGGTGGTGATGCTGGGGTTTGTAGTGCAGACGGGATGGCGCAGCAGGAGTAACTGACAAAGACAGGGGATTCGCTTCAATACCTTTACTGGTGCGGATGTCAGGTACGGTCCAGGGTACTCAGTAGGATGGGTGCACTTCAGGACTTCTCCCCAGTGAGCGGGTATAAGGCCTCCTGGTCTGTGTCTGCCTCTCTGTATGCTCCTGGCCAGTCTGCAACTGGGCCTAGCTTATGTGTCGTGCTGTTCCTTCACCTGTCGCTTGGTAGTAGGACCTTCTGCTGGCAACCACTATCCCTGGTGACGCTGGGGCCTTCGTGGTTCCTGGTCCTGTTAAGGGTTTAGCTTCAGGTCTGCCAGGGACTTGTAGTCCTCCTGGTATGCCGGTGATCCCTACTGGGTATGAAGGACCCTGTAGGCGCGGACCCGGTGTCCGGTTTATATACTGGGGTGAGCATATGATGCTCCTCTGCCCCCTTAACTCCTCTCTCCTCTCCTCCTTGCCCTCGGCCACACTCGGGGCCCTCAGAACTCAGCAGCAGACGTGCTGCGTCTTCGCTGCTCTCAGCGTCAGCACGCTCTCAGACTCTCTAACCCTGTCTGACTCACTGATTGAACTGCCTGGCTCCACCCTCCATATATATATCCCTATCAGGGCTCCATCTGGTGGTATGAGGTGGAAGGGTGGAGGTGTCTGTTTGTAATGAGGGCCTTTTGTGGAGAAGTCCATCCATGCACCCTTTTGGGTCCTGTGGTACCTGTGAACAGCAAGGTGCCACGTTTCCATATACATAAAAACACTGGGATCACTGCACATTCAATTCTAAGTGAAAACATGAACAAAATATCAATTTATAAACTGAAAATGAAGAAAAAGGAACCATAGGCCGCTCAAAAAAAACTGCATTGTCTGCATTTTCATTTACAAATTCGAATATTTACAATATAAACTGAAATTTTCTTACAGACTTTGCTTTTCTGTTAATCAGTGAACTAATATTTAGTTATATAACCTTTATTTCTGATAACTGCTTTACATCTGTGTGGCGTGGCATCCACTAACATTCTTATTTAGCAGGCAGCACTAACCAAACACCATGAAGACCAAGGGGATCTCCAAACCAGTCAGGGACAAAGTTGTTGAGATGTACCAGTCAGGATTGGGTTATTAAAAAATATCCCAATCTCTGATGATCCCCCGGAGCACAATCAAATCCACTATCATCAAACGGGAAAGAACATGGTACCACAACAAACCTACCAAGAGAGGGCCGTCCACCAAAACTCTCAGCCCAGGCAAGGAGGGCATTAATCAGAGAGGCAGCACAGAGGCCAAAGGTAACCCTGAAGGAGCTGCAGAGTTCCCAAGCAGAGATTAAAGTATGTGTCCATACGACCACAATAAGCCGTATACTCCATAGAAGTGGCCTTTATGGAAGAATGTGCAGAAAAAAGCCTTTACTTACACACAAAAATTATAAGGCTCGTTTTGAGTTTGCCAAAAGACATGTGGGAGACTCCCCAAATGTAAAGAGGAAGGTGCTGTGGTCAGATGAAACCAAAATTTTACTTTCTTGCCACCAGGGTAAATGCTGCCTGGCGCCAAACCAACACAGCTCATCACCCCAAGAACACCATCCCCACAGTGAAACATGGGGCAAAACCTGTTTCAGTCTGTTAGTGATTTTATACTGGGACGGAGGTTCACCTTCCAACAAGAAAATGACCCAAACCATACTGCTAAATCAACACTCGAGTGGTTTAGTTGTCTATAGTGATCAGCCAAGAGCCCTGCAAACTTCCTTCTATCATCTGGCATTCCTGGCACCTTTTCTGAATAGTAGTCCCATCGTGATGCTATTCGTGCGTTACGCCAGACCTACTAATCAGAAGAGGCTCCGGTGATGTGGTCAAGTAGGAGGTGGTTTGCAAGGCTCTGGTCTGACAGCTATGAACAACCAATGTGGCTGCTAGAACAGTGCCCTACAAATCATTTTGATCTAAACTAATCTTTATCTCTGTATTGAGACATCACTATGTCCATTATCTTTGCATTGTAATTCTGTGCTCATCATCCATGTCTAATGACATCACTGTGTATATTCTTCTTTTATCATGCTGTATCAATTGCTTTCCTGTGACATCACTATGTGCTTAAGCCTTAAATTATAATGCTGTGCCTATCATCTATGTGCTATAACGTCACCATGTGCATTACCCTTTTTTTACAATGCTACATCTATTATATCTTTGCTGTGATTCAAGTGAATGGGAGATAAAAGACAGTATTCTGCAGCAGCCATTGAACAATGTACGGAGAAACAGAAAAATATTTGAAACATTTTTGTAGATGAATAGATTATGAAAAATAGATGACAGATCTGCCCTGAGGTTTGTCCCAGTGTTCTGACCCAGAAAACGTTCTAGTGAAAGAATGCGAGCATTGCAAAGATGTACGTAAGGACAACTATAGAAGTAATCACATGATCACCCACTACATTTATAAGTAGATTGTGCAGTATATTGTACCTCTATCCAGGGGCTTAACTACATTGGGTGCCCGCTTGTTTTTTCATATAATGCACCCAGTTAAGCAGCCCCCTGGCCATTATTTAAAAAACAGCAAAAAAAAAGCCATGCGTCTGACCATGTTAGATTCTTTGTGGTTCATCCTTCATGATACATTGCTCCATGGTCCAATTCTGATGTTCACATGTCCATTGTGGGCACTTTTGGTGATGGACAGGCAGCATGCTGACTGGTTTACCAGGATAAGCAGCATGTTGTGATAGAAAGATTCCACAACAGTTTATCACGTTCAGCTCTAACTTTTTCAGTAACTTATTTTCCAGCAGCTTTTCTCTGAAATTAGACCTAACCAATAAGTCTTCACTAGCCACATCGATGGATGACCCTTGAGCGTCCATAATCCTAGCACCAGTTCTCTGGTTGTCCACTTTTGATTGGTAATAACCATTGCATACTAGGAATATCCCACAAGGACTTCCAATGTGCTGACCTGGACTTAGGACCCCATACCTGCAACACATTTGGCCCACCAATGGACTTCTGGCAGTCCACTCGAAGAACATGTAGAAGACCAGGTTTCCTTCTTTTTGCATTCAATTGCATTTACATCTTTCACATGCAAATACATTTGAAGACATGAGCGCTGGCACAGGGGCAGAGGAGTCCTTGTCAGCTCCCTTTCCCAACGTGCAGCGGCATGACGAGGTCATAATGGTGCTGACTTTATCATACTTCTACCACAAGAGTTGCATCGAAGAGGCGGCAAAGATGGCGGTTAAGGAAAGTGCTATATGAAGACTAAGGTTGTAGGCACTTTTATTTTAAAAGGGAATGCAAGGATACAGTATGGTGGTGGCAGTGTGTAAAGGGGGGAATAGTGTGAGAGATGGTGCAGTATAGAGAGGGGTAGCATAGTGGGACAGTATGGAGCAATGGGAGCTTTGGGAAGACAGTGTGGAGAGGTGGGAGCCTAGGGGGCACAGTATAGAAAAGTGGCAGTATGTGGTGGACATTGAAGACCGAGTTTTTGGAGCAGAAACTCTCTAAATCAAAAACTGGAAACTCATCAAAACTTGGGGCCCGATTCATCATTTGTGATTTATTAACGTCACTTGTATTGTTTTTTTGCCTTGTTTTGCCACAGTTTTTGGCCCCAAATTCTTCAAAATGGCCCATACAGTGCATGAATTTGGTGTAAATCAATAAAATGCTCCTAGTTTGTGTCTTTAATAAGATTTGTGACACTTTTTGGCATCAAATGTCACAAATCCTTTAAAAAGTTGCAACATTTGAATTGAAAAATCCTCTAGAAACCTTAAACCAGAAGGGGACTAGGGTCAGATGTGCTAAAAAAATAAATAAAATAAAAAAAGTGATATTTTTATGAAGTCAAATTTCATGACTTTGTTCTAAATCATCTGGATAAGCAAAGGGAAAAAATAATTAAAAAGACAAAAAAGAAATACAATCTAAAATGTGGCACAAAACATATAGAGAAATAGGCCATGGCCCCACTATCAGTATTTGGTCAGTATTCAGTCAGTATATTTTCTCAGGACCTGGGGTTGCTATGGCAGCTGGAGGTCACATGACCGCCTCCAGATCTGCCATATATGGTGTCCTGCCTGGCTCAGCCTGCAGCTGAAGCCTGGCAGGAGACTCTGACTGTGAAACAGTCAGCGAAGATCTCATGTAATGTAATACATGTCTATTACATTACATGAGATCAGTGATCAGAAAAATAAAAATTAATGTCCCATACAGGGACTAAGTAAAAATGTAAAAAAAAGTAAAAAAAAATGTTTTTAAACTGTTTAAAAAAAAAAATCACAAAATAAATAAAAATAAATAAATAAAATATTAAACCAATAAATCCGTATATTTTTACAAAACCAAAAAGAGTACACATATCTGGTATCACCGCGTCCGAAACAACCCGAGCTATAAAACTGTCACACTAATTAACTCCTTCTGTGCACACCGTAATAAAAATAAATAAAAAACGGAGCAAAAAAAATGCTTTTTCATCATATCGCCAAACAAAAAGTGGAAAAAAATGCGATCAAAAAGCAAAATAGAAATAAAAATGGTACCGCTGAAAACATCATCTTGTTCCGCAAAAAAAAAGCTGCCATACAGCTCCATCAGCCGAAAAATAAAAAAGTTATAGCGCTCAGAATAAAGCAATGCAAAAAAAATATTTTTTTCTATAAAATTGTTTTATTGTGTAAAAGCGCCAAAACATAAAAAAAAATACAGTAAGTGTAGTATCGCTGTAAACCTACTGACCCGAAGAATAATGCTGCCTGATCACTTTTACCACACGCAGAACGGCATAAAAAAAACCTCAAAAAACAATTCCTGAATTGTTGGTTTTTGTTCATTTTACCTCCCAAAAAACGGAATAGAAAGCGATCAAAAAATGTCACGTACCCAAAAATGGTACCAATAAAAATTTCAACTCGTCCCGCAAAAAACAAGCTGTCACATGACTCTGTCGGCCGAAATATGGAAAAAGTATAGCTCTCAAAATATGGTGATGCAAAAACTAGATTTTGCAAATAAAAGCGTCTTTTAGTGTGTGACAGCTGTCAGTCATAAAAACCCGATATAAATCTGGTATCTCTGTAATCGCACCGACCCGAAGAATAAAGTAATCTAATCAGTTATATCACACTAGGAACGGCGTAAAAAATAAATAAAACCAATTCTTCACCTGCTACTGATTTGTTTATTATGTCTCCCAAAGATCGCAGTAAGGCTCTGCCCACATTTATCCTGCGCTCTGCGCTGAGCGCTTACACCAGTGTTTCCGTGTAAATCTCTGAAATACGTGATTCAGCCGGAACCCATGACGGAAGATTCCCTGTAATGAGGCAGATATAGGCCACTGTGGACGCCGTCTAGCCTGGGATCCCACGGTGTCATTTGTTTTAGGCGTGCATAAAAGTGCGGTTGGCCACAGTTTTGTGCACTTCTGAAAAAAAGGACACTGTTAAACAGAGGCCAGACGGAGTCCAGAGTAACTCTGCTGCCTCATTACAGTGAATGAATCCCGCAGGGGTTTCATCTGAATTACATCACTTGGAAATTTAGATGGAAACCCCGATGTAAGTGCTCAGCCTAGAGCGCCGGATAAATGTTACGTAAAATGTTCCCAATAAAAGCTTCAAGTCAGTCCTCAAAAAAAGCTAGTCCCCACTCAGGTCCATCATCTGTTAAAAATATAAGGGACTTCCAAGTTACTGGTAGCAGAAAGGCTCTGGAAAAGCGAAATGGCCCTTGCCCCCCAAAAGAAATTCAGAAAATTTTGTGCTCCCAAATCCAAATGCCTATTCTACAATAATTTGTTCTCCAATTGTCAAATAGCACTCCGTCCCCCCCAGATCTCGCCGTATGGCTGAGCGGTACGATACAGCCACATATGGGGTATTGCCACTTTTAGAAGAAATTGTGTGACACATTTCGGCACCATTTTTACCCATTGCCCTGTGTGAAAATGTAAAATCTGAGGGTAAAACATTTTTTTGTGGTAAAAATATAATTATGCTTTTTTCACTGCCCAATGGTATAAATTAAAAAATACTCACTACTTCCCTAGATGAATTCCTTGAGAGGTGTAGTTTACAAAATGGGGTCACTTGTGGGGGTTTCTGCTGTTTCGGCATGTCAGCGACTCTTCAAATGTGACATGGTGTCTGCCACCTATCCCAGCCAACATAGCGCACCTTTCTCTTCCGAACCCTGCCGTACACCAAAGCAGTGGTTTTCCCCCACATATGGGGTATCGGCGTACTCAGGAGAAATTGCACAACAAATTTCATGGTGCAATTTATCCTGTTACCCTTATGATAATACAAAATTAGGGAATGAAAAACATTTTTTGTGGGAAAAATGTGAAAATTTTATTTTTACGGCTCAATATTATAAACTTCTGTGAAGCAGCTGGGGGTGCAAGGTGCTCACCACACATCTAGATAAGTTCCCTAAGGGGTCTAGTTTCCAAAATGGTGGCACTTGTGGGTGGTTTCCACTGTTTAGGCACATTAGGGGCTCCCCAAATGCGACATTGTGTCTGCTAATTATTCAAACAAATTTTACATTCAAAAAGTCAAATGGCGCTCCTTCCCTTTCAAACCCTGCCGTGCGCCCAAACAGTGGTTTGCCTCCACATATGGGGTATCAGCGTGTTCAGGAGAAATTGCACAACAAATTTCATGGTGCAAATTTTCCTATTACCCTTATGATAATGCAAAATTAAGGGATGAAAAACGTTTTTGTGGGAAAAATGTGAAAATTTTATTTTTACAGCTCAATATTATAAACTTCTGTGAAGCACCTTGGGGTTCAAGGTGCTCACCACACATCTACATAAGTTCCCTAAGGGGTCTAGTTTCCAAAATAGTGTCACTTGTGGGGGGTTTCCACTGTTTAGGCACATCAGGAGCTCTCGAAACGCAACATGGCGTCTGCTAATTATTCAGACAAATTTTACATTCAAAAAGTCTAATGGCGCTCCTTCCCTTCCGAACCCTGCAGTGCGCCCAAACAGTGGGGGTTTCCCTCACATATGGGGTATCAGCACGCTCAAGAGAAATTGCGCAAAAAAATTTGGGGTCCATTTTTTCCTGCTACCCCTGTGAAAATAAAAAAAATTGGGTCTAAAGTAACATTTTTGTGAAAAAAGTTAAATGTTAATTTTTTTCTTCCACATTACAAAACTTCCTGTGAAGCACCTGAAGGGTTAATAAAGTTCTTGAATGTGGTTTTGAGCACCTTGAGGGGTGCAGTTTTTAGAATGGTGTCACTTTTGGGTATTTTCTGTCATAAAGAGCCCTCAAAGTGACTTCAAATATGATGTGGTCCCTAAAAAAATGTTTTTGTAAATTTTGTTGGAAAAATGAGAAATCGCTGGTCAACTTTTAACCCTTATAGCTCCCTAACAAAAAAAAATTTTGGTTCCAAAATTGTGCTGATGTAAAGTAGACATGTGGGAAATGTTATTTATTAACTATTTTGTGTGATATATCTCTCTGATTTAAGGGCATGAAAATTCAAAGTTTGAAAATTGCAAAATTTTCAAAATTTTCGCCAAATTTCCGATTTTTTCACAAATAAACGCAAGTTATATCGAATAAATTTTACCACTATCATGAAGTACAATATGTCATGAAGAAAAAAATCTCAGAATCAGGGGAATACGTTGAAGCGTTCCAGAGTAATTACTTCATAAAGTGACAGTGGTCAGAATTGAAAAAATTGGCCCGGTCACGAAGGCAAAAACAGGCTCTGGTGCGAAGTGGTTAAATCCTTGTTAAAATGTTTTGTATCAATGTACCATTAATGTTTTGCTCAGTGGAGATAAGAAGAGTCCTGTACGTAGAATTTGCACCAATGAAATATTTATGGTATATACTTCCGATATAACATAAAAGTCACACAAGAGAATACCACTTTCATTTTTTTTGCAGTCCTTGGGATTGGGTCAGTATAACAGTGTGGCCCTTGGACCAAAAAAAAGGTTGTGCACCCTGATACTTGACTATCATTATCAGAACCCGCCAATATCAACGTTCAGCTGACAGTCTAGTTTAATTAGGGACCACTCTATCAGATGATGTCAGAGGAGATAAGGATCTAGCATCTCATGTTTTGGACAGCTGATCCTTTTGTTCTTGGGGAGATAAGCCACTGCCAGAGATATCTGGCGGCATCTCCCTGAGGGTAGGTTCACACGACTGATTTCTCCACATCAAAGGAAAACAATCCGATTATTCTGATCACAGTTTCCTCAGGGTGGCATCATTTTTTCTTGGACATGGAGAAAAAAACACCAAGGTTACTTACCGGTAGCCGGTTTTTCCTGAACCCATGACAGCACACCTTGAGAGAGGGATCCGCCCCACCAAGGACAGGAAACCGTCTGAAATAAAAGGGCGGTACCTCTCCCTCTCTTCAGTTGGATTATAGAGCATTGAGAGGACCTCCAGAAAAGGTTAGACACATAACCAACACCTACAATATATATATATATATATATATATATATATATATATATATATATATATATATATATATATATATATATATGACGCGCCCCTGGGCCTGCTGTGTCGCGCAGCGTCTCGCGCTCGGGGGCTTACCCGGAACCGGATCAGATGAGGGTTGTAGTCTCCGAGTGGCGGGGACCCGGTCCGTGCCCAGGGAGTCAAACTCAGTGTGTGGCAGTCTTGATAGGTGTTATTTGAGTGTCGACTACGCCACCCGTTGATTTGCAGCTATGGAGCTGCCGCTGCAGGGCAGACCGCTGAGGCCGATGTAGAATTGTGCAGCGTGATAGTATAACCCCCAACGGGAGGGGTATGGCCTCAGGGCAGCCGACGTGGAAGATGGGGGTAGCAGGAACCACTCAGAGACGGTGCGGTGTAATTCAGGGTCTTTACTGGTAACAACGATAGACCCTCCCGGAGTACTTGCTAGCGAACGGGGCCTGGTCAGTCCTTGAGCAGATGGGATCTCCCCTGGCCAGGCGGAGTTGTAGGCCTCCCAAACTGACTGTACTCTTCTGGCTACCTTGCTAGAAGCGGATATAAGTAGCCCACGTCCCTGAGTGTGCCGTGTGGTGCTCACCCGTATGGCCGGTGACTCGGGGCCTTCTAATGGCTTCCGCATCACGTTGGCGGTGCTGGTCCCACGCGTGTGACCTTGTTAGTTAGTCCCCACAGCCTCGGACGCCGGGTCCGGTAAGAAAGCTTCTCAGTCAGGGCGAGCTCTGCAGCTGCCAGCCCCTGACTCATAGTAGTATTGCTCCCACTGAGCTTCTGCTGTTTCTTCCTATGACTGTTTCTTGTCTCTGCTTCTTCTCTACTCCTAACCCTGCCTCAGCCCCGGGTTTATATAGGGGAAGTTCTTCCCCTCCCAAGACTGGGCAGGAGGTGTGGCATGCACAGGATCCCTGACCAAAGGACCTCCCACCTGCTCTCAGACATAACATTACATTACTGTGGAAACCAGACCCCTGGGGTGCCACATTCCCCCCTAGTGAAATTTAGTACTCCGGGACTAAACATATTTTAGAAAAATATAACAAGATATAACAACAATAATAGTACAATAAGAAGAAACACATAAAGGTGGTCACGGATATCCGTAACCGGGTGCAGTCTTTGAAGAAAGCAAGGTGTCCATTTCACCAAAACAGGGAGACGTAACCAGGTAGGGGTCTGTTGTGCCCCGAGTCCTTAACAGTCTTTAGTCCGTCCTGGGTTACGCTCCAACTATGTACACAGGATTCCCGGTAAATCCACCAAAGACTCCTATAAACAACTAGAAACACATAATTATACACAAGCAATAAGAAAAACAGGTAACCACAAATAAAACAACTTATACATTTCAAATCCTCCAACGTGCGGGTAACTGGCCTCTAGTGGCCCTAGTGGACCTACGGAGCTGACTGTCTAGCCCTGAACTACAGGGTGTAGGAGCTGTCAAGGGTAAACTGGGCAGCTGTCTACCGGCTCTTTGGCTCACTAGGGGTACGGCAGGCTCACTATAAGCAGAGGGTTGATCCTCCTGTTCTGCTTGTGTGGAGTCTTCTGTCTCCTGGACCGGCTGCTCTTCCAGATCTACCTGTCGCTCCGTAGGTGCTTGGGATGCGGGTTGGAGGAAGGTGAGTACGGGTACCACAACTGCGCCATTGACTTGAGTCCAAGACCGAGGGAAGTCTCCGAGCACAGTACTAACCATGTCTTCCCTTTCCTCTACGGGTCGAGGGTCTTCTTGTTCCTCTTCAGGGTTCCGTAGCTGTTCGGGACACATCTTCAGGTGATCCCGGGATACAATGGTTGTGGTTTCCCCTCCATCTTTACTGATGGTACAGACCTTTGGGTTGTCGTGGCTTGAGGGCAGTACGGTGTACGGGTCCTTCTCCCACTGGTCGTCCAACTTGTGGAGCCGTCTTTTTCTCTTCAAGACCTGCTCTCCAGGTACCAGGGGAACAGCGGGAGCATACTGGTTGTAAGTTTTCTCTTGTCTTTCCCTAGCCTGACAGAGACTTCGCTCCACGCTCTCCTGTACTCTCCGGTACTGCTGCTGCCTCTCTGTGTCCCAGTCTGCTTCTGGTGAAGTGTCCTCGGGTGTCAGGACTCCCATTTCCAGGTCAACAGGTAACTTACCAGGTCTCGCCCTCATTAGGTAAGCCGGGGTACAGTTGGTGGAACCTACCGGGATGTGGTTGTATAGGTCCACCAGATCGGGCAGCTTCTCAGGCCACAGACCGCGTTCTTCCAGGGGCAACGTTTTCAGAAGATCCATTACCACCTGGTTCATTTTCTCACAAAGTCCATTAGTTTGCGGATGATAGGGTGTCGTCCTTATCTTCCGGCAGCCATACAGAGTGCAGAATTCTTGGAAGACCTCCGCTTCAAAGGCAGGTCCCTGGTCTGTCAGCACTTGGTCCGGGTACCCGTGTGGACGGCAGAAATGCTGCTGGAAGGCTCTAGCTGCTGTTCGAGCTGTTAAGTCCTTGACGGGGACGACAACCAAGAACCGGGAGTAGTGATCCACGATGGTTAGTGCGTACACGTAGCCACTTCTGCTTGGGGTCAGTTTTACATGATCCAAGGCTACCAGTTCCAACGGCTGCCGGGTGACGATGGACTGCAGGGGAGTCTTCTGGCTGGCACGGTCCTTCCTTCTTAGGTTGCACGGGCCACAGTCTCTGCACCACCTCTCGGTGGTTCCCCTCATGCCTACCCAGTGGAACCGCTCGCGCAGCAGGAACTCCAGCTTCTTCCATCCGAAGTGTCCAGCCCCGCCGTGGTATGCCTCCATCACCATGGCTGCGTCTCTTCGTGGCACCACTACTTGCCAGATTAGTTCATGCGTCCGGGAGTTAACCATTCTGCGGCACAACTTCCCCTTGTAAAGGAACAGTCTACTCTTTTCTGCCCACAGTTGCTTGGCTTCCTCCGGAGCGTCTGGGTCAAGGCGAGCCTCTGGCCGAGTCAGCATCTCCTTTACCAGCCGGACGGCAGGGTCGCTGTCTTGCGTTTCCGCCCAGTTGTAGTGAGGCAAGGGGTTAAACGTAGCGGCTTGCTTACTCCCTACCCGGTGGGAACACTGGATAGTCCCATGACGGTGGAACGCAGGGAGTTCGACTTCTTCCAGTTCCTCTGGATCTTCTCCTACGTCCGGTAGATTTGGCATCCTGGACAGGGCGTCCGCGTTGGTATTGGAGCGTCCTGCCCGGTATTTGATTGTGAACTCGTAGTTGGACAGACGAGCCATCCATCTCTGCTCTAGGGCACCGAGTCTTGCTGTGTCCAGGTGTGTCAACGGGTTGTTATCCGTGTACACGATGAACCGGGAAGAAGCGAGGTAGTGCTTAAAGCGTTCGGTGACTGCCCACACCACTGCCAGGAACTCTAGCTTAAAGGAGCTGTAATTCTCCGGGTTTCTTTCGGTGGGTCGCAGTTTTCGGCTGGCGTAAGCGATTACTCGTTCTTTCCCCTGCTGGATCTGGGACAGCACAGCTCCTAGCCCGATGTTACTTGCGTCAGTGTAGAGGATAAAGGGCTGGCTGTAATCGGGGTACGCCAGGATTTCATCCCCCGTGAGGGCCATCTTCAGCTGGCGGAAGGACTCTTCTTCTAACTTCTCCCATCTGAAGGGCGGCTTCTGGTTCTTGGCCTTCCGGGACTGGCCTATCAGGAGGTCCTGCATGGGAGCTGCCTTTTTGGTGAAACCGGGGATGAATCTGCGGTAATAGCCTACCAACCCAAGGAACTGCCGCACTTCCTTTATACTGGAGGGACTTGGCCATTCCTTAATTGCGGTGATCTTATCAGGGTCGGGAGCCACTCCGTCAGCGCTCACCACGTGTCCCAGGTACTGCACCTTTGGCTTCAGGAGGTGACACTTAGAGGGTTTCACCTTCAGGCCGTAACTTGCCAGGGCTTCGAACACTTCCGCCAGATGTTTCAGGTGGTCCTCATAAGTCTTGGAATATACGATGACATCGTCCAGGTACAACAGGACCGTCTCGAAGTTTTTGTGTCCCAGACAGCACTCCATTAATCGTTGGAAGGTTCCGGGTGCGTTACAAAGTCCAAACGGCATACAGGTAAACTCGCTAAGTCCCATCGGGGTGGTGAATGCGGTCTTCTCCCGGTCCGCCTCTGCTACAGGAACCTGCCAGTACCCGCTAGTGAGATCCAAGGTAGAGAAGAAGTTAGCAGATCTTAAAGCAGCCAAAGACTCCTCTATCCTTGGTAAAGGGTACGCATCCTTGTGTGTGATACGATTGATTTTCCGGTAATCTACACACATCCTCATAGTGTTGTCTTTCTTTTTGACTAAAACTAGTGGGGCTGCCCAGGGGCTACAGCTATCCCGGATTACCCCAGCCTCCTTCATGTCTCTAAGCATCCCCTTGGCGTGTTGGTAATGTGCAGGGGGTACGGGTCGATACCTCTCTTTTATGGGAGGATGATCTCCCGTGGGGATGTGGTGTTCTACCCCCTTAACTCGCCCGAAGTCTAACGGGTGTTTACTAAACACTCTCTCATACTCTTGAACCACCCGGTAGACTCCCTGTTTCTGGTGGGAGGGAGTGGAGTCAGTTCCCAAGTGTAGTTGCTGACACCAATCCTCCATTACTTTCTTAGAGCCATTACCTTCCTCCGGGTGAGATGGAGGCAAGGGTTCCACAGACTGTATAGAGTTTTGGTTGATGGTATATAATTTGGCTAGCGTGGCATACCGGGGTAGGTATACTTCCCTCTTCCCGATATTTATTAGGCGAACGGGCACCCTCCCATGGCGTACATGAACCACCCCCCGTGCTGTCAAAATGGTGGGCCTACTGTCTGAGTAAACTGGTTCTACCATTGCCTGGTAATCCCTACCTCTCGGACCAATAGCTGCCCGGCACCAAATCATCATTTCACTTTTTGGGGGCATGGCAATAGGGAAAGGGTCACACATTCTTACGCTACCAATCTCACCGCCGGAGAGTTCCACCTGTTGCCGTCGCATCAGTGCCCGGATCTCTTTCTGGAGCACTCGCTGCTCGCCGGAGCTGGCGTTCTTGGCAACCTGTTGTAAAAGGAAAATCACCTCTGCAAGACAATTTTCAATTACATTAGTTCCTAGCGTTATCTTTGGGTGACTCTCGTGTTTGTCAATGTCTACAATAATCAGTCCCTGTGCTGCCAGTTCGACTCTACCAATTTTAATGGTCGCCTCTTTAAATCCGATCTGTGGCACGGGCTGACCATTGCTGGCGATGATACTCAAGTCGTCGTCAGGGTAGCGGGTTATATCCGAGTCATTCCAGTACTGCTTGAAGAGCACGTACGGGATGGTGGTGACCTGTGACCCGGTGTCCAGTAGGGCACTCATAGGGATGCCATCCAGTACCACAGGCAAGACTGGACGCCCTCCGACATATTTGTCGCGCCAGTTCGATGGGCCTTGTGGTCTTTTTCCTGGGGGTTGGCCCTCTACCCCCAGGTTGTGCCAGTTTAAAGGACAGTACCTTGCCATATGTCCGGGTTGATTGCAGCGGCGGCAGATGGGTCGTCCGTCCTCGTTGTACCGGTCACTGGGTCTTCCTCTGGCCGGTGGGGTCCTCCTTGGTCGACGCCACGGGATGTTCTCCGGTCCGGATGCCAGCTGGATCTTCCCTGGAGTGGAAGCCTGTGAAGACTGCACAGTTCGGGTTAACGCAGCAACGCTTTTAGCTAGCTCTTGGACCTGATGGTGCAGGTCTGGAGCCGGGTCATTGTTCAAAGCCTGCGCATCAGCCCCTACAGGCCCTGCCGACAAGGGCGTCGCCTCCTGGTGGTAAGTGATAGCTGGGCGCCTGTGGGTCACAACGCCATCCGGTGCCGGTTCTCGGAGCACCCGGATGGCTCTGTCCTTGAACTGTGCAAATCCCAGATGAGGGTCCTGTAGGGCCATTGCCCGCAACTGGGTTCGGTGGGCATTGCAATATAAACCCTCTATAAATTGTTCAGTCAACAGCCTGTCCTCGTCTCCCACGCCGTCAGGGTCGGTCTGCTTAACGGCTCTCAGGGCCTCTTGTAGGTTCAGGGCATAGTCCCTTATACTCTCATGGGCCCGCTGTTTGCACCCGTAGAATCTAAGCTTGATCTCGGCTGAGGTGCGGGTATCAAAGGTGTCCCTCAGCCGGGTTAGTATCCCTGCGACAGTCCTCCCCCCAGGTGGCCAGGACTTTACCTCCCTTTGGGCTGCTCCGGTTAATTGGGCCACCAGGATGCTCACTTTTTGCTCTTCTGTGAGGGGGTACACCTGGAAGAGGCTATCCAGCCTTTCTCTAAAGTCCTGCAGGGTATGTGACTCCCCTGAGTACTGGGGTAGCCAGGCTGCCCCCGGGATATAGGGCATGGTGAAAGGCATGACCGCGACAGCGGTGGCGCTGGCGGGGGTTGAAGCGGTGAAGCTCTCCTCCGTATCCGACATCCTTCTCCCCCCTAGTGGCCCGTGGCCTACCTTGCGATGATCCTCTTCCGTAGGCCGCGGCTCCGCAGTGGATCGTCAGGGTTGAGGACCTTCCGTCGCGCTCCGGTGACGTCGGCGTCTGCTGGGCTCCTTCCAGGACCTTACGCAACGTCCGGACGTGAGGCGGGGCTTCAGTTCTCGCGGGCTTTTCGGAGTCCACGCCCCTCTTCTTCCCGCGCGGCGTCCTCAAGATGGCGTCCAACGGCGGGAAAACTCCACGGATGGCGGGAAGAAGGCTGAAGATGGCGCCGGATGGCGGGAATCTTCACCACAGGTGAGTTTGAAAGTCTCTTTTTCAGGCACGCAGTACCCGGTGGTTGCGGGCACGAAATCCTGCCGACTACGCCAAAGTTGACGCGCCCCTGGACCTGCTGTGTCGCGCAGCGTCTCGCGCTCGGGGGCTTACCCGGAACCGGATCAGATGAGGGTTGTAGTCTCCGAGTGGCGGGGACCCGGTCCGTGCCCAGGGAGTCAAACTCAGTGTGTGGCAGTCTTGATAGGTGTTATTTGAGTGTCGACTACGCCACCCGTTGATTTGCAGCTATGGAGCTGCCGCTGCAGGGCAGACCGCTGAGGCCGATGTAGAATTGTGCAGCGTGATAGTATAACCCCCAACGGGAGGGGTATGGCCTCAGGGCAGCCGACGTGGAAGATGGGGGTAGCAGGAACCACTCAGAGACGGTGCGGTGTAATTCAGGGTCTTTACTGGTAACAACGATAGACCCTCCCGGAGTACTTGCTAGCGAACGGGGCCTGGTCAGTCCTTGAGCAGATGGGATCTCCCCTGGCCAGGCGGAGTTGTAGGCCTCCCAAACTGACTGTACTCTTCTGGCTACCTTGCTAGAAGCGGATATAAGTAGCCCACGTCCCTGAGTGTGCCGTGTGGTGCTCACCCGTATGGCCGGTGACTCGGGGCCTTCTAATGGCTTCCGCTCCACGTTGGCGGTGCTGGTCCCACGCGTGTGACCTTGCCTTCGGGTTTCTGGGCCTGAGGACCTGAAATCCCCTGCCGGTCGGCTTCTGCTGCTGGGTAAGAGTTAGTCCCCACAGCCTCGGACGCCGGGTCCGGTAAGAAAGCTTCTCAGTCAGGGCGAGCTCTGCAGCTGCCAGCCCCTGACTCATAGTAGTATTGCTCCCACTGAGCTTCTGCTGTTTCTTCCTATGACTGTTTCTTGTCTCTGCTTCTTCTCTACTCCTAACCCTGCCTCAGCCCCGGGTTTATATAGGGGAAGTTCTTCCCCTCCCAAGACTGGGCAGGAGGTGTGGCATGCACAGGATCCCTGACCAAAGGACCTCCCATCTGCTCTCAGACATAACATTACATTACTGTGGAAACCAGACCCCTGGGGTGCCACATATATATATATATATATACAGTACAGACTAAAAGTTTGGACACATCTTCTCATTTAAAGATTTTTCTGTATTTTCATGACTATGAAAATTGTACATTCACACTGAAGGCATCAAAACTATGAATTAACACATGTGGAATTATATACTTAACAAAAAAGTGTGAAACAACTGAAAATATGTCTTATATTCTAGGTTCTTCAAAGTAGCCACCTTTTGCTTTGATGACTGCTTTGCACACTCTTGGCATTCTCTTGATGAGCTTCAAGAGGTAGTCACTGGAAATGGTCTTCCAACTATCTTGAAGGAGTTCCCAGAGATGCTTAGCACTTGTTGGCCCTTTTGCCTTCACTCTGCGGTCCAGCTCACCCCAAACCATCTTGATTGGGTTCAGGTCTGGTGACTGTAGAGGCCAGGTCATCAGGCGTAGCACCCCATCACTCTCCTTCTTGGTCACATAGCCCTTACACAGTTTGGAGGTGTGTTTGGGGTCATTGTCCTGTTGAAAAATAAATGATGGTCCAACTAAACGCAAACCGGATGGAATAGCATGCCGCTGCAAGATGCTGTGGTAGCCATGCTGGTTCAGTATGCCTTCAATTTTGAATAAATCCCCAACAGTGTCACCAGCAAAGCACCCCCACACCATCACACCTCCTCCTCCATGCTTCACGGTGGGAACCAGTCATGTAGAGTCCATCCGTTCACCTTTTCTGCGTTGCACAAAGACACGGTAGTTGGAACAAAAGATCTCAAATTTGGACTCATCAGACCACAGCACAGATTTCCACTGGTCTAATGTCCATTCCTTGTGTTCTTTAGCCCAAACAAGTCTCTTCTGCTTGTTGTCTGTCCTTAGCAGTGGTTTCCTAGCAGCTATTTTACCATGAAAGCCTGCTGCACAAAGTCTCCTCTTAACAGTTGTTGAAGAGATGTGTCTGCTGCTAGAACTCTGTGTGGCATTGACCTGGTCTCTAATCTGAGCTGCTGTTAACCTGCGATTTCTGAGGCTGGTGACTCGGATAACCTTATCCTCAGAAGCAGAGGTGACTCTTGGTCTTCCTTTCCTGGGGCGGTCCTCATGTGAGCCAGTTTCTTTGTAGCGCTTGATGGTTTTTGCAACTGCACTTGGGGACACTTTCAAAGTTTTCCTAATTTTTCGGACTGACTGACCTTCATTTCTTAAAGTAATGATGGCCACTCGTTTTTCTTTACTTAGAATTTGTATTATGGCAAGAAAAAAGCAGCTAACAGTCTATTCAGTAGGACTATCAGCTGTGTATCCACCAGACTTCTGCACAACACAACGGATGGTCCCAACCCCATTTATAAGGCAAGAAATCCTACTAATTAAACCTGACAGGGCACACCTGTGAAGTGAAAACCATTTCCGGTGACTACCTCTTGAAGCTCATCAAGAGAATGCCAAGAGTCTGCAAAGCAGTCATCAAAGCAAAAGGTGGCTACTTTGAAGAACCTAGAATATAAGACATATTTTCAGTTGTTTCACACTTGTTTGTTAAGTATATAATTCCACATATGTTAATTCATAGTTTTGATTCCTTCAGTGTGAATGTACAATTTTCATAGTCATGAAAATACAGAAAAATCTTTAAATGAGAAGGTGTGTCCAAACTTTTGGTCTGTACTGTATAATCACCCAAAATGTAAAGTGCTTCACCAGGGCGTGAGAAAGACAGGGGAGGAAAACTACGGGTGCTGTCATGGGTTCAGGAAAAACCGGCTACCGGTAAGTAACCTTGGTGTTTTCCCCTCACCCATGACAGCACACCTTGAGAGAATTTTGGAGAATATGAGCACCCTAGGGAGGGACCACCACCTGAAGTACCCTTCTCCCAAAGGTAAGGTCAGAGGAGGATAGATCCAACCGATAGTACTTGTAGAAGGTGGATGGTGCAGACCAAGTAGCAGCTTTACATATCTGGTCAATCGAGACATCTGCTCTCTCTGCCCAGGAGGTTGCTACAGCTCTGGTGGAATGAGCTTTAATAGCGTCCGGTGCCGGAACACCTGTAGATGTATAAGCTAGACAAATGGCCTCCCTAAGCCACCTAGAAATATTTCCCTTTGATACCCCGTGACCTTTCCTACTCCCCTGAAAGGCCAGAAACAAGGACTTGTCCTTCCTCAACTGACTAGTCATGTCTATGTACTGTAGTAATGCCCTTCTAACATCTAGATTGTGGAACCTAACTGTGGCGCCCCTGAGGGTTCAGTCGCCACAGAGGTACTGCACCTCACCCAGAGGTGTGGTATCCCCTTCTCTCAGGTAAGGAGGGAGTGCTGCCCGGAACCCCAACACTCACATTCAACACTACACTGCTCCAGGCCGGCTGGAAGGGCAACATGCAATGTGTTTTCCTGCTGAGCCCTGTCCCTGGCTGGAGTGGGGGGAACCCAAAGGTAGGGGGAACCAGTAGTGGGTGTGGGTGGAGGAAGCAGTTTAGGGGAGCACCAGAGGAGGAGGTATATAAAAGGGAAGCCATTTTAGGGTGGCAGAGGAGAGTTGAGTAGAGGAGAGAGAGAAGACAGTCTGGGAGCAGAGTCTCTTTAGGAGCTCTGCTCCACAAGAAGGGCCCATTCCTAGAGGCCCAGGAGGGGAGCAGAGGAGTAGGCTCTGATCTACAGAACGGATCCCAGGGGGTATGGCGAGTGCAGGACGGCACCCGTACGCCCCGAATCTGTCAGAAGACAGAGGGATCGTAGGCCACAAGAAGGGAACCAGCCCCTGGACCAGCCGTGTTACTCCAAGTCTCGGCTGGAAAAACCGGAGGCTTCTGGCTTTCATAGACCAGTTGCCGCAGCCTTATTCTAATCCCCGTGAGGGTCAAGCAGGTCCGGGAACTCCAGGAAGATAGGAGGGACTTCAGAGCACCCGAGCAGGATTGAGAGTGGGGAAGCGCAGGGTAGGAGGGAGAAGACCCAGCGTGAAGACGGTCTAGCTAGGAACACAAGAAAGCGGGGTTCCATCAGGTGCTCCTAATTTGCCTGAGGAAGAGCTGAACCCCTGCCTGGTGAGCGCAGCGAGACGTGGGAGGCTGGCACCCGTACAATGCATCAGTGGAACTTTCATAAGAACTGTGAGTAAAGGCTCGGATGACTGCACCGTACTGCCTCCGTCCATTATTTCAGCTGCGCCATCTTTCCCTCCCTGCACTACAACGCCCAGCACAACCCTCGCTTTCTACACTGCCCTGAGGCCTGCCGCTCCACCTGTGGGGAGCCGTTCCATCATAAGCTGCCCTAACATCTGCCTCATAGGACTGCTCCGCAGCGGCGGCTCCCTTTAGCCGTATTCCGCAGGTGGCGTCACGAACTTTCCAAATCCCCCATAAATAATTCCCCTTTTTGTTGACCGCCCTGGGACACGGACCGGGCCAGCCACCGTGATATCCCACACCAGCATCCATAGAGGCCCGGTTGCCGAGTACCCCATGGCCCTGGGGGCGCGTCATAACCTCACCGGGGTTTTTAGGGTTACTGCAGAAAGAGGGAAGCACAATCTCTTGATTACAGTGGAATCTGGATACTACTTTCGGAAGGTATGCCGGATCTGTACGCAGGATGACCCGGTCCTCATGAATTTGGGTGTATGGGGGATCAACAGAAAGGGCCTGAAGGTCACTCACCCTACGGGCCGACGTTAGGGCCACTAAGAGAATGGTTTTGAGGGTGAGGAACTTTGGAGAGATAACCTGCAGAGGTTCAAATGGGTCGCCAGAGAGTGCGTTTAAAACCAAATTCAGGTCCCAGGGAGGAACTCTGAGAACCCGAACTGGCTTAGCTCTGGAACAGGATTTAATGAATCTAGAGACCCATCTGTTCCCCGCCAGGTTACAATTATAGAGCGCCCCTAGGGCAGACACCTGAACTTTAAGTGTTCCCGTAGCTAACCCCAGGTCACGTCCCTTTTGTAAAAATTCTAGGACATCTTTAATTGGAGGCGTTTCCGACAATGGGGAGTCTATAAAATCCAGGAATTTTCCCCAGATTCTGGAATAAATCTTAGTTGTTATGGGCTTCCTACTACCCAATAGGGTGGAAACTAGGCCTGGTGAAAAACCCCTATTGCTCAGTAACAACCTCTCAAATTCCAAGCCACCAGATGGGAACCTTTGGCTTGTGCATGGAATATCAGCCCCTGGATGAGAAGGTCCGCCCTGTCCGGCAGGACCCAGGGATTCGAGATCGACATTAGGCGAAGCAGGTAGAACCAGGGTCTTTTTGGCCAAAAGGGGGCTATCAGAATTATCCTCGCCCCCTCCTCCCGAATTTTCCTCACAACTGCCGGGATCATTACTATCGGTGGAAACGCGTAGGCCTTCCCGAACTTCCAGGGTATCTGGAGAGCGTCCACAGCATAGGGATTCTCTGTTGGATTTAGTGAACAGAATCTCTCCACCTTCCTGTTCGCCCTGGTGGCGAACAAATCTATGTCCGGTGACCCCCATAGCTGGATAATCTGTTGGAAGACTATCGGGTTTAGAGCACACTCTCCTTGTCTTAAAGTGTGGCGACTGAGGAAATCTGCCCTTGAATTTTCTACCCCCCGGATGTAAAGAGCACTGAGGGATGGGAGATGCTGGTCTGGACCACTGTAAGCCTGAGGTCAGATTCTCCCTGTTTGTCCACCAGGAGAGGGACTTTACAGTCTCCAAAGAAAGAGACAGTCTTTTTTCTAAATGTCCATTGAAGGATTTTTGTGCTGACAGGACCTCCCACTGAAGAAGCCTCATATGACTCTCGGCCCATTTGACTGCCGGGAGACAGGAAGTCATGGAGCCTAGTAGGGACATTGCTCCTCTCAAGGACATCACGGGAGACTTTATGGCCCTTGAGACCAGGCTGATTATTTTGCAAACCTTGTCTTCCGGGAGAAAGCAGGATTGGAGTTGGGAATCTAGGGTCAAGCCCAGAAAGATCTGAGTCCTTGAGGGGGATAGTTTTGATTTTTGAATATTTATCAACCACCCTAGCTGATGTAAAGCTGTCCTGACCTCTAAAAGTTGAGAGGAACAGTGGTCCTCCGATTTCCCTATTATCAGAAAGTCGTCCAGGTAGGGAACAATCACCACGTTTTTGATTTGGAGAAATGCTGTCACCTCCACTATAACCTTTGTAAACACTCTCGTTGCTATTGAGAGTCCAAAAGGTAGGGCAGTAAATTGGAAATGTCTCAATTCCCCTTGGATGAACAGGGCTACCCTTAGGTACTTCTGGTAGTCTGGAAGGATTGGGACGTGATAGTAGGCATCTTTTAGGTCGATAACTGCCATGAAACAAATGTGGTGTAGGAGTTTTACTGCAGAGTTCACTGATTCCATCTTGAAAGTCTGGTTCTCTATCAGCTGATTTAGACTTTTGAGGTTGATAATGGTCCTTAAGGACCCATTTGTTTTTTTTTATCACGAACAGGGGGGAATAAAAACCCCATCCCCACTGAGAATCTGGAACTTCATGAAGGACCTGCTTGTTGACTAAATCTAACACTTCCCATTCTAGGGCCATCTGCTCCTCCCTGGACTTCCTCCTGAAGGTGAACATGAAGGTTCGGTGATGGACCTGACTGAAGCGTATCTTTAGGCCGTTCTTTATGATACTCAACACCCCGGGATTTGAAGTGATGGCTTCCCAAGCTGGGATAAAATGGGAAAGCCTTCCCCCGGCCTCTAGCCTCACGTCATTGGGGAGATTTTTTGGTACTGGAGGATTGTCCTCCAAACATGTAACCAGAGTCCTTTTTAGATCTGGACTCCCATCTTTTCCTTTCTCCCGGAGGGCGACCCCAGTTAAATCTCTTCCTCTGAAAATAGGACCTTTTTGTGTCCCCCGTGAACCCTGGGAAACCTCTCTTCCTGTCGCCAGCCTTCTCCAAAAGCTCGTCCAGCTTTTGGCCAAACAAGAGTTTACCATCACAAGGAAGGGAACATAGTTTATGTATAGATTGTAGGTCTCCTGGGCAACCCTTGAGCCACAGGGCTCGTCTGGCAGCATAAGACAAATTTGCAGACCTGGCAGCGAGTTTAACCGAATCCGCTGAGGAGTCGGCCATAAAAGCAGATGCTGCTTGTAGCAAAGGCAGATTGGAGAGGATTTTATCTCAGGATATCTTTTTATCCTTGAGCTGGTCTCCTAATTGCTGAAGCCACACCATCAGTGACCTAGCGACACAAGTGCCTGCTACCGCTGGCTTCAGGCCCCCTGCCGCTGCTTCCCAGGTGTGACGCAGGAAGGAATATGCCTTCTTATCCAGAGCATCCTTTAGACTGTCCGAATCTTCCAGGGGTAGGGTCGATCTTTTGGATGATCTGGCGACAGACCCGTCAACTTTAGGAATTTTATCCCAGGACCCAGAGACACTATCCTCGAAGGGATACCTCCTTTTAGAGGATGAGGGCAACACTCCTGATTTCTTCGGCTTCCTCCATTCCCGGTCTATAAGGGTCTGAATTTTAGAATTCACTGGAAAGGAGCGCCTCTTTTTTTCCTCCAGGCCAGCGAACATAATGTCTTCCAGGGACCTGGCTGCCTTTTCCTCCCTCAACCCCATGGTAGATCTGACCGCTCTGACCAACTTGTCAGTATCCTCAATAGGGAAACAGGGCCTACCACTGTCTGATGAAGAGAAGGATGCTGAATCAGTGAGGCAAAGATCCTCTGACTGGGAGGATAAATCATAGTCGGAGGAGATATCTTTATGGGTTCTCTTTTTCCCCTTTAGTAACCCTTTCAGGGAATCTTGCACCTCTGAACGGATTACGGACCTCAAATTAGAAGCAAAATCAGGGGTGCTCTCTGCTATGGTTTGGTTAATACAGCTAGCACAAAGCTGTTTCTGCCAATCTATGGAAAGAGGGGCCTGGCATAAGGTGCAAACCCTGTGCTTGTGTTTGGTGCTACTCTTCTTAGGTTCCTAAGGAATGAAGCACATAATAACTTTCCATTACTATTAAGTGACATTCACGAAGATCACTCACCCCTGAAGTCACAAAAGGGTACCGGATTTGGAAGCTGTGGCGGGACATAAGATGAATCCCTTCTGGATGGCCCTGAAGCGTCTGACACCTTACTTCTCCTGCTGCGGTTGCTGCAGCGGCCGTCCGTGTGAGAGGTGTCCGACTGCTTCTTCCGCTGGCGTTGATGAGATGGAGGGGTCAGCTGCTGCTGCTCCTGGCTGTCCTGGTCTGCCATAGCTGCTACACCACAAGAGTATAGGCAACGTTTGACCAGGACAACCCCCCACCTTAAATAGGGCACATCTGGAACCTCCTCCGGTTCTTGTGTCCTCCCCCCTCCTGGCACCCACCGGCCGATGTTTTAAAAAAGCCGGCCGGCAAGCGCTTACAGGGCACCGCCATGTTGGATCCGGATGCCGCCCTCAAACGTCATCGGGCATGCCTCTCCTAGCGTGCACCGCGCCATGACGTCAGGCGCGTCACACCCGGAAGACGCCGCTCCCGGCGTGCAGCCAACCAGGAGCCTGCAACAGGGAGATGACAGTGCAGCGGTCTGCGGGGAGCCAGAGCTCTCCACACCGCCTGCGCAGGCTCGGACACGGCTCCAGGGAACCGCGAACGGCGCTTCTGGAACCCGGTGCACAGGTTGGTGCCCGCTCTTCCACACCGGAACAGGCCCAGGTAAGTATGGACACCTTTCTTCAGACAGGTTCCCATCAAGGACAGGAAACCAACTGAAGCGAGCGAGAGGTACCGCCCTTTTATTTCAGACGGTTTCCTGTCCTTGGTGGGGCGGATCCCTCTCTCAAGGTGTGTCGCCATGGGTGAGGGGGAAAAAAAAAAGTTTCTCCAACTTCTCCATTCTGTCTGTGAAAATCAAACCACACTCAGATGACGTCGGAATGCAGTCCAATTTTTTTCATGGACCCATAGACTTTAGACTTGCATTGCTGATTTTGATCCCAACACTCGGATCGAAATCAGACATGTGCACTGCCCCATAGAATATCATAGGTATGTGAAAATCAAGTATAGCACTCGTACGAGAAAATCAGTCGTGTGCATGAGCTCTTAGACACAAAACAGGAGCACTCGGCACAGTGAGTGCTTCTGTGTATGGGAGAGTTGGGCGATACAACGGCCGCTTGAACGATCGGCCAGACCACTGTTCTTCCAACTTTCCGCTTGCCCCTTTTTCCTGCTTTCAACATGTGGACTTCAATAACTGTTTATTTGCAATTTGTATAACATTTTTTTCAAGGGATGGGTCACAATTCCTGAATATTACATGGATCAGAACGGCAGCCTCATTTAATATAAAAATGATTAATAATTGGGAACTCCTCGCCCCTCCACTTGGCTCATGATGTTATTCTTTCTTTGATCAGTAAAATAGGGGAGTGAACGCTCTACGGTTTCCAAACATAATATTTGTCACAATACAGAATGTTGATAGTCCCCCTGCTGACACGGCGTTTCCTGATAATGAAAGTCACGTCTCGCTAGTTCATCGTCATATAATATATTACATTTTAATTATTTTTTTTTTACCCAACACTGAGAACAAAGAAACAGACATAAAAAATATGCAAGGAGCAATCGGCAACTGTTTCCTATTAAGGAGTAACAGATGCCAGGGACGGGGTAATTGCAACTGTGTTGTATCTTCAAAATATCTGTTTGCTGTCAGTTAAAGGGATTCTCCAGGAATAGAAAAAAATCTAATAACTATAGGAAATGTCATTATATATTCCTAAATGCATTTAATTAGAAAATCACAATGGTTTTGTCTAGGGAGGTGATCACTATAAAAATAAAATGGCCACTGCCCATAAACACTGATAGAAACCTGTCCTTGAATGTTTGTACATGAGCATGTGCAATGGGGATCGCAACTGCGGAGACCTGATGATAATCTATACCGTGTGGTATACCGCTAATAGCAGAACACGTGACAGCTATGGGGCCCATGGAAGAGGGGGCCCGGTGCTGACACTACACTTTTAACTGTATCTGCACCATGGATGTACTGTAGATCGTTGAAAGCAATGATGGAACAGGGAGCAGGCAGCTGTCAGCTCCTTGCTCCATTATTCTCCCTGTGCATCTGAGGTCTGATGTCTCAGTTTATCGTACGTATGTGGAGCTTCAGAGCACACATACTGCAGAGTGGAGCAGCGAGGTAAGGCAATTAGTTTTCTTTTATACTGTGGGGAGGGGGGGGGCATTAAACTGTGTGGAGGACATTATACTAATTGGGACCATTACACTGTTTGGAGACATGTGCAGGGGGTCAATATACTATTTGGAGGGCAGTCCCTCACTCAGTATGATGGACCCTATAGCCCACCCCCCACTCAGTATTATGCTCCCACAGCCCCTCTAGTCAATTTGATGGACCCCCACAACTTCCCACTCAATGGGATAGCCCCTACAGCCCACCCCCCACTCAGGATCAAGGCCTCAATAGCCCACACTCAGGATGATAGCCCCCATAGCACCTCACACCCAGTATGATAAACCTCAAAAGTGTGGACATGAAAAAACAAACAAAAATAACTACTTAGCTACTCTCGTTTTACCTGGTGCACTTCTCAGGTCTGTGCAAAAATAAAATAAAATAAATGATGTTACAAGGCAAGCTTTCAGGACAACTTATATCATGTTATACCATACCATGCCTGAGAAAGGGACCTAAATTGTCCCGAAAGCTTGCCTTACAACATCATTTATTTTATTTTTGTTAGCCATTAAAAGGTATCATAACTGCAATATTATCTTGTTTTTCCCACTGACAGCAATCTTTTCTTTCAACTGGCTAACACGGTACCAAACCACATTTTTCTTTTAACTAAGTGTGAGGACTCCACACACCAGTCATAATGTAGTGACGTTATCATGACTGTAATGTGCCAAATCTGTTGACTTCCTGATCCACTGCAAAGGTTTCCGCTTCCTGACGATGTGCATAGCGCTGAAATTGTAACGACAAGTGTGGTGGGTTACGGGGAGTATGTGCTGTGCGTCATCAGGTTCCCAAATCATGGGCGCCATAGCAGCCTCGTAGTCTGCCACTATGGATGTTACACCCCTTCTCAGAACCCCCGGTATGTCCAGCATCAGGGTAGACAGCAGTGTGCGCAACTTCTTCTTACCTCAGCACTCCTGGTATCTCCAGTAATAGATCATATAGCTAGGGTGGACAGCAGTGCGAGCAGCCTCTTCTTACCTCAGCACCACTGGTATCTCCAATATTAAATCATATACTGTAGCAAGGGTGGACAGCAGTGCAAGCAGCCTCTTCTTACCTCAGCACTCCTGGTATCTCCAATATTAGCTAATGAGGAAGCGGCACGTCCTACTGCATATGCTCACCGGCTCCTGTTCTAACATGCTAGGACAGGTTTCTGTCATTGGAACAAGGCAGCACCTATTTTAGTTCTAGAGTGATTGCCTACCTTGACAAAACAACTGAGATTTGAAAAATAAAGTTAATTAGGAATTCATTTGACATTTTTTTTTTTTATAGTTACTTATTTTTTTTTTCTATTCCCAGAGAACTTTAATAACAAGTGACATTAACCCTTTCAATTACAACTAATTAGAGAACTGAAGTATTGCCCCATAGTGTTCCACAAAATGCTTAGACCCAGCCAACCTGATGACGCCATTATCATTCATAAATTCCACTTATAGAGTATAAGGAGCTGACTATTTCTCCTCCAATATGAAGCTTTTCTCTAGGAACAAAATAACCTGCTGGATTGCATGTAAGACATAATTCGACATACCATTATTGATTGAAATAGTACGGATCATGGTGTGTACATTATATGCCTGTGCAAAAAAATATTTAAAAGTAATTTAGTTGTTTTTTATTAAAAGGAGAATAGTAGCAAGACAAAATCAAGACCTCTTTGGGCAACGTTTATTTTCATCAAAATAACAAAAAAACTTGAAACAAACAGATATTAAGCTCACATTTTTGTTTTATATCATAATTTAGAAACAGAATAAATACACAACATTAAAAGTATGTGAAAATATTACCACAAATAAAGATTTGGTTATAAGAGGGGTACCTTGTACATTGCCCTGATGAAAAGAATATATAGTTCCAAAAGGCGTATAACCTTTATTGTTATAAAATATATAGATTGATAGAGAAGGAAAAAAGCTTTTTTTACTTTAATTTTTTTTTACAAACAAACAGTGCCATACCGGTCCACAGGTTGTGTGTGGTATTGCAGCTCAGCTCCATTCAATGACAATATATAGACAGGTATGGCACTGTTCTTATAGGTATGCTGCCATGTGTCCTTTCTACAAGTTATTCTCAGCCGTCTGCAGATTCATGCGGTACTAAGAAAACTTTTACGGATCGGAGAACAATGTTCCAAAAATATACATGCATTTAGAATAAATTAAAAAATAAACTTAATTTAAAAAAATATATATTAATTGCAAAGCTTCGATATAGGATATTGTTTTATGTAGACTTGAAAATCAGTTGAGAAATAAAATTCACATAATTTAATCAGTCCAATGAACAACTCACATGGAGCTATGTGGTCGCCTTCAGCCTGATGACGATGCCGATTGAAAAATCCATTTGGACAGATCTCGTAAAGTCAAAATGATCAGTCGTAGAAGCCGACATTTCTCCACCCTGGGTTTCCACAATGGCAGGGCTTTATAGAGCTCTCCAGCCCCTTTGCTACAACTCCAAATACCGACACATTTGGAGACTACTGCTTTTTAGAGTTTAGCAAAAAGATTTGCGCTGCCCTGGTCCGGCACACAGTCCAGTCCCCCATGGAAGCTGGACCAAGGCAGTCATTACTTGTATGCCGGTATCCTCGACACCTCTTATACTTACTAGGCCCAGCGACGTCATGACTTCACATGAGGCCTTGAGTGACGGCACAAGGCTTAGTAAGCACAGGAGGCGCCCAAGATGACCAATGCATAAGTGAAGACTTCCTTGCTCAGGCCTCCACCAAGGCCCAAACTGGGCGCCAAACTAGGGTAGCAGAAATGATTTTGCTCAACTCTATACTATGGATATTAATGGCCTTTGCGCAAGTCAAGTTTTTTCTAAAAAAAAAAAAAAAAAAGAATAAAAAAGTTTCTAAACACTACCAAAGTCGTGTTGAGTTCTCGAAACATGTCCTTTATTTTGGAAATCAGTGAAACACTTGGAAAGCAAACTTCAGCAGTGTGATCTTCATATTCATAAATTATTATTTTTTTAAGCCATTTCTGGGAAATTTGAGATGTCTTCAGCCCATCCTTTCTTCACTTGGATAAGTAATGTACCAGTTATAGAGCTCGAGCTTGTCCAAAGTCAATGGTGGCCACCACAGGTCGGACTAACATTAGAAAGTAATTTGCTTGTTGTCAGGGAAGTCTAAACAAGGTCAAAGTGTTGCTTATTCAGATATACATTTTCTATTACTTAATTATTAAATAAACAATATTAAAATCACAAAACCTTTCGCAATAAAATAACTTAGAAAATTCAGATATATTATATAAGGTTTGGATAAAGCTTTCAGGACTGGATTAAGATGGCCGTGTGTAACTTTAATTAAAAAAAAAAAATTAAAGTGTCCATCATTTCATAGTCTGGTCACAGTTCTGGTGAGGTAAAGCATGTGTACAGTTATATAAATGCCTGAAACAATCTTCATCTAAACCGATACAAAGCAATATTATTAACAAAACGGCACCTGGAATCTAGGCCATTATGGGTAGAAAATGGCTCTAACTCTGAAAAAGATCTAAAAAAATATTAATTATACAATGTAATTGTTGTGCTACCAAATTGTTTAATAGGAATCTTAAAATGTCATTTAAAAAAAGCATCAATTGTCAGACTGGAGCAGTTTGTCTTGGCTTTCTTAGACGCGGGCTTCTGCTGTGCTGTTCCGGGTCTGTTGGGAAAAAAAATTAAGCAAAAGGTCAGAAATCAATCAAACATATCATACCAAGCATTGAGCTAGATAAAGACATCTTTCCACAACAATTGCTGTAGAAACTGTTCATAGAAAGACTTTATAGACCAGGGATCTCAAACTCAGCTGGGCATGTGGGCCGCACACGGAAAAACATTTAATTTGGGGGGTCGCATTATTTGCATGACAAAGTGACATTTTTAGTGATACCATTTTATTTTCTATACACCTTTTGAACTGGTCCTCATCTTGCAGACATGGTCCCCCCATCCAGGTCCCCCATATTGCAGACATGTCCCCCCCCCCCAATACTGCGCACAGGGTGTCGTCCCCCCCCCAATACTGCGCACAGGGTGTCCCCCCCCCCCCCCCCAATACTGCGCACAGGGTGTCCCCCCCCCCCCAATACTGCGCACAGGGTGTCGTACCCCCCCAATACTGCGCACAGGGTGTCCCCCCCAATACGGCGCACAGGGTCCCCATCCCCCCCCAATACGGCGCTCAGGGTCCCCGTCCCCCCCAATGCGGCGCACAGGGTCCCCGTCCCCCCCAATACTGCGCTCAGGGTCCCCGTCCCCCCCCCCCATACTGCGCTCAGGGTCCCAGTCCCCCCCCCCGTTCCCAGTCCCCGTTCCCAATACTGCGCACAGGGTCCCGGTCCCCGTTCCAAATACTGCGCACAGGGTCCCGGTCCCAGTCCCCAATACTGCGCGCACAGGGTCCCCGCCCCCCCAATACTGCGCACAGGGTCCCCCCCCCCCAATACTGCGCACAGGGTCCCCGCCACCCCCATACTGCGCTCAGGGTCGCCTCCCCCCCCCATACTGCGCACAGGGTCCCTGTCCACCCCAATACTGCGCTCAGTGCCCCCCGTGGTGTATTTCACATGACAGAGAAAAAAAAAAAAAGATTCTCACCTGTCTGCGCATGGCAGTGACGTCATACGCTGCTGTGCTGGGATGCGGATGTCAGCTGCTAGTCTCTGATAGGCTGGCGGCTGGCACTGGTATTGCTGTGTGCAGAGAGCCGGTCTATGCGCGGCAATACACTGCACTACAGCGCTGATGTCGGCGGCTGCTGGAGAGAGCCGCGATCGTTACGGGGTCTGTGCCTGCGGGCCGCATGAAGCAGCCGGAGGGGGTGCATGCGGCCCGCGGGCCGGGTGTTTGAGACCCCTGTTCTAGACATTGTACAACTGGACTAAGTCCTAATTCAGACGTCAGTTTTCTTAACGTACGAGGAAAACAGACAGTTTCATCACAGTTTGGTCTGAGTTTCATTCGTTTTTTTTACCGATAAGGGAAATAAAAAAAAATTTCTCCTATCAGTCAGTGAAAAACTGACAGAACACAGACGTACCCAAAAAAACAGATCGCACTCGTAATATATGAAAAACTGACGTGTGAATGAGCCCCAAGTCAACTCTTTTTTATGACCCGCTCCAAAATGGTTTGTGTCCTTATGCAATCCCTTAGCAATACTTCTCTCTACAATTAGACCTCACTTTCTTCACTTACACGGCGTATATTTTTTTCTTAAAATCTTTATTTAAGTTTAATTACATGTATATGTATATATTCTGATGTATATTTTACTTTTTTGATCTGTTTAGTTTTCTGCATAATCATGACATGCACAAATTTCTTTTCTGTATGAACTTTTGTTATTTTTTTCATATGTAAATTTTGCAATATATATTTCTGTTTCATATATATACACATGCATACAGGGTGGGCCATTTATACACGTAAATTAAATGGGAATGGTTGGTGATATCAACTTCCTCTTTGTGTCACATTAGAAATATGGGAGCAACGGATACTGGAAGCCTGTGCTAGCATTTCTTCTGCGGTGTTGCTATCAGTGTGTCAAGAGTGGGAGAAGAGGGTTGCATTGACAATCCAACACAGTGGGCAGCACTTTGAACACATTTTATAAGTGGTCATAAACTTGTAAATAACTAATGATAGAATAAAGTTGCGATAAAACCAAGCACACACCGCCATGGTCACCACCCATCTGGAAAAGTTTTCCCCCTCCCATATACTAATGTGCCACAAACAGGAAGTTGATATCACCAACCATTCCCATTTAATTTAGGTTTATCCATATAAATGGCCAACTATGTATGTATGTATGTATGTATGTATGTATGTATGTATATATGTATGTATGTATGTATATATGTATGTATGTATGTATATACACTGCTCAAAAAAATAAAGGGAACACTCAAATAACACATCCTAGATCTGAATGAATGAAATATTCTCATTGAATACTTTGTTCTGTACAAAGCTGAATGTGCTGACAACAACATCACACAAAAATCATCAATGGAAATGAAATTTATTAACCAATGGAAGCCTGGATTTGGAGTCACCCTCAAAATAAAAGTGGAAAAACACACTACAGGTCGATCCAACTTTGATGTAATGTCCTTAAAACAAGTCAAAATGAGGCTCAGTATTGTGTGTGGCCTCCACGTGCCTGTATGACCTCCCTACAACGCCTGGGCATGCTCCTGATGAGGTTGCGGATGGTCTCCTGTGGGATCTCCTCCCAGACCTGGACTAAAGCAGTGGTCCCCAACCTTTTTTGCACCAGGGACCGGCTTGAAGCAAGATCATTTTTCCATGGCCCAGCAAGGAGGGGGTGGGGTGGGCGGGGCTTTGGTCATATGGGGGCGGGGTAATGGAGGGATTTGGAGTTTAGTGCATACTTATCATATAGTGTAGACCAGGTCCCCGCCAGGAGCTATGCCAGGAGCCCCACATAATGTGCTGTGCCAGGAGCCGCATCACTGAGGCCCCATCACGCCCTGCAGCAGGACAGGGCAGCTGTCCTGACAGCTGCTGTTCAGCTGCATTTACTTCATCCCAGGGGCGGACACAGACTGTAGTGGGCCCCTGTGCAAGAAATTTTTGGGGCCCCCCCCCGCCCTTCATAAGGCAACAAAGTTATGTAAACATAACCCCCCCCCATGTGCATCTCTCACCCCCCCATGTGCAGCTCACCCCCGTGCATCTCTCATCCCCCTCCGTGCATCTCTCATCCACCCCCCGTGCATCTCTCATCCCCTCCGTGCATCTCTCATCCCCCCCGTGCATCTCTCATCCCCCCCGTGCATCTCTCATCCCCCCCGTGCATCTCTCATCTCTCCCCTCCCTCCCATGTGCATCTCTCATCTCTCCCCTCCCTCCCATGTGCATCTCTCATCTCTCCCCTCCCCCCATGTGCATCTCTCATCTCTCCCCTCCCCCCATGTGCATCTCTCATCTCTCCCCTCCCCCCCATGTGGATCTCTCATCTCTCCCCTCCCCCATGTGCATCTCTCATCTCTCCCCTCCCCCATGTGCATCTCTCATCTCTCCCCTCCCACCCATGTGCATCTCTCATCTCTCCCCTCCCCCATGTGCATCTCTCATCTCTCCCCTCCCCCCATGTGCATCTCCCATTCCCCCCACTCCTAGTTAATTGTATTTAAAAAAAATAAAACTTGTTATACTTACCCCCATGCGATCCCTGCAGAATCCTGGCGCTCGTCCAAATCGCTGACACCAGGTTCTCCTGACTTCCGGCCATGTGACGGCGCCGTCACATGACCGGAAGTCAGGGGAATCATGAAGGTGCTGCCGCAGCAGCGCTAAGATGTCCCGGACCCGGCGCTTAGCATGGGGCCGGGGGCCCCATGAGGAGAGAGACGCACAAGAGGGGGGCTCCGAGGGGGCTCCTACCGGCCGGGCCCCATACTGGAGTCAGGGCAGTCATGCCCTGATGGCGGCCCTGCTGGAGGCTGGAGGGGCCCCCTCTCCCCGCGGACCGGCTGAAAAACCCCAACGGCCCGGTCCTGGTCCGCGGACCGGCGGTTGGGGACCTCTGGACTAAAGCATCCGCCAACTCCTGGACAGTCTGTGGTGACATTGGTGGATGGAGCGAGACATGATGTCCCAGATGTGCTCAATCGGACTCAGGTCTGGGGAACGGGCGGGCCAGTCCATAGCTTCAATGCCTTCATCTAGCAGGAACTACCGACACACTCCATCCACATGAGGTCTGGCATTGTCCTGCATTAGGAGGAACCCAGGGCCAACCGCACCAGCATATGGTCTCACAAGGGGTCTGAGGATCTCATCTCGGTACCTAATGGCAGTCAGGCTACCTCTGTTGAGCACATAGAAGGCTGTGCGGCCCTCCAAAGAAATGCCAGCCCACACCATTACTGACCCACTGCCAAACCGGTCATGCTGAAGGATGTTGAAGGCACCAGATCGCTCTCCACGGCGTCTCCAGACTCTGTCACATCTGCTCAGTGTGAACCTGCTTTCATCTGTGAAGAGGACAGGGCGCCAGTGGAGACTTTGCCAATCCTGGTGATCTGTGGCAAATGCCAAGCGTCCTGCATAGTGTTGGGCTGTGAGCACAACCCCCATCTGTGGACGTCGGGCCCTCATTCCACCCTAATGGAGTCGGTTTCTAACAGTTTGTGCAGACACATGCACATTTGTGGCCTGCTGGAGGTCATTTTGCAGGGCTCTGGCAGTGCTCCTCCTGTTCCTCCTTGCACAAAGGCGGAGGTAGCGGTCCTGCTGCTGGGTTGTTGCCCTCCTACGGCCCCCTCCACTTCTCCTGGTAGCGCCTCCAGCCTCTGGACACTACGCTGACAGACACAGCAAACCTTCTTGCCACAGCTCGCATTGATGTGCCATCGTGGACGAGCTGCACTACCTGAGCAACTTCTGTGGGTTGTAGAGTCCGTCTCATGCTACCATGAGTGTGAAAGCACAACCAACATTCAAAAGTGACCAAAACATCAGCCAGAAAGAATTGGTACGGATATGTGGTCTGTGGTCCCCAAGTGCAGAACCACTCCTTTATTGAGTGTGTCTTGATAATTGCCAATAATTTCCATCTATTGTCTATTCCATTTGCACAACAGCATGTGAAATTGATTGTCAATCAGTGTTGCTTCCTAAGTTGACAGTTTGATTTCACAGAAGTTTGATTTACTTGGAGTTATATTCTGTTGTTTAAGTGTTCCCCTTATTTTTTTGAGCAGTGTGTATATACATATATATATAAGTATATACACACACACACATACAGTGCATTGTGAAAGTATTTGGCCTCCTTGAACTTTTCTGCCTTCAAACATAAAGATATAAAATTCTAATTATTTGGGAAGAATCAGCAACAATTTGGACACAACCGTGAAGTGGAACAAAATTTATTGGATATTTTAAACTTTTTTAACAAATTCAATACTGAAAAGTGGGGCGTGCAATATTATTCGGCCCCTTTACTTTCAGAGCAGCAAACTCACTCCAGAAGTTCAGTGAGGATCTCTGAATGATCCAATGTTGTCCTAAATGACTGGTAATGATAAATAGAATCCACCTGTGTGTAATCAAGTCTCCGTATAAATGCACCTGCTCTGTGATAGTCTCAGGGTTCTGTTTCAAGTGCAGAGAGCATCATGAAGACCAAGGAACACACCAGGCAGGTCTGAGATACTGTTGTGGCGAAGTTTAAAGCCGGATTTGGATACAAAAAGATTTCCCAAGTTTTAAACATCTGAAGGAGCACTGTGCAAGTGATCATATTGAAATGGAAGGAGTATCAGACCACTGCAGATCTATCAAGACTCGACCGTCCCGCTAAACTTTCATCTCGAACAAGGAGAAGACTGATCAGAGATGCAGCCAAAAGGCCCATGATCACTCTGGATGAACTGCAGAGATCTACAGCGGAGGTGGGAGAGTCTGTCCATAGGACAACAATCAGTCGTACACTGCACAAATCTGGCCTTTATGGCAGAGTGGCAAGAAGAAAGCCATTTCTCAAAGATATCCATAAAAAGTCTTGTTTGAAGTTTGCCACAAGCCACCTGGGAGACACACCAAACATGTGGAATAAGGTGCTCTGGTCAGATAAACCAAAATCTAACTTTTTGGCCACAATGCAAAACGATATGTTTGGCGTAAAAGCAACACAGATCATCACCCTCAAAACACGATCCCCACTGTCAAACACAGTGGTGGCAGCATCTCAGCAGGGACAGGGAAGATGGTTAAAATTGATGGGAAGATGGACGAAGCCAAATACAGGACCATTCTGGAAGAAAACCTGTTGGAGTCTGCAAAAGACCTGAGACTGGGACGGATATTTATCTTCCAACTAGACAATGATCCCAAACATAAAGCAAAATCTACAATGGAATGGTTAAAAAATAAACGTGTCCAGGTGTTAGAATGGCCAAGTCAAAGTCGAGACCTGAATCCAATCGAGAATCTGTGGAAAAAGCTGAAAACTGCTGTTCACAAACGCCCTCCATCCAACCTCAATGAGCTTGAGCTGTTTTGCAAGGAAGAATGGGCAAGAATTTCAGCCTCTCGATGTGCAAAACTGATAGAGACATACCCCAAGCGACTTGCAGCTGTAATCGCAGCAAAAGGTGGCGCTACAAAGTATTAACTCAAGGGGGCCGAATAATATTGCACGCCCCACTTTCAGTTTTTCATTTGTTAAAAAAGTTTAAAATATACAATAAATTTCGTTCCACTTCACGATTGTGTCCCACTTGTTGTTGATTCTTCCCCAAAAAATTAGAATTTTATATCTTTATGTTTGAATCCAGAAATTAAGCAAAAGGCAGAAAAGTTCAAGGGGGCCAAATACTTTCACAATGCACTGTGTATATATTATAATTACAATTGGCCTGATTAAAATGGATGTCCAGGCTTGGGACCAAAGTCTGAAGTCACTAAGTAACTACAGACTGCCGAATAGTGACAGCCCCAATCTAGGGCAAGCCCTTTAGTTGAAGAGAGTGATCCGATGTTTATCTGCTCATATTCTGATTTATTTAGTGCATAGAAAAAAATCCTAAGGGTATGCTTCCCACAGAGGGGATCTGCTGAAGAATTTTGAAAGCAGAAAATCTGCTATGAAATCTGGATTGCCAAAAATGCTGCGGATTTCCTTGCAGAATTTATTGACATTGTGCCGGTCTGCGTCATCCACAATTCTGCTTCTATGAAGTGTGTAAATGCCCCTTCCACATCTACCCCCATATTACAATAAGAAATCACTTATCCTCTTTGATGGTGATAAGAGTTCATAGTCACAATCCAGGGATTTACTTGAGGCTGGAAAAGCCGACAAACCCCAGTAATAGACTCCTGATATCTACACCTACCGTTTAGTTCGTGAAGATGATTTATTCCCAGCATTCCCTCTGACTGCGATTCCTGGTGATAACAAAAAAAAATCAAATTAAAAAAATGAGTATTTACAACAAATATGAAGCATCCGACAGTTTGTCCCATATTCCAATAAAACACAAAGATCATGGGAGAAATGTAATATATGCCAAATACTGGTTTTCCACACAAATAAGGTATGGCCTAAAGAGCAATTCCCAAATATACACCGCCTGTCGCTTTTACATCCAATGCTGCACGGATTCTCTAAGAAATCTGCAAGGAGATGGCGGTGCATTTACCATTCTGTCTGCCCTCCATCACTTTTTAATTCTAGGATTTGGATTTTGTGACACAAAAGGACGCTCACCGGGAAATCACACTTTCCATAGACCCAGTGGCTCTCCGCAATCTCTTGCCTATTCGACAGAATAGCCAACCTGATGCATTATTTATTTTGAAGTGCCCGTAATTCCAGGGCGCTATACATGTGAAGATGGTGCAAACAAGGTTTAGTGAACATAAGTATGACATAATACATAGAAATATAGCATAAGGTGCAAAACAAGTACAGTCATGGCCGAAAGTGTTGGCACCCTTGAAATTGTTCTAGAAAATTAAATATTTCTCCCAGAAAATGATTGAAATTACACGTTTTGTTATACACGTTTATTTCCTTTGCGTGTATTGGAACAACACAAAAAAAACTATTTAAAGTGCCTGCATACGCTAATAAACCAGAAGCCCTGAAAACACCATACAAGGTTGTGCTACATTAATTTCCCGAGCGCTTGTAAAACAAATCAAATTAATTTGGGGTTCAAAATGTATAGAAGAGAGTGGATTTCGCTCACACTTTTTAATATCAGAGAAAGATCAGAGAAATCTGCTTCTTTCTCTGCCAGTACTGATCAGTCATTATTAGTGTTGAGCGAGCATGCTCGACACTGCTCGGTACTCGCCCGAGCATCACGCTACTCGGGATGTTCGGTGAGCACCGAGCATTGCCGGGTTACTCGGGCGGGAGCTCGGGTCTCCGCCCTGCATGTTTGGCGCTCTTTACAGAGCCAATGAACATGCAGGGATTGCCAGCCAGTCACTGTAATGCCGCAGCCATGTTGGTTGTGGGCATTACATTGATTGGCTGGCCGCACAGCGTCACCTCGAGTATTTAAAACCGGACACCGCCATCTTGGACACAGTTGCTCCGGATCAACTAGCGTAGGGAAAGCGCTGCTGAGCTAGGGAGAGATTTATACTGCGAAATAGTTAGTGTAGGGTCTGTAACGGCTGCCAGATCAAACAAACAGTCCTTCTCAGGACTAATATCCATCCCAAATATCAGGCAGGCAGGCTGTATAGGAGACGCAGTGGTTATACCAGCAAACGCTGCATTACAGTCCTGTGCTGCTCCTGTTGCTGAAATTTCTCGACTTAGCTCCAGGTCCTGGGGGGCCAGGAAAAATCCTTTTTTTTTCATCTAAATCCTTTTTTTTTTTCCCTCCTTCACACTGTACAAATACCCGTCTTATTAACCTTTTGGTGTCCCCTCCCCCCCCCCAAAAAAAAAGTGTGTCTGTGACAGTTCAGACACAAATATATCTGTTTAAAATAGTGTAGGCCAGAGAAACAGAAGTGTGGTTTTGCAGTTCCACGGTTCAAACCTCTGTATTATCCACTTCTGGGCCATTTGTACCTAAAAAAAAAAAAAAGTTTGAGTGTGTCGCTCACTGTTCAGCCGCAAATATATATATTTAAAAAAGTCTGGTATACCCCAGTAAATTATAACTGTGGTTTTGCCGTCCCACAGTAAAAAATCTCTATTATGCAGCTTTTGGTATTTTTTTTTTTAAAGAAAAACAGTAATAGTGTCTCACTGATTGTTCAGACACAAATATATCTGTTGAAAATAGTCTGGTGTAGGCCCGAGAAATAGAACTGTGGTTTTGCCGTTCCACAGGTGAAATTTCAGTATTATCCTGCTTTTGCCATTTTTTGCCGTAATGAAAAACAGTAATAGTGTCTCACTGATTGTTCAGACACAAATATATCTGTTGAAAATAGTCTGGTGTAGGCCCGAGAAATAGAACTGTGGTATTGCAGTTCCACGGGTCAAATCTCTGTATTATCCACCTTTGGGCCATTTTTACCTAAAAAAAAAAAAAAAAGTTTGAGTGTGTCGCTCACTGTTCAGCCGCAAATACAGTACAGACCAAAAGTTTGGGCACACCTTCTCATTTAAAGATTTTTCTGTATTTTCATGACTATGAAAATTGTACATTCACACTGAAGGCATCAAAACTATGAATTAACACATGTGGAATTATATACTTAACAAAAAAGTGTGAAACAACTGAAAATATGTCTTATATTCTAGGTTCTTCAAAGTAGCCACCTTTTGCTTTGATGACTGCTTAGCACACTCTTGGCATTCTCTTGATGAGCTTCAAGAGGTAGTCACCGGAAATGGTCTTCCAACAATCTTGAAGGAGTTCCCAGAGATGCTTAGCACTTGTTGGCCCTTTTGCCTTCACTCTGCGGTCCAGCTCACCCCAAACCATCTCGATTGTGTTCAGGTTTGGTGACTGTGGAGGCCAGGTCATCTGGCGTAGCACCCCATCACTCTCTTTGTTGGTGACACTAAGCCCCCACAGTGTACAGTTCCTGCGCATCATCCTCCTCCTCCTTCTCATGTTCAGCCTCCATCTCAGATATCACCACATCAGTTACAAGCTGGAAGCACTGCAGTACTGCCTCCGCCAAGCGGCAACAGGCTGTGCTGAAACTCATAAGCTTAGGTGAGAAACCTCACACTGCTTATAAGTTGTGGACAGCTGTGAAAGAGCAGGCACATCTGTGGCTGAGACCGCTGAACCTACATCCAGGCATGGTCGTGTGTGACAATGGCCGTAATCTGGTGGCGGCTCTGAGGCGAGGCGAGATCACACACGTACCATGCCTGGCTTATGTGCTTAACCTCGTGGTTCAGCGGTTTCTTAAATCGTACCCTGAGTTGCCAGATCTGCTCGTCAAAGTACGCCGCCTGTCACCTCATTTTCGCAAGTCATCTACAGCTTCCGCCGCCCTTGCTGTGTTGCAGCAGCGTTTGCAGCTTCCGTCATACCGACTGGTGTGTGATGTCCCCACACGTTGGAACTCTACCCTCCGCATGTTGCAAAGGATTTGTGAGCAGAAGAGAGCAGTTGTGGAGTACCAGCTGCAACAAGGCCGTCGATATTCAGGTCAGACTCCACACATAAGACCTCAGGAGTGGACCTGGATGTCAGACATGTACCATCTTGACAAACTTTGAGGAGTCCACCAAGATGGCGAGTGGCGATGTCGCCATCATTAGCGTCAGCATTCCACTTGTCTGTCTTTTGCAATGCTCTCTGCAGAGAATTAAAGAGGAGGCATTGCAGCCAGAGTATGATGAGATGGATCAAGAAGCCGTAGCGGTCGATTACACACAGCCCAGCCTCATCTCATCCCAACGTGCATTGGGGGACAATGAGGGGGAGGAGGAGGAGGAGGAGGAAGAACAGGAGCTTGTATCATGCGCTGTAAATGGTAGTACCTGTACAACTGTCATACAGTCGGTTCAGCGTGGGTGGCCTGAGGACAGGGGGGAGGAGGAGAGCATGGTCAGTCGTCATCTTGGTGAGGACACGGAAGTCTTGCCCGTTACCAGTCTGGCACGCATGGCTGACTTTATGTTACACTGCCTTAACCGTGACCCTCGCGTTGTCAAAATGTTGGGTGACAGTCATTACTGGTTGGTGACACTTTTAGACCTCAGCTACAAGGAGAACTTTCACTCTCTTATTCCTGAGGTGGAGAGGTCTACAAAAATGGGGCAGTACCAGAAGGCCCTTGCTGCAGAACTGTTAAAAAAATTCCCATCTGAACACGCTAGCGGCAGAGGTCACAGTTCGTTGCCCAACCAAGGAGTACATGCGAGCGAGACGCAACTCCAATCCAGCTGAGGCAGGGGAACACTGTCAACGTTCTGGGACAGTTTTCTCAGACTCTCCCTTCGGACAGACCCTGAGGCGCGGGGTAGTCTCACAAGGAGTGGAAAGTTTCAAAAGATGGTGAGGGAGTACCTTGCCGACCGTACCAGCATTCGCCGTGATTCCTCTGTGCCTTTTAATTATTGGGTATCCAAGCTGGACACTTGGAATGAAGTCGCTCTGTATGCCTTGGAGGTCCTGGCCTGCCCTGCCGCTAGCATGTTATCGGAGCGTGTTTTTAGTGCCGCTGGGGGAATTATAACTGATAAGCGCACTCGCCTGTCAACTGACAATGCTGACAAGGTGACAGTTATCAAAATGAACAAGGGCTGGATTGGGCCAGACTTCTCATCACCACCAAACGACAGCAGAGTAATATAAAGTCAAATCCACTGTGTTATTTCGGGAGGTGGATTCACAAGCACCGCTTCACACCCACACATGGGTATACGCTTCCTCATTTCGGCTGTTTTATGTTCTTCTCCTTATCCTCAGCCTCCACCACCACTATACCACCAGGGTGACCGTGGTCCGTGTTGCCATTATTGAAAGTTCCTCCATCCTGATTTTTGTCAGCTTTTGCTTGGAAGGCATAAGCAAAGAGTGTGGGAGACGCACTCCCCAATAATGGGAATAATATTTTTAAGATGCTGTACTGTATGGCTCTTGTAAGGGGCATTAAAACCGTCTTGTTAAGCTACTGCGACCTCCACGTCTCTTCCAAGGGGCATTAAAACAGTCTTGTTAAGCTACTGCGACCTCCACGTCTCTTCCAAGGGGCATTAAAACAGTCTTGTTAAGCTACTGCGACCTCCACGTCTCTTCCAAGGAGCATTAAAACAGTCTTGTTAAGCTACTGGGACCTCCACGACTCTTCCAACGGGCATTACATTTCCTCCTAATTTTAGTCAGCTTTTGCTTTTCAATGCATAGGCGAACACTAAGGGAGACCCACTCCCCAATAATGGGTAGAAGGTTTTTAGTACGCTGTAATCCACGTCTGTTTCAACTGGCATTGCAGTTCCTCATAATTTTTGGAAAGCCTTCCATTCACTGCTTAGACCAACAGTGCCCAGGAGACCCAGTTGCTATAAATGGAAAAAATGGTTTAGTGAAGGCCCTCTGACCTCCATGTCACTTCCAAGGGGCATTGGAGTGCCTCGAAAATTTTTGGTAGGCATTGCACTCACTGTATGCCCTATAACTGTGTAGCCGAACCGCTCCTTTTGGTACAGAAACATATCCTACAAGACATGTGTGGTTGACTGGCCTGATATTGATGTGAATGGTCCCTGTTCCTCCTGCTCTTTCTCCTTTGCCACCACCTCATCCATCATTCATCACCTGAAGCTTTGTTTTAACGGGAGTCATAGAACTAGGATAGTAGCAGGAAAACATCCAGCAATCCTCGGATGAGGTAGGATATGCGTCAAAACGCTGACCACCTCAGGCCTAGCAGCTACTACATACATGCGCTTGCATTCCAAGAAAACAAAGCAGATGCTAACTTCTATCATCATCATCATGCTCCTCACCTTGCACTCTCAACTCCCCTGATGGAGAAGCCAGGGCCCACCGGAGGAGTCTGGTTCTCTGGTGGGTGGTTGGTTGGCTGCATATTTGCGCTTGCATTGCAAGGAATGGGGGAGGTACAATTGAACACTGCCCTGGGACTAGAACTTGCACGGGGGTAGTTGCAAGTCTGCATCTTCTGATGCGGCAAGGATCACTTATGATGGGCACACTTTTAGGCAGTGACCTGGGTGTCAGAGATGCTTCCAGGGGTCTTCCCTATGCTGTTCCCATGTCTTTTCAGCACTGTATGGATGTGTCACACAGCACATGGCCAGATAAGGTTGTAAAATGTTAAAATGACATTTCACGGTGAATGCATTTGTCACGGTTGAAAGCAATACAAAAGTGCAAAAACGCATAAAAAATGCTACTTGTGAACATGGCTCAAGGTGTGGAGGAGTATTTTTGTTTTTGGTTATTTATTTTACCTTATACACAAGTCTTTACCCTGGAAAAGAAATTCCTTAACATATTTCACAGGAAAACAGTTTCAGTTCAGTTTTTGAACGTTTTATTGTGAGCCTGTAAAAGTGGCTTAATACCTCTGACCACGTTGTTGACAGCAGTGACCTGGGGGTCAGAAATGCTTCCTGGGGCGATCCCCATGCTGTCCCCATGTAATTTAAGCACTGTCACTATCGTTTTGGGCACTTGTTAGGCTTTTAAAAGACTGCCGGGGGTGCCGCCGCAAAAATGCTCGAGTCTCCCATAGACTAACATTGGGCTCGTTGCTCGGGTTGAGCACCTGAGTATCACGGCGAGCTCGGCCCGAGCTTCGAGCACCTGAGCATTTTAGTGCTCGCTCAACACTAGTCATTATCAAAATTCTTAATTCACAGGTAAAATTTTTTATTCAGTGAAGGCAGACTTACCCATTACTGAGATAGGAGATGGCAGTTGGTGCTGATAAGATTCTGTGCAGACAGGAGGAGGAGGAGCTAGAGGCTGAGATCCTCCAGCCTCCTACCCACTCATGTCTATATAGGATCTTATCAGTAGTAACTGCCATCTTCTATCTCAGTAATGTTATATTCTGTCTTCACAGAATATAAATTGTACCCATGAACTGAGAATTTTGAAAATGAAAGATCAGTCCAGAAAGAGAAAGAAGCAGATTTCTCTGATAAAGATATATTACAAAGTGTGAGCGAAATCCACTCTCTTCTATGCGTTTTGAAACCCAAAATAATTTGATTTGTTTTAGAAGCGGTCAGGAAATTAATATAGCACAGCCTTGTATGGTGTACTCAGGACTTCTGGGTTATTAACATATGCAGGCACTTTAAATAGGGTCAGAGACAAAGGAAAAGTTCCCTCTCAACTATAAGCCATTAGGAAGTTTAGGGGCATGAATAGCAATGTGAAACTTCCTCCCACCCAGCAGAGTTATTTCACCATTACACAGGCTTCACAAGACAAGGTAGATACCACAGTCATCATTTTAAATTTTTCAGAGCAACACATAACATTAAAAAAAAAAAAAAAAAAACATACTTCTATCCTGGACCAGCGCTGCTCCTGCGATGTCGGCACTCGTGACATTGTTATGTAATCTAACCACTGGAGTGAATCAGCTTCCGCTGATTGTCTGCAGTGTTCACAGTTCTATCTGATGGAAATATGAAGGCTACAGCCAATTTAGCCACCACTGATAGATTGCAGTGCTCATATGACATAATGTGAGCTGACTGAGGGGAATTGCAGAGCTGAAAATGTAAAAGTCCGGGAGGAAAATATTTGTTCTTTTTTTTATGTTGTGTTGAGCAACTGAAAGGTTATTCTCAAGTCGTCTATTCAGCAGTTCATAATTCTGAAGTTTCCTTGCTTCCTGGTTTCTAGTAGGGTGGGCTCTCCTCCTTGAGTGACAGCTCTTTTGAGTAGAAGAGCTGTAGTATTAGTAGAATTATAAAGCTCAGCACAAATTCTGCTGTAACACATTCAGCTGTTAGTGATTTGTTCTGCTATAACTGTATTTGCATGTAGGAGATAATAGTGTACTTAAAAAAGCACACGGCTCAGGAAAGTGAGAGCCATGATGCTGGGTGCTAGAAGATTGTGATTACACAAAACATGATAGGAGCAGCTTGAGAGGGAGGGGAGGGAGGTGAACAGTTACCTGCTGTATAGACTGTATAAAAATCAATGGACTGGAGAGGGGTGACTGGGATATTAGGAGTTAACTCCTCTCCTGAAATTTAACTACTGCACACATTAGGGCAGGCTCTAGTGGCCGGCCTATAGAAACAAGCTGTACACTATGTAAGATAAAAGCGGCCATTGCAAAAGAATGACATGATATAGAACAATTTAATTGCAAACTTGGTTATTTTCATGCTGTCTAATTAAAGCAATTTAATAACTTTAGAATAGTCCTTTAAGCAGTTAAAGGGGTTGTCCGGTCATAACATATCTGACACCTGGCGACCCTTGCCATCAAATGTTTTTTTGCTCCAGTGGCTGCCAAATGTAAAAGACTTTGAACAGAGCTGAAAACAACATTAAATTAAATGTATAACGGCCCCTATTAAAAAAAGAGCAGTAGCTGTCCTGCAGTACTCGACAGCAGTCGCCTCACACTGTCACACTAAATGGATCTGTGCTTTGCAATGCCGCTCAAATTATATCGGGTGTCCACCGATCCCGATGGATAGGTCATCAATATTTTGTGACCAGACACCCCCCTTAAGAAGTGGCTGTCTAGTGGCGGACAACCCTTTTAAACATGAATGATGTAAAAAACAATGTCATTCAGCATTAGCACAAGGGAGCAATGCAAAGTATTTATAAAGTTGTGTAAGCTTTTATGAAGATTATATCTGTAGTTTGCTCCTTTATAGGAGAAATAATCCTTTTAATATGCTGCCGAATCACCATTTTTCATATACAGTATCTTCCAGTCAAATTTATGTCAGCCGATTTACAAAAAGAAATAGCTATTTCACAAAGGACAAATATTTTGTCAAAAGAATTGTCTGCAAACAAAAATTAACCGTCTAAACAGGTATAAATCACTACAAAGCGCCACCAATGTACATTTACAGGAAGACAGTGATTGATGGACATGAGGTCATTAAGCAGAAAGGTAGGGTTTTACTCCCGTATTCGTCCTGTCTCTGAACATCAGTCATCCTCGTCCATCTAGCTCAGAATAAATCTGTAGTGTCATTCCTTGTGCAGTTTGTGACGCACGGAGGAAGAGGTACTGATGAAATATGGTGACGCGTTCTGAACCTGAAATGCAGCAGAAATAAACCTCCCATTCAGATACACTGTGCATGTATAAGCAATGGAAGCGTCTGCTGTGGCCCCTACGTTGTGCTGACAGTTGGATGACCACTATCGAACACGGAGGTGCTATCCAGTAGATAAGCAAAAAATGTTCCAGCTCCCGTAGATTACCTGTGAAGATCCACAGCATGGAACGCCCCTGCTTGGCTTGAGATGCAGACTAGTGATGAGCGAGCACTAAAATGCTCAAGTGCTTGTTACTCGAATCGAGCAGGTCAGACGCTCAGACCCGCTCAACTGGAGTAACGAGTACAATGGAAGTCAATGGGAAACTTGAGCATTTTTTCGGGCAGACCCTTTGAGGAGGGCAGGAACATCGCTGAAATGGATGGAGACAGCACTCAAATGTAAACGGGAACAGCATGGGGAAGACGCCTGGACGCATCTCTGACTCCCAGGTAGCTGCTGGGAAGTAAATAAAGTGATGTGGGATCCCCCCCCCCATAATTGATGACCAGCCAAGGTAAAGCAGACAGCTGTATGCTTATATCATAAGGCTGGGAAGGTCCATGGTTATTTTGTCCTTCCCAGCCTAAAAATACCAGCCCGCAGCCACCCCGGAATTGGCACATCCATTAGATGCGCCAATTCTGGCACTTTGCCCGGCTCTTCCAGATTGCCCTGGTGTGGTGGCAATCAGGGTAATATTTTTGAGGTTGATGTCAGCTGGCATCAATCCCAGGGGTTAGTGATAGAGAGGCGTCTATCAGACATGCCCAAAAACACAGAAAAAAATACCTTATTTGAACTTCCCTACACTATTCCACGTTCACCAATTTATTAAAAAAAATGTTCCCACAAAGCTCCTCCATCGTAGTCCACGATAGTCAATGTCTCCGGTGTCTGTAAATAGCAGTAAAGTACAGCTATTCACAGGCACCAGGTAGTGAGGTTGTCCTCACTACCGGGCGCCTGTGAATAGCTGTACTTTACTGCTATTCTGGACCTCCACAACTGATGCCCCCAATTAATTCTGCCTCCTAGCAATCCTCACCTACTAGAAACTACTGTAATCTCTGCAACATAAAACCTGTTCCTTTGACCACCACTCCACTGCTTCCTTTTTATGGAGCTCTTTGAAAAGTCCGTTCCATCTGCAATACGCTCCGCATCATCCACAAACTCTTTAGCTCTCGCAATCTATCCTTCCTGGCCCTCACCGAAACATGGCTGCCGCCCTACAACGTGGCCTCACCTGCTGTGCTGGGTTACGGTGGCCTTCAATTCACCCACACTCCTCATCCTGGCAATAGACACAGTAATGGAGTGGGTCTTCTCCTTTGTAACTGCACCTCCAAACTCATCCCACCTCTACCCTCCCTTCTTTTGAAGTACATTCTGTCCGTATCTACTTTCTCCCTCTAACCTGCAAGTGGCCATCATATACAAACCCCTGGGCCCAGCCACTGCCTTTATTGACCAATTCTCCACCTACCCGATCTATCCATCTATCACAATTAACGACACCATGCTTTCTGTAGTACTGGAAGTCCGCAGCCTCGGGATAACCCTACACTCTGCCCTGTCCTTCAAGCCACACATCCAAGCTCTTGCCATCTCAAACTTAAAAATATTTTCGGAATCCGTCCTTTCCTCAACCTCTACAAATGTTAGTGCATGCCCACATCATCTCCCACCTCGACTACTGCAATATTTTATTTATTTATTTTACTCACTTATATAGCGCCATTAATTCCACAGCAATTTACAGACATTGTCGGCACTGTCCCCATTGGGGCTCACAATCTAGATTCCCTATCAGTATGTCTTCGGAGTGTGGGAGGAAACCGGAGAACCAGGAGTAAACAGAAACAAACATGGGGAGAAAACACAAACTCCTTGCAGATGTTGTCTTTGGTGGGATTTGAACCCAGAATCCCTGCGCTGGAAGGCTGCAGTGCTAACCACTGAACCACCGTGCAATATCCTCCTCTGTGGCCTCCCTGCTAACACTCTCTCGCCTCTCCAGTCTGTCCTTAACTCTGCTGCCCGACTCATTCATCTCTCTCCAAGCTACTCCGCTTCTCTCCTCTGCAAATCCCTTCATTGGCTCTGTCAGGGACGCCAGCGATGACACCGTGGAGATCACACCATATCTCACCGCTGCCGTCACTTTGTCAGGAATTCACAGGATTCAGCAGGGATTCGCGAGCACATGATCCCGACTACTCACTACGTAGCTATTGGCAAGCCAGCAGAAAGCGTATAGCGTCACACCTCCAGATTCCAACACATGGAATATGTGTACACACCCCGTACGTTTACTGCCAGCTTCACGATAGCCCAATTAATATTATGCGCTGACACCACCAGCCGAGTTTGAACCATAATACAGGCCTGGCCGGAAACCTGCTTTCTGGTAGCGTATATGGCTTCGGGGGAGGGAACGATTACAGGACAAAAGAAACAGAACTATTAAATTTTATATTTAATCCAAAAGGGAGGCAGAGTTTAGGAAAAATATACAAAGATTTTACAAAAGGAGACAATTACAGTACAGAATATACAGTTACACAAAATAAACAGGATTAAAGAGGAAACTTACTATACAGTTCGCAAGGACGACTCAGTATAGGTGGAGGGGAGACCCTCCAGATTTGACCGTTCTCGAAAAAACCCTTTGCTATAATAAATACATACTCCCGGCAATGAGTACTCATCCATCCTCCGTGGATTCTTTTATGCCTAAGGGGAGACCTGTGCACACACCCACTGGGATGACATCACGGGGGCTGGTCTCCAGCCTTCATATTTTTATTAGAATATCTGGCTTTTGCGATAACTCATCGGTGTTGACCGTAGAGGCCCGAAAACGATACCTTATTTTCAGTTATGATTTTACCTTTCTTCAGAGGCCACACACATAATATAGCTGCAGTCTGTAATTTTGTTACTTTTGCGCCACAGCCCTCCAGCTTACAGTGACGGGAAAATAAGCATATTGTTCCTTAGGCTGACCCTATCACTAAAAATATGGGCATTGCATTTTAATTGGGTTGGTAGCACCTCTCTTGTGCCACCAATTGTTTAAGCTACTTCTGTTGTGGGTGATAATTTGCATACAGACAGATGGTAGATTGTCAGCTCTTCTCTCCTGACAAATACTATAGGGAAGGGGTGAGAGGGACTTCAGGGGGAGAAATTCTTAATATTTTTCTGACAGGCTCCCAATTCCCCAACGTATCCAGTTCAAACTACTAACGCTGACCTACAAAGCTGTCCATAATCTGTCTCTTCCGTATATCTCCAAACTAATCTCCCGATATCTTCCAGTATGCAACCTTCAGTCCTACGAAGACCTCCCCCTCTCCTCCACATTCATAAGTCATTCAATCGCCTCCAAGTCTTCTCCCGAGTATCCCCCATCCTCTGGGACTCTGTGCCCCAACATATCTGATCCTATTATCTGCCGCACTCGGATCTTTCTGACAGAACTTGAAAATCCACCTCTTCAAGACAGCTTTGAGCCTGCAATGACGCCCTGCCACCTCAACAACATCGGAGCTGCCACAACCCCCTAACCTTCTGCCTCCTTTCCCATTATGCTGTAGACCAGGGGTGGGGAACCTTAGGCCTGCGGGCTGTTTACGGTCCTCGATGACCTTTTATCTGGTCCATGGGCAGATTTCCAGAGACAGCAGTGCTTGGGCCGGCAGCTGTATTTTGATGGCTGCTAGCCCATTAATTTCTTCTTGTTCGGTGAGCACGTGCATTCAATGTTCACTACTGAACACTGAGGCGCGTGCAATGAAAGATTACGTCCTGACACCTCTCCCCTCTGTACCTGTCTGTCATTGTTAGTTTGTACACCGTATTTTATATTTGTATCTGGTATGTAACCCCTTCTCATGTACAGCACCATGGAATCAATGGTGCTCTAAAAATAAATAATTATATACATACATACAGTCCATATAAATACAAGGAGGACAATACACAGTAATAGATGCCGAGAATAGGTCTCATACTCCTACTGCCGGCTATAAAACTTTCTAGTCGAGCTGTAAACCTCGAGTGGGCAGTAAAAGTGTTATTTAAAGAGAAAAGTCCTGGCAGGATTTATTATTTTCCACAGGACTTTTGTCTGTGTGCTGGGCACCGTGCCATGTGTACAGATTGTGCTCCTAATGGCTCATTCACCCAGAGCAGGAAGGTGCAGCCAAAGGTCACTGGCAGCTCCCAACACATTCAGGATCTGTTCACACAGTCGTTATTGCAGTGACTACTGATGGCTGGACAAGGCTAAAACCATGAATAATACATAAGTATTGTGGTCCAGAGAGATCACATGGAAATTAATGGATTACGGAAGCATGTGTATTATTAAATAAGAATAATATCAGAATTAAAGGGAACCTGTCAGCCGATTCATGCTGCCCAAACCACAGGCAGGGACCATAGCCAGAGACCAGACTAGTCCAGCTCCACCCCTGGCTGGCTCTTCCTAGCAGGTAAATTGACAGATCTCCCCCGATGTATATACATGAAAGAGACCTGTCAATCAACTAGGGTGGTGAAGGAGAAGCTGGCTGGGGGGGGGGGGGGGGGGGGAGCTGGACTAATCTCATCTCTATGTATGGCCCCCGGCCAGATCTTCAAACTATGTTTTCTCTGAAATGCCTGAGCGTTTCAAATAAATATATACCGGGCTGCAGTCATGCAGCCAGGTTCTGATGCAGCATGAATCAGCTGACAGGTTCCCTTTAAACAATGAAAGCAATTCAGTATTTAGTCCCATAATTCATTGCAGTATAGGATCAAACCACTTAGACTAGGAGAACTATATTCCCACCCACAGGCATAAAGATATCTTTACACATTCACGTGGAAAAAGAAGCAACATATCAATCCTTAAGGTGTTCCTCCTTGAAAAATGCTCCAAATAAGGCAGCGATGCACGGACTGAGCATGAATTCACCAGCATCATGTGAATATATGAGGCTTTCAAGTTCGAGTAAGTGCATGGCGGTAAGTACTAGGACGTGTGAAACTGGCTTCAGACCACTGAAATCAATTCAAGCAAAAAAAAAAAAAAAAAAAAATCTAATATACAAAAACTGCATCAAAAACAATCCAAAAAATTTGAGTTCTAATTTATCAAGTCAGGTGTTCTGCACACTAGTTTTGATGAAGGGTGATTAGGAGTAAGATGCGCCAAATCCATTAAAAGGAGTGTGCCTCTCAATGAATTTGCCATATATGTCAGCTGCTGTTTGGCATAAGAAATTTCTGTATTTCTTACACCACCTTTGTGACGCACAAAAAAAAAAACTGACCAAAAAGGACAACAGAAACACTACTCACTGTTTTGTCACCTTACTTTAGAAAGGTTTTTAGCATTTAAACTGATAATTACGTTTCTATTATACAAGGTCTATAATCTACAATGCACTCACCATTCTGATGACCATTTTTCGGGGGTCTTAGATCCGGTTTGGCAGGATGTTCCTTGAGCTCGTCTAGAATACCCTTATTGAGGCACACATCAACATGCCTATTAAACACTGCGAGGTCGGAGGTATCTTGCTGTATGTTGCACACTGGGCAGATGAACACTGTTTCTCCAGACCACACTGATGAACTTGGTTGTGACGCAGTTTTACTCTCATCCGTTTTTACGTCACTTTTTATTTGATGATTTTCCACAGGGTTTTTACAATTAATTTCATCTTTGCCGGGCTCCTTCTGTACCTGTTGGTCATGGATGGTGCGCATTGTGTTTTTATCAATGACAAAGTCGTCCATGTCTTCGAATAGTGTCGTGGTCACCATTTTGTTTTTAAGGTTCTTTATATGGACATCTCTCCCGAAGCAGTCAGAAAAGCCTTCATGACTTTTTTTGGCTTGATCATTATTTTCTCCAAGTACGTTCTCACATTTGCCTATTTCAGTGTTATCGGAAGGAGGAGATTTACTGAGACATCGGTCAATATGTCTATTAAATGCCTGCAAATCCCAATCACTCTGCTTCATCATGCAAATAGGACAGGTGAAATCAGGTTCTTGGCAAATCTGGTCCACCTGGGTTATGTCCTCCTGCTGGTCGCATGGAGCCGGTGTCACGCTCTGCTCCCTGCTCGTGTCTGCGCTTCTCGTGGACCCTTGCTCCCGACTCTCTTGTTCCAGCCCTAGTTGTCTGGCTGCACGTTTCTGATTAAAGAAACTTTGTCGTTGTGGGGCCGGAGTCTGGGTTATTTGGTCAGAATTGTCAGCCATGTCTGAGCACTTAGGTTTTATAGCTTTGCTTAAGCCCAGGAAACTAGTGATACTTTTCTGATATTTTCTGTCATCTTCTGATAAAAATCCAGAAATCCTTACACCTGAAAATGACAGTAGTTAAAGAAGTCAAAATTTAATTCTGTAATGGTCTAAATAACAGTCTTGGATTCATCCTTGGAAAATATACTTGGGATTTTAATCTGACAAATGAATTGATCCTTTGTCATCTTCCCATCCTCTACACGGTCTCCTCCAGGGACACAAAGGGAACCTTTCTTCATGTTGTCACCCACCTTATCAAATCTATCACGTACAGCAGTGTTTCCCAAACTCCAGCCCTCATGGCCCCCAACCGATCAAAATTTCAGGATCTCATTATTGCTCAGGTGATGGACTTATTATCAAGGCATCAGAAATTGCCACAGGATCTCTCACCTACGCAAAACTAAGGAAATCCTGAAAACAATCTGTTAGAGGCTGTGAGGACTGGAGTTTGGGAAACACTGATGTACAGCTTCTACCATCTCTAAAATTAAAGGGAACCTGTCAAGTCTCCAAACATTTTTTATTTTTTTTTTAACTTGTTCTATTGAAGATTATCCAACATAACCAGGTTACATCATAGAACAATAGAACAAACAGTATTTCTCATTGCTCATTAATACTGTCTGGCAAAGTTAACCTTGAACTTAACATACCATGGGTCCAATATCTTAACCAAAACTAGAAGACACCCATGTCAGGCAGCAAATATCACATTTTATCATGAGAGAATACTCCTCATCACCTCGAGACTAATGTGTTAAAGGGGAATCAAAAAAAGGCTTCTATACCTTATCAAATTTTTGAGGACAATGTCTAGCTTTACACCTCACTCTCTCATAGGAAGCTGCAGCATTTGCCATATTGACCCAGTGTTAAATTTGTGGGGGTTTTCTATCAATCCATCTCATGGCAATAGCCCTGCGAGCCAAAAACAATGTCTCCATGAGAAGAGTGCAAGGGTAGTGAGGCCAGGTCTCCTCATCAACGATCCCTAATAAACACACATTGGGGCAGAGTGGTACAGGGGGTTGTAGGATCTCAAGGAGGATAGCTATGACCTCCTTCCAAAAGTCTGCAATAGGAGGGCAATACCACATCAGGTGTATAAAATCTGCCCCCTCTTCCCCAGGATATATACTTGTGCCAGTATATTTACCCCCAAGTTTGACCAAAACTGAGCTTCTTGGGAATGTAGCAATTCAGGAAGAGCACGGTTAGGCTATGTGCCCACAATGCAGAAATGCTGCATATTTTTTCTCCCTGGCAGGAAAAACGCATGCGGTTTTTACATGCGTTTTTCCCGCCAGGTAGAAGCGTTTGTCAAGCGTCTTTGCATGCGGGTTATCAAGCGCTTTTCCAAGCGATTTTGGCATCACTTGGAAAAGTGCTTGACAACTTGTTCACACTATATAAATCCATGCAACCGTCATGGATTTATATAGTGTGACCAAGTAATAGTTTAAAAAAAAGAAAGAATAAGAATGGTAAAAAATAAAGATTATACTTAGCTTCCGATGGCCCCCGGTGTTTCTCCACTACGTCTGGTCTGTTGTACGGGTCACGGTGGTGTGAAAGGACCTGCCATGGCGTCATTTAGTCATGTGACAGGTCACGCAACCGCTGACATCGGCGGTCGCGTGACCTGTCATATGACTAAATGACGTCATGGCAAGTCCTTTCACACCACCGCGACCCACACAACAGACCGGACGCATCGCTGAGGAGACCGGAGGCCATCAGAAGGTACGATAAGTATAATCTTTATTTTTTAATTTTACTTTTTTTTTTTTTTTTTTTTTTTTTTACAGGTTCTATGATACCTGACTCTGGATGAGAGTCTCCTCTTCTCCAAACCCGGGTACCATCCGCACATTGAACCGCATGATATCCGCTTGTGCAAATGTGCTCATCCGGATATTATGTGTTTCAATGCAAGTCAATGGCGGCAATTACACTGCGTGTCCGCAAAATTAATGGACATGCTGCGGATTTTTCCGCAATGATAATCCGCAGCGGAAATTTCCGCAGCATGTGCACAGAACATGTGGATCATCATTGGGGACCATGGGGCACGAATTACCAAGCGTTTTCGCTGCGAAAATTCCGCAGCAAAAACGCTTGAAAAAAGCATAGTGGGCACGCAGCCTTATGCCATAAGGGGGACTCGGCTACTGTGTCCTTGAATCGAAAAATCTGTTTGGTGGCTTTCCACACTTGCACCGCAAGTCTGTGAATTGGCAAGAAAGAGCGTGAGTATTGCTCGGATGTCTCCAAGACCCCCCATAAACTCTGAAGACTCAAACAGTGAGCAAGGTGGTGATCAGAAATAGGCAAATGATTATCTGCTATCCAGTGTTGTAGAAAGCGAAGTTGGCCAGCTACGTAGTACAAGAAGTAGTCCAGGAGTGGCGCACCTGCCTCATCCTTGGGCTTCTGAAGAGCGGTCAGTTTTAGTTTGTGTCAGTTTGAGCCCCATATAAAGGATGATAAATGGGAGTTGATCACGGCAAAGACCTTCTGTGGGAGTTCATCCCCTATCTTCCATCCCATGGTGCTTAGAGGTAACAACATGGATTTCTGCCCGTTTATTTTTAGACCAGAGATCCTGCCAAATTCATCAATCAGATCCATTACCAAAGGCAGTGTAACCCTTGTGTAACTCAGTGTAACTCTGATAACCGTCTCGGCACCTATACGCTGCGGAGTTGGCTGTCAGTCAATGTGCCGGGACATGCTTACAGCTGCACTCACTGTGTACTGAGCAGTGACTAAATCCACGCCTCTATGACTGAAAGCCGGTGGCTGCCGGGAGGAATAAAGCTAATTTTCTTCCCGTAGCTGCACTTTCAGCAAGGCGGTTGGACACATTGGAATTCTATTACTAAGTGATATTGTCACTTCAAGAGATTGTCATTATGGTGTAATAGAAAAAAGGCAGGGAGATAATTCTACCGGCTTCTCCCCAAAAAGGAGTTAGAATTGGGTAGTCCCAAAAGATGTGGTGTACATCGGAAAAAGAAGATGACGGTCGGCTCTCCCATCCCTGCGCTTATCTTTCTGATCAGGGGAAATTGTGAAGTTTACGTTGAGGGGGTGGGCAGTCATATGGAGCAGCGGGGGATACAATGGGGAGCGGTCTGTGTGAGAAAGAGGCATGTGAGAGGGAAGGTACATTCTGTATAAGAGGGGCAGTCTATCCAATACAAAGGCTTAAAGTGTAACTCAACGTTCTTCCTGATTTTTCACATTTAGCAGGCACTTGAATTGCTGTAGCTGAAGACGAGAAGACTCTGGCTCTGCCCCTAGCCAGCTCTTCCCAATAATTGACATAATTTCTACTGACAGACATTTGAGAGTCCTTATAATGGCTAACTGAAAAGATGGTAATAAATAGCAAGCTTTCGAGACTACTCAGGTCTCTTCATCAGGCATAAAGATTCGGTACATTCTGATATCCTCCATTTTGGCATCAACCACTGAGGACTCTCAAATTTTAATAATTTTCTATCTACAGGCCAACAAGGTACAAAAATGTATCTTTATCCTGTATCAAAATGCAGGAAACCAGAATGTACCATATCTTTATGCCTGATGAAGAGACCTGAGTAGTTTCGAGAGTTTGCAATTTGCTACATTTTAACGGCTAACTGAAAAGATGGTATCAACAACGGAGGACTCTCAAATTTTAATATTTTTCTATCTACTGGCTAATATTGTACAAAGATATATTTTTCCTACTCATAGACAAGCATTTTTCAGACAAAGACAACAGCAGCCAGAGAGAAGATCTACGATTTAAGCAATAATACTACTGCTGTGGAAAAAAATATTTTTTTGGTCCCAGTGTCAGCAGTACGCGCCTTCGTGACTAGTCTCAGTAATGCAGTCAGACAACTCTGGTGCTCCTTGTGCACAATATTTTCAGCAGTTCGCGAGTCACATTCTGGTGAATGCATCTTTAGGAGTCTCATTTTCCTAACTTATACACAAGTATAATACATTCCTATGCAAATATAAAAAAGTGTCCATGGTTAGAACAACATGTGTGTTCTCTGTAGCAGGGTTAGACTTTTATACATTCGATCGTTTCAACAAGTCTTACATGAATCAATAGTGCAACAAAAAATTAAAAAAATGTAATCTATGTTATCAGAGAAAGAAGCTTCTGCTCTTTTCTTCTTCCAGTTTCTTAGATGTATCCTTCATTACAAAAACTGTTGAAAAAACTGTTTTAGTCAAGACAGCTTACTGGGTTTCAGATTACAGCTACCTATTGAAGTCATCTATGGAGAGGGCAAAAGTGAGAGAAGAGGGAAAAAAAAGACAAAGGTTGTGCTGCAGCTTTCTGGTAAGTGTTTTTATCTCACTACAGAGCTGGAGTCACAGCTACACTGTTCATTACTGCTGTATAATGACATTCATACTGCTGCTGTTTCTGAGCATATGCTACATAGAGACAGGAGAGCAGGAATTTCTTATGTCTGTGTACTGTCTATGGGAGATTTCATATCAGCTACTAGCTTCCATGCACTAGCTCAGAGACAACTGGAAATTAGAGATAGAGTCAGCAGTGGGGAAAACTGGCGAAAAATACAGAATACAAATCATTTAATGGCTAAAATAGAGTAATTCAACACAACACCTAATTCTGAAAACAACAGGTATGCTTTAATGCATCAATTCATCTTAAAGCAAGTTTCATAGCATGGAATTCTAGATTTACCCATCAATCTGAGGCGTAGAGGTTCCGGTGAGGTCAAATTGATTTCTGCTTTAAGAATTTCCTTGGCAACGGAGAAAATTTCCTCCTCTGTAGAGACCACATAGGAAACTGTTAATGCCCTGGTCTTGACTTCAAACTTGACATTTTTCAGTTTCAGTGTAACAGTTCTGCCCTATTATAAAGGAAGCAGAAGTCCATTTATAACCCTAAAGAGGCTCAGTTGTGTTGCTTTTGGCCGCACAGTGAAAGTTCACATACAGGTTAAGAAGTTCCAGCTATAATGGAAGTTGCGAGATCCACCCATCGACTGAACTCGTACAGCTCCAAACAAATGCCACAATATTAGTATTCACTTTAATAAATCCTTAGGAAACACAAACTTTTTAGCCTCAAAGTAGAAAGCAGGAAATAACTGGACAAGGACGTCTATAAAACAACTCATGGAGGAAGCGAGAAGACAAGAACAATATAAACAAAATTCTGGAGGACAACCAAAGAAATATTCTTCCAGTGTGGATACAAAGATAGTCAACGTTAGAATAGATGGAGGCATAGTGGGTGCTGGGACTGACTAACTACTCTGTAATGCCAAATAGAAACCATAGCACGAGTCTCGCTAGAGGCCTGGGAATTTTACCTAATTGGAAGCATTCTCCCAATGTTGCAGATGTTCGGCAGATGACAAGCAGATTTTCCTAAAGGAACTCTTGGTATTTATCGGTGTCCGCTCTTCTCTATTTGCATTCTCTTGCAGTCACACTTTTCTTACAGGGTACAAACTATTTTTTAATTTTATTTTCCCCATTCCTGAGCCTGTTTATATTATAATATATAAAAATATATATATACACACACATACAGTACAGACCAAAAGTTTGGACACACCTTCTCATTTAAAGATTTTTCTGTATTTTCATGACTATGAAAATTGTACATTCACACTGAAGGCATCAAAACTATGAATTAACACATGTGGAATTATATACTTAACAAAAAAGTGTGAAACAACTGAAAATATGTCTTATATTCTAGGTTCTTCAAAGTAGCCACCTTTTGCTTTGATGACTGCTTTGCACACTCTTGGCATTCTCTTGATGAGCTTCAAGAGGTAGTCACCGGAAATGGTTTTCACTTCACAGGTGTGCCCTGTCAGGTTTAATAAGTGGGATTTCTTGGCTTGTAAATGGGGTTGGGACCATCAGTTGTGTTGTGCAGAAGTCTGGTGGATACACAGCTGATAGTCCTACTGAATAGACTGTTAGAATTTGTATTATGGCAAGAAAAAAGCAGCTAAGTAAAGAAAAACGAGTGGCCATCATTACTTTAAGAAATGAAGGTCAGTCAGTGCAAAAAATTGGGAAAACTTTGAAAGTGTCACCAAGTGCAGTTGCAAAAACCATCAAACGCTACAAAGAAACTGGCTCACATGAGGACCGCCCCAGAAAAGGAAGACCAAGAGTCACCTCTGCATCTGAGGATAAGTTTATCCGAGTCACCAGCCTCAGAAATCGCAGGTTAACAGCAACTCAGATTAGAGACCAGGTCAATGCCACACAGAGTTCTAGCAGCAGACACATCTCTACAACAACTGTTAAGAGGAGACTTTGTGCAGCAGGCCTTCATGGTAAAATAGCTGCTAGGAAACCACTGCTATGGACAGGCAACAAGCAGAAGAGACTTGTTTGGGCTAAAGAACACAAGGAATGGACATTAGACCAGTGGAAATCTGTGCTTTGGTCTGATGAGTCCAAATTTGAGATCTTTGGTTCCAACCATCATGTCTTTGTGCGACGAAGAAAAGATGAACGGATGGACTCTACATGCCTGGTTCCCACCGTGAAGCATGGAGGAGAAGATGTGATGGTATGGGGGTGCTTTGTTGGTGACACTGTTGGGGATTTATTCAAAATTGAAGGCATACTGAACCAGCATGGCTACCACATCATCTTGCAGCGGCATGCTATTCCATCCGGTTTGCGTTTAGTTGGACCATCATTTATTTTTCAACAGGACAATGACCCCAAACACACTTCCAGGCTGGGTAAGGGCTATTTGACCAAGAGCGAGAGTGATGGGGTGCTACGCCAGATGACCTGGCTTGGGGTGAGCTGGACCGCATAGTGAAGGCAAAAGGGCCAACAAGTGCTAAGCATCTCTGGGAACTCCTTCAAGATTATTGGAAGACCATTTCCGGTGACTACCTCTTGAAGCACATCAAGAGAATGCCAAGATTGTGCAAAGCAGTCATCAAAGCAAAAGGTGGCTACTTTGAAGAACCTAGAATATAAGACATATTTTCAGTTGTTTCACACTTTTTTGTTAAGTATATAATTCCACATGTGTTAATTCATAGTTTTGATGCCTTCAGTGTGAATGTACAATTTTCATAGTCATGAATCTTTTGGTCTGCACTGTATATAAAATATATATATATATATATATATATATATATATATATATATATATATATATATATATATATATATATATATATATATATATATATATATATATATATACACACACACACATATACACACACACATACATACATACATACATACATACATATATATATATATATATATATATATATATATATATATATATATACACACATACACACTCAGACATGAGTCTGTATATAAGGAAGTCTAACTTCAGGTCTATGCAAGGGGGGGGGGGGGTCTATATACAGTGGGGCTCAGGCCTGGGTTCAGAAGACGTAGAGGGTTAGACCTGGGGTCATATACAAGGGGTCGATCAGTATACATGAGGCATTCTTAGGGTGTTCTGAGAGGGTTCACATGTACTGTTTGTGATGATTCAAACACCCCAAGTTGAAGCTTGTCCTATATAAATGAGCCAGGCACATGGTAAAAAATCCCAAGTTAAATAAAGCTAATCAACAGTATACAGCACTCATTATACTTGTATATTCCAATAGGTTTTTAGGTAATTCATTAAACTGCACCATAATTATAAAGGGGTTGTCACAACTGGGGTATTGATGAGCTATCCTTAGAATTGGTCATCAAGATCAGATCGGTTGAACAGCGGCTATTATATAGCGCAGGGAGCTGTGCTGTTTCCTTCCCGTACACCATTTATATCCAGCCGCCAACAATGCTGATCATAGATGATCGGCGAGGGTTCTGGGTGTCACACCCCTTCAAATTTGATATTGATGAGCTATACTCAAAATCAAAGTAATAGACCCCATTATTGTTCCTTCTTTATTAAAGACTAAAAGACCGTTACAGCATGGGGCTGCGTCCATTTGATTCCTTTTACAAGCTGTGGCAAATAATTATATTTTTCCCTCAAACATTGGCTATTTTACCTATAAGGCTGCTACTAAAGAAGACATATAGGTAGGGCTTCTTTAGTAGCAGTTCTTGTATGAGCACACTCCCATCACATCCATTACTATAGGTGGCCTTTCTCTAAAGTTCCACAAACCTTTAATCCCTCCTTGCTGAGGTCTTGTGCAAGATCCTTACAAAGCTCCCGACACTGCTCATACTGCTCCTCGGCAGAGCTCATTTCACTGAAGGTTCTGAAATTGGTCAGAACGAAAAAAAAAAGATCATTTATCATAGCTGATGCACATGTAAAATTCAAAATAATATATATACTACAATATATCCAACCGGAAACAGTAGAAAGCAATATAAAGTTATGGCTTTACATCTAGGTTTAGGGAGTAAAGCCTACAGGCCAGGCAGTGCTCTCTGGGAAAAGGTTATGCAAATAGCCTCATCCAAGAGAACAAAGCTGGCTCTCTAGGGCCACCTATTGAAGGTACTCACCCTACAAGTCAATGTTGACCCTTTAAAGAAGCACTCCTCCCATCAAAATGTTTATCCTCTTAATATATTGCAATCATCAGATCATACAGCACTCTGTACTTACAATTGCTCATTTTGCCCTTCTACCAGCTAATTCTTCTCTTTTCCATTAGGTCTATGACTTCATGCGATTAATAACCGACTAGCTGAATCCTTCTAAGCTCTATGTAGAAACATGAGGTCAGTTTTCTTTGTTTGAGGCATTAATCACTGCAAAAGTCCCTGGCAGGGGGACCCAGAGCAGTTGGTTCAGGAGGTGAAGAGGGGAATGATAAATACAAGGACAAGAGACTTCCTGCTTCTACATAGAGCAGAGAAAAGAGAAGAATTAACTGGGTAGAAAGGGAAAATGAGCAATCGTAAGTACACAGTGCTATATAATATGATGATTGCAATATACTAAGAGGATAAAAACTTTGATGGGAATAGTGCTTCTTTAATAATCCTTTCGATACAACTAAGGATATTCAACCAAACCAGAGTCTTCTCAAGAAAAGAAATGTCCACCAAAAATGGCACTAAAGAAAGCCAGCATTCTACCTCTTGGAATGGTTTTACATCTATACATTACCAAAGCAAGGAAAGTTCTAGGCAAAACTGAAGTCATTCATAAATGGTATATAAGTTGACATAAGCACAAAACAAACCAACCACAGTTTTGACTATGTGGTAATAAAGTGAAAATGTTACTGATGGTCTGTAGGATAATTTATGATGATGGAGCAATGAAGAACAGAATGCATACATTACCTAAAGGGGTGGCCTGTGGGTTAAAAGTTGATGACAGATACTTGCGAGAACATCAATATTGGATTGGTGGCGGTCAAACTACTGGCAACCCCGTCGATCTGCTATTTAAAGGGCTTTTATCATCAGTACAAAAATGGGCAGTTTTTGCTTTTATTTTATTCACGCTGATTCTCCAAGTATTCAGGGTTTTTTTTTTTTTTTAATTCATCATACGGATCCAGAGATGTGGTACTTATTATTTTGTACTACATTTATGACCTCTACCAAGTGGGCGTGGCTCTCAGGATCTGTAGGGGCGTGTCTTAGTCCGCTCTGCATTATTACTCTGTGAGCCACGCCCTCTCGGTATAGACCATAAAAAGTATAACTAAATAAAAAAGCCCCATATCTCTGGAATGGCAGATTTAAAAAAAAATATATATTGAAAAATTACCATTCAAGGGAGTAGAGGGAATAAAATAAGAGCATAAACTGCCCACTTCTGACCTGGATACATGTCCTCTTTAAAGGGTTGGCAGAGCATGTGTCAGTGATGTGGCTTTTCTTACGCTTAAGGTGTCATTTCTTAGAGGCAGTGATGGTTATTGCACATCTGGCTGTTCATTGATAACAATGGAGAGATCATAACGCTCACCAGAGTAAAGTGTTCTCTTCACATCGCTGAGCGTTGGGGATTGACCCCCACGGGCCTACAATAAATGGCTAATTTACTAAGAAAAATGTCACCAATATTAAAATTATTACAATACAAGTTTTATACAGATCTCTTAGACCTGATGGGGCTGTAGTACTTACTTTGAAAAGCCTTGTATTTAAAATCCTGATATACAGTTGAACTCCTAAAAGTTTCATGAAGGATTATACAGCCATTCTGATAACTTTTCAAAGTAAATACAGATATACAGTTTGTATTGTGAAATCCTGTGACAGATTCGCTTTAAAAACCCAGACAATCCTATTAATGGAGGAGCACCTTGGGAATTTGGGAGAAGAAAATTACTAAATTAAGAGTGACTTGCACATCTGATTCACAACTATGGAGGAATCGCATAGTATTTCAGGTTGCATCTAGGGAATTAGGGTGTATAGTTTTTAGAATATAAGGACCTTTGTCTTCTTCTTAGAAGGGCCTCCTGGTGATGCCTCATGGTGTTGTGATGGGAGGCCTGGATGCCTTTCTTGAAAACTAGATTACAGGTTATGGGCACTTGATTGTGTGATGGGACGTTCATCCAAGGAACTTGTCTGATTAGCGTATGTGGAGTCGGGAAGGCATTTGTCCCCTAATATGGATCAACATGTCAGGCTATAGGTGGAACTCGATGGCTTAGGTCTACCTTCAACCTTAAAAACTATGAAACTTTAAAGAGGCCTAATCAAACATTACACAGTTCATACTGAAATCTAATATACAGTATGTGAGGGTAATGCCCTCTGTCTCATCCGGTCATCCCACTCTGTTAACTTAAAATTCCCTAACAGGCTTTTATATATCAGTTTGTAGACTACAGACATCCCCCTATTGTTCATCATATAGTATGTCCAGCATGGTCCTCACATGATAAGAAGGTCTCAACCCCATTAGTGCATGCGACGTCCTCCAGAGACCCTGATCAGAAACAATAACATTATAATTATCAAACGTACCTTTCTGTGCTCATGCTTTTTCTTTCTCCATCTCTGATATAGAAAAAAAATATATATGTATTTTTAATATTTTTATTTTAAAATACGCTTTAACAACTTTAGTCTACACATTTTTGAGGTTTAAAAAGTTATTGCCCAAATCACAAGTTAGCCCCTATAAGGGGGATAACTTGTTGATTGCGGAGGCTCAGACGGCAGGAACTGCTTGTGATCCCAAGATCGGGGCTCTGCAGCCTCATCGTGAATGGACAGGAGGTGCGCATCCTCAGCCTCTGCTTCATTCATTGTCTATGGGACTGCCTTAAAAAAAGAAGAGCTGTACTGTAGGATCTGAGACCCACATCTATCTCCAGAATGGCCATACCCTTTAATTAGCAAGTTTTGCTTTGCTATAAATTCTGAACTTTCTTTTAAAAAAAACCCTTCCATCTTATAGGACATCACGGTGATGAATGAAATCTATGCACACAATAAATAGCCACCCACTTTTCTATGCGCGTTGACCCCAAAGCCAGGGAAATGTGCAGAAAGTTATGCCAGGAAATATCGGCGAACAAGAGCGAGAGCAGCGCCCTCTGCTGGTGAAGGTCGGTACACGTTATAATTCCCAGCGCTCGTAACATTTTCTCAGTGACTTTCCCGATGCCTGGAACCTGCAGCAATAAACACAATTGTCAGTAACACTATACAGAGAGCTGGCGGCATTACATGGGGTGTAGCACGCAGTTACTGCTGACAAGCACGAGATCGTCCAAGAGCTGATTTGTTAAAGCCCGCTGTGTTTTCTTACCAGGCACGATTAATAATTTGGGTTTTATTACCATTCATTACTACGTGTGCCAGGAACACACGATGTGCTGTGGTCTAAATAACGTGTGTGTGTGTAACGGGAGGGGATCTTATGAGAACTTCTAAACAATCTGTCCTAATCCATCCTCACCGCTCCAATATAAAGAGAAGAATGATGACCCGGCACTCGGAAAAAGTTTAGCGTAGGTCTTTCCATAACAAATATTAGATATAGCGAGCCTCCCATGAATTCTATACTGTAGAGTTTCTCATTCTGCAATGTGGTCTTTGGTTTGGCCACAATCTAAGGTTGTGTTCACATAATGTGGTTTTTGCTGTGGTTGTCAGAAAAGGTGGAAATCTGAAAAAGTTTTTTTGGAAGTTACTGCAAAAAACGTATAGGGAACGTGTCTTAAGAAAAGTCAAATATGTTATAGATCACTGGATCAGAAACCCAACAGGCACAGTCTGTTCACGCGAAAACAAGCGTGGAGACAAAGGTCCGAGCACTCGTCATTCTCTACCAGATATGTGATCGAGTCGGTCAGGTCTTGGCAGTGTCCTGATTGTGCAGGATGAACACGGAAACTACAGCAGAGATTTTTCGGAGAAGTTTTAATGGTAGAGACGTCTGCGGGTAACTTGTAATTTGGCCTAATTTATTTTTACACCATTTTGGTTATTATTCTGAACCCTATAACAACCTTAGAGAGGACCTGTCATATATGTATTTTATTACCTGGTGGAAATGCCGCTGTTCTCCTGAATCCAGCAAGGTTTTTCTTTTGTTCCTTCGCCTCTACATCCTTCAGATATTTCCCCGTCTTCCCTGTAAGTAAATCTAGTTGTTAACCAAGTGGGTGTGGTCCTCAAGCCTTCTCTGAGCCATGCCCAGTTGGATAACAAAATTAGATCTACATACAGGAAGAGGCGACCATATCTCAATAATGGAGAGGCGCAAAAACAAAATAAGAAAAAAACAAAAACACCAGATTCAGGTGAACAGCGGTATTTACCCCAGGTGAAAAATTACATATTTATGTCAAGTGACAGGACCTCTGTATAAAAGTGTTTGGGATTATAATTTTTTTCTTTTTTTTATAGAAACAGGACTATTTTCACCCATTGTCTGTATCCAGTATTGTGGCTCAGTCCTAAATCACTTGCAAGGGGATGAGCAGCAATATTAGACTAAGCCCATACACAGGAGTGGCGCTAATGGTTGGGAAAGTCAGAACTTTTTCTAATCTGGGAGAATTCTTTCAGTCATTGGAATTTATACTCTCTTATTTTTCTTGAGGTTTGCAATGGCAGAAGGCGAGTGAATCTTGGAAAATTATAAATATAATGACAACTGGCTGCTATTATTCCTGTTAAAGCAATGTGCCCTTACAGTCTCACAACGGTGGTGCCGATTGGACAGTAGCAGACTATGTAAGGATACAATTAATATCTAAAGCAGAAATGTCAGGAGAGGTGACAGGTCCTCTTTACTGGTAAATTATTGGCTCAGGAGCAATGCCGCAAGTATTACACTTGGCCAACACTCTAGTAATAGTTTATCAATTGTAGTGTGTTGTAGGATTGTCTCCAACTAATATTTTACCCAACAACAATATAAACTTTTGTGCAGACACTGACCTAGTAAGGTACGCAGAACGATTTCAGCTCTGCAGCCAGCAGTACTGTAAATTCAGCTCTGAGCTATACATTCAGACATCCCTTTCTCAATCACTATGCTTTCCCCCAAATAAATAATAGCAGCTCTACTCCGATGCAGTTATGTCACGCAATCCCTATGGCCAATCAACAGCTGATTCGCTTTCCCGTCCTTCAGCCATACGAAAGAAGTGAGAGAGCATCTGAAGGAGAGGACAGTTAAACAGCTGCTGATTGGCCACAGGCATTGTGTGGCATTATGTCATGCGAGCCCCGGGATAGCCAGTGCGGATACCGTTGGAACAGCGCCAGCACAGGAGGCGAGTATAGGTATTATTATTTTACTTGAGGGAAACAGTGATTAAGAATGGGTTTTCAGAGTAGTGGACATCTTCAATTATTCCTAATTGTTTTTCTTAATGGACCCAGATGAACAGAAATCTGTGAACCTAAATGTAAACTGATCAGAGCACAGAGATTCTGCCAACTCTCTGTAGTATGTATGAGATTAAGCCGCAATACCTGGCACAGGCCATGGACAAGTGGGGTGCTCTTCTAGAAAAAAAAAAATCTAGTCTGGGATAATTGACGGTTATCTGCAGCAGGATATAACAGTGCATAACACATACATTAAAAGGTGTGGACATTTTACTTTTATGCAGAATGTAAAACCCTATTTTTTTGCCAAATATTGAATCTGCAACAGATCATTCATGTGTGAACTGGGTCTTATACCTACTAGCAACAGAAGTATCCTGCAAGGTGGATAATCCTACCTTCCTGATAGGCAGGTCTTTGATGAAGTCCATAACCGCCTGTCTGTCATGTTGAATTATATACTGTCCATTAGGTTTGTTCTTGTCACTGCAAACTTTGGCCAACATCATGTTCGGAGCAATGCCTGAAAACACAAAATCATTCAGAATGACCTGTATATCCTACGAGCCCAGTAGAGGCTTAATGGTTAAATTACTCGCTCAGGAAACATTTTGGACGGAGAACACGTGAGCCGTTTTTAAGCTACCAAGTAGGACACTTGTCCAGGAATAATTTAACAATTCAAGTGTTCAAAGCTCTCAAGTTGTTTTGCAAAATCCATCAAGTTTTGAGCGTTGCCAACTAAGGGGTCAATAAAAGGCCTAAAGTGCGATGAACAATGTACACATGGAAGCAATCACCTGACGAACAAGCAAATATTCGTTCATTGACTGTACAGATACATCTTTTATATGGTCTAAAATGATAGATGGTCGGCAGCCCATCTGTCCCTGTATACAGGGGATTTGCAGGTGACAATGTACAAATAAACATAGATTTGTTCCTATACAGCTTGCATCACAACATGATAAAAAGAACCTAACATTTCCCATAATTATATATTTCTTTGACATTGTCTAAAATGTCGCTGTTCTCCTGAATCTACCATTGTTTTACGTTTATTCATGTGCCTCTCTATTCCCAAGGTATGACCTCATCTACATTGCAAATAAAGAACTGTCACTTGTTCAAGAAAATTGGAGTTAAATAACTTGGAAAAATCCTGGCGCTCTCCAGATTCTAGTCATGTATTCATGTACTGACAGTGACTCTGGTAATGTATGCATTTAAGTAGCCCTTTAAAAAATGTTGTGCATCCCTGATAGATACATACCGTATTTTTTGGACTATAAGACGCACTTTTTTCCTCCAAAAATTTGGAGGAAAGTGGGGGGTGAGTCTTATAGTCCGAATGTGGCGTGGGGGTGTGTGTGTGTGTGTGAGATTATATATATATATATATTATATATATGTGTATATATATATGTGTATATATATATATATATATGTGTATATATATATGTGTATATATATATATATATGTGTATATATATATATATATATATATATATATATATATATATATATATATATATATATATATATATATATATATATATATATATATATATATATATATATATACAGTGGAGGAGAGGGGCACAGGAGGCAGGAGCGCTGCTGCAGCTCTTGCGTGTGCCCGCTGCTAAAGAAAATGAATATTCACTGCTCCCCATGCCCATAAGCGCAGTGAGTATTGATTTTCCTTAATAGCGGGCACACAGTGTAGCCGCAGCACGGCTCCTGCCAGGCGATTGAGTGTGCCCGCTATTAAAGAGCATGAATACTCACCCCTCTCCACTCCCATGGGCGTGGAGAGGGGTGAATATTCATGCTCTTTAAAAGCAGGCACACAAGATCGCCCGGCAGCAGCCGCGCTGCGGCTACACTGTGTGCCCGCTATTAAGATGAGTGAAGTCACTGCTCCCCACGCACAGTGTCTCGGTGTGGGGAGCAGTGACTATTCCGGCAGATCATCTCACCTTGTAAGGGAGCAGGACACTGACGCAGCGCTGGAGCACAGGGAAGAAAGGTGAGTTAACGTGTTTATTTTTTTTATGTGCAGCGTGATGGGGATTAGAGGGGGCATGCATACTAGGATAAGGATGAGGGGGCCATACATACCAGGATGTGGATGTCATGCATACCAGGAAGAGGGATGAGGGGTACCATGCATATCAGGAAGAGGGATGAAGAGGGGCATGCATACCAGGAAGAGGGATGGGGGGGGGGGCATGCATACCAGGATGGAGGTTTGGGGTGCCATGCATACTAGGATGAGGGGTGCCTTGCACACCAGGATGGAGATCAGAGGTGCCATGCACAACAGGATGGGGGCCACGTATAACAGGATGGGGATAGGGGCCACATATAATAGGAAGAGGGGGACCATATATACCAAGATGGGGAACATTACCCCTATGACAGTGTCGGCAGGAAACCCACCCCCCACCCCTTAACAGGGCATCATGACCATATTTTTTGCTTACATTTTTTTCTATTTTCCTCCTCCAAAACCTAGATGCGTCTTATGGTCCGAAAAATACAGTATATGCACAAAAATATCTATCTATATGTTATTGTAACCTGTCAATTAAGGCTAAAAAAATGGCAAAAAGTCTTTATTTCTTCCTCTAACAACAGTGCCTGAGGATTAAAGACAAAAACAAGTGAGAAATGAGCAATAAATGAGTAATTGCACGAGACGCCGTACACATGGGAATTAACTGATGAAAATGTAATCTACAGTATGACAGCCAAAGTAATTTGCTTAGAATGTGTTACTGGGACATTCGTTAAGTCAGTGGTGAAATGGATTTTCAGAAGGATAAGAAACTAAAATATAAGATAACAAGCACTTGTTGCCAAGTAATAAAAACCAAACCCTGGTATTTCCTTAGAGGCAGCTAATTAGAAAAAATATAGCATTGTACAAGTCCATAGCTCATGGATAGAGGGAGGCCGAGTTCACATAGGTGTTGAATTTCTCAGATCAGTCACGCCTGCAATATGCGGACATCACTGGCCCTGTGTGCAGCTCAGTGTGCCCATCTGTAGGTAGAGAAGCGGTCTACTATTTACATGCACTAGTCTTGTCTGTGAATTTTTCCATGTGGACCTGAAGTCTGCGATCTCAAACAGTAGAGTCTAGATATCTTGCAGATATGCCCTAAACGAACAAGGTCTGTTTGTGCAGCTGTCAGCAGAGCAAATGCTGCTCATTGGTGGCTCTGTTCATTACTTTGTTTAAGAGGTCTAAAAATTGCAAAGAATGCATGCTGGATAATTTTTGGACCTCCGATAAAAATTACTGAATGCAGATGCACGTCCAAAGCCAATTCTCCATCCTGGACACTGCACAGCATGACCCTGTTCTCAAGACGCAGGTCCCACTACTCTATCGGACATTTATGACACATTTTGTGGATATACCATAAGTGTCCCACATGGGACAGCCCCTTTAAGGCTACAAGTGGGCTTTAGGAAGCCAAGTCTACAAGCTGTATTGTCCTGGTACAGTGATATGATGTGGAGAAAGAAATTCTCTATCATGTGAAAGACAAGCAGGGAGCGGAAGCTTACATTTTTCACTAACTTACATTTGCAAATCTTAAAGGACTTATTGAGTCAACCAACAACCCCTTTAATTGTATTGTATATCCTTATAGTTTTTGGAATTCTGTTAGTTCTGCACCTAAGCATCCAGGCATGGGGTGCAGCTTCATAAAAAGAAGAACAATTGTAGAGAAATTAACTCAAGTAAGAGGTACAACAACATCGAAATGATCCAAGCAGAGATGAAGGATTCCATCAGTCACCTGCGAAGCAGGAGCTCTGTTCACGTAGTTGTAGAGCGTAGTTAACCCTTACCTGCACTGGCGGTCAGCGTGGTTTTCTGTTCTATGCGAAACCTCATTTCCCTTACAGCATCCTCAGCTGACGTTCCAAAGACAAACACATTTTCTTGTTCTTTCTTCTGACACTGGGTCTCTCGTCTGGCAGAGTCGTGGCATTGGTCTGGCAGAAAGGTAGGACTGTCTTCAAAAAGAATTGGTGACGTGCGAAGTGTTTCTTCTCGCTCACACTTGGCCGTAGTACTCTCCATACCTAGACAAGGACAGCAGGAAGTGGTGAATAGGATACTGATTCCAGCACCATTTCAGTCTTGAAATCCCGGTTATCTGATGCTCCCATATTCCCCGGCTGATTGACAGCCTTCTTCCTATACTGTGCATTGGTAGATTGAACACTAATCAGTGGTGTGAGAGCTGAAGCACACAAATAGTGAGAACCTATACGTGTGACCATAATGAAGAAGACTGCTCAACCAGGGAAATGGCGGTAAGAAACAAGTGGTAATACAACATTGACAGGGCAGATGACCTGGAGCCTGATCAGTGAATCCCCGGGCTATAAATGTTTCATCATTGTGAGTCTGACCTCTCGGCCCCCCATTGATCAGTGTAATAAGAGAAGATGTGGTATCTTCTGGCCCTTCATTCTGCTAATCTGTGAGAGTCTCAGCTAGACAACCAGTTCAGGCTCATGTCCTCTTCCCACATTCCTGACCAGGCACTTTTTTTTTTTTTTTTTTTTTTTTTTTTTAAATATACACACGATTTTAATAACTTAATTTTTTTTTTCTCATTCATATAATTTTTTTCATTTTTGATAGAAGGAATTAAGGAAATGTATCTATTTTTCAAGTTTCTTTTAGGAGCACTAAAATACATTTTAAATTTTGTTCCACATCCGAAAAAAATAATTTTATATATAGGACAGCAGATGTTTCGATCATGCAAACATGCAGAAGAATAAGAAATCAGGAAGGGGGCAAACACTTTTTCACACCACTGTATATATGCAAAGACATCCATAGTCTATCATTAAAAGAAATATTATATTATGTCGAGGATCTACAATATATGCCTGGTAGAGTTTTATTCTATCCCACAAAGATCCTCATTTGTTATTTTAGTCACATGCAGAAGCAGGACAGAACTTTTGGAGATGGTAAAGATATCATTAAGTCCCCAGAGGATAAAAAATGCAGCGGGAATACTTATGTCTAAGCGCAACCCAGTACAAGGCAGCTGTGCCACATAAAATTGCCTCCCCTTTAAACTGCTCATCAGGCACTAAACGAGAATCAGGCCACTAGTTGAGAATCACTGGTTTAGAGAAAGACATTATGAACAGGGCTCTATTTGCTGTCCACAAAACAATACATTAAATTCTGTAAGATAACACAAAACCAAGAAAATACAATAAATTCTAGACACATGTAAAATAATCCCAATCCAAAAGCAGGAAAAAAAACATCCAATCAAGCTGGAAGTGGACAGCATCACTAGATTAATTTATAAGGCTTTATACCTGCGGGAGAGTTTACATCTTCATTGTTTCCAGTTCTAACAACAAATCTTCTCTGTTCCTCGGGCCAAGTCAGACGTTCTTCTAAATGGTCGGTGATATCCAGATAGGCCTCATCAAGGCTCAATGGTAAAAAGTTGGGATCATACTCAGAAAAGATTTCTCGAACCTAAAAAAAAAAAAAAAAAAATACATAGTTTTTGCATCTTTTTAAAACTAATCATTGCTTTTGCGCCTGTTTTTTGTCTAGTTTTGTGTGTTTTGCTCCTTTTTTTGTTTGCACCCAATCCATTATTCTATTTGCTCGGCTGGGTTTTTTTGGTTTTCGTTTTGCCATAGGAGTATAGCAATTTCAGATGCTGTAACCTGATTCATCAATTGCAACTTTCTAAAAAGTTGCAAAATTTGGTGCAATTTTCACTCCAGTTGTCCTGGTGTATTTTCGAGTACGTCCAATTTTGGCACAACTTTTAGCGTCAAAATTCACAAAAAAAATAGTTCAAGGCAGGAAGAAAACCCATTTTATGCATTGTGCAGAATTCATGAATTGTATGTGCCAATTTGATTAATTTGGCGCTCAAAACAGCAACAAATAAAAAAAAAATAAAAAAAAATAAGTTACTTAAAAGAAGCCCCCAAATTATAAACTGAAGCCCAAGTTTCCAATCACAAACTGCAGATTGGCTTCACATGATGTAGTCCGGTCTGGATCTGGAAAGGTTTTGGAAGGGAATGACAGATATAATTAGCAATGTGTATTTTGTAAATATTTCTCTCTGAAGGTTTGTGTGTATATTGTGGGAGATCTTGACACTAACGAACCAGGAAAGATTGGGCTAGAAAGAATGATCTTATGGCAAGGAAGAAAGAGATGAGAAGGTTTCGAAAATATATGAACTTATTGAGAAAATAAATTGTCTTAAATTAAAAGGAATGTATACAAAATGGGCACGACTGCAGAATTTGCCAAACTGTCAGTGCTGTGGATAAATACCCTCGTAACGGTATCCAGACAATTAACTATATTTCGACAAGGTTTTCTGTAATTAGTGGACAATGATAAGATCGGTATTAATAGAGTATACCCTGTGCATAGGCAGAAAGAAGTTCTGGAGAGCAGACATAAATGGAGCTCATGAATATGGAGCACTACATTGTTGCAGGTTTGCTTGTCCTCGCAGTGACAATTTCCTGCTGATAAAACAGTGATTTTATCAAAACTACAGCAAGCAGCCCAGTATTTGACATCGCTGGAATCAGGGTTTCTGCCCCTACATCATGCTGCACTCAGATAAAAGCAGCAAAAATCTTGTGAAGTGGTCTCTGTAAAATGGCAACCTTCTACAGCAGGGCTCACTTTATTGTGGCTCACCAGCAGTTCAGAACTACAACTCCCAGCAAAGTGGGTACGGTGTACCACGGCATCTGAATTGCCTCTGGTTACAAACCACTATTCTACAGCATCATCTTCCACGTTTTGCCGCTGTAAGCATAGTACAGTGCGCACATTTTTTGGAAGGGAGAAGTGTATTTTAAATATCAGAAAACAGAGGTAAAAAGAGCAGGAATAGGCTTCACACAGTCTGCAATGCTGAACAATATGAATGAATAAAATAGAAAAACATAGCTCTCTCCCTGTTGTGAATTCAGTCCCAAATTCCAAAAACATAAACTTGACCTAGGGTGTGTATGCTTAGTTTAAAGCTCCATTTTGAATGCTGCAAAAAAAAAAAAAAAAATGGCCAACACCTCTTTGCAAAATTAATAACAAATATTCAGATTTCAGTTGTTGTGGCTGTAATATTATAGTGTACAAACAAGAAAATTCAGAGCTAAAGATATTTGTGAAGATTAAAGGGAATCTGTCAGTAAGTACAATCTCCCCAAACCACATATATGGACATGCAGATCTGTGAAATGTAAATTCATCAACTCCATTATATCTATCTGTTGCTGCATTTGTAAGTAATTAGCATTTTAATTAACATAAAAATGAGGCTAAAAGTAATACAGCACTTAAGGAACCTCTGCCACCCCAGGTCATTTCCCCGCCCAGCTCTAGCCTTTTAATCCCCAGTACTTAGTGCCTCATCTGAATTTTAATTAAAACAGTAATCTTTCAGGAATGCAGCAACAGATAAAAGATGTTGATAAATTTCAAAGACATGAATGCCCATATATGCGGTTTGGAAGAAAGGTTGATTTTTTTGACATTTTCCCTTTTAAAATTTTGAACTTAAAAAAACAACAACCCAAAAACAAGTATAAGAATACTGCAGTATAACATTCATATATTGAATGTTCACAAAAACCTTCGTGGATGCAGAAATGCAGCTGCATTTGTATATTTTTAAAGTTCTAATTTGGTCATAAATCCTTAAAAAAAAAGTCTATTAATGAGTTAAGGAGTTCTAAGTTTTTCAGGATCCTGTTAATTTGATACAAATGTCTTTCCCATTCCAGTACCTACCTCTTTACTTACTGCCCGATACTTGTCAAAGTTCGTTGGAACAATATGTAAAGCCGGACACAACTTCTTCGCAATGAACCCTGGCATAGCTGCCCGTACACCAAATCTTCTTGCTAAATAGTTTGATGTGGACTTCATAGAAAAAAAACATGCATTTAGGAGGCATAAATGAATGCGTTTGTCTAAGATTAGAAAAAATGGGGGAATCATATTTCCTCCTAGTGATAGCGCCACTCTTGTCTATGGACAGTATAAGGTATTGCAACCAAGTGGTTCTCCACTCTTGCTTCAAGAAAAGTATCTTAAGAGTGGGACCTCGTCTTCACACCAATATGGACAGGGTTATTTCATATTACATTAATATCCTGCGGTCTTCAATCTAGTCATTAAAACAAGATATGCAAGTGAAATTTTAAGTGTTTTACCGCTGGACCTGCAAATTGCTTCTCTCCAGAAGAAAACTCTCGAGCTATTGGAAGGCTCATTTTCATGGTATCCCTCATGGAGCATCGCAAATAAGATTTTGTAGTGTTGTTTTAATTTTTATTTCATACGCCAACAGTACACATGAAAGTAAGCCTCTATAATATATCTTAGAGAAATCTGGTATTTCTCAATTCTTGGGTAAAATCTATATTATTATGCTTTGTTTATATAGTGCCATTAATTCCACAGCGCTTTACAGACATTATCATCTCTGTCCCCATTGAGGCTCACAACCTGAATTCCCTATCAGTGTGTCTTTGGAGTGTGGGAGGAAACCAACGCAAACACGGGAACATACAAACTCAGTGAAGACAGATTTTACCCATTAGTGAGAGAGATGACAGTTGGAGCTTTTAAAATTCTATGGAGAGGGAGGAGCTAGAGACAAAAACAAACAACCTGCTGCAAGTTCCATAGAGTTCTATGAGCACTAACTGTCAAGTCCTATCTCAGTTCTGGGAAAATCTATAATCACGCAAAACAAATTTTACTTGTGAATTAACAATTTTTGAGAATGAATTATCAATACAGGAGGAGAAAGAAATATCTAATAAGATATATTACAAAGTTTCTTTTTTCCACATGTACATTGATTAAAAAAAATAAACAGAAATTAAAACTACCGTTTACTATAAGGAGGGCCAACTCCCGCCCCCCAAACAATTTATATAAAAGCATGAATATGACTTATTATGATTCATACTTCACATATTTGTAGAAGAAGCAATGATAAAGCAATAGCACTATAGGTTTCCCCTCTACTCACCAGCATGCTCATGGACCCCACGGCCATGGGCTTGTCCTTCAGTTCGGGATTGTCTCGCATTTCCACTGCTGCGTAAAATGCATCCATGTCAACGTGTACAATGACACGGCTCAGGTCACGACTCCGCTCAAGTTCCAGGGCCAGTCTGTCCACCTATGTACAATGGTCATTGTATAAAAATTGCTGAATAGGTGTGCGCACTTCATTAAAAATGAGGCATTGTAATTTTGGTTGCAAAGTTCCCCCAAATGTTTTCCACAAAGTGAGGAGCATAGAATTCCCCAATATGTTATTGTGTGCGGTAACATTAATAATAACGCACACTGGAAAAATTGGGCCTCAAGAACAGTCTCACGGTATTATCTCTTCTCAAACGGTTAGAATATGGAGGTTTTTTTGAAGAAGTACTGTTCATACAAAGGGAGAAAAATTATTGTGTGAATATATAATCCCTTAAAAAGCTAATTTTACTAAAGTATTAAAAAACACCAATACCAGTGTACGCTACCAGATTCCTGTAATGCCCTACTCAAATGCCAGATACTACTTCTCCGGAGGTTGGCACCCTAAGATACGAGATGTGGCACCCCGCTCTCCCTAGCTCACCCTGGTATTGGGGGCTCACCATACCAGATTACATAGAGACAAGTGGTGAAATTAGGAAGTAGGTAGAATGGAATTGCTGGAAAGTTGATAAACGTTTATAGCAATAGCAGTATATAGTATAGCAGTAGATAGGAGGATCAACTAGATGTAACCATTATTTAGAACTTACTACTACTTCGCCTTAAACCCAATTGCAAAACATAGTACGCCAAAGAAATTGGGTAGATAATCAAAGTTGAATATATAAAAAGTGATTAATACACATTCAGGTTGTAAAGATAAAGATAAATATGCCACCCCATAACAGCTAGAAATCATACACTTATCATATTAGTCTATTGTCACGACACATGTCCTCATCCTAATGCTTCATCAGGAGGCTTAGGATAAATAGATGGTCACTTGGGTAGCAGTATCAGTATCAGGCATTCGAGTAGGGAATTATAAGTATCTGTTAGTGCCTGGTTTTGCACCTTATAGATACACATGTATTTATTTTAATACATGGGTATTCGTGTTTAATACTTTAATAAAATTAGCTTTTTAAGGGATTATAATAAGGAGTGGCATTCACTTTGCATTAGCCAAGACACCAGTGGTGATGTGTCACCGTCAATACCTAGCACTTTACATGATGTTCTCGGACTAGTGGTGCCTCTATATAAATCACTAGTTACTCCACAGTGTTAAAAAAAAAATCACCTTTGTGTTACTTTAATTCATCCTATCACTAGTGTTGAAGTAACAACAGCTGCAGGCTTATGCTGCATGAAGCAAACTTCATATTGTGGTGTGTTAACTGTTAATGTGCGCAGTTCCTCTAGACTGCACTGTATGACCTCAGGTTCTGTTTGCATCCGACCTATACTGTATCCTCCACTTTGTTGATGATGAAAATAATGGTTGCTGTATGACCCAGGTAAAATAGTGTCTAAGTGCTGATTATTCTGCTGAAAGCTGAAATCTGCAATAACTAATCAGCAATATATATAATTCAGCTGGTATTACATTTGTTCCTTTCGATCTGGAAATTCATGGTATACCTCTCTTCAGTTAACGGGGTTGTCCGGTCCAAACCGATAAGTCTGCGGCCACTCTGTGTGACTACAGACTTATGAAACCTCCCAGTTAAAACAGCTGCGAGGATTTGCCGTTTTAGACCCGGGAATGGAGGGTATGTATGAGTCATACATACCCCCAGCCAGTGGGCGCAGCTTCGCTCGCCATACACTAGGCGGGGTGTATGGAGCGAGGCCACGCCCCCACTGGCAGGGAGTATGTGTAACTTATACATCCCCTCCAGTCCCAGGTCTGAAATCGGCGAGTTCCCGAAGCGCAAAGTGCATACCCAGGGGGGTTTCATAAGTCAGCAGTCACACAGAGTGCCTGCAGACTTATCGCTTTGGACAGGACAACCCCTTTAAGTCATGTGATCTCATGGTGACACCCCCCCCCCCAAGAAAACAGCCTAAACTTTTGGTGAGGGATGGGTTTTTGCCTGACTATTCACCCTTAGTTTAGGCTGTTTACTTGGGGCCATTTTTGACTGTCTTAATTGTATTTATTGGGTCATTGTTGTCTATATTTATGCACATCTCTTCTTTTTTGTACTTGGCTATTTATATGCTTTGGGTTGATCCCCCTCTAAATATTAGGGTGGTGCCCGCCACTTTTGAATATAAGCTTATGGTGACACCCCACCCACCAATCTCCAGAAGTTCCCATATGATGAACCTGCATGGACTGTACCAATGAAGTTCTCCACAAGGTGGAACAGAAAATAGAACTTCTATCGCAGGTACTGATTAGATTTACACAGTCATAATGATTGTACACTAATGATATATTGGTTGATTTAGAAAGCATATAGAGGGAACGATAATCACAACGTTATCACAGAAGCCAGAGATGGCACTGGCTCAAGCTGCTGTTGTGATGCGGAATTATTGAATTTATAGCAGAACATAGAAGAATAAAATGCAAGTTGAAATCTGGAAATCAAGAGTGGAGTTTAAAGAGAAGCAAAGTGGAGGCTGGACTGCAGGAAAGGAAGTACACAGTAAGTAAAAGAAGGACATAGTGTGTTAGACAATTAGTTGCCTGCACGGACGGGAACAAAAATTCACAGGAAAAATCAGATAAAAAAAAAAAAAAAACTTACATACTCCTGTTTGACTGTCAGAACGAGGTCACTGATGGACACTCGGGTAAAGAGGTCGGCCAATTTCACTTGTTAGAGCAGCTTTCTTCACTACCTGACAGTTATCTGTTCATACAATGGCCGCTAGCAGAGGAGGAGCATATGACCAGACCTGTCCAGCCACCTCCTCCAATAGAAAAATACCTACATGGGAAACCTGCTTTTCTAGTAGATGAGACTGATGGACGGGTCTGATCACATGCTCCTTCATCAGTGGACATTGTATGGCCGGAATTGTGTTTTTTAAAGCTGTTATAGTGTCGGCCATCACTACCTCTAGTGGTCGGCATTCCACAATCTGACTGCTGTGACTGTAAAGAATGCTTTCCTGTTTAGGAATCGCCTTTCTAAACAGGAAAGGGTTCTTTACAGTCAGACTGTGGAATGGTGCACAGATCCTTTATGAATGCAGGTCAAATAAATAAAACTAAGCATCAAAAGAGGAACATAAAAATGTATGGAGACAATTTGTGGAAAGCTGCGTGATTCAGACTAGTTTTGGAGAACTTCTTCATGCTGGTATTAATGATCGAGTGCATTCCAGCTTTGTCTTATGATTTTCAAAACGCATAAAACTCTTGATCCAGGCATGACCAGAACCTATGACCGGCTTACAACACACTCGTCTGACGAACAATAGGACATCTATTTAATAGCTCGTGGTCAAGCACTGTTAAACCTTGACCTTCAAGATTTTCAGCAAACCAGGCAAAAAAAGAAACACAGGATAAATTGAGGTTTGAAACAAAGTACAATCCGGTCCGGGTGTTATCAAGTGTGAAAGGCGAACGTGTAAAGAGGACTTTGTCGCTTTCGAGATAAAAGTTGTGAAACTGAAAAGTTATTAAAAGGTAAAAAAAAATAAATAAATAAAAAAATACAGCAAACTGATAGGAACTTATCGATATGGGATTTTATAGTATACAAATGTGAGATTGCAATCAATAAAATGGATTTAGGAAAAATAAATAATGGAGATGTGGTAAACTTTCCAGTATAATTATGGTGATACCAAAATACTATATATTTTTATATATCAGACATAGCAATACTAGATATGCTTTTTTTAATAGTTTCAATTTCTTTATTTTAGGATGGAGGAAAAAAAAGGGGGACATTCAAACTTTTAGGTTTGTGCTATTTTTAATTATTATTTCCCATTTTATTTTTTTAGTTTCCCTAGGGGACTTGAATGTGCGATTACTTGATCCCTTGTACTATATGCTGTAAAACTTCAGTATTGCAATAAAAGATACAAATAATGGTCTCCTGTGAAGCCACCAAGATGGTGGCAACAGGGACCTTAACATTTTTAAGAGATATGTGTTCCTTGTCACAATATTTTGAAGGGAAAAAGAGTTGGAAGCTTAAAATGCGCAAGAAATAATTTTTACTAGAGAATGTAAAAAAAAAAAAAGCACAAAAGCATAAATTCACAGCACTTAACCATCTCCACTGGTACCATAGACAATGAACAGATTGGTGGCAGACATGAATGGCCATTGATGGGTTAAGGCAGGGAACCTGTTCTCAGGATCTGTAGGGGTCCAACCAGTGGACAATAGGGGGTCCTACTGTAGAGTTCTGTTGAGGGTTCCGGTCTTGCAAAGGCATGAATAGTACAACATGGTGCATTATTCTTGGAGTTACAGAATCTTCTAAGACTTTATTCACATGTCAGTATTTTTGATCAGTATTTGTATGCCAAAACAAAGAGAGTGTCCATGATACAGACCAGGTGTCCATGTTTCAAGTATACTTTTTCTCTGTAAGTTCTACTCCTGGTTTTGGCATACAAACAGAAATACAAAATACTGACGTGTGAATAAGCCCTATAGCCGGGTTCCCCAACTCTGGTACTCAATAGCCACCGACAGATCATGTTTTGAGGATTTCCTTAGTAATTCACAGGTGATGGCATTAATGCCTGGCCAATACTAAGGAAATCCTGTAAACATGATCTGTCGGTGGCTCTTGAGGTCTGAATTTGGGGAACACTGTTCTAAGGCAAGGGACAGAGATTAACGGACACCTATTTAAAGAGGTTGGCCACTACTTTTTCATTGATTACCTATCCTTTGGATAGTTCATCAGTGTCTGATCGGTCGGGGTCCGACACCCAGTACCCCCACCGATCAGCTGTTATCGGTGGGGGCGGCCGCCAGCCAGAAGTGGAGCTGGCCGTCTTCTGATAGTGGCCGCTCCAGGGTACTGCACATCTGCCTCCTATTGATTTGAATACGATGTTCAGTACCAAGCCTCGGCCACTACCAGAAGACGGCCAGCTCTGCAAGTGAGCACTTCCGGCTGGCGGTCACCACTGATTGCTGATCGGCAGGGGTGTCAGGTGTCAAACCCCAACCAATCAGACATTGATGACCTATCCTAAGGATAGGTCATCAATGAAAAAGCAGTTGACAACCTCTTAAAGGGCTTGTTCACATGCAGCATGTTTTCAAGGGTAAAAAAAAACAAACTCTACAGTACATAGTAAATGAGAAATCTGAAATCTCATGCACATGATGCATATTTTTTTTTTCTTGCAGATTTGAACAATTAAAAGAGCTTTTCCCCATCTGCAGCATGTCAATTCATTCAGTGTTTTTGTAGCATTTTTAACCCATTGAAATGAAAAGGGTAAAAATGAAAGTAAAAACGCATAAAAAAATGCATGTAAAAACTAAAAGGCATTTTCCACAACGTCTTTCCAGCAACACTCTCGTTTGTGGGGCAGAAAAATCTGCTGCAAATACGCAACGTGTGCACCTAAGGGGAAAGATCTGCAAGCACAGGGGTTTGAAAAAGAAAAAAAAATAACTTAAAAATTAAAATTTAAAAACCTTTGAATTCTTGACAAGGACGATGCAGGAGATGAAGCATTCTGTACCTGCATTTCAGCTTTCTTTACTTGTGCACTGGTCAGCAGAGACTTTTGTTGCAGCATTTTCTCGATGCGCTGATTTACTTGTTGGTCTTTCTTTAGTTCATGGTCATAAAATTTCGAGCCCTGTAATAAACAGATCAAGTCATCACTGCAAGAATTGGAAGCCCTCCTGTTTTTCTCCATAATGTGCTCCCTTTTTCACTAAAACGTATTTACCTGCTTTTTCCTGGATTTTATTACATTGTGTTATCAGACTTTTACATTTTAAAAATTTGCACCAAAAAAAAAAAAAATCAGGGACATCCAACTGCAGATACTGTTATGATTTTAGCAAAAAATGTAACCTCAATAATAACTTATCAATAAAGTATATTTATTAAATGTAGCTACTGCTAATTGTGGCCATTTTTGTTTTGGGTGCTGAGACAAGTCTAAACGGCATCAAGTCACAGGTAACTACCATATTTTTTGGACTATAAGGCACACACAGGTTTGGCCAACATAATATTATTCTTTTTTTACCAATTTAAAACTACCCTGGTGATGTAAAGATGTGGAGGGGGTAATGAGGTTAGGGAGCAGGAAGGTTATACCAAAAAATAAAGTGCATGATATACTGTCCCCATATAGTCACATAAGGTCCTAAAGTTCATAAAGAGAACAAGTACATTTATTGTGGAGTCAACTATGTGCTTGGTGTCTTACAAGTATAATGTCTTTCATTTAGGCTGGGTGCCCACGTAGCGTTTTTCAAGCGTTTATGCTGCGGAATTTCCGTAGCGTAAACGCTTGTGAAACGCTAGGTAATCCGCACCCCATGGTCCCCAAGGGGATTCCGCATGTTCTATGCACATGCTGCGGATTTTTCTGCAGCGTTTATGCTGCGTACAAAAATCCGCAGCATGTCATTTAATTTTGCGGAAGCGCAGCGGAACTCCCGCCATTGACTTGCATTGAGACGCATAGAAACCGCGACTGTACATTTGTACAAGCGGCTTCTATGCGTCTCTATGTGCGGATGGTACCCAGTTCTGGAGGAGAGGAGACTCTCATCCAGACCTGGGTACCATTCTACCTGTAAAAAAAGAATAAAATAACAAATAAAGTTATATTCACCTGTCCGGCGTCTTCTCTCTGAATGTCGGCATCGCTTGAGGATCTGCGGTGACGTCACAGTCATGTGACCGCAGGCCCTTCACCGCTCTGTCTCGCGATATGCCGGCAGCCAGGAAGCAGCACTGCAGCCACGTCGGGCATCGGGGGTGAGTATAGCTTTATTTGTTTTAATTTTTACGGTCACACTATATAAATCCATGCCGTTTCCATGGATTTATACAGTGTGACCTAGTTGTCAAGCACTTTCCAAGTGATGCTATCACCTGGAAAGCGCTTGTCAATCTGCATGCGGAAACGCATGTGAATCCGCATGTATTCTGCAGGAAAAACGAATGCACAATCTGCATGCGTTTTTTCTGCCAGGGAGATGCAGAAATGCTGCAGAAATTTTCTGCTTCATTTCTGCATCGTGGGCACATAGCCTTACAGTATGCCACAGATACTCCTTCTACTAAAGTGTACAGCTGGCTAAATTGTGTGTGTGTCGTAGAGGAAAAAATATAAAATCCATACAGACATCTCCAATAAGGAGACAGATCACCCTCACATTGAACATATGGGATTAATTATAACTGGGGAAGTGAGAAAGATCTGACACTTCAATCTCCATTGAAGTAGGGAACTCCTGCAGTGACCATGTAATTACAACAGGAAATATCGGATCAATGCTGTATGATTTAAGGAGGTCTGGCCCTGATGACCTTACTGGCTGTGGACTATAAGACGCACATACATTTTAGTAAGATGTTTTACTGTTGCAGGGGTTGTCCTATCTGGGACATCTGTGGACTATCGATATGTGCCTTATGTCTAATACATTTTGGTCCAATCACTGGGCCCTAATATCTCTCCTGAGAATGGTTCCCTTCACTTGTTTCTATGGACGCTTTGAAAATTATGGAAGCTCCAATAAAAATAAATGAAGAGAACTAAATATCCGCAGTCATTCTTCAAAATGCAAGCCGAGCCCCACTAGTGAAACAGATGCGGGTCTTATGGATGGGACCTGCATGCACTGGACATTTTCAGTATGCCATACATTTTTCAGACTGGTCAACGCCTTAAAAAAGTGCCCAAACAGATTAGGTGTAAATGCGGTCACACCCGAATAGAGTGTCCGGACTCCTGAAACTTGCGAAAAGAAGGATCAGGTAGGTTTAATTTTATCCTATGTTTCTGCTGCAGAAATAGCACTGCCAGAAGATTCACGCCTAAACTAAAAACAAACCAGGCAAGTTATGGAGTTATCTATGAGGTTATGAATGGTTGCCTGAGGAACGTTCGGCACTTGGGGATGCAAGTCATCAAGATCCGCTGCTGGCACCTCCCTTTGCAATTGAACATCCAAGTGCATTTAGTGTGGCAGAACATTCCTCAGACATCCATTAATAACCTCACTGATAACAACCAAGGAGGTTAAGTGCATGTACCTCTGTGTGTGCCATTAATACTTGATGCTGAATAATTAGAGATTTTTTTTTTAATTTTGTTTCAATTTTTCCATTTCCTTAACCCTAGAACGCATGACCATAAAAATGGGTATTTTCAAAAAAGAGTTGTTATACCGAAAATGCCTGTAACATAAAAATAAATGAACAACTGGAAATGACAAACAACTATATACCTGAGGAATACCTAGAGTTTCAAAATTCTAACTAAAGTAATCTTGCAGAAAATAGAAAACAATTAACAGGGCGGACCTGCGAGTCCCCAGGTATGCGTTCTACGGTTAACATGTCTATACAGCTTGTAATTCCGAGCGCCCATCCATCACACCCGGCATCCACCACGCACCCATTCATTGTGGATGCCGGGTGTAACGCGATGGGGGATAACCCCACCCACAACGAGATGATAAACATTTGTGCTGTAGGATAATTCACCACCTACATGCCCATTTACTCACTTTTGTGGCTTCCATTATAATCTTATTTATCTTCTCCTTATCCAGACCTTCCATCCCCGCCTTGTTGTCATTAAGACCCATTGTGAACTGAAAGCCCTCATTGCTCGGAGCAGCGTCTTTTTCTTCTTGGCGATCCATTTTTTGAATTTCAGATTGTGGGTCACCGCCTGTGATAAAGGCAGTTCACAAACAATTATTACTGTGTTCTTCACACAAGCATAGTTTTAAAAAGTAGCAAATGAGTTCAGGTGGAGACATTAAAAAAAAATGTAAAACATGGAAAGGCAAATGATTAAATATATATATATATATATATATATATATATATATATATATATATATATATATATATATATATATACACACACACACACACACACACACACACACCAAAAGTTTGGACACCCCTTCTCATTTAAAGAAATTTCTATATTTTCATGACTATGAAAACTGTACATTCACACTGAAGGCATCAAAACTATGAATTAACACATGTGGGATTATATACTTAACAAAAAAGTGTGAAACAACTGAAAATATGTCTTATATTCTAGGTTCTTCAAAGTAGCCACCTTTTGCTTTGATGACTGCTTTGCACACTCTTGGCATTCTCTTGATGAGCTTCAAGAGGTAGTCACCGGAAATGGTCTTCCAATATCTTGAAGGAGTTCCCAGAGATGCTTAGCACTTGTTGGCCCTTTTGCCTTCACTCTGCGGTCCAGCTCACCCCAAACATTCTCGATTGGGTTCAGGTCTGGTGTCTGTGGAGGCCAGGTCATCTGGCGTAGCACCCCATCACTCTCCCTCTTGGTCAAATAGCCCTTACACAGCCTGGAGGTGTGTTTGGGGTCATTGTCCTGTTGAATAATAAATGATGATCCAACTAAACACGAACCGGATGGAATAGCATGCCGCTGCAAGTAGAGCCCATCATCTTTAAATGAGAAGGTGTGTCCAAACTTTTGGTCTGTACTGTATATCTGAGATGAATCTGTGCTACAGTCAATTTGTCACTTAAACATGAGCCATGTATGAGGGAGTCGTGGAGTCGGTGTCATGGAAATTGAGGAATCGGAGTCGGAATCGGAGGTTTGGCTTACCGACTCCACAGCCCTGGTTACAGCCGCCACTCTGTATACTCAGAGCGGTGAATAAATCCATGCCGGCGGCGCCCCCCTGGCTGAAAATGGAACGCTGCTGAGGGGAATAAAGTTCATTTTCTCTCCACAGCGTTCAGCTAAGTGCGGGCAGGTTAATAACGCTATTAACCTGCAGATTAACCCCATATCTGCAAGTTAATGCCGTTTTTTTCAGATGACCGATTCTCTTTAAAAGCGTTGCTGTGGAGGAGTGCAGACCACACAGGCAGCTAAACTGATATAGACAGCAGAAGATAGAATTGGTCAGGCAGGGTGCTGTGCAGAAGCAAGCAGAGCATAGAAGCATAAAGCAAACTCTACAATTATTAGCTTGGTAACTCAGAGTGGGCTTGTCAGGCACACACAGGAGAAGAGAGGGGCCTGCAGCACTGAGGAGTAGCAGGTGCTGCTGGGAAATGTAATTTTAGTGGTGAAAGAATAGGACAAAAGACACAAATTCTTCGTCTGTTTAGTAACAGTAAGTGTGCTTTGGAAAAAATAATGCAATTGTGGGAATAACCTTTCAATATTCATTTATAACCTACACCATGCATTTCCTAACAATTGGGTCACACAGGACGGCACAAACCCAAAACTGAAGTGACCTGGAATTTTTAAAATAAATCATTAAGTGGAGGCATGATTCTGATGAAAATAGCTGTATCGCCCATAAAACTACACAACTATTACTACACGCAGCACGATTTTGAGGGTGATACATCTGGCTTTCAGGAAAATCATGTACCAATTTAACAATTGCTTTAACCAGCCACACTGCTTTTTCACCCACAGTGACCCCACCAAAAAGCTGCAACATTTGCAATTGATGATTAGTAAGCAGGATGAGTACTATGTTTAAAGGGAACCACTCACCAGGTTATTCCCATATAAAGTAGTGCCAGCACCTGTAAGCCCTAGAACGCTGTATATATGACCCCAATGCTCCCTCCATAAAACAAAAAATAGTTCTAAATTTTACTCACCTACGAAGCGGTCCGGTCCGATAGGCGTCACTGGTCTTGGTCTGGTGCCTCCTTTCTTCTTGCAATCGCCATCCTCCTTCTTGCTTTGTGTGGCTGATGCATCCTACATCATCCACAGTGTCCTCGGCATTGCAGGGCAAGGGCAAAGTACTGTAATGTGCGTGCGTGCGAGCGGGAAAAGTGAAAGAGCTCCGGCACATGTGCACTACAATGCTTAGCTCTACCCTCGGCAGGATGCCTGCGCAGGAGCGCGATGCAGAGGGCACTGTGTGGCGACGTAGGACGCGTCATCGACATGAAGCAAGGAAGAGGACAGCAACCGTAAGAAGAAAGGAGGCGCTGGACCAAGACCAGGGACACCCATCGGACCAGACTGCACTGTAGGCATGTATAATAAAAGCCATTTTATTGAGCGGAGTTTGGGGGGCTTCTATACAGCATTCTATAATTCTGTATATGACCCAAGGTGGCACTACTTTATATGGGAAAAACCTGGTGACAGGTTCCCTTTAAGGCTTATTCATTCTCTGGCAGCAGTTCCATCAGATTGCACAGAAATAATGCAGTAAAGTTTTTGAAAACTGACAATAATTAGGATAGTTGATGATCGGATGGAAAATTCTTGTTCTTTTGTGCTGTTCAGGGGACTGGGAGGGGGTTTGGGTTTTATCAATTAATTTGTATATTGCACGGCAATAAAAATCAAAATCATTATGAAAATATCTGCGTCACGATGAAGCATGCACAATTTTTCTTCTTTTGGATAGCTAAAAAGGGGTTCTCCTACCTCGGCAAGTTATCCACAGGATAGGCGATAACTTTCTGATTCCTGGAGGTTTAACCCCATTAATCTGAAGAATGGGATATCAAAAAAGTACAGGCACAGTATGTAATCCAGTGCAATTAGTACAATTCCGTTAATTCCAGAATGAGAACATTGTTGTCCTGCTAAACTACTGCCTTATTAAAAGCTTGATGTGAGAGAACGCTGGACACCTTGTTATACTGTATAAATCCACATTAAAGCCCCAAGCAATGAACTTCCTTAGTCAGGAATCGGTCCAAGCACTTCCGGTTTTTATGGCCTTTGCCAGTTGATTGCTAGCACTAAATTAAATCCTGTTTAATATATCACCCATTTCTATTACACAATCTAAACATTTAGAGAAACTTTTGCATGACAATGGAAATGCCTGCCTACAGTTAGCAGCAATTTGGAGAATTGTGCCCAATTTTTTTTCTATCTGCATTTTTTAAAAATATTTTTTTTTTAGATATTCATATAAAGTCTGCTTAGCAGGAAGACATCTGAACTCTTATACAACTGAGTTATGCAACTTTTTTGCTTACACTGTGCAAGAAGCGCACCCAATTGTTGCACCATGTAGCGCTGGCGTCCCTGCCCTCTGCTAGGCAGGGACGCTGCTCCCCTCACCGCTCTGCTCCGTGCCCGGCATCCTCTCCCCGCTCTGCTGTCGGCGCGCGCTCCTTCCCGGCGTCCTCCTCCCGCTCTGCTCTCAGCGCGCGCTCCTTCCCGGCCCCTGTGCTTAGGGCGCGCGCGCGCTCCCCTCCTCTTAAAGGGGCCGCGCGCGCCGTCCTAAGGAGTCCCCGGCCAATGGCCGGAGGACTTCATCATATATAAGGCACCTCCTCCAAAATGGAGGTGCCCGAGCAATGTTGTTTGCACCTGTGTCTCACCTGTGCTTCAGCCCTCAGGTCCCGCTGCCAGTTACCTGCCAGTTTCCTGCCAGTTACCTGCCTGATTCCTGCCTGAATACTTGTTACCTGTCTGCCAGTCTGAGGTCCGACGGTCTGCCTTACTACTCCTGTCAGTCTGTCTAAAGGACCAGCCTGCCCGCTCACCTGGGAGCGCACATCAGCTACCTGCCTGCTTTCCTGAGGTCCGACGGTCTGCCTTACAACTCCTGTCAGTCTGTCTATGGACCAGCTTGCCCGCTCACCTGGGAGCGCACATCAGCTACCTGCCTGCTTTCCTGAGGTCCGACGGTCTGCCTTACAACTCCGGTCAGTCTGTCTATGGACCAGCTTGCCCGCTCACCTGGGAGCGCTTCTCCGTTACCTGCCTGCTTGCCAGCCCGGAGGCTCCGTTGTCACGTGCTGTGACCACCAGCTATTCCAGACTCTTGCCCGCTCACCTGGGAGCGCTTCTCCGTTACCTGCCTGCTAGCCTACCCGGAGGCTCTGCCATCACAGGTCGTACCTACCCTTTACCCAGAGACTGCCCTGATCACTTGCCGTATCTCCCTGTCCGTTCATCCAGAGACTGCCACCCGCTCCCTTACAAGGGCCGCCCCCTTGTATAGTAGCTCAGAGGTTCCGCCTCCCAGACCCGTTACAGTTTGCTCGGGCCATGGAACCCGGTGGCACCCAAGCTCCCTCGCTCTCGGACCTCTGTCTTGAACTGTCCCGTCAGAGGTCCCAACAGGAGTCCATCCTGGGTCACCTGCGGAATGTTAATACTCGCCTGAACACTGTCTGATCCACCAACAACCTCCGCCAGTGCCATATCTTGCAATCCGGCAGCTCCGCTGCCCACTAATACCATGGTATCCTACCCCGGACCCCGGCTTTCTGCACCTCCTCGCTTCGGAGGCGACTCCGTCCAGGCTCGGGGCTTCTTAAATCAGTGCACCCTGCATTTCGAACTTTTGTCCTACCAGTTTAACTCCGACCGGGCCAAAATTGCCTTCATCATGTCCCATCTCACCGGGGAGGCCCTGGCCTGACTAAATCCTCTATGGGAGAGAGGAGACCCCCTGGTGTCCAACTTGCCTGCTTTTCTCACGGCTTTCCGGAAAGTCTTCGACGAACCCGGACGGAAGACCTCATCTGCATCATCGTTGCTACGCCTCCGTCAGGGGAGTCTCACCGTGGGCCAATATGCCATACGGTTCCGTACCCTTGCCTCGGAGCTGGCCTGGGATAACGACGCTCTGGTTTCCGTCTTCTGGGAGGGTCTGTCCGGCCGTATTAAAGATGAACTTGCCGGTCGGGACATTCCTACCACTCTCGATGACTTAATAACTCTTGCCACCCGGATTGACCTACGGTTCCAGGAGCGTGCCAGAGAGGTCACCCGTGAGAGGAGGTTACCACGTCTAGCTCCTACTTTTCAGAAACCCGTCACTCCTTCTGTCTCTAACCAGGTACACCCTCCTGAGCCTATGCAGGTCGACCAGACCAAGATGGTCAAGACCCATCAGGACTTACGCCGTGCCGAGGGGACCTGCTTCTACTGTGGCAGTAAGGAGCACCGGATCCGTGCCTGCCCGGAGAGGTCGGGAAACGCCTGTGTCTAGGTTCGCTCAGAGAGGTCCACCTAGACAAGAATAAATCCTCTCCATCCCTGCTGTTGTCAGTTTCAATCGTCTACGGGGAGAACCGTTATTTCGAACTAGCCCAACTGGACTCTGGAGCAGCCGGGAATCTTATTTCACAGTCCCTGGTAGAGAAATACCGCATCCCCACCAAACCTCTGGCTGTACCCTTGTCTGTGGCTGCCGTGGATGGGGGTCTCTTACCACGCCCCATCCAACTCATCACCGAATCCATTACTCTGCAGGTGGGAATGCTGCATTCTGAGAGTATCTCCTTTCATGTTCTGCCTGGACTCTCTCACGCCCTCTTGCTACGTCTGCCTTGGCTCCAGAAACATGCACCCGTGCTTGACTGGCAAACCGGAGAAGTCCTTCGCTGGGGACAAGACTGTCATAAGACCTGCCTGGTTCCCGTCCATCCCGTCCGTCCCTCTCCTACCCCAGCTAATCTACCTGGACTTCCAATTCCTTATTGGTCTTATGCTGATGTCTTTAATAAAAAGGAGGCAGAGACATTACCCCCTCATAGACCATACGACTGTCCCATCGACCTGTTACCCGGTACTACTCCTCCCCGTGGGCGTATTTATCCTTTATCCGCTGCTGAGACCCGGTCGATGTCCGAATATATTGAGGAGAATCTGGCCAGGGGATTCATCCGGAAATCTACCTCCCCGGCGGGAGCAGGCTTCTTTTTCGTCAAAAAGAAGGACGGCTCTCTCCGTCCCTGTATAGACTATAGAGGCCTAAACCAGATCACGGTGAAGAATAAGTATCCCCTTCCGCTCATTCCAGAATTATTTGATCGTCTGAGGGGGGCTAGAATCTTCACCAAACTAGACCTCCGTGGGGCGTACAACCTGGTTCGTATCCGTCAAGGGGATGAATGGAAGACGGCATTCAACACCCGGGACGGCCACTATGAATACCTGGTAATGCCCTTTGGTCTCTGTAACGCTCCTGCCGTCTTTCAAGAGTTGGTCAATGACATCTTCCGGGACATTCTCTACTCCTGCGTAGTGGTGTACCTGGACGACATCTTGGTCTACTCTCCGGATCTCCAGACTCACCGGAGGGACGTTCGTCAGGTCCTGCTCAGGCTCAGGCAGAATCACCTCTTCGCTAAATACGAGAAGTGCCTCTTTGAGCAGACCTCGCTTCCGTTTTTGGGCTACATTATTTCTCAGACCGGCCTACGAATGGATCCAGAGAAACTGTCTGCCATCGAGAAATGGCCTCGACCGGAGGGGCTGACGGCCATTCAGCGGTTCCTGGGCTTCGCCAACTACTACCGCCTCTTCATACCACACTTCTCTTCCCGGACTGCCCCAATTTCCGCGCTCACCCGTAAGGGTACTAATCCCAAAGAGTGGCCGCCCGAAGCAGAAGAAGCCTTTCTTTCCTTAAAACAGGCCTTCTCTTCCGCCCCGGTGCTGCATCGCCCGGACGGCAACAAGCAGTTCTTCCTGGAAGTGGACGCCTCCTCCTCTGGAGCTGGAGCGGTACTTACTCAAAAATCTTCTTCCGGGAGGATGGTAACTTGCGGCTTCTTCTCTAAACTCTTCTCCTCCTCAGAGCGCAATTATTCCATAGGAGATCGAGAGTTATTGGCCATCAAACTGGCATTGGAGGAGTGGCGTTACCTGCTTGAGGGGGCTCTTCACCCGGTAATAATTTACACTGACCACAAGAACTTGGCTTACCTCCAGCATGCCCAGAGACTTAACCCGCGCCAAGCCCGGTGGTCCTTGTTTTTTGCTCGTTTTGATTTTGTCCTTCATTTTCGCCCGGCTGACAAAAACGTCAAGGCGGACGCCTTGTCTCGATCCTTTCTGGTATCTGATCTCGAGGAAGATCCGAAACACATCATCGATCCCGCCAGAGTAATGCAGGTGGCTCCCGTGAGTCTAAATCGTCTCCCTCCCGGAAAGACGTTCGTATCAGTACCTGATCGGGAGAAGATCCTTCACTGGGGTCACTCGTCTAAACTGGCTGGCCACGCTGGTCAGAAGAAGACCCTCCAGCTTATTTCCCGGCACTACTGGTGGCCTACCCTGCACAAGGATGTAATAGACTTTGTTTCTGCCTGTGTGTCCTGCGCCCGCAACAAGGTTCCGAGACATCTGCCAGCCGGTCGCCTCCTTCCGCTCCCAGTACCTGCTGCCCCCTGGCAGCATATTGCAATGGACTTCATAACTGACCTCCCACTCTCTGCCGGTTGTACGGTCATTTGGGTGGTCGCTGACCGCTTCTCCAAGATGGCTCATTTCGTTCCCCTGCCAGGCCTCCCGTCTGCACCCGAGCTAGCTAGAGACTTTATTCGTCACATCTTCCGTCTTCATGGCCTGCCTCTCCACATCGTGTCGGATCGTGGGGTACAGTTCACCTCACGCTTCTGGAGAGCCACTTGTAAACTACTAGACGTCACCCTGGACTTCTCTTCCGCTTACCACCCACAGTCCAATGGTCAAGTGGAGCGGATCAATCAGAACCTGACCAGTTACCTCCGGCACTTCGTTAATGCCCACCATTCTGACTGGGTGGATCTCCTACCATGGGCCGAGTTCTCTTACAATAATCACGAGAGCGAATCCTCCTCCAAATCCCCGTTTTTTGTAGTCTTTGGTCAGCATCCTCGGATTCCTTTTCCTGTCTCCACCTCGGTGGACAACCCGGCTGCGGAATCTCTCGTTAGCAAATTTTCCTCCATTTGGAGAGTACCCGATCCGCACTCCTTCAGTCTTCCGAGCGTATGAAAAGACACGCTGACAAAAAACGTCTGGACCCTCCTCAATTCCGTCCTGGGGATAAAGTCTGGCTCTCGTCCAAATATGTCCGGCTCAAGATCCCTTCCTATAAGTTAGGGCCTCGGTTCATCGGCCCACTGGAGGTCATCAGTCAGATCAACCCGGTGGCCTATAAATTGAAACTCCCGGCCAACTTACGGATCCCTAACTCCTTCCATGTATCTCTCCTCAAACCCGTGGTGCTTAACTCTTTTTCCAAGTCTACAGGTACGCCTCCTGCTCCGGTTTCTGCTGAGGACGAGTTTGAGGTAGAGAACATTCTTGCCACCAAAAGGGTAAGAGGAAAGACCTTTTTTCTGGTAGATTGGAAGGGGTTTGGTCCTGAGGAGAGAACGTGGGAGCCCCGGGAGAACATCCATGCCCCTCTCATCCTAGCTAAATTTCTGTCTGGCCTAAAAAAGGGGGGGCCTAAAGGGGGGGGGGGTACTGTAGCGCTGGCGTCCCTGCCCTCTGCTAGGCAGGGACGCTGCTCTCCTCACCGCTCTGCTCCGTGCCCGGCGTCCTCTCCCCGCTCTGCTGTCGGCGCGCGCTCCTTCCCGGCGTCCTCCTCCCGCTCTGCTCTCAGCGCGCGCTCCTTCCCGACCCCTGTGCTTAGGGCGCGCGCGCGCTCCCCTCCTCTTAAAGGGGCCGCGCGCGCCGTCCTAAGGAGTCCCCGGCCAATGGCCGGAGGACTTCATCATATATAAGGCACCTCCTCCAAAATGGAGGTGCCCGAGCAATGTTGTTTGCACCTGTGTCTCACCTGTGCTTCAGCCCTCAGGTCCCGCTGCCAGTTACCTGCCAGTTTCCTGCCAGTTACCTGCCTGATTCCTGCCTGAATACTTGTTACCTGTCTGCCAGTCTGAGGTCCGACGGTCTGCCTTACTACTCCTGTCAGTCTGTCTAAAGGACCAGCCTGCCCGCTCACCTGGGAGCGCACATCAGCTACCTGCCTGCTTTCCTGAGGTCCGACGGTCTGCCTTACAACTCCGGTCAGTCTGTCTATGGACCAGCTTGCCCGCTCACCTGGGAGCGCTTCTCCGTTACCTGCCTGCTTGCCAGCCCGGAGGCTCCGTTGTCACGTGCTGTGACCACCAGCTATTCCAGACTCTTGCCCGCTCACCTGGGAGCGCTTCTCCGTTACCTGCCTGCTTGCCTGCCCGGAGGCTCCGTTGTCTCGTGCTGTGACCATCAGCTACTTCAGACTCTTGTCCGCTCACCTGGGAGCGCTTCTCCGTTACCTGCCTGCTTGCCAGCCCGGAGGTTCCGCCGTCACGTGCCGTGACCACCTGCTATTCCAGAGACTCTCGCTTGCTCACCTGGGAGCACACATCTACCATCTGCCTGCTAGCCTACCCGGAGGCTCTGCCATCACAGGTCGTACCTACCCTTTACCCAGAGACTGCCCTGATCACTTGCCGTATCTCCCTGTCCGTTCATCCAGAGACTGCCACCCGCTCCCTTACAAGGGCGCCCCCTTGTATAGTAGCTCAGAGGTTCCGCCACCCAGACCCGTTACACACCATAACGTATATGCAGATCTTATTCATTGCTGGATTTCGGTACTTTTAGATATTCCCAGTTGAAGTAATCTAAAGTTAAGCAGAACAGCCCTAAATCACTGGGTGTAAACATTAAATATATGCATATTCTAAACTCAGACATATTCACTTGTGGGGCCACTTCTGGCACCCATGACCTCCAACCCCCTAGAATGGCGGATGTCAAATGGTGCCTCTCAACTGAGAATGAAAAGAGGGGTAAGTCCACCATGTCTGTGCTCTCTTTATTCACTACTAATGGAAAAAGTGCACAACCTACAAGTGGATTAGGGAATACACCCAAAATAGCTGTCAGTAGATATAGCCCACCTGCTCATAATAACTTTATTACAAATGGTAACAGAGATTTAGTAGAAGAATGGAAAACTAAATCATTCTACAGAAATTTAAAAGGAATCCGTCAGTAAGATTGCACCCCCCCCCTCCAAACTATTTACAGTATATGCACATATAGCGCTTTCAAAGACAAATTCAGCAATACCTTTACATGTTAGGTCCATCCCTCCATTACTGAGAAATCTGCGTTTGAATTGATAAGCAAATGAGGCTGAAGAGCTATTTATAGATCTCAAGCCTCTGTCACACCAGCTCTATTCCCGGTCCAGAGCTGCCGCCTCCTGCTTGATGAGGACTCCTTTGCCTGAAGTAACAGCATTGAGGCCATTAGTCAAGCAGGCGGAGGCAGCACTGGGCAGGAAATGGAGTTGGAGTGACAGAAGCCTCTGTCACTCCAGCTCTACACTGCGCCCAGCGCTGCCTCCTCCTGCCTGCTTCTGTGCCTGAAGTAACACAGCATAGTGGTCGTCAGTTGAGATGAAAGAGGCAGTGGCACTGGGTGGGAAATAGAGTTGGAGTGACAGAAGCTTCAGATCTACCAAAGTCCTACAACCTCATTTGCATATCAATTCAAAACACTGATTTCTCAGTAACAGAGAAACAGACTGGCTATGTAAAGGTATTGCTGGACTTTGAAAAAGCTACATGCACATAAATAGTTTGGGAGTGAAATCCTGCTGACAAATTCCGTTTAAGAGGGGTTTTCTATTTTAGTCAAACTTCTCACTACTAGAATCCCCAGAAATCAGCATCTGCAAGGCCTAGTGGGTCCTCTATATAAAAGTAAAGTTTAATCGAGTTCTTGGCAGCGACTTACAGTTATTCAGAACATGGAGTACACTGATGAATCCTAAACATTCATAAAAATGAGAGTGCTCCATATTGTTTTTCTCTAGGGGGCATTCATGTGTCTATCAGAAGAAGCTCGAGTCAATCTGATTACTCTTTGAATGAGGAAAGAGATTTGTTGGAAGCGCGTCTCGGCACTGCAGGGAACCAAGTCTTCGCAGCGGAGGAACATGTCAAGATCAATTTAGGCACACTTCATCCTCCACACAACATGCACATTTCAAGACAAAACTGTCAGCAAAGCGAGACATCCAGAGTCTTTGCAATCAAATCCTATCATCACTGTCAGATTTTATGTGCAAAACGTCCTTCTTAATATGAGCACATTATTTGTGCCTGTGGGAATAGGGTAAAAGTAGTTAAATAGCAAGGCTGGATCGGAACAGCAGCAAAGCGGTCACATTTCAGGGTTTTATTACTGTATTGTGGACGCTGCACCTGCAAAATCGAGATGGCCAGGAACAGAAGACAAGGGGTCTATTCTTTACTCTGGACGGCAAGTAGCGCTCTGTGGTCTGACAACTCAGGAGGCTACGAGCCTTACCATCACTCCATGTTACGGGGGATACTGAAGACAGGTACATTAAAGCGCTATAAATCCACCAATAAATCCATCAATAGAAGATTGTCGCCCATGGATCCCCCATTGCTCTTCTTTTCCAAGTACCGGCTAGTCTTCTCTCCTTACCCTCCAGGCTGGTCGTAGCCCGACAGCTGCAGTCAATAGCGTCCATTCTTTATTTACGGGTTATTTTTAAAGTCACTTTTCTTTTTTTGTCTTGTGGTACTCGACGTTTAAGGAGCCAAAAGTCATCAAAACTGCGCACGAGGTTCAAGAATTTAGCGCATAGTCAAAAATTTGGCTTTTTTTCCCCTGACATTACCCATTTTTGTGACTTTTTGATCACAGTGTTGCATCTTGGTCAATCTTTTTGAAAAGGTGTGCCTGAAACTACACCAGGGAGGACTGCAGTAAAGTTGTCCCAAACTTTGCAACTTTTTAAAAAGTTGCAATTGATGAATTAGCCGAAAATATCTGGAATCACTAAACTCCGCTCACAAAGCCAAGAAAAAAGTGAACACAAGTTAAAAAAAAAAAAAAAAAGAAGAAGGAGCACATAGAATAACGAATTGTGTGCAAAAAAAAGACGCAGAACACACAAAACTAGACAAAAAAACAGACGCAAAGGCAATAATGAATTGGGGCCTCTGTTCCCACCAATTGGCTGCAGTGGTCAGGCACCGAAAAGACCAGGACAGAAGGAGAGGAGAGAGCAGAATGGCGTTGGAGAAGGCCAAAGTGCTGTTGATTTAAAAAAAAATAAAATTTAACAGCTAGTCACGACAAAATCTTTAGGTCCCCATACACATTAGATTGCTGTCAGCTGAAGGATCGTTTGGCTGACAACTATTTCTCCCGACGTCCCCATGTGTTGCCTATGAGAGAGCCGCTTCCAGACTCCTCTGGCAACAAAATCCAACATGCCGGATCCATGACTTTCCCCTCTATATCACCTGACATGAATCTGTCAGGAATATATATCAGACTGAGACGATATTGCCGATATCAGCGGGTTTTACACTGCACAAATATCTGGCATGAACGCTCCTAGGAATGCCCTTTTCTTGACAATCATGGAGTGTAAACCGGCTGCCAATCACACGTCAAGTGAGCCAAACGCTTGCCCGTCGGGTGAAATTATTTTTTGGTTTGCCTAAAAAAGAAAGGATCACTCATCAGCGCATTGTCCTGTGTAAACAGAGCCTGTGCTGCTGAGTTCAATAGCATATGTGCGCAGAAAGATCCATTACTGATCGTTCTGTGAGTGGTCTACCTGTGTAAACAGGCTATTACGCAACCGCTGACGGGTAAACATGTTCCCAATCGGTGGTCATTACCACCATGCATCGGTTGGTATAAATGCACCTTATTAGGGCCAAGTTGAGGCGAGTGTATGAAAAATCATACATTTTTTAATTAGAAAACTCGGATAATTTTTGTCCATAATGTCATCTGATTTCAGACATTAACATTAAAATATACATGATCAAATACAGTTTGGTCCGTATGGGATCCAGTTTTTTTGTATGCACTCATAGACTTGAATGGGCGACTCTCAGCCGAGACTCTGAGAATAGAGTATACAGTGATTGAAAGTGATTGACATCTGAACAACCCTATTGATCTATATTGGTCCGTGTGTTGCCTGATCTTTATTCGGAGAGCACTCGTCTGTACGTTACGCTCATCTGTATTAGCCCTAATTCTGGATTTATCTACCTCTTCCCCAATTTTATGTGGAAACTGACAGCCCTTGAAAGCGGATTTTTAAAAGGCTTTTGCATAAATCTAAATAATCCATATCCTTCATTGTTCAATAACACTACAGCCTCTTCGAAAAGAAGAAACTGCCTCCCAGCGCTGCAACGAGGAGTCATCTAAGGGTTGTGAAGCTGATAAACATTTTTTCATTTCCCGTTGCCACAATTGCTTTTGGTGTAATGATAAAAGAAACTTTCATTGGCATGAATGAGCCAAAAACAAGTGACACCAATAATGATGATAAACGGTTTACAGCAAGAACAATAAGGCGGCCGTACTGAGAAGCCTAATTTAGATGTAAAGTACTTGTTTTTTTCTGATATTTAGATTTTTTTTAACTTTATTTTTTGAGCAAGAAAAAAAAACAAAACAAAAAAAAAAACTTAGGAAACCACTCGACCCAGTATAAAGATATTGCAGAGTCATTTAGATATATAGGTATACACTGTGTGCTGAATTATTAGGCAAATAAGTATTTTGATCACATGATACTTTTTATACATGTTGTCCTACTCCAAGCTGCATAGGCTTGAGAGCCAACTCCCAATTAAGTAAATCTGGTGATGTGCATCTCTGTAATGAGGAGGGGTGTTGACTAATGACATCAACACCCTATATAAGGTGTGCTTAATTATTAGGCAACTTCCTTTCCTTTGGCAAAATGGATCAGAAGAGAGATTTGATGGGCTCTGAAAAGTCCAAAATTGTGAGCTGTCTTGCAGAGGGATGCAGCAGTCTTGAAATTTCCAAACTTTTGAAGCATGACCACCGAACAATCAAGCGTTTCATGGCAAATAGCCAACAGGGTCGCAAGAAGCGTGTTGGCCAAAAAAGGTGCAAAATAACTGCCCATGAATTGAGGAAAATCAAGCGTGAAGCTGCCAAGATGCCATTCGCCACCAGTTTTACCATATTTCATAGCTGCAACGTTACTGGAGTATCAAAAAAGCACAAGGCGTGCGATACTCAGGGACATGGCCAAGGTAAGGAAGGCTGAAAAACCACCACCTTTGAACAAGAAACATAAGATAAAACGTCAAGAATGAGCCAAAAAATATCTTAAGACTGATTTTTCAAAGGTTTTATGGACTGATGAAATGAGAGTGACTCTTGATGGGCCAGATGGATGGGCCAGAGGCTGGATCAGTAAAGGGCAGAGAGCTCCACTCCGACTCAGACGCCAGCAAGGTGGAGGTGGGGTACTGGTATGGGCTGGTATCATCAAAGATGAACTTGTGGGACCTTTTCGGGTAGAGGATGGAGTGAAGCTCAACTCCCAGACCTACTGCCAGTTTCTAGAAGACAACTTCTTCAAGCAGTGGTACAGGAAAAAGTCGGTATCGTTCAAGAAAAACATGATTTTCATGCAGGACAATGCTCCATCACATGCATCCAACTACTCCACAGCGTGGCTGGCCAGTAAAGGTCTAAAAGAAGAAAAAATAATGACATGGCCCCCTTGTTCACCTGATCTGAACCCCATAGAGAACCTGTGGTCCATCATAAAATGTGAGATCTACAGGGAGGGAAAACAGTACACCTCTCGGAACAGTGTCTGGGAGGCTGTGGTGGCTGCTGCACACAATGTTGATGGAAAACAGATCAAGCAACTGACAGAATCTATGGATGGAAGGCTGTTGAGTGTCATCATAAAGAAAGGTGGCTATATTGATCACTAATTTTTTTGGTTTTTGTTTTTGCATGTCAGAAATGTTTATTTCTAAATTTTGTGCACTGATATTGGTTTACCTGGTGAAAATAAACAAGTGAGATGGGATTATATTTGGTTTTTATTAAGTTGCCTAATAATTCTGCACAGTAATAGTTACCTGCACAAACAGATATCCTCCTAAGATAGCCAAATCTAAAAAAAAAACCACTCCAACTTCCAAAAATATTAAGCTTGGATATTTATGAGTCTTTTAGGTTGATTGAGAACATAGTTGTTCATCAATAATAAAAATAATCCTCTAAAATACAACTTGCCTAATAATTCTGCACACAGTGTAAAGCATATTTCCAGTGATTTGTTCAATAATCCAGGATACGGGTGTGAGGATATGCCAATAAAATGGCCCAATGTCCAATAAAATGGCCCAAAGTCCGACATGTGGTATTGTCCCAGGCATAATGGTTTCCCATTAAAGCTACTTCTGCCCTTAGGGATATCAGAAATATGCTACAAGTAATCATTTTTCACAATGATTAAAAGGTGTAGTCGCATCTTAGTAAGTAATGGCATAGGATCGCTAAGAAATGCCATCATTTAATGATGGCCAGGAGCCTTTCCCCAAGGGACCCTCATGGATCAAGGGAATGAATAACTGTTCATTGCACAATGGCGCTTCAAGCTATCCAGCTGTACAAGAAGCTGTAACCAGCCCCATTCAATGGAATGGAGCACCCCGATAGCGGGTGGTAGGGAATGCCCCTGTGCATAGGGGTGCAGCGCAGAATCAGTGCCGAGAGCCTTTCATTCTCAGGATCAGTGGGGGCACAAGACAAACAGTCAGCAATAATTAAAAATCATGTATCATCAGAAAATAACTGATTTTTAAATAATGTTTTTGTGTTTTTTTTTTTTGTTGTTGTTTTTTTAGATACATTAACCATGATATGAAAAAAAAATTGTCAAAAATTAAAAAAAAATATATATACATTGAAGGAAATAATTATTTGATCCCTTGCCTTGCTATTTTTGTAAGTTTGCCCACTGACAAAGACATGAACAGTCTATAATTTTAAGGGTAGGTTAATTTTAACATTGAGAGAGAGAATATTCAAAAAGAAAAATCACATTGTATAAATTAGATAAATTTATTCGCATTTTGCAGTGAGAAATAAGTATTTGATCCCCTTCAAACCACTATGAGTTCTGGCTCCTACAGACCAGTTAGACCAGGGGTCCTCAAACTACGGCCCGCGGGCCACATGCGGCCCGCGGAGGATTTTTATCCGGCCCGCCGGGCTGTGGGCGGTGGAGAGCGGTGTCAGCGCCCAGTCCCTCCCGCTTGCTCAGGGCTCCGGCAGCTGGATACTTACCTCTCCCCGTGCCTCTGCAGATCCGCTGTCTTCCTGCTGTGCGCTCCCTGTGACGTCTCAGGTCAGAGGGTGCGGTGACGTCTTTCCACCGCGCCCTCCCCTGAGCCGTCACAGGCAGCGCAGAGCGGGAAGATGCCGGCGACGCTGGAGTCCGGACCCGAGCAGCGGCAGCAGGTGAGAAGTGAGGCGAGTATTTTTTTTTTTAATGTATGGAGGCATGGGGCATAATATTAGGGGTGACATCCTGCATGGGGCATAATATGGGGGAGTGACATGCAGCATGGGGCATTATAAAGGGAGGGGGGGTGATATCCTGCATGGTGCATTATAACGATAGGGGAGTGATATCCTGAATGTGGCATTATATTGGGGGGGGGGGGGGTGACATCCTGCATGGAGCATTATATTGGGGGGTGACATCCTGCATGGGGCATTATATGGTGGGAGAAAGGGACATCCTGCATGGGGCATTATTAGGGGGGGAGGGAACAGCCTGCATGGGGCATTATAAGGGGGGGGGGAACAGCCTGCATAGGGCATTATAAGGGGGGAACAGCCTGCCTATTGAGGACCTATGCTGCCTATTGGGGACACTTACCTCCCCATTGAGGACTTATGCTGCCTATTGGGGACATTTACCTGCCTATTGGGAACATTTACCTGCCCATTGAGGACCTATGCTGCCTATTGGGGACATTTACCTGCCTATTGGGGACCTATGCTGCCTATTGAAATACCGGTTGATTTAACTTTACTTGTTCTTCATTTAAAATATTGTATTTGTTCCTGTATTGTTTTTTTTTTTACTTCAAAATAAGATATGTGCAGTGTGCATGGGAATTTGCTCATAGTTTTTTTTTTTTAAATTATATTCCGGCCCTCCAATGGTCTGAGGGACAGTGAACTGGCCCCCTGTTTAAAAAGTTTGAGGACCCCTGAGTTAGACTAATCAACTTGTTACCTGCATTAAAGACAGCTGTCTTACATAGTCACCTGTATAAAAGACTCCTGTCCAAAGACTCAATTAATCAGTCAGACTCTAACCTCTACAACATGGGCAAGACCAAAGAGCTTTCTAAGGATGTCGGGGACAAGATCATAGACCTGCACAAAGCTGGAATGGGCTACAAAACCATAAGTAAGACGCTGGGTGAGAAGGAGACAACTGTTGGTGCAATAGTAAGAAAATAGAAGAAATACAAAATGACTGTCAATCGATATCAATCTGGGGCACCATGCAAAACCTCACCTCGTGGGGTATCCTTGATCATGAGGAAGGTGAGAAATCAGCCTAAAACTACACGGGGGGAACTTGTTAATGATCTCAAGGCAACTGGGACCACAGTCACCAAGAAAACCATTGGTAAAACATTACGCCTTAAAGGTTTAAAATCCTGCAGTGCCCGCAAGGTCCCCCTGGTCAAGAAGGCACATGTGCAGACCTGTCTGAAGTTTGCCAATGAGCACCTGGATGATTCTGTTAGTTATTGGGAGAAGGTGCTGTGGTCAGATGAGACAAAAATTGAGCTCTTTGGCATTAAATCAACTCGCCGTGTCTGGAGGAAGAGAAATGCTGCCTATGACCCAAAGAACACCGTCCCCACTGTCAAGCATTATGTTTTGGGGGTGTTCCTCTGCTAAGGGCACAGGACTACTTCATCACATCAATGGGAGAATGGATGGAGCCATGTACTGTAAAATCCTGAGTGACAACCTCCTTCCCTCCGCCAGGACATTAAAAATGGATCGTGGCTGGGTCTTCCAGCAAGACGATGACCCAAAACATACAGCCAAGGCAACAAAGGAGTGGCTCAAAAAGAAGCACAGTAAGGTCATGGAGTGGCCTAGCCAGTCTCCAGACCTTAATCCCATAGAAAACTTATGGAGGGAGTTGAAGTTCCAAGTTGCCAAGTGACAGCCTCAAAATCTGAATGATTTAGAGATGATCTGCAAAGAGGAGTGGACCAAAACTCCTCCTGACATGTGCGCAACCCTCATCATCAACTACAAAAAAAGTGACTGCTGTGCTTGCCAACAAGGGTTTGGCCACTAAGTATTAAGTGTTGTTTGCCAGAGGGATCAAATACTTATTTCTCACTGCAAATAAATTTATCTAATTTATACAATGTGATTTTCTGGATTTTTGGGGGGGGGGGGATATTATAATCTCCCAATGTTAAAATGAACCTACCCTTAAAAATATAGACTGTTCACGTCTTTGTCAGTGGGCAAACGTACAAAAACAGCAAGGGATCAAATAATTATTTCCTTCACTGTATATAGACATTGTCACACTGGCCACTGGGGCTATTTTAGACTATTGTTTCCTGTTTTTTTCTGGAAGAGTTTTCAGCACTCTCATTGTCAGCAGAGGCAGAATGACAGCTGATAACACAGGATCCACCAATCAAAATGGGTGATGTCACAGCTCCCCCTGCTCCTCCTCCCTTCACAATGACTTTTGGACAGGCTTATTAGTTAGGGCCTTGGTCTGCTCATTTCTCCTAACCTACAAGTGGATTTCCTTAAACAGGAAGTTTGAATGCAGAATAACCCCAGTGGCCAGTGTGAAAACTGCTAAATTTCTCATTTTTATCTTTAATACAGAATGCGATTTTATGGTGACAAAATGTTTAAAAATACATCTAAAACACAAAAACTTGGTTTAAAAAGACAAGTCATTTTCTGATGACATATTCCCTTTAAATGATGGTAAAATCTAGCTAACAGCATGCCGTTACTTGCTGAGACTGGAATACCCCTTTAAAATCATGCACAAAACTGAATAATGACCTGTTTTATACGGAGCCATAATCTGATTGCTATGGAGGTGTTCTTAGTAGTACCACGTATGCCTTCAATCCTCTACATGAGGGCATCTGACACATGTCATTCATCAGAAACTGCTAAATTAATAAGAATAGGCTTGTTTTTGGAGTCTACGGGGTGAGACAGTCTGGAGCCAACGTCAACCAAGATAATCTGTAAAAAGAAGAGTATACCTGAGAGGCAGACGCATCCCTGACTGTCCGGCTATATATATACTTGCAGGTTATCTCAATTTAGCCTCATCGATGATAATCAAATAATCAAGTTTTTTCCAAATCATCTTAATCAAGTTTGCAATTAGTGAGAATATATAGAGGGAATAAAGAATAACTCAGCAGCATGTCCATCATATGAAATCACATAGCAGGCGACGGCGGTGAGGCCAAGAAGCGTTCTATCAATTACGAGGTATATGTCTTTATTAAGCAAGTTTTCTGATAAGAGGGAAAAAAAATAAAAACACAAAACAAATATAAAAACCTGTTAAAAGAAAAAAGGAAAGTTATAATCAAAGGGCTTTTTGGCTTTCTGGCTTCAGAAAACCCGTCTCCAGGAGGTTTATTTTTTATAAAACAAATAAATTGAGCTTTATTAATACTCCCCGGCTCCATCACTGAATTCCTACTTCTGCTCCCGATGTTTGTTATTTTCTGTAGCGCCTACGACACTGCAGCCAATCAGTATGCTCACGCACTTCCGACACTGCAGCCAATCAGTATGCTCAGTGGCTCTGAAATGCTAATGCCATCCACTCTGGCTGCTGAGCTTAGGAATTAGCTACAGCGGTTCGTGGTGATGTCAGCGCTGTAGACAATAACATACTGAGGGCAATAATGGTGAAGGCTCTTTGTGGACCCAGGAAGGGTGAGCACAGCCCAGATTTTTTTGTCTTTTATTTTTATAAAGGAAGCCTGACCGGTGATAGAAACCACGTGCAGCATTTATCAGACGCTGGCTGTACGATCACAGCCATGTTTGGCTCTGAAATACTGCAACGTTTGAGAGAAAAACATACCTCTAATAGCAGCTGGGGACCGAGCCGCAAGGGTGACTAGTCGTACAGGCGGACCCCGGCGACATCTCCCCGCCTGCGGACACTTACTGGCATCCTCTGACTGCATGCGTGTATAGGCAGAGACCTGTCAGTCACAGGGAGAATCTGTCGGGGACCAGCCTGTACAAATAGTTACCCGAGCGGCTCGGTCCTCGAGGATTTTTTTTCCCCCAAAATCCTACTTAAAAATGCTTGTAAAATTCTTCCTATTCATTGCAGTTGGAAATCCAGTCTTCCGTTCATGTGAGGTTTTTTTTTCCTGAAGAGGTTTTGAAAATGGCCTGATGGGGGGGGGGGGGGGGGGGGATCTTAGAATGTTACGAGTTGGAAGGGACCTCCAGGGTCATCTCGTCCAGCCCCCTGCTCAATGCAGGAGTCACTAAACCATCTCAGACACATGTCTGTCCAGCCTCTGAAGACTTCCGTTGAAGGAGAACTCACCACCTCTCGTGGCGGCCTGTTCCACTCATTGATCACCCTCACTGTCAAAAAGTTTTTCCTAATAACTAATATGTATCTGAAAAAGTGCATTCTGATGGAATTGGCTCCAACTAGGTACTGTCCAGTCAAATGGGTGCAAAAAAAAAAAAAAAAGGCCTTTCAAAAACGCTACAGGAAAAGGTCATACAAAATCTACCCCATCCCAAAAAAGTAAGTGTTTCCTGAAAAGATTTCAGCTTAAAATTATTTTTTTTTTTTTTAATTCCTTTTTCAAATAGGACACTTAACACCTTATGAGTTTTGGACAGTGGTGTCCTTACTCACAACTGATGAGTAAGAACATTACTGTCCAAAACGAGTAAGGTGTTAAGTGTCCTATTTGGCTTGTTTTATTTAGCTTTTTAATGCTGATCCAATAAATAACTTTTGATGCTTCCGGTGCTGGATTTCACCAGCCCTTTGTACATTTGCCAGTCCCGAGGATCAGAGCATCGGACATTTCCTGAGTCTGTGGACACTTCATCATGGTTGGGGAGCTGGTGCACCGCCAGCCTGGGCTACATTTTGCATCTTCTGCCATGATCACACCACATATAATGGATATTGTGGTAATAGCTCATGTGACAATACTTCTAGTGTTGTGAGGGATTTTCCATTTTTTCCCTAGTGACCCAACACAAACCAACAAAGTGCCACCAACAAATTTTGCGACTCATTAACCACTTGTCTCCCGGGTTTTCTTCATATAAAAGATACTGCACATACAGAGATGATAATATGGAGATACCATGGGAAGGCCTGTCCCGAGCCTCTTACCATCAAACTCATTACAGTAATAAATTATTTCTCAGCCGTCCATTAAACCTACACAGAACTCATTTCACACCATTGTAACTTTGTTATTCCAAGCATTACCAGACGTAATCTTCCCAAGAGCTCAATTCCAGTAGATGACTGTGGTGGATTTCAGCTTTTCGCGACATGTAAAGTCGCCAATCTAGAACAGGTGACATTTTCCTTGACAGCATACATAACATTGAAGACGTCTTAGAATTTCCTAAAATATCAGGTACAATGCAGAACCTGAGCTGTGATCTTAATGGTTCTTGCAAAAGTAAAGTGATTTTAAAAGGGGTTGTCCACCTTAGATGAATCTAGTACATTTACACCGTGAGTCCACCCGAGTGGGAGACACTTGTCCATTCTTGTTTTTAGAGTCCCAAGCATTGAATATGCCCCTATTAAATTATCACACCCTATTAGTGCTTATATATAGGGACTGACAAACCCTATAATGACTCCACTGTTATGGCTCTGTACAAGCCCCCTGTTAGTATGGAGCCGCAGTAGTACGGCACAGATAGCAGTCTGAGGCTGTCCACAACTACATACGTCTATCCAGTCCAACTTTTCTCCACCAGTTCTACATCCTCTATCACTAGATTATTTATAACCCACAATGCCATTTGTTGTGAGAAAAGCATCCAGCCATTTTGTAAATGCTGATATAGTGTCTGCCATTACTACCTATGGTGGCATTGTGCAGTTTCACTACTCTATAAAGAATCCTTTCTTACGTAGATGCATTAATCACCTTTCCTCCGCACGTAATAAGTGCCTCCTGGACCCTTGTAAGGTCTTTGAAAGAAATAAATCATGTGCCAGTCCTTCGTATTGACCACACATGTATTATACATGTAAGTGAGATTGGCTCCGAGGGGTGATTTTCTCAATCAGATTATGCCCAAATTTTCTAACCTCTCATCATAGGAGACCTTCCATCCCATGGACCTTCCATCCCATGTAATAATCTAGTTGCTTCCTTCGGTCTTGCTCTCCAATATCCTTTTTAAAACGTAGAGCCCAAAACTGGATCCCGAAAAGGGGAAATGTTCATTAATTTGAGCGTTTAGATAGTTCTTAGACAGGTGGGTTTCAGAGCAGACCCACCTGAAATAACACTAGGAGCCATATATACATCTCAGTCGAGGATGTGTCGCACCTTAGCTCTGGACTTTTCGATACGTGCCAAGCTCCCCTGAAGAAACTTGATGGCAGAAACTTGTTGGAAGAACACGGAGGGACGGTCTACTGCTTCCAGTTACTAGGGACACCTGTGGACTCCCCTTCTCAGGGCAGCAGTTTTAGGACTGACCAGGTAGATGATAGCCAAAAGGGTTAGTTCCAACAAGAATGAGGAACAGGAGTCAACATGACACGTAGTCTATATGCCATGACTGCGCTGAACCTCCTAGATGGGTGCGATTGTTCCATCTTCTTATTCCATTGTGCCTATGCTAATTCTTTTGTATTACTGGTGAGGATTAGATTTAGATACCTTACTTTTCTGTTTAGGGTGGGTACTTTGCTACATGGATCATCTCTATTAGGACTGACCATTGTTGGTCTAATAGATCCCACCACTCTACTTACCTTTTGGTCAATTTAATCCCCATCTGCCTCACATTTTTGTTGGCAAGGGTTGTTTTTACTTTTGCTGGTTTGCAGTTACTTATATACTATATTTTAATCACTTATAATACAGGTTATGTTTTATTTATACTCATTTACTTGCTTTTGAGGATGTGCACATACCCTAATAACACTTTAAAAACTCTACAACCCCTCTTCAGGAAACTAAAAACTCCTCCAAAAACTTCTCAAAGAAGAAAATAGTTCCCTACAGCACATTTTATTAGAAAACTCGTCGTTTTTGACAGCCTCGCCAAAAAAACACGTTTATGTGCATAAACCCTAAGGCCTCGTGCACATTGAGTTTTTAGGGCTGTGGAGTTGGTAAGCCAAACCTCCAACTCATACACGGCTCATGTTTAAGTGATGAATTTACTGTAGCACAGATTCATCTCAGCTAAAAGTCTAGACCCTTAGATCAGGAATAGGACAGACATTTATAGGACATTTCATAACTTTCCAAAATTCTTATGAAAATATATTCCCCACAAACTGCATTGAACTACTGTACCCAATTTATTATATATTTTAGGAGTTGGAGTCGGTCTATTTTATACCGACTCAGACTCCCAAGCCCTGGTTTTTAGAAGCATTCAAAAGCCACTCGTTTTTCAAGCAATAACAAAAATTCTCAAAAATTGAGAGTTTCTTGGAGTTTTTACATGTTTATCTTTTCCTAAAGTGGTTTTGATTACATTTTTTTTCCCTTTAACATTGTTTGCATCCTTTTGATTGGACCGGACGATGCCTCGCTTGGAGAGGTTTCCTTTAAGATCCTCTTCAAAGTGACATGCACTTCTTTTTTTACTAGCAGGCATTTTTTTCAAAACCTCTTTACAGTGAAAGACAAAAAAAACATCATATAAACAGCTAAGTGGATTTCTCATAGAAATTAATTGAAAGTTTTCCAAGGAGATTTTGGAGAGGCTCTGTTCAATATGAGAGCTGAATGATGTAGGGGCAGAGACCCTGATTCCAGCGATGTGTCACTTACTGGGCTGCTTGCTGAAGTTTTGATAAAATCACTTTTCTCTGCTTCAGATCTACCACTTCTCCAAATGTTGAGCTCTGAAACTCCGCCCATACCACTGATTGGCAGCTTTCTATGTACACTGCATAGGCAGAAAGCTGCCAATCGGTGGTGGTGGGTGTGGTTGGACTACATGCAGCAAATGTATTAGTCCTGTAGTGATAATCTCCTGCTGATAAAACAGTAATTTTATCAGAACTACAGCAAGCAGCCCAGTAAATGACACATCGTTGGAATCAGGATCTCTGCCCCTACACCATCCTGCTCTCAGATTAGGTGGCAAACACCTGCAGACAGCGTGAGCGCATACAAATAACATGAATAGTAATGGATGCAGGAATTTCACAAGTATTGCTACCACAGTTTGTGGGTTCCTTGGTCATGTCTCCAGTTACTTTTTTTTGGTATACTGCGATGCCTTTCTGCTTTTTTCTAACGCAATATCAGTCTAACGCTCAAAAATACAACTTACAATCTGCTTTCATTGTGCAATTTTTTTTTCAGATGTGTTTGTATTCTTAGATAGTATAAATCTTGCAACTATTACATATTTGCTTTTATTACTATTACAATTATTAAAAAACAAGGCTGAGCAACTTACTGATGTTCCATTGATTGTCAGTATTGCATCTTTCAATGGCAATAATACATATATTATCCTTTAATCTGATCTCCAGCTACATAATGACAGCAATGCAAGGTAATAACGCTGTAATGATAAGAATCATAGCTCGACCATGACAGGCTAATATAAAGCTTTAATGAATAAGGGCCATGTGAGATATAGAATACTACCACCGCACTGTGGGTACAAGGGGTATTTTATTTAGGGATATTTAGGCCAAAATTGCTGTCGCAGCTATCCGCCAAACTACACAATATGTATTGGGGGGGATGCGGGAGGTTGTGCCAGAACAGCACCTAAATAAAGCGGCATAGACTGCCAAGGGTTTTGCTTAAAAGTAAAAGTAAAATATATATATAAAAAAAAAAAGAGAAATAAAAAAACAAAAATAATAAAAATAAAATCCACAAGTAAGGCTATGTTCACATTTGCCCGCGATGGATACTGACGTAACTCAGTGAAAGCTGCAGAATCTCAATTGGAGAACAGGAAAGTCAACAGGGAAGTCCCAGATTCAGTGCTTGAACCATTAGTCTGCGTTCACACTGTGCAGCCATGATTCGCCGGTTAGGTGGCCAAAATCCAGAGCAGCACTGAGCTGGAATGATCGGCCTAATTGTGAAACCACTCTTTCCCTGCAAAAACTCAGTGATTGTTTATGAAGCAGTTAGAAGACCACAGCAGACTAAAGTTCTGGGGACCTCCGAGAAGAAAATCTCAAAATACCCGATCTGTACTTCTGGCAAATTTAAAAGCAACTTCCATGACTGATTGGCCGAATTCAGGAGGCCGTGGAACACTGTTTATGTACGGACCACAAGGCACAGACTGGCCATAGGTCTCCTGACCCGTGACAGCGTAATAGGAATAGGACTGTTCTCTGTATGAGTTTTCGATAGGATCTGCGCACCCAATTTTGTATATTTGTTCAACTGCTATTGGGTTCTAAGGGGTAACGTTTCTCCTTGTGAAGAGTCACAAGCCAGGCCTGGCATGCCAGAGTGAGGAGACTTATGAGCCATGAAATTAAATCTGCAAATTCAGAGAGGAAGAGGACTAGAACTCTAGCGCCACCTATTGGAAGCAGCGATTCTAAAAGGCTGCTTCCAATAGGTGGCGCTAGAGTTCTAGTCCTCAATTTGCATAATTCTAATGCTACATAATTAAAATATCAAAAAGTTACATTTATTTCAGTTCTTCAATACAAAAAGTGAAACTCATTAAACAGAGTGATCTATTTCAAGTGTTTATTTCTGTTAATGTTGATGATTATGGCTTACAGCCAATGAAAACACAAAAGTCATTATCTCAGTAAATTAGAATACTTTATAACAACAGCTTGAAAAATGTTTTTTAAAATCCGAAATGTATGTTCAGTAAATGCACTCAATACTTGATCAGTTCTCCTTTTGCATCAATTACTGCATCAATGCGGCGTGGCATGGAGGTGATCAGCATGTGGCACTGCTGAGGTGTTATGGAAGCCCAGGTTGCTTTGATAGCAGCCTTCAGCTCGTCTGCATTGTTGGGTCTGGTGTCTCTCATCTTCCTCTTGACAATACCCTACGGATTCTCTATGGGGTTAAGGTCAGGCGAGTTTGCTGGCCAATCAAGCACAGTGATACTGTGGTTTTTAAACCAGGTATTGGTACTTTTGGCAGTGTGGACAGGTGCCAAGTCCTGCTGGAGAATGAAATTTCCATCTCCAAAAAGCTTGTCGGCAGAGGGAAGCATGAAGTGCTCTAAAATTTCCTGGTACACGGCTGTGCTGACTTTGGTCTTGATAAAACACAGTGGACCTACACCAGCAGATGACATGGCTCCCCAAACCATCACTGATGGTGGAAACTTCACACTAGACCCCAAGCAGCTTGGATTGTGGCCTCTCCACTCTTCCTCCAGACTCTGGGACCTTGATTTCCAAATGAAATGCAAAATTTACTTTCATCTGAAAACACTTTGGACCACTGAGCAACAGTCCAGGTCTTTTTCTCCTTGGCCCAAGTAAGACGCTTCTGGCATTGTCTATTGGTCATGAGTGGCTTGACAGAAGGAATGCCACACTTGTAGCCCATGTCCTGGATTCGTCTGTGTGTGGTGGCTCTTGAAGCAATGACTCCAGCAGCAGTCCACTCCTTGTGAATCTCCCCCAAATTTTTGAATGGCCTTTTTTAACAATCCCTTCAAGGCTGCGGTTATCCCGGTTGCTTGTGCACCTTTTTCTACCACATATTTTCCTTACACTCAACTTCTTTAGCAATGACCTTTTGTGGCTTACCCTCCTTGTGGAGTGTGTCAATGACTGCCTTCTGGACATCTGTCAAGTCAGAAGTCTTCCCCATGATTGTGGAGCCTACTGAAACAGACTAAGGGACCTTTTTAAGTGCTTAGGAAGCCTTTGCAGTTGCTTTTTGTTAATTATTCTAATTTACTGAGATAATGACTTTTGTTTTCATTGGCGGTAAGCCATAATCATCAACATTAACATGAAAAAAACACTTGAAATAGATCACTCTGTTTGTAATGACTCTATATAATACAGGATGGGCCATTTATATGGATACACCTAAATTAAATGTCAATGGTTGGTGATATCAACTTCCTCTTTGTGGCACATTAGTATATGGGAGGGGGAAAACTTTTCCAGATGGGTGGTGACCATGGTGGCCATTTTGAAGTCGGCCATTTTGGATCCAACTTTATTTTTTTCAATGGGAAGAGGGTCATGTGACACATCAAACTTATTGAGAATTTCATAAGAAAAACAATGGTGTGCTTGGTTTTAACGTAACTTTATTCTTTCATGAGTTTTTTTACAAGTTTAGGACCACTTATAAAATGTGTTCAAAGTGCTGCCTATTGTGTTGGATTGTCAATGCAACCCTCTTCTCCCACTCTTGACACACTGATAGCAACACCGCAGAAGAAATGCTAGCACAGGCTTCCAGTATCAGATGCTGCACATCTCATATCTTCACAGCATAGACAATTGCCTTCAGATGACCCCAAAGATAAAAGTCTAAGGGGGTCAGATTGGGACACCTTGGTGGCCAATCAACTGGCCCACGACAACCAATCCACTTTCCAGGAAACTGTTCATGTAGGAATCCTAGGACCTGACACCCATAATGTGGTGGTGACCATCTTGTTGGAAAAACTCAGGGAACGTGCCATCTTCAGTGCATAAAGAGGGCAACACATCATCATGTAGCAATTTCAGATATCCAGTGGCATTGAGGTTTCCATTGATGAAGAATGGCCCCACTATCTTTGTACCCCATATACAACACCATACCATCAAGATACAAGATGTGCAGCATCTGAAATAACGGATACTGGAAGCCTGTGCTAGCATTTCTTCTGCGGTGTTGCTATCAGTGTGCCAAGAGTGGGAGAAGAGGGTTGCATTGACAATCCAACACAATGGGCAGCACTTTGAATACATTTTATAAGTGGTCCTAAACTTGTAAAAAACTCATGAAAGAATAAAGTTACGTTAAAACCAAGCACACCATTGTTTTTCTTATGAAATTCTCAATAAGTTTGATGTGTCACATGACCCTTTTCCCATTGAAAAAAATAAAGTTGGATCCAAAATGGCCAACTTCAAAATGGCCGCCATGGTCACCACCCATCTGGAAAAGTTTCCCCCTCCCATATTTCTAATGTAACACAAAGAGGAAGTTGATATCACCAACCATTCCCATTTAATTTAGGTGTATCCATATAAATGGCCCACCCTGTATATGAGTTTCACTTTTTGTATTGAAGAACTGAAATAAATTAAATTAGAATATCATCAAAAAGTTAATGAGATGAACCTGTATTAGAAAAAAAAGAATAGAAAATATTGAGAAGATCGCACCATCTCTAGCTGCAGCGGTTTTGGCCCCAGGTCACAGTGTGAACGCAGCCTTGCCACCATATTTCTAAGGCCTGCAGCAAGGACAGGAAGGGCTGAAGATGGAAATAAATCTATGGCAACTGCGTCTCGTTTTACTAAGTAAAAGCCAGAAAATAGGAGCTTGAAAGACTCCATAATGAATAATTACACTGGAAACTGCTGTTTTTACAAGTGTTTCCCTTTAACATCAAAGTGGATCCGGCTCAGAAGAGCAGATCAGCACTGGAATGTGGCAGGTATCTACAGAAAGGGTCTACGAGTGGTCCAGACACATGGAAAGAAAAACGCATAAAAGGTTATGCCCTGAAAAAAAAAAACAGATGGGAACCAAAGGCGTACTACAAAAATAGGGTTCCCATGTCAGAACACAAAAACAAAGCCATAAAATATGTAGTTGAAGAAGAGCCAACCTGAGCAGGGGATTTACACAAACCTTTCGTGGTAAGTGCTGCCCTACACATTCTAGTAAACAGACACATCCTACGTTTCAATGCCAGGAAAGCAACTGTACTCCTACAGGAGTCGTGCCGAACTCCGACCTTGGAGGCTTTTGTGGAACACAAGATGAAATATTAAAATACAAAAACATGACAAGGTTTATCCTGCAAAATTCAAAGAAGTATGAAAATAACGAAAGTGATATCTCAGGTTAGAAACACACGTAGTTGTATAACAACTCTGGATATAGAGGCCGACATGCCAAAGCTAACAGTCTTGTGTGCCAGAGAAGGGATCTGGGCCGGACATAACATTGAGACATCATGTCCAAATTGTGCTATGCCTGATGAAGGGCTTTCTGGCCTTATTCTAAACATCACGAGATGCTATTACACTGCTTTTGTGTCTGAGCACTCCACATATATCAAGCATAGAGGGGTATTTCCATTTCCAAGATCCTATCCTAACCCAATATGTAGTAGGTATAATATTAGTAGTAGTAGTAGTAGTAGTAGTAGTAGTAGAAGTAAATACCTCCAATTAGAAATGCAGTATAGTTCTTCTGACTCGCTATGTCGCTTACCCCATGTGCAGGGCATTGCAGTAGGTTAGATATCTATCCTTATGACAACTAACAACTAATTAAATGTCACTATATGAGTGGTCGTAACCATGGATACCTAAGCTACTACAACGCCCTGCACATGGGGTAATCAGCATAGCTTATCAGAAGAATTATACTATATTTTATTATTATTACTACAACTACTACACCCACTACATATTGAGATAGAATCTTGGAGATGGGAATACCCCTTTAAGTGGGAACAGGGTATTATATATAAATATACACACACACACACACACACACACACACACACACACTACAGACCATAAGGCATACTGAACCAGCATGGCTACCACAGGATCTTGCAGCGGCATGCTATTCCATCTGGTTTGCGTTTAGTTGGACCATCATTTATTTTTCAACAGGACAATGACCCCAAACACACCTCCAGGCTGTGTAAGGGCTATTTGACCAAGAAGGAGAGTGATGGGGTGCTACGCCAGATGACCTGGCCTCCACAGACACCAGACCTGAACCCAATCGAGATGGTTTGGGGTGAGCTGGACCGCAGAGTGAAGGCAAAAGGGCCAACAAGTGCTAAGCATCTCTGGGAACTCCTTCAAGATTGTTGGAAGACCATTTCCAGTGACTATCTCTTGAAGCTCATCAAGAGAATGCCAAGAGTGTGCAAAGCAGTCATCAAAGCAAAAGGTGTCTACTTTGAAGAACCTAGAATATAAGACATATTTTCAGTTGTTTCACACTTTTTTGTTAAGTATATAATTCCACATGTGTTAATTCATAGTTTCGATGCCTTCCGTGTGAATGTACAATTTTCAAAGTCATGAAAATACAGAAAAATCTTTAAATGAGGTGTGTCCAAACTTTTGGTCTGTACTGATAGATATATATATATATATATATATATATATATATATATATATATATATATATATATACACATACATACATACATACATACACACACACACACACACACACACACACACACACACACACACACACAGCTCAAAAAAATAAGGGGAACACTTAAACAACAGAATATAACTCCAAGTAAATCAAACTTCTGTGAAATCAAACTGTCAACTTAGGAAGCAACACTGATTGACAATCAATTTCACATGCTGTTGTGCAAATGGAATAGACAATAGATGGAAATTATTGGCAATTATCAAGACACCCTCAATAAAGGATTGGTTCTGTAGGTGGGGACCACAGACCACATCTCAGTACCAATGCTTTCTGGCTGATGTTTTGGTCACTTTTGAATGTTGGTTGTGCTTTCACACTTGTGCTAGCATGAGACGGACTCTATAACCCACAGAAGTTGCTCAGGTAGTGCAGCTCATCCACGATGGCACATCAATGCGAGCTGTGGCAAGAAGGTTTGCTGTGTCTGTCAGCGTAGTGGCCAGAGGCTGGAGGCGCTACTAGGAGACAGGCCAGTACACCAGGAGACGTTGAGGGGGCCGTAGGAGGGCAACAACTCAGCAGCAGGACCGCTACCTCTGCCTTTGTGCAAGGAGGAAAAGGAGGAGCACTGCCAGAGCCCTGCAAAATGACCTCCAGCAGGCCACAAATGTGCATGTGTCTGCACAAACCGACTCCATGATGGTGGTATGAGGGCCCGACGTCCACAGATGGGGGTTGTGCTCACAGCCCAACACCGTGCAGGACGCTTGGCATTTGCCACAGAACACCAGGATTGGCAAAGTCGCCACTGGCGCCCTGTGCTCTTCACAGATGAAAGCAGGTTCACACTGAGTCCATGTGACAGACATGACAGAGTCTGGAGATGCCGTGGAGAGTGATCTGCTGCCTGCAACATCCTTCAGCATGACCGGTTTGGCAGTGGGTCAGTAATGGTGTGGGGTGGCATTTCTTTGGAGGGCCACACAGCCCTCCATGTGCGCGCCAGAGGTAGCCTGACTGCCATTAGGTACCGAGAAGAGATTCTGAGACCCCTTGTGAGACCATATGCTGGTGCCATTGGCCCTGGGTTCCTCTTAATGCAGGACAATGCCAGACCTCATATGGCTGGAGTGTGTCAGCAGTTCCTGCAAGATGAAGGCATTGAACCTATGGACTGGCCAACCCGTTCCCAAGACCTGAATCCAATTGAGCACATCTGGGACATCATGTCTCGCTCCATCCACCAACGTCACCACAGACTGTCCAGGAGTTGGCGGATGCTTTAGTCCAGATCTGGGAGGAGATCCCACAGGAGACCATCCGCAACCTCATCAGGAGCATGCCCAGGCGTTCAAGGGAGGTCATACAGGCACGTGGAGGCCACACACAATACTGAGCCTCATTTTGACTTGTTTTAAGGACATTACATCAAAGTTGGATCAGCCTGTAGTGCGTTTTTCCACTTTAATTTTGGGGGTGACTCCAAATCCAGGCTTCCATTGGTTAATAAATTTGATTTCCATTGATGATTTTTGTGTGATTTTGTTGTCAGCACATTCAACTTTGTACAGAACTAAGTATTCAATGAGAATATTTCATTCATTCAGATCTAGGATGTGCTATTTGAGTAGTGTATAATATATATATATATATATATATATATATATATATATATATATATATATATATATATATATATATATATATATATATATATATATATATATATATATATATATTACACACACACAGTGCCTACAAGTAGTATTCAACCCCCTGCAGATTTAGCTGGTTTGATAAGATGCAAATAAGTTAGAGCCTTCAAACTGCAAATGAGAGTAGGTTTTATGAACAGAAGCATAAATCTTACAAACCAAAAAGTTATGTTGCTCAGTTGAATTTTATTAAATTTTAAACATAAAAGTGTGGGTCAATTATTATACAACCCCTATGTTTAATATTTTGTGGAATAACCCTTGATTGCAATTACAGCTAATAATCTTCTTTTATAAGACCTGATCAGGCCGGCACAGGTCTGTGGAGTTATCTTGGCCCACTCCTCCATGCAGATCTTCTCCAAGTTATCTAGGTTCTTTGGGTGTCTCATGTGGACTTTATTCTTGAGCTCCTTCCACAAGTTTTCAATTGGGTTAAGGTCAGGAGACTGACTAGGCCACTCCAACATCTTGACTTTTTCCCTCTTGAACCAGGCCTTGGTTTTCTTGTCTGTGTGCTTTGGGTCGTTGTCTTGTTGGAAGATGAAATTACGACCCATCTTAAGATCCTTGATGGAGGAGCGGAGGTTCTTGGCCAAAATCTCCAGGTAGGCCGTGCTATCCATCTTCCCATGGATGCGGACCAGATGGCCAGGCCCCTTGGCAGAGAAACAGCCCCACAGCATGATGCTGCCACCACCATGCTTGACTGTAGGGATGGTATTCTTGGGGTCGTATGCAGTGCCATCCAGTCTCCAAACGTCACATGTGTGGTTGGCACCAAAGATCTCGATCTTGGTCTCATCAGACCATAGAACCTTGAACCAGTCTGTCTCAGAGTCCTCCAAGTGATCATGAGCAAACTGTAGACGAGCCTTGACATGACGCTTTGAAAGTAAAAGGTACCATACAGGCTCGTCTGGAACGGAGACCATTGCGGTGGAGTACGTTACTTATGGTATTGACTGAAACCAATGTCCCCACTGCCATGAGATCTTCCCGGAGCTCCTTCCTTGTTGTCCTTGGGTTAGCCTTGACTCTTCGGACAAGCCTGGCCTCGGCACGGGAGGACACTTTCAAAGGCTGTCCAGGCCGTGGAAGGCTAACAGTAGTTCCATAAGCCTTCCACTTACGGATGATGCTCCCAACAGTGGAGACAGGTAGGCCCAACTCCTTGGAAAGGGTTTTGTACCCCTTGCCAGCCTTGTGACCCTCCACGATCTTGTCTCTGATGGCCTTGGAATGCTCCTTTGTCTTTCCCATGTTGACCATGTCTGAGTGCTGTTCACAAGTTTGGGGAGGGTCTTAAATAGTCAGAAAAGGCTGGCAAAAGAGATCTTTAATCCACACATGTGAAGCTCATTATTCTTGGTGCCTGAACTACTTCTTAATACTTTAGGGCAGGGGTCTCAAACACGCGGCCCGCGGGCCGCATGCGGCCCCTGAGGCTGCTTTATGCGGCCCGCAGGCACAGACCTCTTGATGATCCCGACCTGGTCCAGGAGGAGCCGCCGACAGCAGCGCTGCATTGCCGCACAGAGACTGTTTCCCAGCACTGCATTTCCAATGCCAGCCGCTGGCCAATCAGAGGCCAGCAGCTGATATCTGCGTGTCGGCGCAGCGAGTATGACGTCATTGCCATATGCAGATGTCAGCTGCTGGCCTCTGATTGGCCGGCGGCTGACATTGAAAATGCTGTGCTGGGAGACAGTCTCTGTGCGGCAATGCAGCGCTGCTGTCGGCGGCTCCTCCTGGACCAGGTCGGGATCGTCAAGGGGTCGGACTCTGTGGTGCCTGCGGGCCACATCTGCAGGAAGGCCGCCGAGGGAACGGAGGACAGGTGAGAATCATCTTTTTTTTTTTCTATTTTATGTGTGTGAAGAACAGCACAGGGGGCACAGAGCCAAAAGAGGGGACCTGGATGGGGCACATAGCCACAAGAGGGGACCTGGATGGGGCACATAGCCTCAAGATGTGGACCTGGATGGGGCACATAGCCACAAGAGGGGACCTGGATGGGGCACATAGCCACAAGATGGGGACCTGGATGGGGCACATAGCCACAGGATGGGGACCTGGATGGGGCACATAGCCACAAGAGGGGACCTGGATGGGGCACATAGCCACAAGAGGGGACCTGGATGGGGCACATAGCCACAAGAGGGGACCTGGATGGGGCACATAGCCACAAGAGGGGACCTGGATGGGGCACATAGCCACAAGAGGGGACCTGGATGGGGCACATAGCCACAAGAGGGGACCTGGATGGGGCACATAGCCACAAGAGGGGACCTGGATGGGGCACATTGCCTCAAGATGTGGACCTGGATGGGGCACATAGCCACAAGAGGGGACCTGGATGGGGCACATAGCCACAAGAGGGGACCTGGATGGGGCACATAGCCACAGGATGGGGACCTGGATGGGGCACATAGCCACAGGATGGGGACCTGGATGGGGCACATAGCCACAAGATGGGGACCTGGATGGGGCACATAGCCACAAGAGGGGACCTGGATGGGGCACATTGCCACAGGATGGGGACCTGGATGGGGCACATAGCCACAGGATGGGGACCTGGATGGGGCACATAGCCACAAGATGGGGACCTGGATGGGGCACATAGCCACAAGAGGGGACCTGGATGGGGCACATTGCCACAGGATGGGGACCTGGATGGGGCACATAGCCACAGGATGGGGACCTGGATGGGGCACATAGCCACAAGATGGGGACCTGGATGGGGCACATAGCCACAAGATGGGGACCTGGATGGGGCACATTGCCACAGGATGGGGACCTGGATGGGGCACATAGCCCCAAGATGGGGACCTGGATGAGGCACATTAGTACAAGATGGGCGCCAGGATGGGGAACGTTGCCACAGGATGGGGACCTGGATGGGGCACATAGCCACAGGATGGGGACCTGGATGGGGCACATTAGTACAAGATGGGGACTTGGATGGGGAACATTACTACAAGATGTTTTCCATTATTACTATATGATGCTAATTGTAAGACAATATTACTGTATGTGGCCAATTGGGGGAAATAAAATTGTAAAAAAAATAAAAAATAAAATAAAGCATGAAAAAATATTGGGCACTAAAAATGCTGTTTTATATGTAAACTAAAGTAAACACAAAAAAGTGCACGTTTATTATCGCCACATCCATAACGACCCAAGCCATAAAAAAATAAACACGGCAAAAATGTTCAAAAGGTGTATACAAAAAAAATGGTATCACTAAAAATGTCACATTGAACAAAGAATGCGGCCCCCCAAATTCAAATTTTTTCCATGTGCGGCCCATATACCCAGCCGAGTTTGAGACCCCTGCTTTAGGGGGACCAAACAGAATTCTTGTGGTTTGAGGGGTTGAATAATAAATGACACTCTGAATTAACTTTTAACGTTTAAAAAAAAAAAAAAAAAAAAAAACTTGCTGAAGTGCATTTCCCACTTCCAGGCTGATCTACAGTACAAATGTCACAATGCCAAGTTAATTCCGCATGTGTCAACCAGCTAAATCTGCAGGGGGTTGAACACTACTAGTAGGCACTGTGTATGTATATTATATATATATTTATTTATTTTATTTATTTTTTATTTTTTTTATTTTTTACAGACCAAAAGTTTGGACACACCTTCTCATTTAAAGATTTTTCTGTATTTTCCTGACTATGAAAATTGTACATTCACACTGAAGGCATCAAAACTATGAATTAACACATGTGGAATTATATACTTAACAAAAAAGTGTGAAACAACTGAAAATATGTCTTATATTCTAGGTTCTTCAAAGTAGCCACCTTTTGCTTTGATGACGGCTTTGCACACTCTTGGCATTCTCTTGATGAGCTTCAAGAGGTAGTCACCGGAAATGGTCTTCCAACAATCTTGAAGGAGTTCCCAGAGATGCTTAGCACTTGTTGGCCCTTTTGACTTCACTCTGTGGTCCAGCTCACCCCAAACCATCTCAGTTGGGTTCAGGTCTGGTGACTGTGGAGGCCAGGTCATCTGGCGTAGCACCCCATCACTCTCCTTCTTGGTCATATAGCCCTTACACAGCCTGGAGGTGTGTCTGGGGTCATTGTCCTGTTGAAAAATAAATTATGGTCCAACTAAACGCAAACCGGATGGAATAGCATGCCACTGCAAGATGCTGTGGTAGCCATGCTGGTTCAGTATGCCTTCAATTTTGAATAAATCCCCAACAGTGTCACCAGCAAAGCACCCCCACACCATCACACCTCCTCCTCCATGCTTCAGGGTGGGAACCAGGCATGTAGAGTCCATCCGTTCACCTTTTCTGCGTCGCACAAAGACACGGTAGTTGGAACCAAAGATCTCAAATTTGGACTCATCAGACCAAAGCACAGATTTCCACTGGTCTAATGTCCATTCCTTGTGTTCTTTAGCCCAAACAAGTCTCTTCTGCTTGTTGCCTGTCCTTAGCAGTGGTTTCCTAGCAGCTATTTTACCATTAAGGCCTGCTGCACAAAGTCTCCTCTTAACAGTTGTTGAAGAGATGTGTCTGCTGCTAGAATTCTGTGTGGCATTGACCTGGTCTCTAATCTGAGCTGCTGTTAACCTGCGATTTCTGAGGCTGGTGACTCGGATAAACTTATCCTCAGAAGCAGAGGTGACTCTTGGTCTTCCTTTCCTCGGGCGGTCCTCATGTGAGCCAGTTTCTTTGTAGCGCTTGATGGTTTTTGCAACTGCACTTGGGAACACTTTCAAAGTTTTCCCAATTTTTCACACTGACTGACCTTAATTTCTTAAAGTAATGATGGCCACTCGTTTTTCTTTACTTAGCTGCTTTATTCTTGCCATAATACAAATTCTAACAGTCTATTCAGTAGGACTATCAGCTGTGTATCCACCAGACTTCTGCACAACACAACTGATGGTCCCAACCCCATTTATAAGCCAAGAAATCCCACTTATTAAACCTGACAGAGCACACCTGTGAAGTGAAAACCATTTCCGGTGACTACCTCTTGAAGCTCATCAAGAGAATGCCAAGAGTGTGCAAAGCAGTCATCAAAGCAAAAAGGTGGCTACTTTGATCGAACCTAGAATATAAGACATATTTTCAGTTGTTTCACACTTTTTTGTTAAGTATATAATTCCACATGTGTTAATTCATAGTTTTGATGCCTTCAGTGTGAATGTACAATTTTCAGAGTCATGAAAATACAGAAAATTCTTTAAATGAGAAGGTGTGTCCAAACGTTTGGTCTGTACTGATATATACACATACACACACAGTGTTCCAAATTATTATGCAAATAATATTTTCTCAGATTTTCCCAAATTACCTATATGAATTGCAGTCATTGTAATTTTCCAGTCAAATAACTATTAGAGTACAACTGAAAGGTTTTTGTACAAACTGCCTATAATAACAGTATATTTTTTAAAAAATAAAAAACTCAAACTGCACTCAAAATGCATGTTCCAAATTATTATGCACAGCAGAGTTTTCAACCTTTTCATTTTAATAAAGAACAAAAAAAAATGGTCATTTTTGAAATTATATGCATTAGCAGGTTATTACAAACTGAAATCTAACAGTTTTCAACTCAAAACTTTATTCTAGGTGATGTTACATTTGCACATAGGACCCCTTGTTCGAAAGGAGCTTCTGAACTCTCTCGTCCATTGAATTTGTCAGGTTTTGGATGGTTTCTGCTTCAATTGTTTTGCATGAGGACAGAATACCCTCCCAGAGCTGTTGCTTAGATGTGAACTGCCTCCCGCCATCATAGACACTCCTTTTGATGATGCTCCAGAGGTTATCAATGGGGTTGAGGTCAGGGGAGCATGGGTGCCACACCATAAGTTTGTCCCCTTTTATGCCCATAGCAGCCAGAGATGCAGATGTGTTATGTGCAGCATGAGACGGGGCATTATGCATGAAAATGATCTTGCTGCGGAATGCACGTTTCTTCTTCTTGAACCATGGAAGGAAGTGCTGTTTGAGAAACTCAACATACATTATGGAGTTCATCTTTACCCCTTCAGGGATCCTAAAAGGGCCGACAATCTCTCTCCCCATGATTCCAGCCAAAAACATTACTCCACCTCCTCCTTGTTAGCGCCGTAGCCGTGTTTGCATGGGGTGTCCATCAACCAGCCATCCTCCACTCCATCCATCTGGACCATAGAGATCATTTCATGCATGATAATGCCCCGTCCCATGCTGCACATAACACATCTGCATCTCTGGCTGCTAGGGGCATAAAAAGGGACAAACTTATGGTGTGGCACCCATGCTCCCCTGACCTCAACCCCATTGAGAACCTCTGGAGCATCATCAAAAGGAGTGTCTATGATGGCGGGAGGCAGTTCACATCTAAGCAACAGCTCTGGGAGGGTATTCTGTCCTCATGCAAAACAATTGAAGCAGAAACCATCCAAAACCTGACAAATTCAATGGACGAGAGAGTTCAGAAGCTCCTTTCGAACAAGGGGTCCTATGTGCAAATGTAACATCACCTAGAATAAAGTTTTGAGTTGAAAACTGTTTGATTTCAGTGTGTAATAACCTGCTAATGCTTATAATTTCAAAAATGACCATTTTTTTGTTCTTTATTAAAATGAAAAGGTTGAAAACTCTGCTGTGCATAATAATTTGGAACATGCATTTTGAGTGTTTTATTTTTTAAAAAAATATACTGTTATCATAGGCAGTTTGTACAAAAACCTTTCAATTGTACTCTAATAGTTATTTGACTGGAAAATTACAATGACTGCAATTCATATAGGTAATTTGGGAAAATCTGAGAAAATATTATTTGCATAATAATTTGGAACAGAGTATATGTATGTATATATCTCAAATAACACATCCTAGATCTGAATGAATGAAATATTCTCATTGAATACTTTGTTCTGTACAAAGTTGAATGTGCTGACAACAAAATCACACAAAAATCATCAATGGAAATCAAATTTATTAACCAATGGACGCCTGGATGTGGAGGCACCCCCAAAATTAAAGTGGAAAAACACACTACAGGCTGATCCAACTTTGATGTAATGTCCTTAAAACAAGTCAAAATGACGCTCATTATTGTGTGTGGCCTCCACGTGCCTGTATGACCTCCCTACAACGCCTGGGCATGCTCCTGATGAGGCTGCGGATGGTCTCCTGTGGGATCTCCTCCCAGACCTGGACTAAAGCATCCGCCAACTCCTGGACAGTATGTGGTGCAACGTGACGTTGGTGGATGGAACGAGACATGATGTCCCAGATGTGCTCAATCGGATTCAGGTCTGGGGAACTGGCGGGCCAGTCCATAGCTTCAATGCCTTCATATTGCAGGAACTGCTGACACACTCCAGCCACATGAGGTCTGGCATTGTCCTGCACTAGGAGGAACCCAGGGCCAACCGCACCAGCATATGGTCTCACAAGGGGTCTGAGGATCTCATCTCGGTACCTAATGGCAGTCAGGCTACCTCTGGCGAGAACATGGAGGGCTGTGCCGTCCTCCAAAGAAATGCCACCCCACACCATTACTGGCCCACTGTCAAACCGGTCATGCTGAAGGATGTTGCAGGCAGCCGATCGCTCTTCATGGAGTCTCCAGACTCTGTCACGTCTGTCACATGTGCTCAGTGTGAACCTGCTTTCATCTGTGAAGAGCACAGGGCGGCAGCGGTGACTTTGCCAATCCTTGTGTTCTGTGGCAAATGCCAAGCGTCCTGCACGGTATTGGACTGTGAGCACAACCCCCATCTGTGGACGTCGGGCCCTCATACCACCCTCATGGAGTCAGTTTCTAACCGTTTGTGCAGACACATGCACATTTGTGGAGGTCATTTTGCAGGGGTCTGGCAGTGCTCCTCCTGTTTCTCCTTGCACAAAGGCGGAGGTAGCGGTCCTGCTGCTGGGTTGTTGCCCTCCTACGGCCCCCTCCACTTCTCCTGGTGTACTGGCCTGTCTCCTGGTTGTGCCTCCAGCCTCTGGACACTACGCTGACAGACACAGCAACCCTTCTTGCCACAGCTCGCATTGATGTGCCATCCTGGATGAGTCATTTTTCTTTTAATTAGCCGGCCTGGCGGCATCGTTGCAGAATTACGTACATGAGAAGTTGTGCCAGGCTGGCGAATGCAAAGCAAAGAGCCGTGTGTGTCACCGGGTAAGAGGCGGTACTCCCTATACAGTGCAGTGGCCACAGACCGCTGTCATGGCCGATGGAATAGGACGAGTGAATCACTTCACACCAACTCTAAGAAATATGTTATGTGGTCACAAAAAGGTCACGTCATTTCAATTGTTATTAAATAAATCAATAGTATATGTAAAAATAAGCAACTTTGTAATACATTTTATCAGAGGAATCTGCTTCTTTCTCTGCCAGAATTATCAAAATTCTCAATTCTGATATAAAATCTGTATTCAGTGAAGACAGACTTTCCCATTACTTAGACAGATGACACGCTGTACTGAGGAGATTCTGTCTAGATAGGAGGGAGGAGCTCTTTCTCTATCTCTTTGGTCTACATAGAATCTCATCAGTACCAACTGTCATCTCCTATCTAAGTAATGGGAAAGTCTGAGACAGGGAAGGTCATGTGACTGCAATAATGCATACTTCCGGCCACATTCCGACTAGACGTGCGCAGCCTCGCTCACTTCACTTGTATTGAGTGAGGCCGCACAGTCTAGTCGGAATGTGTCTGGGAGTATGCATAGAGCATACTTGCGGTCACATGACTGCTTACTCCTGGCGCAAGGACCAGAGAATCCTGAAAGCATGCAATGTGTGTGATGTGAGGATTCACATGTCTGCAGTAAAAAACCCAGACAACCCCTGTAACATTTACTTGTGAAAAACATGGCTGGATTATTTTTTTCTTCTGATGGTTTGTATGTTTCTATTTTCAAATGTCCAGGAAAATCAAAGCAAATATTCTATCATTTATAAAATATGTCAATGATCCTCTTGTTTCTACTTTTAAAACCGGCTGAGCACTGCCGATACGTCCTTTTTAAGTTGAAATCTTGATGGTAAATCTATATTTTTCAGTTAAATGTCTATATTAAGTCTTTACTGGAAAAGGCTCATGAGCGAGTCGTAAATCCATTAATAATAAGAATAACCCAAAACCGTCCATACAGATCAAAGTGTAGCAAGAAAAATCATTGATTTAGCATTAATGGAAGATCACTGGGAATAGTGTAAAAAAAAATTGCATCTTTTTGCAATTTTTTTTTCAATGGTTACAAAAGTCAAACAATGATAAAGCATACCTTCAGTAATCAAACCTGGTAGATGTGATTGGGTACTGCAGCTCAGCTCCTAATGAAGTAGATGGGAGCACAGCTGCAGTACCGAGAACGGCCACTGCACAGGGTATGGCGCTGTGCATCTGTCTGCAGAAGGAGCTGGAATCAGCTGATCAGTGGGGTGGTCAGATGTCAGGCGCCCACAAGTTTGACATTGATAACTTAAGGCTATACCATCAATATCGGAGTGATGGACAACTCCTTCAAAGAAGTTTTTTAACCCTTTACTTTCTCCTGGCTTATGCTAGCCAAGGGATCTTATGGATAGCAATACATAGAATTGCTTGACTATCTCACTGAAACAGGTAACTGCGATCCGCTTGCACATCTTACTAGTTAAAGGGGCTGCCAATACGGATGTCCTATCCAGTATTAGATGGGTGGGGTCTGACCCCAGGCATTTCCCGCCCATCAGCTGTGTGAATGGGCCTCCTCATAGTTTACATTGGGTGGTACTGCACAACGTGTACTATTCTACCAGTGCGCTTAGCATTGCGTCATGTCCCATTCACTTGGATTTTTTCGTATTGTTACACAGAGAGTTGCACAATGAGCAGATCTCACGTCTCCTCCGTCTTCTGTAATTACACCGTTTTATCAAACCACAATCTGGTTTCAATTATGTTGGTGGAACCATCACTCCCAACATTGCCCCTTGCTCGTCCTGATCATAGTATGAGCAGGGGACAAAGATGAGGGCAGCATTCAACACCCGGCGCTTGGGAACAGCACTAACTGAACACTGATTCCCAGGTGCTGGTACGTGTCACACTGATGACACATGGATGTCATCTGTGTGTGTTCAGCTTGGTAAATTTTGCGGACCGTGCATCCGCAAAAAAACGGACATGTCAGTGTGTGGAGCACACGGACACACGGTCCGTGCAAACACACTGACATGTGTGCAGACCCATTCATTTGAGTGGGTCTACGTGTGTCAGTGTCTCCGGTAAGTGTGGAAACTGTCACCATACGTACCAGAAATGCTGACGTGTGAAAGAGCCCTAACTCATACATACATTCCGGTCCCGGCTCAGAAACCGGCGAATCCTGGCAGTGCACAGTGCATGCGCTGGGTGGATTCCTAAGTCTACAGTCACACAGAGTGACTGCAGACTTATCGATTTGGACCAGACAATCGCTTTAAAGGGAGCCTGTCACCTCCAAAATGCAAATAGGACTGCTATACAATCATATTAGGGACTTAGCCCCTAAACAAATTATAATTGTAGAGATTTTACTTCTTTTGTTTTAAATAAAAACTGTTTTATTGGATATGTAATTCAGGGAACCTTGGTGCAACTGTGGTGTGACCAAGGGCTCAGTGCACTGTTCAGCCTCCTCAATTGCTATCCTGCTCCCGTTATAATGATTGACAGTGCTACTGTACCTGGATGAATCCTCAGCCCTGCACACACTGACACTCCAGAGGTGCGAACTAGAGGAGGAGGAACAGTGAGCTGAGGACCCCTCATTTACATTTGTAATAAATTGTTTGTTTTTTTATATAAACACACTAAGTGAAATCTAAACTAAGAGAATAATATTTATAGGGGCTAAGTCCCCCATATTAATGGATTATTTGAGCTCTGGGGGTGACCTACACCCTTTAAAAAGCACAAGACAAAGAGCTCATACAGTTGTCCATAAAACTCGGTCCGATCACGGACTTTTCACAGGTCGCCGGCCTCATATCCACCTATAAGGTTCTGCGTTCTGGTCGGAGACCCGAGGACGGTCCCTGCACAGGGATTGGCATGAGCCCAAACACCCTGCATGATACAAAGCCTCCATGGAAACAATTCACACACTAAAGATTTGTTGCAGAAATTTCTGCAACAAAACATTCATCTCATTCTGAATGAGGTTATATCTGAGCAAGGATTTCTGAAAGCTCCATTTAGGTGAATGGGAACGTTTCTGCGATACAACTGCTGCCACATGTGAACACTGTCCTAGGATGTAATAGTTCTGAGTGCAGTGCAGCCGCGCACTATATAATTAGTAATAATATAATGTATATGGTTGGGAAACTACAAGTCCCAGCAAACCCTGATACCTGCAGCATGCTGGGAGTTGTAGTTTCTGAAAAGTTCCAGCACTTGACATAAGCTGTCATTTATCCCTGACATTACAGGTGTGGAGCAGGGACAAGTCTGGACATCTTTACAGATGGAGGCAACAATGCATTGAATGTACAGAGCCCAGGCAGTCATGTAAGGACCCTCCGTGCCAGCTGTACAGGATAGCGCCCCCACTCGTCAGATCACTTACCAGGATATGGGAGGTATAAGTTGCAGCTCCACTTTTATTTTTCCCTCCATTCACACACCGCTCGCAGCTTCCTCCTATACACAACACAGTGCCACTTCTCTTCCTGGAAGATTACAACCCCTCCCACACAGGAAGCCGTGGCCGCCATCTTTGAAGAGGGAAGCTGACCTGACAAGGGCACGTGATTAGCTGATAGGGGGTGATGACTGCAGTGAAGTCCTGGGGGGATAGCGAGCACAGTAGGCCGGGTAGATGAGGCTGCAGCTGTAATATAGTGTTGGCATTCTGACCTGTTGCTCTATCAAACTGTTCTTGATCAGTGTATCAGGGAATTGCTTAAATGGCAGTTACTCAGATGAAACTATAATGTGATATCAATACAAGATGTCTGATGGGGACCAGGCAAACTCAGTGGGCACTTGTATTTTGTCACTTTCCATTAAAGGGAACCCGTCACGTTATAATGGTATCTGCTCTATAGTGCAGGGTGTTAAGCGAGCTGGAGGGGCTGATCAGACAGATAAACATTTTTGTAATATTAGCAAAATTTATACTTTATTCAATGTAATCCCCAGTGTTTGTATACATAGGAGTCCAGGGGGCGGTCCTATTCAGATGACTGTGCATGAAGAGATAGCTGTCAATCACTAGTAGGACCGCCCCCTGGACTCATTTATACAAACACCAATGATTTCAGTGAATAAAATACAAGTTAGGGAAGAGTCAGACGGTCATATAACTCGGACAAGGATCTTAACGCAATGCCGAAACTGTATGTCAGCTCTCCCGACCGAGCTGCATAGAGAGCCGGCCCGCGTCCAGTCAAGGCATTGCGTTGCGATCCTCGTCCGACTTACGCGGCCGTCTGACTCTTCCCATATACTGAATCTTTCCCAACAATCCTGTCATTCTGCTCAGCATCTTCGCTATACCGTACTGTCCTCAGATCGGCCTGCATGTACAACGTGACAGGATCTGCGGGTTAATACACTGTGTTCCAAATTATTATGCAAATAATATTTTCTCAGATTTTCCCAAATTACCTATATGAATTGCAGTCATTGTAATTTTCCAGTCAAATAACTATTAGAGTACAACTGAAAGGTTTTTGTACAAACTGCCTATGATAACAGTATATTTTTTAAAAAATAAAACACTCAAAATGCACTCAAAATGCATGTTCCAAATTATTATGCACAGCAGAGTTTTCAACCTTTTCATTTTAATAAAGAACAAAAAAATGGTCATTTTTGAAATTATAAGCATTAGCAGGTTATTACACACTGAAATCAAACAGTTTTCAACTCAAAACTTTATTCTAGGTGATGTTACATTTGCACATAGGACCCCTTGTTCGAAAGGAGCTTCTGAACTCTCTCGTCCATTGAATTTGTCAGGTTTTGGATGGTTTCTGCTTCAATTGTTTTGCATGAGGACAGAATACCCTCCCAGAGCTGTTGCTTAGATGTGAACTGCCTCCCGCCATCATAGACACTCCTTTTGATGAAGCTCCAGAGGTTCTCAATGGGGTTGAGGTCAGGGGAGCATGGGGGCCACACCATAAGTTTGTCCCCTTTTATGCCCATAGCAGCCAGAGATGCAGATGTGTTATGTGCAGCATGAGCCGAAGTGCTGTGTTTTCGCCGCCATTGACTTGCATTAGAACGCATGGATTACGCATCACTAGATAAGCACATGCGGAATACATGCGTTCAATGTGCGGATGGTACCCGGATGTGGAGGAGAGGAGACTCTCCTCCGGACTCGAGTACCATAGAAACTGTGAAAAAAAGAAAATAAAAAATACATCTTTTATTTACCTTCTGATGGCCCCCCGGTGCACTCGTCCTCCTCCCTTACCGGCAGATCGCGATGGACTGGAGGACCTGCGCTGACGTCATAGTCATGTGACGGCAGGTCCTTCAGTGTAGTGTACCGCGGTCTGCCGGCAGCCAGGCCGGAGTGAAGCAAGACTGCGGGGGCCATTGGAAGGTAAGTATAGATTTATTTTTTTATTTTTAACCATTCTTTCGGTCACAGTATATAAATCCATGCCGTTTGCATGGATTTATATAGTGTGACCAAGTTGTCAAGCACTTTCCAAGTGATGCTAAAATTGTTTGGAAAGCGCTTGTCAACCCGCATGCGGAAATGCATGTGAAGAACTCTTCACTTCCGCATGTCCCTGGCAGGAAAAACGCATGTACAATCCGCATGCGTTTTTCTGCCAGGGAGATCCGAAGCATTTCTGCATCGTGGGCACATAGCCTAAATCTGATATTGCTGTAATTGCACCCACAGGAGAAAAGATCTGCCTTATCACTTATGTAGCATCGGCGTCTCTGCCTCCTGCTAGGCAGAGACGCCGTCCCTCTCACCTTCCTGTTCAGCGCGCGGCGTCCTCCAGCGCACCTTCCCTCGCTGCTGCCGGCGCACGCTCCTTCCCGGGCACTGTGCTTAGGGCGCGCGCGCTCCCCCTCTCTTAAAGGGGCTGCGCGCGTCGTCCTAAGGAGTCCCCGGCCAATTGCCGGAGGACTTCCCATATATAAGGCACCTCCTCCAAAATGGAGGTGCCCGAGCAAAGTTGTTTGCACTGTGTCTCACCTGTGCTTCAGCCCTCAGGTTCCGCTGCTAGCCTGACTTCTCGTCCTGCCTGCCAGCCTGTTATCTGTCCGTTACCTGCCGAGCCAGCCAGCCTGCTCACCTGGAGCGCTCACCTGTTACCTGCCTTGGCTATCCGCCCGCTCACCTGGGAGCATCCGCCTGCCCCGACTGTCAGACCGCTCACCTGGGAGCGTTCACCAGTTACCTGCCTCGTCTGTCAGACCGCTCACCTGGGAGCGTCCACCAGTTACCTGCCTGTTACCTGTCTCGTCTGTCTGCCTGCTCACCTGGGAGCGTCCACCAGTTACCTGCTGTGTCCGTCAGCCCGCTCACCTGGGAGCGCCCACCAGTTACCTGTCAGTTACCCGCCTCGTCTGTCTGCCCACTCACCTGGGAGCACCTGCCTGTTTTCTGCCAACCTGCCTGGAGACCCAGCTGTCACTTGCTGTGACCGCCTTCCTGGTAAACCTAAAGACTGCTACTTGCCCTGCTTTCTCGAACTGTGACCACCTGTCAGCTACCAGAGACTTCCGCCTGCTTGCCGTGTCCATCCAACATACCGGTCAGTATCAGCCATCTGACCCGTGGGAGCCACCTGCTCTCTTACAAGGTCATCCCCAGAGTAGCACCTGGTCCCTCTGCCCGGATCCTCCCTGGTCACGGTGTCGTTAGCTGCCGTACGACCAGGGTCGGTTCGGGTGGATACTTAGTCACGTCCCTCTGGGTCCCTCCTTGCTCCTCGGCACAGAGGTTCCACCACCCGGACCCGTAACAACTTATACTGCACAGTGAGAAAAAAAAAAGGAATTATTCTTGAGCTGCTGTCTATTTCATTCTGCCACCCAAAAATCTGAATAAGGCTTGGCTCACATTTATCCTGTGCTCGTGGCTGAGCGCTTAAAGTAGAGGTTTCCGTGTAAATCCAAAATTACGTGATTTAGACGAAACCCTCGACGAACCACTCACTTACAGTTGAAAACAGAAGTTTACATACAGTATATAAAAAGACACATATGCATGTTTTTCTCAATATTTGACAGGAAATCAGAATAAACCTTTCCCATTTTAGGTCAATTAGGATTACCAGAATTTTTTATATTTGCCAAATGCCAGAATAATGAGAGAGGGAGAATGTTTTAAGGCATTTTTATTACTTACTACAAAGGCAAAAGTTTACATACATTTCATTAGTAGTGATGAGCGAGTATGTTCTGTTAACCCTTTCGGCGAGTATGCTCGGGCCGAGCACCGAGTGGTTACAGCTGCTCGGTGTTATGTTTAAATCACTCCCATGTGCATGATTTGCGACTGTTTGACAACTTTAATACATGTGAGGAATGTGTAAGAAGCAGACATTCCTTACATGTATCAAAGCTGACAAACAGTCGCAAATCATGCTCATGAAGTGATTCAAACATAACACTGAGCAGCTGTAACTACTCAGTGCTCGGCCTGAGCATACTCGCCGAAAGGGTTAACAGAACATACTCGCTCATCACTAGTATTTGGTACCATTGCCCTTAAACTGAATGACTAGGGTCAGATGTTTGAGATATCCTTCCACAAGCTTCTCACAATAGTTGGTCGAAATTTGAGCCCATTCCTCCTGATAAAACTGGTGTAACTGATCCAGGTTTGTAGGCCGCTGTAACGGGTCTGAGAGGTGGAACCTCTGGGCAACGATACAAAGGGGCAGTCCTTGTAAGGAAGCGGGTGGCTCCCAGGGTAGGCGGGCAGGTAGTCACGGCAAGTGACGGGGACAGTCTCTGGGTAGAAGGGCAGGAGGTCACGGCAAGTGACCGGGACAGTCTCTGGGTAGAAGGGCAGGAGGTCACGGCAAGTGACGGGGACAGTCTCTTGACAGGCGGGTGGTCACGGCAAGTGACGGCTAAGCCTCCAGATAGGGTAGCAGGTGGACGCTCCCAGGTGAGCGGGCAAGAGTCTCTGGACAGGCAGGTGGTCACAGCAGGTGACGGCAGAGCCTCCAGGTAGGCTAGCAGACAGGTAGCAGGCAGACGCTCCCAGGTGAGCGGGTAAGAGTCTTCAGGACAGGCAGGTGGTCACAGCACGTGACGGCAGAGCCTCCAGGTAGGCTAGCAGGCAGGTAGCAGATGAGCGCTCCCAGGTGAGCGGGCAAACAGATCCATAGACAGACTGGCAGGGCTGGTAGGCAGACTGTCGGACCGCAGGAATGTAAGCAGATAGACAAGTATCAGGCAGGTATCAAGCAGGAATCTGGCAGGTATCTGGTAACGGGACCTGAGGGCTGAAGCAGAGTGATAGGCTATGCAACAACATTGCTCGGGCACCTCCATTTTGGAGGAGGTGCCTTACATATGGTGAGGTCCTCCGGCCATTGGCGCGCGGCCCCTTTAAGAGAGGGGGAGCTCGCGCGCGCCCTAAGCACAGTGGCCGGGAAGCAGCGCGCGCTGCCAGCAGAGCGGGAGGAAGACGCCGGGCACGGAGCGGAGAGGTGAGATTTACCCTCCTGCACCTCATAGCTTTACCCTCCTGTACACTGCACCTCATAGCTTTACCCTCCCGCACACTGCACCTCATAGCTTTACCCTCCTGTACACTGCACCTCATAGATTTACCCTCCTGCACCTCATAGCTTTACCCTCCTGTACACTGCACCTCATAGCTTTAACCTCGTGTACACTGCACCTCATAGCTTTACCCTCCCGCACACTGCACCTCATAGCTTTACCCTCCTGTACACTGCACCTCATAGATTTACCCTCCTGCACCTCATAGCTTTACCCTCCTGTACACTGCACCTCATAGCTTTAACCTCGTGTACACTGCACCTCATAGTTTTACCCTCCTGTACACTGCACCTCATAGCTTTACCCTCCTGTACACTGCGCCTCATAGCTTTACCCTCCTGTACACTGCGCCTCATAGCTTTACCCTCCCGCTGTAGCGCTGGCGTCCCTGCCCTCTGCTAGGCAGGGACGCTGCTCCCCTTACCGCTCTGCTCCATGCCCGGCGTCCTCTCCCCGCTCTGCTGTCAGCGCGCGCTCCTTCCCGGCGTCCTCCTCCCGCTCTGCTCTCAGCGCGCGCTCCTTCCCGGCCCCTGTGCTTAGGGCGCACGCGCGCGCGCTCCCCTCCTCTTAAAGGGGCCGCGCGCGCCGTCCTAAGGAGTCCCCGGCCAATGGCCGGAGGACTTCATCATATATAAGGCACCTCCTCCAAAATGGAGGTGCCCGAGCAATGTTGTTTGCACCTGTGTCTCACCTGTGCTTCAGCCCTCAGGTCCCGCTGCCAGTTACCTGCCAGTTACCTGCCAGTTACCTGCCAGTTTCCTGCCAGTTACCTGCCTGATTCCTGCCTGAATACTTGTTACCTGTCTGCCAGTCTGAGGTCCGACGGTCTGCCTTACTACTCCTGTCAGTCTGTCTAAAGGACCAGCCTGCCCGCTCACCTGGGAGCGCACATCAGCTACCTGCCTGCTTTCCTGAGGTCCGACGGTCTGCCTTACAACTCCGGTCAGTCTGTCTATGGACCAGCTTGCCCGCTCACCTGGGAGCGCTTCTCCGTTACCTGCCTGCTTGCCAGCCCGGAGGCTCCGTTGTCACGTGCTGTGACCACCAGCTATTCCAGACTCTTGCTCGCTCACCTGGGAGCGCTTCTCTGTTACCTGCCTGCTTGCCTGCCCGGAGGCTCCGTTGTCACGTGCTGTGACCACCAGCTATTCCAGACTCTTGCCCGCTCACCTGGGAGCGCTTCTCCGTTACCTGCCTGCTTGCCTGCCCGGAGGCTCCGTTGTCACGTGCTGTGACCGTCAGCTACTTCAGACTCTTGTCCGCTCACCTGGGAGCGCTTCTCCGTTACCTGCCTGCTTGCCAGCCCGGAGGTTCCGCCGTCACGTGCCGTGACCACCTGCTATTCCAGAGACTCTCGCTTGCTCACCTGGGAGCACACATCTACCATCTGCCTGCTAGCCTACCCGGAGGCTCTGCCATCACAGGTCGTACCTACCCTTTACCCAGAGACTGCCCTGATCACTTGCCGTATCTCCCTGTCCGTTCATCCAGAGACTGCCACCCGCTCCCTTACAAGGGCCGCCCCCTTGTATAGTAGCTCAGAGGTTCCGCCTCCCAGACCCGTTACAGTTTGCTCGGGCCATGGAACCCGGTGGCACCCAAGCTCCCTCGCTCTCGGACCTCTGTCTTGAACTTTCCCGTCAGAGGTCCCAACAGGAGTCCATCCTGGGTCACCTGCGGAATGTTAATACTCGCCTGAACACTCTGTCTGATCCACCAACAACCTCCGCCAGTGCCATATCTTGCAATCCGGCAGCTCCGCTGCCCACTAATACCATGGTATCCTACCCCGGACCCCGGCTTTCTGCACCTCCTCGCTTCGGAGGCGACTCCGTCCAGGCTCGGGGCTTCTTAAATCAGTGCACCCTGCATTTCGAACTTTTGTCCTACCAGTTTAACTCCGACCGGGCCAAAATTGCCTTCATCATGTCCCATCTCACCGGGGAGGCCCTGGCCTGGCTAAATCCTCTATGGGAGAGAGGAGACCCCCTGGTGTCCAACTTGCCTGCTTTTCTCACGGCTTTCCGGAAAGTCTTCGACGAACCCGGACGGAAGACCTCATCTGCATCATCGTTGCTACGCCTCCGTCAGGGGAGTCTCACCGTGGGCCAATATGCCATACGGTTCCGTACCCTTGCCTCGGAGCTGGCCTGGGATAACGACGCTCTGGTTTCCGTCTTCTGGGAGGGTCTGTCCGGCCGTATTAAAGATGAACTTGCCGGTCGGGACATTCCTACCACTCTCGATGACTTAATAACTCTTGCCACCCGGATTGACCTACGGTTCCAGGAGCGTGCCAGAGAGGTCACCCGTGAGAGGAGGTTACCACGTCTAGCTCCTACTTTTCAGAAACCCGTCACTCCTTCTGTCTCTAACCAGGTACACCCTCCTGAGCCTATGCAGGTCGACCAGACCAAGATGGTCAAGACCCATCAGGACTTACGCCGTGCCGAGGGGACCTGCTTCTACTGTGGCAGTAAGGAGCACCGGATCCGTGCCTGCCCGGAGAGGTCGGGAAACGCCTGTGTCTAGGTTCGCTCAGAGAGGTCCACCTAGACAAGAATAAATCCTCTCCATCCCTGCTGTTGTCAGTTTCAATCGTCTACGGGGAGAACCGTTATTTCGAACTAGCCCAACTGGACTCTGGAGCAGCCGGGAATCTTATTTCACAGTCCCTGGTAGAGAAATACCGCATCCCCACCAAACCTCTGGCTGTACCCTTGTCTGTGGCTGCCGTGGATGGGGGTCTCTTACCACGCCCCATCCAACTCATCACCGAATCCATTACTCTGCAGGTGGGAATGCTGCATTCTGAGAGTATCTCCTTTCATGTTCTGCCTGGACTCTCTCACGCCCTCTTGCTAGGTCTGCCTTGGCTCCAGAGACATGCACCCGTGCTTGACTGGCAAACCGGAGAAGTCCTTCGCTGGGGACAAGACTGTCATAAGACCTGCCTGGTTCCCGTCCATCCCGTCCGTCCCTCTCCTACCCCAGCTAATCTACCTGGACTTCCAATTCCTTATTGGTCTTATGCTGATGTCTTTAATAAAAAGGAGGCAGAGACATTACCCCCTCATAGACCATACGACTGTCCCATCGACCTGTTACCCGGTACTACTCCTCCCCGTGGGCGTATTTATCCTTTATCCGCTGCTGAGACCCGGTCGATGTCCGAATATATTGAGGAGAATCTGGCCAGGGGATTCATCCGGAAATCTACCTCCCCGGCGGGAGCAGGCTTCTTTTTCGTCAAAGAGAAGGTCGGCTCTCTCCGTCCCTGTATAGACTATAGAGGCCTAAACCAGATCGCGGTGAAGAATAAGTATCCCCTTCCGCTCATTCCAGAATTATTTGATCGTCTGAGGGGGGCTAGAATCTTCACCAAACTAGACCTCCGTGGGGCGTACAACCTGGTTCGTATCCGTCAAGGGGATGAATGGAAGACGGCATTCAACACCCGGGACGGCCACTATGAATACCTGGTAATGCCCTTTGGTCTCTGTAACGCTCCTGCCGTCTTTCAAGAGTTGGTCAATGACATCTTCCGGGACCTTCTCTACTCCTGCGTAGTGGTGTACCTGGACGACATCTTGGTCTTCTCTCCGGATCTCCAGACTCACCGGAGGGACGTTCGTCAGGTCCTGCTCAGGCTCAGGCAGAATCACCTCTTCGCTAAATACGAGAAGTGCCTCTTTGAGCAGACCTCGCTTCCGTTTTTGGGCTACATTATTTCTCAGACCGGCCTACGAATGGATCCAGAGAAACTGTCTGCCATCGAGAAATGGCCTCGACCGGAGGGGCTGAAGGCCATTCAGCGGTTCCTGGGCTTCGCCAACTACTACCGCCTCTTCATACCACACTTCTCTTCCCGGACTGCCCCAATTTCCGCGCTCACCCGTAAGGGTACTAATCCCAAAGAGTGGCCGCCCGAAGCAGAAGAAGCCTTTCTTTCCTTAAAACAGGCCTTCTCTTCCGCCCCGGTGCTGCATCGCCCGGACGGCAACAAGCAGTTCTTCCTGGAAGTGGACGCCTCCTCCTCTGGAGCTGGAGCGGTACTTACTCAAAAATCTTCTTCCGGGAGGATGGTAACTTGCGGCTTCTTCTCTAAACTCTTCTCCTCCTCAGAGCGCAATTATTCCATAGGAGATCGAGAGTTATTGGCCATCAAACTGGCATTGGAGGAGTGGCGTTACCTGCTTGAGGGGGCTCTTCACCCGGTAATAATTTACACTGACCACAAGAACTTGGCTTACCTCCAGCATGCCCAGAGACTTAACCCGCGCCAAGCCCGGTGGTCCTTGTTTTTTGCTCGTTTTGATTTTGTCCTTCATTTTCGCCCGGCTGACAAAAACGTCAAGGCGGACGCCTTGTCTCGATCCTTTCTGGTATCTGATCTCGAGGAAGATCCGAAACACATCATCGATCCCGCCAGAGTAATGCAGGTGGCTCCCGTGAGTCTAAATCGTCTCCCTCCCGGAAAGACGTTCGTATCAGTACCTGATCGGGAGAAGATCCTTCACTGGGGTCACTCGTCTAAACTGGCTGGCCACGCTGGTCAGAAGAAGACCCTCCAGCTTATTTCCCGGCACTACTGGTGGCCTACCCTGCACAAGGATGTAATAGACTTTGTTTCTGCCTGTGTGTCCTGCGCCCGCAACAAGGTTCCGAGACATCTGCCAGCCGGTCGCCTCCTTCCGCTCCCAGTACCTGCTGCCCCCTGGCAGCATATTGCAATGGACTTCATAACTGACCTCCCACTCTCTGCCGGTTGTACGGTCATTTGGGTGGTCGCTGACCGCTTCTCCAAGATGGCTCATTTCGTTCCCCTGCCAGGCCTCCCGTCTGCACCCGAGCTAGCTAGAGACTTTATTCGTCACATCTTCCGTCTTCATGGCCTGCCCCTCCACATCGTGTCGGATCGTGGGGTACAGTTCACCTCACGCTTCTGGAGAGCCACTTGTAAACTACTAGACGTCACCCTGGACTTCTCTTCCGCTTACCACCCACAGTCCAATGGTCAAGTGGAGCGGATCAATCAGAACCTGACCAGTTACCTCCGGCACTTCGTTAATGCCCACCATTCTGACTGGGTGGATCTCCTACCATGGGCCGAGTTCTCTTACAATAATCACGAGAGCGAATCCTCCTCCAAATCCCCGTTTTTTGTAGTCTTTGGTCAGCATCCTCGGATTCCTTTTCCTGTCTCCACCTCGGTGGACAACCCGGCTGCGGAATCTCTCGTTAGCAAATTTTCCTCCATTTGGGAGAGTACCCGATCCGCACTCCTTCAGTCTTCCGAGCGTATGAAAAGACACGCTGACAAAAAACGTCTGGACCCTCCTCAATTCCGTCCTGGGGATAAAGTCTGGCTCTCGTCCAAATATGTCCGGCTCAAGATCCCTTCCTATAAGTTAGGGCCTCGGTTCATCGGCCCACTGGAGGTCATCAGTCAGATCAACCCGGTGGCCTATAAATTGAAACTCCCGGCCAACTTACGGATCCCTAACTCCTTCCATGTATCTCTCCTCAAACCTGTGGTACTTAACTCTTTTTCCAAGTCTACAGGTACGCCTCCTGCTCCGGTTTCTGCTGAGGACGATTTTGAGGTAGAGAACATTCTTGCCACCAAAAGGGTAAGAGGAAAGACCTTTTTTCTGGTAGATTGGAAGGGGTTTGGTCCTGAGGAGAGAACGTGGGAGCCCCGGGAGAACATCCATGCCCCTCTCATCCTAGCTAAATTTCTGTCTGGCCTAAAAAAGGGGGGGCCTAAAGGGGGGGGTACTGTAGCGCTGGCGTCCCTGCCCTCTGCTAGGCAGGGACGCTGCTCCCCTTACCGCTCTGCTCCATGCCCGGCGTTCTCTCCCCGCTCTGCTGTCAGCGCGCGCTCCTTCCCGGCGTCCTCCTCCCGCTCTGCTCTCAGCGCGCGCTCCTTCCCGGCCCCTGTGCTTAGGGCGCACGCGCGCGCGCTCCCCTCCTCTTAAAGGGGCCGCGCGCGCCGTCCTAAGGAGTCCCCGGCCAATGGCCGGAGGACTTCATCATATATAAGGCACCTCCTCCAAAATAGAGGTGCCCGAGCAATGTTGTTTGCACCTGTGTCTCACCTGTGCTTCAGCCCTCAGGTCCCGCTGCCAGTTACCTGCCAGTTTCCTGCCAGTTACCTGCCAGTTTCCTGCCAGTTACCTGCCTGATTCCTGCCTGAATACTTGTTACCTGTCTGCCAGTCTGAGGTCCGACGGTCTGCCTTACTACTCCTGTCAGTCTGTCTAAAGGACCAGCCTGCCCGCTCACCTGGGAGCGCACATCAGCTACCTGCCTGCTTTCCTGAGGTCCGACGGTCTGCCTTACAACTCCGGTCAGTCTGTCTATGGACCAGCTTGCCCGCTCACCTGGGAGCGCTTCTCCGTTACCTGCCTGCTTGCCAGCCCGGAGGCTCCGTTGTCACGTGCTGTGACCACAAGCTATTCCAGACTCTTGCTCGCTCACCTGGGAGCGCTTCTCCGTTACCTGCCTGCTTGCCTGCCCGGAGGCTCCGTTGTCACGTGCTGTGACCACCAGCTATTCCAGACTCTTGCCCGCTCACCTGGGAGCGCTTCTCCGTTACCTGCCTGCTTGCCTGCCCGGAGGCTCCGTTGTCACGTGCAGTGACCGTCAGCTACTTCAGACTCTTGTCCGCTCACCTGGGAGCGCTTCTCCGTTACCTGCCTGCTTGCCAGCCCGGAGGTTCCGCCGTCACGTGCCGTGACCACCTGCTATTCCAGAGACTCTCGCTTGCTCACCTGGGAGCACACATCTACCATCTGCCTGCTAGCCTACCCGGAGGCTCTGCCATCACAGGTCGTACCTACCCTTTACCCAGAGACTGCCCTGATCACTTGCCGTATCTCCCTGTCCGTTCATCCAGAGACTGCCACCCGCTCCCTTACAAGGGCCGCCCCCTTGTATAGTAGCTCAGAGGTTCCGCCTCCCAGACCCGTTACACCCGCACACTGCACCTCATAGCTTTACCCTCCTGTACACTGCACCTCATAGATTTACCCTCCTGCACCTCATAGCTTTACCCTCCTGTACACTGCACCTCATAGCTTTACCCTCCCGCACACTGCACCTCATAGCTTTACCCTCCTGTACACTGCACCTCATAGATTTACCCTCCTGCACATCATAGCTTTACCCTCCTGTACACTGCACCTCATAGCCTCGTGTACACTGCACCTCATAGCTTTACCCTCCTGTACACTGCACCTCATAGCTTTACCCTCCTGCACCTCATAGCTTTACCCTCCTGCACACTGCACCTCACAGATTTACCCTCCTGTACACTGCACCTCATAGCTTTACCCTCCTGTACACTGCACCTCATAGCTTTACCCTCCCGCACACTGCACCTCATAGCTTTACCCTCCTGTACACTGCAGCTCATAGCTTTACCCTTCCGCACACTGCACCTCATAGCTTTACCCTCCTGTTCACTGCACCTCATAGCTTTACCCTCCTGTACACTGCACCTCATAGATTTACCCTCCTGCACTTCATAGCTTTACCCTCCTGTACACTGCACCTCATAGCTTTACCCTCCCGCACACTGCACCTCACAGCTTTTCCCTCCTGTACACTGCACCTCATAGCTTTACCCTCCTGTACACTGCACCTCATAGCCTCATGTACACTGCACCTCATAGCTTTACCCTCCTGTACACTGCACCTCATATATTTACTCTCCTGTACACTGCACCTCATAGCTTTACCCTCCTGCACACTGCACCTCATAGATTTACCCTCCTGTACACTGCACCTCATAGCTTTACCCTCCTGCACACTGCACCTCATATCTTTACCCTCCCGCACACTGCACCTCATAGCTTTACCCTCCTGCACCTCATAGCTTTACCCTCCTGCACACTGCACTTCATAGCTTTACCATCGTGTACACTGCACCTCATAGTTTTACCCTCCTGTACACTGCACCTCATAGCTTTAACCTCCTGTACACTGCGCCTCATAGCTTTACCCTCCTGTACACTGCGCCTCATAGCTTTACCCTCCCGCACACTGCACCTCATAGCTTTACCCTCCTGTACACTGCACCTCATAGATTTACCCTCCTGCACCTCATAGCTTTACCCTCCTGTACACTGCACCTCATAGCTTTACCCTCCCGCACACTGCACCTCATAGCTTTACCCTCCTGTACACTGCACCTCATAGCTTTACCCTCCTGTACACTGCACCTCATAGATTTACCCTCCTACACATCATAGCTTTACCCTCCTGTACACTGCACCTCATAGCCTCGTGTACACTGCACCTCATAGCTTTACCCTCCTGTACACTGCACCTCATAGCTTTACCCTCCTGCACCTCATAGCTTTACCCTCCTGCACACTGCACCTCAGATTTACCCTCCTGTACACTGCACCTCATAGCTTTACCCTCCTGTACACTGCACCTCATAGCTTTACCCTCCCGCACACTGCACCTCATAGCTTTACCCTCCTGTACACTGCAGCTCATAGCTTTACCCTTCCGCACACTGCACCTCATAGCTTTACCCTCCTGTTCACTGCACCTCATAGCTTTACCCTCCTGTACACTGCACCTCATAGATTTACCCTCCTGCACTTCATAGCTTTACCCTCCTGTACACTGCACCTCATAGCTTTACCCTCCCGCACACTGCACCTCACAGCTTTTCCCTCCTGTACACTGCACCTCATAGCTTTACCCTCCTGTACACTGCACCTCATAGCCTCGTGTACACTGCACCTCATAGCTTTACCCTCCTGTACACTGCACCTCATATATTTACTCTCCTGTACACTGCACCTCATAGCTTTACCCTCCTGCACCTCATAGATTTACCCTCCTGTACATTGCACCTCATAGCTTTACCCTCCTGCACACTGCACCTCATATCTTTACCCTCCCGCACACTGCACCTCATAGCTTTACCCTCCTGCACCTCATAGCTTTACCCTCCTGCACACTGCACCTCATATCTTTACCCTCAAGCACACTGCACCTCATAGCTTTACCCTCCTGCACACTGCACCTCATAGCTTTACCCTCCTGTACACTGCACCTCATAGCTTTACCCTCCTGTACACTGCACCTCATAGCTTTACCCTCCTGCACCTCATAGCTTTACCCTCCTGTACACTGCACCTCATAGCTTTACCCTTCTGTACACTGCACCTCATAGCTTTACCCTCCTGTACACTGCACCTCATAGCTTTACCCTTCTGTACACTGCACCTCATAGCTTTACCCTCCTGTACACTGCACCTCATAGCTTTACCCTCCTGTACACTGCACCTCATAGCTTTACCCTCCTGTACACTGCACTTCATAGCTTTACCCTCCTGCACCTCATAGCTTTACCCTCCCGCACACTGCACCTCATAGCTTTACCCTCCCGTACACTTCACCCTCCTGTACACTGCACCTCATAGCTTTACCCTCCTGCACCTCATAGCTGTACCCTCCCGCACACTGCACTTCATAGCTGTACCCTCCCGCACACTGCACCTCATAGCTTTACCCTCCCGCACACTGCACCTCATAGCTTTACCCTCCCGTACACTGCACCTCATAGCTTTACCCTCCTGTACACTGCACCTCATAGCTTTACCCTCCTGCACCTCATAGCTTTACCCCCCTGTACACTGCACCTCATAGCTTTACCCTCCTGTATACTGCACCTCATAGCTTTACCCTCCTGTACACTGCACCTCATAGCTTTACCCTCCTGTACACTGCACCTCATAGCTTTACCCTCCTGTACACTGCACCTCATAGCTTTACCCTCCTGCACACTGCACCTCATAGCTTTACCCTCCTGTACACTGCACCTCATAGCTTTACCCTCCTGCACCTCATAGCTTTACCCCCCTGTACACTGCACCTCATAGCTTTACCCTCCTGTACACTGCACCTCATAGCTTTACCCTCCTGTACACTGCACCTCATAGCTTTACCCTCCTGTACACTGCACCTCATAGCTTTACCCTCCTGTACACTGCACCTCATAGCTTTACCCTCCTGTACACTGCACCTCATAGCTTTACCCTCCTGCACACTGCACCTCATAGCTTTACCCTCCTGTACACTGCACCTCATAGCTTTACCCTCCTGCACCTCATAGCTTTACCCCCCTGTACACTGCACCTCATAGCTTTACCCTCCTGTACACTGCACCTCATAGCTTTACCCTCCTGTACACTGCACCTCATAGCTTTACCCTCCTGCACACTGCACCTCATAGCTTTACCCTCCTGCACACTGCACCTCATAGCTTTACCCTCCTGTACACTGCACCTCATAGCTTTATCCTCCTGGACATTTACTTTCATAACCAACAAAGTTTAATATTTCACTCAGTCCATTGCTCTATTCTATTGTAATGGAGCAGGAACAGAATCAGGAAAAAGAGCAGAACCAGGAGCAGCAAGAACCAGAAGCAGAACCGGATACAGGCATAGAACCAGGAGTGGAGGTGACGTCACCGGGGCCTGACGTGAAAGCTTTAACGCCCTTCGTGAAACGCTGTGGGCGGAGCCTTTGACGGACAGGTTAGGCTGTCTCTTCAGCTATGGTTGGTTGTGTAGAGGGGGTGGGTAAGAAAAAAAAAGGGCGTGGTTGAGTCTAAAGCTGCGCGTCCCCTGGCCCCGCCTTCCCACAGGGCCGTGACGTCTTGGGGAGAACATGGCGGCGTTGGGTTCTCGCTAGTTTGCTGCCCTATTCTGTCGCATGTTTATTCACCTGAGGTCTGTGCGAGGCGCACGGAGCGGCGGGCGGCAGGGTCAGGACTACGTGGAGGCTCCCGGGGCCGTGCAGCGCTCCGACCAGCCGCTCATGTCGGATAATCAGAGCTGGAACTCCTCCGGGTCAGAGGAAGACCTGGAGACCGAGCCCGGGCCGCCCGTGGAGCTGTGCGGGCTCCTGTCTAAGGTGAGTGCCCCGCCCGCTGGCGGCCCCTGAGGGCAGCGACCTCCCTGTGCGCACAGCGCATCTGCTGCCCTCTGCATCGGCTCAATCCGATCGGTCCAGTCATGAGCGCAGATTACTGGTGTCTGCAAGCTCCTTTATAGTATTGTGCTCCTACTAATTGTAGACAATCATATCGGCCGACAACGATCTGTCCTTTACCCTCAGGTCAGTGCCTGTTCTGATCACTTGAGGCAGACTGGTTGCTATTGATAATACTTTGGTTGCTAGGCAGTGTTTCCCTAGAAACCAGACTGACAGCTACAGAGTCACTGGTATTGGGCAAACACTGCTGTGTATTAGTAGATGGGTTTCATCGTGTCTGTGGCTGCCATGTAGGACTTTACATTAGACCACTGCTGTACGGTGCATCGCCCGCCGGGAAATACAAGTATAACTTTATTATATCCACTATCACTGAGGCCAGTGCAAATAAGGCTGCGGACCCCCGTGTGTATTGTCCCCAGAGGAAGCCTAAACCTACAATACATGATCCGACCCCCTGGATGCCCCTCACCACATATGGGGGCATGGATGTCCCCTCACCACCAGCTGTAGACAAGCGAGCAGGATTCTGCTCACAGATCGCTGATTATTTGCAGCATATAATCTACACAGCACAATGTGCTGCTGAAAGCGATGAGTTTTTTTTTTTTGCCACCTGATCCGTCCAATTGCCCAATTTTTCCTCATTCGTCATGCGATTGTCGGCATGTTTACACTGGGCGATAAAACTGATTTTCAACTCCTCTAGATGAACCTTAAGACCTGTCCTTCACCTCTATGAATAACTACTTCACCCATCATCCTCATGATTCACTGTTTATTGATTTGTGTTCTTGCCGTCGTCATCTCTGCACTTATTAGATTTTGCACTGACCGGTTTGTCCGGCGGTAGTGAATATTAACCATTAATGATGATGATGCGATCCCCTGACTGTACTCGCTATGCCGCATGTTATATGACTGTATATGACCCCTCCACTGATCACGTTGGACGAGGGTACAGGCTTTACGGCAGGTGATGTGCACGCATTTAGTATTTGCAGCAGATTTTTCTACACTAAAACCCAATGCGTCGGCAGGAAATACGCTGTGCAAAATACAAGTTTTTGATGCACTTTTACACTTGGGGTTATTTTTTTTCATTGAAATGGGTGAAAAATGTTGAAAGAATCGACAATCTGCAAGGAAAAAAAAAAACGTGCATTAGGTATCATAATCCTTCACTTTGCTGTTGCAGCCTTTTTTTACCCTTGAAAAATGCATGGAAAAAATGCAGTGTGTGAACGAGCGTTGTTGCTTCCTCTGGCTTCTAAGCCATGATTGCTAAGAGAATAGAGTGGCTTTTCTCCAACACCACTTTATCCCTTCCACAGGTACAGATGGATCCATGTAGGGGGTGTATTAGTACTAAGCTGATGGTTTACTATGGCCTGGAATAGGGAATCCTCTTAAAGGCTCATTCAGATGTCCGCGCCCGGACTGGCCGTGGCTCTCTAACCAGAGCCCCATAGAAATATATGAAGCCGGTTGAGAGAGGCGCAGCCAGTCCGGGCGTGGACATCCGATTGAGCCCTAATGATTGGTTTGGTGCTCAGAGTTGAGTAGTGCGGAGATGATATAGGAAAGTCCGTGCTTTATTCATATTGTGGCATGTGGATCCCACACCGCCCAGTGCAGGTCAGATGATGGTCAGTCCATAAGAAGGCTCAGTGGCCTCCATGTCCAGCATTACTCCTGTACAGGCTGATGCCTCCCCCCACCGCTCCATACTGGTGTTTTCTGCAGATATGTGCACTCCGCTCCTGCCATGTGATAGAGGATGTTGTGTGCCGCCCTCCCCTCTACACTTGGAAATCATCAGATGTCCTAATAGAAGGGTTTGGAATTTCTCAAGTCCACTTGGGTGTGTCTGTGCTAGAAGAAGCGTCTCCTCCTTGCAGGAGATGTCAGGAGTTGTTGTAGTAGCAGACGCTTCGTGTTTGTATCCGCAGCTGCTTACTACACAGAGCTAGGATAATGTTTGTGAATGGAGACGCTGCTGTTGCTGGCACTGCCCGGATTATGCCAGCCTGTTTCTGTGACCTTTGCACAGTTGGTTGGAAATAAATAATTGATGGCGTTATTTCTCCTGTCAGCTGCGGATCATGCGAGAGTTTGGTGTCAGTGGGTGATATCCAGGCAGTGTTATTTATGTGTGATGTGAGGACCACCAGGATGTGGTCACTTCCTTCCTGGCTGTTACCAACTTACCCGACCAGTTCACGCTTACACATAGGATTGTGTTGGTTTCCCTGTATGTGCACACAATGACTTTTAGATATTCACAAACGAGGAAGACTCTTCAGGACACGCTGACATATTTTGTTCTAAGCCCCTTTTTCTTTTTTTGGGGGTTTTTTTATCTGAGCAATTTTTTTTCTTCGTCTTTGGCCACCAGCTTTTTTTTATTTATTTTTTTTTACTTGTATTGTCTAAACTAGTGAGCAGCTTCCAAGCAGAGGATGCCTGAAGAAGGGTCTGGACAGTTATTTTAACCACTTGTGTGTTTGGAGAAATGAAATGGTTAAGACGCTACAAAAACCCTGAATGTATGAATATCAAGTCATCTTTACATTGAGAAGCATATGTTCATTCTTTTTAGTCTTTAGGACTTTTTCAGGCAGGATACAGTGTACTGTACACACCTCAAAGACATCTTGTGCACATGGCCTGTGGGCGCCTTTATACATACAGATATCTGTCCAGTCAGACCAAAATTGGTTTGTGTAAATGGCCTTTTGATCTGATAAAATCTGCATTTTCCACCAGAAATTTGATCCTACATTCTTAAATGGGTTTTCCAGGAACTACTACTGCGTACATCACCGCTGCAGCCAATCACTGAGCAATGATGTCACCGCTGCAGCCTGTAAACAACCTGGGAGGCAGCGCTGGATCTTGGGAGGGCAAATTCCAACTTTTTTTATTTTAACCAAGCCCTGGCTTGGTGAAAAACACTATTTTCCGAAAACCCATGTAAAAACCAAGCAAATTGATTGTGGCGAGCGAACAGATACCGAAGACAACTCTGCTATAAGCCTAGTTTTAACATGGCCGTGTCTCCTGACCGTGCTCGTATCTGTATTCCCAACACGACCATAGAGTCTCCTGACATACAGGTGCTTCTAACAAAATTAGAATATCATCAAAAAGTTAATTTTTTTCAGTTCTTCAATACAAAAAGTGAAACTCATATATTATATAGAGTCATTACAAACAGTGATCTATTTCAAGTGTTTATTTCTGTTAATGTTGATGATTATGGCTTACAGCCAATGAAAACACAAAAGTCATTATCTCAGTAAATTAGAATACTTTATAACAACAGCTTGAAAAATGTTTTTAAAATCCGAAATGTTGTCCTACTGAAATGTGTGTTCAGTAAATGCACTCAATACTTGGTCGGGGCTCCTTTTGCATCATTTACTGCATCAATGCCGCGTGGCATGGAGGCGATCAGCCTGTGGCACTGCTGAGGTGTTATGGAAGCCCAGGTTGCTTTGATAGCAGCCTTCAGCTCGTCTGCATTGTTGGGTCTGGTGTCTCTCATCTTCCTCTTGACAATACCCCATAGATTCTCTATGGGGTTAAGGTCAGGCGAGTTTGCTGGCCAATCAAGCACAGTGATACTGTTGTTTTTAAACCAGGTATTGGTACTTTTGGCAGTGTAGACAGGGGCCAAGTCCTGCTGGAGAATGACATTTCCATCTCCAAAAAGCTTATCGGCAGAGGGAAGCATGAAGTGCTCTAAAATTTCCTGGTAGACGGCTGCGCTGACTTTGGTCTTGATAAAACACAGTGGACCTACACCAGCAGATGACATGGCTCCCCAAACCATCACTGATTGTGGAAACTTCACACTAGACCTCAAGCAGCTTGGATTGTGGCCTCTCCACTCTTCCTCCAGACTCTGGGACCTTGATTTCCAAATGAAATGCAAAATTTACTTTCATCTGAAAACAACACCTTGGACCACTAAGCATCAGTTCAGGTCTTTTTCTCCTTGGCCAGGGTAAGACGCTTCTGGCATTGTCTATTGTCATGAGTGGCTTGACACCAGGAATGCCACACTTGTAGCCCATGTCCTGGATACGTCTGTGTGTGGTGGCTTTTGAAGCAATGACTCCAGCAGCAGTCCACTCCTTGTGAATCTCCCCCAAATTTTTGAAAGGCCTTTTCTTAACAATCCTTTCAAGGCTGCGGTTATCCCAGTTGCTTGTGCACCTTTTTCTGCCACACTTTTTTTTCTTCCACTCAACTTTACATTAATATGCTTGGATGCAGCACTCTGTGAACAGCCAGCTTGTTTAGCAATGACGTTTTGTGGCTTACCCTCCTTGTGGAGTGTGTCAATGACTGCCTTCTGGACATCTGCCAAGTCAGCAGTCTTCCCCATGATTGTGGAGCCTACTGAAACAGACTAAGGGACTTTTTTAAATGTTTTGGAAGCCTTTGCAGGTGTTTTTTTTAATTAATTATTCTAATTTACTGAAATAATGGCTTTTGTGTTTTCATTGGCTGTAAGCCATCAACATTAACAGAAATAAACACTTGAAATAGATCACTCTGTTTGTAATGACTCTATATAATGAGTTTCACTTTTTTTATTGAAGAACTGAAATAAATTAACTTTTTGATGATATTCTAATTTTGTGAGAAGCACTTGTATGTTCCCCATAAGGCGTATATGAGGGATTTGGCTCTTGTTGAAATACCCGGCAGTCGGGCCTAGAGTCCTTGGCCGTGCATAATCACCAAACATGGAGTGTGAGCGCCGCCTAGTGGTGCAAATACACCGGCTGGTTAACGTGAATGATGGCTCATTGTTTCCCAATCAGCCAGTATCAACAGGGCTGCCGGTCATCCGACAAACAAGCAAATCACTCATTCATAGGGTGATTTTTTTTTTTTTTTTTTTTGAGCTCACTTAAAGGGAAGCTTTTCACAGGATTTCGTCTCCCAAACTATTTATATGCACATGTAGCTCTTTCAAAGACAAGTCCAGCAATACCTTTTACATGGCCAGTCCATTCTTCCATTACTGAGAAATCGGCTTTTGAATTAATATGTAAATGAAGCTGAAGAACTATTTGTAGATCTAAAGCCTCTGTCACACCAGCTCTATTCCTGCCCAGCACTGCTGCCTTTTGCTCTGCTGACCGCCTCTGTTGTGTGACTTCAAGCAAAGAAGAAGTCAGGAGGCTGCAGCGCTGGGAAATAGAGCTGGAGTGACAGAGGCTTTTGAAGTGCTTCCATGCTCAGAAAGCTCTTCAGCCTCATTTACATATCCATTCAAACACTGATTTCTCCATAACAGAGAAATGGACTGAACTTGTCTATGATAGGGCTACATGCCCATATAAATAGCTTGTAGGATGAATCCTGCTGACAGATTCCCTTTACACATCATTGTTCTCTGCAGCACCTCATGTTTACAAAGAACAATGGCAGTATCTGTGCACAGAACGATCTGTTACTGATTGTTCTGTGTGCTCATCTATACAGGTTATTAAACGACCACCGATGGGTGGTCGGTTTCGCTTGCGTATCGTGTAAATGAGCCCCAAGGAGTGGGAAGGGTATTATAGGAAAATCGCCACAGATTAGGAAGACTAAATTATCTGTTGGTATAAATGGCAAGCTCAGACCAATGTCATCATCTGTAAAATTGGTCATATATCTGCGTGTAAATGAAGATTTACTGTAGTGATCTGATGGGAGGATCCAGCCTTTGCTGTAGCAGACCTTGCTGAAGAGTGGTATGATAGACGACAGCGAGCAGCCTGGAGAGACGGCCATCAGACAGGTCGGGTTATAATCCCATTTTCATGAAATAAGACGTCAGATGTGCGTCAGCCTCTTATTTTTCGCTCCATAGAATTGACATGCTTATTCAGCTGAATGGACTTGGTCAGAAGTGGCGGTCGTCTCTCTGACCTGTCTGTTTAAAGTCCCACTTTTATGGGTGTGACCGCCTGTTGTTTTCCATGCAGCGGCCGTCACCAGTATATGGGACATCTGTCCCCATTCAGTTTCATTGTTGCAGGTCCCACATCGCTGTTCACATGGGGCAATGTTCCTTTGGCCAACGGTTTATTATTTATTATAACTCCATTTATTTCATGGTGCCTTACATTTGAAAGGAGTATACGCAGCAAAAACAATTACAATAATCATGAACAGTACAAGTCAGCGACTGCTACAGGAGGAGCGAGCACCCTGCCCGTGAGGGCTCACAATCTACAAGCGATGGGTGAGGATACAGTAGGTGAGGGTAGAGCTGGTCGTGCAGCGGTATGGTGGAGTGAGGGTTACTGCAGGTTGTAGGCTTGTCGGAAGAGGTAGGTCTTCAGGTTCCTTTTGAAGGTTTCCACGGTAGGCGAGAGTCTGATATGTTGAGGTAGAGAGTTCCAGAGTAGGGGGGATGCACGGGAGAAATCTTGTACGCGATTGTGGGAAGAGGAGATAAAGGGGAGTAGAGAGGTTACGTGCAGGTAAGTACTGGGAGACTAGGTCACAGATGTATGGAGGAGACAGGTTGTGAATGGCTTTGTATGCCAGGGTTAGGGTCTTGAACTGGAGTCTCTGGGCAATGGGGAGCCAGTGAAGGGACTGATGGAAGGGAGAGGCCGGGGAATAGTGAGGGGACAGGGGGATTAGTCGGGCAGCAGAGTTTAGGATACATTGGAGGGGTGTGAGTGTTAGAGGGGAGGCCACAGAGCAGGAGGTTGCAGTAGTCAAGGCGGGAGATGATGAGGGCGTGCACTAGTGTTTTTGCAGATTCGTGGTTGAGGAATGTGCGGATCCGGGAGATATTTTTGAGTTGGAGTCGGCAGGAAGTGGAAAGGGTTTGGATATGCATGAAACTTATGTTTCGTCTGATCTGATGTTCAAACGAGGCAATAACTGGAAATTAATGTTCATAGGAATGCTCAGAAAATCATCAGCAGGTGTCCATTGCTTTTGTTTTGTATTTGCTTATGTTCCCCATAAAATCAAAATACTGGAACAACTTTTTTTTGGAGATCTTTCTTAGCCTTCCTCTTTTATTCCTTCTGGAAATGTATTAAAAAAATGACAACTTGATGTAAATGACGGGACATGTTCTTACTCTGTGTCCAGTGTCGGAAGAACTGATGGGTGGTAGCTCTGATTGGCCATAAATAAGTATGTAATCGTTGTTTTCCAAAATCAGTATTCCAGCAGGAGTAATGGTGGTTGTATTGCACCCCCCACTCATGTTACTCATATTGACCGGTCACTGTGCTTTGATTACAGACTAATAGACTTGTTTTTACAATATTTGTCCCAGAAGTTCCTAACTACATATTGGCCTTCATGTGGTGTATTGCCTCATAATGTTACGTGGCTGACTGGTAGGTTGTAAAGGAAAGTTGCAGAACAACATGGGATACAAGTATTACTGGATCTCATCCACCTCTGGTGTCCCTCTCTGACCTGTCTGCCAGGTTTTATACTCAATTGTGCTCATGTCACAACTGGTATGAAACCCATCCCCCCTAGAAATTTACATTACAGCTATTGAAGATTGCTAAATCTTCAATAAAGAGCAACTAAACTTTATTAATGTTATTATTAGTTTAACTATTTTAGCCAGTATGGAAAGTTCTGAAGTTCTGCAAACAATTTATTTGGGGATTTGTCTTCATTCTTGTAAGAAGAAAAGACTGGAAGGGGCTTTGAAACCTCTGCTTTTCCTCAGTCTATTTGCCTGTCCTCAGCTGCATATCTATCAGAATGTCCTCCTTTGGAGTACAGATAATTGCAGTGAAAGAGTCAGCTCAGTGTCTCATTAAGGCCACGTTCACACGTTCAGTATTTTACATCAGTATTTGTAAGCCAAAACCAGGAGTGGGTGATAAATACAGAAGTGGTGACGTGTTTCTATTATACTTTTCCTCTGATTGTTCTACTCCTGATTTTGGCTTACAAATACTGATGTAAAATACTGATCAAATACTGAACGTGGCCTAACTCTGGGGATGAGCTGCTGCAGGAGATCTTGCTAATACACAACATTCCAAGGAGGAGACGGGACCATCACTGCCATCATCTGTACTCCAGATGAGTATGTTGTAATATTAATGCAGCTGAAGGCAGGAAATAGACTGGGGAAAAAGCAGAGTGTTGAAGTCTTTTACATGTAATTTTTTGGTGATTTAGAAAATTTCATAACTTTCCATGCTTGACAAAATTATAGAAAACTGAAAAATGAAGGTTTAGTTACGATTTATAAATCAGTAAAATTCCTAAGTGCTTGTCAAAAGAAGATATTTTGCAATTTACCCCTTTGTTAAAATTCCTAATTTTTCATTTTGTTTGCTGCTCATTGCTCTGGTTACCGGCCAACTCTGCAATCTTTATCAGAAGTGGCCAGTCTCCTGTACAAGGGGCGCAGTGCTTACAATCTCTTCACTATGGAGTTTACAAGCGTAGCTCTGAATCGGTCAGTTCATTTTGGATGCTACAGAGACATACACACGTGGTTAAAATTGTTGGTACCCCTCGTTTAATGAAAGAAAAACCCACAATGGTCACAGAAATAACTTGAATCTTGACAAAAGTAATAAATAAAAAATCTATGAAAATGAACAAATGAAAGTCAGACATTGCTTTTCAACCCTGATTCCACAGAATTTTTAAAAAAAAATTAAACTCATGAAATAGGCCTGGACAGAATGATGGTACTCTTAACTTAATATTTTGTTGAGCAACCTTTTGAGGCAATCACTGCAATCAAACGATTCCTGTAACTGTCGATGAGACTTCTGCACCTCTCCACAGGTATTTTAGCCCACTCCTCATGAGCAAACTGCTCCAGTTGTCTCGTGTTTGATGGTTGCCTTTTCCAGACGGCATGTTTCAGCTCTTTCCAAAGATGGGATTAAGGTCAGAGCTCATAGAAGGCCACTTCAGAATAGTCCAATGTTTTCCTCTTAGCCATTCTTGGGTGTTTTTAGCTGTGTGTTTTGGGTCATTATCCTGTTGCAAGACCCATGACCTGCGACTGAGACCAAGCTTTCTGACACTGGGCAGCACATTTCTCTCTAGAATCCCTTGATAGTCTTGAGATTTCATTGTACCCTGCACAGACTGAAGACACCCTGTGCCAGATGCAGCAAAGCAGCCCCAGAACATAACAGAGCCTCCTCCATGTTTCACAGTAGGGACAGTGTTCTTTTCTTGTTATGCCTCATTTTTCCGTCTGTGAACATAGAGCTGATGTGCCTTTCCAAAAACTTCCATTTTTGTCTCATCTGTCCATAGGACATTCTCCCAGAAGCTTTGTGGCTTGTCAACATGTAGTTTGGCAAATTCCAGTCTGGCTTTTTTATGATTTTTTTTTTCCAACAATGGTGTTCTCCTTGGTCGTCTCCCATGAAGTCAACTTTGGATCCAACGACAACGGATGGTGCGATCTAACACTGATGTTCCTTGAGCTTGAAGTTCACCTTTAATCTCTTTAGACGTTATCCTGGGCTCTTTTGTTACCATTTGTATTATCCGTCTCTTTGATTTGTCATCAATTTTCCTCCTGCGGCCACGTCCAGAGAGGTTGGCTACTGTCCCATGGATCTTAAATTTCTGAATAATATGTGCAACTGTAGTCACAGGAACATCAAGCTGCTTGGAGATGGTCTTATAACCTTTACCTTTAACATGTTTGTCAATAATTTTCTTTCTAATCTGAGACAACTCTTTCCTTTGCTTCCTCTTGTCCATGTTGAGTGTGGTACACACCATGTCACCAAACAGCACAGTGAGTATCTGTAGCCCTATATACAGGCCCACTGACTGATTACAAGATTGTAGACACCTGTGATGCTAATTAGTGGACAAAAGTTGATTTAACGTGTCCCCTTTGTCACATTATTTTCAGGGGTACCATCATTTCTGTCCAGGCCTATTTCATGAGTTTAAATTTTTTTTTAATTCTGTGGAAGCCGAGTTGAAAAGCAATGACTGACTTTCATTTATTCATTTTCATAGATTTTTAATTTATTATTACTTTTGTCAGATTCAAGTTATTTCTGTGACCATTGTCGGTTTTTCTTTCATTAAACGAAGGGTACCAACAATTTTGATCACGTGTATAGCTGCACATACAGCAGCATTGGGAGCGCACCGCCACCTGGCAAGCAGGAAATCGGGGGCGGGTGTGCACCTGAAGATTACACATCAGACATCCACTTTACACAGGATTTTAGAGAATTATCCCTAAGCTGAAGAATGTTATAAAATAGACCGTACTCACCCTTTGAATCTGCAGATTTTTTTTTCCAATTTATTCCCTTCTATTTCCACACGGTAACATGTGACAGATCCAGTTCATGATAAATTCACTTTGATGTCTGTATGTACAGAACTTAGTTTCTTGTTCTTGAAATATTATTAATTTTATGTATTTTTACATTTCTAGTGGACCAACTACATACATGGCTGGCAGGATCGATGGGTGATTCTAAAAAGTAATACCTTAAGCTACTACAAATCTGAGGATGAGACGGAATATGGGTGCAGGGGCTCCATATGCCTCAGCAAGGCCGTTATTACGGTGAGTGTTACTTTCACCAATCTATGTGCAATGGATGTGTTACCTCTACTAAATCTTACCAGTACGGCTCTTCTTAGGTGGACCTCCTTACATATGCTTCCGATAAGCTGCAGCATAGCCCGCTTTGTAGCGATAGACCCATAGGGTCCCATTAGACCATATATACAGTACAGACCAAAAGTTTGGACACACCTTCTCATTTAAAGATTTTTCTGTATTTTCATGACTATGAAAATTGTACATTCACACTGAAGGCATCAAATATATGAATTAACACATGTGGAATTATATACTTAACAAAAAAGTGTGAAACAACTGAAAATATGTCTTATATTCTAGGTTCTTCAAAGTAGCCACCTTTTGCTTTGATGACTGCTTTGCACACTCTTGGCATTCTCTTGATGAGCTTCAAGAGGTAGTCACCGGAAATGGTTTTCACTTCACAGGTGTACCCTGTCAGGTTTAATAAGTGGGATTTCTTGCCTTATAAATGGGGTTGGGACCATCAGTTGTGTTGTGCAGAAGTCAGGTGGATACACAGTTGATAGTCCTACTGAATAGACTGTTAGCTGCTTTTTTCTTGCCATAATACAAATTCTAAGTAAAGAAAAATGAGTGGCCATCATTACTTTAAGAAATGAAGGTCAGTCAGTCCGAAAAATTGGGCAAACTTTGAATGTGTCCCCAAGTACAGTTGCAAAAACCATCAAGCGCTACAAAGAAACTGGCTCACATGAGGACCGCCCTAGGAAAGGCAGACCAAGAGTCACCTCTACTTCTGAGGATAAATTTATCCGAGTCACCAGCCTCAGAAATCGCAGGTTAACAGCAGCTCAGATTAGAGACCAGGTGAATGCCACGCAGAGTTCTAGCAGCAGACACATTTCTACAACAACTGTTAAGAGGAGACTTTGTGCAGCAGACCTTCATGGTAAAATAGCTGCTAGGAAACCACTGCTAAGGACAGGCAACAAGCAGAAGAGACTTGTTTGGGGTAAAGAACACAAGGAATGGACATTAGACCAGTGGAAATCTGTGCTTTGGTCTGATGAGTCAAAATTTGATATCTTTGGTTCCAACCACCGTGTCTTTGTGCGACGCAGGAAAGGTGAACGGATGGACTCTACATGCCTGATTCCCACCGTGAAGCATGGAGGAGGAGGTGTGATGGTGTGGAGGTGCTTTGCTGGTGACACTGTTGGGGATTTATTCAAAATTGAAGGCTTACTGAACCAGCATGGCTACCACAGCATCTTGCAGCGGCATGCTATTCCATCCGGTTGGCGTTTAGTTGGACCATCATTTATTTTTCAACAGGACAATGACCCCAAACACACCTCCAGGCTGTGTAAGGGCTATATGACCAAGAAGGAGAGTGATGGGGTGCTACGCCAGATGACCTGACCTCCACAGTCACCAGACCTGAACCCAATCGAGATGGTTTGGGATGAGCTGGACCGCAGAGTGAAGGCAAAAGGGCCAACAAGTGCTAAGCATCTCTGGGAACTCCTTCAAGATTGTTGGAAGACCATTTCCAGTGACTACCTCTTGAAGCTCATCAAGAGAATGCCAAGAGTGTGCGAAGCAGTCATCAAAGCAAAAGGTGGCCACTTTGAAGATCCTAGAATATAAGACATATTTTCAGTTGTTTCACACTTTTTTGTTAAGTATATAATTCCACATGTGTTAATTCATAGTTTGATGCCTTCAGTGTGAATGTACAATTTTCATAGTCATGAAAATACAGAAAAATCTTTAAATGAGAAGGTGTGTCCAAACTTTTGGTCTGTACTGTATATATAATTATAATGGAGTAGTGGATTCTGGTTGGTTGCTATAGGGAAAGAAGGGCATTATTTCTCCACCATGACCTGATGTGTCCTAGCACATAATGTGTGACTATGTACATGGGTCCGGCTGATTATCCTGTTCACATTGGGGTCACGGGGCACTAAGCTCTCTGGGATTAGTCTGACACTTGAATAGCTGCCTTCCCGGGTGATGTTTCATCAACGACGCATTAAATGTAAATCTCCACCTCCCCGGTAGCTGCCTTTTATAAGAAGTTAATGAAGTGGTTTGTTTGTAAAGCAGCTATTACAGGCTTTGTCTTGGTTTGTAAGCTGTGTTCTCTTTTTATGTTCATTTCCGTAAAGCAAATATTGTCCTCCCCATTTTAATAAGTCGTCTCCACCATTCCCAAGGTCTCACTATTGTATTCTCTTTTTCCATTAGAAACAACTGTTTTCATACATGTCTCGCCATGCCACCATGCCCCAAATTATCACTTAGTTTTATGCATTTTATGTAGCCCACTTAAGCCAGAGCTATAAGGAGGGAGACCCCCTTACTGGATCTGAAATGTAGTAACTAGATACCCCAGGCCTGCAGCAGCTAAAGTCCTGCGCTCTCATGACACTTCCTGCCTGTGATCTGCTTGTGTTTGCAGTGACCCTGTGTGCAGCCTAATCTCCATTCATTCTAGTGTGCGCTGAGGGTCACACACAGCTGCCACTATTCAAGGATCTGATCATTGATGCCGTGTCCAAAATGATGCAGTTGTGCAAGACTAAAGGAAGCAGGCTGTGGTCTTACAGATCTGTATTAATTTTGCAAGAGAAGACACAGGTTTGCAATAATTAAGGCAAAAATACAGGGACTGTGGCTTTTCATCTTCTAATTTTGTCGTCTTAGATAATTTATGAGATCTAATAAGTCACTACGAAAGGGGTCTAGAAAGTTAGAGGTTTTCTGAGCTGAGAAATCAAGTCTGCGGCCACACTGTGACCACAGACTGCTAAATAGTAGCTGTGTGTGATGTGCACACTGTCACAACTCCTGTGCAGACAGTCAAACATGCAAGTGACAAAGTTACGGTCAGCTGCCAACTAAATTCCCCTGCGTGTCTCTCACTAGAACATTGAGATAAGTATAGTAGTGTAATCGGCACATGACCATAACCGTGCAAATCGCATCCTTGGGGTCGCGTGATTGCCCACTTGCACGGGGAATCCTGGGCAATCATGTGCCAGTGTCCACGTCACACACTACCACTATTTGGCAGTCTGAATTCACATAGAGTGACAGCAAACTTTTCTTCTCTGCCCTGAAAACCCCTTTAACTTTTTTGATCCCTTTAGTAATAACTTGAATATAACAAATCATCTCATAAGACATAATTAGTAAATGAAAAGGCACTGTTTCTGTATATTTACCGCAATCATTGCAAGCCTGTGTCTCTTTTGCAATCAATACAGTGAATAGTGAGCGATGAGTGTTACAGCTCCCTGGACTGCCCCAATGACTGGATGTCAGCAGCTGCAGGGAGGATATTTATTTATTTTACTAACTTATATGGCGCCATTAATTCCACAGCGCTGTACAGAGATTATCATCACTGTCCCCATTGGGACTCACAATCTAAATCCCCTATCGGTATGTCTTTTGCGTTTGGGAGAAAAACGGAGAACCCGGAGGAAACCCACACAAACACAGGGAGAATATACAAACTCCTTGCAGATGTTGTCCTTGGTGGGATTTGAACCCAGGACCCCAGTGCTGCAAGGCTGCAGTGCTAACCACTGTGATGCCCCAGGATATAACTATAACTTGAGGTAAATAGAGTTTCTGGAGGTGACAGGTTCCCTTTAAATATAAGTGAACACCTTTTGATCTTGCTGTATTGTTTATCCGAGCATAAGTGAAATTTATCTGCTCTTGTCAAAGGCACCAATTCCCAATGTATAGGTATGGTACTGTAGTAGAGTTAGAAGGGTAGTCCAGCCTTAGCGTAACTGCAGACTTGTACCCTATGTGACTGTAGACTTGTGAATCCTCACATCATGTGCACAGTGAAGATTCTCTGGTGCCAGTGGCGAGAGTGGTGGGCATGTGATGGCAACTGTGATTTGCATAAAGGCAGTTACATCCGACTAGACGTGTGCGGCCTCTCTCCAGGCAGTTGTATTGAGCGAGGCCGGACACGTCTAGCCTGAATGTAGCCGGAAGTATGCAAATCACAAAATTGCAGTCACCTGATCACCCACTGCCAGCACCAGAGAATCCTCACAATCTGCAGTCACTATAAGGCCGGACAACCACTTTAAACCACTAGATACATTGATATTAATGGAAAGTAACCTTACTGTAAGTTCCTTCTCATTGGCTCTAGGGTTGAGCTAAGGTTCAATGGCTCTTAGTCCAGGTGCCATATTAGATATTCATGGTCACTGGACCAGAGTCCTGCTGCCTGAGACTTCTCCAGCACCTCTTCAGACTATTAAACTGTCATAATTTTATGCGTGGGGTGTACAAGATAGTAATGACTACAAATAAGTTGTGCCAGGGTTGTTGCTGGCAGTAGGAGGTCCTCAGGGCTCTGGTGCTGCTAATCTTTTTTTTCTCAACTGTCCTTTGCTCCATGAAGATCTTTTTATAGCTGTCAGCAAAACACTGTTAGGTCCGACAGCTCCTCTCATCTCCCTGCACACATACTCTATAATTGGCTGAGTGTGCTTGTGTTCTCAATGGGGAGTGGGGAATAAGCCGCTGTCAGATACTTCTGGCAGCATCCTGTTTCCTTTGAGAACTTTGTATCTGGCATATCCAAATCCAAAATGAGCACCCCCCCCCCCCCATCCCTTTTTTTTTTTGCCCCACTTCTGCTTTTGGGGGAGTATGCATTATTGGCCTGATCGTTCCAAAATCTGTATATTTATCCCACCTTTGCCTAATGTCTGCTGATGGATGAGCATGTATAGGGTTGCTGATTGTGGTAGGGCGTGCAGAGGATGTCCTCATACTGGAGAACACTGAGAAGAGCATGGTGAAATAATAATTTGGCTTGTGGAGTGCGGTCACATGAGGAGCAGCTGACTGATCACAACTGGATTTCCTCTTGCATAATGACGATAAGAACCATAAGGATTCATTCGCTGGTGAAATTCCTGGCATTTCTAGGATAGTAAGATGTTTGTGCTCTGCCGTGTGCTAGTCTTGGGTCCGATAACTGAGCCATGACACAATGGAGCGCTTGTAGTATTGTACGGCCTATGAATTATGCGTGGCTTGATGCAAATTCTGCACCGATTAGCTGCCTGTGTGCCACGCTCCTAAAAATAAGCTCCATACTAGACACGGGCCATTTAGCTTTAAAGGGAACCTGACAGCTGATTCAGTACAGTGGCGGTGTGGACCAGAGGCCGGCCCCGCCATGTACGGTTTACTATAAAACGCTTTAGAAAATGAATGCTGTAGATTGACATCTTGGGATGATGTGACCAAGACTAGTCCAAGAGGCCGGTCCCCATTCGCTTCTCCCGGCCCTGCTCCCTAGATTAACGGGTCTCTTCTATATACACTTAGGGAGAGACCTGTCAGTGTGAAGGGAAATGAGGAACCGAGAGGGCGCTGGGGTCATCAGACAATAATCGTCCTCGGTCTTCGTTTAAAAATGCATATTCAGAGTTTTTCAGAGTAAATCGTACACAGCCGCCATAACAGCCGGACACTTAATCATTCAGCCCATGGTCAAGGCACCAAGAATAAGCTGTCTGTGTCCCTTTTTATACATGACCGATATGTTACATAAATGTGTGACTGTCTAAATTTGTTTCACCATGTGACCCAATTCAGATGACTGCAATGTGACTACATTTTTGGGTCAGTATTGTCACTTCCCTGTCTGACCACAAGTCACAGCACCCAAATTTACCGCCTTACGGGCGTACATAATGCTGGAAGTTGGGCTGCCAATTGTATTTGTGATTCTGGTGCAAAAATACAGCTTACCATGGATGTCTGCAGCTGTTGAGAAAATCGCCCAAGGTGTCTTAAAGAGGCTTTCTAAGCTCTGGACAAATGTTGTCTGTCACTCTGAAAGTGCAGATTACTGAAGTGAAGCGTGTGCTGCACACTGTTATGATTCCCTTGTACTCCACCAGGCGAGTGGGCGCTCACATGACTGCAAGTGTACCATTTGCATAGTTGCGGTTGCGTGCCAACCCCAGTCTAAGCCGCTTCTCTCAATGTTCTATAGCTTCCTCCGATGTGACCGCTCACTGTGCCTGGGTTGATGGGGGAATCATGACAGTTTGCACATTGCGCACTGTCACGATTCAACAATCTGCAGTCAGTGATTTCAGAAATTTGATTAAAGCCTGAAATAAACCTCTTTTACTGCATGTGGCTATCAGAACATGTCTGAGTTGTAGTTGGATGGACACAGGTTAGAGACCGCTACTTAGCATGTATTTTAAAGGGATTTATGCACCTTTTAGTGACTATTTATTTTACTTCACTGTTGTAGTTGGGGCTAAAAATATTTTTTTTGTACGTGTTTCCGATCTATGACTACAGCTTCTGTCTTGCACGTTGCTATGTTGCTGGATGCAGAATGAGTTAACTAAGAATGTGCCAGTGAGCTCGTGCTAAAGTCTGACAAGTTAGTATTTCTTTTATCCATCTTTCTGATGTCCTCTCAACTTATATATGACCACAGATCTCCGCAAAGATGAATGTGCTGAGTAACAAAGAGCCTGAAAAAGATGGCGTGAATTTTTTTTTAATGAAACCTGATTGAAAAAATTTTTTAGCCCCCAAATACATTTTATATACACTACCGTTCAAAAGTTTGGGGTCATTTAGAAATTTCATTAATTTTGAAAGAAAAGCACATTTTTTTTGAATGAAGCTAACATTAAAAGAATCAGAAATTCACTCTATACATTGTAAGGCTGTGTGCCCACGATGCATTTTTTAAGTGTTTCCGCAGTGGCAAAAACGCTGCAGAAACGCTTAAAAAACGCTTGGTAGAAGGCCTGCCATGTTCCCCAATGATTCGCATGTGCTGTGCACATGCTGCGGAAATTTCCGCTGTTGATTATCATTGCAGAAAAAAATGCAGCACTACCAATTATTTTGCGGAAGGGCAGCGTTTTCGCCGCCATTGACTTGCATTGGATCGCATGGAATCTGCATCACTGTATATGTAGATGCGCATTCCATGCGTTTTAATGTGCGGATGGTACCCAGGTCTAGAGGAGAGGAGACTGTCCTCCGGACCCGGGTACCATAGAAAACTGAAAAAAAGAATAAAATAAAAAATAAAGATTATATTTACCTTCTGGCGGCCCCCGCTCTCCTTGTCTTAACTTGCCGGCAGCTAGCGATGGACTGAAGGACCTGCGCTGACGTCAGTCATGTGACGGGTCACGCGACGCTGACGTCGGCAGGTCCTTCAGTCTACTGCTGCCGGCAAGGGAGAACGGAGGGAAGCAAGACAGCGCGGGCCATCGGAGGGTAAGTATATGTTTAATTTTATTATTTTTTGACATTCTCTCAGGTCACACTATATAAATCCATGCCGTTTGCATGGATTTCTATAGTGTGACCAAGTTGACAAGCACTTTCCAATTGATGCTAAAATCGCTTGGAAAGCGCTTGTCAACCCGCATGCGGAAATGCATGTGAAGAACGCTTCACATCCGAATGTCCCTGGCAGGAAAACGCATGTACCATCCGCATGCGTTTTTTTCTGCCAGGGAGATGCAGAAACGCTCAGGAAAAAAATCCTGAGCATTTCTGCATCGTGGGCACATTGCCTTAATGTAGTAAATGACTATTCTATCTGCAAACGTCTTGTTTTTATTGCAATATCTACATAGGTGTATAGAGGGCCATTTCCAACAACCACCACTCCAGTGTTTTAATGGTATATTGTGTTTGCTAACTGTGTAAGAAGGCTAATGGATGTTTAGAAAACCCTTGCACAAGTATGTTAGCCCAGCTGAAAATAGTTTGGCTGATTTGAGAAGCTATAAAATTGACCTTCCTTTGAGCTAGTTGAGAATCTGGAGCATTACATTTGTTTGTTCTATGAAACTCTCAAATTGTCCAGAAAAAGAGAACTTTCATGTGAAACTCGACAGTCTATTCTTGTTCTTAGAAATGAAGGCTATTCCATGCGAGAAGTTGCCAAGAAACTGAAGATTTCCTACAACGGTGTGTACTACTCCCTTCAGAGGAGAGCACAAACAGGCTCTAACCAGAGTAGAAAGAGAAGTGGGAGGCCGCGCTGCACAACTGAGCAACAAGACAAGTACATTAGAGTCTCTAGTTTGAGAAATCGACGCCTCACAGCTCCTCAACTGGCAGCTTCATTAAATAGTACACGCAAAACGCCAGTGTCATCGTCTAGCGTTAAGAGGCGACTCTGGGATGCTGGCCTTTAGGGCAAAGTGGCAAAGAAAAAGCCATATCTGAGACTGGCTAATAAAAGGAAAAGATTAATATGAGCAAAAGAATACAGACATTGGACAGAGGAAGATTGGAAAAAAGTTTTATGGACAGATGAATCAAAGTTTGAGGTGTTTGGATCACACAGAAGAACATTTGTGAGACGCAGAACAACTGAAAAGATGCTGGAAGAGTGCCTGACGCCATCTGTCAAGCATGGTGGAGGTAATGTGGTGGTCTGAGGTTGCTTTGGTGCTGGGAAAGTGGGAGATTTGTACAAGGTAAATGGGATTTTGAATAAGGAAGGCTATCGCTCCATTTTGCAACGCCATGCCATACCCTGTGGACAGCCCTTGATTGGAGCAAAATTCATCCTACAACAGGACAATGACTCAAAGCACACCTCCAAATTATGCATGAACTATTTAGGGAAGAAGCAGGCAGCTGGTATTCTATCTGTAATGGAGTGGCCAGCACAGTCACCAGATCTCAACCCCATTGAGCTGTTGTGGGAGCAGCTTGACCCTATGGTACGCAAAAAGTGCCCCTCAAGCCAATCCAACTTGTGGGAGGGGCTTCAGGAAGCATGGGGGGAAATTTCTCAAGATTACCTCAGCAAATTAACAGCTAGAATGCCAAAGGTCTGCAATGCTGTAACTGCTGCAAAGGGAACATTCTGTGACGAAAGCACAGTTTGAGGGAAAAAATTATTCTTTCTAATAAAAATCATTATTTCTAATCTTGTCAATGTCTGGACTATATTTTCTATTCATTTTGCAACTCATTTGATAAATAAAAGTATGAGTTTTCATGGAAAACACAAAATTGTCTGGTTGACTCCAAACTTTTGAACGGTAGTGTATATATTTTAAAAAAATAAATAAAAAAGCTATAATTTAAAAAAAATGAAAACATGGGCATATTGCTTTCATACAGTGCACTCCTCACGGCAGCCCCAGTTTAGGGTGATGCTGGCTGGTAGTCATAGGATCTTCACTGGAGACCTAGAAGAAGATGCAGTGGAGTGGTGGTGTACATGGCGATTATTCACATGTAATATACAGACGGGCCGGCTGTCTGCTCCAGAGCTCTTAGGCCCCGATGTCTTGGTGTCTCAGGATGGTTGTGTACTAGTTTGGACACATTGATACATAAGACCATTGTGTGCGTATTCATTGCGTCCTGCAGCTCCATTACTCAGCCATGTCGACATCTCCGTGCTCGTTAAAGGCACATGTCTGTTCAGTTTGAGGAAACATTCAGTTGCATAATTATCGCCATGTGTCGTGGACTCGAAATTAGCACACATCTATTTCGGCATGTTTTCCACCTGAAGGTTCAGAGAGGGACAGTCACAGATTAGTGAAATCGCTGCATTTATTTCACTGTCCTTTTGAGATTTCTGAACACACCCTAATGATTGACAGGCACTAGTCTTACATTGGTGAAGTGTCGGAGGCTTGTACGCTGCAGTGCGGTACGTTAGCACCACGGGGCTTTTTTTGTACGAGGTGAAATGAGACCTCACCAGTTTTCAGTAATTTGGAGCCTTCATGGGTGGGTGAAATGAACAGGGACCTTTGGCTGTATAAAATACCTAACATACTTTTTTTCTACGCCTAATTAAATATATCTTTTAGATCTGCAGCTGAGAAAAGTGATTGTATCAAAATGACAGCAAGTTATGCATCACTGGAATTGGGGTCTCTTCCAAAATTACACCGCCCCTGTTTAAAGGTTGTGTCTGGGATTCTGGCTGTGGTCTATAGAAGTGAATGGTGCAGATCGATAATGTATGGCGCTGATTTGCCAAAGGAAACCATTTTTTTTTTCAATTAACAATCCCTTTAACTGTCTAAGGTGTATAGATTTTGTGATCCTTTAGTTTTCAGATTTATCCCGAAGCCTCTTTTCTTTATGGAAATTCATTGGTGTTCATTTCCCCTGATAAATTCGGTTGTGACACATTTTAGTAGCATCATGACTTGGCGGGGGGCTGTTGGCTGAGAGTGGAGGGGTCTTCTCCATTTATTATTCCCTTTTAGGGGGGCTGTACAGCGTGTGCTCTCATGGTCTTTCTCTCCTTAAGAAGACCAGATGGTTATGGATTCTCCTTTGCATTGTCAATGGGTAAAAAAATATGCCAATTATTTCTCTCTAGTACCACCTATTGGAGGTAATAAACCATTGCCCGTCCCTTTAATTAGTCTTCTAGATGTGGGTGTTTTTTTTATTTCTGATTTCTAAGCTATGTCCCTTAAAGAAGTGCATTGTTGTCAGCCACCGCATTGTGCTTCTCACCCAGTGACCAGAACATAATGTCTCCCATTGTAATCTTAGAATGAAGTCGTCACGCCGCTGTCAGGTCATATCATAATACTGGCAATCACAGCAGACTTAGATATTTTAGTACCCAATTTCAGATCTGTGTCCTAAAATATAATGCTTTTATACTGTAAGCGTTTCCTGAAGAAATGACATAAAGGGAAGGAGAGGAGCGTGGGGAATGCGCTATTGTCATCTGTAGCCTCATTTATGCCGCGCACCAAAGCTGAGGGGAAGAGATTAGACGAAATTGGATGTAGGAACATTTTGCATTTGATATAATCGTTCCACTCCAGCTTGTCTGGTGCTGTTCACAGCGGCTCTGCGCCTTACTGCCTTTATACCATTTGTGACATCTGCTTGTTTCTCTTTTGGCTTGGAGCTGGCCGGTAGAAGTATGATCACCGGAGATATACAGCCACAGATGTGATAACCCGAGTGATCCATTACAAGGTGATGGTTGTTATTATTAGGGCGCATCTCTAATTTTTTTTTAATTCATTTGCTTTTTTTTTTAATTTATAGGGCACTTAAAAGCCTCCTTTGGAGAGGAAGGAAATCTGGCTAAATCTGCATGCTATCCCTTTACCCGTGGCCACCGCGGTCCTCAAAAAGGAATCAATCAGCAGGTTTTGCTATATAATCTGAAAGCAGCATGTTGTAGGAGCAGATACCCTGATTCCAGTAATATGTCACTTTTTAAGCTTTGTGTTGCCGTTTCAATAAAGTCAGTGTTTTATCTGCAGGAGATTCACTACAGGACTAGGTGTCTTGTGCCTCCTGGTCAACTGTTTTGTGTAACCCCTCCCCCAGCACTGATTGGCTGCTTCTGCCTATGCACAGTGTACACAGAAAGCTGCCAATCAGTGGTGTGGGCAGGGTTATACAGGGCTCAACAGTCTGAGCACTGCTAGGTCTTCAGCAAAGAAACGGTGATTGTGTTAATGACACCATGCAGACCTGCAAGTGACACATCACTGGAATCAGCCTCCTCATTGTGCTGCTCTCAGATTACATAGAAAAAAACTGCTGGCAGATTCCCTTTAAGAGCAGGTCTATTCATGCACTTTGTTTCTGTAGCTGTTCTGTCAGCAATGGATAAATGTTACATCTGTCATCCCAAAAGGAAAAAAGACCTTGTTGCTGACATGGCAGCCTGGAAAATTCCATGTACTGCGTGTCTGTGGCTGAGACGGAGCGAAATATTAAATAGGGCCACGTGTTTGATGCTTGGCGCGTGTCACGGCTTTATGGTGTAGCTTTGGTTTGTGTTTTTGCGTTAGGTGTGCCGTTCTGCACTCTCCTCCTATAACAGTACGCCAGGTTGGCACATTTAGCAACTTGTGAATGACAGATTACTATTCTGGAAGTTCTAGAAACCTGATACGGAGTAAATTGGTCACCAGATCACTTTATACACTGTGTTCCAAATTATTATGCAAATAATATTTTCTCAGATTTTCCCAAATTACCTATATGAATTGCAGTCATTGTAATTTTCCAGTCAAATAACTATTAGAGTACAACTGAAAGGTTTTTGTACAAACTGCCTATAACAGTATATTTTAAAAAAAATAAAACACTCAAAATGCATGTTCCAAATTATTATGCACAGCAGAGTTTTCAACCTTTTCATAATGAACAAAAAAATGGTCATTTTTGAAATTATAAGCATTAGCAGGTTATTACACACTGAAATCAAACAGTTTTCAACTCAAAACTTTATTCTAGGTGATGTTACATTTGCACATAGGACCGCTTGTTCGAAAGGAGCTTCTGAACTCTCTCGTCCATTGAATTTGTCAGGTTTTGGATGGTTTCTGCTTCAATTGTTTTGCATGAGGACAGAATACCCTCCCAGAGCTGTTGCTTAGATGTGAACTGCCTCCCGCCATCATAGACACTCCTTTTGATGAAGCTCCAGAGGTTCTCAATGGGGTTGAGGTCAGGGGAGCATGGGGGCCACACCATAAGTTTGTCCCCTTTTATGCCCATAGCAGCCAGAGATGCAGATGTGTTATGTGCAGCATGAGACGGGGCATTATCATGCATGAAAATGATCTTGCTGTGGAATACACGGTTCTTCTTCTTGAACCATGGAAGGAAGTGCTGTTTGAGAAACTCAACATACATTATGGAGTTCATCTTTACCCCTTCAGGGATCCTAAAGGGGCCGACAATCTCTCTCCCCATGATTCCAGCCCAAAAGATTACTCCACCTCCTCCTTGTTGGCGCCGTAGCAATGTTTGCTTGGTGTGTCCATCAACCAGCCATCCTCCACTCCATCAATCTGGACCATCAAGCATTGCACGGCACTCATCGGTGAACAAAACAGTTTTGAAGTCAGTCTTCATGTATTGTTTGGCCCACTGGAGCCGTTTCTGCTTGTGTACAGTGGATAGAGGAGGTCGACAGGATGGCTTACGCACAGCTGCAAACCTCCGAAGGACCCTGCATCTTGTTGTTCGGGGGACGTTGGAGGCACCAGCAGCTTCAAAAACTTGTCTGCTGCTATGACAAGGCTTTTTTGCCGCTGCTCTTTTAACCTGATGTAATTGCCTGTAAGAAAGAGTCCTCAATTTTCCCTTATCAGCATGCACACGTATGTACTGTGAATCAGCTACATACTTCTTGATTGTGCGATGATCAGGATGAAGTGTCTTGGCAATGTTGACTGTAGTCATGCCTTGACCTAAACACTCCATAATTTGTTGCTTCTCAGCAGCCGACACATCCTTTTTCTTTCCCATTTTGGCAGAAAATGTAGGCTGCTTAATTATGTGGGACAGCCTTCTTAAGTAGTCTTGCCTTTCATTGGACACACCTGCCAAACTATCTAGCACAGGTGTCTGCAATTGCTTACAGTGATATAAAGAGCCCTGACACATATCACCATCAATGAGTTTAACTGACAAACAAACAAATTCTTCCCTTATCACTCCTAAACACTTTTTGCATAATAATTTGGAACACAGTGTAGTTTAAAAAAAAAACTGCTGGCCTCCCTATGAAATGTCTTCTTACTGGGGACCAGACATTGCAGCTATTGGGGTTATCCTCCTCCTATTTGGACTGTGAATTGGGGTATCGTACGTTTCCTCTAGCAGCTGAGTAACCAGTAGGTTGCTGACCAGCTGCCCCACGCCGGCTGTTATCTGACCAATGGTCGTTTTTGTTAATCATCTTTTTTTATCAACTTTAGTCACCAAATACGGGGGGTTGTCATCAGCAGTCACTGTTTATTCCTGGAGAAGCTGAGATTGGAGTCGGTCCCCTGCCCTGAGCAGTGCCGCATATTTTCTAGCATTGATCTGTAGTTCTGTTGAGCGTAACGATGGATAATTAAAGTCCATGTGGTCACAGATAGCTTCCAGCCTAATACAGGGACGTTCTGTTAGTGCTGGAGAGCGAGGAGCGAGATGTACTGCCATACATTACATTGTTCCCTGCAGTATCTGCTTCGCTTCACTCAGCTATTTGGTGTATGATGGAACGGTTTTCTTAATAATCCGATAGGGACGTTGCTGCGTTGCTACTGGGAATGTTTGTGTTAGCAGTTTGGATGTTGTGGCGTTCTTCTGTATGTAGTGCCGCCACTACTGATGCCAAGCCACCAAAAGCTTGATGTCATGCCCTGGTTGGGACTTCAAAGAAAGGCTCCTTGCCAGCTTTCTCAACAGCACAGCACTGGCATTCATCTCGCCTTGTCAGCTGTACCCTTCTGCACAGAACTGACTTGAATTTTAATACAATCGGGGTCTAGCACAAAATAAGTCTCTACAGGTATCATTTCCTCTACAATCTAGGACATGGCCACCTCACCCACTTATGGGCCCGTTGTACTGAGCTTTTAAAGTGTATCCCTGCTGTAGACCATCAGTCTATAAGGAGCGGGGTCTGACATCCGATACCGGTGCCACCGTCTGCACATAATAATAATAACCTTTTTATTTATATAGCACCAACATATTCTGCAGCGCTTTACAATTCAGACAATTTCCCGGCTCTCCAGCAGGTGCTGCATAGTCTTCTCTGGCATGGCACTGCTCTCATCAGTTTTTTGAGCTGTAATATGTAATTTTGTTGCTCGGACAGCTGATGAGTGCTACCTGTGGTGATTGAGGACTTTTATTACACAGCTTTCCGTTGCCATATGGGTTGTCTCTATTAATCACATTCATAGCCCTCTATTCAGTTGTCTCTTTGGCCTCTGATGGACCCTTATATATCTGTATACCTTTTTCTCTGCTCTATGGAAAAGTGAATTTTGAAGATATTAATGAGGTTGTCCACTACTCAGACAACCCCTTTTCAATCCCTGTGTTTCCCCTCCTATAACACCTTTACTCGCCTCTGGTGCTGGCACCAGTCCAGTGGCGTCCGCACTGGCTCTTTCAGGGATCACACAATCTCTGCCACCAATCAGTGCTGGCTTCGCTCTCCTCACCTTCAGATGAATCGCATACATATGGAGGAATTGAAACAGCTGCTCTCATATCCCCTGTGATTTGTCTGAAGGTGAGGAGAGTGAAGCCAGTGCTGATTGGCCACAGGGATCGCATGACATAACAATGTCATGTGATCACTGGGAGAGCCAGTGCAGACACCGCTGGAATGGCATCGGAGGTGAGTATAGGTGTTATTTTACAAGGGGGGGAAACATAGGGATTGAGAAGAGGTTGTCTGTGTCCATTTTTTTTATTCTATGGGGTTTTGAGTTTTTTTTTTGTGCAGTTTATTTCAAAGACTTTCCCCCCTTGCTATGTATCTGTCGGCTATCTTGTTCTCAGTCAAATTATCATTCTTTTTCATTGGTATGATTGGGCTATTTGATCTCTGTGATAGCTCCTGATTCTTTCCTGACATATGATGGCGGTATGACTTTTGTTTGATCCTTTTATTAGTCAGATCAGCAACTTGCTGCACTCTCCCCATAGAGAACTCATGAAGGCTTGAACGAGCATTCCCTCAGTATAGGGACTTAGTAGCAGGGCTGTGTTGGTGGAGTAGGTAAAAAATGGACCGATGCCGAATCCTAAAATATATAATAAATTGGGTACAGTAGGACCATGCAGAATGTGTTGTAAATGTTTTCATAAGAATTTGGGAAAGTTATGAAGTGTCCTATAAATGTCTGCTCGGTTTCAGATCTAGGCTTTTAGTTGAGATGAATCTGTGCTGCACTTTATGTACACGCTCAGTAGTGACCAGTGCTGTGGAGTCGGAGTCAGTCGGAGGTTTGGCTTATCGACTCCACAGCCCTGGTTAGGAGACAGCCGCAGGTTGAATGAGTGTTCAGGTTCCAGTTATGTAAGCTGTACGGGAGCCTTAAAGATTTATTCCCCAATAAACAAGCTATCCCTTATCCATTGGCTAGTGGCTTTTACTTTCCCCAGCTATCAGAAAGTTGACTGTCTTGAACGACGTAGAAACGTTGAAGCAGACCTGCACTATATCTGCTCCATTCATTGTTATTGGGACGGCTGGAATTGTCCGAGTACATGGCTCTGCTGTCGGCTGCAGTCCCATGGACAATGAATAGAGCAGAGGTTGAACATGCACCCCTCCTCTACATTTACGACGTGGCTTAAAGCCAGCAAGTTAATCCCCACCCTGTGTATTGCGGATAACTACTTGATTTTTGGGGGAATAACCTTTTAACAGAGATGAGAAGGGTATGTCCCTATGATCACTGTTTTACTGCACATATCTCCTGTGCTGATAACCTCTGGACATGTTGACATACGTATGTGTGAATAATACAGATATAATTATACGTGTTGTTTGGAGTGTTACTTACATGGCAGCAGTCACACATTTCTGTGATATGGTTTTCTAATGAACACTACCGCAAAGAGTAGTAATTCACACTCACGCTCGTCTACAGGAGGTGACCCAGCCAATTAATGGTGCGAATGGTGCCTTATTTCTATCTTCATATTTTGTTTTTCAGCCCCATGAATTTGATGAATGCCGTTTTGACATCAGTGTTAATGACAGCGTGTGGTACCTGCGCGCCCAGGACCCGGAGCACCGTCAGAGCTGGATAGATGCCATTGAGCAGCACAAGGTAACCCGCACATCTAGCCTATAATACCGCTTACAAGCTAGAGGTCTCCTTCCAGTCAGCCTGGCTAGGCCGGTGGCTACAGATCACAGGATCAATAATTTGATTTGTTTCTAACTAATGGATGATAAAAGCATTTTATTTCTTCTGGTTTTAGAATCAGTCAGCTCTAGAATGAATGCGATTTGATTCACTGGGCCCGGACCATCTGCCACTTTAGTGATCTGTGGTCGATGGATGGGAACTCTGAGAAACTCTTCCTACCACCCGGCATCTGCAGCTCTTCTTTTGATTAGCTGGCCTGGCATGACATCAGATATGTCACGCTGTATCGATGATGTTACATCCGGCTGGCTAATCAAGAGGAGCAACGGATTCCCAGAGATAGGAGCTGCTTCTCAGGGCTCCGGACCAGCAACCACCGATCACTGAGCCGATGGACCAGGTCCTGCAAATCGACTTGCACTAACACTATCCAGTCCCCATACTGAAAGGAAATCCACCATTTATAGGGCTTCCAATTTGCTTCTCACCGACAGAGAACATGCAGTCTTATAATATTTGTCCTAAACTGAGCTGCAATATTATCTGAAAACCCTAAACATGAATTGTGTAATTGATGAAAGCCAGATCCCAATGTGATGAATTAGTGGCATTTCTCAGTCATTCCATTCCTGTTTTTTTGAGTAGAAATTTGGTATTTTTTCATACATTTTGGCTCCTATGAAAAGTTGCACAGCTGAAGCCGAGTAAAACTGTCCATAGGCATGAGCTGTGGGGGGGCTGACCGCCGTACGGCTGTCCAGTGCCACCTCCAAAATAAAGCAAAATAATATCTGATACAGAAGGGGGTGAGCTATTTTTTCCATAGCATTCAATAGAGCTACATGTTATGACCACGGTAAAGTTTTGACAAGTCATCAATTGTTAAAGGGGTTATATAGCTACTTTCTTCTAGAAACAGGGCCACACTTGTCCATGGATGTGTGTGGTATTGCAGCTCAGTCACACTCCATTGAATGGTGCTAAGCTTTAAATACTGAAGGTGGACTGACCCCGTGAACAAAGTGGCACGGTCTCTGGCAGAGAACAATGTTTTTACATCGGTGTTAAATGTTTGATAGCTGGGAGGACTCAACTGATCTGAGAATGGAGGTCCCAAGCTTCCCTGTGTGAGTGGAGCGGTGCCATGTATGCTTGACCACGGTTCCATTCACTTCTATGGCACTGACATACCTTGTATAGGAGCTGGACACACATGACTACATCAATCCATTCACTTCTATGGGACTGACATAAGAGCGATCTGTCTGCCCTGTATACCTTTATAGGAGCTGGACACACATGACTACCATCAATCCCCATTGACTTCTGTGGGACTGACATACCTTATAGGAGCTGAACACACATGATTACCATCAATCCATTCACTTCTATGGCACTGAGAATGTGGAAACGCTTTTTAATAGTCAGTAATCGGGGGAAGTGGCTGTAAATGGCCACTTTTATGATATATTTCTCATGTCTCGGGTCAGTATAATTATGAGGCTCTAACCTGCTCCACAAAGTAATTTACCATGTAAGAGTAACCCCGTGCGGTGCAGAGAGCCTGGTGTTTACCCCATAGGAAGAGCTGGGTGACGTCTCCGCAACACGGGGCCCATTGTTCTGTGTTTTCTAGGCTTGTCTGTACAATGGCTGTGAAGGCATGCATGGGGCGGTGAAAGGCTTGACCTGTAGTCTATAGGACAAGGGATAACGCATGTTTTTGTCAAGTATTGTACTCGATGGCGTATTAACACTCCAGAAGTTAAATAGGACTTAGTGTTAATGACGGCCGTTGTCAGGCATGAAAGGAGGCGTCCACGGGTTTCTGTCTGCAGTGAATCGTCACGTAGTGATACAAGATGTTGGACACAACAATCCATGATTATTTTTTTTCCTTCCGCCCTCTTGGAAACAACATGAGATCCTGTGGACTTTGCTTTCAGACTGATTTCTATTCATGAGCTTCGTGTAAACTTGTGTCTAAAAAGAGCAGTCTTGGCTCCCTTCCCAAGGCTCTGCAAACTGGATGAGCAGGGTAGTCTGGTGGGGATTAGATGGAGGAGCAGCCTGCTTTACCAGGAATCAGGGACACCGCAGATCCATAAGAGCTGGCGGCCTCCTGGGCGAACCCTCCCGGAAAGCGTCCTTGTCACCCACAGAGGCAAGGACAGTGCGGAGACAAGATGAGTTTGAGTTATTGCTATCCAGGCGTTGCAGATTTGCTACTTTATATTTAAAGGGGCTGTCTCTTTCAGAAAGCTTTCTTCTATAAGCTGCGGTTATTAAACAGTACTACTTACCATCCCCAGGTCCAGTGCTGAGACTCTGCTACTGCCGGTCTCTATTGTTTGTCAGCAACACTGACATCACATCAACAGCGCTGCAGCTGGTCGCTGAGCTCAGCGTGGCTCTGCCTGTGCAGACAACATGAGCCGCTGAGTTCACTGATTGGCTGCAGACAAACCGCATAGACTGAGGCAGCTGCGGAGACCCAGGGAAAGCAAGTAATGTTTATGGGTTTAGTTTTTTTTATTAAAATAAAGATAAATAAAATTATTATTATGTAAAGGGGACAACCCCTTAAAGCTGTGATGTCCTTGGCTTGCTGGCCTGTGATGCAGGACGTTGTAGCCTAGCCACCTACTGGATTCACACCTGCTTTGAGGAATGACCTGTTCTTCAGTTTTTCCCATTGCAGATCCTACATTATTCCTTTTATTCACTGCTTGGTCTGAACTAATGTTAGGAGACTTGATATATGTCTGATGGGACAGCCCAAAATCGGTTGTCTTTTATGAGACCCCATCTTTAACCCCTACCCACCCAGGTCAATTTATATTTTGACACTTCTGTTTTTTCCTCCACTTTTTCTCCTTACACTCTTTCAAGAGCCTTTTTTTTTCCCCATCACCATAGTCTTACAAAGGCTTGTTTCTTGTGTAGCAACTTGTAGTTTTGAAGGATACTATGCACTTTACCATCAGGCTCAGCACTGCATCGTCTCCCTGCCGCTTTCTCTCGGCTCCTCCGTCTGTGGCAGTAACTCATTATGTCTCGCCATGTCCTTACTTTTTGTTTTTCTAAACAAACACATGAGAATTATTGATCTGTAATCTCCGATGTCATCCTGCACCTATACAGCGGAGACCTCTGTAATGGAGCAAATGCTTTCTAAAATGTCAGCAATCGATACCCTACGGATCTGCAGCTTGTGATGACACGGAGTCGCCAGCTATAAACACGCACTATAGTGTGTTACCTTTTGCTTCAATATATACGCAGCACCTTCTTGTCTCTGGAAGGACAAGGCACCGAGCCCAATGATTATGTACTTGGGTTTCCTGCCGTGTCAGTAGAGGGCAGGGTACACACGGAAGGCTGAAGTCTTGCAGGACCTCACCACGTCGCTTCATGGGAGAAGTTTCCTTCCAGCTCACGGTCTTGATGGACAAAGTCCTAGTTTGGATGCACATTGACCTTTGTATGTCAGATAGCGTTGCTTCTAGTAAACAATGGAGCAGATCTACTGTCTTAATTTTTGGACAGTGTTAATTAAGTCCTAAAGGGGCCATCTATTGCATTTTTTTTTCAAAAAGGCATGGGTTATAATAAAATAACGAACAGAGACATGCTCTTCTCCTATGACCACCAGGGATCCAGTGCATGCTGCTCCAGAAGCTGACAGTGCTGCCCGAATGTCACAGGACCACTGCAGCGGTTAGATGACTGCAGTAGTGCGTCATAAGTCACCTGACCACTTCAGCCAATCACAAGCTTCAGCGGTCAGACAGCACAATTATGTCTTCTGTGGCCTGCGCTGGATCCACGGAGGCGAAAGAGGCAACTCCTTTGTTGCTCTATTACAGTTTGTCTTAAAAAATATTAATGATGTACTTTGTCCCATTCCTGCTTTTCCCACTATTCCCATGTGCCATTGTAGAGATCCCCTGGACATTTCAGGGAAGTTGACAAGTATTTTGTAGACACCAATTTTTGGAGAAATTTTATCAAAACGTTATTTTATCATCGTCAGATGGCAAAAATTTACATTTCAAAGAAAAGATCATTTTTAGCAATAAATTACTTTTAAAAAATGAAAAAATAGAGGCGCACGCCTTTTTAATGATTTTGGCACTTCTTACACCGGCGCACTCTTCTTCAAGACTTGCTGGCAAATCAGGGCCTTGGTATTGCAGCTCATGTTACACCCATTTCCCATGAAGCCATTGTTTGCCCTGTTCACATTGAGACATACTGGTTGCTTTTCATACAGCCACATATATTTCTGCAGCGCTTTATGAAACCCACTTCTGTAAGTGACTGTGCAGGTTCCACCCAGAAATCCCAGTGAGCGAACAAACATGGGGGGAACTGCGTGTGTGCGGAGCAGGCGGCGGAGCCATATGGGAAAGCCAAGGAGTCTGCAGCAGGGAAGAGAAGATAGCAAGGACAGTCATGGCTCTGTATTTGTGCCCGATTCCTCCGGATTGTGATGATTCTGGGTAATCGATGTAACATTAGTCTAGTCTTTCTAATCTGTATAATCTGCTACAGACACTAAACTTAATCCCCGCGCGCCACTTCTGCTGAGGCTGCCCATCACAGGTTTACACATTTACCAGTATGAACCCAATTTGTAACATCCAAGATCCAGTAATGGCGCGAATACCATCAGCAGGGGGTGATCTTGTGCAGTGTACCCCAGATTGCTTCTCATGTAGTTACTTGTGACATAGGATCTGTGTTCTCCCCTGACATATCTGTTATTTATTACTTTTATGTATTTCACTATAACAATTTTGGAGCGTTTATCATTCCTCTTATTCCTCCTGGCACTGTGTGTGGCCCTTTTTTAACATGGAGTATAAATACTTTTTTTATGGTTCTAGCACGCTCCGTTGTATTGCGGCATAAAAGAAAGTGGGTGATATCTGCTCTGGGGTGTTCTTATTAAATTACAGAAGCCCTTTAAGTTTTGAGCTTTTGGAGTTAAGGTGCTCCAGGTTTGATAGCAGGCTTCAGCTGTAGAATAAGGCTATGTTCACATTGTGTTTCACCCTATGACGAGGCTTTATCAGGTTTTTGTTTGGCCTCTTTTCTGGCGATGGAACAAAAGCGTGGGAGACAGTGATTTTGTATCTGTCTAAAAAGATGGCCTCTGCTGTGCACGTAAGCTGCGACTGACCGCTTCATGTGACAGTCCCCGGTCAGTACAGCTGGTACTAATGCCGAGCTGCTGCAGCATGGTTTTGGGTGAGCACCAATCTGTAGGTGTGTGTAATCCTGGCACCCGCTCTGGTATGTCCATGAATCACCATGTTACTGTTTCAGGGGGAGTCCTGGCTTTTTTTTCCATGTTGTAGCTGTAGGATTTCCCCTTGCGATGAGTTGACAACATTCCTGGGTTACTAGTCAGATCTCTCCAGTCTCCGTTCATTGTTCTTGGATTATATTCTGGGTCTGACTAATGCAAAGTGTGTGTAATCTGAAAAGGGTGTAAAGTGAAGTGTTGGCTTCCTGCGGTCCGGCGAGGACATATGATTTCCGCCGGTTCCAGGGTTTACCATCTTATGACTCACGCTGAGCATGTGCCTCTGAGTCCCCATGTGCACGTGCTGCTGCATCTGTAGAAATGACACATGTGGCAGCTTTATCAGAGGGATCAGGTCACAGTAAGTGCTCGCCCCCTCACATCTGCTTACTGGGGCCAAAAAGTGTCCTGGCCTCCTTCAGGCAGGTATGGATGACAGATGCCCACACAGTGGCTATGTTCACACATCTTGGTTTTTTGATGCTTTTTTTATGCAAATTTTCAGCTGCGTTTTACCGTACCAGCAATGTGTGAGATTCCAGAAATCTCATGCACACATCTTGTGTTTTTTTTTGTTCAGGATTTTGTGCTTAGCATGTTTTTTTTTTTGCAAAATAGAGCATGTCACTTCTTTCAGCGTTTTCTCACCCATTGGAAGTAATGGGTGGTGAAAAAACGCAGGTGTCAGGTTTTTTTCCGCATTTTTTGTGCCAAATCCAGAATGACTTTTTGTTCACTGAACTTTATGTACAGTCATAAAGAGACAAAGGACAGTGGAAAAAATGCACCAAAAAACAAGCAAAAAAAAGCAAGAAAAATCATGAACAAACCTCCTGGCAAGAGATCAGGTTTTGCTGCAGAAAAAAAACGCATCAAAAACGCAATGTGTGAGCATAGCCTTGTACATGCCCCAAGATGCCCGCCTGCTTCCTATGAAGGTATACGTGATGTGATCGGATCCTAAAAGCACAGATACCATCTCCGACCTGCCATGTACGTGGCCCACTATTATGCCGCATGTTCTGACGCTTCGCCCCTTGTAAGTCGTCTCAGAGCTATCTATGTAAAGCCCAGCGTGCAAGATCCCAGGAACAAGAAGTAGGTTCACACTTTATCTGTGTCAGCAACAAACATTAGGAACCTCAGATTTCTGAGCCCCTTGTTCCTGTGAGGAACCTCAGGCATTAGTATCCAGACACCATATATTACCAGTCTCCAGCACGTGCGTCATTCTCCCATCTGACTACTTCTTAATCGGCTTTCGTCCCGAACGTCTGATCCTGACTGACTTCCATCTCCAAGACAGACACTATAATACTCAAGTGGTAATGAACAGACCTGGTGCAGATGAGTCAGAGGAGTCTTAGCGTATAGTACATATGTGACAGGATGTGGCTTAATCTGGCATCTGATAATCCAGAAATTCCGACACTTGTTACCAAATACAGGGCTGGGATGACGGCTGCACACACTGATATTGGAAATGCGTAATTAAAGGGGTTATCCTGGTTCTTGAAAAAATTATCGCCTATCCTCTGGATTGGCCATTACCATTAGATCTGTGGGATCCACCGCTCTGCTTTCTCATCAATCAGCTGTGTTAATGTAATATATCATGAGGAAATTAAGTTTTTATGTTTTAGATGTATTTTTTTTTTTTTTTTTTTTTTTTTTTTTTTACTTTCCTCATAATCTATATTGGGAAAAAAACAAAGCTTGCAATTTTCACACTTGGATTATTTCGTACTCCTTCTTCCTGTTCTTTTCAGCAGCCTCATTATCTTCACAGACCTGTACAATGACGAGTAACACCTCTATGCACAGCTGGTAACACAGAATCCACCAATCACAATAGGTGATGCCTCACAGCTGACCCTCTCCCATTAGTGATCTTTGCACATGCTCATTAGATGCTTCAATTAAAAAAAAGCAGTGTATTGCTGCTAATGTAGATGTGCAGTCTAGAATAGACATAATGGCCACTGAGAATTGGAAGATTTCTCTTATTAAAAAAAAATACCAAAATGTAAAAAAAAGCAAAACACAAACCTTAAACCTAAAAATCTGAATTTTGACAGTAGGTAATTTTTTTATGACATTTTCTTTAAGGAGAAACAGCTCTCTGGCGCGCTCCGCACCCCTGCATTGTGTACCAAATATTTTTACTTGCTTCACCAGTTATTAACTTCGTCCCATGCAAGTGAATGGGACTGATATGTAATACCAGATGTAGAAATGCAGAGCGGTGTGACCCATGAAGGGGATGTGTCAGGGGAATTCTTCATAAGAGGTGCCGGATCTGGCACTGGACTGATCAGGTTTCCATCATGGATTTACCAGATCCCAGTAACTGTTGTCATATACTGGTCATTGATAATTTAATCGTAATCACGAGGCGTATGATGGGGTTCAAGGAGCATTGATACACTGCATACAGAAGGGAAAAGGCCCTTGTGAATGATGTGCTGAGATTATGGGATATAAGGAGGAAATGGTGTGTAGCAGCGCGTCTCTTGTAGTCACCCAGGAACAGATACTACATCTCTATTTGTACCGATGCCTCTCATTGGTATTTAGCGGATTCATTGAATAACCAGCCAAACTTCAGGACATTGCTCATTTGTAGTGTTTAAAGGGCACCTGTCAGCCTGATTTTACATATGAAAGTCATGACATGGCTGCAGAGACGCTCGTCCCCCCATAAAACTGATACCGTTTTGTAAAGATCGGATATCCTGGTCTGCAGAAATTGTGTAGATGCAATATGCAAATCATACTGTAAGTGCATGTGGGGAGTGTCAGTGCAGAAGGACTGCTTCTTCCCAGTACATTGTCACGCCCCTGGTGCACTTCCATCTTGATTTGCATATGGCGTCCACTAGATCTCTCATGACTGATATATAGAATCACTACAAAAAAAAAAACTATAGTTTTTATTTGGGGACAAGCCCCTATTAAGCCATACCATAGTGCCATATGTAAAAACCTGCTGAAAAGTTCCCTTTAAAGGGATCACTGTGTAGGAGAAATGACACATTATTCCTTCATGGTGCCCCCTGACCTAGCTGTGCACTTATATGTGCACAATATAACTTCCCCTGGGATTTCCTCCATTCATTCTGCAGTGTAATATAGCAGCTAAATGCCAGTGTACAAAATGGGATTTTGAGAAACTCCAGCTTTTTTTTTTTTATTATATAGATATTTCCTTTCTTTTTAGGACAAAAATTGTCCAGTCCATTAAAAAGAGGTTAACGGTAATTCCTGTCCATATGTGCTATTAGGGCATATGGATGTCATTGTGGGGTCTTCACTTCAGGACCCACCCCTATGTGGCAGAGTTGTGCTGGCGCATCCATTTATTACAATGATGGCTATAATTTACCTTATCCTCTTATAGTGATACTGATGATGATTGCACAGCTCTTCTATATAATACTGATCTGTAAAATAAAAACACATACAGCATGTGTTCTTTTATATACATAGTAGCCATTTTGGGATGGATACCAGAACTGGAGTAGAATAGAAAACAAAAATCTAGATTACTCCTAAACACCCAAAAGAGGGTTAAATTGCAACATACAGCCTGGCCTTGTCTGTGTGTTGTGCCCATGATACGTCAGAGATCCCCTAAATTTCAGCTTGACCTATCCATATTTTCCTCTAAAGTCCCCAATAATATGTGATCCTAATTGGTAGCCTTCATTCTGTTACGTGTCTTTAACTGTTATGCTAATGATTGGTTGTAAATCTGTCAAACCACTATAGAAAGTACTATAATAACCCTGCAGGGTGCTCTGTGTTGTGGTTGTCACAGATTTGCTAAGGGATTTTCCCTTTGACTTACATGACAGTCATTTCAACATACTTTGCCTAAATCAATATACAAGCGAATATAAGAAACTGTGTAATATAGCTTCTCAGAGAAATCCACTTATGAGCCACTACTTCTCCTGTGTCCTGATTTCACTATCCATTCTGAAAAACCATCTCAAATCTGTCAGGTTACGCAGTCTAATAAACTGTATGGATGAATCAGTAGAGTGGGAGACCGGGGAGATCCCCCTGCAGCTTCATACAACTGATGACCCACTCCAGAGTAGGATTCACAGCCACACAGCTCAGTACTGATGTATAATGACCTCCATGCTGCTGCTGATTCTGTCTACAGAGAGAGCAGGGTTCATGTCTGTGTGCAGTGTATGGAAGACCTCATATATAATAATAATAATCTTTATTTTTATATAGCGCTAACATATTCCGTAGCGCTTTACATACATTATCATCGCTGTCCCCATCGGGGCTCACAATCTAGATTCCGTATCCGTATGTCTTTCATATAAACACATATAGACGTCACCCTCTGGGTTAGAGACCAGGTTAGATAGAGCCAGCAGAGGGAGGGGAAAACCGGTGACCATACAGGATACCTGTGATATAATGGGCATAGATAGCGTTGCTCCTCATGTGAATGTGCTGCGTCTTCTTTGGGTGAGGCCGGCATTAGATCTGATCGCTGCTGAGTTCTTAGTCCCGTCTTTGGACGTGTCGGTGATTTTGTCACGTGGCAGCATGACATTACTATCGCTGATGATTAGATTGCTGTAGTCTTTTTGCGCAGCTTGCGTGCAGCGATCATGGAAATGTTCTGATCTGTGATTACCTGGTGGTCACAACAGGCTCAAGCCTTTCTATTACTTGTTTGTAGTAAAGGCTTTTAAGACTCCACTTCCATTTCTCTTAGGGTGAGAGATGGAAACAAGAAGGGGCCGTTGTGTTATTGGTGAAGTGTGTGTTTTCGAGTTTCTGCTCATTATATTAATGTATTGTCTGATGTGTTACCTTTGGGCTTTGACCGCTAGTAACCTCCACTGTATCTCTGCTGGCTTTATCACCAGCGCCATCTAGTGTTGGACTGTGTGCACTGCGGCTCGTTTCATGTTACTGTCTCCCGAGCCATACATTATTAATGTGCCGGTAATTGATTCTCCATGCTGCTCCATATAAACCATCCTGCCTGCTCTACTGGGCATCCCAGCTGTCAAAATACAGACCGGAGCCGCATCCTCACGGTTCTTGTGGGGTGGTTCATCATTTATTGAATATTTTTATGCAGTCCTATTCATTAGGATATTTGCATTTGGTGGTCTCTTTGCATTTTTAGCTCTTCTCATGGGATTTTCTGCAGCCCCGATACACAATACATTGTATAATCTGTCAAAGATGACAGGCTTTTCCTCCACCTATCCTTGGGATTTTAACCCTTGTTTGCCTAGGCTGTATAAATGTGTTTTCTATTACCCAGGTTTCATATATCTTCCATGTGTCCTTACAAATTCCATAGCCATGTGAGCAGGTTACGGCTAAGGGTGTGGACGGACATGGGAATGTGTGGTCTGGGCCCGCTCCCCTTACTGACCAGAAGGCCGCTCCTCCACATCTGTTATTCCTGGGTGGGCTCTAGGCACTGACTGCCAACACAAGCACAGATGCCGGAGCATATTGCTTTCAGTAGCATCGTGTGTCGCCGACTGTGCCGGGGCATCTCCAGCCACAAATACATGCGTCTGCCGACTCCTCACATTACAGACAGCCTCTGGGTTGTAGTCACCGATGTCTAGAATAATTCGTGTCCATAGCTAGTGCTGCATAACATACAGCCCCTTAATAAAACATAATAAACTATGGTGGACAAGCGCATAAATAGCCATTCCATAATATAGGATTAGATATAGAAATGTAACAATACATTTTACGACAGAATTACCTTTTATATGATATAACGGGGGTCCCCTACCCTTGTCTTGTTGCTATCTGCTAGCTTGGCACATTAGTGGTGGGCACAGCAGGCGGCCGTGAGCAGCACAATCGTCCGGATGAAAATAGCAGCATCTACTCCGAATATTTCCTAGTCTATAGTGCTAGTGCAAAAAAAAAATCAGATCCCATACAGATCTTTGTAGCATCTGATTTTTCTGGATACACTGCCATTATTAATCTAAGAAACTGTATTTGATCTTGTCCATTTTTTTTAATGTTGATTATATAATGATGGCTGTCACACAGATGTAAAAATCGGACACATAATGGATGAAAAAAGCCCAAGTTTTTCTTGATGAAACTCAGACGATTTTTCATACTCTCGTCTGACCCCCAGCATAATGCAAACATGCAGCTCCTATTGGTGCCCCCAAACCTCTTCCTTATTCTCCTCCAATATACAGTAAGTTTTAAGTGGGAGAAGGCAGGTTATAAGAATGGGTATTTTACATCATTATTGTTCAAATTGTCTCTTCAGAGGAGAAGAGGACTTGAGCTCTAGTGCCACCTATTGGAAGTAGCATTAAAGTCCTCTCTGAAGAAACAATTTGCATATTTAATTTCCCAGAGGAACATGCAAGGCTTTTAAGTCACCTCATAATGGCATTCCAGACCTGGCATGTCAATCCCCACAAGAAGAAACTGTACCTCTTAGATCCACATCATTATTGTGAAATATTAAAGGATTATTCCAGCTCTGCTCACTTTCACATCGGGTGGTGAATGGCGCAGAAGCCGTTATGTCTATAGATACCTGTTAGGGCGCATGTGCGATGGGAAGATATCGTCCACCTGTCCCAGGCACATATCTGTAGATAGGACGTTACGACTGCAGGTAATCTGCTGATACAGATCTGAGCGGAGCCGGAATACTCCTTTAAGGATGAGTCTAAAGGTTCCGTCACACTTAGCGACGCTACAGCAATCCCGACAACGATACGACCTGGCAGGGATCGTTGCTATGTCGCTATGTGGTCGCTGGTGAGATGTCAAACAGTCAGATCTTCCCAACGATGCAACAATGATACAGCGACCTGTATAACGATGCAACGCAAATGCACTCCTATGTGTCTCAGTTCTAAGTCGCCAACGAGGTCGTTGGTAAGGTGTCAAACACACCAATGCATGCTACCCAGCGGGACCTCAACGATCAAAAAATGGTCCAGGCCATTTTGACACGACCAGCGATCTCACAGCAGGGGCCTGGTCGCTGCTACGTGTCAAACGTAGCGAGATCACTGCTGAGGTCACTGTTGCGTCACAAAACTTGTAACTCAGCAGCGATCTCGCTAGCGATCTCGCTTAGTGTGATGGGGGCTTAACTTTAGACGTTAGAACGAGTGCACGGTTCCTGGTAATCATCCACGTCCTGGCTGGTATCTGTAGACATGGCATCATTGGCGCTGCTCGCCTCCTGATACTGAGTGTAGCTGAGCAGGAATCACACGAACTGCCCTTTAACAACTGGTGACACACATCCATTGCTGGTTGCATTCCTACAAATGCTCACATGCTCAGCAGCAGGCTCTGGCTGTGTTACACAGTCGACACACTTGGGCAGCTCAAAGCACCAGAGACTACTCCGATCCCAGCAGCTTCACCCTACTACAACTGCGGCATCTGAAGAAAGTCTGGGTCCTATTACCCAATGTTTTCTCTTTTCTATTGGTTATATGGCTTCTATGATTTGTTCGTCTAGAATTGGGCTCTGAGAGCTCAATGTGGTTCTGAAGGAAAGAGGTTGATGACCTCTGTGGTATAATTTGATGTGCACCTCAGATTTTGCCACTGCTTCTGCTCTTTTGCCCAAATAGCAGCTCTGTGATATTCTGGATTGCAATGTGCCTTTCTAGCTGGCAGTGGTTTTTTAATGATTATTTTCTGAGGGTTTTATTTCCTGCTTGAATTTTTTATTAAAATGTTATTTACTTTTTAGCAAATTCTGCAAACTATGATACCAAATTGATTTTTAATTGTACACGGTGAGGAAGTAGTAGCTGAGTAGCAATTGGCTTCATTACATCCACCACAAAATAATGAAGGGGATGCAGTCCCCAGTGGGGGGTCCTGTGAGATGGAACCTTTTCAATCTGATATTGAAGATCTATGCTAATAAAGGGAATCTGTCAGCAGTTTTTTTGCTATGTAATCTGAAGACCGCATTCTGTAGGGGTTAAAACACAGATTTCAGCAATGCCTCTCTTATCAAGCTCCTTGGTGTTTGCTTGCAATGATTGTTTTAGCACTGGGAGCTTATCATTGCTGGGACACAGCAGTATGCTAGTCTGACACACCCCCTCCTGTGATAAGCAGCTCATAGACTATGTACATTGTACAGTGCCGGCAAAAAAAATCTTTACAAGTTCAATGTAACCACAAAATCTTAATATTCAAGTGGATTCAAGTGTTTTATTGTGGATATTTTATTACAATTAGTATTTTGTCATGTCACCCTTACATTTTATCACCATCTGCAGTCGTTTAGGCATGGACTCAGCAAGGCTGGCTAAGTATGTGGAGTCCATGTTTACCCACAGTGTCTTCAGCACCTCCTTTAGATTGTTGATGTTGCTGGGTCGTGTCTCTTGAACCTTGTTTTTCATTAAATTCCAGGCATTTTCTATGGGGTTAAGGTCAGGGGAATTACCTGGCCACTCTAAAATGTTAATGTAATGGTCACTGAGAAACTTTCTCACGGCCTTGGCTTTGTGGACAGGGGCTCCATCATGCATAAAGTAATCACACTGATGTATGACCCAAAAAGTAAGCATGTGTTCTTCCAAAACAGGAATATAATTGCTTGCTTTCATAGTTATAATCTTGGGAAGGAAGTACAAACCTGCCCTGCCCATGCTTCCACTGAATGCACCCCACACCATCACACTGTCAGGGTGTTTAACAGTCTTAACTGTATATTTTGGGTCATAACGTGACACTGTGCTCGGACGACGCACAACCTTTGAGCCTCCCCTGACCAGCCTGAAAGTGCTCTCATCCCTAAACATCACTTTCTTCCACTCTTCAGATGTCCAATCTTGATATTTCTTACAAAAGGCAAGCCTTTTCTTCTTCATTGCTGCTGTGAGCAGGGGCTTCTTTGCGGCACGGCAACTTGGTAGACCCAGGTCCTTCTGCAGGCGGTGACGAATTGTCCTAGTTGCGATGTTCTGGAGGAGCATAGGGTACTTATTTTTTATTTCAACGGCAGTTATAGAAGGATGTGACATCACTTCACGCTCCAGAAGCTTATCAGTCCTTGGTGAAGTCTTCTTAGGTGCGCCAGAGCCTGACTTCCTCTGCGGTACCATCCCAGGAGGCAGTAATGCCGCCAACCGCTTCAGTTGAAAATTGCTTCTCTTGACACTCCCAGATCTCTAGCTACAGCAATCACCGAATCCCCCTTCTCGAGCAGAGTCAAGGCACGGGATTTCTCTTCCATTTTAAGCTTCTTTCAACCCATTGTGGAAGATAATATAAAACTGAGGGAGATAATAAAAGACTGCCTAATAGCAAAACTGGCTGAGCTGCACATAACAACCAATGAGAGTGCAGCTTTCGCTTGACCAGAGAAGTGAAAACTGAGCATGGATTGGTTGATATTTGCAACAAAGCCAGCTTTAATATTAGACAGTTTTTTATTATCTCCCCCATTGTGTACACTTTTAAAAAGTGAAATTATGATGTGGATTTTATATGTAAAGGTTTTTTTTGCTGCGCAAGTGTAAAGATTTTTTTTGCCGACACTGTATGTAGAGAGCCTGTTGTGGGCGGGGCTAGCTTTCTCAGCTTTGCTTCATGCTAAATTTAAAAACTGTCAGAACCACTACACCCAGTAAACTACGATAAGTGATACATCCTTGGATTAAGAGTCTCTTTGCCTACATTCTCCCGCTGTCAGATGAACACCTGCTGAAAAATTCCCTTTTAAAGCTCCAGGAAACGTGTGTATTAAAAAAAAAAAAAAAAAAAAAATTGCAGCCCGATGCTGCTTATTTGCTTCGCCCAAGTAATGGTGCCTTGTTTTGCTGCAGCGGAAACAGAGAGGTGGCTGCACTTGCTATTATTTTAGGGATGTACCTTAACCGCTTGCCGACCGCCCACTGTACATAAACGTCGGTGCTTTCCGGGCTCTGTGCAGCGCTGACGTTTGTAAACAGTCGGTGGTCCTGCAGTGCTCAGGACCCCCTAGGGTCCTGCAAGCGCTGCAGGTGCGGTGCAGAGCAGTAGCAGTGACAAGGGACATCATCAGGACCTGACTGGATCAGGTCCCAATGATGTTAACCCTTTCCTGTCTTGTAGATGCCGCATTCCATAGCGATTGCGGCATTTAGGAGATGGTGAGAGGGAAAGGGGGCCGTCCACTCACCTTTCCGACGGCCCCCGTGATAGGACCTGGCGTTGTCATGGCAGCCGGAGGTCACATGATGACTTCCAGGTCTGCCATGTACGGTGTCCTGCTAGACTCAGCCTGCAGCTGAGTCTAACCGGAGACCTGACAGTGTAAAACTGTCAGCTCTCATGCAATGCAATACATGTATATTGCATTGCATGAGACCAGTGATCAGAAAAATAAAAATTGAAGTCCCATACAAGGACTAAGTAAAAATGTAAAAAAAAAAAGTCTAAAAAAATGTTTTCAAACTGTAAAAAAATATATAGATATTAAACCAAGAAATCTGTATATTTATGCAAAAACAAAAAAGTACACATTTGGTATCGCCGCGTCCGGAACCACCCGATCTATAAAACTATCACACTAATTAACCCCTTCTGTGCACACCGTAAAAAAAAAAAAACAGCAAAAAGCTATGCTTTCTCATCATACGCCACACAAAAAGTGGAATACAATGCGATCAAAAAGCCAAATGGAAATAAAAATGGTACCGCAAAAAAAAGCCACCATGTAGCTCCATCAGCCGAAAAATAAGTTATAGCTCTCACAACAAAGCAATTCAAATGCAAAAACAATTATTTTTTCTATAAAATAGTTTTTGTGTAAAAGCGCCAAAGCGTAAACTATGTAAGCGTGGTATTGCCGTAATCGTACTGACCAGAAGAATAAAACTGCCTTATCACTTTTACCACATGCGGAACGGTATTAAAAAGAAAAAAAAAACCTCAGAAAACAAATCCTGAATTGCTGTTTTTTGTTCATTCTACCTCCCAAAAAATGTAATAGAAAGCAATCAAAAAATGTCACATACCCAAAAATGGTACCAATAAAAACGTCAACTCGTCCCGCAAAAAACAAGCCATCACATGACTGTCGGCCAAAATATGGAAAAATTATAGCTCTCAAAATATGGCAATGCAAAAACTAGATTTTGCAAAACAAAGACTCTTTCAGGCTGTGTGCCCACGATACGTTTTTTAAGCTTTTCCGCAGCGGCAAAAACGCTGCAGAAACGCTTAAACGCATGGTAGAAGGCCTGCCATGTCCCCCAATGATAATCCGCATGTGCTGTGCCCATGCTGCGGAAACTTCCGCTGCGGATTATCATTGCGGAAAAAAACGCAGCACTACCAATTATTTTGCGGAAGTGCTGCGTTTTCGCCGCCATTGACTTGTATTAGACCGCATGGATTACGCATCACTGTATATGTAGATGCGCATTCCATGCGTTCTAATGTGCGGACGGTACCCAGGTCTAGAGGAGAGGAGACTCTCCTCCGGACCTGGGTACCATAGAAAACTGTAAAAAAATAAAAAAAATTAAATAAAAAATAAATATATACTTACCTTCTGGCGGCAGTTCGCGATGGACTGAAGGACCTGCGCTGACGTCATAGTCATGTGACGGGTCACGCGACGCTGACGTCGGCAGGTCCTTCAGTGTACGTGACTGCCGGCAGCTGGGACGGTGAAGCAAGACACCGGGGGCCATCGGAAGGTAAGTATAGATTTATTTTTGTATTTTTAAACATTCTTTTACGGTCACACTATATAAATCCATGCTGTCTGCATGGATTTATATAGTGTGACCAAGTTGACAAGCACTTTCCAAGTGATGCTAAAATCCACATGTACAATCCGTATGTGTTTTTTTCTGCCAGGGAGATGCAGAAACGCTCAGGAAAAAATCTTGAGCATTTCTGCATCGTGGGCACATAGCCTTAGTGTGTGACAGCTGTCAATCCTAAAAGCCCGATATGAATCTGGTATCGCTGTAATCGCACCGACCCGAAGAATAAAATAGTCTAATCACTTATACCGCACGAGGAATGGCGTAAAAAATAAGAACAATTCTTCACCTGCTGCTAATTTGTTTATTCTGCCTCCCAAAGATCGCAGTAAGGCTTGACTCACATTTATTCTGCGCTGAGCACTTACATCGGGGTTTCTGTGTAAATTTCTGAAATACGTGATTCAGACAGAACCCCCAGCGGAAGATTCCCTGATAGAGGCACATGGACGTCGTCTGGTCTATGATCCCACGGTGTCAGTTTTTTTAGGCGTGCATAAAAGTGCGGTTGGCCACAGTTTTGTGCACCTCTGGAAAAAATTACACTAGCTAAACAGAGGCCAGACTGAGTCCAGAGTAACTCTGCTGCCTCACTATAGTGAATGGATCCCTAGGGGTTTCATCTGAATTACATCACTTGGAGATTTAGATGGAGACCCCTATGTAAGTGCTCAGCGTAGAACGCAGGATAAAAGTTATGTAAAATGTTCCCAATAAATGCTTCAACTCAATCCACAAAAAAAGAAGTCCCCACTCAGGTCTGTCATCTGTTGACGAAAAAGACTTCCAATTTACTGGTAGCACAAAGGCTCTGGAAAAGTGAAATGTCCGTTGCCCCCCAACCCCTCCCAAATCCAAATGCCCCCTCCTTTCTGAGCCCCAGAATGTGCCTAAACTACATTTAGGGTCCACATGTTAGGCATTCCTGTAGCAATGAGCGCCTGCCTAATTTACAGGTGCATGTCTCCAGAAGCATGAGCTGGGCACAACGAACTGGTCACTACAGCGTACTGGTCACTACAACGGCAGGTTGAAATTTTCACTCTGCAACATCCACTGTGGGTGTTTTCCAGAAACAAGCAGCAAAGTCAAAATTCCTTTCCTTTATGAGCTTTGCATTGTGCCTGAAAAGTAGTTTTCGACCACTTATGGGGTATTGATGTACACAATCACCATTAATGTATCCGTGCACTACGCCGGGGAGTCACTGACACTTCCCGGCGCCTGCGCAATAGAACTCTGCGGCGCAGTGCACGGAGAGATGGGGCTGGGATGAAGCAAAGCGCGCTCTGAGTGGTGCTTTGCACATGTCAGGGAGCACAGTGCACGTCACAGGGCCCTTACGTGCAGGAGAGGGGCGGGGGGGAATATGGTAACTAAGCAGATTGGACGCCAAGTCTGTGGAAGACAGAGTGGATAAAAACACACTTCTCTGCAATCAGACCTCTACTGTGGGCCATACAGGTAAGTATAGATTTACTTTTCTATAATCTGTATGGCCATAGTAGAGGTCTGATATCTCCCAGGGGGTGACACATTCCCTTTTAAGGGCATGGAAATTCAACGTTTGAAAATTGCGAAAGTTTTGCCTCATTTCTGATTTTTTTCACAAAGTAACGCAAATCATAATGAAGAAATTTTACCACCATCATGAAGTACAATAGTCACGAAAAAAAGAGTCTCAGATTCAGCTGGATCCGTTGAAGCGTTCCAGAGTAATAACCTCAGAGTGACAGTGGTCAGAATTGAAAAAATTGGCCTGGTCACGAAGGCAAAAACCGGCTCTGACGCGAAAGGGTTAAATGTAAGAGATTAGTAAATCTATTTGCACTGCCCTTGTCCAGCGTGATCCTTCATAGCAGTCAGGCATCCTCAGCACCTCTTGTTCTTCCTAGCCCCATTGATGTAACGAGGCCTAGTAAGTGCAGGAGATGTCCAGGATGCCTGACGTAGGAGTCAAGGCCGGCTGCCATGGAGGAGCTGTCCAGACTAGACACCGGACCAGGACGGACTGAATCGCTCATCTCTTGAATATCCGGACTTCTTTATAACGGTGAAACCACTGAGACATCCACCCAAAATTAATTTTCAAGTGGTTCTTAATGGGTAGTCTTTTCCAAAAAGTGGACTTCTGGAGAAGTTTCACTTGGAGTATAGATTTTTTTTCTTTGCGTTTTCTGTATTTAAAATGATTTTTTCACTGCTGACATAGCTAACCTATTCTGCGGCGATGTATGGGGCTCGTCATTAGTCGCATCCATAAATAGAATCCGAGATGGATTGAAGTCCCCAGGATGCAGCTGGAGAAAATACAGTTAAAGTTCAAGAGGATTTTCCCATGAGCCTCTTCAGTCATTAGTGTGATTAACCCTTTCAGCTCGCTGAGTGAGCAGCCCCTGCATGCTTCCCTGGTATCCTCAGGCTACTCCTTCTTTGGCGAGCATCAGCAGGGGTTGGGTGTGGCGTAAGTGCTTCATCTCCTCTTCTATCTGGAAGCACTACTGGGAAAAGGAAGCCATAACATGGAACCTGCTCGGACGTCCAAAGTGCTGGAGAAGGTGACGCAGTGCAGCAGGGTTTAGACCGGTAACCAGACTTGCAGGACTGTACCGACTTTCTGCTCGCTGCCGGGGCTCTAGGCATTAGGCGGGGGCCAGGTAACTGCTGGTGACACTCAAGCAGTAGTTGTGCCCCCTAGTTGCCTCTCCTACCCTCTTGGCACTGATGGGTTTAAGGTGGTTGGCACGTTAGTCTGGCATTGATCTGCATGTTGGCATTTTCTGTTGAGTTTTTTTTCTTATGAGAATAGCGCAGCTCAGCTTGCTGCCATATGTGATTTTTGTTTTTTACTCAATGTAATGCAATTATTGTACTTTCTTGTAGCTGATTGTGTTCTGTCTTCCTGATATCAGAGCGTCACACATGGCGTGTGCTGGATGGACTGAAGGTTGAGTGTTTTTTGGTCTTCTGGTTGGTTGTCTCTTAGCAATGTTTCTTTTATTATACACTTCATGCAATTTGTGTAACTCTGGCAAATTGTAGTCCATGCAATACAAAGTCGATGTTATAGTTCATGCTGGAAAGCGGTTATTGAAGGATCTGATGTAATGTATAGCCTGTACCTGCACTCCATTACTACTGGTCACTAGATACTGGCTGCTCCTAGCACCTTCACCCCAGGAGATATTTCCTGGGCTTAATGTTGCAGGATTGTAAAGGGTGCAATGTCAGATCTCGGTGGTACCGTAATGCTGGATGTGAGTGGCTGCAGTGACGACCTCTGTGAGCGGTGGTTGACATGCGGCAGTACTGTAATGCAAAATGTGAGTGGCTGCAGCGACGACCTCTGCAGTACATCAGCTTCCAATAATAGCAGTGACATCAGCCACATGTCCCATGATATTCTGTGCTGAGTAAGGGACCGGCCAGCGGTGGCTCTTGCTCTCCTCACTATCGGTTTCGTACTATTGACCTCTCTAGATCTTCATCTTCGTCACCTTTATGTCTCTTTATAACTGATCATGATCACATCTGCATTGGAGGCTCCATAGCACCATTGGTCAAAAAGGCAGGTGCAGCACTATTTCTGATGTACTGCCCGCTTTGATGAGGTACAAGATAAACTTACCCGTCTTTTATGTGGTCACGTTGTTGATTTTTTTCCTGTCCAGTCCACAGTATATATCAAGCTCTGTTCACACTTGTGTTCATAGATTTCTGTTCATATTCTAACAATATTTTGATAGTAAAATAAGTGTGTTCGGAAAGTGACAGACCCATTAAGTCCATGTGGTCTGTTATGGTCCATTAACCCTTTCTGGCACAACAATACTCCGCCATAACGCGAAAATGAACACCACTTATCCAAATGCATCCTAGTGGCAATAATGGATTAAAGAAGAAAAGGCGTTCCTTTTTTGTAGCGTCACTGGTCCAGTTCAGAAATGGAGCCATCTGTGTTCTTTCTTTCAGTCTGAATCTGGCTATGGATCCGAGTCCAGCTTACGGAGGCATGGCTCCATGGTGTCCTTGGTGTCTGGAGCAAGTGGTTATTCTGCTACTTCCACGTCATCATTTAAGGTAATATATGTATATTCTCATAATCAGCCTTTACTGGTGGTAGTAGTAGTATCATTATCATCTGTTATCTTAGTTTTTTTCAGTCACTTTTAGTGTAAATGATGGGTAATGTCCTGTAACCTTTATGTAGTGTTTTTTTTATTCTCTTTTCTGACTTCTACCATTTATATATTTTTACATTCACATCCCACTCTATTCTTAGAAAGGACACAGTTTACGGGAGAAACTTGCAGAGATGGAGACTTTCCGCGACATTCTGTGCCGACAGGTGGACACGCTGCAGAAGTATTTTGACGCTTGTGCGGATGCGGTGTGTAAAGACGAGCTGGAGCGTGATAAAGGTACGGCGTCCTGTACAGTCACTTACCATATTTTTCTCCACGTATTGTGATGCTTTCGGCCATGTACAGATACGCGGCAGACACTTTTTAATGTCATTTATGTGATGTTTGCATCTCGGCGCCTCCATGTTGTCTGGTCACAGGTAAGGAGCCACTGCCTGCTCCCCCTTCCTAAGGAAATACTGTTATATATGTGTTTTCAAGTTTATCAATCTTTTCCAGCCAGGGCTGTCATTGAGTTGTGGATGCCCTGTGCAGTACTCCCTCATGTTATTCATTATTTAATTTATACCATGCTGTGCCAAATAACAGTTCTATACCGAGCTTACACCATAAGCTGAAATATGGTGCTAAAGCGTAGTTAAATACTTCCATACAGTGCTAAGCTAGTGACAAACCAGGAGCAAGTAACCGCTTCAATGTCTTTAAAATGTTCAATGTAAAATGTCTTAAAGGGTTTTTCCCAAATATCAAGTTATCCCCTATCCACAGGATAAAGCCAAGCTTGTTGATTGTATCTGACCGCTTAGACCCACAACGATCCGGAGTTCTGACTAGTCCCATAGACTGGAATGGTGGTCGCACATGCCCACCTTCTCTCTCCATTCATGACAGGGCCATTCTCGAGATTCCAAAACCCTGTTCTCGGGATCCCTGGGGGTCTTCGCAGTCTTTGCTATAGGTGATAATTTACTATACAGGTAGTATTAAGATGGGTGCTAGCCACAAGGGGAAGGTCTTCAGCAAATATGTCTGTTAGCAACAGCACAGAATGCACACTCCAAAAAACAAAACCCAGATTATTTCATTGTACTGAATAGAACCTCCACTGAACAAAATATAGCCGCGCTTATACAGGTGCTTCAAATGGGATATTCTGTACTCCCAAACTACACTGCTCAAAAAAATAAAGGGAACACTCAAGTAACACATCCTAGATGTGAATGAATGAAATATTCTCATTGAATATTTTGTTCTGTACAAAGTTGAATGTGCTGACAACAAAATCACACAAAAATCATCAATGGAAATCAAATGTATTAACCAATGGAGGCCTGGATTTGGAGTCAATCCCAAAATTAAAGTGGAAAAACACACTACAGGCTGATCCAACTTTGATGTAATGTCCTTAAAACAAGTCAAAATGAGGCTCAGTATTGTGTGTGGCCTCCACGTGCCTGTATGACCTCCCTACAACGCCTGGGCATGCTCCTGATGAGGTTGCGGATGGACTCCTGTGGGATCTCCTCCCAGACCTGGACTAAAGCATCCGTCAACTCCTGGACAGTCTGTGGTGCAACGTGACGTTGGTGGATGGAGAGAGACATGATGTCCCAGATGTGCTCAATCAGATTCAGGTCTTGGGAACGGGCGGGCCAGTCCATAGCTTCAATGTCTTCATCTTGTAGGAACTGCTGACACACTCCAGCCACATGAGGTCTGGCATTGTCCTGCATTAGGAGGAACCGAGGGCCAACCGCACCAGCATATGGTCTCACAGGGGTCTGAGGATCTCATCTCTGTACCTAATGGCTGCCAGGCTACCTCTGGCGAGCACATGGAGGGCTGTGCGGTCCTCCAAAGAAATGCCAGCCCACACCATTACTGACCCACTGCCAAACCGGCTATGCTGAAGGATGTTGCAGGCAGCAGATCGCTCTCCACGGCGTCTCCAGACTGTCACATGTGCTCAGTGTGAACCTGCTTTCATCTGTGAAGAGCACAGGGCGCCAGTGGCGACTTTGCCAATCCTGGTGTTCTGTGGCAAATGCCAAGCGTCCTGCACAATGTTGGCCTGTGGGCATAACCTCCATCTGTGGACGTCGGGCCCTCATACCACCCTCATGGAGTCTGTTTCTAACCGTTTGTGCAGACACATGCACATTTGTGGCCTGCTGGAGGTCATTTTGCAAAGCTCTTGCAGTGCTCCTCCTGTTCTCCTCCTGTTCCTCCTTGCGCAAAGGCTTAGGTGTAGCGGTCCTGCTGCTGGGTTGTTGCCCTCCTACGGCGCCCTCCACGTTTCCTGGTGTACTGGCCTGTCTCCTGGTAGCGCCTCCAGCCTCTGGACACTACGCTAACGGACACAGCAAACCTTACCACAGCTCGCATTGATGTGCCATCCTGGATGAGCTGCACTACCTGAACAACTTCTGTGGGTTATAGAGTCCGTCTCATGCTACCACGAGTGTGAAAGCACAACCAACATTCAAGTGACCAAAACATGAGCCAGAAAGCTTTGGTACTGAGATGTGGTCTTTGGTCCCCACCTACAGAAACACTCCTTTTATTGAGTGTGTCTTGATAATTGCCAATAATTTCCATCTATCGTCTATTCCATTTGCACAACAGCATGTGAAATTGATTGTCAATCAGTGTTGCTTCCTAAGTGGACAGTTTGATTTCACAGAAGTTTGATTTACTTGGAGTTATATTCTGTTGTTTAAGTGTTCCCTTTATTTTTTTGAGCAGTGTATAAGGCTGGGGCTATAAGGCAACCTTGGCCGCAACAGAGGTTGGGAAACCAAAGATGACTGTATGATGTTACTACATCGCAGCACACTTCAAGTGAATGGGGTCATATCACGCCCAGCAAGGTACTGTGATAAACCAGTCTCAAAAAGTTGGAATCTCTTAATTTTTTTTTTTTTTACAGCTTGCCACAGTTCCTTGCAGGCTGCAGCGTGAGCCCATTCTTTTGCACTATGTTGCGATTGAGCAACATCATAGTCGTCTTCGACCACACAATGTGTCCCACCCTGTGTAGCCCAAGCCTGTAATCTCTTTTTTAAAAAGATAAACAAAAAAGTAAAAAAACTGTAAAATTATTTATGGGTCTAAAATGAAATTGTTGGAATTTTTCATTTTCCATCATTTGTATTTGTACTCTTACTCTATTCGACATTGCTACACGTATATATGCTGTATGTACAGCTTTACATGATATGTATCTTTTTGGGGGGTTTTTGCTTTAGTTGTTGAAGATGACGAAGAAGATTTCCTGCAAAACCACACTGGAGACTATATTCACAGCAGTAATGGGAACAGGGAAAAACGTAAGCCATTTACTTGTACACGGTAATTTGCAGCTTGCATATCTGGAAGCCGGAAACTTAAGAGTTGTGGTAGCTTGTAATCTTGAGTTTTCCAATGATAAGCACTTTCCTATCTTCACTGCCTTCATTCCTGCTTTCCTCTCCATTTGTGCTATAATATACACTACCCCCTTGAATTTTGTTAATCCTTATAACAGGAGCGATTTCTTTATCATTATTTTCCAATATCCGCTCCCACTTTTCCAGCAAGTCTACCTAATATCATTATGACCGTGTGTACTAACTGAAGATGTCTCATTGTGATTTGCTTGTATTTCAGTGTTCCCACATGTGACGCCTAAGTGCATAAATGGAATTGATTTTAAAGGCGAAGCAATTACCTTTAAGGCAACTACAGCTGGGATATTGGCCACTCTATCGCATTGCATTGACCTGATGGTTAAGCGGGAGGACAGCTGGCAAAAAAGGCTTGACAAGGTAATGGCGATTTGCATTGTGGTCTATTCAGGCGTGATGGTCAAATTGTCAAAAACAATGGTGGCAAAATCCACAATTTCACCTCTTAGTGAATAGATCTTTAAAAGTTTTTCCATAATCAAAATTTGCCATATATAATTTTGTTTATCCTGTTAGTAAACTGCTAGGGGTCCCACTGCTAGGACCCTTACTTACCTTGAAAGTGAGGGCCCTCAACATTTGGATGGGTTGGCAGAGATGCATGCATGCTACCTGGCCATGTACAGTCTATGGGGCTGGCAGATAACCAAGCCATGGTAAAGTTTTGATTATGGAAAAACTCCTGTAACTCCTTAGTGCATAATCACATATATGTACATCAGCACTGATATGACAGTGTGTGGAGCCAGGTCAGGAGCTGCACTCCATCTACAGCACGCGGTAGATGCTGCCTACGTTCTATAGCTTACATCTGTGTCTAACAGCAGTGGCCGGTTCTGAGCTCTGGTTGCTGCTGTTAACCATTTACATGCTGCTGTCAATTTCTGACAGTGGCATTTAAATGACCTTATTGCCAGTGCTCACGCACATAGTCTCATAACGATGGATTACCATAGCAGCCTGTGGTCTACTGAAGGCCCGTGTACCGGCCATCTTGGTACTCCTGTGAAGCTCAGCTGCAGGCTTCAACTTTTACTACAGACTGCAATACTGTGGTATTGTGTTTATATAGTAAATTGATCAAACAAAATATTACAATTTAAATCGCCCCTTTTCCTCCAGAAAAAATAGAGATTTAAATAATGAAAAAAAGAAACCTATTTGATATCAGTGTCCGTAAAAGTCCAATCTATAATAATATATGCCACTAAGAGAATAAAAATCAAAAATACCAGTGTTTTTGTTTTGACTCCAGCTTCCCTACAAAAATAATAAAAAAAAGAGATCAAATCTGTATGAATATGTCTGCTTGGGATGCAAAAAAAAACATCCTACAGCTTGATCAACTGAAAAAAAGTTTAGTATTGCTGTAGACATATTTTCAGTTGTTTCACACTTTTTTGTTAAGTATATAATTCCACATGTGTTAATTCATAGTTTTGATGCCTTCAGTGTGAATGTACAATTTTAATAGTCATGAAAATACAGAAAAATCTTTAAATGAGAAGGTGTGTCCAAACGTTTGGTCTGTACTGTATCTGTTGGCTCAAAATGACTATTGAGACCCAGCACAATCATCACTGTCCCTTTGGCGTCGCCAAACTGATCAGTGCACCTTCTGACCTACTACTTTGTTCTCCATCTATCTCTGCTCCTATAATGTCAGAGCTGTCACTCAAGGCAGAGGGGACGGAGATGGAAAACCAAGTAGGTGGGAGTGTGCACTGAACTGTTTGGCCACACCAAGGGTGCACCAAGCGCCTGTACATGGTTCGAACAGTCATTTTGTGGAGACAGATTCCTTTTACAATTTCTGTACTGAAGGGGTTGTCCAGACTTATCACAAAAGTCTGCAGTCACTCCGGCCACATCCTGACTAGACGTGCATGGATTCACTCATTTCACTTGCATTGAGCGGGGCCGCACACATCTAGTCGGAAGTTAATTAAAATATAAAAATTTCACATTTAATGTTCATTTTTGAAGACTGGAATATCCCTTTAAATTAAATTTTCTACAATGGATTTCTCCTTGTAGTTAACATTTCCGTGACACCAACATATGAATATTGCGTCCATTGCTTTCAAGGCACTAGAACCACAAAACCCTTGTAATATGTGAGGATTTACTGCGGGGTTTTCACCTCTTCAGTAAAAAGCTTTTCGCTCTAATGTCTCTACGCGCAGATGAGATCCCATTAACGTAATTGGTAAATGTAAAGACACTATGAAATGTAGCAGCGGTGCAAGTAAACTCACCCTGCAAACGGAGCCGGCGGCCATCCAGATCCCAGCGGCTGATCATCGGGCGGGCCTGTGCACGGAGAGCATTCTACAGTGCGGATTAACGAGACGAGCACTGGCTGCAGCGCATTCATGGCTACTGACTTTGGTGACTGCCCCATGGCTGATCATAAAACCAGACTGTACATCCATTCTTTTTCCAATATATAACTATAATTCTGCTTATTTTAGGAGGTTGAAAAGAGAAGAAGAGTGGAAGAAGCTTACAAGAATGCAATGACCGAACTTAAGAAGAAATCCCACTTTGGTGGACCAGACTATGAAGTATGTGTACTGTCCCCCTCCCCCGGTCCGATTGTGTAAATCATTGGGGCATATTAATATGGTAGATGGATGACAGAGTCTGACCACATCATCCGTGTTTTTATTATTCCTTTCAGCAGAAACCTGACATATTTTCGTAAATTGCAGCTGGCTTGCAGTATACATGTTACTGCATTATATTGGTTTTCCACTATATTAGGAATGAATATCCACAGCCCAAACTGTACCCCTATCCCAAACGAGCACCACTCCTCCGCTCTGCAGCCGTGCCTCCCTCCAGACTGCTGGCATTAACATCCAGCAGGGGCGTGCCTTGATGGCTGCAGCCAATCGGCATCTGATCGACTGCAGCCCTCTTATTCCATCCAAAATAGGAATCCTGTTTGACCGAATGAGAAGGCTCAGGCCAATGATTGGCTGCAGCTGTCATGTGGCCCGGATTTCTAGATCACCAGTCCCACAGCAAGGGACACAGCTGTGAGCAAAAAAGCGACGCTCATCCTGGAGAGGAGTAAAAAGTATATATATATTTTTTAAAGGACACCCCTATTGGCCTATCGTCTTTATTGGTAAAGTAGTGGAAAACCCCTTTAATGACCAGTTGGAGAAGGAGATGGAAAGCGGATTATAGGGGTGGGATTACTTGCTCTCTGCAGGATGGGCAGCTTGTTGCGCTGGGGAAAATGCAAGCCCTTAATCCGATCAGTTGCTACCTCTCAGTGTACTCTGATTGCGTGGTGGTGGCTGACAGAGCCATTGTTGCTGGCACTTGTAGTACCTCTCATTTGCATGGTTTTGAACACTGTGCCAGTCCTTTGTTAGGGGGCCAGTTTGGTGACCGATCCCCAGTGACTAATCAGTAATATGAAGAAGCTGGCCACTGAGTAGTATAGAAGAAACGGATACAAGAATCACTTTGCAATTCAGTGGTGAGAAATCAAAGGTCCTGTCCATGTGACATAGGTGGCACTGTCCGATCAGCAGATCCGCTCTGTGCTCAGGGAATAATCATCTCTCTTACATTATGGCAGGAGGGACCCAACAGTTTAATTAATGAGGAAGAATTCTTTGATGCGGTTGAAGCTGCTTTGGACCGACAGGACAAAATCGAGCAGGTATTTGTGATGCTGTGTGTGCCCTGGAGTGGCTGGGTGTTATGGAAAGCGGATTAGGAAGCGTCTCATGTGTGTACACGGCACATTATGCCCCCGAAACAGGAGGAATCTGCTCAGTGTCTACTAGGAGAACTCTGTTACAGTAGGAGACCATTCTCCAGGTCAACAGGATCCGTTTTTTTCTCTTCTGTTATTCCCGCTGCTGCCCGCAGTATTTAGTTGTTTTTCTTTTTTAAATCCTCCATACTGTTCCAGAGATCTGAACCTTATTATCTAGTACGGTTTTATTTTTTATAGGGTCTTTACAAGGGGGCGTGGCTTATTAATATGTAAGCCACGCCCCCATGTACAGACCATAGAACATAGTACTAAATAATAAGGCCCAGATCTCTGATCTGTAAGACAGATTTAAAAAAATAGTTTTCTCATGGTTGCAGCGGAAATAAGTGCAAGAACTGACCACTGTAGAGCTGGTAACATGTCCTCTTTAAGAATCTGTTGGTCATGCATGATCCCAGAAAACATTCATACAATGGCTTGCGAAAGTATTATATTAACACACACACATCCCTCCCACTTTACATTTTTCGTGTTTTGCTACCTCACAACCTGGAATTTCAGTTTTTTTGAGGGTTTGCATCAGTTCATATAAAGAACATGCCTACAACTGTGAACAAATGATTTTCTTTTTATTGTGAAGCAAACAACAAATAGGACAATATAACTGAAAACTTCAGTGTGTAGAACTATTCACCCCCCTAAAGTCAGTATTTTGTAGAGCCTCCTTTAGTGGCAATTACAGCTATCTCTTTGAGCTTTCCACATCTTGCCACTGGGACATTTGCCCATTCCTCAAGGCAAAACTGCTCCAGCTCCTTTAAGTTAGATGGTTTCCTCTGGTGAACAGCAATTTTCAAGTCTGACAACAGATTCTCAATTGATTTAAGGTCTGGGCTTTGACTAGGCCACTCCAAAACATTTATATGTTTCCCCTTAAACCACTCGAGTGGTTTGGGCTTTGGGCCATTGTCTTGTTGGAAGGTGAACCTCCGTCGCAGTCTCAAATCACTGACAGACTGAAACAGGTTTGGCTCAAGAATGTCCCTGTATTCCGCATCATCCATCTTCCCCTCGACTCAGAACATTTTCCCTATCCCTGCTGCCGAAAATATCCCCACAGCACGATGCTGCCACCACTGTTTCACTGTGAGGATGGTGTTCTTGGGGTGATGAGCTGTTGATTTTCCGCCTGTCATAGCATTTACCTTGGTGGCCAAAAAGTTAAATTTTTGGTCTCATCTGGCCACAGCACCTTCTTCCTTACATTTGGGGAGTCTCCCACATGTCATTTGGTAAACTCGAAACGAGCTTTACAATTTTTGTGTGCAAGTAAAGGCTTTTTTTCTGGCCATTCTTCCATAAAGGCCATCTCTATGGAGTGTACAGCTTATTGTGGTCGTATGGACAGATACTCCAGTCTCTGCTAGGGAACTCTGCAGCTCCTTCAGGGCTACCTTTGGTCTCTGCTGCCTCTCTGATTAATGCCTTCCTTGCCCAGGCTGAGAGTTTTGGTGGGCAGCGCTCTCTTGGCAGGTTTGTTGTGGTACCATGTTCTTTTCATTTGATGATAATGGATTTGATGGGGCTTCGGGGGATCATCAGAGATTGGGATATTTTTTATAACCCAACCCTGACTTGTACTCCTCAACAGCTTTGTCCCTGACTTGTTTTGAGATCTCCTTGGTCTTCATGGTGGTGTTTGGTTTGTGGTGCCTTTTGCTTTATGGTGTTGCAGCCTCTGTGGCTTTTCAGAAGAGGTAAAGTGTATATACTGACAGCCCATGTGACACTTAGATTGCACACAGGTGGGCTTCCTTTCACTAAGCATGTGACTTATGAAGGTAATTTCACCAGCAATTTTAGGGGCTTCATTGCAAAAGGGGTGAATACATTTGCAGATGCCAATTTCTAGTTATTTGATCCCAGAAATTTAATTTATGCCTATATTTTTCTCACTTCACCAGTTTGGACTTTTTAGTGCGCATCATCACACATAAATCAGATTGCAAAAATATTTAAACACAGATTGTAATGTAACAAAATGGGTAAAAAGCCAAGGGGGTTGGATACTTTTGCAAGCCACTGTACAAGACACGTACTTCTTTCCAGTTAAGCATGGGGTTGTTTTCTTTATTGCTGAAGACAAAAGTTCTCTTCTACACACAAACAGGGGCATTTACAAAATGTATTTCACTTTTTTTTTCTGCCTTCTAGTCTCATGCAGAAAAGACCAGATCACACTTGTCTTCATCTTTACCAGCCAGTGATGCTTTTATTGGTTTGGAAAATCACCGATTTGTCCGAGCTGTAAGTCTAAGGAAAGCTGTTATTTGTAAAATGTCATGTCTGAATGGACTCCAGCCATTTAATGGATGAGTTTTAGATCACATAGAAAGCATGTGACCTACATTGTGCAAATGATTACATCCTATCAGGTGATGTTTTTGCAAAATATGGATGTACGGGTGTATTTTGTACTCAGTAAAATATCTTTTACATTGGGACCAAAGAGACTGAATAGTTTAGATAATAAAGAATTTTTTTATGACTTTGACAGTATTTAGAGACATTTACTGTCATTTTTTTACACTTTAGGTAATGACATAGCACTGATGGGCCACCACTCTGATTGGGGGTCCGACTGCTCCAATAGAAGGGAAAAAATCCTGAAGGAATTGCTGCGCTTTTTCTAGTGCTGCAGCCTCCTGATTGTACAGACCAGTGCAGGGCCATCGCTTACCATGATGAGATACTTCTTTCATTGCAGCATTCCCTTTATTCATCCCATTTTGTGCTCCAAATACTTCCTACTGAAGGTGTCGGCAAACTGCTGCACTCCAGCTGTTGTAAAATTGCTGCTGCTGCTGTTGTGAAAATACTGAGTATTCCCTGATAGCCACTCCGTGACAGCCACTGGCACTGTCAGCTATAACTTTACAACAGGTTGCCGAGCCAAGCCCAATGTATCCCCCTCACTGGTTTTCAATGTAATATTTGCTGTATGTCAAGAGATTCTTATTTACTTGCACACAGGTAAAATTATGAAAGCTTACAGGGACTCTGTCAGCAGGTTTTTGATATGTAACCTGAGAGCATCATAATGTAGGGTCTGAAAGCCTGATTCCAGTGATGTCACTCACTGGGTTGTGTGTTTCAATGAAATCAGTGTTTTATCAACAGGAGGTTATCACTAGAAGGACTAGGTGTCTTATGCCATGATGTCCTCCTGCTCTGTGTAACCCCACCCCCATCACTGATTGGCTGCTTTCTGAAGTGTACACTACTGCCAATCAGTGGTGTGGGCGCGGTTAGACAGCTCACCATTCTAATAGCTGTTAGATCTGCAGCAGAAAAAACAGTGATTTTACCAAAACTGTAGCAAGTAGCCCAGTAAGTGACACATCAATGGAATCTGGTTATCTGCTCCTAACTCAGGCAGCCATCAGATTACGTAGCAAACCACATAGTGACAGATTCCCTTTAAAAGGGGTTTTCCATCTTCAAAAACCCCCTAGCTCCTGGCAGTTTGTTTTATAATAACAAACTTCTTTACTCACTCTCCCCGGGTCAAGAATGGAGTCTTTGCTGCTGCTCCTGGTGTCTGTTATTTTTGTTGATAGTAACCAATCTCACTGATTGGCTGCAGCGCTTTCGATGTGACGTCAGTGCTGAAGACAGTAACCGACACCGGGAGCAGTGGAGTGCTGCACCTGAGGTGGGTGAGTAAAGCACAGTTTATTGCCTGTTTGTGGGGTTTTCTGAAACCCCCTTTAAATGCGCAGTGTTAATCGTTTTTTGTGAAACGATCTTTCTCCAATCTGATTATTATGCTATGTGAATAACTTATTTTTTTTGATGCAGGTCGATGAGATGGTACAGAACCACATGACTTACTCACTACAAGATGTCGGCGGAGATGCGAACTGGCAACTTGTTGTAGAAGAAGGAGAAATGAAGGTAATATATCATACAAGTCGTCAAAGAAAAGGACTACTTTTTTCATGCTGCTGACTGACAAATCTGATCTTTGCAGGTTTATAGAAGGGAAGTAGAAGAAAACGGCATCGTTCTTGACCCCCTGAAGGCCACTCATTCTGTGAAAGGAGTCACCGGGCACGAGGTGTGCCAGCACTTCTGGAATGTTGATGTACGCAACGACTGGGAGAGTAAGACCATTTCTAGAAACAAATATACTAGTATTGTGTTTCTCCTGTGTTTTTTTTTTTGGCATTTTACTCACATGGTTTTTATGTTGTTTTTGTCCCTACAGCAACCATTGAAAATTTCCACGTTGTTGAAAAACTATCTCCAAATTCGATAATCGTGTACCAGACGCACAAGGTATGTCATCCTATTCCACTTCTGAGCAGGTTACAGTATATTTCTGGAGATAAGTCATCACGGCTAGTTTATTTTGTGTTTAGGGGCACTGACACTACAATAGCACTTTTTTTTTATTAGCAAATCTATTGTTAACACCTTTACGACCTTGGACATATATAGTGATGAGTGAGTATGTTCTGTTAACCCTTTTGCCGAGTATGCTCGGACGAGCACAGAGTATTTACAGCTGCTCGGTGATATGCTTGAATCGCTCCCGTGTGCATGATTTGCGACTGTTTGACAGCTTTATTACATGTGAGGAATGTGTAAGAAATAGACATTCCTCACATGTAATAAAGCTGTCAAACAGTCACAAATCATGCACACGGGAGTAATTCAAACATATCAAGTATACTCGGCGAAAGGGTTAACAAAACATACTCGCTCATCACGAATAGGTACGTCCAAGGTAGTCTCCCTGCATTTGATGTGGGCTCCGGCACTGAGCCTGCATCGTTCCGACCACATGACAGCTGATCTGACCAGCTGACATGTACATCTAACAGCCACGATCCACCCGCAGCTGTTAACTTGTTAAATGCTGCGGACAATCTCTGACAGCAAACCGGAAGCGTGTCATAAAACACCCCCATTCGGCGGCTCTGTCACGTGATCGCAGGGCGCCGATTGGTTGTCATGACAGCCGGGGGTCTGCAAAAGACCCATGTGCATGTCATTGTAAATCTCCTTTGAATGCAGGCATCTTCATAGGAGACTATGATTTATGCTGCACATAGCAGTGCTGAAGCTCTTCTATATGTAGCACAAGCGATCAGATAATCACCGCTTCTAGTCTCCTAAGGAGACTATTGAAGCAAGTAAAAAAATGAGAAAAGTTTTAAATATTAAAAAAAAAATTAAGTTCAAATCACCTCCCTTTAGCCACATTCAAAATAAAACAAAAAAATACACATTTGTATCGCTGCGTTCAGAAATGTTCGATCTATAAAAATATAAAGTCAATTAATCAGATCGATAAATGGCATAACTAGAAAAAAAAAAAATTATTTGGTGGCCGTAACATTGCAATAAAGTGCAATAACGTGTGATCAAAACATCGTATCAACCCCAAAATGGCATAAATAAAAACGGCAGCTTGGCACGCAAAAAATAAGCCCTCACCCAGCCCCAGATCCCAAAAAACGGAGACTGCAGGTCTCGGAAAATGGCAACTTTTTTTTTTTCTTTACAAACTTTGGACTTTTTTCACCACTTAAATAAAAAAGAACCTATACATTTTTGGTATCTAAATAGTCGTACTGACCTAGATCATCATCATAGCAGGTCAATTTTGGCATTTAATGAACATGGTAAATAAAAATAGCCAAAAAACAATTGTGAAAAGGCACTTTTTTTTGTCAATTTCACTGCACTTGGAATTTTTTTCCCATTTCCAGTACACTACATGGTAAAATCAGTGGTGTCATTCAAAAGTACAACTCATCCCGCAAATAAACAAGCCATCATATGGCTATATTGACGGAAAAATAAGAGTTATGACTCTGGGAAGAAGGGGAGCAAACAACAAAACGGAAAATCGCAAGGTGGTGAGGGGATTAATATATAGATGAAGCCCAAGATATGTTTTGATGTAACGCTAAAGCATTTCCCAGCAGCACCCTGCTTCTCCGAAGTGCTGCAGGCCCCTCCCTCTGCTTTACTGTGTGCTTACTGTACTGAGTTGCTGCATTTGAGAAGTGGGACAGAGAGCAACATTTTTGTCCATATTACAGATATGCTAATACATATTTGTAATATGGTTGTTGTAATAGTGTAAAATATGGATCTGTATTGTGGTTCCATAGAACTGTCTGTTTCTTGCACATGCAGAATGTATACTGCACAAGAATATGCACTGTAGACCATTTATATATTTGTATACTACTCCCACCCCACCCTCCAAAAAAAGGGGTATAGTGGAGATCAAAGTGGGTGGTCGGAAATGTCAGATTCAGTTGCTTAATGGCCCACTGAATTTACTGACTTTTCTGTTCTCCAATGACTATACAAGAAAAGTATTCCTGTCTGGCATATGACAAAATGACCAGTACATGTCTTACACATACAGCTCTTCAACAGCTATATATTATACAAACACACGCACAGCTCTGCTACAAAAATAGTGCACGCACGCACAGCTCTGCTACAAAAATAGTGCACGCACGCACAGCTCTGCTACAAAAATAGTGCACGCACACACAACTGTGCTACAAAAATAGTGCATGCACGCACAACTGTGCTCCAAAAATAGTGCACGCACGCACAACTGTGCTCCAAAAATAGTGCACGCACGCACAACTGTGCTCCAAAAATAGTGCACGCACGCACAACTGTGCTCCAAAAATAGTGCACGCACAACTGTGCTCCAAAAATAGTGCACGCACAACTGTGCTCCAAAAATAGTGCACGCACAACTGTGCTCCAAAAATAGTGCACGCACGCACAACTGTGCTACAAAAATAGTGCACGCACGCACAACTGTGCTCCAAAAATAGTGCACGCACAACTGTGCTCCAAAAATAGCGCACGCACGCACAACTGTGCTCCAAAAATAGCGCACGCACGCACAACTGTGCTCCAAAAATAGCGCACGCACGCACAACTGTGCTCCAAAAATAGCGCACGCACAACTGTGCTCCAAAAATAGTGCACGCACGCACAACTGTGCTCCAAAAATAGTGCACGCACGCACAACTGTGCTCCAAAAATAGTGCACGCACGCACAACTGTGCTCCAAAAATAGTGCACGCACGCACAACTGTGCTCCAAAAATAGTGCACGCACAACTGTGCTCCAAAAATAGCGCACGCACGCACAACTGTGCTACAAAAATAGCGCACGCACGCACAACTGTGCTACAAAAATAGCGCACGCACGCACAACTGTGCTACAAAAATAGCGCACGCACGCACAACTGTGCTACAAAAATAGCGCACGCACAACTGTGCTCCAAAAATAGCGCACGCACGCACAACTGTGCTCCAAAAATAGCGCACGCACGCACAACTGTGCTGCAAAAATAGCGCACGCACAACTGTGCTGCAAAAATAGCGCACGCACAGCTGTGCTGCAAAAATAGCGCACGCACAACTGTGCTGCAAAAATAGCGCACGCACGCACAACTGTGCTGCAAAAATAGCGCACGCACGCACAACTGTGCTGCAAAAATAGCGCACGCACAACTGTGCTGCAAAAATAGCGCACGCACGCACAACTGTGCTGCAAAAATAGCGCACGCACGCACAACTGTGCTGCAAAAATAGCGCACCACAACTGTGCTGCAAAAATGGTGCACGCGCGCACAACTGCTACAAAAATGGTGCTCTGCTGCAAACGTGGTGCGCGCGCGCAGCTCGTCCACTAAAGCCATAGAATACTCACACACAGCTGCAGATGACAGTAGTGCAGACATGTCACACAGTAAAACTGCTCCTCTAGCAGGGCAGCCCACCACTGAGTGTGGAATCATGGTTACGGTCACCCTTTTTCCCCCGCTGCAGTAACATCAGCATGTGACGTATGTACTGACAGTGTAGGGGCTGACACTGCATGCGGGGTTTACCAGCTGAGTTAGTGAGTGCCTGTCTGTGAACATCCCCGCTCACCTCGCATGTTCAGCCAGACCTGCAGAAGGGCACATGATACACTGGCAGTCTATGGAGTAAAGAACCATAGAAGTGCTTGTACTCTATCATTACTATTGAAGCTACAAGACATTTCCAATGGCGACTGTAGAGTAATCTTATGGGGTAATAGTTGCAGGATGGTCCACATTTAATAATGCTTTGTATTGGTAAACGTCTGTAAAAACGCATATATAAGTTTCATGAGCTAATCATCTGGTGGTGGGAATAACACTTGAAGGAAAGAGCTGCTAACGTCATTTCCATGTCAATATATAAATGTTAATTTTCCAAACCAGATATCCAATCTGAAGTAGTAGTTATAGGAGCCTATTGGGTTTTGAGTATCCTGTCACTAATCCGATGAAGGAACATTTTTGGCCAAAATGGGGCTCCAGTAGATAACGGTACTATCACTATGTACACTGCAGAAAAACTAAAAAAGAACTGAAGGATCTAAAAGATAGTCCCTTTCAGAACATGTTAGACTCAGTCCAAAGAACAACTAATGGTGTTTACACTGTAATATCTGTGTATTACTGAAAATGGACTATTTTGTGATTACCAGAGAGTGTGGCCGGCGTCTCAGCGCGACGTCTTGTATTTATCCGCCATCCGTATGATACCAGCTGCTAGTGAGAACGAGACGGACACTTGGATTGTGTGCAACTTCTCAGTGGACCATGACAACGCTCCTGTGAGTATATGGCTTCTCTGGGTGTAGGCTATACCAAGCCTGTTATATTGGGATCACAGGTTTCATCTGTAATAAAGCTATGGTGGATTAGTCTTAGAATAGACCCTAGTCTATACAGCCGTCCCTGATGGGGTTCGTCAGGTTTCAGGGTTTTTTTTAAAGTATTTTAAGAATAGCGCTGCAGAGAGTAAGTGTGTGTGCAATAACCAAGCAGGCACGGCCCATCAATACGGAGCATGTATAGCAGTATAGTATTGGGCAGAAAGTCGCAGCTGAGAAGCCTGGAGGGGGTGAAATTGGTTTTATCGCAATAATATGAGCATCTGAAAAATGCTTTACTGAATGTTCTGAATTGTAACTGTTTTATGGGGTTTCTTTTCAGCTGAACCGGTGTGTACGTGCCAAAATTAACATCGCCATGATCTGTCAGACTCTGGTTAGCCCACCAGAGGGCAACAAAGAAATCAGCAGAGACAACATCCAGTGCAGAATTACATACGTTGCTAATGGTAAGATCCACTGCTCAGTGCGTGATGTGATATATAGTGTATATCGCCAGCCCTGTGCACCGGGCGTTCTGCTGTGGCTGCTTCTGACAATCTTACATTTATTTGCTTTTTGTTTTTTTATCCAGGCATTGAATTTTGGTTTGTTCTTTCTTTCCTTTAGTGAACCCTGGAGGGTGGGCTCCTGCCTCTGTACTACGGGCAGTGGCAAAACGGGAATACCCCAAATTTCTTAAAAGGTTTACTACATATGTGCAGGAGAAGACCTCAGGCAAATCTATACTTTTCTAACAATTGCCAGGTAAGATGTGTTTTCTGTACTATTGGTCTTTGGTGTGATTTAGGGCCAATAGCAGTTAAATTCTATTGTTTTTGGGGAGGGGGGGTTTAAGGACTTTTGCTAAGTATTATAGGACGTAGGTATAAATGCATGATAACCAGCTTTATGGAATTTATACATAGTATTGTATATAACCTTCTGATTAGATAGTTCCCATGCTTGTTAACCCATCAGGAATGATCACTACAATACTGTTACCCCTCTACTTCAAGACTAGTCTATTAAGAAATGGTTGAGAATTGTGTTTCTGGACCTCTCTCAGCCTATAACTTACATAAAAGGTAATTTTCTCCTGATATGTTCCCTATCATTTAATCAGGTTTTTGTGTTACATTTTGGTAATGTTTTTTTATCTCTTCATGATTTGTATGTACATTTGTGGGTATATCTCTCGATCAGTCTTCACACCGGCCACTGGGGCAGTTTTAGACTCCCTGCTTGTTCCAAAAGTCTCATCACAGACAGGATTACAATGACAGGTGACCATTTTATACACAGCTGATAACTCAGGATCAACCACTTACTACAATAGGCAATGTCACAGCTGCCCCTGCTCCCATTACATTGACAGTATCCTCTGCAAACGCTCATTAGATGCTTCAATAAAAAAAAAAAAGGGTCTAAATCAGTCTATTGATGCTAATATATGTGTACAGTTGTGCTCAAAAGTTTACATACCCCGGCAGAATTTTTCCTTTCTTGGTCTTGTTTCAGAGAATATGAATGATAACTTTTTCTCCACTCATGGTTATTGGTTGGGTGAAGCCATTTATTGTCAAACTACTGTGTTTTCTCTTTATAAATCTTAATGACAACCAAAAACATCCAAATGACCCTGATCAAAGGTTCACATACCCTGGTGATTTTGGCCTGATTCCATGCACAGAATTTGACGTACTTGGACGTTCCAACATGAGCAAAACTGTATTTAATGGAAAACAGGAGAAATTGGTATAGAATAGCTCCAGTGGCTAGTGTGAAAGTTGCAATATTTCTATTTTTTATATGGATTTTGATATTAAAGAAAAAAAAAATATAAAAACAAAACCTGATTTTACCACTAGGTCATTTTCTGATGGGCTATGTTCACACTAGGCATTTTTTCAGCCGTTTTTTTTCTGCAGCAAGACCTGCTCTCTTGCCAGTAAAGAAGCAGCTTTTTTCAGGATCCCAAAGTTCAGCTTTGCTTCTACCACAGAAGCATGAACACATTACAAATGTAAGCGGGGGAGGTGAATTGGTCTGGAATAGTTTTCCTCAGACTCCGGCAGTGTATTGCGTTTGTAGGACAAGATTTACTTTCACACTTTGGTCTGCCATTGAGTTGCCCAGGCATTGTTCAATTTCACACCTTGGTTGGCCACAGATATTGTTCAATCTCACACCTTGGGCGGCCAAGGTTTACTTTGTACACATCACTAATTTAATTAAACTATACTAATCCAAACTGCCATCTCGGGTGACCAAGACAAGATGGTAAACTTGAGAAGAATCACAAAAATAATGTGTTTCACATAATGCTGTTTCTTCACTAAAAATTCAGAAAAACTTTCACACTAGGCATTTTTTTTCACCACCCATTGCTTTCAATGGGTGAAAAACGCTGAAAGAAGTGACATTCTCTATTGTGCAAAAAAACATGCAAAGCACAAAATACTGAGGACAAAAAAACAAGATGTGTGCATGAGATTTCTGAAATGTCATAGATTTTGCTGGTACTGTAAAACGCAGCTGAAAATTTGCAAAAAAAAAAAAAACGCTGAAAAAACGCCAAGTGGGAGCATAGCCTTAAAAGTAATAGGATCTCTTGTAGCTTACATTTGCGGGTGGAGGCTAAGGATTAAACAAAACTATTAATGGGGTAAAAAGTCATTCTCATGTCCACAACTGGGGGTAATGGATGCTGGTGACATTGCATCCGACAGCCACTTGTCAGGTATCCATAAGTGTCTTGCCTAATAATACCTGCTGACACATTGCTCTAGTCTAAGGAACAGAACAGGTGAACAGCCCAGTAAAGCAACCATACACAGCCATGATCTGCTGGTTATCGGTTGAGCTTACCCTGTGAGACTGCTCCATACACCCACTTCCAACTTGAGCCGTTCATGTATGGCAGATGTTGTGAAGGGGTTAAAAAGTCCAATTCTGGTCGCTATGAGTAACTTGGCCTGTTATTTGTGACACTTTTGAGCTTTTAATGTTTTTACTGGTGGGTTTTTTTTTTTTTTTTTTCTGAATTGTTTCGACCCTTAAGTTAGAATGGCATGAGGCCAGCATATGACTCTGCTCATTTTTGCCATCTACCTACTGGTCTTACATTTATCACTGTCCTGTGAGTAGGTGATAAATGAATAGGCTAAAAGCAATAAATTAAAGCAAAAACCTAGAGATGAACTGGAATATAAATTGGTGTGCATGCTGCTTGTAGGTGCATGTTCACACTGGCCACTAAACAGACAAAACCTAAAGTAAAATGAGCAAATACCCTGCAGTAAATAAATAGCAATGTGCATGAAAATAACATGGGGTACTTGGTTAACATAAATTTGATAAAAGTAAAAGCCATCGCACCATGTCAAGGTGACCCTATTCGAGACGGTCTTAACCTCTAGCATTAAAATCTTACCATATGTCGAATGACGTAAGTGTAGATAAGGATTGAGCAGGAATGAAACCCGGCTAATCATAATAAATATTTACTACAATAGTAATAATTTTGATTATCAGGTTGGAGCTTCACATTGACAAGGTGTAGCGTGAAAGTAGGGATCGGTCATGAGTCGCATTTCATAGCCAGAAGTTTTAGGACAAGCTGTCAATCACAGCAGACTTGTAACTAAGACTCCATAGTATTGTTAAATGGATGCTTCTATCGAACCAGTGATAATACTATATAGTCTTTTAAGCAGGAGAGCACAATATGCTAAGAGCTGCGATAGCCTGAACTTACTAGATCACATCCTACAAGCCTTCTCCAGATATAGAGACTATCTGCTGCTTCCTCCATACATTGACGTAATCTTCTTTATACTAACAGTCCCGTCTCATCCTGCAGTGAAATGAAGAGGCGTCCGGTATGAACATTCCACGATGGATCAAGCCTTGAATTTTCACCTTCAAGATGGAGTTTATCTGAAGCCTTTTTTTTTTTTTTTTTTTTTTTTAATATATATATTAAATATACATATGGAGGCATTTACCTGAGGAGACTGAACATCAAACACTATTGGACTTCTGCACCTTTCTGGATTCTTGTAAAAATTCTAAACCTACTAAATAACATGGTTGCTTTTTCTTACGACCCTTTTTGATTTGCTTGCTTGCTTTGAAGCGTCACATGAAATTAGTAAGGATGGAGGCTTTAATTTTCTACAACCAGAAACTGCTTACCTACCATAGGCCTGTAAAAACAATAAAGCCATAAACTGTCTTGTGTTTCTGGGCATGGCGAGGGGTATACACAGAAACACATGGTGTTTTCAAGGGGTTTTTTTAAGCCAGTTTTCGGGTGGAAGGGCATTGGGGTGGTTTGTTTTGGTTTTTTTTGTTTTTTTTCTTCTTTCTGTGCTAGCCGGTGGCTAGCTGTTGTGATGGTAATAACTGAGGGCTGTTTTAAGCTATGGCTTTGCCTTTCCTTGTGTAACTCCAATGAAGACTTGAGTCTGATGGAGTTTTACGAAAAAAAAAAAAAAAAATTCCAAGAAAGCTTTATTTTTTTCATAAATCTATATATTTCTATTTGTATTTTTAGTTGCATTAATAACTTGGAGCAAAAATTAAGTGTGTTCTGTAACTTGATCCAGAAATTTCACAATCACTCCTAGACAAGATGGGAATCTATTTAGCAGAAATTGGGTCCTCTCCAGACGTCTCATCGTCTTGTCCGGGGTGTGCAGACCGTCACTTTTTTTTTTTTTTCTTTATGGATGGTGTTTTTGCTGCAACTTCAATCTCTGGTGTGACTTGAACTGTCTTACTTCATACCTCTAGCGGAAGTACAGCTGTGAATGTATCCGTCATCTAAACACAATGGAGGCCGCCATATTAGTGGGGGGACACATTAGTGCCTCATGCTTCAGTCAATGGATCCCAGTGAATGACTTGGCTCAAATCACAATGTGCTTGCCTCCATCAGTGTATAGGCAATAGGTACATTATTAAATGCTGCAACCTTTAGGCCAGGGGTCCCTTATCCCAACAATCAAGCCGTCACTGGCGAGCCTTTTAATGCCCAGAAACTTTTTTTTTTTTCTATGTTGCAATATTGTTTTAATACTGTTTCTGCTTCTCCTATCGTGTGGCGAATTTTATTCCATGTTTATGACCATTTTCTGTCAGTTGATCCATCGGCCTATTCAGATTTACACAGCACAGTTCTTACCCCTCTGTATGAGTGCAATACCCACAACCCTACGTCTTCTAGGTTCGCTGTACGATAAAAGGGGAGAACTGTGAATTTTGCACAAGATGGCTTATTGCTAGGTTTGTTTGTAAATCCCTGCTCGGTGACAATCTTGCTTTTGTGGGATTTGGTAAGGGGCTTGATTATATAGGTATGTACGGGGGGGGGGGTCTTTTCTCCTTTTTTGGATCACATACTTCTGTGCAATTAAGTCCTTATTCAGAAAGGTTATCTAAAAAGTTTTGTCCACGAGTCACAAAGTGAGCTGCTTCCTGAGCCTTGCCGCCGACAGTCTTCATAATCAGATTTGCCACCAACGTAACGGGTACACAGTCTAGATCCTCGTCTCAAAAAGATTTCAAAATCAAATGCGTGTTAATTTGGAAATGATTGCAATCCGATAGTTCTAGCCTACAATGTAAAACCATTTTCTTTTTAATCACTGTCACCCATCCGTCATATGTTTACCATCCTGGTTATTGTGAGTGTGGTTAGGAAATCCCGGCTGACTCCTCCGTTCCATTGATTCATATCAGTCTTGTGCATCTGTCGAAATAGATTTATAGTATATATTGGTGTCCCTTACCGAATGATTAACATTTTCATAAGCTAGATTACAATGAGTATATGGAAACAGATGTATATAATTGGGAGTATTGTGTAAAAACTTTAAACAACTGCCCGCAGGTTTTTTGTGCTTTGGGGGTCTCGGTTCCCTGAAGCTTTTCGCGGGATGGTTTGTTACTTGCTTTAAATTGTATACAACGCACATAGCAAAATATATATCTATATTGCCTTACCACTAAAAAGCTCTGTTCAAGAAATGATCCAGAAGTAGAAGTGCCTACGTGGTAATGAGCAGATGACCAGAAGTCTAGACAAATATTTTAAAGGAGTCTTGTGATTTTGTATTACCTTTTTTTTTTTTTTTTGAAAGGCCACGAATCCTGGTATGTAGAAGAAAAAAAACATTCAAATCTAGTTAATGAATGTTGAACATGCTCGGTTTTATTTGGATAATAATGTGAAATTGGCAGTGATGGAAAATTGCAAACCTGTCCAGAGTTTAAAGTGCTGAGTATGAAAGCTTTATTTTCCAGAGGCTTATGGGACGTTTACAAAATAATATATAAATCTTAATATCATTAGTTGCATTTGCACTAAATGTGATGTACTTTTGCTATTCTGTAAATAAATGTATTACACTAAGTTCTAAGCGTCCTGGTTTTTATACATCCTGCATGTACATAAATCTGTAGGTTTTGTTTGTATGGGAAATGAATCCTAAGTTTGCACAATACAAGGAAATTTTAATCTGAACAAAAGCGAGATGCATCTCTTCTCTTCACTGATGCAACATGAGCGAGAATTATAAGGAATTATAAGGTGCCTCGATACAAGGTCAAGAAAGTTGCATTATCTCACTGAAGCTGGGGGTCACACTGCCATCTATTCTCTCATGGTAGAGAATCTGGTCGATTTTGCTAATGTCACTCGGATCAAACTCTATTAGAGATTGGGCCGAGAGCCATGTTACTGTGATCCGATTCGATCACATGAGAAAATGGTATCACAGGTGCGGAGAAGACTGAGAACTTAGTTTCTCCATTCTCTATGTCCACTGTAATCGGACTGCACTCAGATGGCCTACATTTTTCACACAACTCCAGACCTGAGAACAGACCAGGTGGAGGTGTTGGTCTACTTCTTTCTGCAAAATGTGCTTTTCAGGTTATCTCCTCAGCACCCTCACCTCTTTTGTGGTCCACACTCCTTTTCCAGCCCTTCTCCCTGCAAGTGATGGTTGTGTATCTGCTTCTGGGCCCCTCCCATCAGTTCCTAGATTACTTTGCTACCTGGCTTCCACACTCTTTAGCCTGTGACATCCCCACTCTCCTCATAGGCTTTAACCCTTCAATCCCCAGCTTGTTTTCACTTTCCTGACGAGGCCAATGTTTTCGATTCTGGCCAGTGTCACTTTGAGGTAATAACTCTGGAACACTACAATGTGTCCCAGTGATTGAGATTATTTTTTCTTGTGGCATGTTTTACTTCATGTTAGTGGTAAATTTTGGTCAATGTGTTTATTTATGAAAAATATAAATTTTTTAAAAATGTTGCAATTTTCAAACTTTGAGTTTTTATGCCCTGAAACTAGATGCGTATCTCTCACAAAATAGTTAATAAATAACATTTACCACGTGTCTACTTTACATCAGCGTCATTTTTGAAACACAACTTTTTTTTGTTAGGAAGTTAGAAGGGTTATAAGAAGCAGTGATGTGCGAACGTGCTCAGATAAGGGGTTAACCGAGCATGCTCGAGTCCTAACCGAGTATCTTCAGTGTGCTTGTATATTATGGAGTCCCTGCATGATTTGCGGCTATTAGGCAATCCCTACATGTGTTGAGGCTGTCTAACAGCCGCAAATAATGCAGACGCAGAGACACTAACATAATATACGAGCAAACCGAAGATACTCGGGATAAAACGTTATTGAAGCACTTTCACTCATCACTAGTTATAAGTTTATCAGCAATTTGTGATTTTTTTCCAACAAAATTTATAAAACCATTTTTTTAGTGACCACATCCCATTTGAAGTGACTTAGGCCCCTCAAAGTGACAGAAAATACCCAATAGTGACACCTTTTTAAAAAGTACACCCCTCAAAGTGCTCAAAACCACATTCAAGAAGTTTATTAACCCTTTAGGGGCTTTGCCAGAATTAAAGCAATGTGGAAGGGAAAAAATGAAAATTTTACTTTTTCTCTCACCCATGGCAGCACCACGGAGAGAGGGGAACTTCCCTTCAAGGGCATGAAACATACAGGTTAAAGGGCAGCACATCTCCTTCACATAAGTTGGTTTCCGGTCCATGACCGGGGAACCTTCGTCTGAATGTGTTGGCGATACCAAAAAGATATGAAGACGAGAAGATTTACCCAGGCCAGTCTGGTCTGTTCAGGCAGCGGCTCAGTCCCTGCTGCAGCCGGTGCAGGCATCCTGGAAGCATGGAAGTGGTACCAGGGGGCTTGGATTCGGGAGCGCTGAATTTCTTGTTAGGGGGCGAGGAGCCATTTTGCTTCCCCCCCCCCCCCCCCCCCATAGATCCATTCACTATAATGAGGCAGCAGAGTTACTCTGGACTGTCTGGCCTTTGTTCAGCTGTATGCTTTCAGAGTTGCACCCAACTGTGGCCGACTGCACTTTTTTCACGCTTAAAAAGACAAGACACCGCTGGGTCACAGGTCAGATGGCGTCCAGTGTCTCCATCTGCCTCATTATAGGGATTGTCGGGGTTTCCGTCTGAATCACTTATTTCAGAGATTTACACAGAAACCCCAGTGTAAGCGCTCAGCGCAGGATGAATGTGCGCTGAGCCTTACCTGTGATCTTTGGGTGGCAGATTAAACCAATTTTTCACCTGCTGTTGATTTGTTCAATCTATTTTTTATGCCATTCCTCTTGCGGTATAAGTGATTAGATGACTTTATTTTCCGGGTCGGTGAGATGCCAGATTTATCAGTTTTTGTTCGGCTGCTGTCAGCCACTAAACTATATATTTTTTTTTTTTGGGGGGTACTCACCATAAAATCTTTGTTGGAGCCTTCATTGGGGGACACAGGTAACCATGGGTGTATGCTGCTGTCGCTATGAGGCTGACACTATGCTAGAAAAAAAGAATTTGCTCCTCCTCAGCAGTATATACCCACCGACTGACACTAAGCTTGTCAGTTAGTGAAAAAAGCAGTAGGAGAAGCATGATAATACAAGAACAAGTAGCACAACACAGCAACAATCCAAACATAGACCTATTAGTCAAAAAACTAGGCACGCTAGCCAAACCTCAAGCACTAAGTTAAAACATAGGCTCAAACCAGGGAGGGTGCTGTGTCTCCAAATGAAGACTCCAAGAAAGATTTTACGGTGAGTACCAAAAATCCCTCTTTATCGCCTCATTGGGAAACACAGGTTACCATGGGATGTCCAAAAGCAGTCCCAAGGGGGGAGGAAAGAGGATTAGCGCAAATCAGGTCGGACTTAGTCCATCTGCCGGAGAGTAGGTATGAACCTTGTAGAATCTCGTGAAGGTATGCAGAGACGACCAGGTAGCCGCCTTGCAAACCTGAGCTGCCGAAGTCTGGTGGCGAACAGCCCAGGATGCCCTCACTGCCCGGGTGGAATGAGCTCTTACAAATGGAGGGGGCAGTCTGTCCTTTACTCGATCAGCTTCCAAGATCGTTGCGCAAATCCAGCAAGCAATGGTAGATTTAGAAGCAGGGAGACCCTTATTACGACCCTCGGAGACGACAAACAGGGAGTCAGCGCATGAAAGAAGCAGACCTTGAGAGGTAGCAACGCAAAGCTCTAATCAAATCAAAGTTATGCAGGGCCTTCTCGAGTGGATGTACGGGAGAAGGGCAAAAAGAAGGCAAGACAATGTCCTCGTTTAGGTGGAAGGCAGAGACCACCTTAGGTAAAAATGAAGGTACTGACCTAAGAGCTACCCTATCCTGATGAAGGACGAGGAACGGAGAACGACAGGAAAGAGCTGTCATTTTGGAAACTTCTAATGGATGTAATAGCTATCAGAAATGCGACTATCCAGGAAAGGAAGGACAATGAGATTTCCTGAATCGGTTCGAAGGGAGAGGCCTGAAGAACACAATACAAGGTTAAGATCCCATGGATCTACTGGTTGTCGATACGGTGGTGCTAAGTGGGCAACACCCTGAAGGAAGGTCCTGACCTGAGGACGAGACGCCAGTTCACGTTGAAACAGGATGGACAAAGCGGAAACCTGACCCTTGAGCGTGCTGAGGGATAAACCAGAATCGAGGCCAGATTGAATAAAGGCCAAGATGGAAGGCAGGGGAAAGGACATGGGAGCTGAATGGTTTTCCTCACACAATCGAAAAAAAGGCTTTCCAAGTACGGTGATATATGCGAGAAGAAGCAAGTTTTCTGGCGCTGATCATGGTCTGTATGACCTGGGAAGAAAAACCCACCTTCTTCAGCACCGCAGCCTCAACAGCTATACCATTAAACTGAGATACCGAGAATTCGGGTGGAAGAGTGGACCTTGGGAGAGAAGATCTGCGCAGTCTGGAAGTTTCCAGGGTACGTCTGCCAGCAGATTGACCAGTTCCAGTTACCAGGCCCGTCTGGGCCAGTCCGGAGCCACTAGAAGGATCGGGACTCCCTCCAGCTTGATCTTCTTGATGACTCTGGGGATTAATGGAAGGGGTGGAAAGAGATAGGGAAGGTGAAACTGAGACCATGGGATGACTAGAGCGTCGTAAGCGATCGCCAAAGGGTCGTGGGACCTGGCTACGAAGTGAGGGACCTTGCAATTTACCCGTGACACCATTACATCAACGTTGGGAGCGTTCCATTTTTGACAAATCTGAGTGAACACTTCTGGATGAAGAGCCCACTCGCCCGAGGATAGGCCCTGAGGACTTAAGAAGTCCGCTGCCCAATTTTCCACACCTGGTATGTGAACTGCTGATATCTCTGGTACGAGGCGTTCGGCCCAACATAGGATCTTTGAGACTTCCGAGAGAACGGACTTGCTTCGAGTGCTGCCCTGATGATTTATGTAAGCCACGGCCGTGGCGTTGTCAGACTGTATCCGGATTGGCTGGCCCACAAGAAGGTCCTGCCAATGAAGGAGAGATAGGTAAATGGCCCTGATCTCCAGCAGGTTGATGGGGTCTTCCAGCAACCATGAACAGTGTGGTGGAAGAAAACCGCTCCCGAACCGAGGAGACTGGCGTCCGTCGTGACAACTAGCCAATGGAGAGGGAGAAATGCTCTGCCAAGGCGGATGGAGGAGGAGAGGGTCCACCAAGTCAGAGATTGTCTGCCCCGAGGAGGCAGGAGAATGGGACGAACAAATGAGGAAGTCCTCTTGTCCCAAGCTGACAGGAGGGCCAGTTGGAGAGGGCAGATATGGAACTGGGCAAAGGGAACAGCCTCCATGGCGGTGATCATCTTTCCCAGGACTCGCATGCAGAGTCACAGAGAGTGAGGAGATGAACATTTTAGAACACGGATAGCCCCGTTGAGGGCCATAATGTTGTCCTCTGGAAGAAGAACTTTGGCCAGGAAGGTGTCAAACCTCATGCCCAGGAAGGTTAGGTGCTGGGACGCAATCAGGGACGACTTGTTTGTGTTCACAATCCGAGGCAGGAGAGAGTGTCCAAGGTGATCGAGAGGCTGTGGCAGCAGTGCTGATTAACAGATTGTCCAAATAGTGAATGATGGCGATTCCCTTGGAATAAAGAATGGCCATGACGGTTGCCATTACCTTGGTGAACACGCTGGGAGCAGAGGCCAGGCCGAACAGCAGAGCCTCCTGGATCGCATATTGGAGAAAACTCTGATGAGACGCGCAAATCGAGATATGAAGGTAGGCATCCTGAATGTCCACCGAGGAGAGGAACTCCCCGAGTTCCATGGAACAAATAACTGAGCAGAGAGACTCCATCCTGAAATGACGAAGCCGCACCCGCCGGTTCAGGAGCTTGAGGTCCAGGATAAGGTAGAGAGATCCGTCCTTTTTGGCACCATGAATAGGTTGGAATAAAAACCCGTGAATCGCTCTATTGAGGCAATAGGAATGATGACTCCCACTAAAAGAAGGGAATCGATAGCTCGGAGAAAAACTGAAATGTGAGCCAGGTCCCTTGGAGGGTGAGACAAGAAAAAACGACCCTGTGGATGGAGGAAAATTCTATTTTGTAGCCTGTGGAGACTATCTCTCTGACCCAGGTGTCGTTGACTGCTGCTAACCATGCGTCCCGGAAGAGGAGGAGACGGCCACCTGAGAGGATTCCCGGGTGGGGGTGACCGGTCATGCAGAGGCGAATCTGCTAGAACGGGATCCTGACGATTTGTTGAAGGGGCCATTCCTGCGCCAAGACGGAGCAGGTTTGTATGAGGGTTTCCTTCTATTCCTTTGGGCCGGAGATTGGTCTTGCTGACATGGGGCCCTCGTAGAAGAAAAGGAACAAAAGGGACGATACTGGGGAGTTCGTCTGGGGTTGAACGGACATTTGGGCCTAGGCTGGGGAAGAGAAGTGCTCTTGCCGCCAGTGGTGTCAGAAATGAGTTGGTCCAGCTTAGATCCAAAGAGACTGGATCCCTGAAAGGGAAGGTTGGTAAGTGACTTTTTGGAAGGTGAATCAGCATTCCAGGTCTTGATCCAGAGAATCCTATATATAGTTATGATATTACAGCTGGCCCGAGCTGAACAGTTAGCAGCATTTAGGAAGGCAGAGAGGAGATATTTCCCCGCGTGGACAATTTGGTCCACCAGATCTGCCATCTCCTCAGGAGGAGCTGAAGAGGCCAGGCCTTGACGGAGAAATTTTGCCCAAGCGGATACAGCTTTGGCTACTCATGTGGATGCGAAAAGAGGGCAGAAGGAACCGCAAGCAGCATCAAAGGCTGATTTGACAAGGGATTCAATCTGTCTGTCCATGCTGTCCATAAGCGAGGAACAGTCGGCCAGGGACAAAATAGTCTTAGTGGAAAGACTGGAGACAGGTGGGTCAACAGGTGGAGACTCCGACCAACGGTTGACAAGCTCCGAACTAAAGAGATAGAGGACGTCTAGTTGTTTCCTCCCAGAAAACCGCTTGTCAGGATGCTCCCAGAGTTTTGAGAGGATTCTATCAAATTCCTTATGACTAGAAAGCGTACGGGAAGGTTTAGTCTTTTTGAAGGAGTCAGCGTGATCCTGAGGGGAGCATTCATCCTTAATGTTGAGGGTCTGGTTGACTGCCGTAATGAGGCTGTCAACCATGTCCTGTAGCTTGGTATTCTGGTCCGTATCGGAGTCTGATTCTGAGTCAGACTTGGAAACGGATCCAGGAGACACTTCAGGGGAGGACAGAGCCAAGGGCATCTTGGAAGAAGTGGACGGAGATGGTGATCTGGAAGAGGAAGGAGAGCGCGTTCACTTATTGGGTGTGGCCCCTGACCTGTCTTTGAGAGCACAGCGGCTGGGTGCCTGCGAATCTTGCCGCGGAGGGCTCAGAGCGGCGGAGGCAGCCCTTAGATAGGGAGCATGATGTGAGAGAGGGGAGTGAACTGTAACAGGCCGAGACCGGGGCCTCTATTTGGAACTGGGCCCGGTGTGTCCCCGCAGCTGGGATAGGGAGCAGGTAAGATGCCGCTGCCATTGGTGGAACGGGGAGAGAGTCTGAGTACCTGTGAGGTGCTGTAGAGTCCGCGTTGCCTCCTCTCCGCATCTTGGGGTAGAAGGGGATCGCTGGCATATGTCCATCCCGCACCGTCCTGGTCCTGGACGGTGCAGAAGATGGGATCAACCCCTGTGAAGGGGAAAGGTCACTACTAGTGACCTCATCTTCCTCCCGGCCCGCTCCGAGGAGGGGGCTGGGGATGGTATCAAAGGGAAAAGATTAATAAAAAAAACAACCGGGTACCTGAAAAGGTAAAAAGCACAGATCTGGGAACAGATCCAGGACCGCCTCCTACTGACACTAAGCTTAAACTGACAAGCTTAGTGCCAGTCGGTGGGTGTATACTTCTGAGGAGGAGCTTATTCTTTTTTTCTAGCATAGTGTCAGCCTCCTAGCAACAGCAACATACACCCATGGTTACCTGTGTCCCCCAATGAGGCGATAAAGAAAACTAGTTTTTGAATCACCTTATTTTGACAGCTATAATTTTTCCATATTTCTGCCGACAGAGTCATGTAAGTGCTTGTTTTTTGCGAGACAAGTTGACTTTTTTTATTGGCACCATTTTTGGGCACATGCCATTTTTTGATCGCTTTCTATTCTGATTTTTGGGAGACAGAATAAATAAAAACCAGCAATTGAGGAATTGTTTTTTGGGAGTTTTTTTATGCTGTTCACTGAATGGTAAAAACGATAAGACAACTCTATTCTTCAGGTCAGTACGATTACATAATTGTGGTATCGCTTTAATTTTTTATTGTTTTTTTGTGGAAGAAGAGTACTTTTTTAGCTATATAATTTTTACTTCCATTTGACTTTTTGATCACTTTTTATTCCATTTTTTGTTCAGCAGTATGATAAAAAAGCATTTTTTTGACACGGTTTAATTTTTTTTACAGTGTTCACTGAAGGGATTAAATACTGTAACAGTTTTATAGGTCGGGTAGTTCCGAACGCGGCAATGTCAAATGGGTCTACTTTTTTATTTTTGCTTTTACATAAATGTACATATTTATTGGTATAATATTTTTTTCATTTATTGTGATAAAAAAAATTAAAAAAATAACTTTTTAAAAAAATTTTTACATAGTCCCTCTATGAGACTTTAACTTTTATTAGTCTGATCACTGGTATGATGCATTGCAATGCTGGCGCACTGCAATGCATTATACCGGTCAGTGTTACACGGACAGAAGCCTCTTAAACCGTGCTCCTGGCATGATCTTAACAGGCTCCCGTAGCTGGCAGACCTAGAGGTCGTCATGACAAAGATCGGGCCCTTGCGATGATGCCGATTGGACAGGAGAGGGAGACCCTTCCCTCTCCTAGCCCCCTAAATGTTTTGATCTATATCGATTTTGGCATTTAGAGGGTTAAACAGCTGGCATGTGTGTCGGCACTGCTCCTGGCTGTGGATCACGTGAGCCGAACTCCCTGCGGTGATTGTGAGGGTACAGCTCTTGTACCCGCATGATCGCCATGATGTACCTAATACGTCAAAGGTCAGAAACCTCTACCCAACTATGACGTATAGGTACATCAAAGGTCGTGAAGGGGTTAACATTTCTATTGATGATCCGCTCTCCCCATCTGCCACTCATCTTTTATCTCGAACTTCCTCTCTCAGCCATTCACAGCTTACTAACGCATGAAGATGGGAATATTTTGGACTTGATCTTCTCCCTTCTTTGCTCAGTGCACTATTTTACTAACTCCCCTCTCCAGCTTTCTGAATATTAAGGCTATATTCACAAGTTGCATTTTTGCTGTGTTTTTTATGCAAATTTTAAGTGGCGTTTTACAGCAGCAGCAAAGTCTGAGATTTCAGAAATCTCATGTGCAAACGTTTTTTTTTTCCTGACTGATTTGGAAAACTGCTGCGTTTTTGTAAACTGTCCCTTCTTTTAGTTTTTTTTCACCCATAGAAAGCAATATGTACAGTAGTGTGCAAAATAATAGCAGTCCAATATGACTAACCAGATTAATCACTGTTTTTGGTATAAATTCTATTACCACATTTCAAACAATTTACCGGTTGGTGCAGTAGATTCTAAGAAAACCACCAGACTCAGCATCCATGATCTGCATGTTTTTGAGTCTGTGTATTTGAATAATTAATTGTAAGGTGGTGTGTTCAAAATAATAGCAGTGTGGAGTTCAATTAGTGAGGTAAATCATTCTGTGAAGAAACAGGTGTGAATCAGGTGGCCCTTATTTAAGGGTGAAGCTAGCACATGTTGTACATGCATTTCTCCTTGAAAGCCTGAGAAATATGGGTCGTTTGAGACATTGTTCAGAAGACCAGCGTACTTTGATTAATAAGTTGATTGGAAAGGGTAAAACTTATAAAGAAGTGCAGACAATGAAAATGATCTCCAATGCTTTAAAATGGAAAGCAAAACCAGAGAGACGTGGAAGAAAACGGAAGACTACCATTCGAATGGATCGAAGAGTGGCTAGAATGGCAAAGACTCGGTCAATGATCAGCTCCAGGATGATCAAAGACAGCTCAAGTTGACAGTGAAGTACTGTGACAGTTAGAAGACACCTGTGTGAAGCTAATCTCTTAGCAAGAAGTTCCCGCAAAGTCCCACTGTTAAATAAAAGACCTGTACTGAAGCGCATACAATTTGCCAAAGAACTGGCCTAAAGAGAAATGGATAAACATTTTGTGGACTCATGAAAGTAAAATTGTTCTTTTTGGGTCCAAGAGCCACAGACAGTTCGTCAGACGACCCCAAAACTCTGCATTTAAGCCATAGTACACTCTGAAGACAGTGAAGCATGGTGGTGCAAGCATCAAGATATGGGCATGTTTCTCTTACTGTGGTGCCAGACCTATTTACTACATACCAGAGATCATGGACCAGTTTACATATATTAAAATACTTGAAGAGGTCATGTTGCCTTATGCTGAAGAGGATATGCCCTTGGAATGGGTGTTTCAACAAGACAACAACCGTAAACACACCAGTAAATGAGAAAATCTTGGTTCCAGACCAACAAAATTGAGGTTATGGAGTGGCCAGCCCAATCCCCGGACCTTAATCCGATAGAACACTTGTGGGGGGACATAAAAAATGCCATTTGTGAGGCAAAGCCAACAAATGCAGAAAAATTGTGGGATGTAGTCAAAGCATCCTGGGCTGGAATAACAGGTGACAGTTGACAGGTGCCAGAAGTTGGTTGACTCTATGCAACATTGTTGTGAAGCCGTTCTAAAAAACTGTGGGTATACAACTAAATATTAGGTTAGTGATTCACAGGAATGCTAAATCCTCAAAAGAAAAAGAGTACATATTGTGAGTTAGAACAGCCCAATGTTCATTTTTTGTTATTTTCTGTAAAGTAGTTAAAAAGTCTATAGATTTCATGTTTTGAATTAGAAAACAGTGTGTAATGCTCCCAATGGAAAAACTAGTATAAAGATTTTGTGCTTAACTCATGTTTTTGAACACACTGATATTATTTTGAACACTACTGTAAGTGCAAAAATGTGAGGCAGTTGAATCAAGCTATTTTTATGCACTAAACTTTAGCAGCATGTATTAAAGACAAATGTACCCGACAATAACGCAGCAAAACCTGCTTTTTGTAAGCAGCTTCTTTAGGCTATGTTCACACATGTTGGTTTTTTTACTGCAGATTTTTATGCAAATTTTTCACCTGTGTTTTGCAGTACTAGCAAAGTCTATGAGAAACCAGAATTCTCTGTTCACACATCATGGTTTTTGGTTGTTGCGTATGTTGTGCCTTGGTTGGGTTTTTGGAAAATAGAGCATGTCACTTCTGTCAGAGTTTTTTCAGCGTTTTTTCACCCATAGGAAGTAAATGGCAAAATAGAATGGGGTTTCTTTTTTTTCACAGAACTTTACATGCATAAATAGAGACAGAAAGACAGTGAAGAAAAAACACTGAAAAAAAAGCACAAAAAACGCTGCATAACCTGCGTTTTTGACGCACCTGATGATCCCAACCCCATTTATAAGGCAAGAAATCCCAGTTATTAAACCTGACAGGGCACACCTGTGAAGTGAAAACCATTTCTGGTGACTACCTCTTGAAGCTCATCAAGAGAATGCCAAGAGTGTGCAAAGCAGTCATCAAAGCAAAAGGTGGCTACTTTGAAGAACCTAGAATATAAGACATAATTTCAGTTGTTTCACACTTTTTTGTTAAGTATATAATTCCACATGTGTTAATTCATAGTTTTGATGCCTTCAGTGTGAATGTACAATTTTCAGAGTCATGAAAATACAGAAAAATCTTTAAATGAGAAGGTACTTCTGTGTTTCACAGATGATCATCCTACAGATACATCAGTAAAAGTTAAGTCCTGTACAATTCTTTAAATTCCTGGGGATGCATATTGTTACCACAAAGTTTTATACTTTGTTAAATAAAGGCATTGGTCATTAAACGGGTGGACGAGAACTGCACTGCTAACTACAGTCCGGTCTCTAATCTTCCCTTCATCTCTAAACTCTTGGGAAGTTTGGTCCACTCCCGTCTAATCTGCTATCTCTCAGATAACTCTCTTCTCGACCCTTTACAATCCGGTTTCCGCTCCTCACACTCCACTGAAACTGCCCTCACTAAAGTCTCTAATGATCTACTAACAGCTAAATCTAATGTTCACTACTCCCTACTGTTTCTCCTGGATCTCTCTACCGCTTTTGACACTGTGGATCACCAGCTCCTCCTCACTAGGCCCTGCTCTATAGGCCTCAAGGACACCGCTCTCTCTTGGTACTCCTCCTATCAATCTGACCGCTCCTTCACGGTATCTTTTGCCGGATCTTCTTCCTCTAATCTTCCCCTTACTGTCGGGGTTCCACAAGGATCAGTCCTAGGCCCCCTCCTCTTCTCTCTATACACTGCCCCTATTGGACAAACCATCAGCAGATTTGGTTTCCAGTATCATCTCTATGCTGATGACACCCAATTATACACTTCTTCCCCTGACATCACCCCTACTCTAATAAAAAAATATCAGTGATTGCCTTTCTGCTGTCTCTAACATCATGTCCTCCCTATATCTGAAACTGAATCCCTCCAAAACTGAACTCTTTATTTGTCCTCCATCTACTAACCTACCTATACCTGACTTTTCAATTTCCTTAGCTGGCGCCCCATAACTCCCCAGCAGCAATCTCGCTGTCTTGGAGTCATATTTGACACACGACTTTCCTTTATTCCCCATATACAATCACTCACTCGCTCATGTCACCTGCACTTAAAAACATCTCCAGGATCCGACCTTTTCTCACCTTTGATACTGCAAAAACTCTTACGGTCGCTCTCATTCACTCTCATCTGGACTACTGCAACTCTCTTCTAATCGGTCTCCCTCTAAACAAACTCTCTCCTCTCAAATCCATCCTGAATGCAGCAGCCAGAGTTGTATTTCTATCAAGCCGCTTCACCAATGCCTCTACCCTGTGCCAGTCATTGCACTGGTTACTAGTGTTGAGCGAACATGCTCGACACTGCTCGGTACTCGCCCGAGCATCACGCTACTCGGGATGTTCGGCAAGCACCGAGCATTTCCGGGTTACTCGGGCGGGAGCTCGGGTCTCCGCCCTGCATGTTTGGCGCTCTTTACAGAGCCAATGAACATGCAGGGATTGCCAGCCAGTCACTGTAATGCTCCAGCCATGTTGGTTGTGGGCATTACAGTGATTGGCTGGCCGCACAGCGTCACCTCGAGTATTTAAAACCGGGCGCTTCCATCTTGGACACAGTCGCTCTGGATCAGACAGTGTAGGGACAGCGCTGCTGATTTAGGGAGAGATATAAACTGCAAAATAGTTAGTGTAGGGTCTGTAAAGGCTGCCAGATCAAACAAACAGTCCTTTTCAGGACTAATATCCATCCCAGATACCAGGCAGGCAGGCTGTATAGGAGACACAGTGGTTATACCAGCAAACGCTGCATTACAGTCCTGTGTGCTCCTGTTGCTGAAATTGCTGGACTTAGCACCAGGTGTCGGGGGCCAGGAAAAATCTTTTTTTTTTCATCTAAATCCTCCTATTTTTTTTCCTCCTTCACACTGTACAAATACCCGTCTTATTAACCTTTTGGTGTGTTTCTCTCCCCCCCCCCCCCCCCCCCAAAAAAAAGCGTGTCTCTGATTTTTCAGACACAAATATAACTGTTGAAAATAGTCTGGTGTAGGCTAGAGAAACAGAAGTGTTGTTTTGCACTTCCACAGTTCAAACCTCTGTATTATCCATTTTGGGCCATTTGTATCTAGAAAAAAAAAAAAAACAGTTTGAGTGTGTCGCTCACTGTTCAGCTGCAAATCTATATATTTAAAAAAGTCTGGTATACCCCAGTAAACAATAACTGTAGTTTTACCATCCCACGGTAAAAAATCTCTATTATTCAGCTTTTGGTATATTTTCCGTAAAGAAAAACAGTAGTGTCTCCTGACTGTTGTGACACAAAAATATATCTGTTGAAAATAGTCTTGTGTATGCCCGACATCCCAGTGTGATTTCGCAGTTCCATGGGTCAAATCGCTGTACTATCCAGTTTTGGGCCTTTGGTATCTAAAAAAAAAAAAGCAGTTTGAGTGTGTCGCTCACTGTTCAGCTGCAAGTATCTCTATTTAAAAAAGTGTGGTATACCCCAGTAAACAATAACTGTGGTTTTGCCATCCCACGGTAAAAAATCTGTATTATTCAGCTTTTGGAAGTTTTTTCCGTAAAGAAAAACAGTAGTGTCTCCTGACTGTTGTGACACAAAAATATATCTGTTGAAAATAGTCTTGTGTAGGCCCGACATCCCAGTGTGGTTTCGCAGTTCCACGGGTCAAATCGCTGTACTATCCAGTTTTGGGCCTTTGGTATCTAAAAAAAAAAGCAGTTTGAGTGTGTCGCTCACTGTTCAGCCGCAAATATCTCTATTTAAAAAAGTGTGGTATACCCCAGTAAACAATAACTGTGGTTTTCCTCTTCCACGGTTCTAATCTACTCTTTATTACCCTTTTTCCATTGATAGCTTACACTTGCACTATTTTACTTCATTTACAATGGGCAAGGCGCGTGGCAAGGGACGTGGAAGTGGACGTTCTGGTGATGGTTCGTGCAGAGGACGGGGCCGTGGCCAAGGTGAAAATGTGCCACAACCAACAGCCACATCTTCTCGCTCCCACTTCTTGACCGAATTACTAGGGAAGCACAGAACAACACCAGTATTGAGAACTGATCAGTGTGAACAGGTTATTAATTGGATAGCAGATAATACTTCCAGTTACCTGGGCACCACCACCTCCGGTCTGTCTTCCACACGGTCAACTCTTAGCAGCCGTGAGTCTCGACCACATACTCCTCCTCACCCTGATGCTCCTTCCTGCCACCATGCCGAGTGTCGTCAGACAGCAAGTGATCCCACACTTGGACACTCTGAAGAGCTGTTCACTGGTCCATTTCCATATTTGGGCCCCTCGCCTGATACGCTTGAAGTGGTAGAAGAGGAGATCCCATGTTGCGATGCCCAAATATTTGAACAGCCACGGCCACAGGAAGTCGACGTTGGCAATCTGTCACAAGAGGTGGACGATGACGAGACACAATTGCCAGGAAGTGAGGAGGAGGATTGTGGTGCGCAAGTGGAAGAGGAGGAGGTGGTGGATGATCTAGTAACTGACCCAACGTGGAAGGAGGACATGCAGAGTGAGGCCAGCAGCACACAGGAGGAGGGAGGCAGAGTACCCCAACAGGCAGGAAGAAGCAGTGTGGTGGCCGCAGACAGAAGGCAGGCAACCATTCCCCGTAACACCAACACGAGGGACGATGCCAGTACAAGCGGTAGGTCTTCCAGAGTCTGGAATTTTTTTAAAGACTCTGCTGATAACCCCAAAAAGGCCATATGTTCCACCTGCCATGCCAGCATCAGCAGGGGTGACAAAACTACCAGCCTGACCACCACCAACATGATCAGGCACATGGCAGCAAAGCACCCGACTTTGTGGGGCGAAACCCAGGGTCCACGACCAGTGTCAGCAGGTGTCACCACTGCTTCTTCCGCTGTTGTGCATGCAATAGAACCCCCTGTTGTGTGTGCAAGGCAATCCCCTGTCCACACTGCATGCAAAGATGCCCCCTCCTCTCAGTCTTCACTTGTTATGGCAGTTTCTCAAGAAACAGCATCAACGTCCACGTCCCACCGCAGCGTTCAATTGTCCATATCCTAGACCTTTGAACGAAAGCGGAAATTCGCAGCTAACGCCCCACAGGCCACAGTCCTAAATTCGCACATTTCACGACTGCTTGCGTTGGAAATGCTGCCTTTTAGGCTGATGGAGACGGAATCCTCCCGCAATCTTATGGCGGTGGCCGTCCCTCGGTACTCGGTCCCCAGCCGACACTATTTTGCCCGGTGTGCCATCCCCGCACTACACAAGCACGTGTCCCAAAGCATCTGACGTGCCCTCAACAACGCAGTTACTGGGAGAGTCCACCTGACAACGGACACGTGGACAAGTGCTTGTGGCCAGGGACGGTACATCTCTCTGACGGCACACTGGGTAAACATAGTGGAAGCCGGGACCCAGTCGGACCTTGGGACGGAACACATCCTCCCCACACCGAGGATTGCAGGCCCTATGTCAGTCAGAGTTGCCCCCACAGTGTACAGCTCCTGCGCATCCTCCTCCTCCTCCTCCTCCTCATGTTCAGCCTCCATTTCAGATATCACCACATCAGTTACAAGCTGGAAGCATTGCAGTACTGCCTCCGCCAAGCGGCAACAGGCTGTGCTGAAACTCCTAAGCTTAGGTGATAAACCTCACACTGCTTGTGAGTTGTGGACAGCTGTGAAAGAGCAGGCAGATCTGTGGCTGAGACCGCTGAACCTACATCCCGGCATGGTCGTGTGTGACAATGGCCGTAACCTGGTGGCGGCTCTGAGGCGAGGTGAGATCACACACATACCATGCCTGGCTCATGTGCTTAACCTCGTGGTTCAGCGGTTTCTTAAATCATACCCCGAGTTGCCAGATCTGCTCGTGAAAGTACGCCGCCTGTCAGCTCATTTTCGCAAGTCGGCTACAGCTTCCGCCGCCCTTGCTGTGTTGCAGCAGCGTTTGCAGCTTCCGGCACACCGACTGGAGTGTGATGTCCCCACACGTTGGAACTCTACCCTCCACATGTTGCAAAGGATTTGCGAGCAGAAGAGAGCAGTTGTGGAGTACCAGCGTTGTCAAAATGTTGGGTGACAGTCATTACTGGTTGGTGACACTTGTAGACCCCCGCTACAAGGAGAACTTTCACTCTCTTATTCCTGAGGTGGAGAGGTCTACAAAAATGGGGCAGTACCAGAAGGCACTTGCTGCAGAACTCTTAAAAAAATTCTCATCTGAACACGCTAGCGGCAGAGGTCACAGTTCGTTGCCCAATCAAGGCGTACAGGCGAGAGAGATGCAACTCCAATCCAGCAGAGGCAGGGGAACACTGTCAACTTTCTGGGACAGTTTTCTGACACCCGCCCAGCTTACAGGCCCTGAGGCGCGGGGTACTCTCACAAGGAGTGGAAAGTTTCAAAAGATGGTGAGGGAGTACCTTGCCGACCGTACCAGCGTCCTCCGTGATTCCTCTGTGCCTTTTAATTATTGGGTATCCAAGCTGGACACTTGGAATGAACTCGCTCTGTACGCCTTGGAGGTCCTGGCCTGCCTTGCCGCTAGCGTGTTATCGGAGCGTGTTTTTAGTGCCGCTGGGGGAATTATAACTGATAAGCGCACTCGCCTGTCAACTGACAATGCTGACAAGCTGACCCTTATCAAAATGAACAAGGGCTGGATTGGGCCAGACTTCTCATCACCACCAAATGACAGCAGAGTAACATAAAGTCAAATCCACTGTGTTATTTCGGGAGGTGTATTCACATGCACCGCTTCACACCCACACATGGGTATACGCTTCCTCGTTTCGGCTGTTTTATCTTCTTCTCCTTATCCTCAGCCTCCACCACCACTATACCACCAGGGTGCCAGCATTGCAAGTTCCTCCGTCCTTATTTTTGGCAGCTTTTGCTTGCAAGGCATAAGCAAATACTATGGGACACCTACTCCCCAATAATGGGACTTATGTTTGTAATATGCTGTACTGCATGGCTCTTGTAAGGGGCATTGCAAGTTGCTCCATCCTAATTTTTGGCAGCTTTTGCTTGGAAAGCATAAGCAAATACTATGGGACACCCACTCCCCAATAATGGGACTTATGTTTGTAATATGCTGTACTGCATGGCTCTTGTAAGGGGCATTGCAAGTTGCTCCGTCCTAATTTTTGACAGCTTTTGCTTGCAAGGCTTAAGCGAATACTATGGGACACCCAGGGGCGGAACTACCGCCCGTGCAGCCGGTTCATTGAACGGGGGCCCCGAGGGAGAGGGGGCCCCTCCAGCCTCCAGCAGGGCCGCCATCAGGGCATGACTGCCCTGACTCCAGTATGGGGCCCGGCCGGTAGGGGCCCCCTCGGGGGCCCCCCTCTTGTGCGTCTCTCTCCTCATGGGGCCCCCGGCCCCATGCTATGCGCCGGGTCCGGGACTTTTCAGCGCTGAGCTGCGCTGTTGCAGCAGCGCCTTCATGATTCCCCTGACTTCCGGTCATGTGACGGTGCCGTCACATGGCCGGAAGTCAGGAGAACCTGCTGTCAGCGATTTGGACGAGCGCCAGGATTCTGCAGGGATCGCATGGGGGTAAGTATAACAAGTTTTATTTTTTTTAAAATACAATTAACTAGGAGTGGAGAGATGGGAGATGCACATGTGTGTGTGTGTGGGGGGGAGATGGGAGATGCACATGTGTGTGTGTGGGGGGGGGGGAGATGGGAGATGCACATGTGTGTGGGGGGGGAGATGGGAGATGCACATGTGTGTGGGGGGGGGGATGGGAGATGCACATGTGTGTGGGGGGGGAGATGGGAGATGCACATGTGTGTGGGGGGGAGATGGGAGATGCACATGTGTGTGGGGGGGAGATGGGAGATGCACATGTGTGGGGGGGGAGATGGGAGATGGGAGATGCACATGTGTGTGGGGGGGAGATGGGAGATGCACATGTGTGTGGGGGGGAGATGGGAGATGCACATGTGTGTGGGGGGGAGATGGGAGATGCACATGTGTGGGGGGGGGAGATGGGAGATGCACATGTGTGTGGGGGGAGATGGGAGATGCACATGTGTGGGGGGGGAGATGGGAGATGCACATGTGTGGGGGGGGAGATGGGAGATGCACATGTGTGGGGGGGGAGATGGGAGATGCACATGTGTGGGGGGGAGATGGGAGATGCACATGTGTGGGGGGGGGAGATGGGAGATGCACATGTGGGGGGGGGGGTGAGAGAGGTGCACATGTGGGGGGGGGGTGAGAGAGGTGCACATGTGGGGGGGGGGATGAGAGAGGTGCACATGTGGTGGAGGGGGATGAGAGAGGTGCACATGTGGTGGAGGGGGATGAGAGAGGGGCACATGTGGGGGAGGGGGATGAGAGAGGGGCACATGTGGGGGAGGGGGTGAGAGATGTGCACATGGGGGGAATGAGAGCTGCACATGGGGGGGTTTGAGAGCTGCACATGGGGGAATTGGGAGTAGGGGGATAATGAGCTGCACATAACGAATGTGGGGTGGGGGAGAGTAAATGATAAATGATGATGGGGTGGGGAGAGCACGGACATGATATAATGAATTGGGGCAGGGGGTGCATGTAAATATTGAATGCGGGGAGCAGGAAGTATAGAGTAGGGGGCGTTGCGGATGCAGGAGTGTGACTGGTAACAAATTGGCGGAAAGAGTAGAGGTTCTAATTAAATTATATATTAAGTGCCTATTTACAGTTAATGGGGGCACAGTGGTGGATTACAATTTATATTTGGAATGGTAGGTTGCATAATAACTAACCATATATTGATGGTGGATGCACGTCTGTATTCAGCTGCGTAATGTAGAAGTTGGGGAATGTGCTCTAGATAACTGTGTTATTTTATGCAGAGACGAGTCCTGGCTGGAAGACGTGATGGCGGTCTGTGCTGGATGAAGGAGAAAAGCGAAGATGAAGGACTTCACCTAGAGACGTCACCGGTGAGTCAGTCTATTACATGTACACTGTGTATAATGTCACTGGTGATCACTGTATTACCTGTACACTGACACTATATACAGAGCTCCTGTGTATAATGTCACTGATGATCACTGTATTACCTGTACACTGACACTATATACAGAGCTCCTGTGTATAATTTCACTGGTGATCACTGTATTACCTGTACACTGACACTATATACAGAGCTCCTGTGTATAATGTCACTGGTGATCCCTGTGTTACCTGTACACTGACACTATATACAGAGCTCCTGTGTATAATGTCACTGATGATCACTGTATTACCTGTTCACTATATACAGAGCTCCTGTGTATAATGTCACTGGTGATCACTGTATTACCTGTACACTGACACTATATACAGAGCTCCTGTGTATAATTTCACTGGTGATCACTAGATTACCTGGACACTTACGTTATACATACCATGTATAGAGCTCCCGTGTATAATGACACTTATGGTAATATTAGTAATGTGGTGGTAATATTAGTAATGTAGTGGTAATATGTGGTCTGGTCATGGTGTGGCAGTTTTTCTCCCTTCTGTGTGGTATTATTCGGTCACTATGTTGTGGTAATATGTGGTCTGGTCATGGTGTGGCGGTATTCCCTGTATGTGGTATTATTGGTCATTTAAAAAAAAAATGTATATGACACATTCCCTTAAAGAAAACTAAATAAAAATATATCTAAAAAGAGTATTGGATATTTTAAGAAAATTATAATAGGTTAGAGTAGGGCCCGCCCAGAAGAGTCTACCTTATCGTGGTGGCGGCTTTAAAAATCTTTTGGCCAAAACAAAAGCTGATGGCTATGTATGTGGCGCCGTCACATGGCCGAACGTCAGGAGAACCTGGTGGCAGCGACGTGGACGAGCGCCAGGATTCTGCAGGGATTGCATGGGGGTAAGTATAACAAGTTTTATTTTTTTTAAATACAATTAATTAACTATGAGTGGGGGGGATGAGAGATGCACGGGGGGATGAGAGATGCACATGAGGGGGATGAGAGATGCACATGAGGGGGGTGAGAGATGCACATGGGGGGGTGAGAGATGCACATGGGGGGGTGAGAGATGCACATGGGGGGGTGAGAGATGCACATGGGGGGGTGAGAGATGCACATGGGGGGGTGAGAGATGCACATGGGGGGGATGAGAGATGCACATGGGGGGGATGAGAGATGCACATGGGGGGATGAGAGATGCACATGGGGGGGATGAGAGATGCACGGGGGGTGAGAGCTGCACATGGGTGGGATGAGAGCTGCACATGGGGGGGTGAGAGATGCACATGGGGGGTTATGTTTACATAACTTTGTTGCCTTATGAAGGGCAGGGGGGGCCCCCCAAAATTTCTTGCACAGGGGCCCACTACAGTCTGTGTCCGCCCCTGGGGACACCCACTCCCCAATAATGGGACTTATGTTTGTAATATGCTGTACTGCATGGCTCTTGTAAGGGGCATTGCAAGTTGCTCCGTCCTAATTTTTGGCAGCTTTTGCTTGCAAGGCATAAACAAATACTATGGGACACCCACTCCCCAATAATGGGACTTATGTTTGTAATATGCTGTACTGCATGGCTCTTGTAAGGGGCATTGCAAGTTGCTCCGTCCTAATTTTTGGCAGCTTTTGCTTGCAAGGCATAAGCAAATACTATGGGAGACCAACTCCCCAATAATGGGACTTATGTTTGTAATATGCTGTACTGCATGTGACGCGCCCCCTGGGCCGTGTGTACACGTGTGTGGGATACCCAGTACCGGGTCTCTGGGGTCTGTAGTCTCCGTGGCGGTGACCCGGTCCCGTGGCTTAGGCTGGTCAAACCAGTGGCAGTCTTTCTTAGGTTTTGAGGTTAATTGTCCGACTGCGCCACCCGTGGATTGCGGTCAGGGAGTACCACCGCTGCGAGGCAGACCGCTGAGGCTGGTGTTGTGTGCGCCGCAGAGAATGGGATAACTCCCCACTGGAGGAGTATAGCCTCAGGGCAGTGAGTGTGGATGATGGGGGCGATGGTGCACGAGCTTGCAGGAACGACTCAGAGTCTTTGCAGTGCAGTTCAGGGTCTTTAGTGATGATTATAAGGTAGACCCTCCCGGGAGTACTGGCTAGCATAAGAGGCCTGGTCAGTCTGTGAGCAAGCAGGAGTTCCCCTGGCCTGGTCTAGTTGTAGGCCTCCCCGTCTGTCTGAACTCTTCCTGGCTACCTTGCTGTAAGCGGGTAGAAGTAGCCCACGTCCCTGAGTGTACCGTGTAGTGCTCACCCGTATGGCTGGTGACTTGGGGCCTTCTGTTAGCCTCCGCTCCACGACGGCGGTGCTGGTCCCTTGCTTGTGACTGAGCCTCCGGGCTTCTATGGCCAGAGGACCTGAAATCCCCTGCCGGCTGGTTTCTGCTGCTGGATATATAAGTCCTCACAGCCTCGGACTCCTGTGTCCGGTTCCTATTGTCTTCTGCCAGGGCGAGCTCTGCTCAGCTTCCAGCCCCTGGTCCTTAGCTCCTAGCTCCTACAGAGCTCCTTGCTGTTACTTTCCCTTGCTCTCACTCTGACTCTGACTGTTCTCTGTTCTCTGACTCACTCAACCCCGCCCCAGATCCAGTTTATAAGGGCAGAATTCTCCCCTCCCAGGACTGGGGCAGGAGGATGTTGCATGTTTAAGGGATCCTGACCAGGAAACCTCCCACTTGCTCTCCGACGTAATATCTCTATTACTGTGGTGACCAGACCCCTGGGGTGCCACACATGGCTCTTGTAAGGGGCATTGCGGTTCCTCATAATTTTTGGAAAGCCTTCCATTCACTGCTTAGGCCAACAGTGCACAGGAGACCCAGTTGCTATAAATGGAAAAAAAGGTTTAGTTAACGCCCTCTGACCTCCATGTCATTTCCAAGGGGCATTGGAGTGCCTCGAAATTTTTGGTAGGCATTGCACTCACTGTATGCCCTATAACTGTGTAGCCGAACCGCTCCTTTTGTCACAGAAACATATCCTACAAGACATATCTGGTTGACTGGCCTGATATTGATGTGAATGGTCCCTGTTCCTCCTGCTCTTTCTCCTTTGCCACTACCTCATCCATCATTTATCACCTGAAGCTTTGTTTTAACAGGAGTCATAGAACTTGGATAGTAGCAGGAAAACATCCAGCAATCCTCGGAGGAGGTAGGATATGCGCCAAAACGCTGACCACCTCAGGCCTAGCCGCTACTACATACATGCTCTTGCATTACAACAAAACAAAGCAGATGCTAACTTCTATCATCCTCATCATGCTCCTCACCTTGGCACTCTCAACTCAACTGATGGAGAAGCCAGGGCCCACCGGAGGAGTCTGATAGTCCGGTGGGCTCGGCCAATGCTGCCCTAAAGCAGGCCAGGCTAAGAAAAGTGTGGGAAAGGTTACCGGGACAAATAGGGGTGGCTGGGGACCGAGTATGGACACCCGGCCACCCCCTGGAGGCTGGGGAGCAAGCGGGGAAACCCGGCCACCAGGCGGCTGGGGACTGAGTATGGATACCAGGCCGCCGACACAGCCATGGCGTGGTGGCCAGATTCCGCCTCCACATGCCTAAAAGGCCCAATTTAAAGTGCAAGCAAGCAAGCAGTATGGTAATGCAGCCTGGGGGTGGGTGGGTGGCAGGCTGCATACTTGCGCTTGCATTGCAAGGAATGGGAGAGGTACAATTGAACACTGCCCTGGGACAAGGACTTGAATGGGGATAGTTGCAAGTCTGCAACGACAGGTGCAAGGTGGGAGGCATCTTCGCATGTACCATGAACAGGGGTTTGGCATGCACACACTACAGCGGAATAGGCTCTCCTTCCCATTAAATGCACTGGGGAGGGCACAGGTAATGCTTTGGTATACGCGCTTAATCTTATGTATAAGGCACACCAGGACAAATAGGGGCGGCTGGGGACTGAGTATGGATACCTCGCTGCCGAAGCAGCCATGAGGTAGTGGCCAGCTTCGGCCTCCTCCAAACTAAAAGGCCCCATTTCAAGTGCAAGCTAGCAGTATGGAATTGCAGTCTGGGGGTGGGTGGGTGGCAGGCTGCACACTTACACTTGCATTAAAAGAAAACATAGCAGATGCTAACTTCTGTCATCATCATCATGCTCCTCACCTTGGCACTCTCAACTCCACCGATGGAGAAGTCAGGGCCCACCGGAGGAGTCTGGTTCTCTGGTTGGCTCGTCCAATGCTGCCTAAAGCAGGCCGGGCTAAGAAAAGTGTGTGGGGGGATGTTCCAAGGAGAAATAGGGGCGGCTGGGGACCGTTTATGGACACCCGGCTGCCCCCAGGCGGCTGGGGACCGTGTGTGGACACCCGGCCGCGGGGCGGCTGGGGACCGAGTATGGACACCCGGCTGCCGGGCGGCTGGGGACTGAGTATGGATTCCACGCCGCCAACACAGCCATGACGTGGTGGCCAGATTCCGCCTCCACATGCCTAAAAAGCCCAATTTCAAGTTCAAGCAAGCAGTATATTATTACAGCCTGTGAGTGGGTGGCAGGCTGCATACTTGCGCTTGTATTGCAAGGAATGGGGGAGGTACAATTGAACACTGCCCTGGGACTAGAACTTGCATGGGGATAGTTGCAAGTCTGCATCTTCTGATGCGGCAAGGATCACTTATGATGGGCACACTTTTAGACAGTGACCTGGGAGTCAGAGATGCTTCCAGGGGTCTTCCCCATGCTGTTCCCATGTCTTTTCAGCACTTTATGCATGTGTCACACAGCACATGGCCAGATAAGGTTGTAAAATGTTAAAATGACATTTCCCGGTGAATGCATTTGTCATAGTTGAAAGCAATACAAAAGTGCAAAAACGCATAAAAAATGCTACTTGTGAACATAGTCGAAGGTGTGGAGGAGTATTTTTGTTTTTGGTCATTTATTTTAACTTAAACACAAGTCTTTTCCCTGGAAAGGATGTTCCTTAACATATTTCACAGGAAAAAAGTTTCACTTTCGCTTTTGAACGTTTTATTGTGAGCCCGTAAAAGTGGCTTAATACCTCTGACCACGTTGTTGACAGCAGTGACCTGGGGGTCAGAAATGCTTCCTGGGGCGATCCCCATGCTGTCCCCATGTCATTTGAGCACTGTCACTATCGTTTTGGGCACTTGTTAGGCTTTTAAAAGACTGCCGGGGGTGCCACCGCAAAAATGCTCCAGTCTCCCATAGACTAACATTGGGCTCGTTGCTCGGGTCGAGCACCCGAGTATCACGGCGAGCTCGGCCCGAGCTTCAAGCACCCGAGAATTTTAGTGCTCGCTCAACACTACTGGTTACCCATTCACCACAGAATACAATACAAACATCTCTCTCACCCACAAAGCTCTCCACAGTTCTGAACCGCCCTACATCTCATCCCTCATTTCTGTCTATTACCCCTCCAGTGCCCTCCGTTCTGCAACTGATCTAAGACTAACATCCTCCTTAATCCGAACTTCACACCTCCGCCTCCAAGACTTCTCTCGTGCAGCGCCAGTTATCTGGAATGCACCGCCCCAAACGATCCGACTAATATCGAGCCCCCATGTCTTCAAACGTGCTTTAAAAACACATCTGTTTAGACAAGCCTACCACCTCAACTCACTAACCCAACTCTCTCCTGTTCCCTCCTAAATGTTAATCTTAATCTGCCCCTGCATATTCATCTGTCTCCACATCCTCCATGCACCCAATAGCACTCGGTAACTGCCCTCAGACAGATATTGGCTGATGACCGTGTTCTACCTATTGTGTCCGCCTATTTCCATATAGATTGTAAGCTTGTGAGGTGGGCCCTCACTCCTCCTGTAACTGTTGAAATGTGATACATTGTATTGTTTTTATTGTCTGTACATGTCCCTACTTAATTGTAAAGTGCTGCGGAATATGTTGGCGCTATATAAATAAAAATTATTATTATATTATTATTAAAGTAAGTTATCACCCAGCCACAGCTTAGGTGATAACTTGCTGATCGGTGGATGTCCCTCCGCTGGGACCTGCAAAAGTTGTTAGAACAAATAATTTTCATACCCGACGGGGCACTTTTATCCCTGTTACAAAATGAAGAGGTAGGTCAGATGCCAGACCACCGCTCCATTTCTGCCCTATGGGTTTGCCAGAGAAAGCTGAAGCAGTGCTCGACAGCCATATTGGGAATGAGTGGAGCAGCGGTCAAGCCTGTTCACTGCCGCTCCATTTTAACGGGGATGAAGGTTCACTGTTTTGCCGATTGGTGCGGGTTGGACCCCCATGACCAATACGATATCAGGTATACGCTTTTTTTTTTACCAGTCAGCCTATTTAAATGGGTTGTCCAGGTTTTCAAAATATAAGTGAATTGAGCGAGGCCGCACACGTTTAGTCGGAATGTGGCCGAGAGTCTGCATGCCACATACGAGCAGTCACATGACTGATCGGTCTCGCTGCTGGCACCGGAGACTCCTGAGTGACTGCAGACTTTTGTGATAAACCTGGACAACCCTTTTAAGGCCCGAGGTGCATGTAGGGTGAAGGAGTTAATTCGTATTTCCAAAATATATAATTTGCCTTTGAATCTATGGATATGCTCTCCATGTTATGTTGAAGGGTTGTGCAGCGTTAGGAAAACATGCTTCCTTGTAAAAGTAGGGCCACACCTGTCCATGGACTGTACCTGTACTTGGAATTTTCAGCTCTGTTCATGGGAATAGGCCTGATCTGCAATACCCCACAAGATGCCGACAGGCGGCAGGTACTGTGCTTAGGAGAAAAAAAAAAAAGTTAGGCTGTGTGCCCACGATGCGTTTTTTAAGCGTTTCCGCTCGGCAAAAATGCTGCAGAAACGCTTAAAAAACACATGGTAGCAGGCCTGCCATGTTCCCCAATGATAATCCGCATGTGCTGTGCACATGCTGCGGAAATTTCCGCTGGGGATTATCATTGCGGAAAAAAACACAGCACTACCAATTATTTTGCGCAAGCGCTGCGTTTTCACCGCCATTGACTTGCATTAGAACGCATGGATTACGCATCACTGGATCTGTACATGCCACAAATATAATAAAGCTGTGTCTGAGAGCAAGGGGGAGGTTCTCTGGTCAGGGGAACATTAGCATGCAATACCTCCTGTCTCAGGCCAGTAGGGGGAGCAGGCTGCCCCTATAAAAGCTGGAACTGGGGGCAGGGTTAGAGAGAACTGGACGAGCTGTGTCTGGTTTGAGAGGTGTCCCAGAGCAGTGAGGGACAGTTGTATTGCACCCTAAGAGGACGTGTGGCAGTAGGAGAGCCACAAGCCAGGGACAAGAGGTGAAGTGCGCCTGTCCTGGCAGACAAAGAACCCAATTTTCCAGACCTTGGCGTCTGAGGCTGTGAGGACTCCACGTCCTACAGCAGATAACCAGTCCGCAGGGGACTGTATGTTCCTTGGCCTAAGAAGCCCGGAGGTTCCGCCACACCAGAAGGGACCAGCAAAGCCGTACCAGGCCGGGAATAGAAAGGGACCCAAGTTGCAGGCCAAACGGGCGAGAAGACACGGTGAGCTCGGGAACGTGGGCTGTTACCCTATAAGGAGGAAATAGCCAGAAGGAGCGAAGAGAGCACGGTAGGCCTACACCCTCACCCTGACCAGGGCCAATTTCCCGTTTGCTCTCAGACGTCCAGGCCCCCCCCTCCTAGCCGGGCCTGTTTGTGGGTCAGTTCACCTGTTCTAGTAAAGACCCTGGACTTCAACCTGTTGTCTGTGTGCTCCTTGCTCCTCCAGCCTAACGGCGCTGGGACGCCCTACACCATCACCCCCATCTTCTACTATACTGCCCTGGGGCCGCACTCTTCCCGTGGGGAGTCACACTACCCCAGCTGCATACACCATCAGCCCCAGCGGTCTGCCTCGCAGCGGCGGTTCGCACTGACCGCAATCCACGGGTGGCGTAGTCGGACATAACCAACAGCGCATGGCAGACTACCAATGGTCTGACCGCCCTGAGCCACGGAACCGGGTCGACACTACTACCCCCATCGTCTCCCTATTGCCCGGCTCCGAGTGCCCCACGGCCCAGGGGGCGAGTCAGCTTTGGCGTAGTCGGCAGGATAGTAACAAACCCACCACAAACGGGTATTGCATGCCTGAAAAAGACTGTACACGTACCTGAGGAGGAGGTTTCCCGCCGTCCGGAGCCTTTTCCCGCCATTTTCAGCCGTCCCCCGCCATCTTCTGTCGGTTCCCACCATCTTCAGCCGTTTTCCCGCCATCGGACGCCATCTTCTGGACGCCGTGTGGGAAGAAGAGGGGCGTGGACGTCCAAACCGCGCGAGACTCGAAGCTCCGCCCCACGCACCGACGCTGCGCAAGGTCCTGGAAGGGAGAGAGAGCGACGCTGATGTCACCAGGACGCGACGCAAGGTCCTCGTCCGGAGCAGCATCAGCGGAGCCGCGGCCTACAGAAGAGGATCGTCGGAAGGTAGGCCACGCTTAACTAGGGGGGAGGAAGATGTCGGACAAAGAGGCGCCCACTACCACCAGTGCAGCTGCAGCAGCGGTGATGCCATTTTCCCTGCCTTACATCCCTGGAGCGGCCTGGCTGCCTAAGTATTCAGGGGAGCCCCATGCCCTAACTGACTATAAGGAAAGGTTGTACAGTTTATTTCAAGTTTACCCCCTGACAGAGGAACAGAAGATTAGCATACTGACAGGGCAGTTAACTGGCGCAGCCCAGCGGGAGGTAAAGTCATGGCCCGCTGAGGAGAAAAGAACTGTGAAGGGTATTCTGGCCCGGCTACGGGGTACCTTTGACACACGTACCTCCGCTGAAATTAAAATGAGGTTCTATGGATGTAAGCAGCGGACACAGGACAGCATCAGAGACTATGCCCTAAATTGGCAGGAAGCCTTGAGAGCCATCAAACAAGCTGACCCTGGCAGCGTGCAGGATACGGATAAGCTACTAACAGAACAGTTCATAGAAGGTCTGCTGTCTAGCGCCCACAGGACCCAGCTGTGCCTCATGTTCTTTCAGAACCCTGATCTGACCTTTGCCCAATTCAAGGACAGGGCCATAAGGGTGCTCCGTGAACCCGCAACAAGTGGCGCTATAAACCCCCAGCGCCCTGCTCTCACCTAGAACCAGGAGGCAGCGCCCTCCTCTATGGACTCTGTGGGGGCCGATGCACAGGCCCTGAACCAAGCCCCGTCGAAAGATCTGCACCACCAAGTCCAGGAGCTGACCAGGAGCGTCGCGGCATTGACCAGGACCGTCCAGGCGTTACAAGTGGACCCGTCAAGACCCATCGAGTTGGCTTCAAGTCCGGAGGATGTCCAGTGGCGTCGACAGAGGAGGACCCCGTCGTTCCGAGGGAGGCCTACAGACCGCTACGCAGAGGATGGACAGCCCATTTGCCGTCGATGCAACCAGCCCGGACACACTTCCAGGTACTGTAATTTAAACGGGTCCAACCTGGGGCAGAGGGCCAACCCCCAGGCATAAGATCACCAGGCCCTTACAATTGGTGTAATAAGTACGTTAGGGGGCGCCCGGTTTTACCCGTGGTGCTGGACGGTATCCCCATGAGCGCCTTGCTGGATACCGGGTTGCAAGTAACCACTATCCCTTATGTACTTTTTAAGCAGTATTGGACTGATGCTGATATAACACGGTATCCAGACAGTGACTTGAGCATCATCGCCAGTAATGGCTTGCCCGTGCCGCAGATGGGGTTCAAAGAGATGACCATTAAGATTGGTAAAGTTGAACTGCCGGCACAGGGAGTGATTATTGTGGACATTGACCGTCGTGAAAGTCACCCTAAAATAACTGTTTGTACTAACGTGATTGAAAATTGTCTTTCAGAGGTAATTGTAATTCTACAACAGGTGGCGGTGAATGCTAGTTCCAGCCAACAGAGAGTCCTCAACAAGGAGATAAAAGCCCTGATGAGACGGCAGCAGGTAGAACTGTCTGGTGGTGAGATCGGTAGTGTAAGACTGAGTGACCCATTCCCCATTTCCATGCCTCCCAAAAGTGAAATGATGATCTGGTGTCGGACTGCAATCGGGTTGAGAGGTAGAGACTACCAAGCCATGGTAGAACCCATGTACTCAGACAGCAGGCCCACCATTTTGACAGCCCGGGGGGTGGTTGATGTCCGTCATGGGAGGGTGCCCGTCCGCATCCTCAACATTGGGGAGAGGGAAGTACACTTACCCAGGTACGCTACACTCGCCAAACTGTTTGTCGTCGAACACAAAGCTATCACGGCCGTGGAACCCTTGCCTCCATCTCCACAGGCGGAGGGTAATGGCTCCCAGAAACAAAAGGAGGACTGGTGCCAGAAACTCCATGTGGGTGCTGACTCCACTCCCCTGCACCAAAAACAAGGAGTCTACTGGGTGGTACAGGAGTACGAGAGAGTCTTTAGTAAGCACCCGCTGGACTTCGGCAGAGTAAAAGGGATAGAACACCACATCCCCACAGGGAGCCACCCACCAATAAAAGAGAGACCCAGGCCTGTACCCCCTGCACATTATCAGAACGCCAAGGGTATGCTGCGGGAAATGAAAGAAGCTGGGGTCATTAGAGATAGCTGTAGCCCCTGGGCAGCCCCCCTGGTTCTGGTAAAAAAGAAAGACGGCACCATGAGAATGTGCGTGGACTATAGACAAATCAACCGTATCACCCACAAAGACGCATATCCGCTGCCTAGAATAGAGGAGTCTTTAGCCGCACTAAAATCAGCTAACTTCTTTTCTACTTTGGACCTTACTAGCGGGTACTGGCAGGTTCCTGTGGCAGAGGCTGACAAGGAGAAGACCGCCTTCACCACCCCGATGGGACTGAGCGAGTTCAACTGTATGCCCTTCGGGCTCTGCAACGCACCAGGGACGTTCCAGAGGCTGATGGAATGCTGTCTAGGGCACCGAATCTTCGAGACGGTCCTCCTTTACCTGGACGACGTGATCGTCTGTTCGAAGACTTACGAGGACCATCTAAAGCACCTGGCCGAGGTGTTTGAAGCCCTGGCAGGCTATGGCCTGAAGGTGAAACCATCAAAGTGTCACCTGTTGAAACCGAAGGTCAAGTACCTAGGGCACGTGGTAAGTGCGGAAGGAGTAGCCCTCGACCCTGACAAGGTCACGGCAATCAAGAGCTGGCCAAGCCCTTCGAACATCAAGAAAGTGAGGCAATTCCTCGGGTTGGTAGGCTACTACCGAAGGTTCATCCCCGGGTTCACTAAGATGGCAGCTCCTATGCAGGACCTCCTGATAGGACAGTCTAAGTCCAGAAGCCAAAAGCCACCCTTCAAGTGGGATAAACCGGAAGAGGAGTCCTTCCGCCAGTTGAAGATGGCCCTCACAGGGGATGAGATCCTGGCCTACCCTGATTATGGCCAGCCTTTTATTCTCCACACAGACGCCAGTAATGTGGGACTGGGAGCCGTACTGTCACAAAACCAACAGGGCAGAGAAAGGGTGATCGCGTACGCCAGCCGGAAGCTGAGGCCCACCGAGAGGAACCCGGAGAATTACAGCTCCTTCAAGCTAGAATTCTTGGCGGTGGTGTGGGCCGTAACGGAACGCTTCAAGCATTACCTGGCCTCCGCACAGTTCACTGTGTATACGGATAACAACCCGTTAACACACCTAGACAGTGCAAGACTTGGTGCCCTGGAACAGCGGTGGATGGCCGGTCTCTCCAATTATGACTTCGTGATCAAGTACCGGGCAGGCAAAACCAATGCCAACGCTGATGCTCTTTCGAGAATGCCTCACTTACCTGAAGGGGACGAAGACCCAGAAGAGCTGGAGGAGGTAGAACTGGTCGCGTTTCACCGGTATGGAGCCGCTCAATACTCCACCGTGTGAAGGAGGAGGATTTAACAACCGTTATGATCAATCCCCTACCTCACCACAGCTGGGCCGAGACCCAAGATAGTGACCCTGCAATCCGCCTGGTGAAAGATCTGCTGACCCAGGAAGACGCCCGCTTAGGTCCGGATGCTCCAGAGGAAGCCAAGCAGCTATGGAAAGAGAAGAGTAAGCTGTTCCTCTATGAAGGCAAGCTGTGCAGACGACTTGTCAACCACCGGACACACGAGCTGACCTGGCAAGTCGTGGTCCCAAGGTGGGATGCAGCTATGGTCCTGGGGGCTTACCATGACAGAGCGGGGCACTTCGGTTGGAAGAAACTGGAGTTCCTGCTAAGAGGACGGTTCTTTTGGGTCGGCATGAGAGGGGCTGTAGAGAAGTGGTGCAGGGACTGTGGCCCTTGTAACTTAAGGAGAAAAGACCGCACCAGCCAGAAGGCACCCTTGAAGCCCATCGTCACCCAGCAGCCTCTTGAGCTGGTAGCTCTGGATCACGTCAAATTGGCTCCATGCCGGTCGGGATACATCTACGCCCTGACAATCGTGGACCACTATTCCCGTTTTCTAGTGGTGGTCCCGGTAAAAGACTTGACAGCTCAAACGGCGGCCAGAGCCTTCCAGCAATATTTCTGCCGCCCACACGAGTATCCAGAACAAGTTCTGACAGACCAGGGTCCAGCGTTCGAGGCCGAAATCTTCCAAGAGTTCTTCAACCTCTATGGCTGTAAGAAGATTCGGACAACGCCTTACCACCCACAAACCAACGGGATGTGTGAGAAAATGAACAATATAGTCATTGATCTCCTGAAGACGTTGCCCCTGGAGGAACGCAGCCTGTGGCCAGAAAAACTGCCGGACCTGATAGACTTATACAACCATATCCCGGTGAATGCTACAAACTGCACCCCGGCTTACCTGATGCGAGCCAGACCAGGTAAGCTGCCCGTAGATCTGGAGATGGGAGTCCTAACACCTGAGGTCACCTCCCCGGATGCGGACTGGGATACGGAGAGGCGACTGCCGTACAAGAAGGTACAGGAGAGTGTGGAGAAGAGCCTGGCCCAGGTGAGAGAAAGGCAAGAAAGACTCTTCAACCAACATGCCCCTGCTGGTCCCCTAGAACCTGGTGAGCAGGTCCTGAAGCGAAAGAGAAGGCTACATAAGTTGGACGACCAGTGGGAAAGGGAACCCTACACCGTACTGCAGTCTGATCACGACAACTCGAAGGTGTGCGTGATCACCAAGGATGGAGGAGAAACCACTAGTACCGTCTCCAGAGACTACCTAAAAAGGTGCCCCGAGCAACTCCGTAGTGCAGAAGAGGATCAAAGTGACCTTGAACCCGCAGAGGACAAGGAAGAAATGATCAGCACCGTTCTCGGAGAGTTTCCTCAGTCCTGGACTCGAATAAACGATGCCATAGTGGTACCCGTCCTGCATTTCCTGCAACCGGCTCAGCAACAACCTACACCAGAGCCGGAAGGTGAAGAAGAGCAAGCAGTTCCAGAGGCAGAAAAGCCTGTACCAGCAACCCAGGAGAGTCAACCCTCTGCTGACAGTGAGCCTGCCATGCCTGCGGTGAGCCAAAGGACCCGTAGACAGCTGCCTGCCCTACCTGTACACCAAGCTGGTAGCTCTACCCCTAACGCTAGTGGGGAAAGCCAGGTCGGTCCACCACCAGACAGTGGGTTACGCAGGTCAACCAGGAGCACAAAGGGGCAGATACCCGCTCGCTGGAGAATATAGGGTGCACTAAAATTGTAAATAACCCTGTTGCCAAGTGTTGAAATGTTTGCAAAGTTACATGCAAGATTGGTAATTCTGTGTTTCAGTTTCTTACAGTTACCGTACGGACTCAAAGGTTATGGACTTTTAATAACCGGGACTTTGTATGGACTGCGTTCGGAGCCTGACCAAGGAATGAACTAAGACTGTGAAGGACTTGGGGTAGGACAGACCCCCACCTGGTTAAGGCTCCCCGTTGTGTTGGTGATATGGACACCCTTTCACAGACCACACTGTGACCTTAAGAACTCAATCTGTGCGTCACTTTCCTGATAATGTTTTATGGTCATGCATATTGTCTTTGTTTATTGTTTAGTCCCGGAGTACTAAATTTTACTAGGGGGGAATGTGTCACCCTGGCCTGGATGCCACAAATATAATAAAGCTGTGTCTGAGAGCAAGGGGGAGGTTCTCTGGTCAGGGGAACATTAGCATGCAATACCTCCTGTCTCAGGCCAGTAGGGGGAGCAGGCTGCCCCTATAAAAGCTGGAACTGGGGGCAGGGTTAGAGAGAACTGGACGAGCTGTCTCTGGATTGAGAGGTGTCCCAGAGCAGTGAGGGACAGTTGTATTGCACCCTAAGAGGACGTGTGGCAGTAGGAGAGCCACAAGCCAGGGACAATAGGTGAAGTGCGCCTGTCCTGGCAGACAAAGAACCCAATTTACCAGACTTTGGCGTCTGAGGCTGTGAGGACTCCACATCCTACAGCAGATAACCAGTCCGCAGGGGACTGTATGTTCCTTGGCCTAAGAAGCCCGGAGGTTCCGCCACACCAGAAGGGACCAGCAAAGCCGTACCAGGCCGGGAATAGAAAGGGACCCAAGTTGCAGGCCATACGGGCGAGAAGACACGGTGAGCTCGGGAACGTGGGCTGTTACCCTATAAGGAGGAAATAGCCAGAAGGAGCGCAGAGAGCACGGTAGGCCTACACCCTCACCCTGACCAGGGCCAATTTCCCATTTGCTCTCAGACGTCCAGGCCCCCCCCCTCCTAGCCGGGCCTGTTTGTGGGTCAGTTCACCTGTTCTAGTAAAGACCCTGGACTTCAACCTGTTGTCTGTGTGCTCCTTGCTCCTCCAGCACTAACGGCGCTGGGACGCCCTACACCATCACCACCATCTTCTACTATACTGCCCTGGGGCCGCACTGTTCCCGTGGGGAGTCACACTACCCCAGCTGCATACATCATCACCCCCAGCGGTCTGCCTCGCAGCGGCGGTTCGCACTGACCGCAATCCACGGGTGGCGTAGTCGGACATAACCAACAGCGCATGGCAGACTACCAATGGTCTGACCACCCTGAGCCACGGAACCGGGTCGCCACTACTACCCCAATCGTCTCCCTATTGCCCGGCTCCGAGTGCCCCACGGCCCAGGGGGCGAGTCACATGCGTTTCAATGTGCGGATGGTACCCGGATGTGGAGGACAGGAGACTCTCCTCCGGACCCGGGTACAAGAATAAAATAAAAAATAAATATTATATTTACCTTCTGATGGCCCACGGTCTCCTTGTCTTCACTTGCCAGCAGATCGCGGTAAACTGAAGGACCTGCGCTGATGTCATAGTCATGTGACGGCAGGTACTTCAGTGTAGTGTACCGCGAGCTGCCGGCAAGCCAGGAGAGAGCGAAGCAAGACTCCGGGGGCCATCGGAAGGTAAGTATAGATTTATTTTTTGTCATTCTTTGGGGTCACACTATATAAATCCATGCCGTTTGCATGGATTTATATAGTGTGACTAAGTTGTCAAGCACTTTCCAAGTGATGCTAAAATCACTTGGAAAGCGCTTGTCAACCCGCATGTGGAAATGCAAGTGAAGAACGCTTCACATCCGCATGTCCCTGGCAGGAAAACGCATGTACAATCCGCATGTACAATCTGCATGTACAATCCACATGTACAATCCGCATGCGTTTTTTCTGCCAGGGAGATGCAGAAACGCTCAGGAAAAAATCCGGAGCATTTCTGCATCATGGCCACATAGCCTTATTCAGACACTGTATGTTTCCTTGTAAACACATAGGAAACTGCACCCATCACACTATTGAAGAGTTAGGCCTGGCCATTATATACAACTTTTGCAAGTACAACATTAATATTCAAATTCCTCTCTTCCCCAATTCCTGTAGGGCTTTACAGGGTCCTTATCTTATATCAGCAGTCCCTTTTCCTTACACTAAATGTTGTATCATTCATATACCACACTCCATTACTAGAGGGCGCCAGAGTCCACTAGAAAAAGATTTTTGTAGTTTGTAATACCAGTGGATCCCTTTCAGTTGCTGCAGTTGCACCAGTGTAGGCTTCCAGCAAACCCATACCTTATATTATGGAGTATATTTATTGCTGATTGAAAGGGGCTGTCCAATGCCTACACTGTGTTCCAAATTATTATGCAAATAATATTTTCTCAGATTTTCCCAAATTACCTATATGAATTGCAGTCATTGTAATTTTCCAGTCAAATAACTATTAGAGTACAGTTGAAAGGTTTTTGTACAAACTGTCTATGATAACAGTATATTTTTAAAAAAATAAAAACTCAAACTGCACTCAAAATGCACGTTCCAAATTATTATGCACAGCAGAGTTTCCAACCTTTTCATTTTAATAAAGAACAAAAAAATGGTCATTTTTGAAATTATAAGCATTAGCAGGTTATTACAAACTGAAATCAAACAGTTTTCAACTCAAAACTTTATTCTAGGTGATGTTACATTTGCACATAGGACCGCTTGTTCGAAAGGAGCTTCTGAACTCTCTCGTCCATTGAATTTGTCAGGTTTTGGATGGTTTCTGCTTCAATTGTTTTGCATGAGGACAGAATACCCTCCCAGAGCTGTTGCTTAGATGTGAACTGCCTCCCGCCATCATAGACACTCCTTTTGATGATGCTCCAGAGGTTCTCAATGGGGTTGAGGTCAGGGGAGCATGGGGGCCACACCATAAAAGGATGCATGAAATGATCTCTATGGTCCAGATAGATGGAGTGGAGGATGGCTGGTTGATGGACACCCCATGCAAACTCGGCTACGGCGCTAACAAGGAGGAGGTGGAGTAATGTTTTGGGCTGGAATCATGGGGAGAGAGATTGTCGGCCCTTTTAGGATCCCTGAAGGGGTAAAGATGAACTCCATAATGTAAGTTGAGTTTCTCAAACAGCACTTCCTTCCATGGTTCAAGAAGAAGAACCGTGCATTCCGCAGCAAGATCATTTTCATGCATGATAATGCCCCATCTCATGCTGCACATAACACATCTGCATCTCTGGCTGCTATGGGCATAAAAGGGGACAAACTTATGGTGTGACCCCCATGCTCCCCTGACCTCAACCCCATTGAGAACCTCTGGAGCATCATCAAAAGGAGTGTCTATGATGGCGGGAGGCAGTTCACATCTAAGCAACAGCTCTGGGAGGGTATTCTGTCCTCATGCAAAACAATTGAAGCAGAAACCATCCAAAACCTGACAAATTCAATGGACGAGAGAGTTCAGAAGCTCCTTTCGAACAAGCGGTCCTATGTGCAAATGTAACATCACCTAGAATAAAGTTTTGAGTTGAAAACTGTTTGATTTCAGTTTGTAATAACCTGCTAATGCTTATAATTTCAAAAATGACCATTTTTTTGTTCTTTATTAAAATGAAAAGGTTGAAAACTCTGCTGTGCATAATAATTTGGAACATGCATTTTGAGTGCAGTTTGAGTTTTTTATTTTTTTAAAAATATACTGTTATCATAGGCAGTTTGTACAAAAACCTTTCAGTTGTACTCTAATAGTTATTTGACTGGAAAATTACAATGACTGCAATTCATATAGGTAATTTGGGAAAATCTGAGAAAATATTATTTGCATAATAATTTGGAACACAGTGTATATTGCACTGTATAAATATCTATATTTGAGCACTCACCACTTTTGGAATTTACTGTGTTATAAAATTCCCTAGCATTCTCCCTATGCAGCTATTCACTATATCTGTCAATTTTTCTCCGTAATACAGGTCACGTTTCATTTTAGGGGAGTCTCAAATGTGACGCCACAGGAGGATGGCCGTGCAGTCCCTTTTCCACAGCTTCTTTCATTCCTCTCCATGAAACAGGTCATCATCAGGGGAGGGGGGGGCACAGCAGTCGCTTACCACAGCTTTGTCCCTGACGTTTTCCTGATGATGCCCTGTTTCAGGGAGGGTGATGGAGAAGTGAACGCAACTTCAGTAGCAGCCACCACACTTCTGTCCCCGCCGCCACAGTTCCTGTTTAAATAGGCGGATTATAATGAGCGCAATCTGGGCTACCTCCCCGCCCTTGGCCAGATTGCCCTCATTATAATATGTGTGGCGGCGCCAATATGGCAGACACCGGCAGACAGAGGCAGGGGGGGCCCCCGGACCGCTCCCCCAGCAGCGGCGCAGGGCCGCTGCTTCTTCTCTGGCTGGGCCAGCACTGCACCTGTTAACTTCCCTGTGTGCTTGTGCTGGCCCGGCTGCGTCACGCCCTGTGCGCGGCCGTGTCTGCTAGTGTGACGTTACACAGTGTGCGCCCTGCACTCCTGCACCGGAGAGAAGCTGGATGACGTCTGGAGCTGAGCCAGGGGATGGTGAGTGATGTGTGCGTGCATGTCACAGTGTGTGTGAGTGTGTGTAGGCAGATATCATGGTGTTATTTTTGTGTTTCAAATGTGTTTATGTGTGTATGTACTGTATATGTCTGTATATGTTTGTGTGTGTGTGTGTGTGCGTCACTGCCTCCTCCCTCTGTATCTGGGGGGCGCCGTGCTGCCTCCTCCCGCATCTGGGGGGCGCCGTGCAGCCTCCTCCCGCTGTATCTGGGGGGCGCCGTGCGGCCTCCTCCCGCTGTATCTGGGGGGCGCCGTGCGGCCTCCTCCCGCTGAATCTGGGGGGCGCCGTGCAGCCTCCTCCCGCTGTGTATAGATGGCTATGTGTGGCCCCATGCTGTGTATAGATGGCTACGTGCGGCCTCCCGCAGTGTATAGATGGCTACGTGCAGCCTCCTGCAGTGTATAGATGGCTACGTGCGGCCTCCTGCTGTGTATAGGAGGATTATGTGGCAGCTCATATTGTGTGTAGGGTCTCATACTGTATATAAGCGATGTCAGCATACTTAATTGTGCTCAATATTAAGTCATACAATTAAAGTAAAAAAATGATTATAATATATTAATATTGTGCAAAATTAATTTCACGTGAACTATCACATGATCTATCACAGGGGATCATGTGACACGTCACATGATACATCAGGTGTATGTGTGTGGGGGGGGCCACGCCTTCTAAACTGCCCGGGGCCCTTGCTACTCTTAATCCACCCCTGCCTGTTTATGACACCGTTGTCTGTTTCCTGAAATGAGACGTATGCAGGGAGTGGTGATAGACGCAGGGTGAATGCCACATCACAAGCTACGGTCACTTCACCTTCCTCCCTTATACAGGACATCATCAGGGAATGGCAGTGAGAAAGCTGTGGTAAGTGACCGCAGTGCTGCTCCCTGATGATGCCCTGTTTCAAGAGGGATGATTGAAGCTGCTGGGCCATCCTGTGACTTCACGTTTGAGACTCCCCTTGACCACGTCAGTGAGAAGAATTCTTGGGCCTAGAGGATCAAAACTGAGGATCAAAATACTATTTTCCCAAAAGTAGGGGATACACATTTTTCGAGGTATGATGACACATAAGTTGGGTTCTAAACTAGATACTTCTGAGAGTACAACCTTTTGTGAATTTTTTTCTTAAAGAAATCATATAAACTTTTAAGTCCTAAGTGGAATAAGAGAGTGTTTTCTAAGGCATCCAACTTGGGCAGTTCCAGATGGAAATATATTTCTATCATTCTTAACATAGTATATTAATAAAAACTATTTCCATATGTGAAATTGGAGAAGATAGCGTAACACCTCTCTGAAGACCCCTTCTGTTTTAAATGTGTGAAAATGTACTGTAATTATTGTGTTATCCTCCTGGAGGCTGCAGTTTCTGTTAGTCAGGGGTGACAGGGTTAACTGTAGTGCTGGCCCATACTTGGGGAGGTGCAATAGGGACCTGTGTGTTAGTTCCTGAGAGTTAGTGAGCAAGAGACAAGAAAGGACACCCTGAAAGGAAGATTATCATCATTGGATGTGTGTGAGAGAACAGACCAGAAAAGGGGAGCAAGTTTCAGCAAGAGATCTTCAGTGGCAGCACTGTTTTTCCTTCAGGAGGCAAGTTCAGGGCATCTACAGCAAGAGATTTTCAGGAACGTTGTTAGCGCTAGCCAGACCTGAAATCTGCTGTGAAGTAAGTCAGTTAGACTGGGGGCATGTTTAGTAAAATGGTAGCTGGTGGAGCTTCCTTACGTTGTTCCGAGGAAGTGCAATTAGGGTGCAGTGGTCACAGTGAAACAAATTGACCTGTGTGGCCCTTTACCAGGAAGATGGAGCTACCCACTTTATCCTGTTGTTCATCTGTAACATTCACCACAAGTATTGTGCCGCCATTAAAAGCCAATAAGAATGTGCCTCTGGCTTGTGCAAAAGAAAACAGCAAGCTTATATTCTGCTACCCTCTGTACATGAGTTTTATTTTCAGTAAAAAGGACTTTATTTTTACAAACTGGTCTGATGTCCTCATCGTGGGTTTAAAGGGGTCCGCCGCTGCACAAATCGTGGCCGAGCTGAACCTGAAGGTGTCCACAGCAGCAACCAAACCACACACACCCAGTTAGGACCCCCTTCTTATGTAGTGTGCTACTAAAGTGTCATGAAAGACTAGTGAATAGAGTTGGTGCAAATCGATTCACAGGACCCAGTCCAGTGGCCACATCTTTAATCTGTGGCTGCTGGATGAGAGCCTAACAACCACCTCCTACGTCCCGACATTCGCAGTTCTTCTTTTCATTAGCCGGCCTGGCTACTCAAAAGAGGAGGCAGGGATGCCATCAGGTAATATGATGTTCTCAGGACTTCCATCCAGCAGCCACAGATCATTGACGTGGCCACTGGACTAGGTCCTGTGAATCGGTACACACCAGCTCTAGTGAAGAAGTTCAAGAGAGTAGATGTGAGGTCTCAACAGTAGACAGCAGTTGGGTGGCAGCCGCATGTGAGTATGTCGGGTAACCTGACAGCAAAACATATAGAAGCTGATGTCAGACAAAAAAAAATCCAAGCATCTTCTCCCATAATCTTGACCCTTAGTGCTCCTCATTAAGCTTATATTTACAGATCAACTCTGATAAAAGGAAAAGGGAGCTTTATATCCATTTCTGACTCACTTTCAAGAAGTTCCTAGTTTTCTCTTCGAAGATATTCAGCAGTATCCTGGGTTTTGTATTAAATAATACAAGAGAGGAACTGTGTGTCTGCCATTTACTGGGTGATGCAAACATTGGCTGCTGCAGAACTTCTTTCTGAACAAAAGGGGGTTATATTTATTGCTAAATCACTGATTGTTTATAGTCATGGTATGTCTCTACATCATTCCTAATATTCTTAGAGGGTCTCTTCGATCAAGACTTTTACATTTTACCGTTTAAGGTCATTTTTGTTTACTCAAATGCATGTATACTGAGCTTAAATTAATTTTTGCAATTGTGTTTCATTAAAAATGTAGCACCGTTTGCGTTCTTTAGGCTTTGTTCACACGTTGCATTTTTGCTACTTTTTTTAATGCAAATTTTAAGCTGCTTTTCACAGTACCAGCAAAAGCTATGAGATTTCAGAAATCTCATGCACACATTGTTTTTTTCTTGACTGATTTGGAAAACTGTTGGGTTTTTGCAAACTGCAGCATGTCACTTCTTTCAGCGTTTTTTCACCCAGAGAAAGCAATCGGGTCTTGCTGCGTTTTTGGTTAAAAAACCTAAGGAAGTTGCATCATCTTTTTTTTGGAGGGGGGGGGGGGCACTAAACTGTACCAGCATGCACAAGAGACAATAAAAATGCAGCAGAACCTGCTTTTTTTGAAGCTGCTTCTTTACTGATGTGATGCACTGTCTGTTTGTTGGCTGCAGAATAAATTATTTTATAACTACAGAGCACATCAAAGTTGAAAAATAAATAAATAAATAATACAGCTGAAAATAAATCAACTACAGGAGCTCAGAAAAAGGCAGATAAAAAAATCAGAATAAGTTCACTGATGGATTCTCAATTAACTCATTCTGCAGCCGATAATGTGCAGGAAAACAGCCTGTAAAAGCCAAACAGTGGCAATTTTTTAAACCTTACTGCAAAAAATCATTTTAGCGCAAAATAAATGCATATAAGTTAAAAAAAGAAAAGTGTCCATATCCTTTAAGCCAGCACAGTGTTCACTCCAAAAAATTGATTCACTCTCCGCCTCCGAAAATTTCAAATCCATAAAATTAAGCTGCTGCACTTACATGAAAAGATAGTGTGCGAACAAGGATAGTTATCCCTGGAATGCAGAGGGTTAATGAGAGCATCAGGCCATATGCTGGGGAGATGTGATGTCAGCAGCAGTCATTGGTTCGCTCCGATCTGACGAGGAAACCGTTACTGTAGGAAGAGGCACGAGAATGGGCTGCAGTGTAGTCTCATGTCAGCTCTGGGCATGGAGGGATCTCGGGTCATTCAATCAGTCATTAACCAGCTGCACAGTCCAATCTTATAGTATCTGATAAGAAAAAGAAACCTGTTATATCATAAACAGATGCATTATTTTCCTTTGGTGGCAGCAGCTTATTTTTAGCATAACAAATAGATCTGTAGTGTAAATATATTTGTTAACTGGGTAACAAAATGTAAAGTTTGCAAAAAATGCCTCTTTCTAGGAAACGCCTGGAACTTTTCCCTTACCTGGATGGACATCACTGCCATCCCTAAACAAATGGTGGAAGGTTGCAACATCAGTGTCATTCTGCTGACTCTTACCCTACCTTCCCTCCATGAGCTTTTGGTGCGCGTTTGATGCTGTGCATCTTAGCTGCGTCAAACACAGCGTCTTGCAGTTCCCCCAAAGTGGATGGGATTTATAGAAATCTCCTGCCTGCTGTGCTACTTTTAAATCCGCAGCATGTCTAGTTCTCTTGCGGGTACGCTGCGTTTTCTGTGTGGAGTTTCCCCATAGACTTATAGAAATTCTTTAGGTAAAAAACGCACATGTGCTTTTATTGCATTTCAGAGGCAGAAACACATCAAAAACTCGTGTAATCCGCACCTACATATGTCAATAAATAAATAGGAAGTATAAAAAACTAACCGTAGACTCAAAAACAAGATAAAAATGCATGTTAAAAAAACGCAAGTAACCTAATTTAACCCCTTCACGACATTCGCCGTACATATATGGCGCAAGTTAGAAACAGGTGTATGGAGCGGGCTCACGTGGTTCTGCTGAAGACCCTTGTGCTTGTCATTATGGAGCTCCAGCCTCTGGACTGGCTTCTAAGGGGACCGTGATTTTTACTATATGCAGCAATACTGTGGATCAAACGATTGAAGCTGCAAGACCCCTAAGGGGACTAACAAATACAATGAAAAGTTTAAAAAAAATGTTTGGAAAAAAATAAAAAAAAACATAAAAATTCGAATCATCACCCTTTTGACCCATTAAATATATATATTTTTTTTAAAAATACACATATGTGGTGTCGCCGAGTTCATAAAACTCCAGTCTATCAAAATATAAAAATATTTAATTCTTTCAGTAAACAAAAAAAATCAAGAATGTCAAAATTATGTTTTTTTGGTTGCTGCAATTCCACAAAAAAATGCTATAACAAGCGATCAAAAAGTCACATCTATCCCAAAATAGCATTAATAAAAACATTGTCTCATCCCGAAAAAAGTAAGCCCTGAAACAGCTTCATCAACAGAAAAATAAAAACAATACGGGTCTTGAAAAATGGCGATACAACACCAACATTTTCACCGCTAAATTAATTTAAAAAAACCTGGACATGTTTGGTATCGCCATAATAATACTGATGAGCGGAATCATATTGCAAGGTTATTTTTACCAAAAAAATGTACACCGTAAAAACGATTCCCAAAAAAACAATGTCAGAATTGTGTTTTTTTCACAATTTCTCTCCACTTGAAATTTTTTTTGCTGCTTTCCAGTACACTATATGGTAAAATTAATGATATCATTCAAAAGTACAACTTGTTCTGCAAAAACAAGCCCTCATATGTCTGTGTGAACAGAAAAATAGAAGTTTACATACACTATATAAAAAGACACACATGCATGTTTTTCTCAATATCTTACATATACCTTTCCCATTTTAGGTAAATTAGGATTACAATAATTTTTAATATTTGCCAAATGCCAGAATGATGAGAGAGCGAGAATGTTTTAAGGCATTTTTATTACTTAATGCAAATTCAAAAGTTTACATACACTAAGATTACTATGCCTTTAAACAATTCTGGACTGCCCATATGATGATGTCATGTGTTTGGAAGCTTCTGATAGGTTGGCAACATCTGAGTTAATTAGAGACATACCTGTGGATGTATTTTAATGCACACCTGAAATACACTGCTTCTTTGTGTAGCATCATGGGAAAGTCTAAATAAATCAGCCAAGATATCAAAAAGAGAATTGTGGACTTGCACAAGTCTGGCTCATCCTTGGGTACAATTTCAAGATACCTACTGCTCAAAAAAATAGAAATAATTGAGAACTCTTAGAGCATAAATTGGCCAATTCATGTGCTCCCAGTAGTCATGGTAAGGCGTTTCTCGTTGCCAGGAACCTACTTGAGCAGTAATGCTATTCAAATTTCATATATTTCATGTTTGCATACTTAGCGTTACAGAGAGCTATTTTATTTGTTAGTTATATATGGAGATGGCTACTCTTAATAAGCACCTGTACACACTAGTTTTCTGTTTTGGAAGTGACGATCAGTCTTTTTAGTTATATGCATAAGCCTTCTGACGGAGCACTCCACCTCTAAGCCACAGGCGGTTTTAATTACAGCAGGTTCTTACCTTCCCATACATATGCAGACTTTAGTCTCTAAGAGAGGTTTCATATTGGTAGGTTCCTGGCAACGACAAACGCCTTACCGTGGCTACCAGGAATACATGAATTGGCCAATTTATGCGCTAAGATTTCTCAATTATTTCTATTTTCTTCAGCAGTAATGGTATTCAGGTTTCATATATTTAATGTTTGCATACTTAGCGTTACAGAGTGCTGCATTACTTGTTAGTTATATATGGAGATGGCTACTCTTAGTAAGCACCTGTACACACCAGTTTTCTGTTTTGGAAGTGACAGTCAGTCTTTTTAGTTTACTCCGATACACATTAGTCTGTGAGCCAAACTCGTCATTATCGATGGGTTCAGCTGAGATTAGTCTAGTGTGTATGGGGGACTTTAGTCGAGACACAAATTTACAACTTTTTTACAAAGTTGTGTCTACCTGAACATGCCTTACGAGAGTGAGCAACTTCCCACATTTGTCTGTGCGCTACACTGCAATACACAGGGCCGCTATCAGGGCATTACTGCCCTTACTGCTGTATGGGGCCCGGTGACCAGAAGCTTTGCTTCTGCTTACCGGGCTCTTAGGGACAGCAGCAGCTCGGCGCATGATGCACCCGGTGGACGGAATTGAGCACTGTACCTTTAATCCGCATCATGGCCCTGGTCATATGACACGCTGCGCGTTCATCTTCAATCAAGAGCAGAGCAGCAGCGTGCCACATGTGTTGCAGGGACTGTGTACGTACGTGCGTGCGTGTGCGCGGTGCAGTACGCTGCTGAGAGGAGGCTGATGAAGGAGTGGAGGCTGCTGAGGGGACACTGATGGAGTGGAGGCTGCTGAGGGGACGCTGATGAAGGAGTGGAGGCTACTGAGGGGACGCTGGTGAGGGAGTGGAGGCTGCTGAGGGGACGCTGGTGAGGGAGTGGAGGCTGCTGAGGGGACGCTGGTGAGGGAGTGGAGGCTGCTGAGTGGAGGCTGCTGAGTGGAGGCTGCTGAGGGGAGGCTGCTGAGGGGACACTGATGAAGGAGTGGAGGCTGCTGAGGGGACGATGATGAAGGAGTGGAGGCTGATGAAAGGAGTGGAGGCTGCTGAGGGGACGCTGATGAAGGAGTGGAGGCTGCTGAGGGGACAATGATGAAGGAGTGGAGGCTGCTGAGGGGACGCTGATAAGGGAGGGGAGGCTGCTGAGGAGATGCTGATGAAGGAGGGGAGGCTGCTGAGGGGACGCTGGTGAGGGAGTGGAGGCTGCTGAGGGGACGCTGGTGAGGGAGTGGAGGCAGCTGAGGGGACGCTGGTGAAGGAGTGGAGGCAGCTGAGGGGACGCTGGTGAGGGAGTGGAGGCAGCTGAGGGGACGCTGGTGAGGGAGTGGAGGCAGCTGAGGGGACGCTGGTGAGGAAGTGGAGGCTGCTGAGGGGATGCTGGTGAGGGAATGGAGGCTGCTGAGGGGACGCTGGTGAGGGAGTGGAGGCAGCTGAGGGGATGCTGGTGAGGGAGTGGAGGCAGCTGAGGGGACGCTGATAAGGGAGGGGAGGCTGCTGAGGGGACGCTGGTGAGGGAGTGGAGGCTGCTGAGGGGACGCTGATGAAGGAGTGGAGGCTGCTGAGGGGACGCTGATGAAGGAGTGGAGGCTGCTGAGGGGACGCTGATGAAGGAGGGGAGGCTGCTGAGGGGATGCTGATGAGGGGACGCTGGTGAAGGAAGGGAGGCTGCTGAGGGTACGCTGGTGAGGGAGTAGAGGCTGCTAAGGGGACGCTGGTGAGAGAATGGAGGCTGCTGAGGGGACGCTGGTGAGGGAGTGGAAGCTGCTGAGGGGACACTGATGGAGTGGAGGCTGCTGAGGGGACGCTGATGAAGGAGTGGAGGTCGTTGAGGGGACGCTGATGAAGGAGTGGAGGCTGCTGAGGGGACGTTGATGAAGGAGGGGAGGCTGCTGAGGGGACGCTGATGAAGGAGGGGAGGCTGCTGAGGGGATGCTGATGAGGGGACGCTGGTGAGGGAGCAGAGGCTGCTAAGGGGACGCTGGTATGGGAGTGGAGGCTGCTGAGGGGACGCTGGTGAGAGAGTGGAGGCTGCTGAGGGGACGCTGATGAAGGAGTGGAGGTCGCTGAGGGGACGCTGATGAAGGAGTGGAGGCTGCTGAGGGGACGCTGATGAAGGAGTGGAGGCTGCTGAGGGGACATTGATGAAGGAGTGGAGGCTGCTGAGGGGACGCTGATAAGGGAGGGGAGGCTGCTGAGGGGATGCTGATGAAGGAGGGGAGGCTGCTGAGGGGACGCTGGTGAGGGAAGGGAGGCTGCTGAGGGGACACTGGTGAGGGAAGGGAGGCTGCTGAGCGGACGCTGGTGATGGAGGGGAGGCTGCTGAGGTGACGCTGATAAGGGAGGGGAGGCTGCTGAGGGGATGCTGATGAAGGAGGGGAGGCTGCTGAGGGGATGCTGATGAGGGAGGTGAGGGAGCTGAGGAGACGCTGGTGAGGGAAGGGAGGCTGTTGAGGGGATGCTGGTGACGGCGGGGAGGATGCTGAGGGGACTCTAGTGAGGGAGGGGAGGCTGCTGAGGGGATGCTGATGAGAGAGGGGAGGCAGGTAGAGACGACTAGTTGCTAAATGTGGTGGCCCCCCTCTCCACTTTACTCTTGACTACTTGATAATTTTTTTATATTATCACTTTGAGTTATCATGTTTTGAGGTGTATTTATATTATAGAATTTATATGTTTTTAATGAATACCAATAAAGATATATTTAGTAATGTATAATCGGGGAATATATATGCAATAATATACCCTGTTTACATTTATTAATTCGGTGATCGCAGGCTGAGGTGGCGGCGGTGGGCAGGTGGCGGCGGTGGGCAAGATTCTTCTTGACTGGGCGGCGGGCGCGGCGGCGTTGCCACTGGCTGTGTGAGTAGCTAACTTAAGTCCATGTATTAATTTGTTCACCATTTCAGTACGTGATTGTATGATACAATCATTCCCTTCTTTCCCCACTTCCAACCCCCAACCAAAATTTATAAGCTACTGGATGATCCTGAGCGATGCGGCAAAACGAAATGCCGAATTACAACATCAGGTGGCCGTGCTCAGGATTCTCCAGTACCTTATACATTTTGGTTGGGGAGGGAATGATTGGTGGAATCTGCAATCAGAAATGCAGATTATAAAAAAAAAATTAAGTGACACATTCCCTTAAAGAAAAATAAATAAAATATACTTAAAAAAAGAGTATTGGATATTGTGAGGCAGTGAGGGGAATCATATGCGAGGGATGATATGTATCCCTTTCAATGCGCACCGAAGCATATTGAACCCGCTGGAGTGCATTGCTATTACAGACACAGCTGTGATTGCAGTGCAGAATAAAAGTAAGTTTGGTCTTGGTCAAACTAGTTGTCCAAGGCAGATTTGGTAAAACCCGGCATGGGCTTTTATTCTTGGAGTGGACTACAGGAATGGCAGTGGGGCGGTCCACTCCCTCCAGCCCGGGTCTTGCAGATTCCCTTTAAAGACTTGCAGTAAAGGTTTGGGTGTGTCAGGTGTTGGGATTGCTAGCAGCATAGCAGGAAAGCTCTGCAAGCTTGTGTGAGGCTGAACACTGGCCTGTGAAGGCACCGCATCTGATGCCCCCTGAGTGACACAGTGCAGCCGTCTCCCAGGGCAACAAGGTTATAATAACTGTGTGGATATCCCGGCTGCGATCCGGAGGACAGCTTTTGCTTTGAAGTGTTAATTTTGCTTAATAAAGCTGTTTAAGTTGGACTTTTCCTGGGTCACTGCCTCATTACTGCACAGTGTGAACACCACCGCACTACATTATGGTGGAGAATGCGGGCAGTGTGAACTGAGACATACCCCAAAAACTGCATGTCCGTGATCAAGCCTGCAAAGCTACAGCTCAGGTCTGCCGACAACATGGAGGAGTTACTGAAGCAGTTGGTACTCATCCAGCAGCAGCTGCAGTTTCAGCGGCAACAACAGGAGCAGCACCAGAATCTCCAGCGGCAACAGCAGGAGCAGCAACAGCAGCACCAGAATCTCCAGTGGCAACAGCAGGAGCGGGATCAGCAGCAAAAGACTAATGAACTGATTCTGCAACAGATTGCTGGCCTGCGAGAAACGGCCCCAACGCTGATCCTGATTCGTCGTGAGGCCCAGGACAAAGTAAGAGCAGTGTTGAGGAAGATGAGCCTTCCTCACAGTCTTTGAATGCACAGCGGAGCAGGAGTGCCAGCTGATCTGTGAGCTGAAGTGGTGACTCCGTTTCTGATGGGCGACGCTCAGAAGGCCTACTTTGACCTCAGTCGGGAGGATGCCCAGGACTACGAGAAGCTGAGAGGTGAGATCCTTGCCCAACTGGGGGTTGTGAGGCAGTGACTGGGATCGTATACGAGGGACGTTATATATCCCCCAGAATGTGTACTGAGACCTATTAAACCCATTGGAGTGCATTACAGTCACAGACACAGCTGCGGCTGCAATGCAGGAATGAAGGTGAGCATTGACCTGGTCAGGTTATTTGGCTAAGGCAGATTAAGTAAAACCCGGCAGGGCCTTCATTTCTTGGGGGAGGCTACAGGAAGGCAGTGGGGTGGCCTCCTCTCTCCAACCCGGGTTTTCCAGTGGCTCTTGCCACAGGTCCTTTAAAAACTCTGCATTAAGGATTAGTGTTGTTCAGTGTTGGGACTTGGTAGGCACATAGCAGGAAAGCTTGGCGAATCTGTGAGTAGCTGAACCCACGCCTGGGAAGGCTCTGCACCCATCAGGTTCTGAGCGGCCCGGCCGGCCGTTGCACACGGCAACCGTTGTTTATGGACTTGTGTTAACCCGGCTGCGAACCAGAGGACTTTCTGTTTACCCGTGAGTTGCTGAATAAAAGCTGCTTATGTTGGACTTGCTTGGGTCACTGCCTCAGTTAGTGCACGGTGTGAACACCGCTGCCTTACAGCTTGGTGGAGAGTTCGGGCATTGTGACTGAGGCATACCCCACCAGCAGCTGCATGACCACAATTCGGCCTGCTAACTTTCAGCCCCACTCCATGGACAAAATGGAGGAGCTGTTAAAAGCAGTTGGTACCTACCCAGCAGCAGCAGTTGCAGTCTCAGAGTTAACAGCTCTACCCTCACCTACTGTATCCTCACCCATCCCTTGTAGATTGTGAGCCCTCGCGGGCAGGGTCTTTGCTCCGCCTGTACCAGTCGCTGTCACATTGTGTTCAAGATTATTGTAATTGTTTTTGCTATGTATACCCCTTTTTCACATGTAAAGCACCATGGAATAAATGGCGCTATAATAATAAATAATAATAATAATAACAGGAGCGGGAACAGCAGCACAATCAGCAGCAACAGCAGCTATTGTACCAGCAGCAGCAAAAAACAAATTGCTGCCCTGCGAGTCCGGAACGGTGAGAGGCCCAGCACAAGGTTCGCTCAGCGTTGAGGAAGATGGGACCGGAGGACGACGTGGATGCCTTTCTGACCATCTACGACCGTACAGCAGAGGGGGAAAACCTACCAGCCGGCCAGTGGGCGGAAGTGGTGGCTCCATTTTTGGTCGGCGATGCCCAGTAGGCCTACTTGGACCTCAGTCTGGAGGATGCCCAGGACTACCAGAGGCTCAAAGGTGAGATCCTTGCCCGACTGGGGGTCAATACATACGTGAGGGCTCAGCACGTATTTTCATGGGCCTATGTGGAGACCCGACCCGCCCGGTCTCAGGCTTATGACCTTTTGCAGCTGGTAAAGAGGTGGCTCCAGCCTGAGTCTTTGACTCCAGCCCAGATGGTGGAGAGGGTGGTGGTCGAGCGGCTGGTGAGGACTCTGTCGGCCGCTATCCAACGTTGGGTGGGGCAAGGGGACCCCGGCACCCTCGACCAGGTGGTCAGCCTGATTGAGCATTACTCGGCCACTCAGGACTTTATCCGGGACTCTGCCCCCTTGCGGCGATCACGCTGATCCCTGCCAACCCAGGAACCGGGAAAGGGTTTGCGTCCCTCTGCTGAGGACAGTCAGCACTGTACTCATGCTAAAGGGGTTCCCGAGAGTGAGAGTGACAGGAGACCGGTTCCTTCCCAAACAGTCATAAGAACTAACAGTACCCCCACCATTAGGTGCTGGCGGTGTCAGGGGCCGGGACATGTGGTTGCTAACTGCCCCCTGACTACGGGTATAACCGCCGGGTCTCAATGTACGTCCAAACCGTCTGCACTGACCCCCCAAACAGTGAACCCCAACTGTGACAGGTACTGGTTAATGGGTACCCCAGGAGGCCCTCCTAGACTCGAGGAGCCTAGTGACTTTGGTACATGGGTCTCTGGTGGCAGGAGACAACCCCAGTGGACAGACAGTCGGGGTTGTGTGTATCCATGGGGACCTCCGAGAGTACCCAACCGCGGAGGTAGTTTTGTCCACGCCATGTGGCGACATAAAGCATGTGGTGGGGGTGGTAAAAACTCCTCCCTATGGGACTGTGTTGGGAAGAGACTTGCCCCTATTCTGGACTCTGTGGAAAAATAAAATCCACTCTCCCCCGGTAAAATGTATTACAGGTGCTGAATCAGGGGTACCTGCCGTAGGGGAGTCCAACCTAGGGACAGAGTGTGACCCCGATAGGTTTCCCCTAGAGGTGCTGGCAGGAGAGGTCGAGGAGACCCCATCGATCCCCGAGCTGGAAGCGTCCCGGGACACATTTGGGACAGCTCAGCTACAGGATCCCACCCTGACTCGGGCACGGGAAAGGGTGGTAGAGGTAAATGGCGTAGCTCAACAGCCAGTGCAGGTACTGTATTTCCACGCATGGTAGTCAACGGTGAGTTGCTCTATAGGGTAGACAAAATCTGGGACGAGGTTGTGGAACAGTTAGTGGTACCTCAGTCGTACCGTCGGGCGGTTCTGGAGATGGAACACACACACCTGCTGGGTGGACACTTAGGGGTTAAAAAGACACAAGAACTAATCTTTTGGCCGGGGATTTACGTAGAGGTCCAAAAGTACTGCGAATCCTGCCCCAAATGTCAACTGACCACACCCACTGCCAGTTTCTGTAGCCCATTGGTACCTCTGTCAGTGATAGAGGTACCTTTTGAACGGATTGCAATGGACGTGGTAGAACCCATTGTAAAATCCGCTCGTGGTCACCAACATATACTTGTGGTCGTCGACTATGCCTCCCGGTACCCGGTGGCTGTACCTCTACGCCACACCTCGGCGAAACTGATTGCACAGGAGCTGTTTGCCATGTTCTGTCACCTTGGGCTACCTAAGGAGATCCTGATGGATCAAGGGACCCCTTTTATGTCCAAGGTGACGAGGGAACTGTGCAAACTGCTAAAAATAAAACAATTGCGCACCTTGGTGTACCACCCTCAAACCGACGGGCTAGTAGAACGGTTCAATAAAACCCTCAAGTCCATGTTAAAAAAAGGTGGTTTCTAAGGACGGAAGGGATTGGGACATGTTGCTACCCTATTTGATGTTCGCCGTTCGTGAGGTACCCCAGGCTTCCACAGGGTTCTCTCCCTTTGAGTTACTGTATGGCAGACACCCTAGGGGTCTGTTGAATGTAGCCAAAGAGACCTGGGAACAAGAGCTGACTCCACATAGGAGTATAATTGAACACTAATGGCTAATATGCAGGACCGGATCGCGGCGGTCATGCCCATCGTGAAAGAACATCTGTTAGATACCCAGGCAGTACAGAGGCGTACATATAATAAAAGAGCCATGGTTGGTCGGGTCTTTTAACAAAGGCGATTGGGTGTTGGTCCTGGTACCCACAGCCAAGAGTAAGCTCATGGCCAAGTGGCAAGGGCCATATGAAGTTCAAGAAAAGGTGGGGGGGGGTAAATTACCGGGTGTATCAGCCCGGAAGGAGGAAACCTGAGCAGCTTTATCATGTAAACCTGCTAAAACCACGGAAAGATGGAGAGTGTTTAGTTACAGACGTCACTCCGGGCATGCCGCCAGAGAGTTCTCTACCTTCAGGGAGAGGTCAGGATAAGTGATGCTCTCACTAAACAGCAGCGATGGGAAGCTAGCTCGCTGGTGCAGCAGAATACCGACGTGTTCTCAAAGCTACCGGGTAGGACTACGGTTCTCCAACATGACATTGTCACTGAACCTGGGGTAAAGGTACGAATGAGACCGTACCGGGTACCCGAAGCCCGGAGGCAAGCCATCACGGCTGATGTAAAACAAATGCTCCAGTTAGGCGTCATCGAGGAATCACGGAGTGAGTGGGCTAGCCCCATCGTACTGATTTCGAAACCAGACGGATCATTACGCTTCTGTAACAATTTTCGGAAATTGAATGAAGTGTTGAAACTTGACCTTTATCCAATGCTCAGGGTGGATGAACTGATTGAGAGACTGGGACAGGCCCAGTACTTTCCCACGCTCGATCTCACCAAAGGTTAATGGCAGGTACCTCTCACGGAATCGGCGAAGGAAAAGACCGCCTTCATAACTCCGGAGGGTCTATATCACTATGTGGTCTTACCTTTTGAGTTACATGACCCCGGCTACATTCCAGAGGCTGATGGACATAGTACTCAAGCCTCATCAAAAGTACGGGTATGTGTATCTAGATGATATTATCATCTTTAGCACCGACTGGCATACGCACCTATCCGAGGTACAAGTGCTGCTCCCAGTATAATCGGAGTGGGAAGGCCCTCCAGGACATAACAAGGAATTACTTCATAATGAAAAGATCCCACCCTTAGTCTTATATTATGTACAATCTGAGATCTCTGCAAGTGCCGCTGAGTCAATGGCATAAATAGGGATGGGCTTAGTTAAGGTACAGCTAGTAAGCCCATGAGTTCTCACAAACCCAGCCTCAACCATGCTGACTCCAGCTCCACTGTCCACAAACACAGAAATGTTCTCAGTCCTGCTCTTTAGCACCACCTCTGCCCTCAGGACAAACTGAGAACTGCATGTTGAAGACAAAAACACCCCCTGATTATCCAACTCCTCACTACTAAGGGTTAATCAAGTTTCTTTTTGCTTAGGAACCGAGGGACAGACCCCAATAAAATGTCCCTTTTTACCACAAAAAAAACGCCCCCCCCTTTCTCTTGCGGATTTTAGGGGAAATATGAGACGCACTAACTCCCCCTAACTGCATGGGTTCCTCCATCTCCATAAGTACAAGTTCACCCCCAGACCGTCCCCCCGGCAAAGGGGCATGGCCCCAAAAAGGGGGCTCAGGAGAAGCTGGTCTCACCCTCCTATCCCAAAAGCGTCTATCTACGCATATGGCCAATGACACGGCAGCCTCCAAGGACCCCGGGGTTTCGTAAACTGCCAAGGCATCCTTTAACCTTTCTGAAAAGCCCTAACAAAATTGGCTTCTAAGAGTCAGGTCATTCCATCTGGTATCGGTTGCCCATCTACGGAATACGGAACTATAAGTCTCCACTGACCAATTCTCCTGCCGAAGGTGACGCAGCCTGGATTCAGCCAAGGAGACTCGGTCAGGATCATCATAGAGAAGGGCCAGAGCCCTGAAAAATCCTTCAAACAATCTGAGGCAAGCAGAGCCCTGTGGCAAAGAGAAAGCTCAGGATTGAGGATCTCCTTGCAACAGTGAAATCACAATCCCCACTCACTGCTCCTCGTTTCCAGAGGAGTAAGGTCGAAAATACAACTTACAAGCTTCTTTAAATACAAAAAACTTGTCTCTACCTCCTGAAAACCTGTCCGGGAGGGCAATTTTGGGTTCAAGCTGGACCGGCTTGAACCCAACATTTAGAGTCCCCAACATTAAGAGTCTGTGGCTGCTGCAGTTACTGCTGAACCTCTAATCAAAGGTCAGTCGCCTCCAGTGACAAACTCCAAAGCTGCTCTGCCAGCACCGAAAAGGGATACATAAACCCGGAAGGAAAAAAAAAAAACACACAAAAAAAAAACAAAACACAAAAGTCCCCCCCCCTCCTAAAAGGTTGGTGATAATGTCATGCTAGGTATGGGAAGAACCCAGAGTACGACTATGGGAAAAGGGGGGAAGCCCAGCAACTAGGGAGAGGGGTGAGTGGAGACACCTAAGCAGATCTAACAACACCCTGACTCCCCTATCGTCCCTAAATAAGTTCCGCTCCTATCAGCGAGCAGGATATATGAGCCCTGGCTGACCTTAGAGCTAGACCCTAGGTAGGGAGGGGTGAGCAACTAAAGACAAACAAGGGAAACATACAAGGTATACACTTAGCTTTGAGAAGACATCAGAGAGATAACACCTACAATCCACAAAGGAACTCCAAGGAGAATCTAGCCGACTGCTAGAATTCCAGACCTGAACAGAGGAATTAACTTTATCACCAGCAACTCTCTGGAGAAACGGATTGTATTTAAAGATCCAGCAACGTTGTGTCAATTAGCAGCAGAAGGTGGAGATCACCGCTGGGTTCTAGAGAGGGAGAGATAATGAAAGGATCAAGAAGGAGTCTGCCAAGCCAAGCACAGTGACCTTCTACAGCCGGATCCAGAATGACTGTCTGTGAAACCTAACACAGCCGTGACAGTTTTACACAGTTACATGAACACGGGTAAGCCTCCTACATCCCTCCAGCCGAATGCAAGTTGGCATGTTTCTCAAAATCTATATTAATCAATTGCCGATTTGTAATGGCCGTACTGTTTTGTATGGTTTACGAGCAGAACTGTGTGACAATTAATCAAATTGGTGGCAGACGCAATGTAAGACTGTACCCTCGCGTTTATTCACATATCAGTATTTCTCACCCATGTTCTGTGCTTTTAAAAATAGAGACCCATGATTTTTAAAGGGGATCGATCACTAATAATTGAATAATTTAACTAATTGAAGATTAGCTGAATTTAGAGACAGAAATCCTGATCCCAGCGATGTGTCAGTTACTGGGCTGCTTGCTGTAGTTTTGATAAAATCACTGTTTTATCAGCAGGAAATTATCACTAGAGGACTAGTAATCCTCCTGCCATGTAGTTCAACCCTGCCCCACCACTGATTGGCAGATTTGGCAGAGGTTTTATCAAAACTGCAGCAACTAGAAAAGAGATCTCAGGGTCACTGCCCCTACATGATGCTACTCTCAGATGGAGTATGAAAAAATGGTGACAGAATCCCCTTAACCCCTTCCTAACATGTGCCATATATATACGGCGCTGCAGGAGCTGAGCTCCCGCAAGGCTACGTACGGCGCCGCTATCGCGTGGGCTCACGCTGAGCACCACCGTGATCGAGTGCGGGTGTCAGCTCTATGTGCAGCAACGCCCACAATCGGTACTAGCACCGATCGCGGGCCTTTAACCCCTGTAATGCAACATCGCAGCGAATCGCACAGAGAGTGAGGTCCCTGTCTTCTTCCATCAGCACAACGCGATGCGATCGCGTTGTGCTGATGGTCTCCACGGCGACCCACGGTCCCATGATGGCCTCGAGGTCCTTCAGCGTCCTTCAGGAAGGTGGCATGTCATCGCCTGCTCAGATAGCAGGAGCTGAGACGCCTCCTTCCTGCCTGTAAGGCGCTGATCTAATGTCACTGCAGAGTATTAGATCAGTGATCAGGGGAGGGAAAGTTGATGTCCCATAGTGGGACAATCAATATAATAAAGTAAAAAAAATGTTAATAAAAATTATAAAAATATTTTTTTTTAAAAATCACAAAATAAAAAACAACAACAAAAAAAATTAATCCAATAAATACATTTGTGTAAAAAACAACAACAAAAGTACACATATTTGGTATTGCCACATCCGGAACCATCCAACTTATAAAACTATCCCACCAGTTAATCCCTTCAGTGAACACCGTAAAAAAATAAATTAAAAACAAGGCAATAAACTATGCTTTATCATCATACTGCCAAGCAAAAAGTGGAATAAAATGCAATCAAAAAGACAAATGTAGATAAAAATGGTATCACTGAAAACGTCATCTTGTCCCGCGAAAAACAAGCCACCATGCAGCTCCGTCGTCAGCAAAAAAATAAAGTTACAGCTCTCAGAATAAAGCGATGCAAAAATAATTATTTTTTCTATAAAATAGTTTTTATTATGCAAAAGCGCCAAAACATAAAAAACTATATAGTAAATGTAGTATCGCTGTAATTGTACTGACCCAAAAATAAGGCTGCCTTATCAATTTATTGTGCCACTGTAAGGAGATGGACAAGTGAGAAGACTCACACAGTTAATGCCTAACCGAGTGCCTGCAAGCGAACACCGCCATCTGCTGGTCAAAGATGACAGGAAAATTAAAAGCAGAGAGAATTACATTAGAAGGAACTGAAGAGTGAAGTGCATGTTCCCTCAGGTAAGAGATTGGAGGAGACACCAGGTTAGGTGATAGCTATGGCACAGTTAGTAATTATAAAAGGCCCAGGAGGGCAGTGAAGGGGAGGAGTCAGAGATTGGACCTGTAGCAGGACAGACGTGTGGTACAGTGGGTTTGGCTTATAGCCGCCATTATGAGTGACCAGACCCAAGTAAAGGACCGAGAGACCGGAAATAGAACTAAGTGATCGGGGCCAGAACCGAGCGAACAAAATTGGAGCCAAGAGAAGCGAGCAGATCTTATTAGAGGGACATTCGTGAGATCCACAACATAAAGGGCAGAAGTACGGTACACAGGTGACCGAGGTCGTGCTTCAGAGAACGGAGGCGGCCAGCATAACGTGTGCTAGAAGCGGATCACCAAGAAGGGACTTGCGGCCTGTGTAATAGCATAGAATCCCGTTGGGGCCTAGACAGCGTGTGTCACTACCGCCAAAGTGACTGGGTAACAACAGTGATGTAGTGCCGGCGTCCCTGCCCTCTGCTAGGCAGGGACGCTGCTCCCCTCACCGCTCTGCTCCGTGCCCGGCTTCCTTCCCCCGCTCTGCTGTCAGCGCGCGCTCCGTCCCGGCGTCCTCCTCCTGCTCTGCTCTCAGCGCGCGCTCCTTCCCGGCCCCTGTGCTTAGGGCGCGCGCGCGCGCGCTCCCCTCCTCTTAAAGGGGCCGCGCGCGCCGCCCTAAAGAGTCCCCGGCCAATGGCCGGAGGACTTCATCATATATAAGGCACCTCCTCCAAAATGGAGGTGCCCGAGCAATGTTGTTTGCACCTGTGTCTCACCTGTGCTTCAGCCCTCAGGTCCCGTTGCCAGTTACCTGCCAGTTACCTGCCAGTTTCCTGCTAGTTACCTGCCTGATTCCTGCCTGAATACTTGTTACCTGCCTGCCTGCCTGAGGTCCGACGGTCTGCCTTACAACTCCGGTCAGTCTGTCTAAGGACCAACTTGTCCGCTCACCTGGGAGCGCACATCAGCTACCTGCCTGCTTGCCTGAGGTCCGACGGTCTGCCTTACAACTCCGGTCAGTCTGTCTATGGACCAGCTTGCCCGCTCACCTGGGAGCGCTTCTCCGCTACCTGCCTGCTTGCCAGCCCGGAGGCTCCGTTGTCACGTGCTGTGACCACCAGCTATCTCAGAGACTCTTGCCCGCTCACCTGGGAGCGCATCTCCGTTACCTGCCTGCTTGCCAGCCCGGAGGTCCCGTTGTCACGTGCGGTGACCACCAGCTATTCCAGAGACTCTTGCCCGCTCACCTGGGAGCGCTTCTCCGTTACCTACCTGCCTGCCAGCCCGGAGGTTCCGCCGTCACGTGCCGTGACCACCTGCTATTCCAGAGACTCTCGCTTGCTCACCTGGGAGCACACATCTACCATCTGCCTGCTAGCCTACCCGGAGGCTCTGCCATCACAGGTCGTACCTACCCCTTACCCAGAGACTGCCCTGATCACTTGCCGTAACTCCCTGTCCGTTCATCCAGAGACTGCCACCCGCTCCCTTACAAGGGCCGCCCCCTTGTATAGTAGCTCAGAGGTTCCGCCTCCCGGACCCGTTACAGTTTGCTCGGGCCATGGAACCCGGTGGCACCCAAGCTCCCTCGCTCACGGACCTGTGTCATGAACTATCCCGTCAAAGGTCCCAACAGGAGTCCATCCTGGGTCACCTGCGGAATGTCAATACTCGCCTGGACACTCTGACTGCACCACCTGCAGCCACTGCCAGTACCATGACTCGCAACCCGGCAGCTCCGCTACCCACTAATACCATGGTAACCTATCCCGGACCCCGGCTGTCTGCACCTCCTCGCTTCGGAGGTGACTCCGCCCAGGCTCGGGGCTTCATAAATCAGTGCACCCTGCACTTTGAACTTTTGTCCCATCAGTTTAATTCCGACCGGGCCAAAATTGCCTTTATCATGTCCCATCTCACCGGGGAGGCCCTGGCCTGGCTAAATCCTCTATGGGAGAGAGGAGACCCCCTGGTGTCCAACTTGCCTGCTTTTCTCTCAGCTTTCCGGAAAGTCTTCGACGAACCCGGACGGAAGACCTCATCCGCATCCTCTCTGCTACGCCTCCGTCAGGAGGGTCTCACCGTGGGCCAATATGCCATACGGTTCCGCACCCTTGCCTAGGAGCTGGCCTGGGATAACGACGCTCTGGTATCCGTCTTCTGGGAGGGTCTGTCCGGTCGTATTAAAGATGAACTTGCTGGTCGGGACATTCCTACCTCTCTCGATGATCTAATAACCCTTGCCACCCGGATTGACCTACGGTTCCAGGAGCGTGCCAAAGAGGTCACCCGTGAGAGAAGGATTCCACGTTTAGCTCCTACTTTCCAGAAACCCGTCATTCCCTCCGTTTCTCCCCAGGTACACTCTCCTGAGCCTATGCAGGTCGACCAGACCAAGATGGTCAAAACCCGTCAGGACTCACGCCGTGCCGAGGGGAGCTGCTTCTACTGTGGCAGTAAGGAGCACCGGATCCGTGCCTGCCCGGAGAGGTCGGGAAACGCCTGTGTCTAGGTTCGCTCAGAGAGGTCCACCTAGACAAGAATAAATCCTCTCCATCCCTGCTGTTGTCTGTTTCGATCATCTACGGGAAGAACCGTTATTTCGAACTAGCCCAACTTGACTCTGGAGCAGCCGGGAACCTTATTTCACAGTCCCTGGTTGAGAAATACCGCATCCCCACCAAACCTCTGGCTGTACCCTTGTCTGTCGCTGCCGTGGATGGGGGCCTCTTACCTCGCCCCATTCAACTCATCACCGAATCCATTACCCTGCAGGTGGGAATGCTGCATTCTGAAAGTATCTCCTTTCATGTTCTGCCTGGACTCTCTCACGCCCTCTTGCTAGGTCTGCCCTGGCTCCAGAGACATGCACCCGTGCTAGACTGGCAAACCGGAGAGGTCCTTCGCTGGGGACAAGACTGTCATAAAACCTGCCTGGTTCCCGTCCATCCCGTCCGTCCCTCTCCTACCCCAGCTAATCTACCTGGACTTCCGATTCCTTATTGGTCTTATGCAGATGTCTTTAATAAAAAGGAGGCAGAGACATTACCACCACATAGACCATACGACTGTCCCATCGATCTGCTACCCGGTACTACTCCTCCCCGTGGGTGTATCTATCCTTTATCCGCTGCTGAGACCCGGTCAATGTCCGAATATATTGAGGAGAATCTGGCCAGAGGATTCATCCGGAAATCTACCTCCCCGGCGGGAGCAGGCTTCTTTTTCGTCAAAAAGAAGGACGGCTCTCTCCGTCCCTGTATAGACTATAGAGGCCTAAACCTGATCACGGTGAAGAATAAGTACCCCCTTCCGCTCATTCCAGAATTATTTGATCGTCTGAGGGGGGCTAGGATCTTCACCAAACTGGACCTTCGTGGGGCGTACAACCTGGTTCGTATTCGTCAGGGGGATGAATGGAAGACGGCATTCAACACCCGGGACGGCCACTATGAATACCTGGTAATGCCCTTTGGTCTCTGTAACGCTCCTGCCGTCTTTCAAGAGTTGGTCAATGACATCTTCCGGGACCTTCTCTACTCCTGCGTAGTGGTGTACCTGGACGACATCTTGGTCTTCTCTCCGGATCTCCAGACTCACCGGAGGGACGTTCGTCAGGTCCTGCTCAGGCTAAGGCAGAACCATCTCTACGCTAAATTTGAGAAGTGCCTCTTTGAGCAGACCTCGCTTCCGTTTCTGGGCTACATTATCTCTCAGACCGGCCTACAAATGGATCCTGAGAAACTGTCTGCCATCGAGAAATGGCCCCGACCGGAGGGGTTGAAGGCCATTCAGCGATTCCTGGGCTTCGCCAACTACTACCGCCTCTTCATACCACACTTCTCTTCCCGGACGGCCCCAATTTCTGCGCTCACCCGTAAAGGTACTAATCCCAAAGAGTGGCCACCCGAAGCAGAAGAGGCCTTTCTTTCCCTTAAACAGGCCTTCTCTTCCGCCCCGGTGCTGCATCGCCCAGATGGCAACAAGCAGTTCTTCCTGGAAGTTGACGCCTCCTCCTCTGGAGCCGGAGCGGTACTTACTCAAAAATCATCTTCCGGGAGGATGGTAACTTGTGGCTTCTTCTCTAAACTCTTCTCCTCCTCTGAGCGCAACTATTCCATAGGAGACCGAGAGTTATTGGCCATCAAACTGGCATTGGAGGAGTGGCGTTACCTGCTCGAGGGGGCTCTTCACCCGGTAATAATTTACACTGACCACAAGAACTTGGCTTACCTCCAGCATGCCCAGAGACTTAACCCGCGCCAAGCCCGGTGGTCCTTGTTTTTTGCTCGTTTTGATTTTGTCCTTCATTTTCGCCCGGCTGACAAAAACGTCAAGGCGGACGCCTTGTCTCGATCCTTTCTGGTGTCTGATCTCGAGGAGGATCCGAAACATATCATCGATCCCGCCAGAGTAATGCAGGTGGCTCCCGTGAGTCTAAATCGTCTTCCTCCTGGTAAGACGTTCGTACCAGTACCTGATCGGGAGAAGATCCTACACTGGGGTCATTCGTCTAAACTAGCTGGCCACGCCGGTCAGAAAAAGACCCTCCAGCTTATTACCCGGCACTACTGGTGGCCTAACCTGCACAAGGATGTAATAGACTTTGTTTCTGCCTGTGTGTCCTGCGCCCGCAACAAAGTTCCGAGACACCTGCCGGCCGGCCGCCTCCTACCTCTGCCAGTACCTGCTGCCCCCTGGCAGCATATAGCGATGGACTTCATTACTGATCTGCCCGTCTCTGCCGGTTGTACGGTCATTTGGGTGGTCGCTGACCGCTTCTCCAAGATGGCTCACTTCATTCCACTGCCAGGTCTTCCGTCTGCACCCGAGCTGGCTAAAGACTTTATCCGCCACATCTTCCGTCTTCATGGCCTGCCCCGTCACATCGTGTCGGATCGTGGGGTACAGTTCACTTCCCGTTTCTGGAGAGCCACTTGTAAATTGCTGGACGTCACCCTGGACTTCTCCTCCGCTTACCACCCACAGTCTAATGGTCAAGTGGAGCGGATCAATCAGAACCTGACCAGTTACCTTCGGCACTTCGTTAATGCCCACCATTCTGACTGGGTGGATCTCCTGCCATGGGCCGAATTCTCGTACAACAATCACGAGAGCGAGTCTTCCTCCAAATCCCCGTTTTTTGTAGTCTACGGTCAGCATCCTCGGATCCCGTTTCCCGTCTCCACCTCGGCGGACAATCCGGCTGCGGAATCTCTTGTTAACAAATTTTCCTCCATATGGGAGAGTACCCGGTCCGCACTCCTTCTGTCATCCGAGCGTATGAAAAGACACGCTGACAAAAAACGTCTGGACCCTCCTCAATTCCGCCCTGGGGATAAAGTCTGGCTCTCGTCCAAATATGTCCGGCTCAAGATCCCTTCCTATAAGTTAGGGCCTCGGTTCATCGGCCCACTGGAGGTCATCAGTCAGATCAACCCGGTGGCCTATAAATTGAAACTCCCGGCCAACTTACGGATCCCTAACTCCTTCCATGTATCTCTCCTCAAACCTGTGGTACTTAACTCTTTTTCCAAGTCTACAGGTACGCCTCCTGCTCCGGTTTCTGCTGAGGACGAGTTTGAGGTAGAGAACATTCTTGCCACCAAAAGGGTAAGAGGAAAGACCTTTTTTCTGGTAGATTGGAAGGGGTTTGGTCCTGAGGAGAGAACGTGGGAGCCCCGGGAGAACATCCATGCCCCTCTCATCCTAGCTAAATTTCTGTCTGGCCTAAAAAAGGGGGGGCCTAAAGGGGGGGGTACTGTAGTGCCGGCGTCCCTGCCCTCTGCTAGGCAGGGACGCTGCTCCCCTCACCGCTCTGCTCCGTGCCCGGCTTCCTTCCCCCGCTCTGCTGTCAGCGCGCGCTCCGTCCCGGCGTCCTCCTCCTGCTCTGCTCTCAGCGCGCGCTCCTTCCCGGCCCCTGTGCTTAGGGCGCGCGCGCGCGCGCTCCCCTCCTCTTAAAGGGGCCGCGCGCGCCGCCCTAAAGAGTCCCCGGCCAATGGCCGGAGGACTTCATCATATATAAGGCACCTCCTCCAAAATGGAGGTGCCCGAGCAATGTTGTTTGCACCTGTGTCTCACCTGTGCTTCAGCCCTCAGGTCCCGTTGCCAGTTACCTGCCAGTTACCTGCCAGTTTCCTGCCAGTTTCCTGCTAGTTACCTGCCTGATTCCTGCCTGAATACTTGTTACCTGCCTGCCTGCCTGAGGTCCGACGGTCTGCCTTACAACTCCGGTCAGTCTGTCTAAGGACCAACTTGTCCGCTCACCTGGGAGCGCACATCAGCTACCTGCCTGCTTGCCTGAGGTCCGACGGTCTGCCTTACAACTCCGGTCAGTCTGTCTATGGACCAGCTTGCCCGCTCACCTGGGAGCGCTTCTCCGCTACCTGCCTGCTTGCCAGCCCGGAGGCTCCGTTGTCACGTGCTGTGACCATCAGCTATCTCAGAGACTCTTGCCCGCTCACCTGGGAGCGCATCTCCGTTACCTGCCTGCTTGCCAGCCCGGAGGTCCCGTTGTCACGTGCGGTGACCACCAGCTATTCCAGAGACTCTTGCCCGCTCACCTGGGAGCGCTTCTCCGTTACCTACCTGCCTGCCAGCCCGGAGGTTCCGCCGTCACGTGCCGTGACCACCTGCTATTCCAGAGACTCTCGCTTGCTCACCTGGGAGCACACATCTACCATCTGCCTGCTAGCCTACCCGGAGGCTCTGCCATCACAGGTCGTACCTACCCCTTACCCAGAGACTGCCCTGATCACTTGCCGTAACTCCCTGTCCGTTCATCCAGAGACTGCCACCCGCTCCCTTACAAGGGCCGCCCCCTTGTATAGTAGCTCAGAGGTTCCGCCTCCCGGACCCGTTACAAGTGATGGATTAAGATCTTACTGTGACGCACCCTGGAACCGAGCGACAGCTTAGAGAAGCTTGTATCCATTGTAAATGTTCAGTGCTTTGTATAATAGGGTTTAATTGTTAAAACTGTGAATGCTGCTTCTATCTGAAGAAGTAACTTATGTTTAGATTGCAAATCATTTTATTGGTCTCTAATAATCTGGTAACCTTGTTTAATTTTTTATCCTAATCATTCACATTTCTGTGTTAGAATAATAAACAGTCTTTGGTTAAGTTACTGCTCTGTCCTCATCTTCTGCACTGTTGCATCCCAAGCACCTGTTTACACCACACACCGACTATAAGAAAAAAAAGTGAGATTATTTATTTTATTATATTCACTTATATAGTGCCATTAATTCCACAGTGCTTTACAGACATTAGTGGTGCAGTCCACATGGGGGCTCACAATCTGTATTTCCTATCAGTGTGTCTTTGGAGTGTGGGAGGAAACCCACACAAGCACAGGGAGAACATACAAACTGCTTGGGTTTTGATCTCGGGACCCCAGTGCTGCAAGGCTGCAGTGCTAACCACTGAGCCACCATGATGCCACCAGTGGCTTGTACCACTCAACACTATATGCCATCTTTGGTGCTGGACCTCATGTGCCTAGTGACAAATATGGCCTTCACTTGGGTGTCTGCCATGGTAGTAGTGCAGGTCCTCATTGAATGTATGAGACTTCATTAAATAAAATAATAATAATAAAAAAGCACAAAGTGAGTTTGTGTTATAGGCGTGTAGCTTTTTTTCCTTTGAGGAAACAATCTCACATTCCTTTGTCACAAAATAATCTCACATTCGCTACATTCTGGTAGACAGCAGCTGTCGTACTACAGAGTGCCATAGTGGTTGCATTGAATTGACATTTGTACGTGTATGCTAATTTGATGTAATTAGGGCTTTGCCTTTGTCATACAACTTCAGTGTAACATCTCTTTTTCACCCCCTGTCTTCTTAAGGGACTCTGTCAGCCCAGAATGACTGTTCAAACCAAGTACAGGCGCTCGGTGCCCCATGACATGGCCAAACATTTAACTATACCTTCCCACCTGCTTGTTTTCCCTCAATCTCCGCCGCCCCCTCTTCTTTGATTGACAGCTCTGGTTTCCAGGAGCCAGAAAAGGGTGGAGATGGAGGGAAACCAAGCACGTAGGAAGGTGTAGTTAAATGTTTGGCCACGCCATGGGGCACCAAGCGAGTGTACTTGGTTTAAACAGTCATTCTGTGCTGATAGAATGCTTTTAATATCATAAAAGTAACCGCTAGGCGCTACATGAACCCCCTCTTAAGGCAGTGTTCACACAAGCATATAAAGCATTGTTCAGAGTTTCACCTATAAAATGTGGATTTTTTTTTCTCGCATTTGTCATCCGTGTACAATCCACTTTTTTACAGCAGCAGCCATTAATCATTTACAAGACAGTTTACAATGCATCCGTAAAAATCGGATGTTGTCATGCTGTGTCTCCGTATAGCATCCGATTTTTTTTACACACCCATAGACTTTAACTGGGGAGTCTCATCCAATTTACGGAAGAAGCTACTGCATGCTGCCATTTTTTGTTTTGTCAGCGAAATAAAAAAATATATATATATCGCTCATCTGCACTGCCCGATTAAATAACATTGGTCCGAGTGCTGTCTTTCACGGACAACACCTAGACTGAAAAAACGGTCATGTGAAGGAGTCATTAAACTAACAAAAAGAAATGGGGCATTTAAACTATGGTCATATGAGGAAGGTTTTTTAACATTTGAAAAAATCTCCAAGCCCCCTCTTTAAAAACACAAAACCAAACCTGGGTGTTGGAGTAGGGTCGTTTTTGGTGTGGTCCAACACACCTAAACTCCGAATGATGCACGTCTCTTGGACGTTAGAAAGACAGCAATCACTGGCGGAATTGAGGGAGGAATTTCCAGAACTCCATATATCATGGTTTGAGTATTTGCAGCTACGTTCCTTTGTGTCGTCCCACCAGCTGACTTCAATACATGAAACAGATCTGATGCCATTGGCATCATTGATGATGTAAGAGACGAGCCCTGCACGCCCAGTCTCACAGGTATACTCAATTCTTATGTCAGAGAAAGCTGACTATGGTTTGCCTTGGATTGGGAACAGGAGATTTGGCTAGTTTTCTCCTGAGCAATGGAAAAGAGCTTTTTTCTGCGCACACAGGCTTCTCCTGGCTTGTAGGGCTCAGGAAATGAACTTTAAACTTTTAACTAGGTGGTACAGATGTCCAGCACACCTTCATAAGGTATACCCACTGGTATCTGACCTCTGCTGGAAATGCGAGGCATCTGAGGGTACCATGCTCCACATCTGGTGGGATTGTCCAATAATTAAAAGACTTTGGAATAAGGTTTTTGAAATATACTCAAATGTTTCTGGTGACATCATTCAAAGTAACCCACAACTGGGCCTACTGTCAATGATTGAAGGCTCCTTTAGGAACATCAAGATAGGACTCCTAAAACATTGCATAACGGCCACTCACACTATCATTCCTAGTAAGTGGCGTTCTAAGACAGCCCCCAATATCGGGGGTTGGATAGTTGAAATGGATTTCTTATGTAGGATGGAAAAGCTATCCACTGTTACCACACAGCGTGAGGATACATTTTACAAAGCATGGCAGGAATGGATTATGTTTCGCGAATCACCGGAATTCCTAACACTCTCGGAGACACATTAGCGGAGTAAGATAGAACAGAGAGGAGGTTAACACCAACGGGAAAGACTCAACTCTCCTCATACTTCACCCCTCAGTTCCCCCTCTCCCCCTTTTTTTTTTTCTTTTCCTCTTCCGCCCTCTTAGCCAGACCCCCCTATCTCCTCCTATCCCCTTTTTCCTTATTTTATATTATCTACTCTACACTCTTTTCTTTTAATTTTATTTTGTTTCTCAGATGTTTATGATGATAAGGAATATAATACTCAAGACAGCATTATGGCAACGCTCTGGACAATCAGTCAGTGGTTTTTGAGTGAATTTGACTTATGAAGGCGGATATGTTTTACTTGATTGTCTTACTGTTCTATTTGTCTGTTTTGCTATTTTTGCTTTTTCTTGTCCCTGCATGGACACGTTATTTTTTGTATGTTATATATGAAAACATCTAATAAAAACTGTTTAAGAGAAAATACAAATCAGTTATGTAAAGATTAATTATTACCAATCTGGGGCTGCCTTTTTTATTTAATAGAATGGGCAGCCCCACACTGATTTATCTATCGCTATATATAGTTGAAACCAGAAGTTTACATACACTATATCAAAAGACACATATGCATGTTTTTCTCAATATATTTCTTAATATTTGCCAAATGCCAGAATAATGAGAGAGAGAAAATGTTTTAAGGCATTTTTATTACTTACTGCAAAGTCAAAAGTTTACATACATTTCATTAGTATTTGGTACCATTGCCCTTAAACTGAATGACTTGGGTGAAACTTTTGGGATATCCTTCCACAAGCTTCTCACAATAGTTGGGCAGAATTTGGGCCCATTCCTCCTGACAAAACTGATGTCACTGATCCAGGTTTGTAGGTCGCCTTGCTCGCACCTTCCTTTTCAGCTTTGCCCATAAATTTTCAATAGGATTGAGATCAGGGCTTTGTGATGGCCACTCCAAAACATTGACTTTGTTATCCTTAAGCCACTTTGTTACCATTTTGGCAGTATGCTTCGGTTCATTGTCCCTTTGGAAGACCCATTTCCGCCCAAGCTTTAACTTCCTGGCTGATGTCTTGAGATGTTGCTTCAGTATTGCCACATAATCTTCTTTTCTCATGACGCCATATATTTTCTGAAGTGCACCAGTCCCTCCTGCAGCAAAACAACCCAACATGATGCTTCCACCCCTCGTGTTTCACTGTTGGGATGGTGTTCTTAGGCTTCCAAGCTTCTACCTTTTTCCTCCAAAAGTAACGATGGTCATTATGCCCAAAAAGTTAAATTTTAGTTTCATCAAACCACAGGACATGTCTCCAAAAATTAAGGTCTTTGTTCCTGTGTGCATTTGCAAACATTAATCTGGCTTATGTTTATTTTGAAGTAATGACTTCTTCCTGGCAGAGTGGCCTTTCAGCCCATGTTGATACAGTACTCGTTTCAATGTGGATATTGACACAATCTTACCAGCTTCCACCATCATCTTCACAAGGTCTTTTGCTTTTGTCCTTGGGTTGATATGCACATGTCGGACCAAAGCACGTTCATCTCTGGGACACAGAACCAGTCTCCTTCCTGAGCGGTATGATGGCTGGACATTCCCATCTTGTTTGTACTAGCATATAATTGTTTGTACAGAAGAACAGGGCACCTTCAGGTATCTTGAAATTGTACCCAAGGTTGAGCCAGACTTCTGCAAGTCCCCAATTCTCTTCCTGAGATCTTTCTTTAGACTTTCCCATGATGCTATACAAAGCAGAAGTGGATTTCAGGTGTGCATTAAAATACATCCACAGGTGTTTCTCTAACTCAGATGTTGCCAAAAAATATATCAGAAGCTTCCAAACATATGACATCATCATACGGGCAGTCCAGAATTGTTTAAAGGCATAGTAATCTTAGAGTGTGTAAACGTTTGACTTTGCAGCAAGTAATAAAAATGCCTTAAAACATTCTCTCTCTCATTCCGGCATTTGGCAAATACTAAAAACTATGGTACTCTTAATTGACATAAAATGGGAAAGGTATATTCTGATTTCATGTCAGATATTGAGAAAAACATGCATATTGGTCTTTTTGTAAAGTGTATGTAAACTTCTGGTTTCAACTGTATGTTATTGTTTCAAGTGCTCCGAAATAACACTAAATGACCCGAAAAAGGCCTAACTTTCTAGCTAAAGTCAGGCCCAAACTTCCAAGTTGTGGTTTCCTGGCATGGATTAATGCAAAGATCGAGAGCAAGGAAGGCCACAGACAGTTGTGGGATCCCATAACCCAGAAGTTTGGGCTCCACTTTTGCTATAAAGTTGGGTCTTTTTAGGGCCATTAGGGTTACTTCTGAGTACTTTTGACAACTTACATTTAGCAAAATCACCGGTCTGGGTCAGCCTACTCTTTTATTAAGTAAAAAGGGCAGACCAAGATGATAGTTACTCTGAAAGGAAAATCTTAGGCACTGTTTCCAACCGTGCAGCAACTGGAGACTCTTGGAGCTCAACTCTAATATAGCCAATAAAACTCAGGTAGGACTTTCAAAATCACACAGCCACTGAAAGCGGTGGCTGCCACAGCTGGTAGACCTGGCCTTAGAGATGTATATGTTGTGTGTATCTGTCTGATGTCCAGTGAACACTTTCATGCAAGATTTCTCATTGCTGCTCAGGAAAGTCCAAGATCAGAATTGACTCAATAATGCAAGATTCACGCATCAGTGTTTCGTGGTTTGAGTACGGACCGCCCATCGGTCTCCCGAATCTTATTTCCATAGCTTCATATATTCCCAGATAGACAGGGTCAGAAGAACAGAGTGCATCACGGTCCGTACTTGGACTACAAAACACAGATGTGTGAATCAGGCTCAACTAGAATCAGTTTTCCTCTTTCCAGACACAAGTAAACCCTATAAAAAGTCCTTTTACACCAACTTAGTTGACACTTTACCAATCTATGGAGCCAAATAATGGAGGTTAGAAAAAAAAAAAAAAAAAGTTCTTATTTTGTAATTCTACATCGTAATAACTTTTTTTTTTTTTGAAGGAATAAGTAAACTTTGGTTACATGCAAAGAGTTTCCAACATCTTTAAGGCAGGTGCAGATGACTGCAGATTCATCCGAGATTTGGGCTGATTATGCAGATCAAACTCTTAGTGTGATCTGATTCTCTTGGATGTAAAAAAAAATAAAAATTCTCCATCTTCTCCATAGTGTCAGTACTTGGAAATTGGACTGCACTTAGATGTCATCAGAGTGCAGTACGATGGTTTCCAAGCGCTCATTGACTTGCATGGCTGAGTGCAATCTGAATAAGCGCTCAAACTGGGGCATGCAGTGATTTTTTTCCCCTCAGACTGGCTTGGTCAAAGGAGAAAAAAAAAAAAAAAAAAGTAAAAAAGTCTTGACATGTGCACGGCCCCATAGCAATCCAATGTTTTGGTGGATCACTCTCAGACCGAAAATAGGCTCCACACACCCCAACCTTCTGCCTGATCATATGCCTTTACCAGAGTATAGTTTTTTAAAAGAGGTTGTACAGGAATAGTAAAAAAATTAAAATAAAAAAAAAAATGTTGTGCTTTTTGGGGGGTACTGCAGCTCTGGACCATTTAGGTAAATCAAGACTAGCTGCAACATTAGACAGAACTTGGGTAAGAAAAGCCCTGATTCTGGGAAAGCCTGGTCTATTGTCCTTTTCAAGCACTAATCTTCTATATGAACAGAGTATTATGTTTCTGTAGCCCAGTTATATTTTCTTTCCATTTCTTCACGTTGGGAGGGTAAATTATTCTAAAATGAACCGCTATATGGATGGATTCTGAATGTATCTCACAAGTTCATTCTCGGTCAGTGTCTCTGCTCTCCTGATCACCCACACCCAGGATCGGACACTTTTTCTAGTTTTGGTCCAAGCTTTTACATCACTTCTGACGGGCACGGATACTTTACAGATCTTTTCCTCCATGTCTTCACACAGACTGACACCACTTTTGGTAAAATAAGACAGGCACCAATGCAAACACCAAAACTTAAAAAAATAATTACAATTTATTCCAGTATCTTAGAAAGATCATTTTGATTTTATATACAAGAAAAAAAAAATTCTGACCTTTTAGGTAAACTTCCAAGAAACACCAGATTGGGAAAAATAAATGGAAACAGATGCTTTATTCGTAAAGAGGTCACTTCTTTACCAGCATGAGAAGAGGAGGGCACAGGGACCAGCCATAGTAGTTATTAACACATTGCTTCCAGGTCATTTATACATCACTAAGCCAATGAATGAGAAGTACCGGATCATACAGATAGATAATGTGTTACAAAAACATCCAAAATCTAAAACTTGTGTCTTTAAACAGCCGTATAAAACTGTACAAAATTCTGTTGGCCAGATCAGGACTAAAAGGATCACACGGGCTGCAGCGTGACACCTGGTATGGTAGCGACAGACCACCGGGAAGTATTTGTTCACTAATACCAGAGAAGTCATATTCTAAAGTCATAAGTGTTAAATGATAGATTTTGAGGGTGTTTTTTTTTTTTTTTTAGTAGCGAAGTAATCAAAAATGGTTTTGGAAAAAAAAAAAAGTTGGGAGGGTGATGGGGAGCGGAAAAAAAATAATGATAAAAAAACTGACATAAACACCCCTGCAGACATGTCAAAAGATATATTTATGGCTTGTGGATACTTAATCGGCTTGTTTAGAGTAAAAAGCAAAATGGCTTTCCTGTGGCTGTCGGAGCATGCTGGGAGTGGTAGTTCAACAGCAGCTGGCGACCAGTGGTATATGGTATCTGTGGCTCTCTACCTGTTGCTTTGCAGATATGAGTTGCCACAGAGATGTTGAAAGCAGGTACAGGCTATGGACATCAGATCAGTAGGGGGCAGTGTAGTGTGCGCTGTGTCTTACTTGCTGAAATCACGCTCTCATGAGACTGGAGCTGAAGCTAGACCTGTAAGTAATAAATTAATTTTTCTTAACTAAAACAGAGTTATATTACAAACATACGATTAAATAAAAAATAGACATTATCTGAACGGAACTGGAAAGTAGCTTTAAAGTTAATGAAAGGTCCATAGCGAGCAGCGTAAAGAAAACCCGACAAGACGAGATCCGAGCTTTTCATGGATTTGGCTCTTGCTTCCGCAGCAGACACGTCAGCCAGTGATTACTGGACCCATAAGACTGGACACTGGCGCACCCCTTTATTTAGCACAGGTTGCCGCCGCTGGTGTATGTCTTCTCATGGTGCCTGCACATCTTTCTTTTCCACTAGTGAAAAAGCGCCTTTACTCTATAGCAAGTTTCCGTTAAATATTCTGCTCGTTCCCTTAGATATCTTGCTCTGGTCTAAGATGCAAGTGAGGTTTCTGCAGGTGGTAGAGGCTCATGCAGCTTTCTTCATGCATGTACCAGGCATGTCTTGAAGGTTGATTTTGGATCTGGAAAAAAAAAAAGAAAAAGTGTATTGTTCAATATATAAAAAATGTCACCGCTGGTCACGATAAAAGCCTTAATGTCAGAAATGTGACAAGTCTCTCGACTGACTACCATTGAACAGTGCAGTCATGTGACTGCAGCGATTCTGGTTTGAAGTGTTGCAGTGTCATATGCGCTAGACCACTTGGAGGCGCTCATGCATGTGGTGCTAGAAGTTCAGTTTTCTATAGAATAGCCGTAGGAAGAGATGCGAGTAGAGTTGGGGACAACCATTGGTTTCGTAGATTCTTGTGTTTTGTAACAGTTGTATATAGAATATAATACATTTCTCTACAAGTTTTTATTTCAGTTTCTACTTTAATGAAAATACCCTCCATATTACCTGTTGTGGACCATGTGGCTCTTGACTAGGTGGCCAGCTGCCAAGGCAGACATTAAGGAAAGCTCTCCTGCCATTACTGTGCCACAGACGATCTGTGCAAGCTGGCAGGCATTTTTGCCAGGGTATTCTGTGCTGGCTCCTTGGACTCCTAGCATCTGTACATAAAAGAGAGATTTCATGAATGCATAGCTACCATTATATACAGCCATCAGGATTTTATTTATTCTGCTCCAACACAGTATGACATTTCCACACCTTTTCTTTTTATCATAAACGTTTCATCTTAAAGAAGCACTCCTCCTCCCATCAAAGTTCTTATCCTATTATACAGCACTGTGCATTTACAATTGCTCATTTTACCCTTCTACCTACTTAAAGAAACTGTCAGCACAGAATGACTGTTCAAACCAAGTACAGACGCTCGGTGATTTATGGCGGGGCCAGATATTTATATACACCTTCCCACCTGCTTGTTTTCCATCTATCTGCACCCTTCTCTGACCCTATGAAGCCAGAGCGGTCAAAGAAGAGGGGAGAGGAGACAGAGGGAACACAAGCAGGTGGGAAGGTAAATTTAAATGATTGACAGCGCCATAATGCACCAAGCGGCGGGACTTCGTTTGAACTGTTATTCTCTGCTGACAGAGCCCCTTTAATTCTTCTGTTTTCCATTAGGTCTATGATATCACGTGATAAAAACTGACTAGCAGAATCCCTCTAAGTTCTATGTAGAAACAGGAGGTCAATTTTCCCTGCATGAGTCATCACTGCAAAAGTCAATGGTAGTGGGAGCTGCTAGGTCAGGAGTTGGAGGGGAATGATACATGCAGGGAACATATACTTATGTTTCTACAAAGAGCAAAAAAAAAAAATAAAAAATTAACTGGGTAGAAAGGAAAAATGAGCAATTGTAAGTACACAGTGCTATATAATATGAGGAGAGCAATATATTAAGAGGATAAAAACTTTGATCGCAGTGATTTAAAGAAGAAATTCCACCCAAATGTTTATCCACCAGTCTTTTCAAAATATGCACGTGAATACTTTCAGATCGCTGACTTCCCCAGTTTCCAATGATGATCCGCTTCTCTTCTGGCTGATGTAAGCGCCACTCACCTCAACTTTGCCAGATTACATAGGGACCGCTGTATGGCTCTGCTACTTCTACCAATGTAAGTCAATGGGATTCAGAACCAGGCCCTATAGACTTACATTGTTAAAGCAACTTCAGGTTGATACATAAAACCTGAGTGATCCGGCTAGTCAGAATTAAAGCCACATAATTCAGAAGAGAGGAGCGGCACTGGAAACTAGGAAAGATGGCGATCGGTAAGTATTTTTGTAGGTAGCATGGTGGCTCAGTGGTTAGCACTATAGCTTTGCAGCTCCTAGGTGGCACTACAGTTCAAGTCCTCTTCCTCTCTGAAGAGAAAATTTGCATATTTAAATTTCCCAGAGGAACACGCAAGGCATTTAAGTCTCCTCTATTGGCGTGCCAGGCCTGGCATGTCACTCTCCACAAGGAGAAACCTTACCCCTTAAATCCCAGCTCAGAACTCAAATCCCACCAAGGACAATATTAGCAGTTTATATGTTCTCCCAATGTTTGCATAGGTTTCCTCAGGGTTCTCCGTCTTTTTCCCACACTCCAAACACATACTGATAGGGAATTAATATCATGAGCCCCAATGGGGACAGTGATGAGTTCGCTTGTAAAGCGGTGGTATGATGGCACTATATAAGCAAGCACAATAAAATACAACTACACTACATCACATACAATCCTGCAGATTCAGGCAATCCATGGATTACATAGGAAGACCTTCATCTAAATGATGCAGTACAATGCTATATTCTCTCCGCAACAGCAGAAATGCTAAAGAGACTGCAGTCATCAGAAATAACTCATTCACTTGTCTCAAAAAAGGAATCTGGCTTCTGAAACCCCAAGAAATTGATGATGTATATAGGTAACCTACCAAATTATCAGGCGATTATTAGCAGTGTGCTTTTGCTTGAGAGAAAACCCTTTATTATACGTACTTGTAGACAGGCCTGTTGTGGGGCCAGGTTGGTGCCTCCTCCCACAGTCCCGATCTCTATAGAAGGCATTGTGCAGCTGATGTACAGGTCCTCATTTGTGGGACCTGTAGCTTCCATCAGTGTGATACAGTTTGAGCTTCCAACATTTTGGGCAGCATCCTGTAACGTCAAATATATATTTTTTATAATATATAAATTACTCTATGTAGCAATGTTGTGCATTTTGTCAACTTTTCCATCATCTGACCTGTCCACAGGCAATGTAAATTGCAGTCACAATATTGGCTGAGTGTGCATTGTAGCCTCCGATGCTGCCCGCCATTGCAGAGCCAACCAAGTTCTTGTGAATGTTCACTTCGACCAATGCAGTTGTAGATGTCTTCAGTACCTGCAGACGAAAGATATTTGGTGTCAGACACAACCCATACAATAGAAGTTGTAAAATAGAATAAATGGTTACTTTTCCCCCCCAGCTCTTGCACATAGGTTGGGTCCGATTGCAGCTCACCATCATTCAAAGTGAAGACCCTTTTTTGCAAATCTAGTGCAACCATTTTAACCACTCAGAGAAAAACCTTTATGACTCCTGGGCATATACCAACCAAAATCAAAACTGTGCATTAGAAACTGTTCAGTTCATTCTTACCTCTCGCACCACATTTGCTGGTATGGTGGCTTCACAAACAACAGACTTCCCTCGGCCCTCCACCCAGTTGATGGCAGCCGGCTTCTTGTCGGTGCAGTAATTACCACTAACGGCAAGAACTTGGAGCTCAGGAAATTCCTCTTGTAATCTGGAAAGAGCCTTTTCAGTGCCCTGTACCAATATGATAAAATGTTAATACTCAAAAAAAAAAAATAATAATTTTTTACCAATAGACAAGGTAGTTCACCTTTGAAATCATGTTCATTCCCATAGCATCTCCAGTTTTAGACTGGAAGCGAATGTATAAATTCCGCCCGGCTACACTGGTCTGAAGTCTCCCAAGACGAGCAAATCTAGCAAGAAAACAAGGTGATAAGTGAGGGAATGGTCCGGACATTAACGCAAACTGCAGAAGTGGTCATTGAATATTGTCATGCAGAAAAGCCTCTTAGGCCACAGCCCCACTATCAGTATTTGGTCAGTATTTTTTCTCAGGAGTGGGAGCCAAAACCAGGTGAGGAACAATCAGAGAAAAAGGTATAATACAAACAAGTCACCAATTCTGCATTTACCACCCACTCCTGGTTTTGGCTCCCACTCCTGAGAAAAAAAGACTGACCGAATACTGATAGTGGGGCCACTGACTTAGCCGAGCAGTGGGACTGCCATGTACTAATACTTATCGTACTTACAGATCGCCGCTTCCTAATAGAAACAAATCTGTTTGTTTTACTGTTTTATGCCATAAAAAAAGTCCATTATAGTGAAAAGGGTTTAAGATAAGAAATAAGACCTGCAGTGGAGTGGAGACATGCTCAAGCCAACTTCAATTCTAGTTTCCCCATACTAAGGTCATGGGCAGTTGAGTAAGGTACTTGGGGCCGATGATCTGTGGGGGTCGTAGCAATCTGACATATATTATCCTGTAGACCGGTATCAATTTTCATTGTGGGAAGATCAATTTAAGGTTGCAGTCAAGACGGCCGTATTACTTGCGTGAGCATCGCAATCCTCGGACTTTCCGTCAGCTCTTCTTACCGGAGCGTGATAGCTGTATACAAATACATTCTGTCATGCTCAGGTGAGGAGAGGCGCTGGCCAGTCCGAGGGATGCGATGAGAGCACAAGTAATAAAGGCTGTGACCGCGCCCCAAGAAAAATTTCTGGAACCCCCAGTCAAGATTCTGTCATGTTTTGCCGATATAGCAGTAAGCTGCATTACAATCGGTGTGAATGTAATTTAAATGGTTCTGCAAGTACAGTTGCCATTTATGCTCATCAATATAAAAAATAAAATAAAACTCACAATAAACAAACAGTGTGGTCATTAGTGCTAACTTTAATACTCAATTTTTCCTATTCTGTGGAAAGAATTTCTGAAAATATAAAATTCACCTACCTGCTTGTGCTATCAAAGGTTTCTTTTATAACTTTAAATCCCTCAGGACTATCAAGCCAGCCCTTAACCTCAGCAGCTTCACAAGCTGAAGGCAACCTGGTAACTGGTCCACGAGTCATGCCGTCAGCAAGGATCCGGCTGTGTGCTCCACCGCCCAGCTAGGAGGAAGGAATTAAAGCTCAGTATCTATTACTTACTGGCACCAGGTCTCCCAAATGACTTTATAGTAGTCAGCAATGTCAGAAGATTGATCATAAATGATTTTCTAAAGAAACCATAAAGCTGTGAATTAAACTCACCATTATGGCTCTGCAGCCTCGGTTGGTGCTGGCCACAAGGCAACCTTCTGTTGTAGCCATAGGGACCTGGTACTCTTTATTATCCAGGATAAGAGGACCTGCTACTCCAACGGGGATTGGCATATATCCTATTACATTCTCACAGCATGCACCCATAACCTAAAAAAAAAAAACCCAAACCATAAGACAGACTTAAAATTATCAAATTCAAGAAATATAACATCTAACTGTGACCCATGGAAAAGAAGAGACAAAAATATACAAATACTGGAAGATGGAAGTGATCTGTAATCTTCTCAGCACTAACCACTTACCAAGGAGTAGTTGTAGTTTTTGTAAGGCAGATTCAAAAGGGCCGATGACTGAGGCAACTTGTGAGACAGCATTTGTCTGCGAATTGCAACTCCCCTCTCCGGGGACTCCATCATGGACTCCAGCTTATAGGAAGGGATGTGTTTAGCATTCACCAACTTGATCACTTCCGCATCACTTAAGTACTGGGCGCCTTGCTACATAGGAAAGAAAATAAATTCTGATGAGCGATTCCTGCAGAAAACTGAAAAATACAGAGGCAATTGTTATGTTTATTAATCCAAAAGTGACAATTCCCCAATTTTCAAATATATTTTACCCCTAATCTCATCAGACTTATTTAGCGTGTTTGAAGCTTGGCCTGAATTGTTCACAGCAGCTGAGAGGTTTATGCTCACACCTTCATTAGTAAGCATATTTTAATAGGGATTACCTGGAAGCTGAGAACTTATTTAAGTCTGACAAATCCACTTTACGTCACAGCATTACAGTTTATATATGCGCCATAATGCGCAGACCGAATGTATCATAACTAGATGAAATACGGTCCTGATCTGTACTGGCCAGAAGTTGGCCATTGAGAGTCCACCACTTTTCTGAAAACAATTGTGTTTTTAAGTCTTCAGCTTGATAAAGTGAGACATAATATCTAAAAAGGTAATACGATGTCAATGTATTTATATGCAGTAACCATATGTAATAAAGGCTGGATAATGATACACTTTAGTATTGGTAAAAGTTAAGGGGTTTTTCTCATCATGTTAAAGAGATCCTGTCATCAGGTCAAAAGTGGCCAGTTTGTGGTCTTATTTTATTCCCTCTGATCTCCAGAGTCAGAAGAGGCAGGGTATGAGCAGGAAGAAAATGACAAATCCTCTAAGTGTTTAAAATTGCAACCAGCTTCTAAAACCAAGTAACTTTGCAATTTCCTTGTTTTTAAAAATACTCTCAAGAAGAGAGGAATTTTTAAATTTTATAAGTTCACTGTTCAATGCCTCGGCTACCGACCTCCACTGCAGTGCATCAGTGATGGCTGGTCTCCTAGGGAAGACCCTCTATGAGATATGGTATAGCTTCCTTCCAGCTTTAGTGCCCCTGTGCTCCTCCGATGCTGCAGAGCTAAAGCGGCCTTTGCGTGCAGTAAGAGAGTGCAGAGTTTGTGCCAGCGGTGAGACAATGTCGCCAATCAGGAGCCCATTATGCTCTGACAAGAAGGAGGTTGGGGAGTGGTGTGCTCTTGTTCAATGAGATGAGAATAACCCTGGAAGAAGCTTTAGATCAGCAATGCTTTGGGGTCATTCAGTTACTCGCTATTCACTTACATCTGGATTCTTAAGGATGCGGACACATTCGTCAATGGGTCGGGGCACCTCTGGTATATCAAACATTGTTTCCTTCTCCTCTTCACTTGTATCAGGTGACGATGATGAGGTATCGCCCAGCACAAAGTTAGCCTTCGTTGAATTTTCAAGTGGCAATGGCTTTATGACCGCTTCTAAAAGTATACAGATAGAATTCGGTGAATAAAAGTGAAAAAAAAAAAAAAAATGAACAATTTAAAAAACGTACCGAGTTTAGATATAAAATATCTAAGTAATACCTTTCTCTTCCTTTGATGACAGGTCTTCTACTTTACAATCTTTGGCAGGCTTTTCGGGCACCGGTTCCATTCGGCAGCAGCCATCTACTTGCTTCTTTGGCACAGTGACAGGAGAGGTGATTGGGTTCTTTAAGGAGAAGGTAGACTCTGTCTCCGTCTGCTCAAAAAATATGTACTTGACTGCCAGAAGGAGAGCAAGACTCAGTGTTATGACTTGCTCGATGTCCATGGTGACCATCCTGTGGAATACAGATACAGCACTATCAGATGCTGAGGCGAGGCGTGCAACGTAGGGTTATCTTTATTGTACCATTTCAGAAGATATATGTAAAAATTACACACACTATGTATTTATAATAATTGCACACATAGCAAATAAATAAAAAGAACAGATAATTAACTTACCTAGACAGATAGAATTGCCAAAGAGCCATGTTGGGTTCAATTCTCTTTGGCATGGTATCATCTAAGCCAATAGTAACCTTGTGATCTGAAATGGAAGTGTTGTTCTGAGGGGACGGTTCACTTATCCACCGACTGTGTGCATGAACAAGGACCAGGCCGAGGGACTGAAAGAGAGAAGGAATATTAAGTCACCAGAAACAAAATGGCAAACAGAAATGATAGATTATTGCTTAGAAACAAAATCAAAAGTACACAATGTACATGCAAAAAACCCCCAAAAAACAAAAACCACAGCATCCAGCAGCTCAAGAGAGGCACTCACCATGATCATCTTCACCCTCTGTGTCACAGGGTTTGGTTTGTTATCTTCTTCTTCCTCTAATACATTTGCAAACTGTGTAAGCTGCCAGATTGGACGTCCCTCCCGGCTCTCCCTGGAAAGCTGGCAAAAGATCAAAGCATGTTCTTCATCCACAACCTTACATGTAAATATGCAGAAATAGCATAGACAGGTAACCCAGGACAATTATATATGTATGATAATTAGCCGATACTAATTCCGCTTTTAAGTCACGCACCTCCAAGACCAAAGACACGCAGGCTGGGAAGAATGTCATGAAGGCAAAGTAGTTTGCTAGGACGGACATGCAGCCAAAACAGCACATAATCTCTAACTGGCGAACACCTAAAAAGAGAATAATTTAATAATTCTATATAATAAATAAAGGTATAACAAAAAGCATGAATAGACATAGCCATCCAGTGGCCTCTATTGGAGGCTTCTGTTGCTGGTATACATTAGAAAATGTTTCCAAAACATACCTACAAATGAGAAGACCCAGAAGGTCTGTCCAAAGCCTTACAAAACACACTGAGGACAGGTGCAGGTGTATGCTCTCTTCCAAGAGACTTGGGCCGATGATGCAAATCACACCCTGATCAAGCTCTGAACAGAGTTTGATCAGAGCATGAGCCAATTCTCTTGGATGAGGAGAAGATGGTTTCCACAGACTCCTTGACCTACATTGCCGATTGCAATCCAAATATAGGATCAAACTCGGGTATTCCAAAGAAAAAAATTTGACATGTGCATGGCCTCATAGACTAACATTGGTCTGAGTGTGATCCGTTGTTTTGTCATGCAGGCTGTCAATGTGCAGGGGAGTAATAACAGCGCACTCACTGTAGTGAATGGTTGCTGCTATTGTCCCGTTGACTGAACGCAGACAGCTGCAAGGAAAATAAAACATAACTTTCTCCCTGCAGCTGCTGCTACAGTAATCAGGCTGCACAGGGTTTAAGTGCCATTTACTTGCAGATTAACCCTATATGTGCAAGTAACTAGCATTTCTGGACATGACCATAAACTTTTATATCTGAATCACATCTTCCTGTGGTAAATAAATACTATACAATAACCTTTATAGAAGAGATTTGCTACTAACCAGACATTGTTCCAACTCCAATCACAAGACATTCTACAAGGGCATCCAGGGTAAATGTAGGCCCTAGAATGGCCATGCCACGAGCAATGTTGTCTCGAACTTCATCCTGGAAAAGATTTTTTTTTTTTTATATATTTTCATCACCAGGTAGATATAAAAGTGCTGTAATAGTTTTGGAGCCAGAAATGTACCTCCAGGCATGATTTATGTGCTCACCTGAGAGTTGGAGCTAAGAGCAAACTTCGCCAAAGCACTGGCCTTTGAGAGGTCAATAAGAAGCAGGAAAAAGGGGAGCGCCTCGCTGCCGGTGGGGGAAAGAAGTGTTAATTTCTACAGATATACTGCAAAATTATAAAATGCACCAGCCAACACCGACTTACTTCAGGCCTGTCAATTCTTTATCCAGAAAATGAATAACCACTGTGCTGAAGACAAAGCTTGAAAAGATGGTAAAGAGGCCAGCAATACCTAAATATGAAGAAAACCTCAGTTATTGACGCAGATCATATAACGACAATGGCTGGAGATGAACGGCACATACACTGCACATACCTAAAATGTATTTGGAGCCAAGCTGCCTGAGGTTCTGAAACTGAAAGTAGATGTAGAGGATTGCAATGCACCGTGTGATGGTCAATATGATAATGTCGCTGCTCAGAACATCCTGTAATGTGGAAAAGGAAAACCAGAAGTTACATACAAGTGCTTAATTCACCTTCTATCATCCTGTCTCACTGCTCACACAAAAACACATACATTTTGTAAAAAAGTATATAGGGAATCATTTAGGAAAATGTACACAAATAAACATTATTTATCTATTTCTTCTATGTCATATGATACATATAACATAAGTATGGACAATAATATGCAGGGGTGGCCAAATCACTATAGGTATTAGAAGCCAGTTAGACCAATCCGGCATAGACCGTAATAGAAAGCAATCCAAAAACTGAGGCACATGCTGAAACTTTGAATGCACTTTTGCTTTTTGGCTCCTGGGATTTCTCGCAAACTAAGGCTAGGGTCATACGTCCCATTTTCTCAGAGGTGGAGAAGATGTAAAAAAACGAAAACAATTATATACCGTATTTTTCGGACCATAAGACGCACTTTCCCCCCCCAAATTTTGGGGGGGAAAAGGGGTTGCATCTTATGGTCCGAATGTAGTCAAAATATAGATATTATGGTGCTTACTGTGGTGGTGTGGGGTGGAGGCGGCAGGGGGGGGGGGGGGTGATTGAGTGTGGTCGTACTGCAGGTAGCGGGTGGCAGAGCAGGGCGAGGGATCACACACAGCAAAATCAGTGGCGCCATTAATGCACTTACGCTGCGTTACACAGGAGAAAGTGGGCGGTCCCGGGCCAGATCACATGCTGCAGTGACGAAACAAAAGAGGCAGGGCCGGGGGGACTGCACGCTGTGCTGTTATGTGTTGTCTCGGCCCTACCTCTTTTGTTTCGTCACTGCAGCATGTGATCTGGCCCGAGACCGCCCACTTTCTCCTGTGTAACGCAGCGTAAGTGCATTAATGGCGGCGCCACTGATTTTGTTGTGTGTGATCCCTCTCCCTGCCTAGTCCGATGGAGCTGTCATAGTGAATCCAACGGCGCTGTTATGAATTCACTATGGCAGTGTTAGACAGGAGTTAGTGGGCGGTCCCGGGCCAGATCACGTGCTGCAGGGCCGGGGCAACACAAAACAGCACAGTATGCAGTCCCCCGCAGCCCTGCCTCTTTTGTATTGTTACTGCAGCATGTGATCTGGCTTGGGACCACCCACTAACTCATGTCTAACACTGCCATAGTGAATTCATAACAGCGCCGTTGATCCCTGATGATCCTCTCCCAGCAGTGCGACCCAGCTCCCTCCAAACAAGAAACAGTGAGGCAAGCATTACCCTAGTTAAAGCACATACAGCAAAACACTACCAGTGATGAACTATAAGTCATAGCATGCCATAGAAGCTGCAGGACATGCTGGGAGTTAGTTCTCCTCAGGGAAATCACATGAAATAAATGTAGGGTGAACTATAACTCCCAGCATGCCATAGAAGCTGAAGGACATTCTAGGAGTTATAGTAAATTTTACCACATTTTTTGCTACAGAAGTTTTTTTCCCCTATTTTCCACCTCTAAAACCTGGGTGCGTCTTATGGTCCAGTGCGTCTTATAGTCAGAAAAATACGGTAAATATATTTTTTTCATTCTGTCAGTCCGTGAAAACTGGTCATCCAAGTGCGCTTTTCTTGACGGACCCATTGACTTGAATGGTCGAGTGAGATCTGTTTTACGGATGCAAATTGTGCATTCTGCGAAGTAGAAGCTAAACCCCCCCCCCACCAAAAAAAATGGAAATAGACATGTGCACGGCCCCAGAGAATAACATAGGTCAGAGCGCGATCCAATGTTTTGTCAGATCGCACTAGGAGTCAGAACTTACTTCTTCAAACTTGGGGCACTCATAGTTCCAGCCGCAGATCTTATCATTCCCAGTGAACATGTTCATGGACATCATGCAAATAGTGATGGTCACTGTACCCACGATCACCTCCCATGGGTGGGAAGCCACAAACTGGCCATGCATGCGGAACAATCGGGACAGCATCTTCAAGGTTAGTGTGACCTAAAGGAAAGGGGAAAAAAAAATAATAAAAAAAAAAATATATAAAAAAAAATTAACTCTTTCATTTGCACGAATCTCACATATGAGGAATTATTAGGTAACCCTGTTATCGCACTCTTCCTACACACTGAATCCAATCTCAAAAAAAATCTATCTCCATCAAGTCATCTTCACAAATGTCCAAATACAGCACCTCAGTGTTATTTTTACCTTCAGCACCGAGTCTCTGCTGCTGCAAACTAACCTGCTATTAACCATTTATTCTACAGCTGTAGAATATAACAAGGATACTCCATAACTATATGTATGATAGCGTTTCTCACCTCAGGGATCCCACCAATTCGGAGGTGCTCTTAAGATGACTGCAAAGCTTTAAGAACTTGTTCCACAATGTACATTTATCACCCATCTACTTATGTGGGGGCACTACTGGTAAGACTCCCATGATCACTGGAATTTGGGTCCCAACTCCAGGATTGGTCAGGGCTTGAGTTTTCAGAGCATGAGGGTTTCATCGCTACATTGCAGCAGCTGGACTTTCCACTCTAGATCATGAGTTATTCTGATATTCTACATCATGGCCTGCAATGTTGGGAAAGCCCCTGCTCTCATCACTGGCAGGCACAGGATTCTTGGTGGACATTTGGCTTCGTTTACAGGACTGCTTTTTCTTGGCTTTAGCTGAAGACCACACTGACTTTCACTTTGTGACTGTCAAATCATTTCATGGACATTACATCAGCATTTCTCCACTTCCATTCTCACGTTACTGTCGGTACAGTTCACCTGGTCCATATTTAACACATCCATACAGCACCGTCACCTTTATACATACTAATCATTATCTGCTCATTATGTCTCTTATCAGGGAGAGTCCTTGGACTTCGAAGTTTCCAATGAACACCAAGGACACTCACACTGATTGATGTATATAATATTACACAGCTTATCATACTCTATTAGAGGGCTGAAACAGAAGCTACATCCGCTCCCACAATGAGAATTAGGTCTTTGAGGGGACGTATGAGACGACGGGACACACTTGCCCCCGATCTGTGTCTAGTACTACAGTTACAGGTGCATCATACTAAGTTAGAATATCATCAAAAAGTGAATTTATTTCAGTTCTTCAATACAAAAAGTGAAACTCATATTATATAGAGTCATTAAAAACAGAGTGATCTATTTCAAGTGTTTATCTCTGTTCATGTTGAATTATGGCTTACAGCCAATGAAAACACAAGAGTCATTATCTCAGTAAATTAGAATCATTAACAGAAAACACCTGCAAAGGCTTCCCAAGCACTTAAAAAGGTCCCTTAGTCTATTTCAGTAGGCTCCACAATCATGGGGAAGACTGCTGACTTGACAGATGTCCAGAAGGCAGTCACTGACACTCCAGAAGGTCCCAGAGTTCCAATTTTCATTTGGAAATCAAGGTCCCAGAGTCTGGAGGAAGAGTGCAGAGGCCACAATCCAAGCTGCTTGAGATCTAGTGTGAAGTTTCCACAATCAGTGATGGTTTGGGGAGCCATGTCATCTGCTGGTGTAGGTCCACTGTGTTTTATCAAGACCAAAGTCAGCGCAGCCATCTACCAGGAAATTATAGAGCACTTCATGCTTCCCTCTGCCGACAAGCTTTTTGGAGATGGAAATGTCATTCTCCAGTAGGACTTGGCGCCAGTCCACACTGCCAAAAGTACCAATACCTGGTTTAAAAACAACAGTATCATTGTGCTTGATTGGCCAACAAACTCACCTGACCTTAACCCTATAGAGAATCTATGGGGTATTGTCAAGAGGAAGATGAGAGACACCAGACCCAACAATGCAGAAGAGCTGAAGGCTGCTATCAAAGCAACCTGGGCTTCCATAACACCTCAGCAGTGCCACAGGCTGATCGCCTCCATGCCACGCCGCATTGATGCAGTAATTGATGCAAAAGGAAAACTGACCAGGTATTGAGTGCATTTACTGAGCATACATTTCAGTAGGCCAATATTTCAGATTTAAAAAACATTTTTCAAGCTGTTGTTATAAAGTATTCTAATTTACTGAGATAATGACTTGTGTGTTTTCATTGGCTGTAACCCATAATCATCAACATTAACAGAAATAAACAATTGAAATAGATCACTCTGTTTGTAATGACTCTATATAATATACGAGTTTCACTTTTTGTATTGAAGAACTGAAATAGAATATCAAAGTTAATTTAATTTAGTGAGATGCACCTGTATGTGCCCATTTACAACAGTGACTTTTTTCTGATATTCTCTTTACACTACATTCACACATTGTGACCTCAGTGTGCTTTTTTTTTTCTTGCTTTAAATACACGATTAAAATATAAGGCCCCTAGGCTGCAATTTGTGAACACACCATTAAAGGGTCCCACTCGCTGATCGTTACAGGTCCCATTGCTCCAGAAAACAGGGTTCTGAATTGCCCACCTTTAATGGGGCTATAGCCACAAACAGAACCTACCGCTGTATTCACTGCCCATAGGACTGCTGGAGATCACCAAGTACAACACTTGGCTACCTCAAGCAGGTCCATAGATAATGACTGGAGGCGCATGCGCAGCCTTATCTTCATTTATACAAGGCACCTCAGGTCTCTTCTTGGGTGCTAACTTTCTAGGATGGGAAATCCCTTTAAGGCTGTGTGCCCACGATGCGTTTTTTTAAGCATTTCCCCAGCGGCAATTCCGTTGCGGAAACGCATAAAAAATGCTTTGTAGCAGGTCTGCAATGTTCCCCAATAATAATACGCATGTGCTGTGCACATGCTGCGGAAATTTCCGCAACGGATTATCATTGCGGAAAAATACGCAGCACTACCAATTATTTTGCGGAATCGCAGCGTTTTCACTGCCATTGACTTGCATTGAATCACATGACCTCCGCATTACTAGATATGCACATGCGGATATCTTGCAGTTCAATGTGCGGATGGTACCTGGGTTTGGAGAAGAGGAGACTCTCCTCCAGACTCGGGTACTATTGAACCTGTAAAAAAAAAAAAAATATATTAGACTTACCTTCTGATGGCCCCCGGTCTCCACAGTTATTCGTCCTGGCTTGCCGGCAGCTCGCGATGTTAAAAGGACCTGCCATGACGTCATTTAGTCATGTGACGGATCACGTGACCGCCGACGGTAGCGGTCGTGTGACCCGTCATATGACTGAATGATGTCATAGCAGGTCCTTTTAGACTATCGCGAGCTGCCGGCAAGCCAGGACTGATAACTATGGAGACCGGGGGCCATCAGAAGGTAAATATAATATTTATTTTTTACCATTCTTTTCCGGTCACACTATATAAATCCATGCCGTTTGCATGGATTTATATAGTGTGACCAAGTTGTCAAGCATTTTCAAAAAAAAAAAAAAAAAAAAAATTGCTTGGAAAGCGCTTCACATCCGCATGTCCCTGACAGGAAAACGCATGTACAATCCGCATGTGTTTTTTCTGCCAGGGAGATGCAGAAACGCTCAGGAAAAAATCCGGAGCATTTCTGCATCGTGGGCACATAGCCTAAGGCCCATTTATATAATATATATTGTTACTGTTTGATTAGTCTGAGCACTTGTAGTGATCCTGCTTATTGTAAGAGCACAAAACAATGCAAATATCCCCTTAAAGGGAATGTCCAGGCTTGGGGGGAAAAAAAAGTCAGTAATTACTGTGTTACGGCAGGCTGTCATGATGCCCTGTTATTCCTGGCGTGAGCGAGCAGTCACCTGGCAGCACGTATGCAATTTGCATAGCTGCCGTCACGTGTTGACTAGATTCTCTTCCACTTCTCTCAATTCTGTTACTGATTGAAGCGGGCTCTTCTCGTCGGCCATTGACTGCAAGTATGCAAAATGCATACACACCGTCATAGTGACAGCATGCACATCTCACACTGTCACGATTCGCCAGTCTGCCTTCACATACAGTTTCTATCTCAAGTCTGGACAATGATGGCACCTTTTTCACCAGCAGACACTTAGCTTGGAGCCCTCAATAAATAGAGAAAGGTAAAGGGAGATTTGCAACCTTTTCTTTCATTTAACACATGGCCCAGTGTACTATCAAATCAATAAACAGCGCGAGCGGCAAGGAGAGACAGCGGCAGCGCACCTGGCGAGCGGAGCAGTGGCGCACCTGGCGAGCGGCAAGGAGAGACAGCTGAGCATATGCTCTTTATTATTTGACAGTACTGAAGGGCCATATGTTACAGAAAAGAAAATGGTGGAAAGCCCCTTCACAAGAGAACAAAAGCCAGGAACTTCCGGACATGGAAAGTCCGGCTCTACTATATCCAAATACTGTAATGTTATCTCCAGTCACTACGGCAGTTCGGATAGATGATAAGCAGGAGAATTGGACTTCCCTAGATTACATGCTCCAGAGATGTCACATAGCATGGCCAGGAAGCTATAATGCTATTGCATGCTTTAGAAATATAAGTAAGTTATCCCACTCATGGATGAAAAAAAATGAATAGTAACATTCCATGGCAAAATGTATGTGACCATTATCATTAATAGCATTCTTTATGTGATATGTCTCATGATCAGCCAGAACGTACAAGTAGAAATTTATAACTACAACTACTATCATCAAATGCACCTTCCTACATGGGGCCGCTGACATCTGGGAAGACTTTTTCCCTCTCCTAAAGCATAAGGAACTTTAAGTTACTGAAACACATTGCTACTAAAATAATATTTTTCACATCTCAAAATAATAAATGGGTTTCTTGTGAGACCACGGTGTCATTCAGCAGCTCTGACTGTAAACTCGCTGTCAGATGGTGACTAGGACTGCACAAGCTCAGTCGTAGGTGGCCACATAATTAGTCACAAGTTGTACACTGCGACACTTTTACACTTTTCTCATCCTGCACAGAAAAAGAAGCTGCCGACCAGTAGTGATGGCACAAATCTAGATTTACATCCCCTTCTATAGCGGAAATTTCCCAAAATTTGACATAACAGTAAAATTTGTTAATGGGCAGAAGTTACTCGTAAGAAAACATTTACATAGTAAAAGTGGTGTAATTTAAAGATCATGCACCCCAATCCAAAATCTCCAACAGGACCCCTAACTATTACAAGTCTCTAATAGTAATGGTCTTTTATTGGCCAAAAGGAGCCTGTAGGACCCTGGTGTAACTGCAAGCCCACTTTAGTTAACACCCTGGCATACAGCAATAATACACCCAATCTTTTAGAATAAGACAGTATTTTATTTATTGTAGAATAGCATAAAACATTACAATCAGATTCAGAACATGAAGGCACAAAACAACGTAAACCCCTCATACCGGGCTAATTTATAGTGAACAACAACACTGATGGACAACAAAATGGGAAAAAACAAACCCAAAACAAAAGTAAGCACCCTATAAAGATGAGGTAGCTACAGATTACTAGGTACATTAGTTACCAGACTTCTGCACCTGACCAGCTCTGCTCTCAGGATATGCTCCAAACATATGTATCCATAGATGGGATCTTGTATCCAATATGCTTTATTTACTAACAGACTAAATAAACATATGCACTGCTACAGAGTATCCACATCCATAGCACATCTATAGATGTAAAGAGAGCAGGCAGAAAACCACAAAGGGGTGGACAGCTTGATGTAGAATTTAGGCACAATCCAGACCCTATGGACTTTTTTTTTTTTTTAATTTATTTTTTTTACTGTTGTACACTATAGACAGTAATAGTAAAGAATCCAAAAAGTTAGCTGCCGGTTTAGGCTGACAGGGTGCAAGGCTCCGGGGATTCAACACAAGACGAACGTGTAACAAAATGAATAAAACACACATGCAAAAAAATTATATATATATATTAGTTTTTACAAAAATTTTTAAAACATAAATACAAAACATTAGTAACCTGAAGGAGCACAGTGGCCGATCAGATTGGGGTTAGACCATGTCTGTGCTGTATATATAGTGGTTTATAAATCACCAAGACTCATCTATCCAGCACAGGCCAATGTTACAGCATGGGAGCTCGTTCACTAGAATACGGAGGCGATGTGATCTCCTGCTGGCGTCCGTTATATACACCCGGGGGCGTCCACAAACGGCAGAACAAGACGACAAAAAAAACATTTTCTGTTTATTCTCAGCTGCTTACAGCAACTTACACTGTCCAATTTACTGTCCCCTCCCGGTCACCGTACACTCACAACCCGCCGCCGTCACCTCCTGTCCATGGTGCCCTCGGACCCTGCAGTCAGTGACCTCACCGTTTCCCTGCAGGAAGAAGCTATATCCTCCCTGTAAGGCCCCATCTGCCAGTTACGCCACGGGCTGTCTAATACAATGCCTGATTATTATGATCGAAACCAAAGTCACCGCCGACGAGCGTATACACTCACCTCCGGGCAGGTGTTTCGGTGCTGACTGGCCCGGCGGCGGCGGTGACTGCTGGTCAGGAAGCGGCAATGATAAAGAGAGCAGCACTCCCGTCCGCCGCCGCAAAGCGAGTGAACGAGCGCGTCACCTGATCACAGCCTAGTGACAGCCTCAGCAACGGGGGGCGGGGCCAGAGGGAGAGAGTCTTCCAGTGGCCTGATCGTGCAGCCAATAGGAGCGCCGGCCAGGTGAGCTCGTCATGGCCGTTTCTGTGGTAACGAGCATCTATGTAAGACGAGGAGGGGAACGCGCGATCTCTCCTCACTGATAGCGAGCCAATGGCAGCGGAGAGCCCGGACAGATGGGGCCGCAGCAGCCGGTAACGCGAACATGTCCATGACCTGTGTGTACAGCAGCACCGCCAGCTGCAGAGCCCACCCAGACATTGCATCACACGGCACATCTCCACATATAAAAAAAACCCTAAAATATTCCCAGATCTATGTCATACACTAATAGTGCACCATAGAAGTATTATATTAGAAACTAACGGGAATCCAAAGATACAAAGATAATAAATTTTATTCAAGATAGTATCAATATATGACAAAAATACAAATCATCTAAAAGGTATGGAATAGAGGGAAGTGCTGCTGTGGTGATATAGAAAAGGTGATAGAATCACTATCACACTAAGACAGTTCTAGAGACACGAAAGGTCCCATCCAGTGAGAGCAAGCCATTGAAAAAAGTTATAAGGCAAATCCCTACGTGTACTGAACTGTTAAATGACAGCAGGATTGAATGCCAACTATTAGTCAGACTCATAGTATGCAATCATGTTGGATCCCTATATATGTGGGTGACCAACTAAAGGGGGTACAGCATGAGGGGATTACCTTGTGCCATGCTCGCAGATGGAGCGGAGCGTCTGTGGGATCCGTGCAGTGGCCTCGACGCGCGTTTCACCTTCCGGCTTCGTCAGGAGGCGTAGTTATAATTTAAAAGTAGGAGCTATTTGAGTAAGTGAATCAAGGCCACAAGCGAATCGGCGCACGACTCGTCATGTTGTCCCGCCCCGTGGCGCGGCCAGCCAGCGCGAGCGGGAGACGACGAGGAGGAGGACGACATGCGTCATCCCCCCCGTCGCCCCAGCAACCCGTCCGGCCAGCAACGCCACACGGCGCGGACAGCGCATGTGCGAGGCGCGTCTGCGCTGAGGGAAAGAAGGAATAAGGTCTGAGTGAGTATATCAGGAGATGCATACCAATGCCCACATGGATCTGATCTGTATGTGTCAATAAAGGAAAAAGAAAAAATAATAATAACGAGTTGCAAACCAACAGAACTAAACTGTTGCCATGCCAGCATCGTTATACAAAAAATTCTGTAAAATAGTACAACGCAGATAATATATATAAATTATTATAAGATGATTAAACCTTTGAAGCATTCGCAGGGGATCATAAATCACAAATGACAACATCATCAAAGGTATAAGAGTTAAACTAGAAGAAGAGGGGATGGGAAGAAAAATGCCGGACACGAACATGCAACCAGAGAACATACTAATGAAAGATATGAAGTGCGACAAAGAAGGTCCAAGACAAGATACTTGGAAGGGAGGTAAGAAAATTTCTAATACAATCCACAGGGAGAAGATTGGAACAAAACAAAATCGTGTAAACTGCATTCTAGCAAATGCCAGAAGCCTGACAAACAAGATGGATGAACTGGAAGCAGAAATATCTACAGGTAACTATGACATAGTGGGAATAACCGAGACATGGTTAGATGAAAGCTATGACTGGGCAGTTAACTTACAGGGTTACAGTCTGTTTAGAAGGGATCGAAGAAGTCGGAAAGGGGGTGGAGTCTGTCTATATGTAAAGACGTGTCTAAAGCCTACAATACGGGAGGATGTATGGGAGGGAAATGAGGAGGTCGAGTCCTTATGGGTGGAGATACATGGGGCAAAAAACAATAATAAAATTATCATAGGAGTCTGTTATAAACCACCAAATATAGCAGAAGCCACGGAAAGTCTATTAATGAGACAAATAGACGAAGTAGCAAAAAATGACGAGGTGATTATTATGGGGGACTTCAACTACCCCGACATAGACTGGGAAACTGAAAGCTGTAGATCTCAGAAAGGAAACAGGTTTCTGTCAATTATCAAAGACAATTATTTGTCACAACTTGTGCAGGAACCAACTAGAGGGACGGCCCTTTTAGACTTAATATTAACTAACAGGCCAGACAGAATAACTGAGGTGCAGGTCGGGGGTCACCTGGGAAATAGTGACCACAACATTATACAATTCCACATGTGCTTCAGTAGGGTGCCCAGCAAGGGAGTCACAAAAACATTGAACTTCAGGAGGGCAAAGTTTGATCAGCTAAGAGATGCCCTTCACCTTATAGACTGGGATAGTATCTTTAGTAATAGGAGCACGGATAGAAAATGGGAAATTTTCAAAACAGTCCTACATAGTCACTGTAGAAGGTACATACCTTATGGAAATAAAAGGGCTAGGAATAGGAGGAAGCCAATGTGGCTAAATAAGGAAGTCAAGAGGGCAATGAAAAACAAAAAAAGGGCTTTCGGTAAACTTAAACATGAAGGCAGCGAGGAAGCGCTAATATCTTATAGGGAAAAAAACAAAATCTGTAAGAAACAAATAAGAATAGCAAAAGAGGAGACAGAGAGACTAATTGCCAAGGAAAGTAAAACGAATCCCAAACTGTTCTTTAACTATATAAACAGTAAAAGGATTAAAACTGATGGAGTTGGCCCATTGAAAAATAACCTGGGTAAAATCATAGAGGGCGATGAGGGTAAAGCAAACCTACTCAATAGCTTCTTCTCCACTGTTTTCACAAAAGAAAACAATTTATCGGAGGAAATGCAGAGTGATAAAGTAAACCCTCCGCTAAATATCACCCACCTAACCCAGGAGGAAGTTCAGAAACACCTAAATAATATCAAAATAGACAAGTCACCAGGCCCAGATGGCATACACCCCCGGGTACTAAAAGAATTAAGTAATGTGATAGACAGACCGCTGTATCTTATATTCAAGCACTCTTTATGGACAGGGACTGTCCCACTAGACTGGCGCCAATCAAATGTGATACCAATATTCAAAAAGGGGTCTAAAAGTGACCCTGGGAACTATAGACCAGTCAGCTTAACGGCTGTTGTGGGTAAATTGTTTGAAGGATTTCTTAGAGATGCTATTGTAGAATATCTTAATGATAATAACTGTCTAACTCCATATCAACATGGATTCATGAGGGATCGCTCCTGCCAAACAAACCTGATCGCCTTCTACGAGGAGGTGAGCTCACAGCTGGACCGGGGAGAGTCAGTGGATGTTGTATACCTTGACTTCTCCAAAGCGTTTGATACTGTGCCACACAAAAGGTTGGTTTATAAAATGAGAATGCTTGGTCTGGGGGATAATGTGTGCAAGTGGGTAAATAGCTGGCTGAGTGATAGAAAGCAGAGGGTGGTTATCAATGGAGTAAGCTCAGGGTGTGTCAGGGTTACTAGTGGGGTGCCTCAAGGGTCTGTCTTGGGCCCTATATTATTTAATATATTTATTAATGATCTAGTGGAAGGGTTGCATAGTAAAATAGCAATATTTGCAGATGATACTAAACTTTGTAAAGTAGTTAATACAGATGAGGATAGGGCACAGCTACAGGAGGATTTAGATAAATTGGGGAGTTGGGCCAAAAAATGGCAAATGGGGTTCAATGCCGATAAATGTAAGGTCATGCACATGGGAAAGAAAAACAGCAGTCACCCATACATATTAAATGGGAAACCGTTGGGGAAATCTGACATGGAGAAGGACCTGGGCATCTTGGTTAATAGCAAATTAAATTGGAGTGCCCAGTGTCAGGCAGCAGCTGCGAAGGCAAATAGAGTCATGGCATGCATCAGAAGAGGAATAGGGGCATATGATGAGAACATTGTTCTTCCTCTGTATAAAGCGCTGGTAAGGCCGCACTTAGAATATTGTGCACAGTTCTGGGCTCCGGTGCTCAGGAAAGATATATTGGAGCTAGAGGGGGTACAAAGGAGGGCGACTAAGGTAATAAAGGGAATGGAGGGCCTAGAATACCCAGAGAGGTTGTCAAAATTAGGCCTATTTACGTTGGAAAAGAGAAGGCTTAGGGGAGACCTCATAAACATGTATAAATACATCAGGGGGCAGTACAGAGATCTCTCCCATGACCTATTTATACCAAGGATGGTGACAAAGACGAGGGGGCACACTATGCGTCTGGAGGAAAGGAGGTTCCTGCACCAGCATAGAAGGGGATTTTTTACGGTCAGAGCCGTGAGACTCTGGAACTCTCTGGGAGAGGAAGTGGTGATGTCCAACTCACTTAATGAGTTCAAGAGAGGCCTGGACGCCTTTCTTGAGAACAATAAAATTACATCTTATGCTTAGTTAATTAATCCAGGGATTTAATCTGACTGCCAGATTGGTGTCGGGAAGTGAATTTTTCCTCAATGATGTAAATTGGCCTATACCGCATGGTTTTCTGTTGCCTTCCCCTGGATCAACGCTGCGGAATAGCTGCAGTGCACAAGAAATAGGCTGAACTGGATGGACGCTTGTCTTTTTTCGGCCTTATAAACTATGTAACTATGTAACATCAGAAATATAGAAAATACGTCAGATCAGATCAAAGAATATGGTAAAAAGGCCATATCCTCGGTAAATGACGGATGTTAGCCTTAGGTTAATGAGTAATCATTATAGCCAATGACTGGCCTAAATATGATCCGCAGTGGTATAATATCAAAAAGGTAAGAAGGTAAAGGGATGAACTACAAAATAAATCAAAATATGATAGTAAATCGTACATGAACGTCCATATAACAGTGTACATCTATTAAAGATAGACATGCAAATACTGTAAGTGCGGGACCAGTTATATCCCCTATCTTGCTATCATCGTTTCTAGTCGTAATAATAACATATTCCCGCGCATGCCGAAAAACATTGTTAGAGTGCACATGTCAGCACCATATGTACAGGAACGTCCATCCTCAGATGGGAAATCCTCATCTTTGACCACATTAGCTATATCCTCCCACACATATGTATCTATGCATACACGGAAACCGTACATTGAGGCCAATAATAATGATATTAATTACAGACATAATATACGAAATAATCGTTCAGGCCTTTTCATGAAGGCAGTGAAGAATTCTTCTTTATGGATGCTTGTGCAAGAAACAGGTTGATCGGAATAATTGATCCAGGAGGTACAGACAGACCATATGAATTCTCTTCTCCGAATGGCTATTCACTTGTGGAATCGTGACAAAAGAAAATCCGACACTAAAAGGAGATCAGTAAACAATATCCAAATCAAAATCAGACACAGAAAAGCATAAAACCATACATAGCTCCCACGGTTAAAACAAAAAAGCACTCAGAGGAAATGACAAAAAAGATTTGAAACTGATGGCTTCATTGAGGCCATTGGGGACTAGCGTATCCAGTGTGACCATCCATTTAGTTTCTTTTTGGAATAGTTTCTGTTTTATGTTTCCTCCCCTGATCCCTGTATAGATGCGATCAATGCCGCAGGCCGCAAAGCCCTTGGGGTTGCAGCTATGATGTTCAAAGAAATGTCTGGGGATAGTTTTTAATAACTGGGGCTCAGTACAGTTTGCTGCATTCTTGATATCTCGGATATGTTCCTGTATCCTTATTTTTAATGCTCTCGAGGTCATACCAATATATATAAGCCCACATGGGCATTTTATATGGTAGACTACTGCCTCAGTCTCACACGTGATGTGATGAATAATTTTAAAGACCCTATCGTTTTTGGAATTTGAAAAGGACTTAGTCCTTGGGATATATGTACACACTGAGCAGCTACCGCAAGGAAAATAGCCCCAGGGGGGGCCCGGGCTGTCAAACAGGAACTTACTTTTAGGTGGTGCGTAGTGGCTATTGCAGAGTATGTCCCCCAGTGTACGCGATTTACGCCATGTGATGGAAGGGTATTTAGGGAGCTCATATTGTAAACTCCTATCAGTACGTAGTACTGACCAATGTTTGAGTAAAATACCCTTGATGTCCTTCCAGTTGGTGTTGAAGGTAGTGATAA